>NC_030819.1:40132350-41382350 GCF_001704415.2 Capra hircus
TCTTTATGGGAAATATCAAGGTTAAAAACGTGAATCTTACAAAGGCAGTTAAATTGTTTTAAAATGACTTCCTTTAGCAGTCTATAGGTCAGCCTCCTAGAGCTGCCAGTTCTGATGCACATGGCAGGTATTTAGTCTCTTCTTGTGCTTTTACACACCTAAGTAAGTGTTAAGTCACTCAGTCATGTCTGACTCTCTGCGACCTAATGGACTGAGGCCCACCAGGTTCCTCTGTCCATGGGATTTCCCAGGCAAGAATATTGGAGGGTTGCCATTCCCTTTCTCCAGGGGATCTTTCCAACTCAGGGATAGAACCCAGGTCTCCTGTATTGCAGGCAGATTCTTTACTATCTGTGGCACCAGGGAAACTTTATATACCTACCACTGTCCAAACCTATGCCTACATCAAGGGGAAAGGCAGGTTCTAGGACCTTTTTAAAATAAATATATCAAAACAAGCATCAAAATTAGAAAATTTCTTGTATCTGTTAGTAAGTGATAACACTATTTTTAGTCCTTTGAATTCCTCTTCTAGATAATACGTGATCTTAGCAATTAAATAGCTAGATCTCTCTCTCTCACACACACACACACAAACACACACACACTCACTCCAGTGCACTCTCATACACACAAGTATGCATATATTTCAGCTCATAAGAAACTCTCATTAACTTACTACTACTACAGGTTGAATTTATTAAATATATATATATTAATTCTTTTATTTTGGAAAAATATAGAAATACTTGTCTAACTTTCTACTGAGGTATAATTTCACAGTTTCTCTACATTTGCTATACCAGTGGAATGTAAATGTTGATGATTAAGTTATTTTGACATGAACCATTTTGATGCTTTGAAAAAAACTCACCACAAAGCATTTGATGGTATTTTTTTTATTAATTGGATAAATGAATTGTGAGATGTGTGATTGCATGATGATGTGCTCATTTAGTTGTTGCTTTTTGCTTTTACTAATCTCTGTCATATTGGATTTATAAATGGAATGGAGTGACCTTTGAAACTGTGATGGAAATGAAGAGATAAACACAACTTGAAAGGACAAACCAATTAATATCAATGTGTTTGTTACACATACATGAGGAATTTTAATCCTTTGCTCTCTACAGTAAATTTGTGATTTATTTGTAGAGAAAAGAAATACACTTTCAGATAGTTAAGAATTTTAATCTTATTTTTCATAAAATATATTATTTTCTATAATATCATTATATATAACACAAAATTAACTAGTTTTTAGTGCATGAAAAGTTGATATTACCTTGAAAAATTGACAATATCCCCTCTTAGTAAAAAGATTAAATAGGTACACATATTGAAGCATGCACACATCCTAAGCATCCATCTAATATCATATTATATATTTTAAATAAATGCAATGTAGTCTTGATTGTAATTAATCTTTAAATAGATCTCTCTTTTGTAAATTTAGGCTTATAATCTTCTGCCAGTGTCCATAGGTTGCTTTATAAATATATCCTGATTTAGGAATCATAAATAAAGCATTTATTATTTTAACCTGTTGACTTGTAATGGTCAGAATTTTTTTTTTCAAGATCAATAATATACTTGATAACATTTTTAAAATAAAATCTGAATGGCCATTTATACTTTCTTTTTACCTCATGCATTCTTTTTTTTCCTTCCCTCTTTTTGCCTAATTGGGCCTATTAAGAAAAAGAAAAAGCAAGCCAGTTCTGCTGTGGTGTGAATTTTAGAACACTTGTACATTCACCCCCTTTAATGGCTTAATTATAGAATATAATCAATTTAATATACAGGTTTTGAAATATTGCCATTGATGCACAACAAGGCAAAAAGTAATACAAGCTTGACATTTTAAAACACCACCACTGAAAGACTTCACTTCTAATTGATTTTTAAAAGAGTTCCCTGGAAAAGCGAGCTCAGAAATGTTTATAACAGCTTTGGCAATGTTCCAAAATGTTTACCACAAAGTGTAACTCAGCAGTTTCTAAGTTCTCCCATCAACTAAGAAAGATGTGTTCCATAATTGGCTTAATCTATGTTGATATTGAACCTGCAACAGAAATGTCTTTTTTTTTAAAAAAAGACATAAATTCTCAAAATAGTTGAAAATGAAAAGTGTTTTTACTTTAGCAAAACCTGAGAGAAATTGTTAAGACATGGATAAGCAAAAAAATATTTATCTTTTACATTTTTTCTGGAAAAAAAATATTTTCTTCTCCCTCATTTTAAAAAAATCTATTGATCCTCAAAGTTTGTTTGGTAAAATTAACAGAAAGATGATTTTTCCCTCCTTGTGGTTGATTGTAGATGTGAAAAACTTCCTTTGACAGCCAAAAAATTGATGGACATGGTATCCATTCTATTTTAACAAGCAAGCAGTCCAAAATATGAGTAGCATTGACCACAAGCAATTACTTTAAAAGGCTATTGCTAAATATTTCAGGAAAAATGATTCCATTGACTAGTTGTTTGTCAGTTCCTGTATGTTTCTTTATTGATTGCTTTTGGATATATGGCACTGTGATTGAAAATGTTGCTAGTAATATCTTCTCTTTATAGTACCAAACCTACTTCCTGTGATTGATGAGATAAATTTATGCAGAAGTGCATATACAAGTTTATTTAGATCACTGCTTTCTAATGATATTAATTTTGTCATGAGGTATTTTTTTTTAACTAAGTCATAGTAGTAGACAACTTTGTAACTATTTTATTCTTCTAAGTCTTCAATTATTGTGTGTTATTTTCTGTTTTGTATTTCAGCACAATATTGTGATATTTCAAAGTACAGTCTGCCAAATGGGTCATTTATTTGTAAAGGTTTCTTTTTAAAATGAAGACTGTAACATAATTGCATAACATCTACTTATTCTCCCAAGAATCTAGAGTGATTTGTGGCTTGAAATTTCCATATCATAGACTTATATAGTGCAGGCAGTTTTACATGTAGTCAATAACCAGAGATTCTGATTAGTAGGCTATAAATCACTAAAGTTGAGAAATAAAGGTGACAAAAGCAATGAGTAGAAAAGAAACAAATTGATAAAAACAGGTAAGGAAGACATTCAGTAGACAATCTTACCTAATTTGTCAAAATTATTGATGACCTACCACAAGTTGCATCTAAGAAATAGATTTGCAAGACAGTGTTGTCCCTCAGTACCAAAATCACGTCTGTTTATCTCCAAATTTGAACTATAAAACTGTATTAAAAACAAACGTAAATGTCACATACTCTGTCTCACACACACACACACACACACATATATATATATATGTTTTACACTATTCGGAACTCATTCCTTGTCAGTTTAGATTAAAGCAAAACAAAACCAAAAAACATCCCTCATGTAATGGAGTTCGACATCATTTTTGTTTTCTTGAAACCACAGATAATTTCACATTATAGTCATATTTAACCTCAAATTCTAAGTTTTTGTCTATACCTAATTTTCATGCTTATAGCTTTCTATTGATATGCCAGTTTCTTTTTCTCTTAGTCCTAAAACTGCACCAAACTTTGTTAGTAACAGATAGTATTTACTGCTGCCTCCTCAAAAGATGTCATTGGCAGGGGTGGAGGCAGAGAGAGAGACGATAAGAGAGAAAGTGTGTGTGTGTGTGTGTGTGAGAGAGAGAGAGAGAG
Organism: Capra hircus; assembly: GCF_001704415.2. NCBI lineage: Eukaryota > Metazoa > Chordata > Mammalia > Artiodactyla > Bovidae > Capra > Capra hircus. The sequence continues at coordinate 40,136,012 of NC_030819.1, forward strand.
AGAGAGAGAAAGAACATTTAAGTGAACACTTAGAGGCAACACAACTTTGTGTTTAGTGTTGAGATCACAACATCTGGTGCCTAACTGCCTGGGTGTAAAGTATTGCTCTGTTCTTTCTGTTCTTCATGTGACTTTTTGGAATCTTAGCATTTTTGTATCTCAGTTTCTCATCTGTATTATAGCTATAATAATTAAAAATATTTCATAAGACTCAGGGATTATTTGGGTTAAATTGTTAACAGTTATTAAACACAATGTGACACATTGTAAGCACTAAAGTTTATTAATTAGAAAATAGAAATAACATAATGAAGTGCTTGCACACATGTATACACACATACATACAAATAATTTTTAAAATGTTGGAAGTTACTAATATTTCTAATGTCTTGGCATTATTTGAAACCCTATTTCCTCCTCTAGCTGCCTTCAACATTCCTCACTTATCACTAGTTGATCCTGATTGAATATATCCAAAGGGTGTTTATTGACTATTTGGAGCAATCTGAAGCTAGTGTTATGTTCAGGAAATATATTACCATATTGCTCCACCAGTAAAAAGCACATTCAGATAGGAAGAACGAAGTTGTCAGTTATTTCATAGGCATTTTTTTTTTTTTAGAAATCAATAATCAGCCTGTAAACTTTTAATTGAAAAGTTTTGCTCGTTTTATCAGACAAAATATATACTCCAACTTTAAAAACAGACATTACTTTATTCAGTGCACATAAGACTTCCTTTAATTAGCCCCTAATAAGCTTGGTTTAACTGGGATTTACGGAAGAACAGTGGTCATTAACATTAGGCAGATTAAGTCTATGTTAATTACTATTGATAGATAAAATAACGTGCAAAAGTGGTTTAAATTGTTCCTATACTTATGAATTGAAAATAAGTTTGAAGCTTTTAAATGGAAGCTATATTTTATTTATAATTTAAATTGAATATTGACTCTACATGTAGACATAGCAATAAGACACATGATTTCATGGTTTAAATTTTATAGTTTCTTTATGTGTACCATGAATAAGGAATTATATTAAAATATATCATTTTAGAATATTTCCTAAGATTTATGTGTAGATATTTTCACATTTACTTCTTTGATTTGTGGTATGTGATTTTAGTTGGAAACAAATGCTTAATTGTAATTAATTTCAAAAATTATTTCTATTTTAGTAATTGATAGATGCAAATGTTTTCTTCTATTTTGAGAGGAATTTTTGAATTGTGGCATTTGTATACTAATGTTGTCTTTTCTTGTTTATTGCTCTCACTGGTGTATCACATTTAGAGTTTATAATAATTCACATTCAAGTCATGTCTGACTCTTTGCAACCCAATGGACTGTAGCCTGCCAGGCTTTTCTGTCCACGGGATTCTCCAGGCAAGAATGGCTGGAATTGGTAGCCATTCCTTTTCCACGGGAATCTTCCCAATCCAGGGATCAAACCTGAGTCTCCCGCATTGCAGGCAGATTGTTTACCATCTAAACCACCAGGGAAGCACAATATCTGAAGTTTACCTAGTTTTTTTTTTTTTTTCTTCTTCTTCTTCCCTCCATATGTCAGTTTTTAGACTTTATATCAAGAGAAATATTCCTCAGGATTCCAGAAATAGTTTCTATGTCACTCATTTCCACCTCCACTTTCTTGGAACTGCTCTTGTAGTATTATATATATATAATATATATATATATATGTAATATAAATGCATGTAAAATATCTATATGTATATTTAATGTTATTCAAAGCAGATCAACCACCTATATAATTTTCTTGGTTTTCATTCTATAGAAAATTGTGCAATAAAGTAATTAAAATTTATAGACAGAGTTAACATTGTATTCTCTGCTCTAAATGATTTGGAGTGCCCTCTTCTATTTAAGGGTTGGTCAGGATGCATATCCGCTCCTCTGGAGAACCCCCTGCTGCAATGTTCTCCAAGTCTGCCAGTGAGAGCCAGTCAGACTGGTCCCTCACAGAGCAGGGATCCAGGACTCACACATGAGTGGCTTTGGAGCCATGTGCAGAGCTGGTGTGCCTGGGTGTGTGTGTTTGCTTCTGCAGCCAAGAGTGTCCTGAGCAGGAGCCTGCTTTTGTAGGCAGCTCGGTGGTTTCAGAGGGCTTCCCAGGTGGCTCTAGTGGTAAAGAGCTTGCCTGTCAATTCAGGAGACATAAGAGACACCGGTTTGATCCCTTGATTGGGAAGATCCCCTGGAGGAGAAAATGGCAACTCACACCGGTATTCTTACCTGGAGAATCCCATGGACAGAGGAGCCTTTCAAGTGATAGTCCATAGGGTCACAAAGAGTCGGACACGACTGAAGCAACTGAACCATACCACGCACACTTCTAACTAAGGGCTTCTTTGGTGTCTCAGATGGTAAGGAATCTGCCTGCAATGCAAAAGACCCAGGTTCAATCCCTGGTCAGGAAGCTCCCCTGATGAAGGAAATAGCAACCCATGCCAGTATTATTGTCTGGGAAATCCTATGGACAGAGGAACCCAGTGGGCTACTGTTCATATGGCTGCAAAGAGTCAGATATGACTGAGCAACTAAGTAGGCACCCATGCTTCTATTTGAAATTCATACCAAGAATTTTAGTATTCCTCCCTTGAGAAATGAATTGCAAATTAATACAATGTTATGGCCCAACATGGACTCTACAACTTTGGTCAGTCTACCTCAAATTTAGAAAATAGCAACCTTTTAAAACTTTGTTAAGCCACATGCTAAATTGTGGAAAATCTGAAATCATTCTTAACATAGCTCCCTGCCACTGTCTTGCATCTGCTTTCTTATGTAATACATCACTATATCTGTTTACTCTTCCTCCAGTCCTTACTTAGGATTCATTTTCCTCTTCACATTGCCTGTGGGGCAACCCACACTAGCACCCTCCACATAGGCCACTACAATGACCTTTAATCTAGTCTTCCTGATTTCACTCTTTATCTTTTATCATCTTTTCTCATTATAAAAGTTGGGCTTCCCAGGTGGCTCAGAGGTAAAGAATCCTCCCGCTAAGCAGAAAGTTTGGGTTCTATCTCCAGGTTGGGAAGATCCTCTGGAGGAGGAAATGGCAACCCACCCAAGTATTCTCGCCTGGAAAATACTATGGACAGAGGAACCTGGTAGGCTACAGTCCATGAGCTCGCAAAAGAGTTGACATGACTTAGCAACTGAACAATCATAACTCATTGTTGTTAATAACAGGTACTGTGATGACTGTCAATCATGAATTGATTCATAAAATTTGTCTTTTAAAAATTTTCATTGGCTTTTTATTTTCCTTAGAGTAAAGCTCAGCTTTCTTCTAGTGGCCTGAAAGACCCTGTATCATAAAGAATGTATTCAAATTCTCCTCTCAAATCCCTTCTGAGTTATTCTTCCTGCTTCATCTTCTCTACGCACTGGCTTTTCTTCAATTATGTAACATACACATTCTCCTTCCCCAGCACTGGCCGGTGGGACCGTCTTCAGATTGTTCGTGACTTCTATTCATTTTCCAGTCGCTACTTAAATGTCCTTCCCTGCATGCTAAATTTAAGTCAGTTCTCCAACTCTGCCCTCAAGTCATTCCATTCCATACCACCCTGGTCTTCTGTAAGCACTTTGAGGAGTTCATAAAATCTTCATTTGTGAGTCTGTTTGTTTCATGTCCATCCAGATCCGTGAGCCTACCAGCTTCCTGAGGGCACAACCAGCTTGGCTGCACTGACTGGCACATGCTGTCAATATATGGTTGTTCCATAAATTTTCCAAGAGGAAAATTATGGGACATTGAAGCTAAAAGACTGGAGCTAGCATTTGATATACAAAACCTCTGAGTATGGGGAGCAGGAAGTAGTGAATTGGAGCTGGCTCACAGATTTAATTGTCAGATTGTCAAAAATTTTGTAAGCTCATTGTTAAAAAAGTCATTATTACAGTTTAAAAGTATACAAATACATAAATAAATAAAACAATGTTAATAAATACTCAAGCCTTAAAAAATAAGAAACCTCCTGAATGAATGTTTAATGATTGAGAGTTAGGCAAGAATAACTTTTTATACATATCTTTGTTACTGCTCGCTTTTTCTTTATTCAAGGAATTGCTCTGCATTCTAATAGAATATTTCCTCCATTTTAGAGATAGGTTCAAGTTGCATTTTGTTCAATATCGGCATTCTAGGGTTTTATTATGGAAAGTTTTTATTCTCATTTTCAAATCTGCCTTTTTATTTTCATTTAGTCTGAGACATAAAATGTTAATATTATTGGCATTTCCATTTTACAGATGAGTAAACTGAATCTCAGAGGAGATCATTTCTTGCCTGACATTTTGTGACTTTTAAGATGGTATAGCCGGAGGTAGGGTCTGCTGTTTGTGTTCTTTATTCTAGGTTATCAAGATAGGTAAAAGAAGGTTCATTCATTTTAAGAAATATTAAATTAGAAATTCAGAAACATGATTTTCAGTTTAGTTTTTCCAGTACCTATCTCAAGTGACTTTGAAGACAATGTAACCTTTATGCATATTACTTTACTAAGTTTGATTAATCACTGGGCTCACAATGAAAAGTTTTCCATTTATGTTCTCTGATCACATAATATAATATAACATAAGTAAATGGTGTCTATGAATCATTGAAATCAACTTCCATATTATGGAGAAAGGAGGTAGGAGTGCAATTCTGAAACAAAATATATTAAAGCATTTAAATTTTTGTGGACATAACTAATCAATTATGGAGAATTTGAAAATACAATTTGAGTGGGTATCTTACCAAATTTATTATTTATCACTATCATTTTTTACCCTTGTCGAACAAATTGTCCCAAAAATATATTAAAAAGATCATTTGCGACTCTATATCCTTTTTAATAGCTATCTTTTAATGCATCCTCACACAATTGTCCCTCAAATAATATGTTTTTGCCACATCTGAACTGTTTTACATGATATGTTTCTTGTATTATACTATAAACTCTTTGTGGCAAAGACCTTGTCTTTTTATATGCTCTATAAAGCACCATGCATACCTAGGGAATTTTATGAATAATAATAAAAAGGAGGCAAAAAAGCTTTCATCAGCAGTGTTTTATTTTGCATGTGAATTTAGGGATGAATTCATGCTATTGTCCATATTTCTGGAGAAACAGCTCCTTATATTACAAATGTGGACTATGAAGAAAGCATGTGATATTAAATCTGAAAATTTACATTGCTAGTATAGGAAAAATAAATGAAGCAATACAATTTGCTTTTTCCTGTCTGTTAGAAAAATATTGCCAAGTCTGGCATGTGGTTCATAAAATCAAACATTTTCTAACACAGCTGTGTATGAGGAAATGAAATACTGCAGGTATAAGAAACCACCTGTTTGCCAGAACAGGAGTTTCAAAAAAAAGATAAACAGCAGAATTTTATATGAGTCCCCATTGAAGGTCTGTTCTACTATTAACACTAAATCCTTAACTTTTGTTATCAAACCAGTGTTTTACATGTGAATTGAAAGCTGAATAAACCCCTGGATGATTCGCTAAAACACCACTGGTTTTTCTGTTCAATGTATGAGATGATATTGAATACAACTGTCAAAGATAATTTCACAACCAATTCAGTTTTAAATGCCCAAATTTGAACAAAACACAAATTCCTGTTTATTCGGCATGGTCTTTTTTCCCTCCTTTATCTTAGTTGCAAAACTCTCATGAACTTGACAGTGTTCTCCCTTGGTGAAGAGAAAGTCTGAAATATGCCATAAATCATAGTGAGCTACTAGAGAAATTCAAATTGCTGTAAGCACAAGTGCCGAGGGACTGCTTATGTACTGCCTGAGCCATAATGCAACGTTCACAACGAGATCATTGCATCATAATCTTATTCTCGCTGTGATTTGCTTTGTGTGTAGGAAGCTCAGATGTCAGATGGAGAGAGAGAAGAAAGTGATTGTCAGGTTAGATTTCTCTCCTATTTCACATTAAACAAATGATCAAAAAAACACATCAACCTGGATTAAATGTTTCAGAAATTAAAAACTTCTCCAAAGTTTTCTTTGTATAGGACCTGTCTTGATGTGTTTCATGCAGATAGGTTTAGCACCAGAATTTCTAGGGACAGTTGAGAGGCCTTTTAATATATTTTTGTTTCTTGCTGACAGTGTTATCAAATAATCAATATATTCACAACATAACCATCCAGCTTAATGAAGGGATCTATCAAACAAAATTCAAGAATATTTCTAATCAATATAAAATACTCATATTTGATAAAATCTTGAAAAATTGCACTTATATCCAATTGTCTTTGGGTTACAGACTGACTTTTCACCAGTGCATACACATGCTGATGTACATATACATGTATGTTTCTGTGACTACCATGGATGATATGTATTTAAGACAGTGTTAGGCAACTATGAGATGCTTTTGAGTTAGTTCTTAAATACAGTAGCATCCAATGACTAAAAATTTAAAAAATGAAAATAATGTTTGCCACATCTTTAATTTCTAGAAGGAGATATAAAAAGGCATGACCTTAAGTAAAACAGTCAAAATGTCAGTCATCACTTTTATATTCAGGACAGTAAGAATACTAATGCAAAACAACTTAGAATATAATTTCTGCAAGCCACTATAAAACAACAAATATCCCTGCTTTGTTGATTGCTCTCATTTAATAATTGAGCAGATAGGTATTATCATCTCTTTCTATTTAGTGGTTAAAAATCGTTTTGTCTTTTAATCGCAAAGTCATGTCCAACTCTTTTGTGACTGCTTGGACTGACTGCAGACTGCCAGTCTCTTCTGTCTATGGGATTTTCCAGGCAATAATATGGGAGTGGGTTGCCATTTTCTTCTCCAGGGGATCCTCCTGACCCAGGGATCTAATCCAAGTTACCTACATTGGCAGACAGATTCTTACCACTGAACCACCAGGGTTAAAAATGGTTTAGAGACTCATAACTTGATATTATGCCGTCCAAACTCCATCTCTTAAGCTTGGAAATTTTAGGAAGACAATCATATCAACTGCAATACAGGACATTTTTCTCTTCGATCAGGATAGTTTCGCCACTTATTTTTATTTTATATTTTGGTAGCGCATCTGAATGAATTTCCCAATCTTTGAAAACAAATTGAATATTGGTTTCTTACCTTTGGATTTAAGCAGAATATGTCTCTCACTTCTCTCTCATTCATAATATTCTCTAAGGGCATATTGAGGTATATTAATCAAGATGAAAATGTTTCCTTATTTTACTAACTTAGTAATGAGAATGGATTTTTAATAATGTGAATTTTTCTATCAAGATAAAAAGTCAATTTCTGAAGATCTCAGTTTACTACTTGTGTTTACTAACACTGTAGCTAATATTACATAAATTTATTTCCCTCTTCAAACTAGAATAAAGGACATTGTTTCTTATTATTTCTAATTTTTAGTCTACATTATTCTCATCCAAGGATTGGACACATAATAATCTCGTTCATAGTTCAGTTCAGTTCAGTCACTCAGTCCTGTCCAACTCTTTGCGACCCCTTGGACTACACAACACCAGGCTTCCCTGTGCATCACCAACTCCAGGAGCTTGCTCAACCTCATGCCCATCAAGTCGGTGATGCCATCCAACCATCTCATCTCTGTCGTCCCCTTCTCCTCCTGCCCTCAATCTTCCCCAGCATCAGGGTCTTTTCCAGTGAGTCAGTTCTTCACATGAGGTGGCCAAAGAATTGGAGTTTCAGCTTCAGCATCAGTCCTTCCAGTGACTATTCAGGCCTGATTTCCTTTAGGATTGACAGGTTTGATCTCTGTGCAGTCCAAGGGACTCTCAAGAGTCTTCTCCAACACCGGAGTTCCAAAGCAGCAATTCTTCGGTGCTCAGCTTTCATTATAGTCCAACTCTCACATCCATACATGAGTGCTGGAAAAACGATATCTTTGACAATATGGACCTTTGTGGCTTAGAATAAACTCTATTATAGTATTGTTGCTTAACATCTCTGTTATAAAATGTTACCTGCTTTAAAGAAAGGACTATTTTCTCCTTTCAAGTTTAAAATAAAACTTTAAAAACCTAAATTTTTGATTTTTTTAGTCTAAATTTGCATGTGGATTATAATTTCTTTCATATCTTCCTTAATTATAGTGTATTCTTAAAGACAGACATGGTTACAGCCCCAACCTTTGTACCTTTATATCCCCAAACTATGCTTTTACATTCCTTGATATGTATTCCCTATCGACCATGAATCTAAAGGCTCTTGTTTTCCTAAATAATCACTGTTAAAAAAAAAAATAGAATGAATTTGGCATACTCAAGCTCATGCATTTTCCTTTTGAAGAACCACTTTGCTTAGTTCTCATTGATTATAGAATAATTAAATTTAAGTTAAATTAAGGAACAAATATACCATATTCTTCATCTGAAATATTATTTACTATTTAACTAAGACATTAAAATTAATATTTTAATTGATCTATTTTTATTTGAAGACCTGAGAGTAAAGTTTATTTTTAAGAATCTTCCAGTTGCTATATGGTAATAAATGTTATCTTTAAGTCTAACTTGGAGTGGAAATGTCACCTGGGTGCATTTATTCTATAAAATCAGAAGTTCTGAATTGGCACCCTCCTTCTTTGAATATCACCTTGTTAGTGAGGTCAAAATATTCCATTTTTTTCTAAACAAATATAATGTTATCTGGTTAAGAGATTAAATGGGTGAAATAAATTTTAATGTAAAAACTTTTGAAACTGATATGTTTAATGTAAATGCTAGATGCGTACATGATATCAGCTAGTCATATTATTCAGGAGAAATATTTTCCTGGAGTGTATATAGAACTGGTTTGCAAGTGACTCTATTCTCAGTTGAGTATTACCTCTCTTAAGGATAAATTCATGATTGTATCTTACCCATAAAATAAACCTGTTACAAATACATCTATTTCCTTTTGAAGAAAGGAAATACATCTATTAAAAATACATTAGTTATTTCTGATTCATTATAGAAATCTTTCCCATGAATGTGGAAATTAAGAGAGTGTCATGATGTGGAGTTAATGCTTCGTTTAATAGTTCTGGGCATCAGAGTCTTTATTTCTAAAATGAGGGAACAGATGCAATACTTTTCAAAATTTCTTGTTTAAGAAGTCTTTAGTTTTATATGACCCATGTTCCTTTGAAATGACACACCTGACAAGCTCTGTTAATTTTGTTGGCATCTTATTTATCATGTTTAAACTTCCTTGGTGGCTCAGAGGTTAAAGCGTCTGCCTCCAATGCGGGAGACCTGGGTTCGATCCCTGGGTCGGGAAGATCCCCTGGAGATGGAAATGGCAACCCATTCCAATATTCTTGCCTGGAGAATCCCATGGATGGAGGAGCCTGGTAGGCTACAGTCCATGGGGTCGCAAAGAGTCAGACACGACTGAGCGACTTCACCTTCACCTGAAATAGGGCTGTATATGTTACTGCTGGTAAAAAAAAATAATAATAATATTTGTATATACTTAGTAAAATAAGTTTACCATGAGTATTTTTTCAAGAGTAATATTTTATCAAAATATTTTTTTCTGGAAGAATTAAAACACCAGTGACCAAAACTTCAAGAGATGAATCCTATTCATATTTGATGATAATTGAAATTAAAGCTGGTTTTTAAAGTCAGGTATACTTTAGTGCAATATTTTTTTTATAGACTTTTTTTTTCTCAAGTAACATTTATGTCAGAAATGCATTTATTTGAGGCACTTAGAAAAACTATTCAGTATTTTAGAATTACATTGGTTAGTAATTGTACAACCTAAATCACTTATATTAAGATAAGCATATAAGGTGTTATGTTTTATACAAAGCAGTAATGAACTTGTACAGTTGAATTTAAAATAGGAATTTTTAATATCGAATAGAAGACATGCAAAGTAAGGATTAAATTATCACATTGTGAAAAAGTTATGCAGGTGAACACTTTGTTTTTACGAGTATAAAGTATGGTCTGAATAAATCTATGAAAAGCCCTTTTTTAAGTGCAATTATTTGCTATAATGTGTAATTTTTCCTACCCCTTATGTTTATTTTAATTTTAATGTGAAAGAAATGATCATCTCATTTTCTTTGAAAGTGGTATAAAGGTAAAACCACAAACCTCTTGAAAGAATTCCTTTGTTCTAAATCACATGAATGTTGTTGGAACAAAATTTTGCCACCTGCCAGAGGCTTTAAAAACTAAATCAAAAGGCTCACTGCTTCAGAATACTCAAACTAAAGGTAGGCTTCTAGATAAAAATGTAATGACTAGATCATTCTCATCATGCGTTTATTATTGTGCAGCAGAATTGATGGTTCTTTTGCTACCTTTCAATAGGAAATAATTTATAAATGAAAATATTTAAAGCATGAATAGTTATTCTTTCATTGTAGCTGAAAAATTGAATTGGGTTGTGAAATTTAGGGTGTCTCCTTATGTTAGTATTAAAACTTTCCAAAAGGAAAAAGAGGAATAAAGGTGAAGTATTTCTAACACTAGTTAAAACAATTCAGTGTTAGCATGCTTCATTAACTGTTTGCATACAAGACAAAAGTGCTTTCTGATGAAGTGGAAATCCAACTTGGGACCAATTTTCCACAACATAAATTCAACACTCATTCTACCTCTTGATACCTTTGTATTCACACTATCAAGAAGGTTTTTCATATCTATCATATCAGTAACCATTTAAATACTCCTATTGTAAAGTCTCAAATCCTTGGAAATATTTCCAGTGTAGAGCATTTTCTGAGAATAAATTTCAGGTTAACACTTACTATTTTTAAAATAAATGTGAATTAATGCCACTGGCTCTATCAAACTGGTTTAGTAAGAATTAATTCTTACCATGTAAGAAACTTGATAAACAGTATTAATATGGACAGCTTAAACAAAATCTTGGTTACTTTCTATTTTAAAAATAATTTTTATTGACAGTTACATTCAATTTTATTGTCTGTATATATATATAATATGTATCAAAATACCTATAATGTATCAAGCATTATTACAAATTTCATCATCCTATAGAATATAATTTATTTTGATATCACATGAAGAGTTAGCACCTCTGTAAACTAGACTCTGATGCTGGGAGGGATTGGGGGCAGGAGGAGAAGGGGACGACAGAGGATGAGATGGCTGGATGGCGTCACTGACTCGATGGATGTGAGTTTGAGTGAACTCCGTGAGTTGGTGATGGACAGGGAGGCCTGGCGTGCTGCAATTCATGGGGTTGCAAAGAGTCGGACACGACTGAGCGACTGAACTGAACTGAAACTAGTAAAGGAAGTGAGTGCTAAATTGGAGGAATACCATTATCGATCATTGTGTCTGAAAACGCACCCTCAGTGTTAGATGTCGGACACAGTGAAGACATCCACAGTCCCTACAGCACATATGTTCTTCAGTTTGGTTCCTTGTATTATCTTCAACAGCAACGTTCAAAAATCACTTTTACTTACAGAAAATGAGAGTCTGAAAGACGACGTCTATCATCTTCCCTCCTCCATATTCTTTTCTGGACTTTGCATGGGGTAGAAATAGGACCTTGTAACTTGTTCTTTATTAATGAAAGTGTAATTTAGAGTTGGTGAAAACAGTGAATGAAATCTTAATTTTTCACAATGTCATATAGCATCTGTCTCTTAATGCACTGTGAGCCAGCTTCTTTTTGTGGGGAAAATGTCTTTGATAAAAATTTGAGAATTTTATAAGAATACATATGGTATTATTTGGAAATTAATACATTTCTAGATATCTACACTATAAAATACATTTTAGTATATTTAATGTATTCAAAAGTTATGCTCAAATTTCCACTAAACCAAATGTTTTAATTCCTGGAGTTTTAATACATTTCTAATTACTAACCTTGTTGGGATTACAGAAAGAAAAATTATAGTCATCCTCAAATATTTTCTATGGCAATAAAAATGTCAAGTCTTGTTATTTTATTTATGTCTTTCAAAAATGAACATCTTATTGCATTAAAAGCGTTCATGATTCAAACCAGGGTATATATTCCTAGTATGAAGACTATGTTGAAGTAGTAGAAGTTTAGTATTTTTTAAAAATGATTATTGATTCAGTGAACCAAATATTATTAAACATGTAAAACACTAGATTCTCTAAACATACAGGCATACTCATCTATGGAGTTTTCCTGAAATGTCTCATGTTAATCAGGACTTTTATCGAATCACGTTTTAAATTGGTCCACTACTTAGGTAACATTTTAATATAATGTGTTTGATTAAAGTGAGTCACATCTCTAGTGGTTCTGAAATTCAAGTTGTTTTGCATAAATATCACTTCATACATGTCTATATTTATAGACCACTTTGCCAATCAAGGGTGAAACTAAATGAAATCAAAGGAAGTATTTCTGTTTACTATTTTGATTAAAATACTGGTAGGCAAAATAATTCCTTTGAAAGTCCCTTTGTTTTGACTTATTAGCAGGATATGATGTTAAAGATGATAAGATAGTGCCTTTGATGTAGGAGGAACTGAATGAGTGAACAGCTCCACTGCCATTTGACACCTGGCTTCTCTAAGGTGTGGACTTTTATTGGTTGAGATAACTTCTACTTAGAAATCAAGCTGGGGCAAAATATGTTTTTTTTTTTATTTTGGTTATATTACCTTGATTAATCTTAATTCCTAAATGGGCCCAAATGATTGGAAACTATAAAAATAAAATTCCTGCACTCAGATATTTTACTTTTCCAAAGTAGTGTTTTATAGTTTGGCCTCTCAAGAAATTGTCCATTCTTCTGAGTGAGTGGATAACAAAGCTTGTAGAGTTACAGTTGGCACTCCATCTTCAGTGGTTCTATTTGGCCTATTGAATATCAAAGGTGTTAAGCTCCACTGTGGAAAGTTCAAGAATTCACCTTGTTTATTTGTCTTTTAGAACATTAATTTCATTTTATTTTACTCAATAACCAGTTGATTTGAACTCAGTAATCAGTTGATTTGAATGTTCCTCAATTCAATAAGTGTTTTTATCATAACTATACATTCAGGTTTTTGAGTATTGCTTGAAATATAAAATAAATTAAAAATTAACCAATTGGAAAATAAAATGTAAAAAATTCAATAAAGATTGTTAAATTACATGAATGTGTTTTATATTGCATTTTATATTCATTGAATATGGTAACATTAAACTTTATAAGTAGAATTTTCTAAAATATATTTATTACATCAGACAATTTTTGTGAACTTATCATATCGGCTCCCTCATAATCTGACATAACAGCTTAACTAGAAGAGAGATTGATTAGACATATAATATCAACAGTTATATTTGACAATGATAGAAATATCAATATTTTCAAAGTTACTCTCACATTCTTTCAAACATACAAGTAGCCTTTCTTTCTCCTTTATAATAAAGAAACAACACAAAATGTTCGAAATTTTATTTACACTGGACATAGTATATATCACGTATGCCACATATATCGGGTTTCCCTGGTGGCTCAGAGGTTAAAGCATCTGCCTGCAATGCGGGAGACCTGGGTTTGATCCCTGGGTTGGGAAGATCCTCTGGAGAAGGAAATGGTAACCCACTCCAGTATTCTTGTATGGAGAATCCCATGAACGGAGGAGCCTGTAGGCTACAGTCCATGGGGTCGCAAAGACTCAGACACGACTGACCAAGCAACTTAACTAACTTAACTAACTATGCCACATATATAATTTAGTTTGATTAAAACAAACTTTGGACTAATGTATTACTTACAACATATAAAGCACTTCCTTCAATAGGAAATGTATATAAAATATTAGCTGTTAGAACATTTATCCCATTTATAATTGGCCAATATATAATGTTTTAAAAGTTGATATTTGTGTAAACCAGACACTATTCTATTTTAGACTTTGCATATAACAGGAAGGAGAATAAGTTATGCGCTTCCTAATAGGGTGGAATTCTTCAGCTACACTATCGCAGGTTTGCAGAGAGGTGCTTTATTTTCCTAAAATAAACATTGAAAATGATGCCCAGTGCAGCCACTCAACGAACACATTTAACACTCACCAGGAGGGAGGTTTCCTGTGCTGAGCCCACTAAGTTTTAGATCTCAGAAGCGGCTTTACACCCTGTGGTGTAGGCACACTTCTTTTTGTGGAAAGTGTGCCTTTAAAATACTGCCCTCTTACAGTGACTTTAAACCAGTGCGTTTGGAATTGTTTTTAGTCACTACACAGCATGATAAGCATTTTGCATTTTCCTGGAGTAATTTACCATTTGCACACAGGTTACAGTGGCAGAAATGAGGGGGTGGAGAGGGAATTTGTTTGGGACAAGTAATTTTGATTTAAATCCAATAAGTCAAAAATTATTTTCAGTTTTTGCCAAAAAAAGCAACCATTGTGCCATGATAGCTACACTGACATATTTATGTACCCACATATTTAAAAAAACAGAAACAAAACTGAATCTTAGGTGGAAATATACTAAGTTAGCAAAGACAAACTCATTTGAGTAGATGATATAAATGATTCACTGTGAATAAAAAGAAAGCATGTAAGAGAATAAAATATATTTTGCTGGTCAACTCGAAAACATTCAAGGAGTTTATTTTGGCATCATGGAAACACATTCTCAATGAAAACATTGTGCGTTGTGTTATTAACTCACAGCATATGATCTCCATTTCTGCCTCCCTAGATTTCTACCCCACCGGGATAGAAACAATGTGGACTCACACATTTATTATATTAATTAGAAATCACTACCTAATATAATTATTCTGGCAAGCACATGGTGAGTTCCGGAAATACTGACAGAATTTCTCCATTTAATTCTGGTGTTACAAAGATTTGCATGTCTAAAACTGCCTTGATTAGATATTGTTTTTGATGACTCCTCTCAGTGTTTTACTATATGCACATTAAGCATGAGGACTTTTAGCACGTCTGAAGTAACATCTGCTCTGTCTTTTTGTTGCTGGGTTCATGGTATAATTAGCTCTATATTTCACCAAATACAATTTTGCTCCCATGGAGGACAAAGCAGCATGAAGAAAACATAAATAATTGCAGATTAGAGAAACAGACGGCAAAGTGGGTGTAGATGGCTTTGATAAAAAAGGGTTAAGGAGAAGAGAAGGTCAGCTCATTATTAAGAAAAAAAGGAGGCAGTTAAAAATTAGATAGGGTCTTTGTAATTAAAGAAAACACACACAGATTTTTCTTTTAACAATGTTTCCTAGTAGGCCAAATAGTTTAGTGACTTGCTGTGCTGTAGTTTGTTTTGTACTTATTTAGGAAAACATGTTAAGAAATATGCATGTTTGGATACACAAAACAAAATTTAATTATTAGAGATGTTGGGAAGACATAGGAAGTTTTGTGTTGACTTTCCCAGAGTGTAAAACATTATTATTATTTTTTTTGATAATACTGCTTTTATACTCAGGTTAGCTCAGTGAAGCTGTGTAGGCTGATAATCCAATTTTACCATGCCATCAAATAGCCATTAGTCAGTATATTTGCATGAGCTAATAGTTATTCCTTCATGTGAGATTCATGTTAAATTTGGGACTATTCACTGTATGAAATATCTGGCTAACTGTTTTTCATGGTCTAGCATTATACACATTATGTAACATAATATGTAATTTACACAGCATAAATAAAACAGACAAATGGTGTTATAGTATATTTTTGCAAATGCCAGCAAAGTTTGTTGTATATCTTAAAAAAATATGCTATAGGATTGGGGTTTGCATTAAACTTCATAGGTAAGAAATGTCATTTTCCTCACTTTTTACTTTTAGACTAGAAACTATGAAACATTTGGAAATGATACTAGGGTATCAACTTTATTCAGAGCAAGAAAAGTCTTCAGAAGTCTTTAAAAATACAGCAATAATGTTCTGTTTTTGTTTGTTTAGAAGAAAGATGGATGAAGGAGATTCTGACCTAACAGATATTATCTGTTAGATATATCACCCAACAGTATAAAATAGGTGAAAATATAAAAACATATTTCTTATTCCATTCTATTACTGAAGCATAAAATTCATACATTAAGTTAATGATTACAAGACAAATAAAAAAAGGAAAACCCAGAAAGCAAAACAAAGTTAGTTATGAATTACTTTGTACTGTGATGTTGAAAGGCTTCCCTGTGGCTCAGCTGCTAAAGAATCCTCCTGCAAAGTGGGAGACCTGGGTTTGATCCCTGGGTTGGGAAGATCTCCTAGAGAAGGGAAAGGATACCCACTCCAGTATTCTGGCCTGGAGAATTCCATGGACTATAGTCCATGGAGTTGCAAAGAGTCGGACACGACTGAGCGACACTTTCACTTTCTTTCATGATGTTGTTCAGCTCAGTTCAGTTCAGTTGCTCAGTCGTGCCTGACTCTTTGCAACCCCATGAATCGCAGCACACCAGGCCTCCCTGTCCATCACCAACTCCCAGAGTTCACTCAAACTCACGTCCATCGAGTCGGTGATGCCATCCAGCCATCTCATCCTCTGTCCTCCCCTTCTCCTCCTGCCCCCAATCCCTCCCAGCATCAGAGTCTTTTCCAATGAGTCAACTCTTCTCATGAGGTGGCCAAAGTACTGGAGTTTCACCTTTAGCATCATTCCTTCCAAAGAACACCCAGGACTGATTTCCTTTAGAATGGATTGGTTGGATCTCCTTGCAGTCCAAGACTCTCAAGCGTCTTCTCCAACACCACAGTTCAAAAGCATCACTTCTTCGGTGCTCAGCTTTCTTCACAGTCCAACTCTCACATCCATACGTGACCACTGGAAAGACGATAACCTTGACTAGACCCACCTTTGTTGGCAAAGTAATATCTCTGCTTTTTAATATGCTATCTAGCCTGGAGAATCCCAGGGATGGGGGAGCCTGGTGGGCTGCTGTCTATGGAGTTGCACAGAGTCGGACACGACTGAAGCGACTTAGCAGCAGCAGCAGCAGGTTGGTCATAATTTTCCTTCCAAGGAGTAAGTGTCTTTTAATTTCATGGCTGCAATCACCATCTGCAGTGATTTTGTAGGACTATGTAAAAGAAACATAGGTAATCCAACATAAATAATTGAAGAATATATTCTTCCCATGATGTATTTTCTTGTTTACGAAAGGGAGATAGAATATTTCTGTTCTAGTGTTTTTTTGCCTAGATGGCAAGCTTGTCATATATTAACCACTCTGATAATGCCTGAGAGACTTTCTCATCTCCCTGTGGATTCCAGAAGCTCTCACCATCTTGCCTCAGGCAGGCAAAAAGGTAAAAGAGCAGAGGTGTTTGTAAATAAACCATTTCCAGAAAAGTGCAGTGAGACAACACTATGTTATTGACCTACTGGTTGTTTGAACTGCCCTGCAGTAATACAAAGTATAAAGTAAATCCTACTTTGAACCATATGTGATTATTTAAATTGGATTTTTCCTGGAATTATGGAATCTAAGTCAAAGGGACCATATCGTTCAGGTAGTTCAAGGCTTTTCAATCATAACTGCAATTTAGAATCTCCTGGGGATCTTTAAAAAATAACTGGACTTACTTCAAACCAGCAAGATCATAATCACTAAGAGTAGGATTCTGTGAATTGTGTATGTGTGTATTTAAACTCCAGGTGATTTCTGTAAAAAGCTAGTTTTTAGAACTGCTGAATTCTAGTCTAATTAACTTTTTATAATTTGAGACCCCTTTACATGTGTTTGTCAATATAAAGGGAAAACTGCTAGCTACCTCACATCCATCTCATGATTCCATCTGCAGAAACTTTGACTATTAGACAGTGTTCATATAATTTATATACAATGACCATTGTGAACAGAACAGTCATAGAAGCATAGATATTGATACGTGACATGGATTCCTGGATTTTCATTAATGATTATAAGTGTAAGCAAATCAAAATCATATGGGAAGTTTGTGTTAAGCTAAATATATCCACCCATGCCTTGAGATTTGGGCATGCATAGTTTGAAAAGATAAAGAAACTCTCCAGTCAAGTATGGATATATTTTACACATTCTTTGCAGTGTTTTGAAGAGAGGCTCTGAAGCTCTGAAAATTTTGACTTGACCAAGCTAGTGAATAGAAGGATTTGAATCTACTAATTTTGATTTCAAAATATATATTCTTTCTACAACATTGGTGTCTTTCTCATTGATCATGGGTAGTCAAGGATATCTGAATCTTTTAGTTACATTATTTAGGGTGACAAATACAGAAATAATCATATTTTCTTCTTCAGTGAGTTTCAAACAACTGATTAAGATATTGATATCTTGTATGATTTTCAGCCTTACTTCAGACTTGAATTCAGTCCCTGTGTTGGGACCATTCCCTGGAGGAAGGCCTGACAATATTCTTGCCTGGAGAATCCCATGGACAAAGGAGCCTACCTATAGTCTAGGGTCATAAAGAATCAGACATAACTGAAGTGACTTAGCACACATGCACACCTAATGCAACCATGATTTGATACTCAGAATGGAAATTATAGTAAAGAGTTTTATTTGCTTTCTTATTTCATATATTTTGTATCTTTATTATTAAGACACTTTCTCACATTAGATTTTAGTCCTCTGCTGCTGCTGCTGCTAAGTCCCTTCAGTTGTGTCCGACTCTGTGTGACCCCATAGACGGTAGCCCACCAGGCTCCCCCGTCCCTGGGATTCTCCAGGCAAGAACACTGGAATAGGTTGCCATTTCCTTCTCCAATGCATGAAAGTGAAAAGTGAAAGTGAATTCGCTCAGTCGTGTCCGACCCTTAGCGACCCCATGGACTGCAGCCTACCAGGCTCCTCCATCTGTGGGATTTTCCAGGCAAGATTACTGGAGTGGGGTACCATTGCCTTCTCCATTCAGTCCTCTAAATTACCTTTTTTTGCATATTAATGAAAATGAGAGTTGCTCATTCATGTCTGACTCTCTGTGACCCCATGTACTGTAGCTTTCCAGGCTCCTTGTCCAGTTCTCCAGGCAAGACTACTGGAGTGGGTTGCCATTCCCTTCTCTAGAGGATCTTCCTAACCCAGGGATCAAATCTGAGTCTCCTGCATTGCTGACATATTTTTTTTTTACCATCTGAGCCACCAGAGAATCGCGTGTGTATTGTATATGTGTGTATAAATAAGGTTGGTCTATAAAGAAGTAATGCAACAAATCTGAAAGTTGTTTTGTAACACACATAACAATAAAATATGTAATATTAGCATAATTAGCATTAAATCAGAGTGTGACCATTCTCACATTAATAAAGTTACTGATTTGAAATGATACAGAGAAAAGAAGGTATATCATTCAGGAAAGTTGAAGTCAATTTTATTTACCTGCACATGTAATAAAATACACATGAACAAATGTCTTAATTTGTCTTTCCTGCTGTACCATTCCAGTTCAAGAAAGGCATATGGTTTGTAAAATTCTTTTAAACTCATAAGGTGGTACATGCTGCTGCTGCTGCTAAGTCACTTCGGTCGTGTCCGACTCTGTGCAACCCCATAGATGGCAGCCCACCAGGCTCCACTGTCCCTGGGATTCTCCAGGCAAGAACACTGGAGTGAATTGCTATTTCCTTCTCCAATGCATGAAAGTGAAAAGTGAAAGTGAAACCACTCAGTCGTGTCCAACCCTCAGCGACCCCATGGACTGCAGCCTTCCAGGCTCCTCTGTCCATAGGATTTTCCAGGCAAGAGTACTGGAGTGGGGTGCCATTGCCTTCTTCAGGTGGTACATAAGTAGATGGAATATAAAACTGTTATCTGTTGCTTTTGCTCAGAACAGAAAAGAGGGTAGCATTTTTTCCCCTAGAAAGCCTAGGAATTGTTTAACAGTATTTCTGCTGTTCAGGTTGTAGAGTTCATAAATCTCTTTGATGCCAAAATTACATTACGTTTAATGAAATTGTACTCCTAATTCATTTGATTTAGCTACTCACTTGCCTCTAATTTGTGGGTCAGAGAATTTCAACAGTTTTGTCTGAAGTGGTATTAGATTGTTTTAAATATGTGAATAGTGCAATTCTGTCATTCTGTTAAAACTCAATTTTGAAATGAATGTTCATTTGTCTCTTTATTTATATTATCAGTGTGAAATTATAATAATATTGTCAAGTTTTAACTTTTACACTTGGATTTTGTGTAAATCTTATTTACACTTTGATTTGGGCTTCACTTTTGGCTCAGTGGTAAAGAATCTGCCTGTGAATACTGGAGATGCAAGTTTTATTCCTAGGTTGGGAAGATGCCCTGGAGAAGGAAATGGCAACCTATCCTGGAATTCTTGCCTGGGAGATCCCATGGACAGAGGAGACTGATGGGTTATAGTCCACAGGGTCGCAAAAGAGTCAGACATGACTTAGTTGACTAAACAACAACAACAGCCCTTAGATTATTTTTTTTTAGCCCTTGGATTTTAATGATAGAGTTTTGTGGTTCAAGAAAGTGATATGTTTTGAGTTGTATCCCCAAATAAAATATTATATTTTTCCAAGTAAAAATGAGGAGAACTCTAAGACTTTAAAGTTTAAATACAAACCCTAATTTAAGAATGAATAATTTTTAAGAATAACCAGAGGTAATTTTATACTAAGATTATTTTCCTTTACAAATGTGGAAAATCAGCAAGTTTCTGCTCCATAGTACTATTCCCACATAATTTTCACTACTGCTGAAGGAAGGTCTCTGTTGAGTTGGAAGTAGAACTATGAAAATAGGTTTTCTATTTTAAATAGATGATAAATAATAGTTCAAGTTGGAAAATGTTTGCAAATACAGTTTTTCAAACATGTAGTGATTTAAATAGGCTTTTGAGAACTAGCAATTTAATCATGACCCACATGAACGTTATTTGAGGGCAAAATGTATGGTGTACAGCATTTAACAAGGAGTTGTTTGTACCTATTTTCCACAACACAAAATAAGTTTATAAGACAAGTAAACATTAATACATTTTAGGTGGTAAAATTTATCAAAGTATTTATATCATCTCCAGTTTTAGATCTTTCCCAGTTCCCGTGACTATAGTACAAAGAAACAGAATTACAAAAAGTGTGTTTCAGTAGAAGATGTTAAACTAATTTTATTTCTGTCCTCCTTGTTCGACACAAGGATTCAGTTCACATTAATAACTGTGGCTTCAATTTATTGAGCACTTACTATGGATGAAAAAGTCACTGTACTTTTATATAGGTGAGCCTTTCAACACAATAGTGTGACGCAGAGACAGGGCCAGAGATGGACATCTCACCTTGGAGATAACTAAAACACGGAGAGGTCAAACACATTCCCCAGTGTCATACACTTGGCATGGCTGAGCTAGGATTTGAAACTTGATTGACCCCCAAAGTTTGCCCACCCAACGGCAGGGTGAAATGGTGTCAGTGATATCATGGGGGAAGTGGAAAAGAGATTGGGGAAGCCTTGTCAATAACATTTGTCTTCACTGGGGGAAAACATCATGTACAATTAAACCTCTGCATCAAACAATAGGTATTACACCACATTAGTGTTCAAACTGGAGAAGGTAATGGCACCCTACTCCAGTACTCTTGCCTGGCAAATCCCGTGGACGAAGGAGCCTGGTAGGCTGCAGTCCATGGGGTCGCTAGGAGTCGGACACGACTGAGCAACTTCACTTTCACTTTTCACTTTCATGCGTTGGAGAAGGAAATGGCAACCCACTCCAGTGTTCTTGCCTGGAGAATCCCAGGGACGGGGGAGCCTGGTGGGTTGCCGTCTATGGCGTCACACAGAGTCGAACACGACTGAAGTGACTTAGCAGCAGCAGCAGCAGTGTTCAAATATGCACAGTGTTGTTTTAAAATAGGTAACACCACCTCAAATAGATAACACACTTCTCAAAGAAGTGCCATGAGATTCTAGGCCAGAAAGCCCCTTAAAACCTGCAGTATCACAAAAAATGATACCTTACTAGACTAATTAGAGAAGTAAACCGGTGAATAAATTGGAAGTGACTGGTTGATTTGAGTGACATTTATTATTTAAAAAAAATAGTTTTCCTTAAGCTTGGTTTAGGTTTAACTTTTAATCTTTTGGAATTGAAAATCAATATTAAATTTGAACATAGTGTTGTTGGCCCCTCCTTTTATGTTACCCTTCCAGTCTCCTAACTTTCCCTTCAAAGATCTAGCTACCTATTGGCCCACAAAGCTTTCTTTTTATTTTTTGTGCTTCTGTAAATTCAAAGTTGCTATTTCCTCTGCCAAAGATGTCATCTTTCCTTTATTGGACTATATTTCCAATGTTCATATTTCTATTGAGACCTTCCCTACTCCAGAGTATGCACTTGACCCAGAGTACCTTGTTCATACCTGTCAATGCAAATGAAGATGTATCCCTAGTTCAACATGAGATAATTTTATTCTTTAAGCTTCACGATGCCATTGTCTTAATTTTCATAAAACAATATACAGTCTTCCTTCTATCTCTGGACTTCCCTTATAACTCAGTTGGTAAAGAATCCGCCTGCAATGCAGGAGACCCCAGTTCAATTCCTTGGTTGAGAAGATCCGCTGGAGAAGGGTTAATCTACCCACTCCAGTTTTCTGACCTGGATAATTCCATGGTCTGTATAGTCCACGGGGTTGCAAAAAGTTGAACAAGACTGAGCTACTTTCAATCATCCATTTCTTTATATATGTTATGAAAGTCACATAGATGACAGTTAAATATTATAAGGACAAATGCATTAAACCACGTATATGAACGCAGTTGATATAAACCATGCATTTCCACTTTGCCTCTCAAATCTTCAAATCTTCAAAATGTGTAAATACTATGTTATTTTCTGCCTCTGTTGGTAGGCTATGAGCACCTTAAGGGCCGAACAGATTACTCTCTGTGTTCACCAATGTTTGCAGGAAGAACTCACATGCAGTGACTAGTCAGTAAATAAAATAAATGAAAAAAAAAAAAGAGTTTGTGAGGAAGAATCATGAAAACAAATATTAACTAAGCTGTTATATTTTTAAGACATACTATTTCCAATTAAACCTAACAAAGTTTGAAAGAGGAACATAATTTGTGTCCATTTATTCATAAGCCATTTGGTTACCTTATGAATGAAAAAAAAAAAACAGTTCAGTGTTAGTGTCTCTGCCTGAGGCAAATTATTTTTGGAGGAGGTGCTCAGTTTGGGATATCTCAAATTTAAAGTCTCTACAAGAAGTTCCTGGTCTTTCTACCTCAAATCTCCACATTCCTCAATTGTCTCATTTCCATTTTTAATTACTACATATTTTTACTTACTTGGTCATGCCCTACTCCTTGGAGCCGTCTTTGAGTCCTGCCTCTCTTATACCAACACCTAGTGTAGCCCCAGATATACCCCTCTCTTACCCTTTTTCATTTCTTGCCTGGATCAGTGTGCAAATATTCTAGCCTGATCCCCTGCTTTCTGTCTTCTCCTTTACAGCTGGTAGAATGCTTCTATGAACACCCGTGTCTGACCAGGTCACTGTTCTGTGTAGAGCTATCTCTGTTCTTCCCATTTCATGAAGAGTACAATAATAAAAGTCCTCTGGTGGCCTAGCATCTCATGCACCACAGACTCTTGGCTTCTTCTCCAATCTGACTGCCTTCCCGCCCACTCTTACTTTCACACGTTAGGGTTTAGTCATGTTGGCCTCCCTTCTTTTCTCAAACATCTCAGCATACTTCTGCCTCAGGGTCTTTGCATTGTTGTCACATTCTTCTTGGAATCCTCTTCATAGATCTTGCTTTTTTCTTTTTTGGTCTTCTTCAACTGTCACCGTCTTTTTAAGGCTTTTACCAACTGCCCTATTTTCAATCACAATCTACCTTCTCAATGCAAAAATACTCCCTATCCTCCTTTCCTGCTTTATATTCTCCATAGCATTTATCATGATCTGACATGCCACGTAATGTATCTAGCATCGGATTATTTGAATGTCAGCCTCATGGGGACTGAGATTTTGTTGTCCTACTACTCACTGCTAATCCCAGTGATAAGAACAGTGTCTGCAACCAACATTTATTGAAAAAATGAATTAACAAGCGATATATGTTTTGGAGTACAAAAACATATAGCAATAATATTGCTGAAGAGATTTAGCTAAGACAAATTATGAGCATGTCCATTGTTCTTTAATGAAAGCACTAAGTTTTCTGGTACATTTAAGATTTTAAAGAGACCCTCAAATGTTCTTTGCAGTGAGAAAGTGACGAAAAAGTTAAAACATTTATTTTCTAAATGTGACATGCTCTAGGAGCTACACATCACTTCAGCTCATGTTTACACATTATGCTACTATAACTGCTTAAAATGTAGGGATTTTTAATTGAATTTTATAGCTGGTCTACATTGTCGATAGTAATTTTTATGTTATAGCTTATGAGTTAAGTCATAGAAGGATACGGAGAAATTTCCATTGATGTAATAAAATACCTATAAAAGCAAAATGGTGTTTCCTTAGTAGGTAGTTATGTTATATATCTCTAAATCTTTGAACATTCAATTATAAAAGAACACAATTGAGACTGAATAGTTAGTAAATGAAATAACTTTCTTTAAAACAGTAAGAATCAATGGTATATTCCTAGATCTATTATATAAAGTATATGTTTTTAAGAAACTATTTTGTAATATCTAAAGTGCCATAGCCATGTATTTATAATTAAGAGCACATGACTTTCCCCCAGATTTCCTTATTAGAGGTGCTCTTTTTATGTATGGATATTTCAAATATATTTAATGTATATGCCTCACCAATTGAATCTTTTTTTACATAACAGAAGAGTTATGAAAAGCTGTACTTACATGCTTCCCTTTTTTAAAAAAAATTGTTTTAGTTTGGCAGGAACACACAACAGTTGATCCACTCTCGGAAAATTTAAGTGTATGACATAGCATTTTTAACTCTAGATCTAATTCTTATCCATCTTCTTTAACTAAAACTTGATTTGTAGTACTTTGTTTCCAATGGTCCTCAGGTAAGTGAAGTAACCTGTCACAGAAGGGCATATACTGAATGATTGACTTACAGAAGACATCTAAAATAGTCAAATTTATGTTGTTGTCTTTTATTCCATTTTAAAAAAGGACCATGTAGGTTTTTAATTGGAATGTATATTATTAACCTGTGCTTACAATAATCCGGTAAACTGAAAAAGTTGAGTGTATTTTTCTCAGGAACATTGAACATTTTTAAGCTTTCCAAAAGCATATGCATTAATCAAATGTAATGTGAACCCAAAATGATTCTTCTCCATAGTTAGTAATAGATATTTAAGATGTTATACTTACTTCGCCATAGGAAACAATGATAAAATGGGAATATTCCATCATTATTGACCTTTAAAATCTCTTACATTAAGGATTATGAATACTTTGGCTGAAAGCACACATAATCTTGCTATTTTCTTTTCTTTTCCGTACATTCCCACTCAACCGCATATTCTTGAATTTTGAAATGGGTAATATTCATTTGACGTTTTGCCTTCTAAAAATTAAAGTTGTTAGGCTTGTTTTGAATGCATCTGGGAATCTAGAAATGAAATTTTGTTAGAAATAAAAATGCCACTGGGAACATTATTGATTACTTGGAACGTGCGGCTTTCATTTACCGATTATAACATATTAGCCAAGTCGTCTAAAAATGAGTTGACTTCTATTCTTTCAGTCATTCGTATAATAGTTCATTTAGATCCATTGTTTTTAGCTTTCAAATGATCTTAATATTTCGAACATAAAATATCTGGCAAATTCTGTAGAATTTAGACATCTGAAAAATGTTTTCAGAGTATATTAACATCTCTAAATTGTAATATAAATAGTCACAAAACATTGATTTGAACATTTATATTATTTTGAATAACAGGTATCCCTGTCCTTCTTTTTAACTGCTAACTTAAAAACAAAAATAAAAACACCCCTCTCAAATCTTTTTATATTTATATGTCTTAGATTCACTCCTGGCTTTAGTCAGTCAACCATTACACCTATACTCCCATGCTAATTCTTCCTATCCTGTCTTTCTATGGTTTTATGTTTTTTGCATTACTGCTATACAATTCCTATTTCTAAAAATCTGTACTCCAATGCAGGTCCTTAGCAAGTTCATTTATTGTTAAATTCTATGATGTTTCCTAGACGCCTAAGCATCACTCAATGCAAATTATAATGCAGTGCCAGTTCACTGAATGTCTCTTCTGGACCATGCACTGCCTAGGTTACGAAGATGCTAAAGATGGAACCTCAAGGAACCTCATGGAGGAATACTCTGTTTTCCTTATTAAAAGTGAGGAGGTCAAGTTATACTTGCATATCTAAAGTTTAGCAGTTTTAAATTGTATCCCCTTTCCTTTTAACGCTTATGGTGTATTAACTATTTAAAAGTTGTTTTGAAATCTGCTCCTCTCAAGTGTATATTTTATTAAGGATGGCCTAATTCCTTTTCTGTAATTTTATAAACTCCAAATTGACATGTTTTTTTTTTTTAAAATTTCCTGCCATTTATTTTTCCTTCTCCTCCTCTTCCTCATGACAGCACCTGTTATATGGCAGGTGCTTTGTATACACTTGTTATCTATCTGTGTGATAATGTGACACTTACCCTTGGTTTATTGTTACATTGCACATGAGAGACTGAGACTCACACAGCTTCTTTACCATCTCATCCCTTTTTCATTTGTCTGACTTCAACACCTGTGATCGTAACCTTGACTTTCCTGCTTAATATCTGTTGTCTTATCAATTACCTAGTTCTGCATGCAGTGTTCTTGCCTGGAGAATCCCAGGGACAGAGGAGCCTGGCGGGCTACCGTCTATGCGGTCGCACAGAGTCTGACACGACTGAAGCGACATAGCAGCAGCAGCAGCAGCAGCAGCATGCTTTACGCTTCCTGCTCATCATTTCACTTAATTCTGTGCTTGCTCTTGAACAGATATTATCCCCACTTTCTAGATGAAGTGTTTGAGGTAGAGTGAATCTTTATGCTTAAGGCTGTGAAGATAATATTTAAAGTTGCCTCTAACTTTTGCCAAATTCTATGCCTTGTGCACCATCTCAAAATGACTTGTTCAGTCGCTGAGTCATGTCCTAGTCTTTGAGACCCCATGGACTGCACAATGACTAAAAGCTGATTATTCCTTGGGAGGTAAAATTAAGTCTAGAGGAAAAAAGTTCCCTTTCTCATTACTACCTTTTTAAGATTCAATTGTTGCCATGACATAATGAGTTTTCTATTTGAAACTTTAGAGCAACTTTTCTAATCTTGTGCTTATTGTCTGAAGCAATGCTAGGACAGTCTTTGAGTTTCTAAATTAATACATACCCCGGATGTTCTAAAAAGTCCTAAAATGTTATCAGATAGAGCAGCAGTTCTTGAAGTGTGGTCCCAGAACCCAGGGAGAGGAGGGTTCCCAAGGGCTCAGGGAGTTCGAGAGGTCAAAACTTTTTTCATAATAATACTAAGGCCTTAATTACTTTAAAAAAAAAAACCCTCTTATTCTCTCATGAAGTATGAACTTTAATTTTTAGCAACTACATATTTTGTGACACCACAGCAGATTAAATGCTCAAGTGGGTAAGAAAATCCAACTGGCTCTTCTTAAACCAAACATGAAGGAATTTTGCAAAAGTATTTATTTTTTAGAAAATATATTTATTTCTTATAAAATATGTTATTTATGCTAATATGCCATGAATTTGTAGGTTTTTTTTAATCATTCACTAAAATATGTTTTAACTTCCCAGTTTTCTTTACTAACATGATAAATATTGACAGGTATGGCAAATATCCATAAAGAGACTGTGAAACTAAAGTGTTTGAGAATCACAGTTATAGAGAGCTATAAAAGACCCTTGACTTTTAGAATCTATATTTAAAAAAAGCTGGGTCTACTTACAGTAAGTTTCACGCTAAGAGTTTCTTTAAAGATGCTTGTAGTCAGTGATGGAAGTGAAAATAATAATAAAGTAGTCTCACATGAGAAACTTGGAAATCTTAGACACATTAAAGCATCACCTCAAAGAAGGTTGACAGTGAAGATTAAGTTATTTTCAATATGAAAAAATATTCCTTATGACTTTCATTCTGAACTGTATGGTAAAGTATCATGCTAAGTTTTAAGGGTATTGTTGAACCAACAGACTAGTTGTATATTTATCCCTCAAATTTTAATTATTTGGAACAAAGAAATTTAGTCCAATAAGCACGTACTGAACATTTAGTATACACAAATAAATCTCTGTAGTCAAAGCAAGGTTTTACTTCATTAAGCCATTTCTTTTCTCTAAATATTTTAAAATACAATGTAAGTATGATTTTTATGATAAAATCAAGAGAACTGTTTTCCTTTGACTCCCTTTTTAGATTCATGATATTGGGAGTTGGCATTTAGGGATATTCAAGAATTTTCATGTGTTAATAATAGGTTGTCTTTCTATTTTGATATGTGAAGTTTGAATCATACTGGGTGGCTTGTGAACCTGAGAATACTTTATGTTTTTTAATCTGAAGAAGAGCCATAATGGTTTTTTTAATATTAATTTGCACCTCTTTAGATTTCCACAGAGGACATTTTTAAAATTTATGTGTAGCATAAACACTTCTTTTAGTTAATTGTAGAAGTTTAACACTGACTATATTTACAGCCCGGTAGGTATACTTGAAAATTTACATATTAAGCATTGTTGCTCTCTGGCATGGTTTAAGAAAATGATCTGTGTTCTTAATTATACCTTTAGTATAAATGTGTGAATGTCATTTACTGAAACGTAAAGAGGAAATCAATGATGATGAAGATAATGATGATGATGATAATATAAAGCATATTAATTACATTAAGTTGGCAAATTTTGTTCTTTTTTCAGCATTTGATCATTTTACATTTAATGAGGCTGTGAGTTGATGTTTATTTCAACATGATGAAAATGCTAGACTTATAATTACTTTCATAGCTATTTTATATCTTTTTGGTGAATTGAAATTTTAATATCAATGGATTCAAAGCTAAATTTGAAAACTAATTAAGAAAGTATGTAACCATGTTTATACTTTTCATAGTGATTAACTTTATCCTAGAGTCAAATACTGATTTATAGTGTACAGATTGAGTATATACTTTGACTTAATGATGACTAGGTTGTTCATTTGCTTTGTGTAGCAAAATTAAATTTTTTTTTTATTTTAAAAGACATGCTGTGAAAAGCTGAAAAGAAATAGTCTCTTATGATATTTAAAGCTATAACAATAATAATTATCAATATTTTTCAATTAATTTTTGTCCTTTCCTTAAGCAGTTTTAAGGATACTTAAAACATAGTCTGAAATTAGAGTTGACAATTGCAAATACAAACCAACCAACACAGTAATAAAATCAATACTTAACATTTCCCTTGAGGCCACTATTTACTGTTTGCTGCACCATTTCCTTAATGGAATGGCAGTTATGTTTGCAGAAACCTTGTAACTACCATTTTTATGTTTTAACTAAAAGCAGCTTTCTTGAAGTATGATATAGAAATTCTTGTGCTACTATTAAGAACTGTCATGACCATTTAGTAGTCAACATGAGTGCAGAAGAGTCAACCTTTGTTTTAAATTTTTTTTCTGGTAAACACTATCACATTTTATACTGCAGTCATATTTTGCTAATAATGGCATTAGGTCCTTTATATCTTCATTTTGATCAACTTAATTTGTAAATTTATAGCTGTACTTAAACAGCATGTGCAGTTTAAAAAAAACATGCAGTTACTGGGATACATTTCATTTTTGAGTTAATTTTGACAATGTATACTATTAAAAAAAAGATAAAAGGAAGGAGAGGGGCAAGGGAAATTAGTTGTTTGTTTTATTCCACATATTCAAATTAGCTTCAGAATGTAATTGAGAAAATGATTTACTAATCTCTTTAGTTGACTTTTTATTGCTGTTACGATTGTACAGTGATGTTCCTTTTTTATCCTTATTTGGTATTTTTTACAAAGAAATTACTTCAGTAGTAAAATTTTTGTACCATCCATCATATTATCTATTTCTCTTTTTACTATTTTTTCATGGCATTTGAAATTATGCAATGTTAATATGGTATTTTCATGTCAATTTTTTTAGCAGTTGTAAATATTTCTAGTACCTAATCAAAGGTAAAAGTTAATTTATCGTCACCTTTGATTTTGTTTTTTGTCTTGAAGATAGTAATAATGCAAATCATCCAAAATGGACTGGTACATTTTGCCTCCCAGAGGAAATTATGCATGGTCAAACTTTGCTTTTATTAGTAATTGTACAGACTAAGGTAGAAAAGTAGTGTGAACAGGACTCATGGCCCTTTTTAGAGAACATGTTTCAAACAGGATATTGAAAATAAAGTCCATTGGCCAACTCAGGTCTTTTTACCTGATGATGTCAGCAACTATGTCGCGTAATAAAGCTGCAAAATTTTCATGACAAAGAAAAATTCATATCCACATCTTCAATAAATGAAGGAGAAAAAAAAGTGTCCTTACTCAATTCATATATTCCCATCAGAACCTTTGTAGCTTCTCTCAAACTGTAAATATTGAGAATAAGATCAGAATGAAAGTGGTGTTGCATCAAAATTAATCACTGAAGTTATTACACTGTCACATGTATCCCATATTCAGCTTTTCACACAAAGCTTTGAAGAGCCCTACAGGAACAACCAAATGTAATTGATACAGAATCATTGCTTCACAACAGCTGCAGTAACAAGGTGCTGCAGATTTTACTTTAATCTACCTTTCTTTCTGAGAGTTTATTATGTTTTTGAATTCATTCTTTTGTAGATCTGGGAGCTATCTTTTTTATGGAAATTAATCTTTTTAGAAGATTTGTACTCTCTTTTTCAAACACTAATACATTCATTCAAGTATCCTATTATTCAGATCCAGCTGGCTTTTATCTGGTGATATTTACTTCAAAAAGCCAAGCTAAATGGTATCATAGATTAATTCTCAGGGCACAGGAAAGCTTTTTTAGAGAAAAAAAATGATTTGGTAATTACTTGAAATATCATAATAAAAATCACAGAAAATGTCAAAATTTATTGTATAATCCGTCATAATAGGAAACTTCAAAAAGTTGTTTCATGGAAAATGTGGTATTCTGAATCCATCATAAGTTTTCCTTTCAGTCAAACATAACTGGAAAGTTAGCTTGGGGTTCTAATAAACTCTATTATGAATTTTAGGTTTATATTGTTTGTTCACACAAAGCAGTGAAACTTCAAAAGGGACATTATCCACTGCTATCTCTTACATAAATCAAACTGGAAATAAGACACATTTTACAATTCAATTTAAGATCCCACTGAGACAATAATGTTGCAAGCTGTGCATTTTACAAAGTAATATAGTAATGTCTAGTTTGCATTTTTGAAAAACCAAATTAATCACACTTTATTGAATACGTTGGAGCAAACCTAAAATTCATCTATTATTAAAAACTTGTGCAACAAACACAAACTATATTTTATACATAAAGGACAAACTCATTTATTCATTAGGATAAAACACTTGGAGTTTGCAGTTTGTAACCATGAAAGAAATGACATTTGCTATGAGGGCTGTTTTGAATTTTTAAAAGCAGTCTATGCATACTAAGCTGCTTGAAAATTTATTTTAACACATTTACCAGGTTTTAAATCATCCAGATACAAATAGAATTTATCTTGAAAATTTTGGAGTAAGAAACCAAAAATAATTAAAGTAAATAATATGCCCTATACAGACATCTTACACAAATAAAATTCACATAGTGTTTACTTTACATATTGCAACTTAGTATATTATTTTATGGTTTTGTTAAGAAAAATAAAACCCTCCACAGGCAAAATAAAGGCTTATCATGCTCTGTGATATTATCAAGCTAAAGAAAATAAGTACTTTTTGCATATATTTATTCAGACATTCTAAATGGTATTAGAAATCAAAGCTTTTATGGCATCATGTAGAAATCATTACCTACATAATATACGTTGTTATTTTTGTGGCCAGTAGTGAGGAATTCTTGTGAATATAAGAATTGCGAGTAGTGAAGAAAAGTGAATAGCAAGAATAGTAGCTAAGGATGGGGTGTTTTTTTACCAGTGCATGTTTTTCAATGTCAGGATAGTAAACACTGTTTTGCTCTCTGCTGATGTGTATAATAACACTTATTTAAGGTGCTACAGAATAGTAATATATGTTCGGCACAGAATAGAAATAGCAGTATTAAAACACATCCCCAGATTTAGATTTTCAATAAAATATTAAAGCCAAACTTGTTATGTTTCAGAAACCTTACTATTATATCATGACTTGGGGAGGTATTTCTTGGTGAATCTACCAAGCACCCCCTTGCTTTTCTAAGAACTCTACATGAGCTATATTCACTGGTAAGCCTTCTCTTAAGAAAGAGTAAGTTATATCTTTTTAGGTGAAAACTTTGAAAAAGATGAGCATAGTTTTCCTTTAATTGCAGAAAACTCAATAGTATATATACAGAAGGGTGAGTTTACAAGGAACTGGATTCGGATATGTGGGAGAGTGTGCAGTTTATCCTCACTCGAGGTAATTGTTTTGTCATGTCTATCTGTGGAAACCAATTTGTTCTTCAATCATCATCTTAGAAAACTCTAATGATAAAAAGCACAAGATTTTTTTTTTTCCTATTTTATCAGTTTTCCAGTGGCATGAAATATGAGAATCAGGATTCTTGCCCTGGTCATATCAGTGTCAATGTGGTGGATGACAGAACTTGGGATGATTATTCCCCATGATGAGTTCCTTTCCCTCCTTCTAACTATCTCATATATATCACTTTAATCCTATCTCTCCCCTGCCCAAGATGATGACCAAACTAATCATCCTGACATCTGAGAATTTTCATTCTCATCTCCCTGCTGCTACTGCTAAGTCCTACCTAATTCTCCCTGAGTCCTGATGCTTTCCTAATGCATACCTTTTCTTCCGGTCAATTGAACTATCCACCTTTCGTCCACACCCACTGTTTATGTTTGTCTTTGCTTCGTTGCACAGCCAAGGCAATTTTTTCAACTGAGAACCAAGTCAAATAAGTGTGTTATGAGTCCAGCTCTTTACCTAAAGATTTACTGTGACCTCAAGCATTTTATTTAATCATCCTGAACCTCAGTTTCCTCTTCTGTTAAAAGGAGAGGATTGTGTGACAGTGTTGCCTCATTAGCAAAATCTTTCCAATGTACGCTCGTAACATACTTGCTTATATGTATACACATCCATTGGGTATATGCCAAATTCTCTATTGTCCTTATATGACAGATATTTTATTTAATATGTGGTGTCACATTCTTTGCTTATTATTTTTTCTACCCACAATCCAATGAGAATATAAACTACCTGAGAATATATATTTGTATATGTTTTCTTCATCGCTATATTGTCATAGCATACAACAATTCCTGACATCTTATAAGTGTTTGATATATAATGAACAAAAAATGAATGACTTTTGTGTCTATTTTGCACTATCGCATTCTATGATTCAAATATATGCAGAAAAATAAATTTTATTTTCTGTTCAGTTCAGTTCACTCATTCAGTTGTGTCCAGTTCTTTGCGACCCCATGGACTGCAGCACGCCAGGCTTTCTGGCCATCACCAGCTCCTGGAGCATACTCAGACTCATGTCCATCGAGTCAATGATGACATCCAAACATCTCATCATATAGTATTTTATTCCTTTCCTATCTACCATATTTTTTGGCATTTGGCTCTCTTTATGTGATTATATATTGACATTTAAAATTTTATTTTCTATTTCTGTTTTTTTTATTTGATATAACTGCATCATAATCTTAATAGTCCATGGTTTCTTCCTGTTTCTTTTCTGTGATTTTCAATATGCAGTATTAACTTGATTTTTTTGGATAAATAAGAACATGAAATCTTTTTTCAAAGCCTGAATTTAAACATGTTAATATTAACCCGAGTAAATGCACACCATGGAGGTAATTTTCAAAAGAGAATTTCACAGCCAAAGGCTATTTGCCATATTTAAAAATTAAGCCTTCTATTCTTAAATTTTTATACTTTAATTTTTTTAGACTTAAAGTGGATAAACATATGTTAATATACCAAATAATCCCCTGTAGAATTGACACACATAAGCCATTAAAAAACAAGTCATTTTTATATTTTTGTTTATTGCTGTTCTGTACCAGAATCATAATTCAGATTTTTTTGTGAAAAGTAGCTCATTATAAGAAGACTTTAAAATAAAATTTCAGAATTTACCAAAGAGGAAAGTCAGTTTCTGTCAAACCATTTTAACTAAAGGCAGTTCTTCAGTGTTTAATTTGTTTTGAAAAATTGCATTTAGCCTACTAACTGGAGTCTTAAATGGTTATTTTATATCTATATATCTATATAGATATGTACACATATAATATATATATTATTGGAAGATAATTGCTTTACAATATTTTGTTGGTTTTTGCGATACATCAATATTAATAAGCCATAGGTATACATATGTCCTCTCCCCTTTGAACCTTCCTCCTACCTCTTCCCATCCCTTTAGGTTGAAAAAACAAAAATATAGACCAATGGAACAAGATAGAAAGCCCAGAGATAAGCCCACACACCTATGAATACCTTATCTTTGACAAAGAAGGCAGGAATATACAATGGAGAAAAGACAGCCTCTTCTATAAATGGTGCTGGAACAAATGGACAGCTACATGTAAAAGAATGAAATTAGAACACTTCCTGACACCATACACAAAAATAAACAAAGTAAATTAAAGACTTAAATCTTAGGCCAGGAACTAGAAAGCTCTTACAGGGAAACGTAGGCAATACACTCTTTGACATATATCACAGCAAGATCCTCTTTGACCCACCTTCCAGAGTAATGGAAATAAAATAAATAAATAAATAATGGGACTTAAAAGCTTTTGCAGAGCAGAGGAAATAATTTATTATATTAATTAAGAACAGCATTTAAGAAGGTATATTTGCCCAGGTGTATTAGACCAAATACATGTAAATGAGAGCATCTGTGACTTTTGACAATGATCCTAACATTCTGTACAATGTGAGGGAATGTACATGATAGACCATAGAAATGGTGCCATATTTTAATACTGAAGGAGATAATTGAAATTTAAGTCAGATTTTTGTGATCACAAGGGAAAAACAACATCACAATTTTTT
Organism: Capra hircus; assembly: GCF_001704415.2. Classification (NCBI taxonomy): domain Eukaryota; kingdom Metazoa; phylum Chordata; class Mammalia; order Artiodactyla; family Bovidae; genus Capra; species Capra hircus. The sequence continues at coordinate 40,171,211 of NC_030819.1, forward strand.
TTTTATATTACAGGGTAGTTTTGCAATTAGATAGCTATTTATTTTTAAATAAAGACCTTCCTAGAAGATAATTATTTTTAGTAGGTAGAGTTCTTTTTACATTGAAAATATTTAAAATATAATGGCTTTATTATAAATAAAGATAACTTGGATAGATATTACCTTTATAAGTTCATGATTTTTAAAAATTATGTTTCTGTTTTAAATTAAAATTTTTTTTTATTGAAATATAATCGATATACAATGTTGTGCCTATCTCTGCTGCACAGCAAAGTTGTTTTATTTCTTTAAAAACCTTAGAAGAGATGGTACTTTCATCATTAATCATTTATATTTTAACAAAGCATTTATCTTTTTAACATTGATGCTAGAAAAATTGTTGGAGAAAATAAAAATAATGAATATGACTGACTATCCAAGTTATCAACCTTTGTTAGCTTTAAAAAAATTAACATAAAACTTGTATTTAGCACTTAATTCTGACATTGAATCACTGGTTCATTCAGTTCAGTTCAGTTCAGTCGCTCAGTCATGTCCAACTCTTTGCGAACCCATGAATCACAGCACACGAGGCCTCCCTGTCCATCACCAACTCCTGGAGTTTACTCAAACTCATATCCATCAAGTCGGTGATGCCATCCTGCCATCTCATCCTCTGTCGTCCCCTTCTCCTGTCCCCAATCCGTCCTAGCATCAAAGTCTTTTCCAATGAGTCAACTCTTCACAGGAGGTGGCCAAAGTACTGAGGTTTCAGCTTTAGCATCATTCTTTCCAAAGAAATCCTAGGGTTGATCTCCTTCAGAATGGACTGGTTGGATCTGCTTTTAGTCCAAGGGACTCTCAAGTGTCTTCTCCAACACCACAGCTCAAAAGCATCAATTCTTCAACGCTCAGCTTTCTTCACAGTCCAACTCTCACATCCATACGTGACTACTGGAAAAACCATAGCCTTGACTAGATGGACCTTTGTTGGCAAAGTAATGTCTCTGCTTTTCAACATGCTATCTAGGTTGGTCATAACTTTCCTTCCAAGGAGGAAGCGTCTTTTAATTTCATGGCTGCAATCACCATCTGCAGTGATTTTGGAGCCCCCCAAAATAAAGTCAGCCACTGTTTCCACTGTTTCCCCATCAATTTCCCATGAAGTGATGGGATCAGATGCCATCATCTTAGTTTTCTGAAAGTTGAGCTTTAAGCCAACTTTTTCACTCTCCTCTTCCACTTTCATCAAGAGGCTTTTTAGTTCCTCTTCACTTTCTGCTATAAGGGTGGTGTCATCTGCATATCTGAGGTCATTGATATTTCTCCCGGCAATCTTGATTCCAGCTTGTGCATCTTCCAGACCAGCGTTTCTCATGATGTACTCTGCATATAAGTTAAATAAACAGGGTGACAGTATACAGCCTTGATGTACTCCTTTTCCTATTTGGAACCAGTCTGTTGTTCCATGTCCAGTTCTAACTGTTGCTTCCTAACCTGCATACAGATTTCTCAAGAAGCAGGTCAGGTTGTCTGGTATTCCCATCTCTTTCAGAATTTTCCACAGTTTATTGTGATCCACACAGTTGAAGGCTTTGGCATAGTCAATAAAGCAGAAATAGATGTTTTTCTGGAACTTTCTTGCTTTTTCCATGATCCAGTGGATGTTGGGGATTTGATCCCTGGTTCCTCTGCCTTTTCTAAAACCAGCTTGAACATCTGGAAGTTCACGGTTCACATATTGCTGAAGCCTGGCTTGGAGAATTTTGAGCTGGTTCATTAGGTTCATTAAATCATTAAGCTGGTTGTATTCTTTCATATTTTTCATTGGTCACTTTATGATTGTAATAATTACAGTGGATAATTTTTGAAATAAAGAATGAATGAGGATGTTTAAATTGTACTTTATATTAAACTAGGAGTATTGATACTGTCAGAAAGTCAGTCCTCATTTCAAAACACAGTTTTTAGTTTTCTTCTTCTGATTCACTAATCTAAAATAATAGTATCCATTTATTCTTGGATAAAGATGAGTGCTTATATTTAATTCCTGAAATTGAATTAAAATTAGAAATAAAATTGTCCATATCACTGCTCGTCTTTCTAAGTTTTTTTCTTTCATTGCCAGCAGCTGAAATTATAGTGGTCATTTTGACCTTGAAAATGTCCTACCCTATCTGCCCATGAAAAACTGATGAAAGTTCTTTGAGTAGTATGTCTTCACTACATATAATAGAAGCTATGGAAACAATGATTTGATTTTGTATAGATAGCAGCTTTCAACACACCTGCCATTGGCATGTAATCTACCCCTACGATATATCATTTCGGTGGTCCTTCCAGCGTGTTCAGTCCTTTGTGATATGTAGTCCCTTGATTTAAAGTTGCTTTTCTCCATAATGTTCTTAAGGGGAAGCTTGTAAATACTGAACATTACAATTATTTGTTAAACAATAAATTGGACTAATGCCATCTTTTCAAACTATGCTTAATGGTGTCTATTTTGTGTATTGTTTCTGTTCATGCTATCTACTTAAATCATAGTTAGGATTGTTAAATCTTTATATCCAATCATAATATTCTGTGTTTACTCACCCCATACTAACTGAGGACTCAACATCTGTCAGGCATTAATGTGACTGTTTTATTAAAAAGAATAGTATAGGTTACAGGTAAGTGGGGAAAGTTGAAATTATAAAAATGTATTGATGCCCTTTTGTGTTAGGAATCTACTGTATGCATCATATACCAAATTATGCTTATTATGGCTGAGATTTCCAGACTTTATTTTCTAAATCATACAGTTTGGCTTGTTTGGGACTTACTCTGTGGTTTTCGGTAGAAATACATTTTTAGTGCCAATACCTTTACGTTTTCTATATCCTCTTCAAGAATCATGGCTTAATCTCCCATTTTTCACATCAATGACATGCAAATCTTCCTTACTGGGCATCTGCCGACTATCCAAATTTCAGGGCCATATTTTCAATGCTTGTTGTCAGCCTCATTTGAGTGCTTCTGAAATACCTCAGAGTTTAGAATAGAAAGGATTTTTATTCATAATGAAATCTGATCTTCCTTATAAAGGTGATTAAAACCTTGGATTATGCGTTCAGAATTCTAAGATCTAAATCCCAGGGAAAGTTAAGTCAACTTTAATAATACTAGTGTGGATCTATCTCAGAGGTTCTAAAGATTTATTGAGATAGTGCATGTGAAAGCTGAATATAATGCCTGACACATTGAAAGCAGGTGATATATATTTGGTATCATCATCATCATCATTGACTTGTTAGTAATATCACCATATACCTAACTGTATCTAGATACTGAAGTTATCTTTCATATTTTACTTTCTTCATCTCCATTTGTACCCAAATGATACCACATTGTAAGAAATTTATTTCCAAAAATATCAGACGGATTTTCTATTCTTCATCATCTCTATCTTTTATTCCAGTCAAAGTATAAAAGTATGTGCATATACGCTGTATCTATTATCTCTCTCTTCTGCTATAAGCTGGTTAAGAACAAAGATCATAGTGTATTATTTTTGAAATCCACATTGAAGTTTACCACATGTGAATATAAAAATTGGTCTGGGTTTGCAACTCTCAACTCAAGAATTGACAGAGCTAGTCCTACTTTGTTAAATGCTGAGGATACAATGACTAGCAAAAGAGACATAAGCCTGATTATGTGGCACTTGCCTTAAGAGAAGAAATGTTGGCTTTTTTTCTTTAATAGCAATGGGAAACAATGCAAGTCCTCCAAGTAGGGGTGTGACAATGTAAGATTTGTAATTAAAAGTAATGATGGTCCCTGAATCTAATTATAGCAGCAGATAGAGAAACAGAGTAGAGATAAATTACCCAGATGAAATAAACAGGATATGAAAAAAAATTGGACATCGGTAGTATCCAGTGACAGAGAAGGCAATGGCAACCCACTCCAGCACTCTTTCCTGGCAAATCCCATGGACAGAGGAGCCTGGTAGGCTGCAGTCCATGGGATCGCTAAGAGTTGGACATGGCTGAGCGACTTCACTTTCACTTTTCACTTTCATGCATTGGGGAAGGAAATGGCAACCTACTCTAGTGTTCTTGGCTGGAGAATTCCAGGGACGGTGGAGTCTGGTGGGCTGCCGTCTATGGGGTCACACAGAGTCGGACACAACTGACGAGACTTAGCAGCAGCAGCATCCAGTGAAAGGGGGAGGCAAAGATGATTCCTAGGTTTCCAGCTTATACAACTAGTTGGTCATGTCATTCTTTGAGGTTAACTAGGTTTGGGGAGAAGATAATTTAACTTAGATCCATGCATATGAGAAATATCAAAATTCCCATAAGCCTGCTATACTACCTGTAAGGGTTTATGCTTTGTGGAAAATTCAGTAGCATTTTGGCTCAAGAAAGATTTTTAGTTTCAACATGTATGGTCAGCAGAGACAGGATAGAGATGATAGAAAGAAGGGAATTGGATGAAGGCAGTCAAGAGGCACAAACTTCCAATTATAAGATAAATACTAGGAATGAATGTAAATATGATAAATATAATTAACACTGGTATTATATTTGGAAGCTGTTAGGAGAATAAGTCATGTAAGACCTTTCATCATAGGAATCTTTTTATTTCTATTTCCTTAATTTTGTAAAGATATGAGATGATGGATGTCCACTAAATTTATTGTGATAATCATTTTATGACATTTATGATAATAATTTTATGACATATGACATTTTATGATGTATGACAAGTCATTATGATATTCATGTTAAACTTTTACAATACTGTATGTCAATTATATCCCAACAAAACAGAAGAAAAGAAAGTAAAATTGAAAATATTATATGAAAGACTAAGGGTTAATACTGATTTCAACTTACCATGAGCAACACTTACACATGAACATAAAATTGTTAGTATTATATACCATGGCATTAAGCACTCTACTAACATTATAGAAAGCAGATTAACTTGAAATTTTATTTGATATAATTATAAATCTATAGGAAAATTACAATATCTTTAGAGAGGAGAATTTCTAGTTCATTTGTTTGCTTAATGGAAAAACAATTTGATGAGTTAAAATGGGAAAAGGTAGCAATTCACTGACATTGACAATGAGAAAGGTTAAAAGATACAGTTAAATTAGTATGGATACATTATACCAAATTGCTTTACATTATACCAGATGCATTATTTTTAGACTGGAAAGCTTAAATATGTTCCTAATAATGTTATTTCTACACTGTCTGTTATAAGATTACTAATTTAACTATGGAAATTAACCAATCTGTTGCAATATCTTAATTTCCACTAAATAGATACATTTGACTCTTGCTTACAGTCATCCACATCAGCAAGACACCCAAATATTTAGGCAATACAGTTAATCTGGATACTATTTCTTTCCTCATACTGAGTTCAGTGTAACTATTTACCATTCTGAGTTTGTATTTGTTTGTTTTGCAGGATCTGTTTTACCTGGTTAACACTTAGAACATGGTGCTAATAAGTCCAAAGAAAACAACCGGATCAAAAAGCAAAGTGTTTTCTGATATAATTATCTGTCTTCTCCACATAAAGTATTTAAACTTTTATCTTTATAGTAATAGTGTTCTTTCTCTTAAATTTCATCAAAACTTTCTGAAATGGTATAAAATAAGGGAAAACTCATAAAGTACTGTATTCTTTATATAATAACACATTCTAGTAACTTTCATGAGGACAAAATTGAGGTTATTTAAAATGGAAACTATTGTCTATTTTAAGTTAACTAATGCTGTTTCAGTTTTACATGATTCCTTCAAGATTCTCAGTGTAATTATTTTTAAATAATGTCTGCCTGTTCTTTAAGACTTCATTTATATATCCCATCTGACATTAATGACTTGAACTTCAGCTTTGGTTTTATAATTTGTTTCTTATTATTGCAAGTTCAACAGTCATTAGCCATGGTAAATGATATTCAAGCAAAATGAAAAAAAAATAAACCGGTCTGATTTCCAGTTTTCTGTGTGCCACTTTGTGCAGAACATTAACTTTTGCTACTTTTGACAGCATTGTGAATTATGCAAGGCAAAAAGGATCTTAACTAGATGAAAGGTAGCTTATATCATAGTTCTGATGAGTCTAAGAACACTGGTAGCAACTAAGAGCACCAGTATTATATTACCACCATTGCATGTAAAATAAAATGTTTCAAATCAGCTCTGCATTCAAAATAAAGTAAAAGGTAAAATAGAAAGCTACTTGTATGGCAAGAGTTTTAAACTTCTAGTTCACAAATATGTAACACTCAGAGTTAGGTTTGCTTAATGACAGATAACTAAAGAAAATGTCTAGTTATTTCTGGAAAAGAACATATTTTCCTAAATAACTCATATTTATTGACAGTGGGATAGTTAGAATTCATGAAAATATTATTCTTTCTCTCTAAAAAAAAAATTGCACTTTCAAATCAAACAGGCTATATGTGCAAATATAAATTTTAGACTCTGGAAATGGCCTACTCTGTGGGCATTATTGTGCAATATCAATTAGGAGGTGTTTGTGCTGTTTTCTTTGCTAAACCACTATACTTAAACTGGAAAGTTTAAAATTGTGCCCCAATTAATTGTATCCTTTACAGATTACCTCTTCCTCATTTTAAAATAAAGCAATTTGATTAAGTTGAACCAAAAACCAGATGATTTAAGTGTTTCTATTTTCTAAAATATGTCACTTAGCTCAGATCATTATCCAGAAAAACAATTTAAAATATTACATTACAATAATTCGTGACAGAACTGTGTCTTCTTATTTATGCAAAATACTTGTATGCTGACAGGTCATATAACACTTTTTATTACAGTGAAGTTTATCCTCTAAAAGATAACTTGTTTATTCTCACCTACTTCGGAAGTATCAGCTAAACATCTGTAGCAACTGAGACTAGTATTTACTTTTCCTTGGTACTCTTGATTCTATTTTTAAGATGGCGATGACATCCTTCTAAGTGGTCTCCAATGGTATGGAGTAAATGCCTGCTCTAGCCATCATTTTCATTGTAAACGAATCTTGACAAAGTCAGGTTCCCGACACAGTCTATCAGCATCACTCACTAAGCTGTGGTGTGACCATTAGTCCCTTTGAGACTTGCCTCCTTTATCAGGGTCAGCCTGTGGGAAAATCTGAACAAAAAGTTGCATGTCAACTAGGTATAAAAGAAAATAGCATTTAAATATACTTTTACTCTTTTAATGCATGATAGTTTCAAAGACATTTCATTTTTACAGATCACTTTAACTTTGTGCATGATTATTTTATATGTGCTCATGTGCATTTAAAAATATGGTGACCTTCTCTTTTGGAACCTCTTTCTTATTAGATATGTTTAGGATTCAATAATAAATATAATTATTTCAGGTAGGATTTTAATTACTACCCCTGATATATATACCCAAAATTTTCTTTTCTTTTTTTTTTACTTAAAGAGAAACAGTAATAACATCCTCCAAAATATTTTTTCCTTTCTTATCTAAAAGTTGTGTTCTAAAACATGATCTTTATTTCATTAATGATTATCCCCACATTTAATCATTCTTTATTTTTTACTAATGTAACCTTTTTTCTTTGAATTTCTTTCTTAGTTGGTAATTTAAAGTTTCAGTTGATTTGTGAAGTAGCATTTCAAAAATTGAGCATTCATATTTCTTTCATGTCAGTTTTTCTAATGAACTAGTTACTAAAATTCTACTTAGAATACAGTCAAGTTTGTGGTTAGTTCTATTGAATAATCTAAATAACAATATATTAAATAGGAGTTTTCCTATGGTTACACACGAGTCAAAAGGACTGAACACACCTCAATTTTAAAAAAGTAAAAATCAATCAGTACTTCTTAATAGCAGCTGAACCGAAGTTGCTACCTTAACGATCACTCCAGACTCCACAGATTTCCTCCTCTTCCATTTATAGGAGAGGATGACCACCATGGGAGAGGGTGTTTAGAAAAAAAAAAAAAAACTTGTAGTGAAAAGGCAGAGCCTAATGGAGGCCACTGTGACTTAGTGATTCCTATTTGAGGGTCCTTTCTCACCACCAAGTGCTGAGAGAGGAGAGAGAATTACTCAAGGATTACAGATACCTCCACCTCATTTCATAGCTGAACGTCTGCTGTGGCTGAACAGTTTTCTGTACATGGTTGAGGAGGGGAAGAGAAGATTGAGGAGAGGTGGCAGAATAGAGAGAGTTGACATCATCAGAACTAAAGGATACACATCAAGAGAAGAGCCTTAGTATCAAAAGACCATGAAAATAGAAAGCCCAGAGATAAATCCATGCACCTATAGACACCTTATTTTTTACAAAGGAGGCAAGAATATACAATGGAGAAAAGACAATCTCTTTAACAAGTGGTGCTGGGAAAACTGGTCAACCACTTGTAAAAGAATGAAACTAGAACACTTTCTAACACCATACACAAAAAATAAACTCAAAATGGATTAAAAATCTAAATGTAAGACCAGAAAGTATAAAACTCCTACAGGAAAGCATAGGCAAAACAGTCTCTGACATAAATCACAGCAGGATCCTCTATGACCCACCTCCCAGAGTAATGGAAATAAAAGCAAAAATAAACAAATGAGACCTAATGACACCTAAAAGCTTTTGCACAATGAAGGAAACTATAAGCAAGGTGAAAAGACAGTCTTCAGAATGGGAGAAAATAATAGCAAATGAAGCAACTGACAAAGAATCTCAAAAATATACAAGCGGCTTATGCAGCTCAATTCCAGAAAAACAGATGACCCAATCAAAAAATGGACCAAAGAACTAAACAGATATTTCTCCAAAGAAGACATACAGATGGCTAACAAACACATGAAAAGATGATCAACGTCACTCATTATCAGAGAAATGCAAATCAAAACCACAATGAAGTACCATCAAACACTGGTCAGAATGGCTGCTATCAAAAAGTCTACAAACAATAAATGCTGGAGAGGGTGTGGATAAAAAGGAACCCTATTACACTGTTGGTGGGAATGCAAACTATTACAGCCACTATGGAGAACAGTGTGGAGATTCCTTAAAAATCTGGAAATAGAACTGCCTTATGACCCAGCAATCCCACTGATGGGCATACATGCCAAGGAAACCAGAAATGAAAGAGACACATGTACCCTAATGTTCCTCACAGTACTGTTTACAATAGCTAGGACATGGAAGCAATCTAGATGTCCATCAGCAGACGAATGGATAAGAAAGCTGTGGTACATATACACAATGGAATATTACTCAGCCATTAAAAAGAATGCATTTGAATCAGTTCTAATGAGGTGGATGAAACTAGATCCTATTATACAGAGTGAAGTAAGTCAGAAAGAGAAACACCAATACAGTATATTAACACATATATATGGAATTTAAAAAGATGATAACAATGATCCTATATGCGACACAGCAGAAGAGACACAGATGTAAAGAACAGACTTTTGGACTCTGTGGGAGAAGGTGAGGGTGGGATGATTTGAGAGAATAGCATTGAAACGTATATAACCCAGGTCTCCTGCATTGCAGGTAGAAGCTTTAACCTCTGAGCCACCAGGGAAGCCAACATGTATATTACCATATGTGAAATAGATCGCCAGTCCAAGTTTGATGCATGAGACAGGGTGCTCAGGGCTGGTGCACTGGGATAACCCTGAGGGATGGGATGGGGAGGGAGTTGGGAAGGGGGGTCAGGATGGGGAACACATGTACACCTATGGCTGATTCATGTCAAAGTATAGCAAAAACCACTATAATAGTGTAAAGTAATTAGCCTCCAATTAAAATAAATTAATTAATTTTAAAAATACCATGATGTTTAGGGAGCTGGCTGCTTCTGCTAAGTCGCTTCAGTTGTGTCAGACTCTGTGTGACCCCATAGACAGCAGCCCACCAGGCTCCACCGCCCCTGGGATTCTCAAGGCAAGAACACTGGAGTGGGTTGCTATTTCCTTCTCCAATGTATGAAAGTGAAAAGTCAAAGTGAAGTCGCTCAGCCGTGTCCAACTCTTTGGGACCCCACGGACTGCAGCCTACAAGGCTCCTCTGTCCATGGGATTTTCCAGGCAAGAGTACTGGAGTGGGTTGCCAATCCCTTCTCCTTAGGGAGCTTGCTGCTGCTACAGCTAAATCACTTCAGTCGTGTCCGACTCTTCGCAACCCCATAGACGGCAGCCCACTAGGCTCCCCTGTCCCTGGGATTCTCCAGGCAAGAACACTGGAGTGGGTTGCCATTTCCTAGAAGAGCACACAGCTGAAGGAAATTTTCATTGTCAACGACCTATTCAATTTGGAGGTCTCGCTAGATGACCCCGTCAAATGATCAGACATTACATCCCAGGGGATACTCTGGATATAGGCAGCTGCCACGTTGTAGATGTCAGTGACCAATAAGCACAGCACAGTGTGGGCCGAAGTTGAGCAGGGGCCGGTTGGATGGGAGAAGACACCTTCCTTTTCTTACCAGGAGAAGGGAGAAGAATGGATGACAAGCTGTCCAAGCCCCTCTGATTTCCAGCTACCTGGGTTCTGGGGCTAGCAGGTGGTGATGGAAAGGAGGATGCAGAGAGTAGTGTAAAATAGAACGAATTTTTGTATGCTCAAAATCTGCTCAAGGTTATTAAGGAGTAGAAGAGGGAGTCTTGACAGAGCATATTTGAAGGCCATAGTTGGAATGAAATGTTTATATTTGCTATCCATCATTTTTCTTTGATAATCTGGTTATCTTTAGAGTAGAGATAGCTTCAAAATTTATGGGTTTCTTCCCAAAGTAGTCTATTTCTCTGTATACCAGATCCATCATAAAATATATATCATATAATACCTTAAAAACATAAAATGGAGGCATAGAAATAAAGCATATGAGTTACAAAAAGACTAAGATAGTCCATCCAACTGTCTACGTTTTCAGAAAATATAACTATGTCTTAAAGTTGGGATGGAGATATACGCAGGAAATCTCCCATACATGTTCCTTATGAACTCGAATTTCAGTAACACTGAACTGCAAAATCAGGGTTCCCACATGGCTCAGTGGTAAAGAATCTGCTTGTCAATGCAGGAGATGAGGGTTCAATTCCTTGGTAGGGAAGATCTCCTGGAGAAGATGTAATGGCAACACACTCTAATATTCTTGCCTGGAGAATTTCCATGGACGGAGGAGTCTGGTGAGGCTACAGTTCATGGAGTCACAAAAAGGACACAACTTAGTGACTAAACAACAATAAAACCTTAAAATCATCTTATTTATGCTTAAGAAATACACAGCTTTTACAGGAAAGGAAAGCTAAACACACACAATCACTTTTTGTATATAAGTTCCATAGATTTGCATATATGTAATCATAGATATATTCTTACTATCAATATAATTAAGCAGAGTAAATAAATTGTTTCAGATTATATAAATACACAATAAATAGCTTTTAGCTAGAGACAAAATTGGTAATCAGGTGTTAATTTCAATTTTTCCTCTTGCATTCATATGCCCACTTAATCTGGTTGTGGTAAAATGGTACATTTGCTAATTTTTTATCCATCAAACCACCCCAAATCACACGCATTAGGAGCTGATCTGCCTGATGCTTGTAGTTACACTACTTAATTTCATCATATAATAGCTGCCTGTGTGTTCTGCTGTCAGTCAGAACACAGATTTATTTCCACCTGTGTAAGCAGGTGTCTAGCCTGAGATGCTCCCAGTGCTTCTCCACAATCTCTGTTTAGGATTAGGTATGGGAGATTGTCTCTCCCTTTAATTCTTGCCCCCACAACACATTAAAATATCCATATGAGGTCTAAATAATCAAACAGAAGATGTGCTGAGCCTTTTCACAAACTCATGACCATTTTTCTTGGTTTGGAATAATTTTATACATTTATCAAATGTCTGAGTTTCTGCACACTTGCCTCCACTCCATATTATAGACTGTATGTTTTTGAGGATGCTAGGACTAGGTCAAGGTTTATTTGTACTCCAGTGTAAAATCAAAGAAATGGTGGGATTCCACTAGACTGGAAGAGGAGAGAAGAATCAGTTCTTTTCTGTTTCTCTCCAACTCCCCTTACCACATGCTGGGCTTCCTTTGTGGCTCAGGTTGTGAAGAATCCACCCGCAATGTGGGAGACCTGGGTTCGATTCCTGGGTTGGAAAGATCCGATGGAGAAGGGAAAGGCTACCCCTCCAGTATTCTGGCCTGGAGAATTCCATGGGCTGTATAGTCCAGGAGGTTGCAAAGAGTCCGACACGATTGAGTGACTTTCACTTTCACCACTTTAGGACTTTCCTTATATAGGAAATCTGCTGTCTCCTGTAAGTTTTCATTCAGACTTAATAATAAACTTTAATCTCAAAGATATACATGCATATGCATGTTTGTGTGTAGGCTCATACGTAGATACTGGCTTATATCATTAAATATATTGATTTAAAGCAAAGCAGTTGAAAATTATACCTTTAATAAATATGGGCATGTCTTGTTCTGTGGCCTATTTTCAATTCTTATTTATTCATGCTAATAGAGGAGCAAGATGTTATAAATTATGCAAAAATCACTTACAGCTGACTTGGTTATATATTGTATATTTTTCATCAGACTTAGTTTCTTAATTGTTTGCTCTATTTATTACCCAAATGAGTTAACATCATGAGTATTTAACAAATGATGATTGGCGGAGATGGCTAGGAGCATTTTATGTAGTGAGAAAACCCAATCAATGGAAAATTCGAATATGGATGACTGATATTTACCCTTACCCAAGGACTGATATCCCATGATCCAAAAGAGATGTGGAAATAAGTAGTATTTTGTCTATAATATCTTACCAGGATGATTTAATCAGAATTTTAACTGTATATTTTATACCTTGATAATGTGAAAAAATAAGTGCTTCTTTACTAATTTGAGAGGGAAACTGAAGTATATTTGGAAAATGTCTTTTTCCCATTTATTAACTAGTAATTAAGATGTAAATAAAAGAATTTGGCTCAACAGAACAGAGAAACAAAAGTAGGTAATAGGTATAAGCAGAACTCAAATTCAGTCCAAAATAATGAATGTGAAAATTTTACCTCAAAAATTCGATCTAATGTGCAAATGCAATCCTTGGGTATTTTAAATGAAATAGAAAAAAAAATTCCTTACATATAAATTTCCAATGCAATTTTCATATTCAAATAACATTTATTCCAGTGTATTATTTCTATATCCAAATAGTTGGTGTTTATGCTTTAACTCTTATTTTAACTGATAACATAAAAAGTAAATAAATAATGAAGACTTTTGTACATACTTTGATAATGGCAATATTAAAAGAAAATGTTTCAAATGTTTTATCACTGAATATTTTATTGACATAATATGTTCAAAATTTATATACTTATAAATTCTCCATGTTTGACTAGGACCTTGTTATAAAGTATCAGAAAAGTCATGAGTAGAGAAATAAGCTATATGAATTTGTGAAAATAGAAGTGAACTTTTATATCATAATGTAGTAGCAAGCTGGAGAAATTTCTCTTATGTGAGTCATTTTTGTATGAAGCTATAAACTTCCATTTTTTTTCTTTTTTAAGCCAAAAACTATAATGGTTTCTTGTAAAATAATATAGATAAGAAAGATATTCATTTTAATTGATTCTTTTCATTGTTTAATAAAACTTCTTTGTTTGATTGCTGAAGAATTTGAATTGAGTTTTCATTACCCACTTCTGAACAATTTACTCTAAGATCCAGACAGTATTAAGCTAATGAATTTGAATTTATATTGAACCTTAACTGTCTTCATGAAGTAAATGGAAAAAAAATCATGGCAATAACTAAGTATTTATGTTGTAGAGATTTTACAATGAGGCTTTAAATAGTGCTAAAGTGTTTAAGTTGGAGTTTTACCAATTTTGCTATTTCTAAGCATATTATATGAAAAGATGGTTTCTTTTCCTTTATAAGAAATGGAAACTCATAAACCAACAGGGATGTTACAGAAAATTTCTTTCAAGTGGGTAGTTTGTACATTCCGTAGATTCATTTAAGTAATAAATGTTAATTTAATCTGAGAACATGCCTACATTAAAATGATATATAAAAATCTTTCAAGGTGTATCCTATTAAGTGTTTCAAGATTCTCTTGATCCAAAACATTGTCACAGTTTTAAAATGCATGCCCTCAGATGCACTGTTCTGACTTCGGCATTGGTATTGCCACAATTATAAACTTGTTTCTCTGTAATTGAAAACGTTGAAAATTGATACGCATACATTTAATTTATTGCTTCGATATTATTATCTTTTGTAAAGTGATCTTTGGGTTCTCTGTATTCTATCTAATCAAATTGGGCATTTAATAATTCCATGTTTAGCATTTGCCATGGAATTAAGTTAGGAAAGTTAACTCTAGAAGAGTGACTAGGATTCCATTAAGCAAGGATAACTTTGCATTCTATAACTATCACTGTGATTCATGCCCAAGAGGTAATGAATTCTTGAGGTACATAATAAGAGTCAATTTTATATTAAATTGGTTAGTCAAACAGTATTAAACCCCACAAATAGGCTACCTATTGTAGAAATGTCATTTTTCAAAAACTACGTTCAAGAAATAGAAAAACAAAAGGAAAACATGGTTTAGGAGAAACTTATCTACTTGAGCTTATTTCCCAAGAAATTACTTAGCCACTTTCCAAATGTGATATGTTTTTTAAAAGATCATTTCAAATTAGTTATTAGAAGATTTGGAATAATACTGTAGACAAATAATTTATATTCATTCCCCACAGGCAGCAGTGATGGTTCTTGGGATAAAGAAACACTGTACTCTTCCCCACCTCAGGGATCTAAGGCTTCTGTTACCCACCCCCGCATACCTGGAGTGCATAGCCTTCCAGTTAGTCATCCTCTCCACCATCTTCAGCAGAGCCACCTTCTGCCAAATGGTACGATGGCATTTTTTAGCACTAAAAATAATAGCTGTAAAGGAAAGTAATAATCAGATAGTAAAATATAGGTCATAGTTGAAATGTATATTACATTTAGATAGTTAATTATGATAAAGAAAACCATAGTATTTAAAACAAGAATTAGACTGTTCAGAATAATGTAGCAAAAAATTAACTGTTTTTATTAAACACCAAAGAAGAGTGGTGAGTGATAAAACATGGCACCAAACTGGTTAGTTTTTACTTTAATTTCCCTGAGTGATAAATGGGCATTGTTGCATACAAGAGGACAAATAATTTTCCTTTGATTGTCATTATTAGAGCATTTTAAAATGCTTCAATTTTCAATGATTATGTTCTTAACCATTTTAATTAGTGAGATATACTGTTTCATCATTCTATTTGAATAGAGAAATGATGATACATGTGTATTTTTTACAGGACTGGAGCTTCCTTTTATGATGATGCCCCACCCTCTAATTCCTGTCAGCCTACCTCCAGCATCTGTCACCATGGCAATGAGCCAGATGAACCATCTTAGCACCATTGCAAATATGGCGGCAGCAGCACAAGTTCAGAGTCCCCCATCCAGAGTTGAGACATCTGTTATTAAGGTAATTGTTTAATCATACGACTGATTTGCCAAAGCCAAGATCATCTTAAGTCACCATCACTCAATCCATTTTTCTTATTCCACAAGTAGTTCTAACTTTAAAAAGCTAAGTGATATAGTAAATAGATTATAAGAAAAAATCACCTATAGTAATTAGAACCATGGGCAGGCTAGATTAACTTAAAGTTCTCTATTATATCTACTAAGAGGGAGATGAACATAAAGTATTAAATGATATATTTCAAATTTTGTGTATGTGCTTGTAAGTATGGTTGTGTTTGTGTTCATGGGTATGTGTGCATATTTGTGTTTTGTTATGAGCCTTGAGGTATGGAAATTAGTATCTGATTTGTTTTCAAAAGACCACAAGGGTTAAATTATGTTTCTGCCACTTAACTAGCTCTGTCATCTTGATTTAACTCAATCTTTCTGATTGTTTCTATACCTAAATATGAATAATATAGTGTGGATATAAAAAACTAAATGAAATAATAAAATTGGAAGGTTTTTGTAGATTAAAAATAAACAGGAAGTGGAAGATAACATTATTATTTATACAAACATCACATATGTATGTATGTACACAATTCTCTGACTGTCTCTGTATATGTGTGTGGGAGGTATGTTTACATTTTTAAATGTGTGTGTAACTGTATATACTTTTTCATTCATATTACTTTATAATGTAATTTTAAATCAAAGTACTTTAAATGCATTGACAGAATAGACTATCAATTTTTAAACTAAGTAAAAGACACCTCACACTGCATTATCCATATTTGACATAATTATTATCCTGTTTTTCTGAATATAAAACATGTGAGTTTAGGGGAGTCTCTGGAGCATGTTTTACATAAATGGCCTTGTTACAATTTTTATTCATTGCTTGTGGGAATGCAGAATTTAATGCCCATTTTAGTATACAGTTTGGTGGTTTCTAATGAAACTAAAGATGCTCTTTCCATGCAATCATATGATTTTTACCCAAAGGAGTTTAACATTAATGTATACACAAAAATTTGCACATGGACATTTACAGAATTCGTTTTCATAATTGCCAAAACTTGGAAGCAACCAAGATGCCCTTCAGTAGTTGACTGGATTAAAAAAAAATGTGTATGTCCATCTGCTATGACTATGTTTTTTACCATTTGTGACAACATGAATGACCCTGGAGGGTATTATATTTAGTGAAATAAAGCAGACAAAGAGAGGCAAATACTGTGTTGTTTTACTTTTATTTAGAGTCTTAAAAAATAAAACAAATGAACAAACACAACAGAAATAGATTCACAGATAACAGAAATCAAACTAGCAGTTTCCCGAGGGAAAAGGGTTGGGCAAGGAGCAACTAGGTGAAGGGGGTTAGAGGCACCAAACTATTAGGTACAATAAACATGCAACAAACTTATGGTGTACAACACAGAAATAACATGTTTTATAATAATTTTATATGGAAAATAATATGTAAAAATATCAAGTTGCTATGATATACACCTGAAAAAATACAATATTGTAAGTCAACTATGTTTCCGAAAAATAAATTAAAGTTTATTAAATGGGTAAGCCATGGTTCAGTAAGAGATCATATGAAAAACTGAAATAGAGAAGTTTATTAATCATAGGACCTGGAGGAAGTATTGATACTTGGCATGCCTCCAGAGACCGGACAGGGAGGTTAAGATGGAGTACAGACAGAGAGGGCAAGGCAGGACCTGAGGCAAATGCCTTGTTAGGATCCATGGATGAGTACTTTGGGGCTTCCAAGCTAAGGCTGAATTGGTCAATTCAAACCAAAGAGTAGGGTTTTGGTAAGCCTCCCAGGGATCTTATCTAAGAAGACTGTTGATCACAAGGGCTGTTGAGGAAATTATACCAGGAACTTACATTTGCTCATTACTCTGGCATGCACTAGCATAAAGGGGCTAAATTTAAGGTCCCTGCAGTCCACTTGGTCAAGAAAAAATGGATGCTGAGGCAGTAATACTAAGGAGTAGCTTAGCCGAATTCTCACTACCATTCAAAGGAATATTATTAAGAGCTAAAAAGAAATGAGCTATCAAGCCATGAAAAGAAACTCAAGCGCATACTGCTAAGTTAAAGAAGATAGTTTGAAAAGGTTTCGCACTATATGGTTTCAAGTGTAGGACACGCTGGAAAAGTGAAAACTGTGGTGATCCTAAAAACAGCAGTTCACAACTGTCCAGGCCATAGAGGGAACCAGTACATGACCTGTTAGGAACCTGGCCACACAGCAGGAGGTGAGTGGGGGCAAGCTAACAAGGCTTCATCTGTATTTACAGTCACTCCCCATCATTCACGTTATTGCCTGAATTCAGGAATACAAACTGGGGCTCCCAATTATTCTGCATTATAGAGAGCTGTATATTTACTTCATTACATATCACAATGTAATAATAATAAACATAAAGTACAGAATGAATGTAATGTGCTTGAATCATCCCCAAATTATCTCCAACCCCATCCGTGGAAAAATTGTCTTCCACAGAACTGGTCCTTCGTGCTAAAATGTTGAAGATCACTGCTAAAAATATCAGTGGTGGCTAGTGGGTGGGAGCAGGGGAAGAATAGAGAATGGAGAGTTTTTACAGCTATGGAAATACCCTGTATGATACTGTAATGGTTTTAAGGTATTATGCATTTTATAAAGGTCTAGTTATTACTTATGTAAAAAGTTGAGTAATAGGCAAATAGGTTTTTTTTTAAACATAATAGTGGCTCTGCAAACAAAGAGGAATGGAATCCCTGTTCTATGTCTCCTGCATTGGCAGGTGAGTTCTTTACTACTAGTGCCACCTGGGAAGCCCCAAGCAAAGATGGGCTTATGTTCTTTATGTAATTTTCAGAAGTATCCTTACCAGAGAAAAATAACAAACATCATAGGAGACCCAGATGAACTAGTAAAACATCCTTACATACTTTCTTGAGAGAATGCCAGTAAATGCTACATTGTTATTAGTCAAAGAACTGAGAAGAGAACTTTTTCAAATCCGGAGTGACTTTTAACTAGATAATTTGTTAATTTGTTAATCACAGTATCAATTCAACTTACAATCATTTCTGGTAATAGTTATTACTAAGAACTTAGCATTCTTATTGCCTCGCTCATTTGAAGCAGTGTTTAGACAACTCTCATTATACATATTAATTAAAATTATTTTAGAGGAAAATTTTATTTTCCCCAAAGAAAATGTTTAACTCTTACGTCACATCAAATAGTGTGGGGCCAAGTGGATAATTAGAACATAGCTTACAATTTGGTTGCCTGAAAAGATCCTAAATATAAAGGCCAATTAAAAGTGGAATGTTAAATACTGAAAAAGATTTAATGTATTGGGAAAAAAAGATAAAACACGAAAAAATAGGGATCATCCCTATATGGGAATGTGCTAGTTACATTTTTTAATAGTAATGATAAAAATTAAAACTCAACCTAAATAAAAATGGCAATAAGAATTTATTGAACAGAAGAGAAACAAAAACACAGCTCTTAGTGTTACATATATATATATATTTAAATTGTTATCCTTGCCTGCTAATTACAAGAACCATAATGATTTTCTCATAACTTATTTTTGAAAATGTAGGTACTGGTTCAAGCACTAGAATAGGGTCGACAAGGTGCTGAACTTGAGTAAACCTACCGTGCTGCCAATTTTTAAATGGACTATGAGTTAAGAATGACCTTACCTTTTTAAATGGTTGGAAAAAATCAGAAGAAGAAAACTCCTTTATAACACATGAATATCATATGGAATTCAAATTTTGGTATCCATAAATAAACTTTTTGGAACGTAGACACACGCCAGTTTACATAATGTCCACGGCTGCTTTCAAATACGGAGGCAGAGTTAAATAAAATATTTGCTAACCCTTTTTACAGAAAAAAAAAATGGCCAATCCTTGAGTTTTGATTAACTCAAACTCATGTGAATCTTAGGCTGTGGTTAATTGAAGCAGCACAAGTTAAACTCCCAAACACTATAGAGCAATAGGACTCGGCATTGAAAGAAAACAAGAAAAGCGTCGAAGGAAAGAAAATTACATAGGTGAGGACAGTTCCAAGATGACATGGTTATTTGCTTTAAATGAAAGCCTCCAAGACAGAGTCTGCTAAAGTATTGAATTTAGGTTTTCTCTGGTTGATTGTCTTGGACTACTGTAAATATTAGTGTAATAACTATGAGGAGGGCAGAAAAGGACGTATGATGTTTACACACTAGTAATTCTACATTATATCCCTAATAGCTAAATGTCTGTAAGATTATATCAAATTACTACAAGTTCTGATTTGGTGTATTATGTATCAGATTGAAATCCATGTATGTTTACTGTTTAATATTCACAGAACTTGAAGACAGAGGCTTTGAATGTTCAGTTCAGTTCAGTCGCTCAGTCGTGTCCGACTCCCTGCGACCCCATGGACTGCAACACACCAGGCCTCCCTGTCCATCACCAAATCCCAGAGCTTACTCAAACTCATGCTCATTTAGTCAGTGATACCATCCAACCATCTCATCCTCTGTCGTCCTATTCTCCTCCTGCCTTCAATCTTTCCCAGCATCAGGGTCTTTTCAAATGAGTCACCTCTTTACAACATGTGGCCAAAGTATTGGAGTTTCAGCTCATTCTTCCAATGAATATTCAGGACTGATTTCCTTTAAGATGGATGGGTTGGATCTCCTTGCAGTCCAAGGGATTCTAAAGAGTCTTCTCCAACACAATAGTTTAAAAGCATCAATTCTTCAGCGCTCAGCTTCCTTTATAGTGCAACTCTCACATCCTTACATGAACACTGGAAAAACCAGAGCCTAGACTAGAGGGACCTTTGTTGGCAAAGTAATGTCTCTACTTTTTAATATGCTGTCTAGGCTGGTCATAAGTTTTCTTCAAAGGAATGGGCATCTTTTAATATTTCATGGCTGCAGTCACCATCTGCAGTGATTTTGGAGTCCAAAACTATAAAGATGCCACTGTTTCCATTGTTTCCCCATCTATTTGCTATGAAGTGATGGGACCAGATGCCATGATCTTCGTTTTCTGAATGTTGAGCTTTAAGCCAACTTTTTCACTCTCCTCTTTCACTTTCATCAAGAGGCTCTTTAATTCTTCTTTGCTTTCTGCCATAAGGGTGGTGTCATCTGCATATCTGAGGTTATCGATATTTCTCCCAGCAATCTTGATTCCAGCTTTTTCTTCCTCCAGCCCAGCGTTTCTCATGATGTACACTGCATATAAGTTAAATAAGCAGGGTGGCAATATACAGCCTTGACGTACTCCTTTTCCTACTTGGAACCAGTCTGTTGTTCCATGTCCAGTTCTAACTGTTGCTTCCTGACCTGCATACAGATTTCTCAAGAGGCAGGTCAGATGGTCTGGTATTCACATCTCTTTCAGAATTTTCCACAGTTTATGGTGATCCAGACAGTCAAAGGCTTTGGCAGAAATAGATAGTTTTCTGGAACTCTCTTGCTTTTTCAATGATCCATCGGATGTTGGAAAATTGATCTCTGGTTCCTCTGCCTTTTCTAAATCCAGCTTGGACATCTGGAAGTTCACAGTTCACGTACTGTTAAAGTCTGGCCTGGAGAATTTTGAGAATTACTTTACTAGCATGTGAAATGAGTGCAATTGTGCAATAGTTTGAGCATTCTTTGTCATTGCATTCATTGTCTTTGGGATTGGAATGAAAACTGACCTTTCCCAGTCCCGTGGCCACTGCTGAGTTTCCCAAATTTGCTGGCATATTGAGTGCAACACTTTCACAGCATCATCTTTCACGATTTGAAATAGCTCAACTAGAATTCCATCACCTCCACTAGCTTCCTAAGGCCCCCTTGACTTCACATTCCAGGATGTCTGGCCCTAGGTGAGTGATCACACCATCGTGATTATCTGTCATGAAGATCTTTTTTGTACAGTTTTTCTGTGTATTCTTGCCAATTCTTAATATCTTCTGCTTCTGTTAGGTCCATACCATTTCTTTCCTTTATTTATTGAGCCCGTCTTTGCCTGAAATGTTCCCTTGGTATCTCTAATTTTCTTGAAGAGAGCTCCAATTTATTGAAGAGTTCTCTAGTCTTTGAATGTTAGATGATTTATAATCCAACTTCCCCCATTTTGGAGAAATCATTCCTGCATACTATCTACCCATTTTTATATATCTATTTTGTAGAAAGCCTATTCTGTTTTCAGCACATTTAAGAGTGATGAAGTTATTCATTAAATTAAAATTTTCATCTCAATAGATTCTACTTATGTATTGTATTTTCATAAAAAAAGTCTACAAATTGTTCTGTTTTCTAACCATTTAAATATTTAAGTTCTCTATTATATATAGTACCTATAGTATTTCCTTTTTCCAGACCAAATATTGTAATTTCTTCTGACAAATTTTCATCCAACCTCATGATTGACTTTCTTATTTTTTTTAAATCAGCCCCCACCACACCACCACTTCCTGCATAATGTTTTAGTAGTGAACTCACAGAAAAGAGACCAAACTAACATAAAATTTAGCTTGGACAATACTTTATAAATTTAGTCATAGTTCATAACTTTTTGTTAGTTGAATGTGTGACTAAGTAAATTTCATGGATTTTGATGTGAAATGCAACTAATTTAATTCTTTATCTTTTGCTTGTATTAGTAATTTGCATTTATCTGTATTAATTTTTTCCAGTCTATTGATATAGGCTCTTTAGATTCTCTTTAATGTTAATATTCCAAACTATCATATTATCTATTTATACCACCTTTGTATCATTTCCAAATTGTAAAAGGATGTATCACTTGTATTACCTTAAATCACTGAGGAAAACAAACAGTATAAATCAAGAGATCAATTCCTCTTGTCATTAGAGAATTCCTAATAGGCTGAAATGCTCTACTCATTGATTCTCTTTGAGAATCATTCATCAAATAACCCCAATTCCCCTGAATGAATCTATATTTTTCTCACTTTTATTTAATAAATTCACAATGGTATTGTAAGGATTTTTTAAATAGTTCTTGCTGAAATATAAACCAAATTTAAAGAAGAAAGGCAATGTATTTTAGTAGTTTAAAATATGAATTCTGAAGGAAGCCTCCTTGATTTATATTCCAGCTCTGCCATCTTCTAGTCTTATGACCTTGTAAAAGTCACTTAACATCCCTGTCTTTGTTTACTCTTCTGTACAATTATATTACTGCCTCATCAGGTTGTCATAATGAGTATGTTGGTATTTATAAAATCATTAGAAGCCTTTCTACAGTAACGTTATCTTCACCTTATTTCTAGTTTATTTTCTTCCAAAGTATTCAAAATCATCTGTTTAAAAATAAGTTCATAATTCTATATAGAATCTGTGACAAGATTTTGAAATACAGTTACAATAATGTAGTAAGACCTCTCTCTCTCACTCCTTTTTTCTTGTTTAGCTCTTTTTATATATCAAAAGCAGTGTATTTTGCTTTTGGGGGGTTGGTAGTTCAGTAGTAGGCAAATCAGACTTTTAAAGACATTTTTTATGTCACTTTTCTTTATTGATAACATAGAATTGTTTTGAAACATTTGGCAACATTCAAATTACTCTACATTACTGAATAAACATCTTTCCTCATGCTCCATATTACAGTATTTTTCTGAGAACATAAAATATGACTTAATTTTAATTAATTTTCTCTACCTGTCTCCTGTTGTGTGGTGTGTGTGAGAGAGAGAGAACTTAGAGACAGTTTAGTATATTCTCATTTAAAGAACTAAAGACTGAAAATTTTTATATACAGTGTATATATTTTCCATTCTGTAATATCTTTTCTAAACAGGTCCCTAAAATGCTATATCAGTAAATAATAATTTACTTGCATGTAGTTCAAAATGTTTGCTGCTGCTGCTAAGTCGCTTAAGTCATGTCCGACTCTGTGCGACCACATAGACGGCAGCCCACCAGGCTCCCCTGTCCCTGGGATTCTCCAGGCAAGAACACTGGAGTGGGTTGCCATTTTTTTAAAGATTATAAAAACTGGAACCAGAGTAACTAGATTCACAAAGTAGATTTAAAAAACCTTACAGTAATGTCATTTACCTAATTTGTTTTTGAGTACAGAATAGTTTATTTTGGAGCAACCATGAATAACTCTAGATGTATGGATCACTTTTATACATCATTTTTACGAAAAGAAAATTATTTTGAATAAATTTTACTTGGATTTTGAAAAGCAGTTACATACGTTCCCTTAATGTTTATTTGGGTATTGATACTGAATATGAAAAGGGGATGCTAACAAGGAAGAGAAAGTATTAAAACAAAATTCCAAGTAAGGATGCCATATATCAGTTATTGACATACAAGACACATATTTATATCCATGAGTGCATAATAATGTTAAAATGTAAACTCACTTTTCACCGTTGGAGAATTCTAGGGAACTGAATATTTTAAAAGACAAAAAAAAAGGTTTAAATAAATGATAGAGGGGTGGAATGAAGCATTTCCCTGCCTTCTTCATACAGACTGTTCCTTCAGTTCAGTTCAGTGCAGTCGCTCAGTTGTGTCCGACTCTGCAACCCCATGAACTGCAGCACGCCAGCCCTCCCTGTCCATCATCAACTCCTGGAGTTCACTCAGAGTCACGTCCATCAAGTTGGTGATGCCATCCAGCCATCTCATCCTCTGTCATCCCCTTCTCTTCCTGCCCCCAATCCCTCCCAGCATCAGAGTCTTTTCCAATGAGTCAACTCCTCGCATGAGGTGGCCAAAGTATTGGAGTTTCAGCTTTAGCATCATTCCTTCCAATGAACACCCAGGACTGATCTCCTTTAGAATGGACTGGTTGGATCTCCTTGCAGTACAAGACTCTCAAGAGTCTTCTCCAAAACCACAGTTCAAAAGCATCAATTCTTCGGTGCTCAGCTTTCTTCACAGTCCAACTCTCACATCAATATATGACCACTGGAAAAAACATAGCCTTGACTAGATGGACCTTTGTTGGCAAAGTAATGTCTCTGATTTTTAATATGCTGTCTAGGTTGGTCATAACTTTCCTTTCAAGGAGTAAGCGTCCTTTAATTTCATGGCTGCAATCACCATCTGCAGTGATTTTGGAGCCCCCCAAAATAAAGTCTGACACTGTTTCTACTGTTTGCCCATCTATTTCCCATGAAGTGATGGGACCAGATGCCATGATCTTCGTTTTCTGAATGTTGAGCTTTAAGCCAGCTTTTTCACTCTCCTCTTTCACTTGCATCAAGAGACTTTTTAGTTCCTCTTCACTTTCTGCCATAAGGGTGGTGTCATCTGCATACCTGAGGTTATTGATATTTCTCCCGGCAATCTTGATTCCAGCTTGTGCTTTCTCCAGCCCAGCGTTTCTCATGATGTTCTCTGCCTATAAGTTAATTAAGCAGGGTGACAATATACAGCCTTGACCTACTCCTTTTTAGGATAACACAATAATGTACAAGAGAAACTTTCTGTTCATAGAAATCTTCTGATTATGGAATGACATATTTCAAATTTATCATATTGCAAACCCTAATGAAGTGACAAATCTAGGCCATGATTTTTAGTGTTGATTGTCATCATAAAATGCAACCAAGCTGACAGTCTGCACTTCTTGTAGAAGCATACACCACCATCTATGAAGTACTCCTGCTGCCATATCAACTTGAATCAAGCATCCAAATGTACTTATACCATAAATTCAGAGGGTGGAGGAACAGAGTCAGATTAGACCCATCAAGGAACTGTGAGCTGTTCATAGAGGTGGTGACCTCTTAGAACACACACAGTGCCTTAACTAGATAAAAAGTTAGCTTTAAGCATTCGGCATGAATAGAGAGATGCCAATTAATGGCAATGCTGGCTGACTCAGAACTTACCTTTTCATCTTTACTATCTTCCTTCTATTCCACCTACTTGACTTCTCTTTTAATTAAGATGATAATATTTATGATTAGATAAGACTGAGGTATAACTTTTGAGTCAGGACTGCCTTTTGCTGCTCAAAGTGACTGTAGGAATTTGTTTTACCAAATAGGAATCTGGAAAGTTTCCAGACTGCCTGAATTCTTATAGATATGGGATAAATATAGTTCCCTGTCAACAATGAATAAGTTTGAGGAGACAGTAGGAGAAAAAAGTTAAGTTGTTTATGATTACACTCAAGCGCCCTACTTTTTATTTACTACTACTATTTATTTATAAACTACTTTTCATTTCCCAAATACTCATAAGGAAAATTGAGTATTTCTTGAGAATCATCATCAAAACAATGAAAAAGAGCTATCTAAATATCCTTCGAAGCCTCAGTTTAGAAGTCTGAGTTGGAGTTTTGATGATGGCCACCTAATCTTCTACTAGATGCATGTAAATTGGAATTGTTTGTTATATCTTCCAGAAGTATTTTTTAACATTTTCCTGAATGCGGAATCCCAATCCTATTATTTATCCTTTCTGTTCACTTTTCCAGGAGAGAATTTGGATATCACAATCAGTATAAATGATTATGGATTTCACTAAGAGTACTTACTCGCTGATGGCATATACTTCATTAGAGAGGAAATTTGTTGGTTTTGTTTACTTACACATAACCAGAGCCTAGAACACTGGTGTGCAGTAAGTGCTCAGTGAATATCCTCTGAATGAATGAAGTCTGAGTTGTCTTAAAGCTCAGGATTTTAAGTTCTAAAAAATGCTAATCAACTTCAATTTTGTACTGTAATAGTTGTATGAAGATAAATTTAACATTTCTTCTTCCCAATTCTATAACATACTCAATAAGGGAATTGCTAACTGAAGAAGTGATGAAAATGAAGATAATTAAAATGAGAGCAGTATAAAGTAAAGTTAAATGAAATAACCCTTTAGAGAAATGAACTGTGATTATTTAATCTTACGCTAAGAAAATATTTTAAGTTGATAAAATAGAATGCACTTTGTGGTGGAGATGAGGCTGCTGAGATAGCGCATTTTTTAATGTTTAATTAATCAAATGTGTAATATTGAACAGCTTATATTTTAAATTTAATTTTTACTTTAATTTTTATTAACATACAGTTGATTTAAAATGTGCTATTTCAGGTATACTGTAAAGTGATTCCACTCTACATATATATGTATGTATACATTCAGCTATATATATGTGTATATGCTTGTATATTCTTTTTCTGATTCTTTTTTCTTATACGTTATTAAAAAATATTGAGTATAGTTCCCTGTGCTATATGGTAGGTTCTTTTTAGTTATCTATTTCATATATAGTAGTGTATGTATATTAATCCCAAACTACTTTTTATTTTAGCCTTTTAGAATTCATTGTTTTAAACTCCACATTTGATTGTGAATTATAGTATAGACCAATACTTCTTGTTCTACCTAGAAGCAGTAAATGCAGATTTTCCTTTATGTTATTCTGTTACCATTAGTTTATTACTATGACCTGTTTTTTTCCAGTGAGAGTGTATTCCTCTTAAATTTTCATTTATTATTGTGGCTAGTTTTATAAAGATAGAACACAGCAAAAGATTGTGTTTTATTGATTGGTAAAGCTATGATGCAGGACTATAAAGCAGTGTGTTGAAGTATTAAATATTCTTCCTCTTTGTCCTACTTCAGGGCCATCTTGGAGGTTAAAGGGTCTCACACAAATGAAATGATAAATCCAGTTTACATAGTTTCCCTATAGACATTGAACTGCTTCTTTCTTATTATGTCTGAATAAAACTCATTATCTATTTTGTTTCAGTAATAATTATGAGATTCTCCCCTAAGCAATTCTTTACTGTCTCCATTATTCTCCATCTTATAGCATACTCTGGAAAGGCAAGCATATAAATATGATAAAAGAATTAAGCTGTTGAAATAAATTAATTTATTGTACAACAATGTATTCAAATCTTACTTGCTCAATGGATTTTACTTTAATGAAATTCTTCAAAGAATAATACATCATGTTCCAAAGATTGAAATTATACATTAAGTAAAATGACTGAATATGTTGTGTCTCAGTTTATAGAAACTTTCAATTGAATACTTAAGCTTTAAAAGCATAAAATTTGCATATATTAAAATATTTCTTTAAGTAAAAGTATTAAATATTGTCTTTGCATCCTTTGTTCCTAGACAAAAAAAGCAATTAAAGTAAAAATAAGCTAAAGCTATAATAAATACTACAATTTCACCTATGTTGCCTAAGCCTTAAATTATGTTTTAAGATGTATTTTACAGTAAGATTTTAATCCAGCTTATTTTTACTTAGTTTATAATATGACTTTTAGAGTGTTATGAATGTGTAAGTGAATAAATGAATAAGGCATGAATGAAAAGAATCAGCCAAGAAAACTTTTACAATTAAATACATTGACTAATGAAATAATTGTTTACCCCATGTGGAAAATAAGTAACTCTTCAATGACCCAACCATTGTTACTAGAGTTTTGTGCATTAAATATTTTAGTATTTTATGAGCTAAATATCTCAGGGAAAAAATCAGTTTCTCATGCTTTCCATTAGTGCCACTGAGAAATCTCTTAGGACAGGAAAACTCATACTTGCAAAATGATTTTAAAGGGATTGATTTATTCCAAGATTGCACTTTACCTCTGTTTGGACAAACACATTCCACTGAAAATATGATCAGTTACATAATTATTAGAAAGAATATTAAAATGTTTGGATGGATAAACATTGACTTGAGTGAACTTTTGAATAAAATAGAATGGCTAATTTAGAAAACATTATTTGTATAAAATATAATAATGTTCTTTGTTTAATATACACCATATATTTCTGCATAATCTAATTGTTAAGATTTAGCTGTAGTAGAAATTAGCTTAAAACTTAGACAAACTTAGGTACCTCTTTATTAGAGAAATCTGAGTCTATATAGTGTGTATCTGGTCATGTGTGCAATTAACTACAGCATGGATTATTTATATAGACATTTATACAGGCCAAAAAGGAGTTCTTCTGTACAGTTTTATAAATCCATACTTTATAATAAATGCACAGATACTCCAAAAATGATACAAACTCCAGCCTTTGAGTGCTACATAGAAGCCAAGTTTCCCTTTCATTTGTGATTTCAGAGACTTGATGTGAACTTTATTACCTTTTTTAAATTAAAAACTGTGGTTCAGTTCAGTTAAGTCGCTCACGTCCATACATGACTACTGGAAAATGATAGCCTTGACTGTACAGACCTTTGTTGGCAAAGTAATATCTCTGCTTTTTAATATGCTGTCTAGTTTTGTCATAGCTTTTCTTCCAAGGAGCAAGTGTCTTTTAATTTCATGGCTGCAGTCACCATCTGCAGTGACTTTGGAGCCCAAGAAAATTAAGTCACTGTTGCCATTGTCTCCCCACCTATTTCCCATGAAGTGATGGGACCAGATGCCATGATCTTCGTTTTTTGAATGTTGAGTTTTAAGCCTACTTTTTCACTCTCCTCTTTCACTTTGATCAAGAAGCTCTTTAGTCCCTCCTTGCTTTCTGTCCTAAGAATGTTGTCATCTGCATATCTGAAGTTATTGGTATTTCTCCTGGCAATCTTGATTCCAGCTTGTGCTTCATCCAGTCCAGTGTTTCTCATGATGTCCTCTGCATATAAGTTAAATAAGTGTGGTGACAATATACAGACTTGACATACTCCTTTCCCAATTTGGAACCAGTCTCTTGTTCCATATCGGGCTCTAAATGTTGCTTCTTGACCTGCATACGGATTTCTCAGGAGGCAGGTAAGGTGGTCTGATATTCCTATCTCTTAAAGAATTTTCCACAGTTTGTTGTGATCCACACAGTCAAAGGCTTTGGCATAGTCAATAAGGCAGAAGTAGATGTTTTTCTGTAACTCTCTTGCTTTTTCCATTATCCAACAGATGTTGGCAGTTTGATCTCTGGTTCCTCTGCCTTTTCTAAATACAGCTTGAACATCTGGCAGTTCATGGCTCATGTACTGTTGAAACATGGCTTGGAGAATTTTGAACATTATGTGCAAATGAATATATTCAGACAGAAAAAAGATAAACTATTAATACATGCAACAACCTGAATGAATCTAAGAAACATTTTGTTGTGTAAAAAAGGCAGACATGAAAAATTAGGTACTGTATGAGCTAATTTTTGTGAAATCTAGAACCAGCCAAACCTTTCTGGTGATAGAACTCAGAAAGCAGTTGCTTATGGGGATGGGAGAAATAGGTTTGAAAGGGGCATGGGAATCTTTCTTGGTTATGGAAATTGTTGAGAGCTTGACAAAACTCATTAAACTGAACACATAATAAGTTCATAGTTTGAAGCTGTTTTAAGTTTAACTTAAAGGTGAATGGTAAAAAGGAAGATTTATAATCTCAGTTGCTTTTAAATTATAATTAGAAGATGGGCAGTAACTTTTAGCATCCAGATGTGGGTTCTTCATTCTTTTAAATCATACATGTGCTTGTTTCTTAGAAATTTAGGTCATTTGTCTGAAATGTGACCAATAGAATGTAGACTACTTAGAAGCATGACTTGTTTGATTTATTTAGCTTGGAAAAAAATTTCTGATAATTGTGTTCATTTTTCACGTTGAGACATAGATTTTAAAAATATGCATTGCAACTATAAAGAGTAGACTTTAGTTGACTTTTTTTTTTTCCTTTTCGTTATGATATTCTTTGACCTGGCAAATTCTTTGTTGTAAAGTTTCTTGTGTCTATTTTTTATTCTACAGAATACATACTGAGAAACAGTTTTATGTTTAGATTTTGGAAGAGGGCTTGGCTATTCTTGAGGGTTATTTTCTTTTTATTTGTATGATCCTCAAGAATGAAGCCTTAGTGTAACTGTCGAAGATGATTATTGACAATGTGTAGGACTGAAAAAAGCATATGAGACAAGTGATGTTCAATCTTGGATATATGTTAAAATCACCTGGAGAGTCCTAAAAAATATTGGTTTCTGGGCCCCACAGCAGATGCAGGGTAAATGCACCCACCAGGGGTACTAAAAGAACCAATTTATACCCTCATATTTCTGGAGTCTAGAAGTCTGAAAGCAAGGTGTCAGCAGTACCATGCTTCCTCTGAGATTCTGGGTAGAATCCTTCCTTGAGTCTCCAAAGATCCTGATGGTGGCTAGCAAGCTTTGGCAATCTTTGGTTTGCAGCTGCAGAGGTCACATCTCTACCTCATCTTCACATGATGCTTTTCCTTCTTCAAGTTTTCTCTCTTTCACATTTTCCCCATATTTTTACAATGTCTTCTTGTGAAGACATCTGTCATGTTCGATGGAGAAGCCATGCTATTTTAGTATGGCCTCACTGCAATTAATTTCATCTGCAAAGACCCTGTTTCCAAATACTCACATTCATAAGTATCCATAGGTCAGGACTTCAGTCATTCTGAGGGGACACAATTCAACTCATGTAAGCCAGAATCTCAGGGAGTAAAGCCCAGGCATATGCATGTTGAGGAACTGCCCAGGTGATTCTAATGGAAAGTAGAATTGCAAACCATCACTGGGTTAAATGAACTTTTGAGATTGAAGAGAGGCAGTACTCTTTCTCTGTTAGGACAAAGCCTTAAGCTTGTCTGTTTTCTATATTACATTAGCCTTTGATATTTTGAAAATAGCTTCCTATAGGCTGATTTCATTCTAGAACATCTTCTGGTTTCACAGTCTGCTTTTATGTCATATTTGCATTTTTGCACTCTAATCAGGAATAATTTGCTTATTATTTATTATGTATCATGTATCAGTTGACTTGTAGACTTCCAAATATTTATGAATTCTTGAAAAGTCTTTTTCAAGGACAGTGTATGTTCATATCTGAAGGTGTAAATATCTCTTTGCTCAAAGAAGCAAATGTTAACAAATGAGTATTTTATTTATTAATCTGTAAGTCCATTTATAATAGCTCAGTGGAGACAGTTATACAACAGATTGGGCTGGCCAAAAAGTTCGTTTGGGTTTTTCAGTAAGATGCAACAGAAAAATCTGAATGAACTTTTTGGCCAACACAATAGTTGCACATTGGTCTCATTGGGAAGGTGCCAGGCTTGGGTAAGATATGGAATGGGACCTGAGTGTGAACATAGGACAGGATCAGGAAATATAATACCACGTTTCCCTGGGATACACCTAATACATTATTCATTAATTTTCAGTAATATACTTGTGGGTTGCATTGATGCTAGGAGTCTGAAAATTACCAGAATCAAAATTATTCAAATGTTAAGTAATAATAGATTTCCATGGTCCCTTAAAATGTGACTGCCCAAGTATATCCAGAGAAGTCCCATAATGAAATAGCTGTTAACAGCTCCTCTGGTATGATTTTGATGATGTCACTATGATAATTTGTGTGTTAAATGATCCTAGACACTTGCTGAATCAATAGACTCTATGTATTAGGTTTTTTTGTAATGATAATTGTCTAGAATTAAAACTTGCTTTGTTCTGTTAATTCTTTGTTGTCTAATGGTTCTAAACTGGATGTCTTTTTTGACCTCTATTTTTATCCAAAGAGGGGATTTACATTTGTCATTACTACAGTGGTGTTCACCTATTTTCTTTCTATTTTTTCTTACTTAGACTTATAGTTGTTGCTGGTGAGGAAGGAAAAGATAGGTAGTTTGGGATGAACATATACACAGTGCTTGCTATATTTAGAATGGATAACCAGTGAGAACTTACTGTAGGGAACTCTGCTCAATGTTATGTGGCAGCCTTAATGGGAGGGGGATTTGGAGAAGGATAGTACGTGTATATGTATGGCTGAATCCTTTTGTTATTCACCTGAAACTATCATAACATTGCTCTTCAGCTATATCTCAATATAGAATAAAAGTTTAAAAACATTTAAAAAATAAATAAAATGTGTCTTTTAATCCAGTTAAATGTTGATGGAAAAATGTGTTGTCTTCACATTTCTGTAGCATTAAGAAAAACCAACATTCCTTAAGCAAGGGTCCAATGTATTTACCTCTTTTCTTCCCCCCCCATCCTCCCCTGGTGGTATAGGAGCGTGTTCCCGACAGCCCGTCACCTGCCCCCTCCCTGGAGGAGGGCCGAAGGCCTGGCAGCCACCCGTCATCACACCGCAGCAGCAGTGTGTCCAGCTCTCCAGCCCGGACTGAGAGCTCCTCGGACAGAATTCGTAGGTGTCATTCTTCCACTTGTCACCATTTTAAGCTTTATTAGGTGCAGCTGGCTTTTCTAATCAAAATACCCTCATTCTGAAGAGATCTCAGATGTATCATGTTCTGAACCTCTGTAGCAGTAGCCATCCCTCAAAATTATGTTTCCCTGTTTGCAATAGCATGAGGTATGGTAGTACATTAACAATTCTGATATAAACTCCCTCTTTTTGATGTCACACATAAAGATTTGAGCTTTGAAACAGTTAGAGAAAGTAAGTAACCTTGTAGATTACTTCTGAAGTAAACGCCTCCAACTCTCAAATATCTAGTATCCAAATATACTGTGTACGAATTATTCCTCTTCATTCCTTCAATTCCATCCTTGCCAGTTTTTAAAAATTTACAATTTTTAAACTTCATCCTTGCATTGACAAAGAGGGATAAAAGAAATAGATTCAAAATAACTGTTTTGAGAAAAACACATTTCATAATCATTCAGATGATCAATAGATTGAAGAGTTTGAAATTGATCAAATTTAGGATTTGAATTAGTAACAGTCAGTAATGCATATGATTTTCACATATTATTATTATAAAATTCTAAAAAGTAGCTTCATACTTTATTTTGTGATCACATTTTCAGATATTTAATCCTTGTCCTCATGATCAAGAAATTTAAAGTAAAGTTGTGGGTTATTGTTAATTGCTCAGTCATGCCTGACTCGGCAAACCCATGTACTGTAGCCTGCCAGGGTCCTCTGTCCATTGGATTCTCCAGGCAAAAATACTGGAGTGGGTTGCCATGCCCTTCTCCAAATTATTTTACATATTTTTAAAATGAATTTTTTTCAGTGAAAGTAAGGTTTTATGGAACGACTTTTCTTCAAAATTTTTCACAAAACCAAGATTTTCATGGGCAATTTATTAAGAAATATATTGATTGGATTGAGATCATAAGGGTATTTGGTCTCCTGCTTTATCCTGTCAGTAGTGACAGATTACTCTTAATAATTCAAGAAAGAAATTGTTTTAAATCATTCCACCATTTAATAGATATTAATGGGCAGTTTTATTTTTAAATTTGAGTTCAAAATCCAATTTTTAAAGACGTACTTTGATATCTCTTAAACTTAGGGTTTGTCTACTAGGCTGTGTGTGTGCATGTTCAGTTGCTTCAGTCATTTCCAACACTTTGTGACCCCATGGATCGTAGCCCTTCAGGATACTCTGTCTATGAAAACTGCAGTGGGTGGCCACTTCCTCTTCCAGGGAATCTTCCCAATCCAGGGATCAACTTCACGTCTATTGCATCTCCTGCATTGCAGGCGAATTCTTTACCTCTGAGCCACTGGGGAAGCCCATTGACTAGAATAGAATATGAATATTGAATTTCAGTGCTATTTCAGTTCCTTAACTTGTTGAAAACTCTATTTGCCCTTTCATGCCTCTAAAACTATTCTAAATTAGATTTTAAATTTATAGACTTAGAGTGTTCTAGCTTTAAGACTGTAGTTTTTGCAGTTACAGAAGGTTATTTTTGCAGTTACAGAAGGCTCAGGAGAGGATGTGTTACATTAGATAAAGCCTGAATAGTTCATTGGTAGTGGTTATAGTGGTATGACCACTCAAAAGTATTCTAGACATTTAAAAATGTACCTATTTTATGAGATAAATAGAGGATAAAATAGTTTCATTTTCAATATATTTCTGCTTGTTCTTAAGAATTATCATAGTTATCAGTCCTCATGTTGTTCAACTTGGATCATAATTTTAAAGTTAGACCATGATATTTTATTTATTTCTGATTCCAAAAGAGTTTAAATAGGTTATTTGAATATTGTGTATTATGGTGTTTTATTCTTTTATCTTTTGTTTCGGGCTTGACAGCTGTCCATCAGAATGGGTTGTCCATGAACCAGATGTTGATGGGTTTGTCACCAAACGTACTCCCTGGGCCCAAAGAGGGAGATTTGGCTGGTCATGACATGGGACATGAGTCGAAAAGGATGCATATTGAAAAAGGTAATATATGATTATGAGGTCTGTTTTTCCTGCTCGACATATGAACTAGGTTTTAATCACAGAATAAGTATATTTCTAAATTACATTAGAAGATGGTATAGAAATGTTTTAAAAGCCTATAATACTAGCATTAAGTAAAAATTAAGTCTACTCAACAAAAAAAGAAATATGAATGAAGAGCTGCTGTGATTCTCTTAAACAACAGGTAAGTGTTCATTTATTTCCCAGTACATTTAGAAAAAGATTTTTTTTTGTTTTAACTGTTATCTCTTAGTTCCTGAAGGTCTACAGTTTGGCTTCCTCCATGTCTTCAGGGTCTATAGTCCTTTTACTTAGCGTATTAGAGCAAGGACGATATACAAAGGATTACTATGAGTATTTTTTGGAATAAAAGAGATGGTCATTTGGTCAACCAAGAAATATAGTGAAGATTATAAACAATGTACCAGTATTGTTGTTCAGTCACTAAGTTGTATCTGACTCTTTGTGACCCCTTGGGATGCAGCATTCCAGGCCTCTGTATCTCCCAGACTTTTCCCAAGTTCATGTCCATTGAGTCGGTGATGCCATCCAACCATATCATGCTCTGCTGCCCTCTTCTCCTCCTGCCTTCATTCATTCCCAGCATCATGGTCTTTTCCAATGGGCTAGTCAGTCCAGTCAGTTCAGTCACTCAGTCGTGTCCGACTCCTTGCGACCCCATGAATCGCAGCACGCCAGGCCTCCCTGTCCATCACCAACTCCCAGAGTTCACTCAGACTCATGTCCATTGAGTTGGTGATGCCATCCAGCCAGCTCATCCTCTGTCGTCCTCTTCCCCTCCTGCCCCCAATCCCTCCATCAGAGTCTTTTCCAATGAGTCAACTCTTCACATGAGGTGGCCAAAGTACTTGAGTTTAGCATCATTCCTTCCAAAGAAATCCCAGGGCTGATCTTCAGAATGGACTGGTTGGATCTCCTTGCAGTCCAAGAGACTCTCAAGAGTCTTCGCCAACACCACAGTTCAAAAGCATCCATTCTTCAAGCGCTCAGCTTTCTTCACAGTCCAACTCTCACATCCATACATGACCACTGGAAAAACCATAGCCTTGACTAGACGGACCTTAGTTGGCAAAGTAATGTCTCTGCTTTTCAATATGCTATGTAGTAGCTGCTTCTAAATTGCATGCAACAAATAAGCCCAGATAGTGCAAAGCTATGAACATTTTCTATTTATATTTGATTTGTACCAGCATGACTTGTTTCCATAGGCAAACATTTGTCTTTTCATGCCCTACTTCATGAAATACTTTCAAGATGAATTGAAATATTATTTTAACATGCATGTTGAAAATTTATGCTGTTGGATGCAAATTCATGTTTTCGAATGGTAAATTTAAATTAGGACAACTGGAGCCTTGCCATATCTTTATCATCTTAATTTAATACTTTCAAATTTTAATAATAACATAGACTGTATACTTTGATATCTTTTTTGATATGACTATCAAATAATCAGTGTTATGGAATGGATTACTTCTTTGGAAAAAATTTATTACTCAAAAGGCACGATTAATTGGATATCAAAAAGGAAAATGAATACAATTGGACATTTAAATAACAGAAAGAAATGTTAAGGACTAAGGACTAAGTTAAGGTGGGAAACCTTTTTTCCTCAGAAATAATTACTCACCAAAAGTAAAAATGCTTACACAACCTTGTTTTTCTTTTCCACATGAATACAGTTCACCTGAAACCTCAGGAAGAAAGAATATTTACATAAATTAACTTATCTGTATTATGCAATTAATGATAAAATGGTAATCTTTACTAGGTTCTAATATGTCAAAATGTAGGCATTATTGAGAGCAGCATTAAGACAATTTCTAATAATTTTGAAATTCACTACCAAGTATTATCACTAAGCTGAGTGGAATATATACAGGTACATAAGTGGGTCAGATTGTCTCTAAATGTCTAATTCTAATCTTTCTGTGAGTTCTTCTTCAACAATGAAGAAAAATGTTATATAGAATGCATCACGTATATTTTGACATGTGTTTTATATTTAATGAAAAAATGATTTGTGAAAATCTACAGTAATAAATTTTTCATAGAGGATTTAAGTTTTAAGTAAGAATGTTTAAATATAAAAATCCATTACTAGGGTTAAGCAGCTATTCTCCACTAATGTCTTGCGGTAGAATGAAACCCTACAGAAAAAGTTTTTAGTGACTCTTTTCACAGTTTTCTCATAGATGCTACATAGCTAGTTTCACTTAAAATGCATGAGAGATGTTTTATAGTATCCAGTAGATATCAGTATATTAGTGATTAATTCCCTTGCAGAATCTTGGTGAAGCAAGTATGGGAGTGAAATGTAAAAGCTCAGAGGTGGTAGGTAAGAGACCACTAAAGGCATGATCAACAATGTGACTGAAACAATGAGCCCCCCTGGAATTTTTGGTGGGGAGCTTTCTACAAATCTCATGTTTCAAGTTGAGTTGAACTACCCTTTTTTGAAATGGCTTCTTTTTTCAGAATTCATGAGTTGTATCTGCCTATCTGTTCACCATCTGTCTATATACCTATCATCTATTTGTTATTATTATTATAATTTGCCATTATAGAGCCTTTCCTGAGATACAAGACTAGATTTTTATAGGGATCCTATTGCTGGTTTTCCTGTGTGCCTGTCCCTTAAATTTTCATTACATTTGCCTTGTTATTCGGAAGTTCTTTTTTCGTTGGTCTGCTTCCAGTACTACATTGTAAATTCCAAGGAGTCATGTGTGTACTGCATTTCCTTGAAAAGGACTAGACAGTCCATTATGTGAATGCATATTTACCTGAGCTGAATTGCTAAAAGATTCTAAGAGATGGTGAAGGTAAGTTAAAATAACTGTGAAGATGAAAGGCAAAAGGTGGAATTATGGAACCCTTAGAACATACATGTGTATGAAATAGTAGCATATTCTGGCTATGAATATACACAAAAACTTTTTCTATATCACTATGATCTTATCACATGTTAAGTTTTTAAATTGTTTTGCTCTCAGAATAAAGACCTTGGTATAACCCAGCAGTCTTTCAATATCTGAATGCATATTTTATTTTTTAAAAGTACATTTTATTTTAATATTTGCCCTGGGAATGTGAAGCTCCCATTAAATTTTTAATTTCAAATATAATTATGGGGTCATGGACATTGTAATAGACATTGATACTCTTATAGTAAGAGTTTTATTATATGATGCTCATCTTTTGTATGTATCTCATCTCTTCTATTTTTCAGCATACTGAATTATTAGTAAATATTCATAGGCTTTCTAGATTGATAGGGCCTACTAAATTAAAAATTGTTTTTTTTTCATGACTACATTCATCATGTGCCTTGTACTCGCCCTGTAACTTTCTTAGTACACATATCTGTATTAAAACAAGTGACTTCATTTAGAGACATTTGTAGAGAAATTAATTATATGCTTGTGTCATTTTAGGCTTGGACTTCTTAAATGAAATTTGCTGCTCACCACTTTAAATCATCCAAAAGATAATAATTCTTAAAAAAACATTGATGTTAAAAATAGATACCAAAATTAATTTGGGTGCTGAGAATCATCATGGTCTAAAATCTTAATCATCAGTAACTTTTAAGCATTTTTATATCATCTAAATATTAAAAAGTTGCTGACTTTATTCAACTAGACAGAATATTTGTCACCATTAGTCGAAGGATCAGTGGCTATACAGGCATTAAAATTCAAAGTAATAAGTGCTGAGTAGACTCTCCCCTTAGTTTTTAAAATAAAAACACTCTAAAGGGTTTTTGAATCCAGGAAGAGTTTAATTAGAATACATTCAAAATATAAATATGAAAAAACAAGTTAGTGTATCAAAAAGTAATAGACATACGTTATTTCAGTGATCCTAAAGGTTAGGAGAAATGATTTTAATAGTATGAACTTTGATTAAAATTAGGGGTTTATCAAAGATATGTCCTGAGGATATCTTCGACACGGCTGGTAGCCTCATAAACAGTTTTATGTCTTCTAACTTTTCCAAACATATTCCAAGTTCTCTAGACCTTCTGGATTTTAAAAAAACATTGCTGATTTTTGCCCTCAGTCTAAAATTCGTGAAGTAGATAGGACTAATTGGCATCACTGACTCGATGGACGTGAGTCTGAGTGAACGCCGGGAGTTGGTGATGGATAGGGAGGCCTGGCGTGCTGCGATTCATGGGGTCGCAAAGAGTTGGACATGACTGAGCGACTGAACTGAACTGAGTTGATATTTTCATTTTTTTTAAATTGAAGTATAGTTGTTTTACAATGTTGTGTTAGTTTCTGGTGTATGACAAAGAAATTCTGCTTTATATATGTGAAACAATGAAAGAGTTACATATATATATAATATATTTCTCAGATACTTTCCACTATAGATTTTTATAAAATACTGAATATAGTTTCCTGTGCTATATAGTAGGACCTTGTTGCTTATCTATTTCATATAAAATAGTGTATATCTGTTATTCCCCCAATCCTGATTTATCCCTCCCCCAACCTTTTCCCTTTTAGTAACCATAAGTTTGTTTTCTATGGTCTGTGAGTCTGTTTCTGCTTTTTAAATACATTCATTAGTATCATGGTTTTTTAAATCCACATATAAGTGACAGATCATAAGATATTTATCTTTTTGTCTGGCTTACTTCACTTAATATGATCTCTAAGTCCATCCATGTTCTACAAATGATATTATTTCACTCTTTTTATGATTGAATAATATTCCATTGTAAGGGCTTCCCTGGTGGCTCAGGGGTAAAGAATCTGCCAGCTAATTCTGGGTTTGATCCCTGGGTCAGGAAGATCCCTTGGAGGAGAAAATGGAAACCCATTGCAGTATTCTTGCCTGAAAAAAAATCCCATGGACAAAGGAGCCTGGTTGGCTACAGTCCACGGGGTCCCAAAGAGTCAGACATGACTGAGCGCTAAACAACAACTGATATCCCATTGTATATATGTACCACATCTTTATCCAGTCCTCTGTTGATGGGCATCTAGGTTGCTTCCATATCTTGGCTATTGTAATAGTGCTGTTATGAGCAACAGGTTTATGCATCTTTTCAAGTGAATTTGTTTCTGAATATATGCCCAGGGCATTGAAATTATATAACCAGGCTCTCTGTTTCTTTATGCTGCATCTCTCTCTTTATTCCCCCCAAATCTGTCACTGGTGCTGATTTTCAGTGATAACTCTCATGAATAATTTGTTCCCTGGTTTATCAAATTGTTTGAATTG
Source organism: Capra hircus (assembly GCF_001704415.2). Taxonomy (NCBI): domain Eukaryota; kingdom Metazoa; phylum Chordata; class Mammalia; order Artiodactyla; family Bovidae; genus Capra; species Capra hircus. Next base: position 40,211,201 of record NC_030819.1, read on the forward strand.
TTATTTCCAAAACATTTTTGAGCATGCTTCATACCATGCATATAATTCCCTATGCACATTTTTATTATTTTGAAATCTATCTGTTTTCCAAAAAGTAAATGTATGCTACACATTAGATACTTTATGCTACAGTATTAGCTGTTTTTTCCCCAATTATAGAAAAAGTGCTCCAGAACTCTTGGCCTGGAAAATCCCATGGATGGAGGAGCCTGGTGGGCTGCAGTCCATGGGGTCGCAGAGTCAGACACGACTGAGCAACTTCACTTTAACTTTTCGCTTTCATCCATTGGTGGGTAATGGCAACCCACTCCAGTGTTCTTGCCTGGAGAATCCCAGGGACAGCAGAGCCTGGTGGGCTGCCATCTATGGGGTCGCACAGAGTCGGACACGATTGAAGCAACTTAGCAGCCACTTAGCAGCAGCATAGAAAAAGTGAGCACATATAATTGGAAGTAAGTACTGAATACTACATTAGTGTATTTCAGTCTTGGATTAAATAAACCAAAATGATATAATCAATAAGTAAATATTTACTGCATGTCAGATATGTGAAATGAACCATATAAAATACAAAATCTCCCTTTCTTTTTTCTCTTTCTGCTACAATTTCACAAAATATTTATTCATATATATTCTAATTTTCCCTATAATTGAGGCTTTTCCCTTTATTTGTTTTCAAAAAAAAATATGAAAACTTTCTTTCATTAGTGTACTCAGTCACTCAGTCTTGTCAGGCTCTTTGCGACCCCAGTGACATCTGCCATTTTAGAAGCAGGAATAATTGAAGATGAAGCCGGAAACACAGGGGATTTGCTTCAGGCCATAAAACATTTCTTTTGTCACATATTCTTTTGTTGTGTATTCTTCATGGGTGGTGTTCAAGATTTCTAATGCTTAACAGGCTTGTTTGGAAGGTTCTCATTCTGATATTCTGAATTTGAAGACAGAGCATCAGAGGCAATGAAGTAGTTAATGCAAACTGGCCATATTGAAATATCCTCTTATTAATGTTGTATTCTTAGCATCCAACCTTGTGGACCATTTTCCTCTACAACATCTATTTTAAATAACTACCATCACTTTTCTCCTGTTTGTGGAAGTTAATTTTTTGAAATATATTTCCTTTTGCACATTTTTCATTACTTAAAAATTCTAATTTTTGGATTATCTTCAAAAATGACTTTCTATTTTGAATTCTAGGTTGACATTATACAAATTAATTTATAGTAAATATCACACACATATATGAAAAATCTGAACCCAGTAGTATTTCGTCTGACTGTATAGATCTGCATGGAGTGAAAAGCCCTTTTCTTTGGAAATTTCCATATTTTGGTAATGTTATGTGGGCCACTTGTAAAATTAACTACTTCAGTGTTACCTAGAGTAAAATTTACACTTTCAAGGAATTTATTATTGCATAATTAATATGAACTTTACTAAAAGAAATAGGATTTATTGATGATGAAGATGTCAGTTGTTACTCCAGGACATCCATAACTTAAGGGTTTAGGTAACTTTTTTGGATACTTAGAAAGTTGAAGTACATTACTATTTGCAGATAATTTTCATGAATTAGTTGCCAAAGCAATCAATTAGAGAGTATTAATATTTATTTTTGAATATATTATAAATAATAATTACATTTATAATAATTTTACTTACTAGAGTAGCTTTGCTTTTACTTGGTCAGATGAAATGTTTTTTCCCCGTGGAGAAAACAGAATAGACTATTAATTACTCCACTTACTCAGCTTTATTTTTTTGAGCTCTTTTGATAGGGACAAAGTGACTCACTTCCTCACTATTTAAGAAATATTTTTATGTAGTCATGCCAATAGCTAATATTTTTATAGCATTAAAAGTGAGATAGAGAGTAAGTGACTAGTAGATTGTTATTGTTTTTGTTTAGTTACGAAGTCGTGTCCCACTCTTTTGTGACCCTGTGGACTGTATGTAGCCGGCCAGGTTCCTCTGTCCATGGGATTTCTCCCCGACAAGAATACTGGAGTGGATTGTCATTTCCTTCTCCAGGGGATCTCCCCAAAACAGAGATCAAACCTGCATCTCCTGCATTGGCAGGTGGATTCTTTACCCCTGAGCCACCAGGGAACCCCAAATTAACATGTTAGTTCCACCTGTAAATCTGCTTCATGTAATTAATTATTTATGGTTATTATAAATGACTATTTTATTTCCTTCATTTAAAGTATTTTTGGTTTAATGAATCAACTATTTCTAATTTTGCAATTTATTTGCATATTGTCTAAGCCATGATTTTTATTTCTTCTATTTTCAATTTGAAATTTTACATAATCTGCTGTGGAAATGATCCAAAGGGAATGTGCACATTTTTCTATATGTTTATTTGAGAATTAGCTCCAAAATGAAACTTCATTTTGGAAATATTGACTTATATCTGATATTTTTAGTGGAGCTGAAACAATCTTTCTTTTGTACATTTTTATTTTGTAAGTGGACAAGTGTATCTGTTTCTAAAAGAATTACAAAACACCGTCCTTCCTTCGCTGAGTAGGCATATTTATAAATGTACAAAAATTAGGTCATTACAAGTTCAATGACTCAGAGAGCTTTTTTATCAAAATTAATAGCAAAATATAAATGTGAGTTTCTGCAGATAAACTTAGTGTGATGTTATTTTGTAGAACAAAACAGGAAAATATGTACAATCTCATATGTTTCAACCTAGTACTTTGGAACATTTTCCTATTCTGAAATATAAAGTAGAACCTTTTCTTAAGAGCTTAATAAAAAAAGGAAAATATAATGTTTAAAATTTATTTTCATTCTTGCCTAATATTCAGCATCTGCTTTTACTGAAACTTTTATGTGCGTATGTGTGCCCTTGCACTTGTGCCAACACACAGGGCTTTCTTTTCATTTGATAGATGAGGGACTGATACTGCTTTGAATGCTATGTTATGGGTTAAGAAGCAAGAGTAATAGCCCCCTTGTCTCTTGTGCTTGAAGCAGTTTGAATTCCTTCATCAACTTGATGGAATGATTTAACACATCATTCAGCCCTGTTTGCAGGACCGGTAAGATGACAGTAAAGCTCAGGTAAATTCTAGAGATACTGGAACTAATTTGGAGAAGTATATATAGCACATTAGATGAAAGGTCAATAAGGAACTCATGGGTATTATGTTTAAATGCATAAAAACCTGATAGTATTTTGAACATATTTTAAAAGAAATATTGCCCACCTATTCTGGAGAACTGGGTATGATGCTTTCCTCTGACTTTTCCTTATCTATTACCATTTATTCTTGTGCCTTTTGGCAAATATCCCTAGAAATTTATGTGATAACATCAGCATATCAAAATCTGTTTTGTTCCTGTAGAAGCCATGTTTTAAACTTTCCTTAATTTTTTTTTACATTATCATTGTTGTTAGTGTCTTATGCTACAGTTTCAGAATATTAAACAAGTACAATTGTTTTAACTACTGTGAAATTGACAGATGAAGCTGAAAACCAAAAGCACCTTTCATGGGATTTTAAACACTATTTTCCTCCATATGCCATCCCAATTATTATTTAGATATTACATTCCTAATTTACTGTTAAGGTTGATTAGAATTCAAGCCTCTCAAAAGCATGCAGCAAAGGTCTTGGGCTGTGGAAAACATTTTTATAAAATAATCCATTAATGCAGAGGAGTGCAACTAAATTAGTTAGCAATTTGCTGAGCATGAATTAATGAACAGAGCTTCTTCCAGCTCCCAGAGTTGTAATTTTCATAATAACCTCAGACCTTTATTTGGCAGGTTGTTTAGTTTTTTCGTTTGAAGGTTTTCATTAGTCTAATGAGGACTGTGCAAGGGCGAGCAGTCAGCACAATTTACATGGGGAAGCTATCATAATAAATGAAGCAATTTGAATAACACGCAAGGGTTTATGCAACAAGATAAGAAGAGATTGTAGAGTGAGATTTAGAGGTAACCAATACATTAGACCAACTAATAACTGAAGTAATCCCAATAAAAGGCTTAAGTGAAAGGAATAAAATTAATGATATATACAAAGTTGTAATGATATGATACATGATTCATTAGATTAATAAAATAAGTATTCAATTGTTTTTAGTGCTTTTCGTCTAAGCTTTGTTTGTATCAGGCATTTTAATTAGGATTGTTCACTGGATCACTTTGCTTAGTTAACTTTTAGACTGTAGCTGAGGTTTTAATGATATTTTCTCTTTCTTATTTAATCTTTATAGCCTTGATAGTTCATTGAATTAATTATATGCAGTATATTGTGTATGGAAATGCTTTTTAAAAGTAATTGCATATAGCTCTACCTAAGTGGTGATTAAACTTTAAGTATGAATGCACAGTATGCATTTCTCAATTTAAAAAAAAACTGTTTCCTTCTTCTACTCTAAGTTGATGAAGTACCTTGATAAGTAGTTGATAAAGGTTGTGATAAATCTTGTAGTTCATACAAGATTGCAATGAATTTTTTATTTTAATTTTTAAATATTATTTAATTGCTAATTTCCCAGAGTAAGCAAAGCCAATCTTAAGAGACATTATTGGAAATTATTGAGTGTAAATGTCTTTAAGATACAAGATAGAAATAAGTCTTAAAAATATGCAAAGTTTGATCTTTTTCACATGTATTTCTACTGAAAAGTAAATTTTTGTTCAGATTGGCTTGAGGGTTAAAGCTTTTATGCAAGTAATTCAATCTGAATGTTCAACCTCCTTTCTTAAGAGAGGAAGAAAGAGTTGATAGGATTTTTTTTTTAAATTTCATAGCAAGTGACATAAAATTAGAAAGTAGGTCTCATGTTTGATACGTGGAGCCAAATTGCTGTAAGACTAAGTAAAATGAAAATTTTAACATCATTGTGTATCACCTTTATGAGGTTACACCTTGAGAGAATTCCTTAAGTATCTGTGATAACTGGCCCAAATCAGTGGACTTTCATGAACTGTTTGCCATTCTGTTCTCTTCTTCTAACTTTGGAAGTCCTGGCATTCATATCTCTCTTGATTTCAAATTATAAGTGTCTCCCTATAAATAAATTATGGTTTATCCTTCTCTTATTTGTGAACATGTTGAAAGAGGGTTGCATGCATGTTAAGTTGCCTCAGTTGTGTCCAACTCTTTGCGACCTTATGGATTGTAGCCCACCAGGCTTCTCTATCCATGAGATTCTCCAGGCAAGAATACTGGAGTGGGTTGCCATGCCCGCCTCTAGGGATGGAACCCACATATCTTATGTCCCCTGCATTGGCAGGTAGGTTCTTTACCACTAGTGCCACCTCAGTTCAGTTCAGTTCACTCACTCAGTTGTGTCCTGCTCTGCGACCCCATGGACTGCAGCACACCAGGCTTCCCTGTCCATCACCAGCTCCACAGAGCTTGTTCAAACTCATGTCCATCAAGTTGGTGATGCCATCCAATCATCTCATCCTTCTCCTCCTGCCTTCAATCTTTCCCAGCAGCAGGGTCTTTTCCAATGCGTCAATTCTTCGCATCGGGTGGGCAGAGTAATGGGGCTTCAGCTTCAGCATCAGTCCTTCTAATGAGTAGTTTGATTTCCTTTAGGATTGACTGGTTTGATCTCCTTGCAGTCCAAGGGACTCTCATTCCAATGCCACTTGGGAAGTCCTAAAAGAGGATTAGGCTACATTTAAAAATTAATGATTGCTCTATATCTCAAAGTTGTAATTATATTTATCTTGAAGGTTTAGCCTTTGAAAAGGGCAAAATTGAATTCTTCATACACTATATTTTGCTAATTTTTTTAAGTAATATTTACTTATAGAAAATAAAATTTCTCTCTTCCTTTTTTCCTTCCTTCTTTTTGCATTTGAAGTATATGAATACAGATTTAAATGTAATAAAGCTATATATCTTGATATTGTCTTTGTATTAATTATATACTCAGGATTTTTTAAATATTTGAGGTCGCTAGAGAAGCATATAAACGTATATAATTATTTGAGTTGTTCTCTATCAATTTTCTCTAATATTGCTATATATATTGCTATATATATTGCTATATTTTAAATTGTTATTTATGAATATTATTTATTGCTGTCTATTCTATCATGACAAAAACTAATCTAAGGGTGTTGTGAGAAAAGTTTGAGTTCACAGAGCAATTGCATATTCGTCTAAGAAACAATTCCTAGTGGAAGCTCTCACACAGAGATAAAATGCACAGTGTGAGAATTGTACCTCTGTGTATCCAAGTTTAGGTTAAAGGTATAAACTTTGTATATTATATAACATCCTTGGCCTTAGCCTTTGGTTTTTCATCTGTGAAAATGGACAAGTAGTACCTAAAAAAAAAATCACAATATTTTATTTGGAGAATTAAGTGCTCAGTTTATATGATGCATTGTGTATATGTTAAGTCTTGTTAAGAAAGAGACTGTGCTTAGGAACAGAATTCAGGGTGTGATTGGAGAGGATAGTGCAGTAATCCGAGGCTGAGTAGAAGCCACACTGTCACATTTTGGCACTCTATCTGACCTGTTTACTGGAACATCCAGTACACTGATTCATCCGGAGGACACGTACATGTCTTGAAGTCACAAAGATCAGAGAGCAAGGTAGAAAGCGTGAATAGTGCATCTGGAGCAGACTATAGCTATCGTAAGTCACTGCACTTCAAGTTCAGTGAACACGAGTTTGGACCTGTTATTTACAACCAGATCTTCACTGTCTGTCACTATGGCTGTTGCCCTGTAATGTGTTCAATAAAGAGGTGAGAGATTTATCTGACCAATTGTCATGTGTTGTAAGTGATAACACAAAAAAGATGATCACGATTCCAAGAAATATTTGTGGAAGAATATGGGATGGTTTTGCAATTGTAATCTTGTACTTTTAAATCAATCACTGTAAATAGTGTCTTAGCAATACTCTAAGAAAAGTAGCATTGATTAAAAAAAAAAGAAAGAAAGAAAACAATTTTCTGTTTTTCTTCATTTGTTCATTTATTCAGCAAACAATCCTCATTACCTGCTATGTGGCAGGCACACTGTTGCTAAAAATTCAGAGGTGAATTTTAACTGAAGGACATGAGACATTGTTTTGTCTTTTAAAGACATACTAATGAGAAGCTTTTGAATAAAATTGATGATACTGAGTCACAAAACTATACATAGTAGTTATTAAAAAATGTCATACTTCTTATTTGCCTAAATTGAAAATGCTATTAAAAAATGGCTTTATGTCTTACGGCTTTGTTTTTTCTTTCCATTTTATTGGCCATGATGATTACCCAGGAGGGTTTTCATTCCACCTCCCCTACAGTCATGCAATAGATATAGTTTTAAATCTGTAACTAGACTGAGGATAGTAATAGACACTAGTGTGCATTGCTTTTACTGGTAACTATGAGAGAATCCAAGGGACAGAGGAGCCTAGTGGGCTGCCGTCTATGGGGTCGCACAGAGTCAGACATGACTGAAGTGACTTAGCAGCAGCAGCAGCACAAAACTTTAGGGAACAGATATGCTGTAAGCGACTACTGTGTTAAAGGTTGTTGTCATGGTCTCTCTCACGACAAGGGAGAAGATACGGCACTTCTTGGGGATCTTTAACAGAAATAGTCCATTTAAACCTAGATCTAAGGATGGAATTCGTTTCTGAGTTTTGCTATTATTTATAGACAGGATGGAAAATTAGACATGACTTACATCATAAATTAAGTCTTACAGTCAATGAAGAGATTTTTGGAGACAAATCAGTATTTTCTCACCTTATGTTGTCCAAAATAAAATCCAAATCCAGGCAGGTTGGCAATTTAAGGATAGTGTAAGTCTTTACCTTGTAAGATTTAAATTATACATTCTAGGCATCACTTAGAAAACTGTAACAGAGGTATCTGCTCAAGAATTTTGGTTCCCTTGTCTACTGAGAGAGAAATCAGGAAGTTATATCTCTGTACCTGGAAAGAAAAACATTATGCACGTCAAGTTTTCTTTTCTTTTTTTTTTCCTGTGGTTTTCCTTTAAACTGCCTGTTATTTGTTCCTGAAGTTTTTTTTTTTTTTAATTTGTTTTGTTTTAATCTAAGTATTATGAATTTTCATCTCATAGCATCTTTACTAGATCCAAATTAAAGACAACACAACATTGGACTATAAATCTATAAAAGACTCCAACTCCAGCTGGGATGCAGCTGATTCCAGTGTCTCCTCCAAACATCATTCAGGGACCAGTGGGCAATAGGATTACATTTTTCTTCTATCGCTTTTGAGTTTCTAATGATGAGCCTAAGTCATTCCAGCCCCAACTTGGTCATAGTCCATGCTGTATTCCAAATTAAATGCAATATTCAAGTTTAGGCAGCAGGTGGAAGGAGAGAGAAGTCTATTCCAGTAATATTGGAGAAAAATGTCCCCCTCTCTCTCTCTCTTTTTTTTTTTACCATTAATTCATATTTCTTCAAAGCCTCCAATCTTTTATTTCATATATATATATATATATTTGATTCCACTGTTGTCTTTTTTCTTCTAAATGCCTTCATAGGTTTGGAATAATATATGCTAATATGTTCTACAATATGTATATTATAGAATATATTATATATATATATATGCGGACATAGTATACAGCATGCTAATTTATGATACAAATAGCTGGGATTATAATGCTCTCAAAATGTCCATTTGTTGTCCAAATTGACCTACTTTTGGTTTCAAATGGCTAAAGCTCTAGGCTTTCTTTTCTAAGGTAGACTGGCTTATGATTGCTTCTTTTTTCCATAGTACAATGAAAAATTGCCTTTTTCACAAGGTCAGTGAGAAATTCAAATTAGTGTTTATACTTTCTCTTTGCAGAAAATGTTGTCTTCTTACATCATTCATACATGAAACACTCATGCATTGTCAATTTTTTCAGGAGTCATGGCAATGGATGGAGAAGAAATGATCCCATTCTCATTGGTTTCAACCAGCCCCCAAAGAGAAATATTTATTTATTAGGAGCTAATTTTAAGAGGCATATATTCAGGATCATGAAAATGACCTCATCAATAGCCAATGTAACCTATCAACACATGTATTTCTTTCTTCCTACCAGTTATTTATGGCTAATAATTTAAGGTCACCACCACCAAATGAAAAAATACATGTGTGAAATTGATTCAGATGATTAAAAATAGGTTATTTTTTCTTTTTGTAACAAAGGGTTTCTCTCTGTAAAATGATGAATTTTTTTATACTTTGTTTCAGTTCAGTTGAGTCGCTCAGTCGCCTCCGACTCTTTGCGACCCCATGAATTGCAGCACTCCAGGCCTCCCTGTCCATCACCAACTCCGTTTACAATATTGCAATTTGTGATGCTGAAAAAAAGAACTAGGCAAAGATCAGTGATTTTGCCATAAATGTCAATATGTTTTTTAAAGGATATTAAGCTAAAGGATATTAAATGTTTAAAAAACCCCATTGAATACTGTAGTAACTCATTGTTAGAACCCACAGAATCAACATCAGTTCAGTTCAGTTCAGTTGCTCAGTCGTGTCTGACTCTTTGCGACCCCATGGACTGCAGCACGCCAGGCCTCCCTGTCCATCACCAACAATTGAAATCAATTGCGAAACAAATTTCACAGTGTATCTTCTTTTAGATAACAAAAATTTAACTTTTAACACTAGGTGAAAATGTTACTGATGTTCCAAGCATAAATGTTATACTTTTACATTGTTTTCATTTAATTTTGGCAGATAACCTCTGTTTAATGATAGCAAATAATTCATATGATATTATCAATAATAATGGAATGAAAAATGTTTTAAATAAACTAAAATACATAAATTGTCATATATAGGATGTTTTGCAAATTTAATATGCTTCTTGCAAAGAACAAAGTTAATCTAGATCTTAGTCATTATGCATGTTTTCTTTAATTGATATTTTCCATAATTTACCTTCTTATTGAAGATATTGTCTAGTTCATTTATATAATTTAATATTAAAGTGAGCCATGCCAGTTTTTTAAAAATCAGAGTCATTAAGAGAAATTAAATCAGATGTAGACAAAAGTTTAAGAGCCAATAGAAAGTCATTCCAGGAAACCATAAATATACTTCCTTGAGTAACTGATAGTATCACCCAATGAAGCAATATTTCTTTGCTTAAAATAGTGTTAGCTAGTTAATTCCATGCACCTGATTGCAAAGCATTCTAAAGTGAAATTTCTATTGAACCTTATATATCAGGACTTTTGTAAAATAAAATTGTCAGTGAAGTTCATTATCTACAATACTAACATCATAAATTGTGCACTTATTACATATGAAAATGGGGCCTCCCTGGTAGCTTAGATGGTAAAGAAGCTGCCTGCAATGCAGGAGACATGTGTTTGATCACTGGGTCAGGAAGATCCCCTTGAGAAAGGAATGGCTACATACTCCAGTATTCTTGCCTGGAGAATCCCATGGACAAAGGAGCCTGGAGGGCTGCATTCCATGGGGTCGCAGAGTCAGGCTCAACTGAGCAACTAACACACTCACACTTATGAAGGTATTTATGGAAAAACAAGGTTCAGAACATTATCTTTTCCTACTTCATGAAAAAGTGCTATGAAGTATAATAATTTGTATTTAGTTTAGCAAAACTTAAAGATGTATTAATAGAACATGTATGTGTATAAGGAGAAAGTTTATGAAGTTAATAGATAACTGCCATGTAGATGTTTATTTATGTTGATGATTAATCAATTACTTGAGAAGTACCTCCAATTTTAGTTTAGGATATATTGTAGAACTTGATTATTTAGTTTGCTACATATTATATATTTTATGGTAGAACAAATGCCCTAATTTGTGTGAGTAACATAAATTAAAAAAAATGAAAACCAACAAGTTGCCATAATGTCCATTGTGCTATAAGTTTTAAAAAGGATTTTTATTGTAGCATAAGAATTATGATGTTATACAGAATGAAAGCACCATAAAAACTCTATTTTTTGATAGGTAGTATCAGTTTCATTTATTAATGATAGTTATGGTGATATATGTTTCCATGATAACCCACATATACTATCTGTCCTAAGAATGACATGACCAAAGGCATTTGTAATTATATTTACTTCTGAAAGATTATGGTTTATAGTTAAAACAAAAGAGGCATCCTGTCATTTTCTAAACCTGTTAAATGTGACAGAATCTATTTTTCTGCCAACTTGTGAGGACCAGGCAGTGAGCAAATTTGCTGTGGTCAGCTAAGTGTAACCACTGAGCAGGAAAGTGAATTTAATAATGCATTATTGTTCTTCACTGAAGGTGAACTGTTACAGTGCCTTTGTTATAACCGGCTCTGCCTCTGCTTAGGTTTCCAGATGCTGTGCAGATTACCTGATTAAAATCTCTAATGCATGATAAAATGTACCAGGTATACTTTTATATTAACATAAATGCATCCATTTTAAGGCCATAATACTGAATCTAATTGGAAATATTTTCCTATTATATTGTTTTGTGAGTTCGTGTTACTAATAAGCATTTGCTATATAATATAGAATAAGTGACAGGAAAGTAGGAATTCATAAAGTATGTCTTATAGTATTGGTGATTTCTTGACACTGCAAAGAAAATGATAAGATTTGATAATATACTAATGTTCTTTTAAATCAACTTTATTTTATTTTCTATATTTTAAAACAAACTAAAAAGTAGAAGACTCTTGAAAATAGATTCAATGCTCCTTTAATTACATTTTTAATGCTTTTTCTTTTCCAGTTTTAACTTATTCTGATGCTTTCTTTTTAAGTGCACTGATTAACTGTGGAACTTTCATAACATTTTAGCTCTTGTGGAGTTGAAAAATGCATGGTAGAGAATTAAAGCTTGCTGTAATTTTTCTATTTTGCCCAAGTTTAATTTATTAAAAAATAAAAAATGTGTTAGATAATATTTTTAAATAAGTAGAAAGAGATATGTTTTATTTAGGAAATCAAACTCTAAGGAATATGTGCATATAGAACTTTTATCATTGTACATTCTTATATTGATAGAGGTTCCTATCATTATGATTTTCATAGAGTTCATGAAAATATTGCAAGTTGTAGGTTCCTGTTAGCTAAACATGTTATAGACTCATCATTGAGAATCAAATAGCAAATTTGAAAGTGATTTCTCAGAGATTTTGCTTTTTTCCAGTGAGTCTTTTAAATGTTTCTTGTAATCCATAGCTGAAAGGGTGCACAAAATCTAATCTCTTGTGTGGCTGCTGAACTTTATGGAGGAGAGGCTAAGAAAAGCATTTTTTCTGAATATCAGGAGCACCAATCAATGAATATCACTATGGGCCATAGAACATGCAAGTTCAAAAGACAGGAGTAAACCAGGAGATGACTAAAAAAATAACAGACCCAGTGTGGAAATGTTTCTACTGAACAGTAATGAGAAAATGATTTCCACCATTATTTCCTCTTAACAAATAGAATTCTGTGAATATAGTAGAACCATAACAATTAGTTATATTTGCACTCTGACACATAGATTTTAAATATTTTCATTTTATTCAATAATTACAAAATAAAATAGAATCAACTGTACAGTATTGAGGAAAGAGAAATGAATTATAGTGTGTTGGTAAATATAAATATCTAATTATTTCCTAAAGAAATTTAAACTTTTTAATTACACTGGTAACAATGTTTTTTCCTCCTTTTATTTTATTAAAATTTTTTTGTTACATGTTTCAGATGTGTAGCTTTATAATTCAACATCTGTATACACTACAATGTGATCACCAACCCAAGTCTAGCTATTATCCATTACTGTACAGTTGACTCCTTCACCCACTTTGCTAACTCCCGCCCCACTTCCCCACTGGGAACCACTAATCTGTTCTGTTCTCTCCCTCTCCACTTTTTGTTTTATTTTGTTTGTTGGTTGTTGTTTTTTATTAGTAGTAGTATTTTTAGATTCCACATATGAATGAGATCATAAGGTATTTGTTTTTCTTTGTCTGAGCATCATAACTTGTATGTCCATCAATGTTATTGCAAATGGCTAAGCAGTGTTTCAGTTTGTGGCTGAGTAATATTCCGCTATACATATATACCACACTGTCTTTATCAATTCATCTATTATGAGACAATTAAATAGTTTCCAATTAACTGAAATCTTGTACATGATGCTTCAAAAAACATAGCGATGTACATATCTTTTTAAATTAGTGTGTTCCCATTCTTTGGATAAGTATTCAAAAGTGAAATAGCTGTGTTGTAGGTTTTTTCTTGATTTTTTGAGGAACCTCCATACTATTTTACACAGTGGCTGCATCAATTTACAGTCCCACCAACAGTGTATGAGGATCCCCTTTTTTCCACATCTTGTCCAACCCTACTCTTTTGACAAGGTTAGATTTGTAGTAGTTTGATATCAGGGACCATGAAATCTCTAATAACTTTGTTCTTTTCCCTTAGTATTGTTTTGGCTATTCACAGTCTTTGTTGAATCAGTCAGTTCAGTCACTCAGTCATGTCTAACTCTTTACGATCCCATGGATTGCAGCACGCCAGGCTTCCCTGTCCATCACCAACTGCAGGAGCTTGCTCAAACTCATGTCCATCGAGTTGGTGATGCCATCCAACCATCTCATCTTCTGTTGCCCCTTCTCCTGCCTTCCATCTTTCCCAGCAGCAGGGTCTTTTTCACTGAGTCAGATCTTTGCATCAGGTGACCAAAGTACTGGAGTTTCAGCTTCAGCATCAGTTCTTCCAAGGAATATTCAGGACTGATTTCCTTTAGGATTGACTGATCTGATCTCCCTGCAGTCCAAGGGACTCTCAAGAGTCTTCTCCAACACCACAGTTCAAAAGCATCAATCCTTCAGTGCTCAGCTTTCTTTATAGTCCAACTCTCACATCCATACATGACTACTGGAGAAACCATAGCTTTGACTAGATGGACCTAGAATTATCCTTTCCAGTTTGAAATATGCTATTGGTATTTTGATAGGGATTATATCGAATCTGTAGATTGCTTTGGGTTGTATGGACATTTTAACAGTCCAATCCATGAACATGAAATGTCTTTCCACTTTTTTTATATCTTCTCAAATTTCTTCCATCCTTGCCTTAGCATTTTAGTGTTAAAGTCTTTCACCTCCTAGTCGGTCCCTCCTTTTAAAAGGATAGGAAAGAGCAAACAAAATTGAAATGCCAAAAAAAAAAATGTTTAACTCGATGCTAAAATCTTGATTTAAAACAAAATAAAAAATAGACTTCTGTAGTCATGGAAGGTGCCTAATATTTGAAACTTCAGTCACTCCTAGAGATCTTTTTTTAACTAAATATGTGACATAACTTGCAGATTTGCAAAATCTGCAGAAACTACCACAGGTGGACATGCACTGCTTCTCTGGAGAAATTTGTATGAAAATTTGATTATTTCAGACTACTGGTTTTACTAACACTTGAGGATATGTGTTTTCCACAGATCTGGTGTTAAAGTACATGATCCCAGTTCCTCAGGACCTATTTGCATGGGTCTAGCTTTCTTGTTAGATCTTTAGGAGCCTCATTCACTCTTTTTATTGGATATTAGAGTCTTCTTTAGCTTACTAGAGAGGCTTTATGGCCTCATGGAATTAATTACTTGGTTCCTATTATTGATAATGACATCAGAGGAGTAAAAATGCGCTAGTGAGAAATGCATTAACTCTATACCATTCAAACTAAATACGAACATTCTGTTAGTAAACTCAAATGGTAAATATAGTCCAAATTACTACAGGAATTACATGAGTCTGTGTAAATGTAGTGTCAGCATTTCCCTCCTAAGTTCACAATCTAAGTTCATAATCTCTTATTAGTGTTCTCTCCAATCCGTTTCCTTGCTCAGAATTCTTATATAGGTAGGGAAGATCGTACAAGGTCTTTTTTGTCACTTCTGTTTCTTCAAATACTGGAGACAAAATCAGCTTTGCATAAAGTAACTCTTCTTGAAGGAAAACACACAGAACAACAACAGGAACAAAAACTCATAGAACTACACTTATCTCCTTCTGAATAAAATGATGAAATTGAAGATGACTTCAGATATTTAATCTTATAAATTCAAATAGTAAGATTTTTAAACTTAGTATTACTGTTATTCTTCTATACTGCAGCCTGGGCTTTCCTGGTGGCTCAGTGGTGAAGAACCCGCTGCCAGTGCAGGAGACAGGGATTCAATCTCTGGGTCAGGAAGATCTCCTAGAGAAGGAAATGGCAACCCACTCCAGTATTCTTGCCTGGGAAATCCCACGGACAGAGAAGCCTGGAGGGCTACAGTCCATGGGGTCGCAAAAGAGTCCAACACAACTAAGCAGCTGAACAAAAACAATGCTCGGTTTAGAGAAACAATCAGTGTGGAATACCTAAAAGCAATGACCTGGGGTGGGGCATCTAAATTTAAAGGTCAAGAAACAATAGTGTAATGTGATATCCAGTTTATGAGTGGTTATGTTTGCAGGTCTAGAGATGTTGGAAAGAGTTCACTGAAAATTCAGAAGCTGGCACTTTCAACACACAAAATGTGGGTTATATTTAAACTCATAGGGAAAATCACAGTATCACTCATGTATTTATGATTTCAGTAAGAAAAACCTGATGGAAAAAATACATGTATATACAAACATATGCATTTTTTCTACTCATTTCTAGAAAATGACATATATGTATTGAGGAGCTACTGTGCACCAGGTGTCACACAAAATACTGGAGATACAAAGAGGAACAGAGCCAGTTAGGGGCCATAGTTTCTAGTAAGAAAATCAAACATGAGACAAAATTATTGTTGTTCTGTCCCTAAGTCATGTCCAACTCTGCAACCCCATGAACTGCAGCACACCAGGCTTCCCTGTCATTCACTATCTCCCTGAGTTGCTCAAATTCATGTCCATTCAGTTCGTTGTTGTTATTGTGAAAGTTGCTCAGTCGTGTCCAATTCTTTGCAAACCCATGGACTAGTCCTCCATTCTCCATGCCAGAATACTGGAGTGGGTAGCCTTTCTCTTCTTCAGTGGATCTTCCAGACCCAGGAATCAAACCAGGGTCTCCTGCATTGCAGGTGGATTCTTTACCAACTGAGCTAACCATTTCATCCTCTGCTGCTCAGTTCTTTTGCCTTCAATCTTTCCCAGCATCAGGGTCTTTTCAAATGAGTCAGTCCTTCGCATCAGGTGGCCAAACTGTTGAACCTTCAGTTTCAGCATCAGTTCTTTCAAATGAATATTCAGAGATGATTTCCTTTAGGAATGACTGGTTTGATCTCCTTGCAGTCCAGTGAGCACTCAAGAGTCTTCTCCAGCACCACAATTCAAAAGCATCAACTGTTTCCCACTCAGCCTTTTTTTATGGTAAAACTCTCATATTTGTTCATGACTACTGGAAAAACCATAGCTTTGACTATATAGACCTTTCTTGGCAAAGTGATGTTTCTGCTGTTCAATACACTGTCTAGGTTTGTCACAGTTTTCCTTCCAAGGAGCAAACATCTTTTATTTTATGGCTAAGTCGCCATCTGCAGTAATTTTAGAGCCCAAGAAAGTAAAATCTGTCACTCCTTCTAATTTTTCCTCTTCTATTTGCCTTAAAGTGATGCACCCACTGCCATGATCTTAGTTTTTTGAATGTTGAGTTTCAAGCCAGCTTTTTCACTCTCTTCTTTCACCCTCATGAAGAGCCTCTTTAGATTCTCTTCACTTTCTGCCATTAGAGATATATAATCTACGTATCTGAAGTTATTGATATTTCTCCCAGGAATCTTGATTCCAGCTTATGATGCATCCAGCCCAGAATCTCATGTGATGTACTCTGCATAAAAAATAAATAAGCAAGGTGACAATATACAGCCTTTTTGTACTCCTTTCCCAATTTTGAATCAGTCAGTTGTTCCATGTCCAGTTCTAACTGTTGCTTCTTGACCCATGTACAAGTTTCTTAGGAGACAGGTAAGGTGGTCTGGTACTTCCAGTTCCTTAAGAATCTTTCACAGCTTGTTGTGATCCACACAGTCAAAGGCTTTAGCATAGTTAATGAAGAAGAAGTAAAATTTTTTTTAATCCCCTTGCTTTTCCATGATTCAACAGATGTTGGCAATTTGATCTGTTTCCTCTGCTTTTCTAAATCCAGCTTGTACATCTAGAAATTCTTGGTTCATGTATTGTTGAAACCTAGCTTGAAGGATTTTGAGCATAACTTTTCTAGCATGTGAAATGAGTGCAATTGTACAGTAATTTGAACATTCTTTGGCATTGCCCTTCTTTGTGATAGAAATGAAAACTGAGTGTTCCAATCTTGTGGCCACTGGTGAGTTTTCCAATTTTGCTAACATATTGAGAATAACACTTTAACAGCATCATCTTTTAGGATTTTAAATAGCTCAGCTAAAATTCTGTCACCTCCACTATCTTTGTTCATAGGAAGGCATCCTAAGGCCCACTTGACCTAACACTCTAAGATATGGTCATTGAAGCCTTTTTTATATAGTTCCTGTGTGTATTTTTGCCACTTCTTCTTCATGTCTGCTGCTTCTGTTAGGTTCTTAATGTTTCTGTCCTTTATCATGCCCATTCTTGCATGGAATGTTCCCTTGATATCTCCAAAATTGCAGTGTGATTAATCCAGCAACTGCAGTATATCCAAGGTGGCATTGAAGAAGGAATGATTAAGTATGAAGGAGCCACTGAAGATTCTGTTGCATTTCTCCATAGAAGTGAACATTCCTGAGATTATTTTTCTCCTTCCTTCTCCTCCCCTCTACCCACCCCCCCCCTTTTTTTTTTTTTTTTGAAACAAGGGCTATTCATTGAAGCCTGAATACTAAGGGCCTAGCCCCTGGGGGCTCAGTGCTGAAGAAGATTTTTAAAAATCCTTTGTTAATATGAAGTTTATCTTCTCATCAGAGATCAACTATAAACAAGGAAACAATTACTAGGGAAGCCAACATCTAAAGGAATATCAGATGGTACATTGTGCTATGAGAAGTACAAAATGGGGTCATGTGATAAGAACTAGGTAAGGTGTTATGAGAAAATTGACCCAGGAAATTTCTCTGGGGTCTTGAATGACAAGTATTTGAACTAAGGTCTGAATGACAAGACAAGGCCTGGCAGCCATTGGAGATGGCTGGGGAATCATTTTAGGCAAAGGGACTAACAAGTCAATGGCCCTGAGAGAAGGAGCCTGACATGAAACCTGGTGGCTGGCTCATAAAGATTAAGGTGCACAACATGTTAAGAGGTCAGGAAGGTGGGAAAGGACCAGATTATTTATAGTCTGTGAAAAGAAGTTTGGATTTTATAAGCATCCATTGTTTTGAAGCCAACTCACTGCAAAAGCCCCTGATGCTGGGAAAGATTGAGGGCAGGAGGAGAAGGGATGACAGAGGATGAGATGGTTGGATGGCATCACCGACTCAATGGACATGAGTTTGAGTAAACTCTGGGAGATAGTGAAGGACAGGGAAGCCTGGCATGCTGCAGTTCATGGGGTCACAAAGAGCTGGACACAATTTAGCAACTGAATGAAAGCATAGCATCTATAGAGGATTTTAAGTAGGGGAATGACATAATTTATGTGGGTTTTGTATTGCAAATATATAATATATAATGGGATAAGGAGCTAAAATTGAAGAAGAAGCTATTAAGTGGCAATTAAAGAGTGTAGGTGAGAAATGTTGGTGACTTTGACTAAGGTGTTGGCAACTAAAATGGAGAGAAATTGATTGCTTGGAGTGGTGCTGAGTGAACTTGCTAATAGATTTCATGATGGAAAGGATGATAGGAAAAAAGAAATCAGTTTATCTCTTACATTGAGATGTGAGCTTTTTGTGAAGTCAGGGTTACCACTTTTAGCTCATCATGTAGTGGAGTGGCCATACAGACTAAACTCTCAAAGTATTAGTAAAGTGATTGCATTCCATCATGCTTAAGCTTGATTTGAGGAATGAAGTTTGCCACAGAATTACAACAAAAGTAAAAAATACTTATATTTATTATGGCTTGGTAGAAAATGCAGTCAAGTGACAATTGTTGAGAAATGTCTGTCATTTCCTATATGCTGTTTCTCAGAGCACACTGCCTGTCAATAATCTTCTAAGTATTTTCCATTAAGCCTTAGGGTTTTGAGAGGAGAGGATGTCTCAGGAATGGAGTGAGATGAGATCACAGCATTCCATGGACTAATCCTTTAACCAAAGTAGCTCTATCTCTAACTTAAGGGATAAAATTTCACTTGAAAAAGGTTTCTCCTGCTTAAAATATACAATGTTAAATCTTGACATGTTTACTATGCTTGCTAATTTTAAAATGTATTTGAATTAGACTATCACACTTTTTTAAAGAAATGTTAAGTGTAGGTACAGCTATATTTGTTAAGTTTTACTAGAATAAAGTTTAGGAGGATCAAATCAATACATTCTTCTCAATCATTTGCTTTTAAAATGAGAGTAAATATAATCTTTTATCAAATAAAACAAATACACGCATTAATCACTCAAAGAAAAAAATAATGCCATGTATAGCCATTTTTACCCCTAATTTTGGTGCAGAATTTTCACTCATTATTTTCCAAAAAGCAAACAAACAAACAAACAAACAAAACTATCCAACAAGCTATAATGTATACATTTAAATGCATATGTTCCCTTTAATTTAGTCAACTTGGGAGAAAATGTTAAACCACTGTTCAAGACACTTTTGAAGACATTTGAATACTTTTTGAATCTTCAAAATATGTATCAAAATATTTTCATTTGCCATGCATTTTATTAAGGTTTATGTATTTTGGAAAGTTATCAAAAATGATGATTGGTGACCCTGATTTTTATAAAATAAATAAAGTGCATGAACAAACATAAAAAATATTTAAGTGTTCATTGCAATATTTTAATGCAAAGTATCTTCACCATCAAAGTCCTGATTTGGGGAAAATCATATTCATCTGAACTGATTTCAACCTTTTGTAATCCATGGAATCTGTTAAGGAATTTACCATGTCTATAAAATAAAGAAAATTCACTGTTACTTTCTGTATCAAATTTACAGAGACCGATGATTCTATGACCAAAATTTGATAATCACTTTCACTACATTATTATTGATAACAGTAAAAATTTTCCAAATCATAATAAAAAATCTTAATAATACATTATTAGTAAGTTTTCAAATATGCTACAAACCCTTTGGGAGTTTTAATTTTGTAAAGAAAATTTACACATTAGATGCACACTATTATGTCTATGACATCTAAAAATATAATCAGTTTCTAGAAGAAAATGTCTTTGCTTCTTATACCAAATTTTAAATCAGTATTTTATATTATACAATATTATGACATAACAAGATATTTATACAAATATAAGCTCAGTTTTCTAAAGATAATTTTTCTACATTATGAAGTTAGCCTAATTACGTTTTATATTTACTGCAAAGATTTTACAGATGCTCCAATATGTTAAGTATTGTTCTGGGTTAAGAAGTCAAAGTTTTCATCTCCCTTTTCTTTTAATTTGTTGTTCTAACCTCTTTTAGAGGGAAATAAAATTTTCTATAATGTATCCATATAATTTATTTAAAATTGCAGTAATTTTATTTATATTGGAAAACTCATAGACAGAAGCAAACTAAAGGCACAATTTCATTTTAGTGGATTTAGTCATAAATTTAAAGATTTTCCCTTTCAAATAGTATGTATACATTGTTAAAAATATGAGCTATAACTTTAATATTTTCACATTATTATCTAACAATGGAATTCAGTTTTTAATCATCATAAATGTTACTTCATCTGCATCAACTTCATTTGCCTCTTTCAGAATATTTTTTTTTTCCTAATCGAAGATTTAGGATATATTATTTTAAAATCTAGATGCTGTTTCTTTATTTCTTTTCAGTCCACATAGCTGCAATTCCTGACTTTGAAAACTATCAAGCTATCATTTACTCTTTAGAAGCTAAAAGATCTGGTGCTGATGTTTTCATTAATTGTAAAACTTCAATGTAATTCAAGATTTTTTTTCCTTTTTTTTTTTATAATTTCTGTTGATGCTATTAAGGTAATAAATATTACTCAATGATTCCAAACCTCAACAGAGTGAGTACACAGTTAAAATATCAAGGATATTTGGATCTTAACAAGTATTTCTTAAAAGGTTCATGTCCTTTTTTGTAGTTATTGATATTTGTATTCTTCATTCAATTTATGTGCTCCATGTTTAGTATACCTTCAGTCTATCAAGAAAGTAAACAATAATAAAAATGTAAATCCACATAAAAAATGTTGCTTGGACTAAGAGAACATTTCAAAGATTTTTTTTTTAATCAGTTGTTTATTCTGCTGTCAGATGCTGAAATCTTTTACCACTCCTCATATTCACAGAAATGCAGTCCACTGATACTGTCTTCTTGTAGCTAAGCTGTGAAGAAGTCAAAATTGCATTTTGTGAAGGCAGTTATCATGAAGAGTGTTGCAGGCCTAGGTTATTGGTCCTTATTGAACAGACCCAAAGATAAGATGTCTAATTTCCTGACCAAGCTTCTAGTGTGTTTATGTGAGTCTCTCTCTCTCTGTGCCACTGGGGGTGGAGTGAGGAGAGAGAGCGAGAAGGGGTTCTTACATAAAATGTTGACAACGTGTTGAAAAAGTCCTTCAACTAATTTTAATGAGATTATTTAAAGTGGCATATTTGAATTTAACATAATCTTGAAATAACTATGGTCAAGATATTTTAAATTGAAGTATAGTTGATTTACAATGTTTAATGTATATCACAAAGTGATTCAATTATACATATATATATTCTTTTTCAGATTCTTTTCCATTATAGGTTATTATAAAATATTGAATATAGTTCCCTGTGCTATATGGTAGGTCTATTTTGTTTAGCTATTTTTTATATGATAGTATATATCTGTTTATCCCCAATCTTGAAGATTTTATGATGATTTCAATATTATACAGCTTAAGCCTAATTTAAAGCACTGAGAAAAACAGGCAAATAAGTAATGGTCAAACTTGGAGTTTCCTCTTGACTTTGTTTTACTGTGTTAATGTCTTTTGCTTTTCCCATGATAATTTTTATATTTGAAATAAAAGAAATTACATGTGAAACTTTCATTTACTCCTTTGGATGCTGACCTCCAGATAGACTGATGAGGGAAATATAGGAAAAATTGTCTGATGGCAATTAACAGAAAAGTCGGGCAAAACAAAACAAAACAAAATCTTATGAAATACTCTTGAAGAGCTTTCTGTAACTCAGAGTTTCCATTAGATTCTCCTAAACATTAAAAACAATGCTATTGTATTTTTAGGTTTTTCCAAAAAAATATTTTAAACAACTTTTGAACTATTTGCTCTAAAAACAGTGGTTTCCTGATCGAAGTAGGTAATTCTAAATACGTTGTTTCTAATAGGGTGAAAATGTCTCCCAATGTTTCTTAAATTCATTATCACTAATTTTTCTAAATATGGTATATAAGATATGTAGGAAAATTCATTATAGTTTTGAAATTAGGCAGGACCTTGCTGCTGCTGCTGCTGAGTCGCTTCAGTCATGTCCGACTCTGTGCGAATTCATAGACGGCAGCCCACCAGGCTCCGCCATTTCTGGGATTCTCCAGGCAAGAATACTGAAGTGGATGCCATTTCCTTCTCCAGGCAGGACCTTATCAACTTGTTAATCTGAAAATTACATTTCACACATAAAAATAAAATTAAGAGAGAGCTATATTCATATACAACTTGCTATCATCACATATATTTGAATAATTTTAAGACACTAAAGCAAATACAAAGCAGAAGATATAATTAGTGCTATTGTCATAGATTATTAAGACAAAAGCATTTTTTTCCTGAAGCTATTATTATCCTCATGATTCAATCAATAACGGGAAAGAAAGGGAAGTCAGTGGGTATTTACTGAATGCTTACTGTATACCAGAAATCTTTAAGCATAGGAACACACTAGAGCTTTTCTTTTCTTTTTCAGCTTTTCAAAAAATCTCTTCTTTCATCAGTGGTGTGAGATTTCATAATTAGTTACTATGAAAGATAGACTTATTTGTTTTTATTTTGGTACATCTTTTCCAATTACATTATGTTGGTGTTGGAATCACACTTCTAGATTGCTTTGGTAGAACAGTATAATATGTAATAATAAATGTTAGAAAGTGGGGTTTGAATGTTTGAAAAAGTTTGAAAAACTGATTTAAAAGTTCATAATTTTTAAATGTTTTTCATCTCCCCTCAGTAGTTCTAAAGTTAAAACCAATTCTTAAATAGAAAGGCAATATTGCTTTTCCACAAACTGTAGGTTTCAATTTTAATGTCATAATCTAATAATGCAATATATTTGCAAACCCCAAAGAACTGTTGCCAGATAAATTGTCTTTTAAAAATGGCAGAAATTATATCCTGCGTCAGACATAGACTGGCGATTCAATTCTTACTTGATAGTATACATGCAGGATACAGCATGCTTGGGGCTGGTGCATGGGGATGACCCACAGAGATGTTTTGGGGAGGGAGGTGGGAGGGGGGTTCATGTTTGGGAACACATGTAAGAATTAAAGATTTTAAAATTAAAAAAATAAAAAACTAAAAAAAAAAAGAAAAAATAATAATAAAAATGGCAGAAATTATAAAGGCTTAACAATTGACAATGTTCAACCAAAGATTTTATCATGGTTTGACTATCATAGATCTTAGAAGTGATGCCTGAATACAATTAGCTTAGTTTCTGAATTTCTGTATGAAAGTGTAAAATTATCCTTCCAATAATAGCAAGAGTATATTAAGTACCTACCACTACTACTACTAAGTCGCTTCAGTTGTGTCCGATTGTGTGACCCCAGAGACAGCAGCCCACCAGGCTCCCCCGTCCCTAGGAATCTCCAGGCAAGAACACTGGAGTGGGTTGCCATTTCCTTCTCCAATGCATGAAAGTGAGAAGTGAAAGTGAGTCGCTCAGTCCTGTCCGATTCTTCGCGACCCCATGGACTGCAACCTATCAGGCTCCTCCGTCCAATGGTATTTGCTACCTACTATATGTCAAACACAGTCTGCATTTATCACATATTAATGTGATTCTTCCTCAAACTAATTATATAAAAATAGGTTCTTATATTTAAGAGGCCTAAAAGCTCAATATCATTGAACAGACATTTGAAAGAGGTTTTAAAGTCATGAACCTGTGTTTTTCATTTTACCAACTTATTTTGAGTATAACACTTGTGAGAACAAATAAGCACACAAAATGGCAACGTTTCTAACAAGTATTTAAAACAATTGGACATGCAACTCATATTTCCCTATAACATTAGCTCTATGTAGCTATCTCGAGGGCTAATATTTTTTATCCATTCCTTTCTTCTTATGTTTTGATAATTCCGGAGTTAACAGGCCAAGTCTTATTTCTGTGTTATTTTAAAAAAGAAACACTGATGATCTCATAATGCAAATACATTTGTTAAACAGAGTTTCACTTTGTTTATCTCCTATGAGATATAGTGTTTCAGAAAACATTTTAGAGGTCTTCATCCGTAGCTTTATAACTCAGTGATTTGCCATTTGAGTTTTTCTTCAATTTCCATATGTTTATGCAAGGATAAACATATCTTTTTTGTTTATAAAGATTGCAACCCCTCTGTAGATCTTTCTTCATTAGGAGCATGTGAGCACAGTGTATTTGAAGTTCAGTTGTGTTCTGAAATAATTTGAGTAAACTTAGCAATGTTTATTATACATGGGTAGTAAATATGACTCATTTAATAAAGCAAAAAATCTAAATAAAGCCTATTCTTTGTTAAACTATATAACTCTTCTTGAAAGCTAGAGAGAAGCACTCCTCTCTCAATAAAGAGATGTCTAAATGTTCATATCTGCAGGATACCTGTTATTTATTTTATAACAAAAGTAAGATATCTGCTTAAACTATAAAACATACCAACACATAATTATCTTGTAATTATTATAATGTATTTTTTCTCACTTTAAGCTTTCTAATATCTCCCTCTGTCCTCCATTCTTCATAATGATTGTAAGAAGGGAAGGAAAAAAAAAAACTGACAATGATAGTCTGAAGTCAACCTAGAAACTATCCTTAGAAATTCTTTTAAAACAAAATTTCAGATGGAAATACAGTGGAGAAGAAATTAAAATTACTTTTCAAACTAAAAATCTGATTTGTCCTTACATTTCTGCACTTATTTACTAAAAATATGTATTGAATATAAATTCCATGACATACTATGATGTCAAGATATTATTTCAAATATTAAGGATTTTAATATTTGTTTAACCATAAAATGATCAGAAAGTGTGAGCTACTTGACTTTTCTCTCCTTCTGTGAAAATATTAGCAATCTTAAATCATGTAAGAGTTTCTTTAAGCAAAATAAACCAGAAAAGTGACACTGAGAAGGCAAGTAGGCAACTTATATACAGGGAATTACTTTAAGAGTGGGCTTCAAGTTCACCCTTCCACTAGAGCTTCTCTCTAACCCTTTACTCTTTTCTAAAAAGAACAGTGTTATAACCTCCTTTAACATTTAAATAATTTAACATTTTTATTTGACTTTTTCCAAAGAATATAGGACAAATTTCAGGTATTAATAAAAAAAAATATATATATATATAAACAATCATTGCCAAATAGAAAACAAACAAACGGAAAACAGTACATGAGAACAGTGATCAGAATGAATTTTTTTGCCTTTCTGCAAGTGCAGCATGCCCTGGAATTGATATATAGCACTAAGGGAGCTTTATTTGTTGTTCCAGACTCTCCTCTAAGTAGTAAAACAAATAACATTAATTTTTCCTCAATGTTACAAGGCACACAGAGCCAAAAAGCATTACATGTTTTCCATAATTGTGTTGTCTTACTCATTCAAACTTTTGCTATTTCATCTGCAATATTTAGCTGTTTTTTATTTTTTTCATATTGTGAAGTTGCTCAGTCGTGTCCGACTCTGTGACCCAATGGACTGTAGCCTACCAGGCTCCTCCCTCCATGGGATTCTCCAGGCAAGAGTACTGGAGTGGGTTGCCATTTCCTTCTCCAGGGGATCTTCCCAACCGAGGGATTGAACCTGGGTCTCCTGCATTCCAGGGAGACTCTTTAACCTCTGAGCCACCATAGTATACTCTGTTTTTATTGAAAAGATATTTGAAACAAAAAAAAAGCAACAGAAAAAAAAGCCAACATAATACAAACATCATTTTTACTATTACCTAAGTAATTTGACAAAGAAGATCTATATGTGGAAATCTTTTTATTTGAATTTTTGTAAGTTGGTCTTTGTCCCAGGTGGTGCTAGAGGTAAATAACCTGCCTGCCAATTCAGGGCACATTAGAGATGCAGGTTTGATCCTTGGGTGGGGAAGATCCCCATGAGGAGAGCATGGCAGCCCACTCCAGTATTCTTGCTGGGAAAACTTGATGGACAGAGGAGCCTGGTGGACGATGCTGCATGGTATTGCAGAGAGTCGGACACGACTGAAGCAACTTAGCACACAGTGTGCAATGTGACACTGCTTGCTTTCAAACGGCCATTTTGCTAAAATACTGCTCCCCCCAATTTTTTCTAACAAGTTTGTTTTCTACAGTGTGAGTTACTTTGGATAATATATTTGGGAAGCAAGTAAAATATTTGTAAGCAGATGCAGATAAAGTTATATCTTTAAAGTTTTTGAAACTGTAATTGCAAATAATATTAGTATGTTTAAGGAATTATTATTGGCTGACCTTGCATTTAGAATGAATGGCAATAAGTAGATGAACTTGATTATACCCTTTGACAAAATAATATATCATAAAGGTTTCTGAAGTCTTTAGTAAATATTTTCTAAAGTCAGTTTCCAGGAGCACAGTATATAGACCTTGAGGCAGGTGGATCTACTCTAAGTCTCAATGGCTGCCACTTAATGAGTGTCATGTTAATAAGCCAATAGAAACATCCAAATCTAAATATTGTTAGAAGCACTACATGGAATCACATAATAAAATTAACACAGCTTTTAGCACATAGTAAGCACTTTATTTATTCATCCCCATCTGTTTCTGTAACTCCAGTCTTGCGATAAGCTTATAAATTTCTTTTCTCATTTATTATGATGAAAGGTCTTTTCTTAGTGGTATGGTTACCAATTAATACAATTCATTATACATGAGAATACATAAAACATACATGTTGACAAACATGTGTGTACATGCTCAGTCATGTCTGACTCTTTGCAACCCCATGGATAGAGGCCACCAGGCTCCTCTGTTCATTGGATTTTCCAGGCAAAAATACTGAAGCAGGTTGCCATTTTCTTCTCCAGGAGATCTTCCCAACCCAGAGATCAAACCCACAATTCTTGTACCTCCTGGATTGGCAGATGGGGTTTTTTGGGTTGTTTTTTTTTTTTTTCTTAGTACCAGCTGAGCCACCACATGCTGACAGATTGACAGTAGTGCACTAATTTGACTTTGAAAAATATTAGGATTAATAGCTACCATTTATAGAAAATTTAATGTGGGATAGTCACTAAGCTTTCTATGTCATCTTTAATCCTCACTGTAGCTTGCAAGGTGGATGCTATTATCCTTACTTTACAGATGAAGTTCGGGAGGTTAAATGACTTGTTCAGGATGACACAACTGTCCTGCAGGGAAACTGGAATTGGAATCATGGATTCTATTTCTGAAACCTACAATCTTATTCTTTGAAGAAAGGACACACCACACAGTTGATGACATTAATAAGTGAATGTATTGATGTGAATTCTAAATTAAGCCTCATCATCTGAATCAATTCAATTCAGTATTATATCTCAGTATTCTCAGATATGATGATTGAATTGCTCTAAATAATTTACTCATGCCTTATATCTGAAGGAGCTCTATATCATCACTGAGGTTTGGAAAACAAACCAGCATTTTTTTTGTTTTGTTTTGTTTTTTCTATGCTCAATCTCTGAAAACTTTAATTGAAAATATTGAGTTGTTCTTTACCATGAAATTTTGTTTGTCAGTTTTACCACTTATAATGTCTAAATTCACAAAGAATTCATGTAAACCATATTTGAATTTTTATACTGGAATCACTTTTGCCATAAAATTGGTATGCATCATCTTGACTTATTTGATTATATGTGTAGGAGTGCAGGAATTGTTTTAAAAGTTTTACCAATTTTTTTTCATTATTAATTTCCACTCTCCTGTCATTTGCTTTAGCCTTTGCTACATTCTTCCTCTAGAAAAAGAAGTCACTTTTGAAATGGAAAAATTGTTTCAAATCATTGGCAAAGCTTAATGACTTCTGACTGCTGAGATATGTTCATTTAAGCCAGACCAAATGTTCCTCAGCTGCAAATATTTGGTGTTGTTCACTGGGAACTGGCAAGATTTATGAGAGCCCAGTGGCAAAGACTGTACTCACATGCCTCTCATTGTAATTGTTTCCCGTATTTAGTGATGAAGGGCTCATAGGGAAGAAAATATCAACTTTTCAGGGACTATAGGATGCTATTTCACCTCTGATTTACTATGACATCATCATGACATAAAAGTTATTAAAGTCTTTTTCCACTTTTTTACCTAAATTCTTAGAAATAAAATCTGTAAATTTCAAAGTGCTCTGAAGTTGCAAAACAAATATAGGTACTTAGTGTAACATATTTTTAAAAAGCGAAAACTATAAGTTTTTAAATATTTAAAAATATTTACCAGTTAGATGCATCATGAATATACACACTTACATTACTACTTTTATCAACATGTAACCTCTTCTAAAACTTAGTGAAAGTTAATTCACAGTCTTAAAAAAATGTGTTAAATATAAGTTGTGTTGTTGTTCAGTTGTTGTCATGTCCGACTCCTGCAACTCCATGGACTATAGCTCACTAGGCTTCTGTCCGTGGGATTTCCCAGACAAGAATACTGGAGTGGGTGCCATTTCCTTCTCCAGGGGATTTTCCTGAACCAGGGATGGAACCTGAGTTTCCTGCATTGGTAGGTAGGTTCTTTACCACTGAGTCACCAGGGCAGTTCATTAAATATAAGTACCTATTTGTAATCATTAAGTAGATATTCACTGTTTAGAAAAATGAATGAAGGGGAGTGCTTTTTAGTTTCTGATGAAGATATTTCAAAGATGTTAATAAGAGATCTAAAACCAGACGAATATAACAGTCAAAGTTTAAAGTAAAAGCTTAAAGTAAAGCTTATTTCCATGGAAGAATTGAGCCTTAGGCAGAGTCTAAACCTGAAAGTGATAGCTAGCCCCAGAAGATTTCACTAGAAGACAGGATTTTGATTCAAAGGAACTCTATAAATGTCTGACAAGAATTGACAACAAATAGCTTTGCAATACTAGCACAAGCCACCCTGTTCTTCAGTACAGCAAATTGCGATTTTAAGTATTCTTTGCAGTAGTCATTATACATATTTTCATCATCATGGTAGAAAAGTACTTCCTTCAAAACTATTGTGTTTAAAACAAAGTCATAATCTGACTTGTATATGCTGCCAATTATGTACCAGACACTAATATATGAATTGACATGTACCAACTTGCTTAGTTCTTGAATGACTTTTGGAAATAGGCAATATTATTTTTCCCATTTTATTGATTGAGAAACAAAGTTGCAGAAAACATCTGGAGTCAACATGTGTGTGATCTTAAACTGAATCTGATATTACTTTTCAACTTAGGTTTTCCTTTGGGAAATATGTCAACAGTTATTTGCTTCCATTATAATATAATATGAAAAATGAATTGCTAATAATGACAGAAATGCTCTTACATAGGTATTCAAATGTTTTTTCACGTACTATGAAATTTTATCCATATAAAGACTCAGTAAAATATATAGTGATTGAAAAGGATGAATATTTGCATTTTTCTTGTGTTTTAGCATATAATATCAAAAGACTAGCTATGTATTGTTAAAAGGGTCAGCCTCTGCATTATTCCATATTGAATTCCTTATTATGTATCTCTGTATTATAAAAGGAAAAGTGCTGACAAAAAGGAGAATAAAAAGCTAAATTTTTTTCTTGCAATAACTGTGACACAGATAGTATTAAGCAATATTTTTGCCCTTGAAATGTTTAGAAGTATTGACATTCTGTCCACTAAATTGTCAGCTTGTCTTTAAGGTTAGAGCTTCTAAGTTCTTAGCCTTTAACAGCCTGACATTGATCTCTTGGTTCTTCAAACTTCTGTATCACCAGCAAGTTAGATTTTATTTTGAAGGAGATCATTTAAAATGTTGCCCTTGGTAATGATATCTCATAACTTCCATCAATTATGCTAGGATTTTTGCATTGAATGTCTAGGCTTTAAGTATGCTTCCAAATAAGCTACCAATATTAAACTCTTTGATAAACTCTATGTTAGAAAAAAATTCTTATGTACTAAGGGATGATTCAGTGAATAATAAAATACAGATACAAAAGCAGAAGAAAGTTACAAATTGGTTGTAGTCTGACATATACTTCAGAAGCCAGTGTTATAAGGAAGTTCACAATGCTTATTATCATCATGTTGAGTACTTAATAACTTTGTCACAAGTATGGAAAATTTCCAAGAAAACAAAAAAAGACAGACTTTAATTTCTTACTTTTTACATAAAGTTTGTTGGTGGGGAAAATAATTTATAGCACTTGAAATAATATTTATTAATTCTGGGACAATGACTGGACTTTCTAGACAATACTTTCATTGTTCCATTAGTTGGTTAAAGAATCACAAGAAATGGCAGTGGGATTTTTTTTTTTTTTTAAGATTTCTTTGACTCTCTCCACCCACAGGCTCTGAGCAAGGCAGTAAATAGTCCATTTTTGTTAATGAAGCCTCCCTCATACAGCTGGGATTGTTTAATATTTTACGAGTGTTACTTTGTTTTGCTCTCAACGATCTCAGGCAGTTAAGGATTTATGAATCGTGTTTTTCTCAGCCCATCTGCGGTTTCCTATCTTCCCTGGCCTTGAGAATATGTTTAAATTTATTAAAGCGAAGCAAAGGCTCATTATTTCAAAGGAGAGCCAAAGTGACACAGTGAATTGGTTATTAATGGAAAGGCACTGCCATAGGGCGATTGAAATTTAATGATATCCTACAAGAAAAAAATGAGGGTGTCACTTTCCAAAAAGTCATGCTAAATGCCAGCCTTTTTAAGGTCCTGCCGCTAATTTTATGCCTGCGCACAGTAATGTTTTCAAAAGCGTTTAGGAAACACGGACCAGTGACTGTACTGATTATCCTTTTCACCTTCGCGCCTGTTCCAAATGGGTTTGTGCAGTGAGCGATTTAATCTCTAAATATAGGGAACGTTAAAAAAAAAATAACATTGCTGTTTTTCACAAGCTAAGGGCCTTTTGCAATCCTCCAGAGATGGACTTGCAAATATGCTATCTCCATATGCTCTCAGTAAGCTCTCAAACTGGCGGATCACCAAAAAAGAAAAAAAAAAAATAATAAATCCCTTGATTT
This sequence comes from Capra hircus, assembly GCF_001704415.2. Taxonomy (NCBI): domain Eukaryota; kingdom Metazoa; phylum Chordata; class Mammalia; order Artiodactyla; family Bovidae; genus Capra; species Capra hircus. Next base: position 40,242,672 of record NC_030819.1, read on the forward strand.
TTATTTTTGTCATTCAAAAAATGTTTTTAATGTCATAGTCTATAAACTATATTTATTAATATTCAGATAATATTCCATTTGGGCTGCAAAATGTGACTTGGGATGATTTTTAAGTTTTCCTTATTTAATTGGTCTCTTTATTGAATTAGAGTGTTGACACACAAACATACCGCTTCTTTATCTCGCCCCATTTAATGTAAACCAGAGACATCTATCTGTTACTGAGAACACTTTGTTGATCAACTGAATCATTCTTTTTAGAATTAGTGCCTCAGTGACTTCCTGTATTAATTAAAATACCCCTCAATGATTTTTAAAGTTATTTCAAATTCCTCTGGAACAAAATTGACCTGATAATATCCAATAATGCTTCAGAATGCTAGATGGGATTTCATAAAGATTCCTGAAAATTTACTATTCCTTTTACAGTTTTTGCTTTACTTGAGGTATTTTGCTTCTGTATGACTTTCAAATATATATATTGATATTTGAAGAGGATTGTACATTCCAGAAAATGTCAGTTTAGATATAGGAATCTTGTTCAGTTAGACTTGGGATTCAGCAATTTAAGCAATACATTAATTCCATGAAGTAAATATGAGAATTTTTAATGCCAGAACTGCAATGGGTCCAGTTTTTATGCATCTTTACTTACTAGAGCTGAATATAAACTAAAATGTAAATGGTGCATTTGACAGGCACTGTAGTAACATATAATTTTCTCATACTGCATCTGGTAATATTAAATTGTCTACTGGTGGCAAACACAATTTTAGATGTAGAATAGTATGAGTTCTTTCTGCTGTTTTATGGTGAAATATGTTTTCTGAGTATTTCTGAAGTTAATTTATAAAAATTAAATTTACACTCAATTCGGAATTACGTTAACAAGATTTTATAACTTGTGATCACACATTGGGGAACTTTTCATTTATTCTGGGTCAGAGTGTGAATCTGAAGAGATGAGAAAAATGTTCAAATCTAAGATACAGTAATGTGTTTTGTAGGAGAAAACTCACTCGGAATATGGTGTCAGGGATCCACAATTTAAGTTCCTCTGGATCCTGTCTCTCTTTAGGAGTAAAGTTATCATTCTATAATCTTCCTAACAAAGACATAAACACTCCAGCTACATCTATTTTGATCCTTTCACGACAGCTTACTTGAGGCTGAGCTATGACAGATTTCTTCATTGTCTTTTTGCCAAAATTTGTCCTTTAAGTCATTTTTGTTGACTGCCCCTTTTAGCAGCTCACCTCACAATGAGAGAGAAGACAATTAATGGGAGGGTGATTTATCACTGCCAAAAACTGTCAAGGACTTCAGTTGTAGCTGGAGAAAAAGCAATTTCACATTATGGCATTTCACTCTGAATACATTGTATTTACAGCTCACAGTTTTATTTTCAGAGCCTATTATCAGGTGAAACAGTTGCATCTGAAATGTTGTTTGTGACATAGGTGACCTGTTAGGATTTGATAAGTATTTACGCCAGAGCACAAGGGGCTCACACATCTGCTGTTGGCAGAAGCAATGGAAAAAAATAACCTGGAAATGAGGCGTTTGATTTTTCTGGTTCCTACACTCGAGCATCTGTTGCTATAATTAAGTGGCATTCAGTAATTGCAGAGCAATGGTGAAATAAACATATGTATTCTTGCCAGCTTTTAGGATTTGGTGTCCTTACAGTAGGAGAGACAAGCAAAGTGACTTCAATAAGAACAAAGGGTTTTGTAGCAAAGTTTAACCATTAACTTTTTGGTAGAAGAGAAAAAATAATGTCAGGTCAGAAAACAATTTCATCAGAAAGTAAAATAGGATAGTTTTACAAGAAGGAAGTTCCTGCAACATGCAACCTTTGGAATGAACTTTGCATCTATAAGCATGTCAAAATGGCTTAAACACTTTACCTGAGTTACTTATATCATGAGGGAATACAATAATAACAAAAATAGGGCTATTGTGATTCTTAATGGTGTTGTGCCATGAAAAAGAGATTACAGTGAAATGCACTTAATAAGCCAAAGATTTAATACATTTACTTGGTAAGCTGTAAGAAATCATTATGTTTGTGTTGGAGCTTGACTTTTAAGAGCAACATGATGGAGTATTTGAGGGCTAAATTAATGCCTTCATCAAAACAGAAAGGGATTCGCAAGAGGGCTGAGGGCAAGGGCAAGCAATGAGACAGATTGCAAGACTTTTCTGAAGTACAGTCCGTAAGCCTTGACTCTGTTCTCCAGGTACTTCTCAGATTCTTCGAAAAGGACCATAGGTATCTCCCAAGATATTTTCAACCCCATGTACTTTGTAGAGAAGTCTTGACTCTGAGACAAATATACCCTGCTTATGAATACTGTATATATTTACTAAAATTCTTTAGTCAATATGTTTTATGCCCCATTAGTTATTTAGAACAATTCAGATTCTTATACACAGTAGAACAATTTGGATTTGGTTGTTATACTGTAGTAGTTTGCAGTTTCCTGGAAATGTCACATGACACATTCTATTGTGCTATAAATACCTATAAAACAATGACTTTTGGAATGAGGAGAAAATGTAAACTTCAAGCTCTCATGAAATAAAAGTATTAGCATTCATTTTTAAGAGTTTTAAGTGGATTTCATTATTATTAGTAAGGACAGTATGGTGGCCAATAAACTAAGCTACAGCGTAACTATGACAGCCTTTCTTTGTCACTCATTTGAGAGGGACAGTGAGGTTGAGTATAGAAGAAGCTGGCTGCATATGTGATTTGGCATTTTTGTCTGATACTTTGGCATCAGGTGATTACTTAACTTTCTGGGTGAAGAAGAGACATGAGGAATTAACCATGAAGAAATGAAAATGATGGATTATGGCTTCAGAATGTCAACAATAGTGTGTCTGCTTAGAAAAGAGTGTATATGAATGAGTTTTCCTTGAGTTTGGAAGATTGAAGATCATTTAGTTTTATCTTTTTCAGGAAGTCGCTTTAAAGTGTGTTTTCAAATAGCTTTAATATTTTTAATTCCTATTGAAATGCACTGAATAGTAATGAGATTTGGAGTTATAATAGATCCCTATCTATATCATCTAGTCTATATATTCCTACTTATGAATATGGGAGAATCATAACCTATTATAGAAGAAACCGAAAGAAAAATATCATCTTTGCCTTCTATTTGCTTACAAAAGATTTATTAACCACAGCAAAATTTTGCATAGCACATATTATATGCCGAGTGCTGTTCTAAATACTAACAATATAAAAACAGCTTCATAGCAATGTTTTAGACAGCACATTATTGTTTTTACTTAAATTTTACAGATGAAAATGACAAGGCGGAGTTCAAGGTCCTGTGACCAGTATGTAGCCTACAGTTCTGGGAATTGAGTTTGAAAAAGCCTAAAGCTTAGAAGTGACATTACTAAAAAAAAAAAAAAAAAGAAGTGCATTACTTAAGTTCATGAATGATATACGATTGGGGGATATTGTATGTATTTATATACATCTATAAATAATCTTTTTGGCCTATATATTTACCTCCTAAATAACTACTTTAATGTCATGATATTATTAGAAAATACTATGTTAATATAATTTTTATTTCCCTCCTTTTTTCAAATGCATGAATCTCTGTAGTTTTATATGCCTCTTGATAACAGAGAGGAGGAGGGCTCCTATTATTAGCCCAATTTTCTTTTAAGCCTGACTATCACCTTTGGATAAACCATTCCCTGATTTTAAATACAGCTGTTTAACAGGGGCTTCCCTGGTAGCTCCGACGGCAAAGCGTTTGCTTACAATGCGGGAGACCTTGGTACCTGGGTTTGATCCCTGGGTCAGGAAGATCCCCTGAAGGAGGGAATAGCAACCCACTCCAGTATTCATGCCTGGAAAATCCCATGGACCAAGGAGCTTAGTGGGCTACAGTCCATGGGGTTGCAAAGAGTCGACACGACTGAGTGACTTCACTTTACTTCACTGTTTAACATAGTTTCCTTGCATGCCTAGTCTTCACTTTATATATTTAAACTAGTTATTTTGTTATCATCAATCATTTGCTCCCACTGTTTTATTTCCTGTTCGTACTAGCTTCCCAGAGATCTGTTAACTTGTCTTTTAATGAATACCTCCTTTCATTTTCCCTCGAAAATCTTCATTTCACATTTTCTAAATCCTTGTTCATTTTTGGGGACAGACATAACTTATCTCTCTGTTGTAATGTTTGGTGGTCTGAAATAATTTCAATGAGCTATTTAAAAAGAACCTTGTGGATTGATTTGTTCCTCTGTCCACATGACATTGTGATTTGGTGACAAGAGCATGGCATTATCACACTTAATCCTTACAATAATTTTCTGAAGTTGGTACCATTTTATCTCCATTCTAATGGTGAGGAAATTGAGGTTTAGAGATGATTAATAGATTGCTGAAGACTCAGAGCTTAACAATGACATTATCAGGAAGAAACCCAAGTTTGACCCCTTCTAGTGCCTTTTCTTTCTGAACAGCCATATGCTACATTTATCCTTATTTCAGTTTATCACTATTTTTTTCTTACATGTAAATATTGAAAAAATTAAGTAATGGTGATGTAGTGCTCAGATGAATTTTCTTGATTATGTGTATATCAATTTCTATTCAAATGTTTAGTCTTGCACATATGTGCATATTACTTTGATTAGGACCCAACATTTGAACAATAGATTAGCTGAAATGTTAGTGGTGAAGTGCTATGAAGTCCTCAGAAGTATTGCTTTTATCAACTATAATGTATATAATTGATGTTTCTTTAATGAAACCCTGGATAAGGGAATGGCCACTCGCTCTTGTATACTTGCCTGGAGAACTCCATGGACAGAGGAGCCTGGTGGGCTCCAGTACATGGGATCTCATAGAGTCAGACATGACTGAGCAATTTTTACTTCACTTTAACGAAAACTTTAAAATTCTTTGTTTTGTATTTACATTCTTTTAAAAATGTTTGTTAATGTGTGTGTGTGTGCTCTGTTGCTTCAGTTGTGTCCAACTCTTTGCAGCTCTGTGAACTGGAACCCACCAGGCTCCTCTGTCCATGGATTCTTCAGGCAAGCATACTGGAGTGGGTCACCATGCCCTTCTCCAGGGGATATTCCCAATCCAACAATTGAAACCACAAATCCCGCCTCTCCTGCATTGAAGGCAGATTCTTTACCACTGAGCCACTGGGGAAGCCCAGTTTATTACAAAAGTATTAAAATATGAACAGAAGCCCAGTTTGTTAATGAAAGTATTAAAATATGATTGAAATTAATATTTATGTATGAGAAATATTGTAGATAGTGGAGCATAATGGTTGAAAGCATGAACTCTAGATTCAGGACAATTTATATTCCATTTCCTACTCCATTTCATAGTAAGGATTCTCTTAAATTTTGGTGGTTACTTAGCTACATTAATGCTCATTTTCCAAATTTGAGAAATGGGAATAATGAATACCTGCCTTAGGGAGAAGTGTAAGAATAATTGAATAATGTATAGAGATGGGTAACTATCATTTCTATCAACTTTCAACATCATCATTCATCTCTGAAACAGGTAGCCACAAATTTGATCAACAGGTATGTCCCCAAAATTTAGTTGTGCTTTGTTTGAAATTTGAGCCATCACTTTCCCCCATAGGATAACATCATAAATATAGGATACAGCTAATTGAAAGAATAATATTATCTCATTAGTGATACTCTATAAATTTGTTATAAGTTAAATAGACTCTCTGGAAAAAGCAGAGTTAGACTATTTGAAACCATTTTAATAAATGATGCTACTAATTCTGTTGCATAAAACAGGAGTCAGCAAACTTTACTGTAAAGGTCCAGATAGTAAATATTTTAGGTGTTAGGGGCCATATGGTCTCTGTCACACAACTCAACTGTGCTGTTATAGTGTGAACGTAGCCATAGATTATAAATAAATGGATGATTGTGGCTTTGTTCCAGTAAAACTTTATGGACACTGAAATTTGAATTTCATATGATTTTCAGGTGTCACAAAATATTATTCATCTTTTTATTTTGTTTTTTCAATCATTTCAAAATGCAAAACTATTTTCTGTTCACAAGATACACAGAAGCCACTCACAAGTGGCAGGCTGGATTTGGCCTAGAGCCATAGTCTGCCCACCTCTGACATGAAATATGGTTTTATCTCTTCTGAATTTTTTTCTTAAAAATATTTTACTCCAATCACCTTTGTCAGTCTTTCATTACTCAGAGATCTAGAAGGCTGTTTTCACAAAAAGTCAAAAGACACACGGATGAGAAGAGAGTCTTAATAACTTGGAACTTGAGTCAGAAGTCCAAGTACAAGATAGCAACATGACCTAACAATGTTCTGCTTTGGTGCAAGCCAGTTAAGCAGTCCAAGCACATATTTCTCATGTTGAAAGCAGGGGGAAAAATCTCATATCTGATTGCTGTAAAGAAAAAACGAGGTACTATTTTAAATGATCATAAATTAGAAAGCATGGTGTTATCTCACAATTCAAGAATTTTGAGATATGAATACCTCACTATATGGGTTTCCCCAGTGTTTCAATGAAAGAATCCACTTGCAATGCAGGAGCTGCAGGAAACATGGTTATATCCCTGGGTCAAGAAGATCCCCTGGAGTACTGGACAACCCACTCCAGTATTCCTGCCTGGAGAATCCCATGGACCGAGGAGTCTTGTGGGCTTCAGTTCACAGGGTCTCAAAGAGTCGGATGCAACTGATGTGACTTAGCACATGTTCATACATCTCACTATATGATTGTTTTCAGTATCTGTACTCTGGGTCTCTATATTTGTTTGATAGGGCTGCCTGAACAAAATAGCGTGGACTGCATGTCTTAAACAGCAGAAATTTATTCTCTTCACAGTTCTGGGGATTTGGAAGTTCAAAATCAAGGTGTGGCAGGTTTGGTTCTTCCTAAGTTTTGTCACCTTGGCTTGTAGACTCCTCCTTCACACTATACCTTCATATGACCTTTCCTTTGTGAGATGGCATAGCTGGTACCTCTTCCTATTTTAGTAAGGACACCAGTGTTATTGGATTAGGGCCCCACCCTGTGACCAACTCCCAGAGGTTACTCAAACACATGTCCATTGAGTTGGTGATGCCATCCAACCATCTCATCCTCTGTCATCCCCTTCTCTTCCTGCCTTCAATCTTTCCCAACATTGGGGTCTTTTCAAATGAGTCAGATCTTTGTATCAGGGGCCCGACATTTTCACTCTCCTCTTTAACTTTCATCAAGAGCCTCTTTAGTTCTTCTTCACTTTCTGCCATAAGGATTGTGTTTGTGAAGAGAAACTAAAAAGCCTCTTGATGAAAGTGAAAGAGGAGAGTGAAAAAGTTGGCTTTAAGCTCAACACTCAGAAAACGAAGATCATGGCATCTGGTCCCATCACTTCATTGGAAATAGATGGGGAACCAGTGGAAATAGTGTCAGACTTTATTTTTGGGGGCTCCAAAACCACTCCAGATGGTGATTGCAGCCATGAAATTAGAAGACGCTTACTCCTTGGAAGGAAAGTTATGACCAACCTAGGCAGCATACTCAAAAGCAGAGACATTATTTTGCCAACAAAGGTCCATCTAGTCGAGGCTATGGTTTTTCCAGTGGTCATGTATGTATGTGAGAGTTGGACTGTCAAGAAACCTGAGCACCAAAGAATTGATGCTTTTGAACTGTGGTGTTGGAGAAGACTCTTGAGAGTCCCTTGGACTGCAAGGAGATCCAACCAGTCCATCCTAAAGGAGATCAGTCCTGGGTGTTCATTGGGAGGACTGATGGTGAAGCTGAAACTCCAGTTCTTTGGCCACCTCATGCGAAGGGTTGACTCATTGTAAAAGACTCTGATGCTGGGAGGGATTGGGGGCAGGAGGAGAAGGGGACGACAGAGGATGAGATGGCTGGATGGCATCACCGACTCGTTGGACATGAGTTTGGGTGAACTCCGGGAGTTGGTGATGGACAGGGAGGCCTGGCGTGCTGCAATTCATGGGGTCACAAACAGTCAAACACGACTAAGTGACTGAACTGAATTGAACTGAACTGCATATCTGAGGTTATTGATATTTTTCCTAGCAATCTTAATTCCAGCTTGTGCTTCAGCCTAGTGTTTCTCATGATTTACTCTGCATATAAGTTAGAGAAATAGGGTGACCATATATAGCCTTGATATACTCCTTTCCCTATTTGGAACCAGTCTGTTGTACATGTCCAGTTCTAACAATTGCTTCTTGACCTACATACAGATTTTTCAAGGCAGGTCAGGTGATCTGGTATTCCTGTCTCTTTAAGAATTCTCCACAGTTTGTTGTGATCCATAAAAAGGTTTTGGCATAGTCAATAAGGCAGAAATAGATGTTTTTCTGGAACTCTCTTGCTTTTTTGATGATCCAGCAGATAAAGACTCTATTTTCAATTACAGCCACATTGAGGTTTAGGCCTTCAACATGTGAATTTTAGGGAGACACAATTCAACCCAGTTCATAACAGCTCCTTCTTAATGATTACGTGGTCCATAAATCAAGGTAGGTAACAAAGCTAAATCCCCTTAAATGTTAAGTCAGAATCTATTGTAGAGGATAGGCCATGTTACTATATAGATGTACTTTATAATAGCTCATTTAATCTAAAAATTCAATATCTGCATTATTTCAATTGGAGATAAATTTAAATGGAATTATAACATGGGATTTTTGCTTTTGTTGTTTTCTTTCTTTATTTTTAGAATTTTGTATAAGAAAAGAGAATGCCAAGGAGTAAAATTAATTTGCTTTATAGAGATTGATTTTTGACCTGTGAGTAAGGTTAAAACAGCAAAAGCTTTTAACTCTAGGAATAACGAGGAGTGCTCTAAGAGTTTTGGCTGTGTTTTATGCAGAAAACTTTTGCCAAGGTATACAGTATTGTTTTCCCTAATGCCTTCTACTCTTTATTACTTTCTTTCTCTGAAGATTAGATTATTTATTTTCTAAATGCTTGTTTGCTATCTATCATGTAGACCTTTTTGTTTGCCTTTAGTTGATTAAGTCATGTGTCAGATTCTACTCATGTCATTGCTTTTGGTGGAGTAAAACAGATTGCTCTGGGAATTGTCAACCTTAAGGGAATGTACGTAGTGCTATTTTATTATTCTACAAAAATTTAAAAATCCAAATTTTCTCCATTACTACTTCTGTAAATTCATCTTCAGATATTTGAGAAGGTTTATGTTTTTCATAAATAGCTACATCCAATGTTACTTTAATATATATACATTTAATTTTTTAAAAAGGCATAGTGGAAGATAATGTAGTCTTGAAAAGCTATAAGTACTACACAAAACATAGACTGACAGGTGTTTAATGGACACACATTTATAATCAAGCCCCTGTTGACAACCATTACTTGAAGAATCAGTTAGATAGTTAATTTCTAAATTCTGTTAAGCCAAAAAGTGGCAGTTGAGTTAATTTTGTCAATAATGTGTAGATTCATGTTATGGGATGTAGTTTGCTAAGAACCTAGTGGAGGCCATAGAAGTAATTTTAATTGAGATTTTTACAACCATTTGATAACAGTGTTTTGATCACTGTAGTTAGGGCAGGATTCCAACAGTGGCCATAAAATCTGTGACTAATCCACTGAGTCACTCAGTCTCTGTCATATATTGTTTAATGGCCCATGTTGCCAGGAATTATTATCACTTTCTAGTGATAATTTTTAAAGAGAGGAATTTTGCGGACACAAAAGATGAATAGAAGTTGAAAACTTATGTTTGTAAAGACAGTTAATAAAACATCTCACTCAGTTTATGATAGAGTTTCCTCATTTATAATGACTGTTCAGACTCTTAAATCATACACGTATAAATATATATTTATGTATATATGTGTGTATGATACTGATGAATATTCTAACTTTCCGTGGTTAATGTTTGCAGGGCACTTACAGATGCTAGAATAATCTCTAATGTTTTTGCTCAATCTGCTCTGGAGATGGATGAAATAAATAGTTTAAACTAATTAATGTAACACCAGCTGTTACAAGTGCTTGGCAGACGTCTGTGTGTTTTGATGGGCAGGGAGCGGCTGTTGTACTTGACTTTATTTTAGTACAATGTTGATCACAGTCTAAGCTGGAATAAATGACAAGCCAAAAGAAGAAACAGAGGATGAAGTCCATGTAATGCAAAATAAATACTATCTTCTTCTCAAAAAGTGTGTAATTTTTACAGCTAAAGAACACAGAAAGTGTTGTGCTGGAATTCATCAAGTCATAAGCCCTTTAATAGCTACTAGATTAAACACATCCAGTAATTCTATGTTGCATACAAAATGCTGTGAAAATGAAGGTATGTGAACTTGCACACTGTCCTTGGTTTTCCAAAGGACCTCTTTGGGTCGCAGGTATGAAGTGTCAGCCAGTCGTTTGAGACCTTCTTTCTGCTAATTGAATGTCTTTAGAAAAAAATAAGAAAGATTGTAGTCATCTGGAACAAGTTAGGAAATTATTTTAATTATATTATTTTAACCAGTGGAAAGAAGGTATTGGGTTTTATTGCTTGGTGATAATGAATGTTATTGTTTTTAACTTTATATGGGTTACTCTAGTATCCTTATATATCTGATTCCCTCATTTAAAGAAAAAAAAAAAAAGGAATTCACAGACCACAAACATTTGCAGCCCACAAACCATACACAAGACACGTCCACTGGGTTGAACAGTTCTTGTGAGGAGAGTTTTGTTTGTGTCTTACAGTGAAGACAAATGCTTCTGCCCATATTTATAGTTTCCATAAGACTTAAGTATAAATAGCCTCCTAACTTCTCTTTTAAAGTTGGAGGGCAGAATCGTTGTGCTCTGACAGAGAAACAGTGTTTGTTATCTCAGTATGTGCCAACATTAAGATAACAGTGTCATTGTACAGATTGTTACCCAGTGAATTTGTCTAATAAGTTAGAACAATGTGTGCTGGGCAGATGGCAAGTGTGCTCTGGGAAAAAAAAAAAAAAAACACACACTGATGGATGGGATATGATGTCATCAATGAGATGACAAGGTCACAAGGTACTTGACCTCCAAGAATAAGTCCTAACTGGTTAGAATTCTAAATGGTGAACTTTGGTGACACTAGCTAAATGGGAAATATGTGCAATTTGTATTTCTTTATGGTGGTGTTTACCCCCTTCACTGAACTCCACATAATGGGATTTTGTCCCTGAAGACTCAGAGATATTGTTGGAGGGTTGCACCCTGTAACCTTCTAAGGATTTCAAATACAAAATCCACACATCTAAACTTTAACAAAATCACAGTGAATATTATTTATGAAGTCAGGTTCAGAGCTTTCCCTTTTTTATATGTATATATGCAGAAAGAACTTAGTTAAGACATCCCATTAATTTTAACATGTTATCACAAAACAGCAAAGTGCTGACTCCATGAAAATATTCAGTGCATAAAATTAAACTTTTATATTTTCATTAAAATATGTTTCGATATATACAATCATAAAGTAAACTGTCAGAGATCCTGATGTTGTCTTTATACTTTAATTATGAGTTTAGTTGCACTTACAGGTGACAAACCTAAACACATTAACATTTTTGTTTCAATGTTATCATTTCAAATTTCAAATGACTTCACAATCTATTTCCTATCACCTATGTGATACGATCTGAGAATTTACATTGGCCTGGCAAATGTATTCCGGACAGAGATCATAACAAGTATGATTACAGATAAGGGGTTGCAGAGGGGAATGTGGGCAAAACATAATAGGATATGTGTATTATATGAAATAAAATTTAAAAAGACCCACTTATTTATAATTATTTTGTGAAAAGAAGGTTAACTGATTAAAAGATCTTCCCCAAAAGAAAATACTATAGATGTATTAAAGAAATGACCACGCAACAAAACACAGGTTCCCACTTTTGATCGTTGTCACATCAGATTTTATTCATAAACTAGCAAAAACTCTAAGGTCTAAAAACAGTAAATTTCCATAAGTGTGGTGGACTGCACTGCTGTTTTTGTGCATTCTAAATAACAGAACTCAGGGTATTAATGATGAAGATATTTTTTAAAATGAGATAAATATTTTTTATTGAAGGAGATAAAAGAAATGTACACATATCACTGTTTAGCATAAAGAATATGCATGCTTTGTGGCATAATCTAGAAGAATTGTTAAGTGCTTGGAATAGTAATTATGAAATATATTATTATGCATATATATATATATCAATACTATCAGTGTTAAAAAGAAAGCATAATATGTATAGTTCAAAATAGTATTTTTATCAACTGAATGAATTTTTGATAAGATAAACTACCTCATGAAGTTAATTTATTTGGTAACTTTATATGAATTTTTAGTGGCAGTGGGAGGTACATAAATGTAATTTTTTAAATATACTCCAAATTTTTTATATAAATTCTAAGTAGTGAGGGATTTCTTAATTACTTTACATTGACAGCAAAGTTTGGCTTATTCTTTAGCTGCAAATGTTATAACGATGAATTAGCTTTAGAACAATTGCTATGGTAATATAGATTATAATTTAGATTCAGTCTTATCTCTTTGGATATATCAAAGCCTATATGTTTAAACCAGTTCTAAACTTTACAAGCCTATACTATTAAGCATTAATATTGTCTAGATGATTAGCATAATTAAACATTTTTCTGTCAATGTATATCAAGTGATCAAAAGAACTTTTGAAATTATTTGATAAATTATTCAAATAGATTTGCTATTTTTAATATAAATGAAATAACAGAACCCATATCTCATACCGCATTGACACTCAGTATTGATTATATGGCTAAACCATTTTCAAGGGCTGACTTTAGTTAATCTGATTTCTTTTTCTGTCTGAGGCAGATAAAATATTAATACAAGGTAAATGAGTACTCACTGAACTTGCCATATGGCCCCTGTGTAGGCCAGAGGGGCCTGGGCAGCCTATGGACTTGCCATATGGGCCTAGAGGGAAAAGGTAAGTATTACACAGAGAACAAATCTACCATATGGACTGGGTGGAGTGCTTGAGACTCTAAATACTTCCTTATACTGGAGCATTTTCACAAAAGAATACAAAACACATAAATAATACATTATACAAAAACCCTTGAAAATGGATCAATTGTTTAGATTTAATATGATGCTTTCAAGCAATGTCCAGCGCATATAAATAATCATGGTTTACTTTGAAATGGCAAAAAGGATCATCAATCATTTATCCCTGACATTTTTACATTGCATTTAACATCTGTTCCATAATAGCATGGTACAGTAATACACTTAACATCATATTATACACTGAACCTAAATAAATAAATATAGCACTAAATTAGAGTTTCTGAAAGTTTGCCTTGCTTCTGTGGATATTTTTGCAAATACTGAATTATCTACCTCTTCCATCATTTGAACTTTTTGTTATTATATAAGCAAGTGAAATTAAGCAAATGGCAAAAACAATTTTCTTGGTACAATCAAACCTCATTAATTTGGTTTCTGCTAATATGGAATTTATGATAATTAGCTTGGACTTGATAAAGTTTACCTTTGTACTAGATATGAAGAAAAGATTTGCTCAGTCAATTATTAGTATAAACAAGATAACAATGAACATGCTTAACCCACTTAAGAGAGCATACTTTTAAAGGATTTCAGGACATTAATTGAATGCAAATATATACTGCTAATAACAAATGAGTATAATTTAGTCTTTGAAACAGGTTTTCTAGTACCTGTGCTTGTTAGCAGATGGTTCCAATTACTGTATATACTTCTAAAGTCTCCAAATATTTCTTTGTAGTTCTATTTCTTATATTTTCTTTGAATTTTGCCATTCCACTAATAATTTTCTCACCTTATTTTGCAAAGCAGCTATGTCTCTGTTTTCTGCTTTAACATGTATAATCCTTTAAAAACAGATTACCTTCTTAGCTTTTCTTTAACAGCATAATGATTTTTTTAATGTTTTTTAAATGTTTTTTTTTATAATTGGATTTTTTAATTTAAACAACAAAAGGCCCATGAGAATCAATTCAGAAACAACATTTTGGCAAATGTGAATACATCTGAAATTATATTTTAAATTATTTTTTGAATTGTTTATGGTCCATTTGCAAATGAAAACACTTTTTCATACAGGATTTTGATAAGTTCAGGATCTGCTATCATTAGATTGAGTTTATTCATATATTGAAATCCAAGAAAAGTTGTCAGAGAACAAAATTATCCAAATATTTCCAATGTATTGGCCTATTAGACCAAATATTTATGTACTCTGTCAACTTCAGTGGTCTTTACATAGTCCTCATGGTCGGCATTCATTTTTTTCCTTTCTGTTTTGGATTTTTTTTTCTTCTGTGATAGTTTTCCTCATGTCTCTCTAGAGAGAGATCAGAGCTACTTCTTCTATGCCATTATTTTTCTCCTTTTACATAATGGATGCTTATTAATTCATGTGGCAAAACAAAAGGAAAATCATAATATTCAAATTCAAAAATATTTAAATATGAGGAACATGTTGCACAGAAAGCTAAAAATTATTCAGGATGTCAGAGCAGACAGGTGGCAAGAATGTTCTTTCAAGGTGGAAGGTAGCAAATGAAGACCACTAAGGAGTGGGCATCAGTGAAGTTCTGAAAAAAAAAAAAAAAGTATATGTATGGGCAACATTTAAACATGGAGAATTGGTTTCCGTGTTAGATTTCCAAAACCAAAAATGATAAGATAGGAAGTGTAAGTAACATAAACTGAGGAAACTAAAATATTGGTCTGGGAACCAAGGCACAGCTTCCAGAACAGGATTGACCCCAATTATAATACTAAGAAGAAACTCTAGGAAAACAAGGCAGGAATACAGTCGCTGGAAACAGATCAGTAAAGACAAATTTATACTGAGATTTTCTTTGTCTAATCTCTTAGCTTGATATTCCTTAAATGAGTCCTTCTGCTAATACTAATAATTGCTTTCAGTGTTTGCTAGCATTTGAATCTGGTTTGGAGCTAAATGGCATGTGCTTTCTTTAGAAAGCAAGTAAAAATTCTTGGCTCAAAGTCTTTGGTAAGTAAAGCAAATCTTCATCTCAACCAGGAACATCATCGAGCCCACCCCCAACCTTGCTCTTCGTCAGTTCCCTCCACTCTATACCTCGCTGCATCCTGCAGTCTTTTAATTTTCTCACTTTGGTTCATGTCACTACTATTCCCTGGCTCTCCAGAATATAAATTAAGACTTTCTATTTGATTTTGATTTCCTTTTCATTGAACAGTTCGGTCACCAACTCCTCTGAATTTCTTCCAGCATCTCTAGGATTGGAGTGCCTCTTGATAAAATGGTTTTAATTAGGAGTTTTCTAAATGGACTGCCGTCATTATATTCATATTTCTTCTGTATTCTCATGCTTCCACTGCCCACTCATGATTTTCTGGAATTTTCACTGAAGCAAGGATTTGGACTGGTAATAGGCCTCTCTCATTGTTCCCTGTTAATATCAACATTATTTTTACATTTTTCATGAATTTAGAACCAGACGAAGTATGTGGTAAGAAAAAAACGAGTGATGAAATGACATAAATGTGATTTCAGATTCTGTGTCCTTATAGAAAATCATGTCATCTCTTTAAGATCAGTTTCTTTTATGGTAAAAAAGAAGATAATACTATGCAAAATTTTTGTAAGAATCACATAAAATAATACATTTAAAGATCTAGTATACAGATAAAATAAAAGTATTTTACTGCAACATTGTTTCTAACAGCAAACATTTTGGAACTAACTGAATGCTTCAATGAATAAATAAATTAAAAAGTAGAGTATAGTTGTATAATCTAAACTTCAAATGAATAAAACAATCTGAATGAACCAACTTAGATAAGTCTCAAAACATAATAAAAATTGGAAAAGATATTAACAGTATGATGTTTATATCTTTTGGGCTAATAATATAGCGTGTAAGAATAACCCAAAAGTGTGTTAAATGTTACTCATCATTGTGCACAAATAAGAACATACCCAGATCTATATTTCTATATTATTTATAGCTATATACACTAAAATAAAACAGGACGAACTCATCATTTTGGTTGACTCTGAGAAGAAAGAGAATGGGATGGGTCTGAGATTAACAAGATGATAGAAGGAGCAGCTGTGGAATTGGGCAATTAAGTGTTCCGTTTTTGAGCATGTGAATTTCAGGATGCCCATTAGATATCCCATGGGAAGATGTGAGTCCAGAGATTAGGGCAGATCAAGCAAAAGGTCTGAGTTAAAGATATAAATTTTGGAACCATCAGCATATAGATGGTATTTAAAGGCATGGGTTTGAACGAGGTCACAAGAGAATGAGTATAGCAAAGGAAAAGAGGTCACAAGGTACCTCATAATGTTTTGAGCTAGAAAAGATTAGATAGCAAAGCAGAGCAATAAAGAGACGAAGAAGCTGCCATCTAGGTTCTGGGAGATGGAGAGAGAATGGTGTCCTGGAAACCATGTGAAGAAAAGATTTTAAGAATGAAGGAACCATCAACCTGTCTAGGGCTGCTGAGAAATCAAGTATGCAGAGGTGTAAGAATTGGCTATCAGATATGGCAATATGGACATAACAGTTAATTTGATAAAAGTCATTAAGAAGGTAGAAATAGAAACCGAATGGAGGAGGCTCAAGATTCAATCATGGGGAGAAGATGAGGTTATAGAGTATAGATAACTCTCCAAAGGTGGTATGAAACTGGGACAGAATTTAGAGGAAGGATGGTATCAAGGAAGATTTTCCTTTTTTGATTAGATGAGAGAGATTACAAAATGGCTATATGCATCTAAAAGTACTGAGTTAAATGGAGATCATTTAGTAAACCTGAGACAGAGAAAAGAATAACTTACTTGATATTAATTATCATTATTTATATTTTTGAAAATGGTAGAATCCTGATTGAAATGCTTACAAGAAATGTAAGCCAGCTTTCCCCCTTGAATATGAAAGTCCACACTCATGATGGAGATAAACTCAAATTACAACCAAATAACAAATATAGAGTCAAATCAAATGATAATATAATTTTTAGTGCATTCTATCTTTAAGTCCATCACACACTTAACTAAAACAATACAAAGAAGTATTTACTTTCATCATCTTTCTAATAGAAAATAAAAATAATGATAATAAACAGTATGAGTAACAAAGATAAATGAAGCCCAAGATAGAAGAAGAGAGGGAAAGAAAAGTCTTGGCTTTTCTAAATGAATGTGGGGCATGTGAATTATGTTTTAAAATATTTGGATTAAATTTATAGCTGAAATCTGCTGGCTCACATACAAGAGAGCTGATCGGTTATTAAATAAGCTAATGTGGTTATGATTTTATTTTATTTTTTTTGAAAAATGGATGGAAGCGGTATTTCACATACAGTATAAGAAGCACCTTGACCCCGCAGTGACTCTGAGGATTCTAAACTCATTCCTTAAAAGAATTTCTTAGAAAACAAAATGGTGATCACAATGACTGGCATAGATTCTATAGGAAAACTTTCAATTCACCCTCATTTCTTTGACTATTAAGGAAATGTAGGAATTGGAAGAAGATATTTCAGTAAAAATATATAGGTAAGGATTTTATAATGTTTTATTGTCAATAATTAATAGATGATAGAGGGAAAAAAAATATGGAGAAGGCAATGGCACCCACTCCAGTTCTCTTGCCTGGAAAATCCCGTGGACGAGGAGCCTGGTGGGCTGCAGTCCATGGGGTCGCTAAGAGTCGGACACGACTGAGCGACTTCTCTTTCACTTTTCACTTTCATGCATTGGAGAAGGAAATGGCAACCCACTCCAGTGTTCTTGCCTGGAGAATCCCAGGGATGGGGGAGCCTGGTGGGCTGCCGTCTATGGGGTCGCACAGAGTCGGACACGACTGAAGCGACTTAGCAGCAGCAGAGGAAAATATATTAACACTTGTAAGACCAACTCTAACATGGAGGGAGAGTTTAAACCCTTGATATAAATTTTTAGACAATAAATTATCTTTTTTAAAACAATTGTTTTTTCTCCCAGTATACTACGATTTTAGTCATGCTGTAAGAGTTGTATCCTGACTATCCTTCATCCTGAACTTGGATTTCTTCTCCTCCAGGAAGTCCAAGAATGAAGTGAATGTCCTTACTTGCTCCAACATTCCTGTCTTAGTTTTGAGTCCATACTGTTACTAACATTGAATTTGTCATTCATCCGTAAATATTTCTAGGAAGACTAACTTATAATTAGGCTGATTTGTTAACTGAACTATTTGGCACAATAAAATATATTCGTATTTCAGGGTTTGTTTGGTTTTCTAAAAACTGTGATGAAATTTAGCAGTTATAAAAATAATTTTGTTAGTAAAGAAATATCTTCCTTTAGAGTATCATGATATTTTTGAGGCTATTGTTATCCTAGGCACTATGTTCAAATTCCTATGAAGAATCTGTGTGCTCTGTACTAAAAGTTAGGGAATATATTTTAGACTACATGATAAGAGAAGCAATAAGAACACTGTATTATAGTTGATGATTCCCAGCTGAAAGGATAAGACTAATATAAATTCTTCCTGTAACTGCTAACCTGGGCCAAGTTAGGTAGGAGATATATTAATATTTTGAGAGTTATATGTGAGGTTTGAAAATTCATATAAATGTAACATTTTAACTTTTTTGTATTACAGTTCTTTAAAATTTCTTTTTTAAAATTTTACTTTAAAATTTCTAATATAAAATGACATTAAATGGCAATGAGAATTTTTTATGTTTCAAAGAGGGCAGGAGAAAAACCTGCATGTTTAATTTGCTTGTTAAAACATGAAGCACTTTCTAATAAGGTTGAATCTTTTCACTGTTTTCAAATTTTCCATCAGTATCATGGTTTATTAAATTGTGTTTCAATATACATGCTACTTACAATTTCAATAGATAAGGTACATATGTTAACCTTAAAGTATATGGGACAGAAAATATTAATAATACAGTAGTAAAACTTCCAGGTTCTAACTGGATTCTTCATTCTTGTGAAATCTTAGTGTATAAGAAGAAAAAATAAGCAATGAAAAATAATGTATTATTATAAATAAAGTGAAAGTGAAGTCATTCAGTGGTGTCTGACTCTTTGCGACCCCATGGACTGTAGCCTACCAGGTTCCTCTGTCCCTGAGATTTTCCAGGCAAGAATCCTGGAGTGGGTTGCCATTTCCTTCTCCAGGAGATCTTTCTGACCCAGGGATTGAACCTAGATCTCCCACATTGTAGGCAGGCGCTTTACTGTCTGGCGCTTTACTGAGCCACCAGGGAAATCCATCATAAAAGCTTATTACTTAATTGCCTAAAGCCTTTGTTGTTAGTTTTTAAAGTAGATTAATAATCTAAACATAGAATAGTTATTGACTAACTATAGAAGAGTTTTCTACATCCCTATATACCCATGTGTACCTAGATACTTGGGCTTCCCTTGTAGCTCAGTCGGTAAAGAATCTGCCTGCAGTGTGCGAGACCTTGGTTCGATCCCTGGGTTGGGAAGATCCCCTGGAGAAGCAAATGGCAACCCACTCCAGTATCCTTGCCTTGAAAATCTCATGGACAGAGGAGCCTGGTGGGCTGCAGTCCATGGGGTTGCAAAGAGTGGGTCATGACTGAGTTACTAACACTTACTTACTTACCTAGGTACTTACATGGTGTGTGCACGTGTGCTCAGTCATGTCATACGCTTTGCAACCCCACGGACTGTAACCCACCAGGCTCCTCTGTCCATGGGATTATCAGGGAAAGAATACTGGGGTGGGTTGTCATTTCCTTCTCTCGGGGTTTGTCCCAACCCTGAGATCGAACTCAGGTCTCCTGCATTGGAGGGAAGTTCTTTATCACTGAACCACCAGGAAGCCCAGGTACTCATATAATTATGTACATATATGCATATAGTCATTTGTATGCATATATACATATATATAATATACTTTTCTTTGAATTTCCTTCAGGTACATTAGATTATAGGGCTATTTTTTATAGTAATAGAATTTACCTAATTCCTTTTTAATGTACTATTAAGAAGATCCTTTAATTAAACAATACATATACTCCCAAATTTGAAAATTTTCAGTAAAACAAAATTCATAAAATTATCCTGAAAGATTATTTTATTTCAAAATATTTTAGACATTTTAAAAAATTTTATATTGAGATCCTAGTAAGTTCAAAGCACTGTTAAAGGTAGAGAGAACACAGTATCATCAATGCAAAGAGGGATTTTGTTTTTAAGGAGCTTGCATTTTCATTAGAGAAGACAAGTCATAAATATACAAGAAAACATTGAATAGCAATAATGTCAGCTTGATTTGAATTGAACAGAACATGTCAGGGGAATGAATAGTCAGATGGCAGGATAAAATAATTCTACATTCTCATATGATTAGAAAGAAGGTGCCATTTCCACAAAGTGATCAGCCATACCCAGCCTGCTCCCAAACACCATGGACCACAACCCCTTGACCAGAGCTCTGGCAATTCTGGCCCCCTTACTTCTCTTAACATCTACACTAGCCACTCACATCACACTCGGTGAGTCTCACCTCCACCACTTTTCCTCAGTTCTCGTAACATATGTTCTCTTTCTAAGATTTTTCTGTTAATAGCTTGAATGCACACATTTTTCATGATTTGAAACAAGAATCCTCAAAATGAATTTGCACCATTCATACAGTTACACATATAGAATACGATAATGGGACACACTTTAATAAGATACAGTTGCTTTGATGTGTGTGTTTTTTAATTTGAAATTTTAAAGTAATTGAAACATTTCAAGCAGTTTTTCACATTGAACTAAAAAGGTAATAAAGGAAAGCTGATACAATATGTCTCCTTTCTATACCCAGTTTTTGACCTTTTTTGAGCCAACATATGTTTTTCTCTTAAATACAACACATTAAGAAGCTAGGAACAACAATTTTATAAATCTGACAATGTCTTTTTTCTTTCCTACAAAGAGTAAGTGGTTATAAATTAGAAATTAATTTTTTAAAACAGCTATAGTAAAGGTCCAAGATTTTGCATTACATTTTTATGCTCTGAGAGTTGCAAAATAACAGCTGGGCTGTTCAAGAATCCTCTTCTCTCCAAGGGAAGAATGCTGACAATGACATAAACATACACTCTTAACTTTTTATATTTCCCTAAATCCTAAAAATTAGTGCTCTCCTTTGCATTTTTATATGACTATGTTAGAAGGCAGTTACGTTTAAAGGAAGAAGTCATAAAATTTCGATAGGTAAAGGGGATGTAAAGGTGACTTAGTTTAACCTTCTATCAATTTCCAAGGCATAGTTTCTGTAACATTCCTGACACAATGCTTCTCCACTTTGCATGGACAGTCTGTCATGATGAATCTACTATGGCCCAAAATAGTCAACAGCACTTTTAGATACATGAATCAAATCTTACTGTTTTCTACCCATTACTTACTAGTTCTTTTTCTGCACAGGGTAGCTACAAATATATTAAACTGAATATGTTTAATTAGAATTTTAAACATCATAAATAATTTGATGTTCTAAGTTCACATTTCTCAAAAAACAACCCAAATGGAAAACATTTTTCTTATATACCTTTTTGGTCATTAAGGCTCAACTAATTTAACATGTAACATCAACTGAAATGTGTTTTTATTAATATAAGAACAAAAAGCTTAACAAATTAATTTAGGAAATAAATTGCATCAGATATCCAACCAACTGAGCTTCCCTGGTGGCTCAGACAGTAAACAGTCTGCCTGTAGTACAGGAAACCTGGGTTCAGTCCCTGGGTTGGGAAGATGCCCTGGAGAAGGGAAGGGCTACCCCTCCAGTATTCTTATCTGGAGAATTCTATGGACTGAGGAGCCTGGCCAGCTACAGTCCATGGGGTTACAAAGACTCAGACATGACTGAGTAACTAACATTTTCACTTTTACTTCACATCCAACAAATTGGTACTAAAGTGTGTAGTGTGCCAGGGATTGAGGTTATGCAGGTAAACAAGGTGGACAGAGTTCCTCATTTTTTTTTTTTCATATTAAACACACTTAAGAAAACAAATGTGTAAAGAAACATGTTTGATTATAATTTTCAATGAATTTGGTCATTTCAAGCCATCTTAGTAAGATATGAATTGTTATGATTGGCAGGGGGGAAATGAATCACTGGCTTGAGCCAGTGAAATTGAATATATAGAATTTGTAAGTATCACTTCAGAAGACTGTACATTCACATGACAGGCTCTTAGTCTCCAAAGGGTGTGAGTTAAGGTACATATTAGTCTCCAAAGGGTGAGAGTTAAGGTACATATTAGAACACACCTGTGGCTTGGAAGGAGTCCTTGTCCTTCGTAAATTAACAGACTTACAGAAATTAATTTATGTAGATCATCTTGCTAATCTTTGGCTTAGGGCAGCATCCTGGTAGCTGGGTGCATGGTATTTTATCAGAGCAGAGTGGTCATCAACAACTATGGGAGCCCCTGGTACAAAGATGGAATGACACAAAAGGGGTCAGGAGAGGCATGGTTTGACAGAGAAGAATGATTTAGAAATAGATAAAGTTCTTGTACTACAAAGTGAAGCAAGTTCATGGCTAAAGTCACATGATGACAAAATTCGAGAGAAACTAGAATTGGAACAAATGCAAATGACAGTTTGTGATGATAGCCAGAGATTAATTATACCTGATAAATGGGTAAGACATGGCAGCCACTCCTTCTGAAATATATCTCTTGGAGAATAATATTTTCTGTTTGAAGAGTCTTGAAGTAGGCCTTGATTCTTTTACCTCATGAAATGCATGTGTTAATTTAAAAGTAATACTTTCATGGTTAAATATTTCTCAGAAAAGAGTTTAGACCTCATTCCTATTGTCTCATTTAGAAAAGGTTCGGAGTGGAAAAATTTACCTTTGTGGGCTACTCATGGCTGGAGTTTTCTGGTCCATTATGGGGAGAATCTGGAGTTTCAGTTCTAAGATATCTTTTGTTTAAAAATGAATAATCATAAATGTGACAGTTGAAGCTGTCAATTTGGGGGAATTCTGGCTTCTTAGGGTGACCAACGGGTGGATTTTCAGGGAGTGAGTCAAGCTTTGCTTATAAATGTGTGAAATAGAAAATCTCTAATTTTTCTTTCTACTCTGAAATAAAATAACTATAGAATTGTTATTTTGGAGTGTATGTTACTTGTATATGTTTGAACACATGTATCAAAGATAAGTAACTAATATTATTCTCCTTGCATGTTAAAAGAACATAGGATCTAGAGCAAGACTACTTGGGTTCAAAACCAGCTCCTCTCCTTACTAGCCCAGTTATACTGGCAAGTTAATTGGCTCATTTTACCTCTATCTACTCAAGTGTAAAATGAAGATAATACTACTAACAATATAAGAATTATTGTGAGAATCAAATGAATTAGTGTCTGCAAAGTGCTTAGAACATTGGTTTGCACACAGAAAGCACTCATATATGCTAGTTATTTTGATGATAATGGTGATGATCAGCATCATCCCAATGCCTCTGACTTTTTAAGAATGAGTTAATAGAATCTTTCCTGAGTAACATTACTTTATGTTAAAACTTTTAATTATAGAATATCTCAAACATGCATAAAATTAGAATGGGATAATGAACCCTCCCCATATACCTACCCATCATTTGGCTTTAACAGTGATCATCTCAAGCCCAGTCTTGCTTCAAGATTTCTCCCTCCCAATTTCTCTTCTCTGTCAGAGAATTCTGAAACCAATTCCAAGCATGTTTTATTTAATCAATTGAGGGTTCTTTATTTCCAATGTGTATCTCTTAAGGATAGAGGCTCTTTTCCATAAATCATAATCACATTATCATCATCATTTCTAAAATCTCTTAATATTTATTAAATATCCTGCCAGGTTTCACATTTCACAATCATATGTGTACATATGTTTGTGGGTATGTATATCCTTGAAGTCAAAATGTTCTTTTCGCCTGTATTTCCTCTAAATAAAATCCTTTTTTTGTGGGGGAAAAATAAACCTTTATTGGTAAATAGGTTATGTTGAAATAAATAGAGTGATAGTTTTTAGGGAAATAAACCTAAAATGATAGTTTTTAGGGTCAGTCACTTTTGGACTTGCTTGAAAAGTGAATTATGCTATACAGTTTCCAAAGAGATCTCAAATTTCTGTAACTTCATTGTAATTTTAGTCTAAATTGAAAGTGAAAGTGAAGGCGCTCAGTAGTGTCTGACTCTTTGCGATCCATGGACTGCAGCCCACCAGGCTCCTCCGTCCATGGGATTCTCCAGGCAAGAATACTGGAGTGGGTTGCCATTTCCTTCTCCAGGGGATCTTCCCAACCCAGGGATCGAACCCAGGTCTCCCACATTGCAGGCAGATGCTTTAACCTCTGCACCACCAGGGAAGCCCATTAGTCTAAAACCCATGTACAAATCAGAGTTTAAGAAATCCACGATGTCTGAATCATTTAATATTTCAGGAGAATAATTTGAGAATTGCTCTGTTGTATTCACTTAGCAATAAGATTCACTTTGAGTTTGGAGACTCATAAGTGAAACAGAATTGGGCAGTGATGACAAGAGAGAGCAGACTATTAAACCACAGCACACTGTGAGAGTGCTCAGTTTTTCTCCTCATTTTCTCTTCTTCAGGAATATTAATTTTGAAAAGGTTTTGGGTTTATGTGACAAATTCTCTCCCCACCCCCTGAAAATTCTCAAAGCACATTTCAGAAACTCATTTTTGGCAGATGAAAATTTAAGTAAATTGGCCAAGGTCACAGCACAATAAGGGCAGAGTTATCAAGGCAATGCAGTTTCCTGCTTTTTCCACCATCCATGAAATTAGAGTAACTCCACCCCTTAAAATGAAAGGGTCTACTTTTTTTTTCTTTCTGAAATTATAAACCACGATTTTGAAATGTTTTTTACCATTAACTTAGACTCTCAAAAGTGGTCTTTTAGGGGTATGAAATGTATGTGTGTGCATTATTTCAGCTACTATAACTTCATATATTACAACCTACAAAATTTGCTTTAAAAGGAGAGTGCATTTTTCTTTCAAGCTGAACCATCAGATTTTCTTTTCATGAGATATGACATGATGAAGAAGCTCTCTGTAGGAACAAAACTAGTTCACTTTCTATGGGCAAGCACAGACTGTAAAGTAGATTATTAAAGTACACAGAAATAGAAAATTAGATCAGAAGTGATATTTTCCTATGAAGTCTTCTTTGGGCCTTATAAAATGAGAAAGAACTAACCTTGTTCTATTTCTGAGTCTTGAAAAAAGCCTCCAAGCAAGCATATCACCTTTAATTAGGTTTCTGCTTTTGGGAAGCATTCTACCAGCCCCCTTTCATTTATTTTTAATGA
The DNA here is from genome assembly GCF_001704415.2 of Capra hircus. Taxonomy (NCBI): domain Eukaryota; kingdom Metazoa; phylum Chordata; class Mammalia; order Artiodactyla; family Bovidae; genus Capra; species Capra hircus. The sequence continues at coordinate 40,268,101 of NC_030819.1, forward strand.
TGTTATCACTAACAGGCAAACAGTCCCTTAATAAAACAAAAACAGTTTCTATATAAAGCCTGGTGTACATGTCCTGAGTCAATCATCTAAAAACAAATGTTATGATTATTTCCGTTGTGCTCTTAGAACCCTTAATGGCCCTACTGTGCAGATATGCAAAACATCAGCCTAGGAAATGTAACCATGTCTGTTATGCAGCTTTCAATAAATGCTTTCCCATATTCACTTGAAGTATTAGCAGTGAGGTTAAACCTACAGGGTCATGAAAAAGACAGAAATGTCAATTAGTTGGGTTTTTTCCGCATAAGCTACTCCAGCTCTTTCATAAAAATGCTAACAGTTTAAGACTTTAAGAAACAAGCAGGGGGAAAACCCACCCAAAATATTTAGAAGCTAAATTAGTTTGTATGTTTAATGCTTGGTACCATTGTATTTTGTCAATAAATTCCAGTTTGTGGGAAGCAAAAATCTACGCACAGATACCTGAGTATTTTAGTTTCATCTTGTGTGTGTATGTGCGTGTGTGTGTGTGTGTGTGTGTGTTTAATGCTTGGTACCATTGTATTTTGTCAATAAATTACAGTTTGTGGGAAGCAAAAATCTACGCACAGATACCTGAGTATTTTAGTTTCATCTTTTCAATCTCCAAGGACAATGGTAAGTTTGCTATCCAAACCAAGTTTGGAAATTTAAATTAATATATAGCTTGATTTAGTATTTCCTCCATACATAGATTTTGAAATAAAATACAAAATAGACAAAAGTTAAAGACTCTCTTTTGAGAATAATGGTAGAGAATAGACTTTCCCTTTAAATATACAAAGATTTTAGGCCACTTAGGATCCCTGTTTTCCTTGAACTGTTATCCCTGCCTGGTTTCCTCATACAACCATTTCACTGCCTCCTGTTTAAATATTTCCCAGTATTCAATGCCTGTTTCTTTTTTTTAAGTTTTTAAAAAATTAATTTATTTTAATTGGAGGCTAATTACTTTATAATATTGTGGTGGTTTTTGCCACACATCAACATGAATCAGTCATGGGTGTACATGCTTACTGCCATGAAAATTTTGTTTTTCTTCACTCTGCTCTCAACTTGCATCATCTAAATATAATCTCTTCTTTTTCTAAATAACCACTAGATGCCATTTGAGTCAATTTTTTATCACATAACCTTATTGAGATTATAATTACATGTATTGTTTTATCTTCTTCTTCCTAGAGCTCCCTCTTAATTCAAGATAATGTCTATGAAGTTGCATTGTAATCAAGAGCATGGTTTCCCAGTAGAAAGTTGTGTTTTTTTCTTAGTTTTACTCCCCTGGATGGAGTAAGCAGAGAATGTATCCTTCTCATTTCAGCTTTTTTTTTGCCTCATCTCATCTCATCTCATTCATATACTTTATCAAAAGACATTAAGTTATTACTCTCTGTTAAAGAGCTGAAGTTTCTATATTTATATATATTATATATTATATAATATTATATATTTATATATATTATGTCCTATTTTTCCCCTTAAGAGTGGTCCCTAAAAAAAAAAAAGAGTGGTCCCTAAATTTTGTCAGCTTCTCAAAGGTAAGAACTACTGATAAATATGATAGTTGCATATGTGTGTAATAAATACTTCATGCATTAAATTAGGCAGAGCTCTGAGTTTAGTATATTTCTTACCACTCCATCATAATGCCAAACATGCACTTACAGTGATTTCCTTCACGTATTAAAACTTCTCTTTCATTTATGCAAAGGTGAAATCCAGAGTTGCATATATACATGCAACTGTTTCAATATATCCAAGTAGCCTCTTAAGTTTGTTAATGCTTTTCAGTCAGTTTCTCCAAAATCTGTACTGTCTTCTTTTTTTGTAAGTCATTCTGCTGATTTTTTTAGAATCTGTGCCTGAAGACAAATTGATAAACTTTGGCCCTTTCTCAAGTTACTTCTATCATAGACAATTTTAGCTGTTCACTGAGCTAACATAGGGTTAGTTTGTCTACGGCAACTGTAATAATATATAGTAGTAATTTTACTACCAACATGATATTTCATCATCACAAGCCTCATTAGAGAGAAATAATATAGAAACCACAGGCTTATGGCTCATGGTACCAGATTAGCATCCCCTCCATGGCACATTGAATCTAAGTTTACAAAAAGAAATTTGTAATAAATTTAGTTATTTCTTAATTATTAGTACTTCATGTCTGTTAGCATTTTCTGTTTCACAAGGTACTTTCCCACACATACATAATCTAATTGGATTTGAACTATAATCCATTGAGTTTGTGGTTATCTTTTTAATAAACAGACCAAATGAACCCCAAAGAACATAAGAGGTGGAATCTTCCTCTACTATTTGCTGAGACTTGGTAGAGCCAAGGACTTAAATTTACACTTTCTGAATCTAACATGGGCTACTTTTCATTTTACAATGATTATATCACATTATGGTGACAATTTTACATAAAAACTGGAGTAATTGTAAATCCAGACTTTGAAAAGTGGGCTTAAAATGTAAAACAGTAAGTAAGTCTTATTTCATGATATTCCTGGATTTTTATAAGAACTGGAGTAGATACATGAAGGTGTGTGACCAGTTTTTAAGATTACATCCTGGTATCAGAATGATTAGTTCCTATTGTCAAATTAACTCCAGAGTGCCTTGAGTAGGAATAAACCACCATTGAGGTATTGTTGAGCTCAATTTAAATAACTATGTTTTATGTTTAGAAATAAATTTTAAAAATATTTTTAAACACCAATCCTTAATTTTTTAGAGTATTCATGCTGCTACTCCAGTTGAATAATGTGACTGATGAGTTTACAAAAACCCCAATAAATATAACTTTAATATACAATTGAATGGGAATTTGTCAAAATGACCAACCGAGAAGTTTGTATTTCTATAAATAAATATTCACTTCTTTATAGTAAGTACCATGTTCACTACAACTTTAATCAACTTTTTTTTACTTAACCATTATAGAAATAGAACATGTTAATGCAAGCTTTCAGATCACTTGTAAACATTAAATATGGAGATTTTTTCCATTTTAATAATGCTGCTATCTATTTTACATGAACATGAACAAATGTGACTACAGTGAAATGTATGGTTTTCTAAAAGTGAATGAGTTTTCTTCTACTTGGAATTTATGGTATAATAAAAGATATCAGAGAAAAGACACACACACACAAACTTGAAAGAGAATATATAATTCAAACCCAGAGGGATTAGTTATGAAAATAACAACTGAGTTAGACTTTATTAACAGGAAAGAAAACATTTTAAAAGTGGAGGCCCATTATTTTTTCAAACAACATTGTTCCTTAGGATATCCTGCTAACTTGTTACGAGTGATAAGATTGGAAATAAAAAAGCCTGTCTTACAGAAGCATCAATCTTAGTGATAGTCATTTATTGGTAAGTGACTTACAATATGAGAAGAATCATGAGATGAAGTATCATTTTTTATATTTCACTGATTTTGGAGTTTTAAACTATTTTCTTCTCTTTGTTACTTTCCCTTTATATTATACATTATATTCTAATTGGCTTCAATTGATTTTGTGTTGTTACATTAGTAATTGTCAGTATATGTTATATAATTATTAAAATGTTAATTAGCAGTTTTTTCCAGTTAAAAGATGAAATTTGTAAGTTTATAATATTTTCTGTTTTATTTTGCTTTAGACGAAATTAAAATACAACGATATGTGCATACTAAGTCACTTGAATCTTGTCTGAATCTTTGCGACCCTATAGACTGTAGCCCACCAAGCTCCCGTGTCCATGGGATTCTCCAGGCAAGAGTACTAGAGTGGGGTGCCATGCCTTCCTCCAGGGGGTCTTCCAGACCCAGAGACTGAACCCATGTTTCTTATGTCTCCTGCATTGGCAGATGGGTTCCTTACCTCTACCACCACCTGGGAAGCCCATAAAATACATGCATAATTTAAATTTAATAACCACTGTATCTTAGGACTTCAAAACCAACAATTCTTAAGAGAACTGGCATAACTGCTGGCCCCTACAGATGTAGAGTACTTAAAAAAAATTGTGCCCCAGTTAATGCAGGTTTCAAAAGTACTTACTTTATTCCTAGGAAGATATACTTCTCATTGCATCTGATTTACCATCCTCACTGTTGTGAATGACTGTCTTACAAATTTTTTAACTTCGATAAAACTTATCAAATTGGAAAATTCTATATAATGAAGCAAGATAAATTGACTTCTTACAAAAGGACATTTGTCACCTGAGTATAATCACTAGCTTTCTGTGAAATTTTGTGTTTCCGTTTGTGAATTGTATATATCCATAAGCCTGTGGAATTTAGAATTAAGATAGTGTAATTCAGCCTCTAAATGGATCCATTTCACTCTTCGATTGATATAAGTGAAATTTCCACTTAACTAATTTTATGATTTCTTATGGGGCTTCCTAGGTGGTTCAGTAGTAAAGAATCTACCTGCCAAGGCAGGAGATGCAGGAGATCCCTGGGTTGGGAAGCCTCCCTGGAGAAGGAAATAGCAACCCACTCTTATATTCTTGCCTGGAAAAATCCCATAGACAGAGGAGCCTGGCAGGCTACGGTCCATAGGGTGGCAAAGAGTCTGATGTGACTGAGCACAATGATTTCTTATAAGAAATAATAAAGAATGTGTAACATTAGACTTGAGTGATACTAGAGTTTGTCTCACTCAACCTGCCAATTTTTTAAAAACTGAAGAAATCAAAACCTGAAGAAGTTGTCACGTGTTCAAAGTACCTGATACTAACTGGACACTAAATTAGTTTTATTTTATACACTAATGTATTCAGAAAATTGTATGCACTGTTTTAGTTACCTAAAGCTGTGGAACAAACTGCACCAAAACTTAGTGGCTTAAACCAGCAAACATTTGAAATCTCGCAGTCTCTATAGATCACAGACCTGGTACAACTTAGCTGGATGCCTCTGGCTTAAGGTCTCATGAGTTTGGGGCTGCAGCCTCATGTAAGGGCCTGACTGGTCAGGGGGGATTTATTTTCGTTATCTCATGTGGTTTTCACAGCCCTATGTCTCTTGTCCTATGTCTTGGCACAGGACTGTCTCATGACATTAGAGCTGGTTCTTCCATGACAAGAATGTCAGGAAAGGGAGAAAGAGAAATGGAAATGACAGACATTTTACAACTGAATCCTGGAGGTGACATTCCATCACGTTGCTTTATTCTCTTTGTTAGGTCTAACTCAGACTAAGGGGAAGGTTCTATACAAGATGTGAATAACAGGATGGAGGAATCACCAGAGCCATCCTGTAGGCTGTCCCTAACCTTAACCCTACCATATGCCCAGATAAAATACTTCCCAAGTAAAATATTTATTTATTAAGTCTTTATAGTAAAACATCTCAGGTAATGAAATTGGAATACAGACTCTTGGTGGACCAATACTATGTTCTGTGTATGTTTTTCTTTCCGATTTTGTACTGAGGTTACAAAAATTATGTCTTTGTACCTATGAAATATGCAGTGAAGTCTTAAAGATTAAACAGAGAAGATGATTCAGACATATGTACACAAGCACAAAGCAAGAGAGGGAGAGAGACAGAGAAATAGACTAAATACAGCAAAATATAAATATTGAATTTGAGGGAGGAATTCAATTAGTTTTCCAAGGGCTGGTTTAAGAAGTTACCACAATAAAATAATAAAAAGTTTTATTTTGCCACAGTTCTGGAGACCAGGAGTGTAAAATCAAGGTATTAACATGGATGAACTCCCTCCAAGAGGCTAAAGGAGAATCTATTCTTTACCTCTTCCAACTTCTGCTGTCAGAATTCCTTGACTATCACCCCAAATTCTGAACCCTGTCTCTGTCTCCACTCTGCCTCCTCTTTTTCCTGTGGCTCTCTTCTCTCTCTCTCTCAAATCTCCTTCTGCCTTTCTCGTATAAGGATATTTGTCACTGGATTTGCTGCTGCTCTTTAGTAGCTCAGTCATGGCTAACTCTTTGCAAGTCCCTGGGCTGTAGCCAACTAAGATCCTCTGTTCATGGGATTCTGCAGGCAAGAATACTGCAGTGGATTGTCATTTCCTTCTCCAGGGAATTATTGCCAACCAGGGATGAAACCTAAGTTTCCTGTGTCTCCTGCTTGGCAGGCAGATTCTTTACCACTGAGACAACTAGGAACCATTCCATATCACAATGATCTCATCTCAAGGTTCTTAACTTAATCATGCCTGTAAAACCCCTCTTTCCAAATAAACTAGAATTACTGGCATCTAAGGATTAGGGGTGGACATATAGTTTCGGCAGGGGGTAGGGGGTGGGGAGTGGGGATGGCTACCATTCCATCCACCACAGAAATACATAGGTATTCTTTGTTCAATTCTTGCAACTTTTCCAGAATTTTAAAAACATGATATTAAAGACCATAAAAACAGAGGTTACATTGTCAAATGTCATAAAAATTCAAAGAGCTTAGCATCTGACAAGCTAACTTACTTTTAAAGGTAAAACTTTTAAAATATACAGATGTATTAAATTAGGTGCTTAGTCAATCTGTGCTTCATTGTCATTCACTATTTGAAGTCAGTGGAGATTATGTCATGTCAAAACTCTTCTACATTGTCTGGCCTCTCAAATTTCTGCTTTAATCTTTTCTAAAACATTTAGGATATCAAAGGTCACTTTTATTTCAAAACAAATAACTATGTTCCCAATTTTGCTATTCTTGGAGTAAGACTGAGACTTTCTGTTAATTGCCACAAGATGACAACTTTTTCTCAGGTAGTAAGATCTTGAAGCCGAAAGGAATATTTTTGTTTTGTTTGATCTCTGATTAGTTTGTCTTTTCAAATATGTACATTGATCTTAAGAATCACTCTTTTTCATTTCTTTAGCTGCCGTGCCTTTAAGTTTGATTGAGTTAAAGTGGCTTTATGAAATATCTCTGCTATATAAAATGATAAATAAATGTATCTAATCAAGTGCCTCTATACTAAATGAGTCTATTTGCACTTACCTTAAACCATGAAGATCAAGACAAGCATTCCACTGAAGTAACTGCCGGGGGGAAAAAAGACACACACACACACACACACACACACACCACATATACACACACTACATACATTTACACATAAACAAGGAACAGTTTTAATCCTGGGAGGATAATAGAGTAGTTAACAGAATAATGATGGAAAACAAAATGTTTTACTAACTGTGAGAATTAGCTACTTTACAACTGAAATCAGTCACTAGGGTCTAGATAAGCTCTTAAAGCTTTCACATTTTATTTTTTTAACATTAAATCTCCAGTGTCTATCACATTGTTTAAGTAGATATTGATAATATCAAATAGATATATTTATAAATGTGTATACCACTAGTAATTAATAAATTAACTCACAGAGTAGCCAAACACAGTCAAGCATAAATGTATTGAAGTTAAATCAACTAGTCAAGGGATTGTTGGAACTTATATCAAACGTGTGTGTGTGTGTATATATACATTTGATGCCGTTTGCATGGACAACCTTTAAGAATTGTGGAGTCATCGACTCTAAAGCTGAAAGCAAACACAGGTGGTTGGTTCTATGTCTTTCTTCAAGAGACAAGCAATTATTATCCTCATGATCTATTAAGCCACATTTTCTTTAGCATGTGACAGCTAAGGTGATGTTGATCAAAAAATATAGCTCTTTATTCTTAAACAAGTTCACATGCACATAGATGTTTAACTAGTGCCTTTATAGAGCTATTATGAAAAAACACTAGCAGCCTTGGTCTGGAGAAGTAATTTATGACAGCTAGGTAAATGGTGTCCAAGATCACCTTGATAGTATTAGCTATTCAGTGTCCCTACCCCTGTACTGTGGCCTTTCTTTAACTCTGTTGACAAATGTGAGAGAGGAAAAAAAAAAAAAAAACAAAACAGACAATGAGCCCTACTCAGACTGCTTTCTCTGTTTCTCCTTCTAGTACCTTCTGCGTCAGATCATCTGTCAGTCAGTTAACAGAGAAACAAGTAGAAGGAGAAACTGCAGAGGAGTGAGTGTGTATGAGAGAAGCATAGTTAAAAGAAGGCCTTGTGTCTATCACTACCCTCCCCAACCTTTCTTTCTCTTTGGTTCATTAACTGGAAGTGTGGAAAAGTGAAGGGAAATGAATTTAACTTGTCCTGACATTAGTTAGAGACAGAAATGCAATGACTTCCAGAATATTTCTGCCCCAGAGAGAGGTAATTGAAAAAGTTGTTGTGTGGTTAGATGGTGTAATGAAAAATAAAGAAATGATTCAAGAGAGTGGAATCAAATTATAAGCATAAAGGCAAGTGTGCTGAAGATTTTAGCCAGTTGAAAAATTGAGAGATACTATCAGGACTGTGCAAATATATTGCTCTGATTAATTTTCCTGGGGTGAAATATGACAATATTTATAAAATTGACAATCCTGCCCTGAATAAAATTTTCTCTGTGATATAATAAGCTAAAATAAGCCATAACAAGTATCCATCTATGTAAAAACATTTAAGTAGTAAAGAACTGAATAAGAAGGTTTCATGTGAGAGTAAAAGGTATTTGTATCTGGACATTGCTCAGAGTTGCTTACAACCTGGGAGAATACTCAATAAACAAAGTAAAGGCTAATTTATCTTACAGAGGATCATATTTGAGTTTTGAAATGTTGTTTTGGCTGTCGGTGTTTTCTTTTCTTTGGATGCCTTTTACATGTTTAAAAAACAGTTTTTCAATATGACATGAGAGGAGTGTTCATGCATGTCACATGCATGCAGACTTCAGCCATGTCTGACTCTTTGCGACCCATGGACTGTAGTCCACCAGGTTCCTCTGTCCATGAGATTCTCCAGGCAATAATACTGGAGTGGGTTGCCATGCTCTTCTCCAGGGGATCACCCTGACCTGGGATCGAACTAACATCTCCTGAGTCTCTTGCATTGGCAGGCAGGTTCTTTACCACTAGAGACACCTGGGAAGATCTAAGATGAGAGGTATTCAAGGGTCAAAATAAATTCAGTTCAGTTCAGTTCAATTGCTCAGTCATGTTCGACTCTGTGATCCCATGGTTGCAACATGCGTGGCCTCCCTGTCCACCAACTCCCAGAGTTTACTCAAATTCATGTCCATTGAGTCAGTGATGCTGTCCAATCATCTCATCCTCTGTTGTCCCCTTCTCCCCCCACCTTCAATCTTTCCCAGCATCAGATGGGTCAGTTCGTCACATTAGGTAGCCACAGTATTGGAGTTTCAATTACAGCATCAGTCCTTCTAATGAATATTCAAGACTGATTCCCTTTAGGATTGACTGGTTGTATCTCCTTGAAGTCCAAGGGACTCTCAAGAGTCTTCTTCAATACCATAGTTCAAAAACATCAATACTTTAGTGCTCAGCTTTCTTTACAGTCCAACTCTCACATCCATACATGAGTACTGAAAAAAACCATAACTTGACTAGATGGATCTTTGTTGGCAAAGTAATATCTCTGCTTTTTAATATGCTGTCTAGGTTGGTCATAACTTTTTTTTCAAGGAGTAAGTGTCTTTTAATTTCATGACTGCAGTCACCATCTTCAGTGACTTTGGAGCCCCCCAAAATAAAGTCTGTCACTGTTTCCACTGTTTCCCCATCTATTTGCCATGAAGTGATGGGACTGGATGCCATGATCTTTGTTTTCTGAATGTTGAGCTTTAAGCCAACTTTTTCACTCTCCTGTTTCACTTTCATCAAGAGGCTCTTTAGTTCTTCTTTCCTTTCTGCAAAAAGGGTGGTGTCACCTGCATGTCTGAAGTTATTGATATTTCTCCCAGCAATCTTGATTTCAGCAATGCTTGATTACAGCAGTTGTGCTTCAGCATAGCATTTCTCATGATGTACTCTGCATATAAGTTAAAGAAGCAGGGTGACAATATACAGCTTTGATGTACTCCTTTCCCTATTTGGAACCAGTCTGTTGTTCCATGTCCAGTTTTAAAGGTTACTTCCTGACCTGCATACAGATTTCTCAAGAGGGAGGTCAGGTGGTCTGATATTCCCATCTCTTTCAGAATTTTCCACAGTTTATTGTGATCCACACAGTCAAAGGCTTTGGAATAGTCAGTAGAGCAGAAATAGATATTTTTTTGGAACTCTCTTGCTTTTTCGATGATGCAACAGATATTAGCAATTTGATATCTCGTTCCTCTGCCATTTCTAAAACCAACTTGAACATCTGGAAGTTCAAGGTTCACATGCCGTTGAAGCCTGGCTTGGAGAATTTTGAGCATTACTTTGCTATTGTGTGAGATGAGTGCAACTGTGCGGAGAAGGCAATGGCAACCCACTCCAGTACTCTTGCCTGGAAAATCCCGTGGATGAAGGAGCCTGCTAGGCTGCGGTCCATGGGGTCGCTAGGAGTTGGGCAGGACTGAGCGACTTCACTTTCACTTTTCACTTTCATGCATTGGAGAAGGAAATGGCAACCCACTCCAGTGTTCTTGCCTGGAGAATCCCAGGGACGGGGGAGCATGGTGGGCTGCCGTCTATGGGGTCGCACAGAGTCAGACATGACTGAAGCGATTTAGCAGCAGCAGCAGCAGTGCAGTAGTTTGAACATTCTTTGACATTACTTTTCTTAGGGATTGGAATGAAAACTGACCTTTTCTAGTTCTGTGACCACTGCTGAGTTTTCAAATTTGCTGGCATATTGAGTACAGCACTTTCACAGCATCATCTTTCAGGGTTTGAAATAGCTCAACTGGAATTCCATCACCTCCACTAGCTTTGTTTGTAGTGATACTTCCTAACCTTGACTTTGCATTCCAGGATGTCTGGCGCTAGGTGAGTGGTCATACCATCGAATTATCTGGGTCATGAAGATCTTTTTTGTATAGTTCTACATATAGATGTGAGAGTTGGACTATAAGGAGAGCTGAGCACCAAAGAATTGATACTTATGAACTGTGGTGTTGGAGAAGACTCTTGAGAGTCCCTTGGACTGCAAGGAGATCCAACCAGTCCATCCTAAAGGAGATCAGTCCTGAGTGTTCATTGGAAGGACTGATGTTGAAGCTGAACCTCCAGTACTTTGGCCACCTGATGCAAAGAGCTGACTCATCTGAAAAGACTCTGATGCTGGGAAAGATTGAGGGCAGGAGGAGAAGGGGACGACAGAGCATGAGATGGCTGGATGGCATCATCGACTCAGTCGACATGGGTTTGGGTAGACTCCGGAAGTTGGTGATGGACAGGGAGGCCTCACGTGCTGAGGTTCATGGGGCCTCAAACAATCAGACACGACTAAGTGACTGAACTGAACTGAACTCTGTATTCTTGCCACCTCTTTTTAATATCTTCTGCCTCTGTTAGATCCCTACCATTTCTGTTCTTTATTGAGCCCATCTTTGCATGAAATGTTCCCTTGGTATCTCTAATTTTCCTGAAGAGATCTCTAGTTTCCCATTCTAATTTTTTCCTGTTTCTTTGCATTGATCAGTGAGGAAGGCCTTTTTACCTCTCCTTGCTATTCTTTGGAACTCTGCGTTCAAATGGGTATATCGTTCCTTTTCTCCTTTGCTTTTTGCTTCTCTTCTTTTTACAGCTATTTTTAAGTCCTCCTCAGACAGCCATCTTGATTTTTTGCATTTTTTTTTTTCTTGGGGATTGTCTTGATCCCTGTCTCCTGTACAATGTCATGAACCTCCATCGTTAGTTATTCAGGCACTCTGTCAGATCTAATCCCTTGAATCTATTTCTCACTTCCACAGTATAATCATAAAGGATTTGATTTAGGTCATACCTGAACAATGCACATGAGTTCGGGTGAACTCTGGGAGTTAGTGATGGACAGTGAGGCCTGTCATGCTGCAATTCATGGAGTTGCAAAGAGTCGGACATGACTGGGCAACTGAACTGAACTGAATGATCTAGTGGTTTCCCCTACTTTCTTCAATTTAAGTCTGAATTTGGCAATAAGGAGTTCATGATCTAAGCCACAGTCTGCTTCCAGTCTTGTGTTTGCTGTCTGTATAGAGCTTCTCCATCTTTGGCTGCAAAGAATATAATCAATCTGATTTTGATATTGACCATCTGTTGATGTCCATGTGTAGAGTCTTCTCTTGTGTTGTTGGAAGAGGATGTTTGCTATGACCAGTGCATTTTCTTGGCAAAACTCTATTATCCTTTGCCCTGATTCATTCTGTACTCCAAGGCCAAATTTGCCTGTTACTCCTACTTTTGCATTCCAGTCCCCTCTGATGAAAAGGACATCTTTTTTGGGTGTTAGTTCTAGAAGGTCTTGTAGGTCTTCATAGAACCATTCAACTTCAGCATTACTGGTAGGGGCATAGACTTGGATTACCGTGGTGTTGGATGCTTTGCCCTGGAAACGAACAAAGATCATTCTGCATTTTGGACTCTTCTGTTGACTATGATGGCTACTCCATTTCTTCTAAGGGATTCTTTCCCACAGTAGTAGATATAACAGTCATCTGAGTTAAATTCACCCATTCCAGTCCATTTTAGTTCACTGATTCCTAAAATGTCAACGTTCACGCTTACCATCTCCTGTTTGACCACTTCCAATTTGCCTTGATTCATTGACCTAACGTTCCAGGTTCCTATGCAGCATTGCTCTTTACAGCTTCGGACTTTACTTCCATCTCTAGTCATATCCACAACTGGATTTTGTTTTTGCTTTGGCTCCGTCCCTTCATTCTTTCTGGAGTTATTTTTCCGCTGATCTCCAGTAGCATATTGGGCTCCTACCAACCTGGGGAGTTCATCTTTCAGTGTCCTATCTTTTTGCCTTTTCATCCTGTTCATGGGGTTCTCAAGACAAGAATACTGAAGTGGTTTGCCATTACCTTCTTCAGTGAACCACGTTTTGTCAGAACTCTCCACCATGACTCGTTCATCTTGGGTGGCCCTACATGGCATGGCTCATAGTTTCATTGAGTTAGACAAGGTTGTAGACCATGTGATGAAATTAGTTAGTTTCCTGTAATTGTGGTTTCCGGTCTGTCAGCCCTCTATGGAGAAGGAAAGAGGCTTATGGAAGCTTCCTGATGGGAGAGACTAACTGAGGGGGAAACTGGGTCTTCTGATGGGCGGGGCTATGCTCAGTAAATCTTTAATCCAATTTTTTGTTGATGGGTGAAGCTGTGTTCTCTCCCTGCTGTTTACCTGGGCCCAAACTATGGTAGAGGTAATGAAGATAATGGAGAGCTCTCAAAAGGTCCCATGCATGTACTGCTACACTCAGTGCCTCCAACCCTGGAGCAGGCCGCCGCAGACCCACGCCTCCCCTGGAGACTCCTGGACACACCCAGGCAAGTCTGGGTCAGTCTCTTGTGGGGTCACTGCTCCTTTCTTCTGGGTCCTGGTGCACACAAGGTTCTGTTTATACCCTCCAAGAGTCTATTTCCCAGTCCTGTATAAGTGCTGGCAGCTCTATGGTGGTGTTAATGGCTACCTCCTCCAAGAGGGCTTATGCCATACCCGAGTCTGCTGCCATACCCAATGGCAGTCCACTGCTGATCTGTACCTCCGCAGGAGACACTCAAACACAGTTCTGTCTCAGTCTCTGTGGGGTCTCTGGTCCAGATCTTTAGTTTTAATGATATTGAACAATTCAATTATAATTACTGAAGAATGTATTGATTGCAGTTTTTTTTTTAGTTATGGAATTAAAGTTTTTAATTGTATATTTGTTTGTAGACTCAAGAATATATTTGAACAAATCATTGATATATATAACCCTTCCAGGTTAATTGAGAAGGAAACACTAATATACAAAACATTTCTCCTATATGAAGCTCTTGAAATATCCTATTGCCAATCCAAACAGAATAAACTAAAATGAGATAATTGGGAAGGTACCCATAAAGTCAGCCTGAATATATTATCACAACTATATATGAGATAATATTTGTTTTAAAAAGATTCTATTGCACTGTAAACTCAGTCTCATTAGAGACTGCATTTAAAAGGCTTATAAAGTTACTCATTAATGTTATCTTGTTGTATCTCCACAGCTTTTTCATTAAAGAAAATTCAGCAGAAAGCATTTTCTCCTGATAGCAGGAACCAATTTGCAATAAATGTTCTGGAAACCACTAGGGAAGCCATTACTGAGGTCTAATAAAAACAGACAAGCGTAACTTGTTCTATATTTTTGTTTCAATCACACACAGATGAGACCCCGCTTTCCACACCAACTGCGAGAGACAGCCTTGACAAACTTTCTCTAACTGGGCATGGACAACCACTACCTCCAGGATTCCCATCTCCTTTTCTGTTTCCTGATGGATTGTCTTCCATAGAGACCCTTCTGACTAACATACAGGTAGGACTTTTTCACATTCTGGGAGAAAGGAACATGGAAGATTCAGCTGTCAATGTTTCCCAAAGTCATACTGTTCCAGCTTAATCCATTCTTGAGATTGACAAAACCATGATAATGAATTTTTCTAGCAATTTGATATTTTAAACTTAATACACAAATTCAATCGGTTAGAAATACCCAAATATGTATATTACATCTTAATAAAAACTTAGATGCAATGACCTGGGCCTTTTAAAAACCATTCTGCTTAAATGTTCTCTTTATTGCCAATTAATAGTAGGAATCTAGCTGTTTAAGTTTGTCTGATGTATTAAAAGACAGTACACCAGTTCTAATAAATATTTAGCTGTTTTTAAACTGCTGGCCCTTCAGTGAGGAAATGATATGTTTAGTCATTTAAATATTTCTAAATGAAAAAGAATCCAAAAAATCCCTTCTTTCATAAATTAGTTTATTTCAGTTAATAAGATTTCTTCAAAGAACAGACTTCAAAAAGTCATACAAAACTTTCCACAGATTTTCTATGTAGTCTTTAGGATGTATATTTTATGTACAGTACATTATGAATAAAAAATACAGTTAACAATAACATAGAACATGGAGCCAAAATAATAAGTGTTTGGGATAAAAGAAAGCATAATTTTTTGCCCACACATGAAGTGGTCATGTGGACCCCAGATGGAGCTTTTTGCCATCTACTTCTCCACACTTAAAGTAGCTGGTAGTAATAGGCTTGCAGATACTCTGGTGTTTTTTTTTTTTAATCTTTGTTCTAGCACTCAATCCTTAGTGGTATTTTTCTGTACACATTTCATACCATATTAAACTTTCTCCCAGTAGAAATGTAATTAATTTTATTTACCTCTCTAAGGACATAACAGAAGGCCTTTAATGTAACATATCTTCTCATCTGTTAATATGGCATTTTTAATACTAATGTAATTAGAATCTCCAGAACTGTATTCAACTTTAAGGTTTTATATCTCAGTAATTGAAATAAATCATCAATCTAACCTAAATGTAATCATAGCCAAATAATTGATTATACTTAAAAATAAACATATAACATTTTTTCTAAATTCAGCCCACATTATTGTTTTCTGAGTTAAAGTTCTTAATGCATTTCTCTTTTGTTAAATTAAATGCTTTCAAAAATACCCCTCAACATTTCTGAATTTACACTTTGAGAAGTAAGGGAACAATTAAGTTTCTTTTGTATGTTGTGTTTGTGTGTGTCTGTGTGTGTGTGTACACATATATATATTTATATATATATATAATTCTATATGAATCAAATAAAAAGCTAAACATTTACCTAAAATTCTCCATCTAGGTGTCTGTATATTCACTAACTAAAGCCTCTTTAATGGGGAAAAGAATAATGTAATTTCAATTTCAGGAAAGAAAACATTTCTCTGTAAATATTCACTAGTGTAAACCGGTTTGCTCATCTGAAAAGTAGATTTACACAGGGACCCTTGCATTCTGTGTGAAAACCACATCACTAGGTCAAATTCTGTGTTTGAGAATGTTTATCCACCCACCCATAGACAGTAATACACAGACTAGAAATGTTATCTGCATGCGTCCTTGCAGGCTAAATCGGTTCAGTCGGGTCAGACTCTATGTAACCCTATGGATTATAGCACTCCAGGCTTCTCTGTCCATGGGATTCTCCAGGCAAGTATACTGGAGTGGGTTGCCATGACTTCCTCAAGATCTTCTGAACCCAGAGATTTAACCCACATCTCTTAAGTCTCCTGCATTGGTGGGCAGGCTCTTTACCACTAGCACGGCTCAAGAAGCCCAGAAATGTTACCTATATCACCTCAAATTATAATTATTTCTTTAAAGAAAGAAAAAGAGAAAAAGGAAAATTTCAGTTTTAAATTTTACAAATTTTAGATAAATTATTTTTTAGTGAATGTATCTCTGGAAATAATACATTCTCTAGCCTTCCAAACATCCTTAAGAGGATATATTAGGAAGAATTGATTATAGGAGTGAAGTCAAAGTAAATTATTTCTTCTAGTCCTAAATCATAGGATTCTGGGTCTGACAAAGTTAGAACACTCATAATAAAAATGTTTCATTTAGGGACTTCCCTCTAGGTCCAGTGGTTAAGACCTTGCCTTCCAATGAAGGGGGTGAGGGTTTGATCCCTGGTCAGGTAGCTAAGATCCCTCATGACTCACAGACAAAAAATCAGAACATAAACAGCCAAAGCAATATTGTAACAAATTTAGCAGAGACTTTAAAAATGGTTCACATCAAAAAAGGAAATAATATTTCATTTAAAATAAACTATGCTTGTTCACTTCAGTTTCACATATAGATGTATACAGATGAGATATTATATATGCATATGTATGAATTTGATACCTATATACAAGTATATGTGAATGCACATATATGTATGAAAGGTAAAATCAATTGAAAATCTTACTTAGTGCCATATACAGTAAAACAAAAGACAATACATACATACATTCATACATACTTATATACATGTTCACATACACACACACAAGCCAGACATACATGTTAAATTTATGTTCAGTTATAGTTTCACATTATTTTGCAAAAGGTCATAGTTGCTAGCTCTTTTATTATTATTACATATATTGAGTTATAGTAATATCCTAGGAATCGTATAGAATATTTAAACAGTCATGACTCTGACTCATGGGGCATACAGTATAAATGTGTTTGCTGTCCAAATTCTAATTTGGGTAATTACATTCTGTCTACCTCAATTTCCTTTGTAAGTTCAATTATATATAATGGTGTTCTCTGCTTTCTGTTTCAAATGGCAACACTCTTTTGGTGTGGTAAATTTAAAGCTCTATATTTCCTTTGAAGATACTTTATCACAATGACAATGAAAAATAATTGAGTTGAAAGTATTTGCATTTTATATCATACAATATCATGTTTAAAATTAAAGGTTTATTGTGTATGCTTTCTGTTTTAAAATATTGTGGTATATTTAAATTTAATGCATATAAACTCTATTTTTCTTAGAATTAATGACCAAAACTACTCAATATTTAAGGAGTTATTGTTCTAATATTCAATCCTTTGATTTCATGATATTGTATAATTTGATAATTTTAAAATTAAGAATTTTTAATAGCTACTGTAGATGTCCCTTCCATGACACATTATCAAAATTGAATTTTCTTAAGTGGTATTTCTTTGTGGTTTAAAAGAGGGCCTGTAGAAAAATATTATATGCTAGTATTTGAAAATATATATACTATATATAGTATAGAAAATACATTTTATATATAGTATAGAAAAATATAGGTAGTATAGAAATATATGTTATACTGTATATCTTTAAGTACCAGATTTTTGCTAATTCCTAGAACTATACTGTTCTTTCTTAAAGTTTGAATATTTTTATAAATTAGAAGTCATAAAGTATAATGATATCTTCAGTAAAGAACAGCAATTTCACTTAAGTGACATTTAAATTCACTCTAGATTTTGCTTTTTAGAATTAAAAAAATTATATGTAATTTTATTTTATTTTATTTTTCTATGTGGACTGTCTTTCATTTTGGTTTCCTTAATCAAACATGTTCATGGACAGCTCCCTATGAGATTTTAGGTGAGGAAAGTAGAATTTTAATATCAATTTACTGGATGTGACACTTTCGATCATTGATTATCATTTGAACAAACTGAAGGGAGAATTTTACCCACTATTCTCAATCTGAGCTTTCAAGCTGTAAATCATAACTGGGATATATTTGCACACAAGACTAGGAATAAATATGTTATACTGTTTATTACTCTATTTACAAAAATTATTTTAAAGGATAGTTAGATAAATAAAAAGTAGAAAAGAAAAATAAGGTAGAGAATATAAAATTTAGTGAGGGGTGATATTAGCACTAAGGATATGCCATAAGGGGAGTAGGATAGCTGTTTGGTTCACTCTGGTTTGTCTTTGTGGAAGTATTAAACAAACAAGGAAAATCTAAAAGGGATGTTAAAAACACAGTGAATGGCAGGCTGAGATTGGTTCACTATGGTCTGACAAATAAACATATTCTGATTGTGGTATTTAAGAAGCATTCTTTACTTCTATATTTAATGGAAGACAATGAAAAATAATTTGACCAAAATATTCTGGTTATACATATTCCAGTCTTTACATTTCAATGTCATGACCAGTAATATATCTTATACATTTCAAAGAAATGAATCATTTTTATTTGCATTATTAATATGTATTTTAATTATAAAAATATGTATTAGTAATTATATAGTTACTAATCTTCTCTAACTGATGAAAGAATTAGAAAGAAACTTTTCAAAAAGATAATAAAATAAGACATTGACTTCAAAATATGGGTAGACTAGCATCAGATACATTGGTTTTTATATTATATCTTTTTATCTTTAATCATAGTATGTTATATCTTCTCCTGTGTGTCCCATTACCAATTTTGTGAAGAGAGATCATGGAAAAAAACAGTAAAACATAGCCAATATTTTAAACTCAGTTTACCGTAATGAAGAGAGTGGCATTAATCTCTTAAAAATCTGGACTCTGTATCATATTTACTAATTTATATCATATACAACAACAATACAAATATTAATAGTAAAACTAATTTTACTGAGGATTTCCCTGGTGTCTCAGTGGTAAAGAATTCCCTTACCAATAGAGGAGATGCAGGTTCCATCCCTGGGTCAGGAAGATACCATGGAGTAGGAAATGGCAACCTACTCCAGTATGTTTGCTGGAAAATCCTGTGGACAGAGGAGCCTGGTGGGTTACAGTCCTTTGGGTCCCGAAAAAGGCAGGGCATGACTTAGCAACTAAACAGCAATATTTGCTGAATAATCTTAATATGTCCCTGTGCAGGAAATATGCTCCTTTGAGTCTCCTCTACTCTAACACTACTTAAATTCTGGTACTTCTAATTCACCAATGTCTGAGTTTTTCCCATTACAAGCAATTTTGCTACCTAAGCTGGGGGCCCTGCATTTTATCCCAGTTCAGGCATGATCTGCTTAGAGATAGCATCAGATCTCATAGGTTAAGAGTTCAGCCTCACAAACCTGCTTCTTGCCCCCACTTTCATTGCCAGTTGTAAGTCCAGGTTGTACCCTGTGCTTGTGACCAACCAGCTACAGACTGGAGTTTCCCACCATGCCTGCCAATTAATTTGTTAAAGCAGCTCATCGAACTTAGGAAAGTGTGTTACTTATATACCTGGTTTATTATAAAAGATTATAAATCAAGGTCCAGAAGGAGCGAGTGAATTGTCCAATACAATTCAGAAACAGATGGGAGAAATATATAGGGCAATGTATTTGGAAAGAGGCATAGAGCTTCCACTCCCTCACACGTCACCCACCCTGTACCTCTATACACTGACCAATTCAAAAGTTCTCTGGATCTCACCCATCCTTTAGGGACTTGCCAAACGTCAACTTATTAACAGAAACTCATGTGTGGTTGCAAGGAGTTTATTATGAATAACAGAAGACCCATTTCACCTCTGTTGTTCTTATCATTTAGGAAGTTCCATTCCCTGTAGCATCTCTAGATACCAATATCCAGTATAGGATACCTAGAAGTGCTTTTGATGTAGAATTCATTGTTAATCAACTTTGAAGTACAGTAACCATAACAGTAAACCAAGTATAGTATCTTTTGTCACAAGAGTGGCAAAAATGCTTTAGTTGATACTGTTCTGTCATATTTTTTTTAAAGTTCCTAACTTCAAGGCACACTATCCTTTTTTGGAATGAAACATCAAACAAACAAAAAAAGAAAAGCCAAAAACCTCAGGGTTGCTCTGACCTAGGTTTAGTCAACTTACTCATTTGGGACAGTAGACCAGTCACCTCCTCCTTCTGAACCTTGGTTTTCTCATCTTTGAAAGGTCTAAGCTAGAATAGATAATGGCTAAAAATCTCCTTCAGCTGGGTTTGTTGTTGTTTAGTAGCTCAGTAGTGTCCGACTCTCATGCTACCCCATGGACTACAGTCTGCCAGTCCCCTCTTTCCATGGGATTTTCTAAGCAGGAATACTAGAGTCTATGTGATCCCATGGATTACAGCCTGCCAGGCTTCTCTGTCCATAGGATTTTCCAGGCAAGAATACTGGGTTGCCATTTCCTTATTTATTCTCATTAGCAATAGCAAATTACTCAACACAAATTTTGTCACCTGAGTTTCAATAATACTCATGGAACTGTACATGTCATCTAATTCTAAAATTTGTACAAAATACAAATATGTACCATGTAAGATTTTCTTCCTCTAAGATCTAACTAGTAAATTAATAAATGCTTCTGTCATATCAATATTACTGTAAGTCTCCTATACAGGCAGATATTTATACTTCCTAGGCAAGAGAAGTAGTTGAAATATTGCTAGATTAATGTGTCCTTTATATATATAGTTTATAAACTCATTCCCTAAAAAATGATAGAAATTTGTTTACACGGCATAGTACTTTAGAAAGCAAAAATACTTCTGTATTATGACAGGCATTATGTCTGCATATAGAAAAGAAATCTGAGGTCAAACAACCACTATCTTTAATAACTGCTGTGTCATAGACTAAATTTAAAAATTTTTTTAAGAATCGTTACTATCCAGCTTCAACATCATGAGAACTGACCTCCCCTTGAGAACAAATTTTATGTTTTAAGCCTTGTTTTTTTTACATTAAATCACATTGCCATCATAGAATTTTGCTTGATATCGCATGACCACATGAGACCTAGCATTTAGTGTGACCTTTTGCATATGATCTACCTGGAAAATTTACAGAAGTTACACAAATCCGATAGTACTGTTATCACTGATAGTTAAAATAGTGTCCCAGTGATTTGTAGATGTTGTGAACACTATTTGCTTTTGTTTTTCCCAGTCCCCTGCTGCATTGAAATTTAATTGGTTTTCTGTATTTTTTGCAGAAGAGCTGTCACAGACAATAACATATTTTTTGCATATGTATCAGTTTGGCTTTAGTGAAGATTTTTGTTCACACTGGACTCCTACTGATGTGCACTGATTTAAAGTCTAAAAATGAAACTTAATTTTATACAGCTTATAAGTAGTCCCTAGAGGGTATTGGATCCTAAAAGCTAATATTTTTCAGACATAATCAGCAGGGATAAGTAATGTACTACCATTAGCGACATTAACAGCAATGTAACAGAAGGAAACAATAAACATAAATGTTCTTAGCAACTTTATACTTTACAACAAATATTAATATAAAATTACACAAATTAGAACTGCAGCTTAACACTATTCAACACGTTTATTCATAATGATTGTTTCATATTTAAAGAACACCAAAATATTGTGTTTTGTCAGCCAAGGACAATAATAGTTTAATAGTAATTTATTTTAAACAGCTACTGATAATACAACCAATCAACACATTAAGTGGTGCCAACATTGGCATCTTGCTAAATAATCTCTAGACATTGCACAGAGAGTACATCTTTCAAAGATAAGTCAACAAGAGCAATCAGAGCAGAAAATTAGAATTTGGTATCTTAGAATTAAAATACAGCTAAACTAAAGTTTTAATTGGGGTGATCTAAAAGGGCACTTGATGTAATGATCTCTTTCATTTGTTACTAATTGTTTGTTCCTGATGAAGAAGAAACATATACAGGAATGTTGCCGAATTGAGTTAAGATGGCAGTTTCCTTAGCAGCTATGTTTTATTGTTAAAAACAAAAGAGTAGAGAGAAATGAACTGCCATCGAGCTTGTTTCTTATAACAAAAATTAATCCAGAAAATTCAGGGTCAGTTATTCTAAATATTAAATATTAATAGCTTATATGTGCTTGAAAAGAGACTTAAAAAGACTTGTGACAATTGGTGGGCTGAGCTAAACGTACATTCCTATTGTATTAGCAAGTCAAGCTGGAATTGAAATGTATGAATCAAACTTCTTATGTCATTTCCTACAAAGGGGTAAAGGGTTCTCAAATATATCTACAACTGGCAATAACTACCATTTCATTTCTAATTTCAATTGAAAAATTCAGCTGATGATGTTCACAAACCAAACCAAAGCATCTTTTCCAAAAGGGCATTTTGAATTGCTGAGTTGAGAAGGATTGAAATCTTAGCTTCAATTTTTGCTAAAAATTTTAGTAATAATTTTCTAATGCATCTTAGCAGAGAACACATGCAGAACACTTTGCATAGGTTTTACATATTCTCATAATCTCATTTTTGAAAATTCATAACACTACTCATATATTAATATAGCATATAGTCAAATTTTATATATATATAGTATTTTATAAACAGTTATATAAATAGATATAATTTGCTTTTGCCATATACTATTATTATATATACTGTTAAATATTCCCCTAAAATATATCCTCTGTTTAGAGCCATTTTGATAGATTTTTAAAAAAATAATGCATTACTAAGCCATGAAGTTTTGGATGCATATTGTGTATCTCAAGAAACATATACCATATTATAATTTCTATTCAATAAATTTTTGAAATCTACGCTACAGTAGGCACTCTCTGAGTTTTAGTACCCATAGTATCCAATGAGAGAAAATGTCTCTGCCTCAGAGAACTTACATTTCAGTGAAGAAGATGCAAAATATGGTACTAAGCTAATAAACGGATGACAATATTACGTAATAAATGATATGAAGAATTTTAAGGAGGGAATAAAAAGTTGAGTTTGGAGGGCTAGTCCAGGTAAGCTGTGAAGAGAAGGGTTTTCCCCAGTGATGGCTGAACAAAGGTGAAGTGAATGTAGGAGTGAGCCATGCAAAACACGGGAGGAAAAGCATTCAGGAGGGAAACAGAGAGCCAGGTTCCCGGTGCAGAAACAAATTGGTGCCTTAAGAAATAAATGGCCACTCACATTGTATATAATCTCAGTAGGGAGTGGCAGAGAATTAGCCCTGAGAGATAGGTGAGTATTGCTAACATCGCATGGGGTTACATAAACTATGTCAGATAATTACACATGGAACAAATCAGTCTAATTTTCTTCACAATATTTAATTTTAAGATACACTTATGTGTTGCCCTCATGTAGTATTAAACCTAGATATTCTAATTAGAAGCAATTGAACCTGCATGCCAAAAATATTTGTCTTCCTAAAATAGTTTAATTAAACATAGAAAAATTTTGCTTTACTTTTACTATTTATCTTAGCGAGTACAGAGTGACTGCACAGCAGGAATGAAGGTATTTGATAAGTGGGCTGTTCTCTTTTAAAATATGTTAAAGTAATGAATGAAATGTGCTTCATCCCAAAATATTATAATTCTGAATACCTTCTTTGTACAGGGGCTCTTGAAAGTTGCCATAGATAATGCCAGAGCTCAAGAAAAACAGGTTCAACTTGAAAAAACAGAACTGAAGATGGATTTTTTAAGGGAAAGAGAACTAAGGGAGACACTTGAGAAGCAGTTGGCAATGGAACAAAAGAATAGAGGTATTTTTAAACTTCCAAATAAGTTTAATACTTAGCATCAAATATTCAGCATAACAATATTTTGTGATTTACTATGAAACTGTAATTTTTTTGTTTTTACCTGTAGCTATAGTTTAGTGCAGGATTTGAATCCTGAGCTTAACCTTCAAAGTACACGGTTTCTCTTCTCTCGTACCTCAAGAAACTGAAATATATCCATTATATCACATAATTTTTATTGCTTATAGATTTAACCAATTCATAGTTTTAAAATAAGAAGGAGTTCTGATAAGATGACAGCCATGAAGAAGAATTATATATTCATTCATAATTGCCCTTTGAAAAGCTTGAGTTAAAGTCATAAAACTAAAATAGAAAAATACTGATTATTCAAGCGAAGCAGATTTAGTGAGATATTTATCAACTGAAATGGAAGACTGATGAATATCTGAACAAATGACCAAAGTTGAGTGTTTGTATAATTTTCCTTCTGAATGCCTCATTTTCACCCAACAAGGTCAAAGACACATCAGCGTAGAAACTGATGTGAATTTTTATTGGGTAAAAATAATGTTATTATCAGTCTATGAACTGCTTCTTTTTATACACTTTGCAGTGCATATTCAGATAATTTTGAAGGTCATTCATATTTGTGTGCTTATTTTACATATGAGATCCAAGAGTATTTTCTTTACAATCAACTTCCCCTCTGCTTCAACTCTAAAGTTCTCCTCAATATTTAAAAGGGGAAGCTTCTCTCATTTAGTAAGTATCCACTATAAATAATCCACACTTTCTTCTGATATATGTGACGTGGTCATTTAAAAATAATTCTTTCTTTCAAAACTTGCAGAACTAATAGGTTTTTTATTAGTTCCTCTGAAGCAATAGTTATCAATTCCCAGGATGAGGCTGATTTGGGCAGCTGGCACGCCCGGTGTAGAGCACTGTTCTAAGTAATGTGACCTCACATAGATTTAGCTACTAGAGTAAGCAAAACAAGATGAATGTTGATGGCAGGATATGTTCTGAGTAATGAATATGGTCAAAGGGTTCGTTCTTTGGAACCATCTTCCATGAGATAGCCATGTCGCAATTTTGTTCTCACTTGGAGAAGTCTTTTTTTGAACAAAACTTAAAAGCAGAACCTTGAATTCTTAAGGTAACCTTTTGGTTACTTGAGAGATTTTCAGAAGAATTGTGTTGTTTTAACAACTGTTGGAAGTTTTACATTGTTTTATTCCTTTAACCACTAAAGGTATAGGGCAAAATGTTCCACAGACAACATCATAAACCTACCATTTAATTAATAATGAACAACAAGTTAAAGGTAATGACTGTCAATAATGGTCTATATGAATGTGTCTATGGAAGCCGTGTGTTATCCTGAAGAGAGAAACATGGCAACCCCATTTGCTTCAATCACATAGGAGGAAACAAAGAACAGTCAATGGCAAAGCACTGGGTATTGAGCTTTTAATGCCATGGGATTAACAATCCGAATAAATAATTCAGCAATTACTGTTTCTTTTCAAAGAGAGTATATAAGCATTCATCTTTAGAAAGGAAAAGAGTAAGCAAGTAACTTTGTTAAGATTTTCACAGTATTAAATAAAGGAAATTAGCATTTATTTGAAGCATTTATTTATTTGTTTTTTCTCATAAGATTTGACTCAATGTAAAAACAATTTTTTGTAAATATATGTTACCAGCAGCAGTAAACTATAAGACAATGGTCTTCCATTTTAATAATATTGATTATAAAAACAGGATTTTTGGAAACTGGAAATTCAAAGTAACACTCTTACATGAACCATTGTTACCTTTTTTGATGTCTTGACTGAATACTATGCTAGGTAAAAAATGTTGCTTGTCAATCTGTAGTAAGTAATTATACAATACATTTGTAATGGTTACTTCTTATGACTAATTCTGCCAGAAGGATTTTCTCATTCTTTCACATTCATATACACAATATTTATCAACCATCCAGAAAAACAAAATATTTCAAAAAAAACAATTTTATGCTTTCTATATGCTGATTGGTTACTTTATATATAGTGTAAAAGTTAAAACAATGATCAGTTATTATATGTATAAAAGTACAGTAAACATACATTTGTGAAGAAGATGTTATTATTTATTGATTACATATTATGTACAAATACTTCAATTGGTCAGTAGGAAAAACATTAATCATAATTAACTCTTTGTATCATAGGCTACTTTGTTAAGTAGCAATGAAGTTTTATACTCATCAAATTCCTACAGTCTAAAAGTGTAACTTTCCTGAAATATATAATACTGCATATACATCTGCTATGAAATTATTAATATCTCTAAGCAAATTGCAATAGTTTCATCAAAAAGTCTGTTTATATAGATATATTATTAGCTCCATATATGCAATAGTATTTATTACGTTGTCTAAAATTTCAAGAAAGAATTATTAAAAATTTTGCTGGTATAACATTTTTGTAAAGATAGGGGAAATGCTCCACTTACTACTCAAAATTAATGTTTCATAAAGAGAGACTAATCTTAAAGGTTTATACTATTCAGATTACTTTGCATTTGTCTGATTCAAGGGCAGAGACTAAACTACAAAATTTATTTAATCAGCCTGCTTTTATTAGTGAGCATAAATATTTATTAAAATTAGTTTCCCATTAAAACTGTCTCCACATATGATAATTAAAGGCGTTCTTGTAATAGTTCAAGGCTACACAAAAATTGGCCTCCTTGGACATTTTACTGAGATTTATTTTAGGTAAAAGTGGGTTATTGTTGTTTTTTTGTTTTGTTTTGTTTAAACTTCCTCTGCACAGACAGGTGCAGTCCAGCAGGGGGAAAAATAATATTATTTTTAAAATAGAGACCATTTGTGGAAATGTGAACATTGCAAAAATTCTGAAAAATAATAATGTGTATATACTCTTTTCTAGCCATAGTTCAAAAGAGGCTAAAGAAGGAGAAGAAGGCAAAGAGAAAATTGCAGGAAGCACTTGAATTTGAGACAAAACGGCGTGAGCAAGCCGAACAAACACTAAAACAGGCAGCTTCAACAGATAGTCTCAGGGTCTTAAATGGTAAGAGGATGTGTCTTTATGGATGACTAACTAACTTTCATTGTGAATACTCAAAACGCAATTTACATGTGTTTGTGGGTTTGTGTTTCTATGGCTGGTGATTCATTAAGCTCTTTTTGAAAGCATAGTGGAAAGAAAAGTCACATGTGTTGGGAGAAATGTTTTATTTCATGGGTGCTTCCACAGTTTTGTTACTTCAGTATCTGAGATGATATTGCTTTTCTATTTAGCCAATTCTGTCTGTACTGAAACATGATAAAATATTAATATGAGAAGTTCTCAAACCCCCCATCTCATTTTCTGAACAATTTTGCATTATTTATCCATTCAAATCTTCTGATAATTCTCATGGTTATGGTCTTTGTTCAACCTTTAAAAGATGACAAAGATTTATGTAATTTTAATTCAGCACCAAAGTAACAGGTTGCTTTTTTTTAAAAGGACAATGGGAATCAAATGAAATGTGTGTCACTCTTACCTTTCTGTGTTTTTAGACTCTCTGACCCCAGAGATAGAAGCTGACCGCAGTGGCGGCAGAACAGATGCCGAAAGGACAATACAAGGTGGGAATTTGCAAAAGGCTATAAATCTAGATCTTGCTCTATGAGTTTTTCCTCTGCTTTAGCCTGCTATTCAAGCATGTAGCCTACCATCTGGGCCACATCAAAACAAGTTCAAACAAGGTCAAGTTCATCTTGCTTGTTTATATGAGTGAATTCATTTTGTGCTGATAGATTTTCTTTAAATTAACAGGTCATTTCTGTTTATACAATGCAATTAAAAAGGAATAATTAATTTTAAACAATGTATGATTTAATCTTGAACACAGTAAATGTGTTTTATTGAATGTGTGAAGCCCAATATAATAGATGAAAGTTTTATAAATTCTATATCAATAAAATCATGAGTTAACTAGGCAGTTCTTAAAATTTGAAATTACCTTCTTTTTGTTTTAGTGACAACTAATGCAAGGTACATGTAAAATAAACCAGGTGAAAGCTAACAATAAATAAGATTGTTTGATCCTATGTGAACTTTCCAAGTAGACTGTGTGCCATTATATACACTTTAATAACACAAATATGCTGAGAAAAATCGTATAGAGAATACTAAAGGGAGTTTTTTTAAACACGCAGAAAAGCAAAATATGTATATTGCCAAGACCACGCTATTAGAAGAGAACAAAATCTGAAGGTAGCATTTATAGCCTCACATCTATTCTAGACAATAAACTCAATCTAACAACATGAATACTAAACAGTAAAAAGAGCATTAAATGAAAATGATTCTTCAAAGGGAAGCCTAAAATGATTAACTACTATAATCCTCCCAATTGCTTTTATTTTGCATTTTAAGTTCATTCATTTGGGGGATATTGTTTGACATTAATCGTGTTACTCAGTCAGTTCCAAAAGTATCATCCTTAGTTTACTATAAAGGAAATATAATTGTGTAAAGTATCATATACACAATAAATAAAAATCAGAAACCGGAGACATTCCTGGAGAATGGTTTTTGTTTATTAATTGATTTTACCATGATAATTATTTTTTAAATCCTAAGGCTTGAACCATATGTTATTATGAGACATCTTGTAGAAAACATTTCATTTTTTAGAGCATTATGGGTTTCAGCAAAATTACATATATGTGTGACTATAATATTATTAAATTCAAAAGATCTATGTTGCTTTGTAAAGAATTACATGCATATGTTAACAAATTACTAGTAACAAAGCCAGTGCTCTTTATCAGGGACAGTAAGTCCATTGTGAACTATCAGAACTGTGGTCTGTGTATTTGGGGATTCCTCAGGCACTAACTTAGTTAATGTCCAAAGTGCTGGACATAAAAAAGCACACAAGCCTCCTGGTAGATGTGATATATAAATTATCTGATATCCACAGAATTCTCAAGGTGATTAGAATTCAAGCAAGAAAAATTATGGACACTGCATTCTTTCATATACATGGGAAGTTTAAGAAGGCTTAGGTAACAATTAAACATCTCTGCATAACTGACATAAAATATATTTCATGAGTTTGCTATTAGCAATATTTGGATCATAAATAAGGCTATAATTACTTTATCAGAATTTGTAAAACACAAATTCAGATGTATATTTCAATATGGGATAAAGTCTTGCTATATAGGTCAAAGTTTTGACTACTTTCAATCTCTATTATGATTTACTTACACTCTGAAGAAAATTTTTAGTAATAAATTACATTCTTTCTGCCATCCAAAATGTTATATATAACACAGAAAACCCATTCAAACAACTCTATAACTCAGGAAAGGAGAAACATTTGAATGACAATTATATATAGTTATTTAAAGCAAATATTGTTTTTTATGGGGTTATTTATTGCTTTTTCTTAATTATAATGTGAAACACTTTTTCAATTCTTTCATTAATCTTATCAATTAAAAAGATGAGTTCCTTAAGCCTAATATAAATAATCAATAATATTCTAATTTTTGTGCACTTACACTTGAATTTAATGATTTTTCTGATAATCATACTCTTCAATGAAAAGTTTTCTGTAAGACACCTTAATATTAATAGTTTTAATTAGATAATGTGAATTTTTCTCAAATGTAATCTAAAAAACACACGTAGATGAATCTGTGTTTCTGTATGTTAATTGCTATCGGTTATCTCACTTGACACTACCCAAGACTTTTAAAATACCAAATCAAAGAGATCATCTTTTGCTAGTCTAACTCAACTAAATGAATTCATTTAGTCCTTTGAAACATCTTTTTTTTTAACCTTGGAAACTAAATTCATAAATTTAAAAGCTAACAAAATAGCAAAATTAATGATGTAGAGAAAATATCAAAGAACAAGGACTGTGTTTAGTAAAATGAGGAGTCTAAGTTCAAGAATGGGAAAGGCAAAAGAAAAAGAACCAGAACTAACTGCTAATTTGTGAAATGGTCTATATCAGACATTTTGGCAGCTATAAGTACGTGTTGCTTCACAGCTCATGAATGACACGAACACAGCCCTGATCCCTTCCCAGGAGTTATGAGTCTTTGTATTCCTTCTTGCTCCCAATCCAACCATAACTGAAATTATTCTGTATTCCAAAATAAGCTCAACTTAGTTAGGAATGAAAAAGGAAACTCACATTTCTTTATACTTGGCATGTACTTACTCATTTTTAATATTTTGTTAATAAATGAGCCAGATTTGTCCCATGAATTAGTTACCTAGCAGTCCGGTACTTAAATACTACTCAGTTACCCCCAAATAAATGTTGCTTCATTAGTATTTAGTAGAATCATTTCTATAAAAGTACAGAGCTGTGGAAGAGAAAAACAGAAAGCAGCTTAGAAACTATTGCTGAGCAAGGGGCTCTAAATAATTTACTTATCTGGATAAGTAAGGTAAATCAGCTCGTACTATACAGGAATGAAGTTCTCATTACTGATACTTCTAGTAACTAAACTCAAAATTAATAAGCTTGGTGGAAATTTAATGACTATATATATATATATATATATATATATATCCAGTTCAGTTCAGTCACTCAGTCATGTCTGACTATTTGTGACCCCATTAACCACAGCACGCCAGGCCTCCCTCTCCATCACCAGCTCCCAGAGTTCACCCAAGCCCATGTCCATTAAGTTGGTGATGCCATCCAACCATCTCATCCTCTGTCATCCCCTTCTCCTCCTGCTCTCAATCTTTCCCAGCATCAGGGTCTTTTCAAATGAGTCAGCTGTTCACATCAGGTGGCCAAAGTACTGGAGTTTCAGCTTTAGCATCATTCCTTCCAAAGAACACCCAGGACTGATCTCCTTTAGAATGGACTGGTTGGATCTCCTTGCAGTCCAAGGGACTCTCAAGAGTCTTCTCCAACACCACAGTTCAAAAGCATCAATTCTTTGGAGCTCAGCTTTCTTTATAGTCCAACTCTCACATCCATACATGACCACTGGAAAAACCATAGCCTTGACTAGACAGACTTTTGTTGACAAAGTAATGTTTCTGTTTTTCAATATGCTGTATAGGTTGGTCATAACTTTCCTTCCAAGGAGTAAGTGTCTTTTAATTTCATGGCTGCAGTCACCATCTGCAGTGATTTGGGAGCTCAGAAAAATAAAGTCAGGCACTGTTTCCACTGTTTCCCCATCGATTTGCCATGAAGTGATGGGACCAGATGCCATGATCTTCGTTTCCTGAATGTTGAGCTTTAAGCCAACTTTTTCACTCTCCTCTTTGACTTTCATCAAGAGGCTCTTTAGTTCTTGTTCACTTTTTGCCTGCCATAAGGGTGGTGTCATCTGCATATCTGAGGTTCTTGATATTTCTCCTGGCAATCTTGATTCCACCTTGTGCTTCGTCTAGCCCAGCATTGTACTGGGCTGGACATTATGTACTCTGCATATAAGTTAAATAAGCAGGGTGACAATATACAGCCTTGATGTACTCCTTTTCCTATTTGGAACCAGTCTGTTGTTCCACGTCCAGTTCTAACTGTTGCTTCCTCACCTGCATATAAGTTTCTCAAGAGGGAAGTCAGGTGGTCTGGTTTTCCCATCTCTTCCAGAAATTTCCACAGTTTATTGTGATCCACACAGTCAAAGGCTTTGGCATAGTCAATAAAGCAGAAATATATGTCTTTTGGAACTCTCTTGCTTTTTCGATGATCCATCAGTTGTTGGCAATTTGATCTCTGGTTCTTCTGCCTTTTCTAATATATATATATATATATATATGTATAAATTTAAAAGCAACTTGTTGCAGGAGCTGGATTTTATGGTGATTAACTCTTTCATGCCTGAATCTCACAGATTTATATGTCATGATTTGTGATGACATTTAAAAATTATATCTTACTTTAAAGGTTTTCATAAGATACTTTATCTATATATATATGAAAGTGAAAGTCACTCACTCATGTCTGACTCTGCAACCCCATGGACAATACAGTCCATGGAATTCTCCAGGCCAGAATACTGGAGTGGGTAGCTGTTCCCTTCTCCAGGGGATCTTCCCGATGCAGGGATCGAACCTAGGTCTCCCACATTGCAGGCAGATTCTTTACCAACTGAGCTATCAGGGAAGCGCTGTGTATATATATGGTGGTTTAGTCACTAAGTCTTGTCCTACTCTTGCAATTCCATGGACTGTAGCCTCCTAGGCTTCTCTGTCCATGGGATTTTCCAGGCAACAATACTGAAGTGGTTTGCCATTTCCTTCTCCAGGGTATCTTCCCAACCCAGGGATTGAACTCAGGTCCCCTGCACTGCAGGCAGATTCTTTACCAACAGAGCAACCAGGGCAGTCCTGGTGTGGCTCAGAGGTTAAAGCGTCTGCCTCCAATGCGGGAGACCCGGGTTCGATCCCTGGGTCGGGAAGATCCCCTAGAGGAGGAAATGGTAACCCACTCCAGTATTCTTGCCTGGAGAATCCCATGGACAGAGAAGCCTGGTAGGCTACAGCCCTCGGGGTCACAAAGAGTCGGACACGACTGAGTGACTTCACTATGCTATACTATATATATAGTAGACAGAGTCAGTATTAATAGTTATTTAACTGTTATTTGGACAGGTTAATAAATATCCTCCAAAACCTAAGTCCCTCACACATTGAATGCACACCTACACAATGTATGCAGCCAAAGCTATAATATTGAGTTCCTTCTACTGAACCCTAGTCTCTCATTTTTCAGTAGCTTCCACTTAGATGTTAAGCTATATCTTTTAATAGTTTAAAAAATTAAAAAAATGTCTCTCCAGCCAATCCAGACATCTCTTAAGAGTTCCAAATAATATCCAGTTGGAATTTAGGTGTCTCACAGGGACCTTAAAGTCCAGCACAAAACCTAAAGGGTCCTTCACCCTCTTCCTCCTGCCGACCTGTTTTCTTCTACTTTCCTTCCCTATGGTTCTCTCTATTGCCCAATCCAATAACCTCCTTAATACACAACGAGGAAAGTGAAGCTTGATGGCTCCCTCCCTTTTTTTTACACACAAGCATGACTTTTGCCCTTCACTCTCTGTTCTTCTTTCATTGATTATTTTTTTTTTAAATCTAGAAAACCTTACATCTTTTTCCACCTTCCAGTGGCATTTCTCTCTCTTTCCTGCCTTTAATTACTTATCCTTTAAGTCTTATCTTAGAAGTCACAGCATCCAGAAAGGCTTTTCAGACTCCACATCTATCCCTGCAGCTTCTCCCTGCCCCTCTTCCCAGAGGTTTTTATCATACCTTCTCCACAATCACAGCTGTGCATTGGTAGTCACTTTTTAAATATTTTCTTCCTTTCTCTGGGTGGTAGCCAGGCAGAGTGTGAACCACGCCTGCTTTTTCACCACTGTGCTCCTAGTGTTCGTAGGTATGCTTGACACTTACGTATCAGTGTGTCACGTGTTTGTGCCACATTCATGGTGCCCAAATGTTTGACACATTGCGATGCTCGCTAATCCCTGAAGGAATGTACTGGTGAGTTAGGACCTTTGATCTTGTGGATGAATGTCAAGTATTCCTATTGTTCTGACATTTTTCTGACATTGATGGGAGAGATTGGAGGAAGCAAAGGGTAATATGATTCCTACTAAGAAAGTCAGAATTACAAATTCTGGGGGAATTTTTATTTTTGATAACTGAATTAACAGAATGTGCTTGCCCTTCCTGGCTGCATTTCTGTTACTTTTTTTCTTACACGTTTGACTCAAGATTTGGATTCTGTGAATATTTACCTACTGTAGCCTTCCAGGATCCTCTGTCCATGGAATTCTCCAGGCAAGAATACTGAAGTGTTGCCAATCCCTTCTCCAGGGGAACTTCCTGACCTAGGGATCAAGCGTGAGTTTCCTGCATTGCAGATGATTCTTTAAGGTCTGAGTCACCAGGAAAACCCAACATTCACTTACACCCATTTAAAATTTATATTTAACTTAATGTACCAAAATCACATTTCTTAAATAACTCCTTTTGGTTTTTAAGCGTTAACTTTATGCTTCTTTTCTGATTTGATTCTTATAATTTCAGATGGTTTAATCTCTTTATAATTTTAGATATTCAATATATAAACATGAAGTGTAACATGGGAGAATCGTGAATTAGTACTCTTTTATCTATGTCTTTTACAAATTTTCAAAAAGTCTAAAAAGTTCACTTTCAAAGTAGCAGCTTTCTTTTTCATTCTAAGTAAAACTCGTCCTCTTAAATACAAAAGTAATTGTTGAAATTAATGGGAATGTGGACCACAGTTCCTCTGACATCTTAGTATATCTGCAAGTTATGTTTGCAAAATCTTGACTCCATTTGAAAGTACATCTCTTTTATTTACATCCAATGTCCATAATCAAAATTGCTTGGCTTTTTATTCTATTTTTGACTGATCTCAGATCATAGAAAACCAAATGTTCTTCCAATAAAAGGACATAAAAGACCTGCCTTCACATTAGCAATGTTTTTGTTCCAATTTAATATCTTCTTTTCTGCTTCCTAGATATTTGAAGATACATGTTGAATTTTAAAATTATTCATTTATTCAACAAATGTTTATTGAGCACTGATGAAATGCCAGGCGCACTTATATGATGTTACTGCCTTAGCCCTGGGAAGGGGCTTTACAAATAAATTAAACCTCTTCATTTTGCAAGAGAGGAAACTGAGGTTTAGTAAGGGTACGTTATTTGATAAAGATTACACCATGAGTTAGCCTTCCCAGGTGGTGCTAGTGGTAACGAAACTGGAGACTGGAGTGCAGTGCAGGAGACTGGAGATGTGGGTTAGATCCCTAGGTAGGGAAGATCCCTTGGAGGTGGGCATGGCAACCCACTCCAGTATTCGTGCCTGGAGAATGCCATGGACAAAGAAGCCTGGTGGGTTATAGGCCATAGGTTCGCAAATAGTCAGAAACAACTGAAGTGACTTAGCACATGTGCACACACACCATGAGTTAATCAGAATTGGGAAAATAACACGGTCCAATTGCTTTCCTCATCCCCTGCTTTCTTCCCAATTGTTTTTAGATTAGGATTATTAAAGTGTTGTTCTTGTAACATACGTTATTGTTGTTATTTTCTGTTTAGTAACTTACAGATCCTAAACCTTATTGATGTAGGGTAAGCTTATTAGTGAAATATGTATCTTTCTCTGTTGAGTCAAATGTTCCAGCATACATTGAATGCCCTAGTAATACACTTTCTTTCATTTGGACTTAGTGATATTACATAGTAAGTGGAGTTTTTGCTTATTAAAATAGTGAGGTGGATTAAGAATTCATATTTATTGAGACTTCCTGTATATACTAATTTGAAGGTAAGGCACAGAATGGCTAATTAACATTCTCACTTTTGCACTATAATTTAATGGGGTTGCTGACATTTAAATTTAGATTTCTGACCCCAGAGTCTTTGTTTTCTCTCTATGCTTTGCTGTGTAGATTTACATGTTTCTTTTCTAGGATAACCACTTGAAGCTCATTTGCTCATTGCGGATAGTTAGCTCATTGCCTGTTAATGGCTTCAACACTTCAAAACATTCTACTGATAGCAACTAGGGAATGGTGTGCAGTTGGGAAAAATGTTGTTTTCCAGTTTTTTGCTATTTAATCAGTCATTTATGCCTATACCATGTTTATAGACACTTCTAGCCATGCTGAGAAAAATATCATTCTAAATGAAGCATTTAAAATAACAATAAAAGAAATTAAGAAGTTAATCATATTTACCTAAAATATGTATCTACATCCCTGCAGTTTAGCATGCAGTGAACTTAGGACAAATGCAAAATCAGACACAATTCCATATTCAGTTTAGTATATGACATTTAAAGAATCTCTTCATTCCTTCTATATCATGTGTTTAAACAGAGGTTGTTAAATGGTACCCCAAGATTCTACACAGTAAGTGTTCTACATTGAGCCCTACTTAAACTTACCATATGAAAATCTATGTGAATGTGTTAGGTAGTTAGAATAGGCAAAAGGAGTCCAGAATGGTGGTGGCTAAAACAAGGAAAGGAAAAGCCCACGAAAATAGAACAAATGAAGGTCCAAGGACCAGAGTGAAGACCTCAGGTAGAAGAAATGCACTCCTGGCTAGCCCAGTTTACATAGGGCAGGCCCAGGGGAAGGAAGAAACGTATAAGAAGAGGAGCCAAAGGGCCAGGGTTCTCTCTCTCTCTCTCTCTCTCTCTTTCTCTTTCTCTTCTCTTTGCGTCTTTTGGGTCAGCATGCCCTCACGTCTCGAGGATGTATTTTCCTTTATTTTCTAAATAAAACTGAGCTGTAACACAAAGCTGTAACACTTATCTGTCTGAGAGCTGTAACACGGCCTGCCTGAGAGCTGAGACACGGTCTGTCCAAGGGCTTTAATGTTTGTCACTTCATACTTTTGTTGTGATGAGGCAGAACCGAGGAAATTACACCCTCCCCTGACAAGTGTATTGTTTCAGTTTGATTTCACATAATTGTCTTATGTATTATGTATATTTCTAATCCTTAAAAAAGACCCAGAAGTCTAATGTGGGCTTGAAAGTTCTCTAGACAGATCTACAGAATCTACCAATTAAGAAATGTTAGGAGTCAAGTCTAGATTCAAGTCTCTGCTCCATTATATTTTTTCTCTGTAGCAATTGCTTAACCTCAGAGGGTTACTGTGCCTATTAAATAAAATAACCCAAGTAAAGCACTTAGCATATACTGGACAATAGTATGTACACAGTTAAGTTTTAGCTGCTAATATTAAATTTTATTATTATGAGTTAACATATTTATAGTGCCTAGCAACTGGTAAACAAACACTGAAGCTATTATTACTCTAATATATAATTTGTTTTCTTTTTATTTCAGAAAATCATTCTTTATTTATAGCACAGTCTTGATTTAGTCCCATAGTAAAGTGTTGGCCAAAATTTATGAGAAATATTTTTTGTTACTTGAACATAATTTTTTTATATATAAAATGTCTGTATATAGCTTCAAAGAGGGTGGCTTTCATTAAGTAAAAGGACAGAGTTGATTAAAACTGAATTCTGGGCTGCCTGCAATACATATTGACTATTTATTCACTTAGAAATGTGTAATCACAATAGGGATTGCCTCAAACTATTCTTCTTTATCTTAAAAAATAAATATTAGAATTATTTCTATGAACAAAACAATAATAAATTTACTTCTAGTCCCTTGGCACTGGTTTTGGTGTTTGGTAGTGTTTCAGTGCAGCTAACCAATTTAAACAACACTGATAAAGTTGAACAAAAGATATTGATTGAAAGCAGTAACCAATAAACAGGCTAATGTTCCACAGTTATCATAGGTCATTGTTAACTACTCATTTAACTAGGCAATAGGAATTGTTATTATTAAATAGAAAGTCTCAGAAATACTCATAAGTTTTAATATTTTATAAAATTTAAGAATAATTTTGATACTGAAATTTATGATTTCAGTATATACATTCTTATTCTTTAAGAGACATTAAAAAGTAAATCTTGGTTTTGAATGTAGGTAGATATGCTTAAACTCCAAATGCTAAGGGTCCCATAGATTTGTTGGAAATGTCTTCTGTAATTTAAACTAATTATATATGAAAGCAGACACAGTGAGAAATTAAGTATGAAGCTGTCCAAAAATAGTATTAAATTGTGATTCATTAGACTTATATTTACATAAAGTTACTATCAATGTGTTATTTCTACAGAGCTAATTTTTCTAAACTCTTGGTTCCTACAGAAAAAAATAAATAAATAAAAAGCATAAGTGTCAGTCTTATATGTTTCTGTTATATGCTTCTGTTGAATTGTGACATAAAATAAGGTTTTGTGATGTAACTTTATTTCTATTCAATTGCCCAAATACTAGGCAAAGTAAAACTAAATCATTGGGCATAATTTATAGTATATTTGACATTATATTTCCTAAGAAGAGTAATTTAGTAGGTGGTAGTTACTATGAGATTTCAGGGGATATAGGGAATATCTGGAAGAATGAATAGGAACTGGATGTTTAGAGGCAGGAAATGGACATCCTACAACTAAGTTGCTTTTATGGATTGAAACAGAGCAGTTATTAATGGAAGGTATAATAATATTTTGTTAGTATGAGTAAAATTGAAAAATTGAGTTAAATTGTCTTGTTCATGAACACATTTTTGGATTGGCTCGAATACTGTCTGAAGACCATAATCAAAGAATAGTGATAAATGGAAATTGGGACAAATATTAGCAGGGGACCCTAGAGATCAATGCTAGATCCATGTTGATTTAGCATCATAATTAGTGATATGGAAGAGTGGTTAAATCGTGTGTCAATGACAATCACAGAGGATCTTAATTTGGAAGGTGCAACATACATCTGTGTGGACAATGTAAATATGCAAAAGAGATTTAGGGACTCTAGAATTTCAGGATGAATGAAATGAGTTTATATTTGTAAGAAAAAAAATTAATTTTAAGATCTGTTTTTAGAAAACACTGAAGAGCTCAACAAATAGCAGTCAGAATGTATGACCAATTCCAACTTTTCAAAGTACTATAAGAGTACTGGCTGCAGCAGTACAGAAGTGTCAGAGATAGGTCAGAAAATAGCGTGTCATTTTACTTGTATGTGTATATTATCAATGATACTTTTTATGATTACGACTAGACAGAATAAGTTGTTTTTTCATCATGATCAAGACATTTTAGCTTTTAGACAATATATTATCACCTTCAGAATTAAGGAATATTTATTTTAAAAAATATTTTTTACTTTGAGTTCTTTTCAGCTTTATGATCAAGGGAAAAATTTGATGGCCTTTATATATAAGTAACTTGCTCACTGGAGGTTGTACTCATAGAAATTGCGTATAATGTCTACCAAAGCTGGAGACAGTTACCATTTAGTAATATAGATTTGTGGTTCATATTCACAAAATCTGTTTTCTCTTTTTGTATTCACCCTTTGATATTAAAAGTAGCCCGGTCAATTAAGAGAATGTTCAACAAATATTCAGAGTAGCTTCTTTAAGTTAGAGCACAAATGTTTTATTTTATGAGAAAAGTTATTTATACTTTAAGAGTTATAAAAGTGGTCTAAAAATTTTAAATTACAGAAGAAGAACCTACATTTTAAAGTCTGTTCACTAAACTACAGAACTTATGAACAAAATTTTAAGAATTGGTATGTAAACATACCATGATGGAAGGTATGTGATCAATTTATAGCATGTGTATGTTTAGACATTTGGGATATATGACAGCTTTTGCTGTACATTTTCCTTTAGAAAACAAAATGAAACATCATCATTTAGCCTATAAGTGTAAAAATGCTTATGGTGCATTATTCTACCTCCCATGGTTAGGGACAGAATGCAGACATGCCACAATAATGTTTTTTATTTCTACTGTTCGAACCATATTAATGAGAACATCATTTTGGAGAACTAATTATTTCTATTTGTCTTGTGTCACACTTTCTAATTCCCCTATATTAGCACAGCCAAAGCAAATTAATTGCTTTTCCAGCAGTTGAACCTTGTCCAAGAATGAGCTCACATTCCCTTCCAGTTTCCCCGTTTCTGGGAGAGCATTGTGTCAGAAATTTCTCTTGATACTTAACATAGTCTAGAGAATATCTTTACAGATTTCTGTGCACTCACTGGATGAAATTTATAAGTTTAAGTGACCCGCCAGGAAAGATAAAGTTCTTAGCTGCAAGATTATACATCAAAACAGTTAAAGTGAAATTAAAATTAAATGAATGAATCTCACTGAAGCAAAAAAAGCAGTAATTAATGGTTCCCTTAATTGTCTTCATAAAATATTTGCATGGGTCTAATTTGCATAATTTGCATGTATTAATTAATCTTTCAAAGGAATTTTGTGCTGAGAGAAGCCAAAAAATCTCTTTGTTTTATTTAACATCTAATGAAATATTTATCTTCTTTAATGAACTTCTCATCTTCATTAAAATAAAAATTGCACAAGTTTGTATGTTTTAAATGTTTTTATAATTGAAGTATTCAAAAAATCTCTTTAGACTTACAACAGCTGAAAAACAAACACATTATTTAGCATTCAGTATCATTTTACAACAGCAACAGTTAAAAAAAAAAGTCCAATTTCACTTTCTCAAAGGTAGCAAGGCATTTGGTAAGTGGATAAATGAATATAACTATTTAGTTTTAAAAGTAAGATTTATAAAGATCTGATCACTTTTCCATGGTAATGCTATTTTCATGGCTTAAATAGTGGGCAACTAGAGGGTATAAATATATATAAGAAAAATCAGTATGTTTAATTATTTGGGAAATGGTTCATGGATGAAAATATTTTAGCTGTTTCAAAGAAATTAGTCCATTAAAACCCACTTGCTATTTTTAACAACTGCTAGATCGACGGTATTTCCTGGCAGAAGCAATACAGTGTTAACTTTATCCTAAACTTTCTCACTGAAGAAAGGCAGCAGGGGTTTCTTCTCTCACAAACTAAGAGATCATAGTGAAAAGCAAGAGATGTGCCTTGGAAGGAATGAAATCCAAAATTTTATCAAGTGGTGAATAGTATGCATTCAAAAAAGCTGAGGAAAAGAATGAGAGACCCAGGAAGTTAAAGAGATTTGGGAAGGGGCACTGGTCACCTGTGAATGGTACTCATTCTTTTTGATGCAGCTGTGATTCAGGATATTACAAAGAACATCAATTGACTGTCCTAAAGCAATTGCAAGTTTGCGCAGCTTTTTCACATACATTGTTTTTGTTGATCTTCAGTGTGCCATTTTATATTTGAGGAAACTGAGTAACAGGGTGATAAAGCAAACTGCTTTGAATCAGACTGTGAACTCAGGACCTCTGAGTCCCTTTGATGCCATATACTTTGCTCTTATTTGAACGTCCATCTTTGTATCTTATGATAATTTACAAAGTGGCTGTGACTAACTCAATGTTCAACCAGATAATGAGGGTGGCATAAATTTATAAGGATTAAGATTCAAAATGCAAATATATACTAGTTCTTCCCATGTAAAATTTAGTAATGTTTGACCACGGTTTCCTGTATGATTCATCTTCAGGGAAGGAAAAAGGAATTTTCATTAGGCAATGGTTATTTTTTTAGCCCCGAAACTACTCTCATAATTTGTAATTTCTCATGGAGTTTTCTCTCATACAAAGAGAAAAATAAATCCATTAGGTTATAAAGATAATTATTAATCAGTTACAAGGCAATATTGATGACTTATTTAAATAACTGATTTCTAAATGATTAGAATTAACACCAAGATGATTTAGTCTAGGAGAGTAATACGGGACTGAAAGCTAATCTCCTATCAACACACTCATTCATTACTGTTGTGAGGCTAGGTAACTCACTTTAACTGCTAAGACCTACTGTATTGCTGATTTTTTATCCTGTCAAAATGGCAAGGACATCAGATTTTTTATGAGTATAAACATACATGCACATACATGCAATTATGTTCATAGCCAATTATGGATATGTGGGTTCTGGATTCAGACTGCCTGGGTATGAATCTCTACTCTGCTGTTTATTATCTGTGTACCATTGAGTGTGTAAGTTAAATGACTTGATTATGAGAATTCCTTATCAAAGAACCATAGAAAATGATCATGATGTTCACCTCACAGAGTTTTTATAGAGAATAAGTGAATTAATATATGTAAAGAACTCACAAGTAAGTAGAGGTTATTCTATAAGAATTTGCTATTTCTACATTATGCACAAATTTAATGTAATAGTATTTTCAATCATATTCATTGTTGATAAACATTAAACATTATCTGGATTTTTTAAAATTATCTTATTTTCAATATATGACACATTCTTTTTCTTTTAGCATGGTTTAAGCTGGAAAATGCAAATTATATAATTCACCAGATTTTTCAAGACACTTAAATTCATGACAAATTGTGAGTTCAGTGTTCATGTCAACTTAAACAATATGGCTTAAAGAGATTTATTTTCAACTCTATATAATTATTTATCACTTCCCAAATATAACAAAAGATAAATGATTTTTTACTTATTTAAGATGGAAATATTAGAGTTTCTTAATGTTTTATTGCATTTTAGCAAATTTCTCCTAATGTGGTTTGTATTTTCATTTAGTGTAGAGTATCACAGACTCTTTTAATTCATAGATAATCATACTCCAGAGATAGTAAATCTCCAAACATAGTTCCAACTAAGCTTACTAATTACACCTATAAAACGATGAATGATGGCTACAAATTATTGGATCTGACTCTCATTCTTTATTTATTTCTCTCTGGGAGAAAGAGCACTGGATGGGGAGATTTTAGGCCATAAATTATTCCCATATATAATCAGGTGTGCTGTATTTAATTTTGATTCTATACTATGGTTTTACATTACTTATGAAATTCCCATTGTAAACAAATTAAGAACTAATTATTTCATTTTCATGATGAAATGATATTTGCTTGTATTAATCATTTCAATGGGTTTATTTTTTTCTTCATGGTTTATGCTACTTAATATAGTTTCAGATCTACCTTGTTTCAAGTTGTCAATTTCTGGACTCTTTTCTTACAGGTTTCTCCATAGTGATACATAAAATCTCACAGTCTAGACTTTATCTCTAGTTTAAATTTTGGGAAAATAGAGAATTTAACAAATGGAAAAGATTTATAATAAGACAGAAGGGACGAAAAGTACGTTCCTCTTCTAAACCCACAGATAGTTCTGGGTTCAAGCCAACTATTGTCCAGGTATGACCATAAGTTCAGTATTACCATATGTGTTTCTGAGGTAATTCAGAAATACATATTTTTATATAAAATGACAGATTTTAAAAACAATATGGAAGCCTTAACAAGGTAAACAAGTTCATTTGTGTTCTCTGATAATAATCAGGAAAACTTCTCTCAATCAAAAAAAACTCACAGTGTGTCAATTTTCAATATATAAACCGCATTGAAAATAACAAATCACAAGTAAAAAGAACAGTTCTCCAAGCTTTTTCAAGTGAATGCAATGACTTCTCCTACCTTCTTTGAATTCAGACGTACTTTTAAGATAGAATCATGAGACCTCTCTGCCTATACTTTTTTCAAATGTGTGCTGTTCGGATTTATTTGATTTTATCAGACACTTTAGTGGTGTGATTATTGTGAAGCATTAAAAATGCCTCTTTTTTTTTTTGTTTTGACAATTCTAATCTCTTAATTTATTAGCATGAGAAACATTTAAATATATTGCAGAAAGTGTTAGTCACTCAGTCATGTCTGATTCTTTGCAACCCCATGGACCGTATCTCACCAGGCTCCTCTGTCCATGAGATTCTCCAGGCAAGTATATTGGAGTGGGTTGCCATTTCCTCCTCCAGGGTATCTTCCCAATCCAGGGATCGAACCTGAGTCTCCTGCATCTCCTGCGTTGCAGGTGGATTCTTTACTGCTTGAGCCATCAGGGAAGTCTCAAAGCATTGATTAATTATACATTATAGCTCCTTGGGTTTTATTACCCTAAGAATTCAGACTCAATCTTGTTTAACATATCCAAGTTTCAGAAAATAAAGAGTGAAGTAAATGTGATAAATAAAAAGAATGTTAATGACATGGCACTCATATGCTTATGGTCTTTTAGAAGAATTTTGTATAATTTTTCATAGCTTTCCCAAGTGGGACCTTATGGAGATGTGTGATATATTTACATTAACTTTCCAAGATTTATCAGCAGTAGAATCAAAATGTGACTAAACTATTCTGTATATCATATAACCCCACTATTTTTAGACAGTTTAATGTAGCCCTACAGTGAGTTGCAACGCAGGGAAACTTTAATGAGTGACTTATTGTTCCTTGTTACACCCATTAATGTATCAAAGGAGGGCAAGGTGGCCCCATTGCATTGAACTTATTTGGGGGCAGGCTATACAGAAACCTCCTCACTCGCTCTCAAGAAGTTACCTTTGTCAAGTCCAAATTCAGAACATAGGATTTGTCATTACCAAGTCATGGCCCATAGCATGACAGACTACCCATTCAAAAAAAGTGAAAACACTAAGGAAGATGAGCTATCTTGGTAACAACAGAGCAAACATTGTTTTGATCCAAATATGGAAATAATATTTTGTTTAGTTTTCACATTGTCTCATTTTATAATTTCACATCCACAACAATCTTGACTAATTCCAAAATACTGTTAACACTGATGTATACAGTGAAAAGGTTATAAAATTAAAATGTTATGAAAATTGATGCCTCAGTGTCTGTAAATAAACATACACAAACTAGGTGAATATTTTTAGAA
This sequence comes from Capra hircus, assembly GCF_001704415.2. NCBI lineage: Eukaryota > Metazoa > Chordata > Mammalia > Artiodactyla > Bovidae > Capra > Capra hircus. Next base: position 40,312,221 of record NC_030819.1, read on the forward strand.
TGTTTATATACTTATATTGCAGTATAGCCAGATTTGGGGGGTTTTGTTTTTGCTATAGTAATTTCACATAAACATCATGGCTAATTGCCCACTTTGGTCTCAAATGCACTTCTTATTTGCCTTGTTTTCAATAATATTTCAAAACACAATTCTATTATTTTGTAAGAAAATTAGAACACAAGCATTTATTTAAAGAAACAATTTACATGAAAAAGCTGTGTTTTTATCACAACTCAGTTGGCTCCTTTGCATGGTATTTTTACAAAACAAAGGTAATACAAACACCTTTCCCATTATTTTGTTAATGTAAAAATTTTATAGTCAACAAAGGAGTGAAATTTTATCTCATCATTCCACACTTTTATATTTTAACACTTGTGGTGCTATAACATGAAACATTAGGGAACAAGTATGCATGCACGTTTACCAATATTTAATGAATCAGTGACTGTTTCCATTCAGTTCAGTTCAGTTGCTCAGTCATGTCTCTTTGCAACCCCATGGACTGTAGCACGCAAGGTTTCCCTGTCCATCGCCAACTCCTGGAGCTTACTCAAACTCATGTCCACCGAGTCAGTGATGCCATCCAACCACCTCATCCTCTCTTGTTCTGGTCTCCTCCTGCCTTCAATCTTTCCCAGCATCAGGGTCTTTTCTAAAGAGTCAGTTCTTCTCATCAAGTAGCCCAAGTATTGGAGTTTCAGCTTCAGCATCAGTCCTTCCAATGAACATTCAGGACTGATCTTTAGAATGGACTGGGTGGATCTCCTTGCAGTCCAAGGGACTCTCAAGAGTCTTCTCCAGCACCAAGGTTCAAAAGCATCAATTCTTCAGCACTCAGCTTTCTTTATAGTTAAACTCTCACATACATACATGACTACTGCAAAAACCATAGCTTTGACTAGATGGACCTTTGTTGTGAAAACTGAAAATAATGAGTGATTATTGTTTTTTACTATTTGCAGCATTTATGATTTCTCAATAAAGTAAGTTAGCAGTATGACAAACATGGGCCTCCCTTGTGGCTGTCGGTAAAGAACCTGCCTGCAATGCAGGAGACCCAGGTTTGATTCCTGGGTTGGGAATGTCCCCTGGAGAAGGAAATGAAAACCCACTCCAGTATTCTTGCCGGGAGAATCCTATGGACAGAGGAGCCTGGCAGGTACAGTCCATGGGGCTGCAAGAGTTGGACATGACTTAGTGACTAGACTACTACCATGACAAACATATAAAGATATTGTTTACACAGTTTTCTTCTTTTAATTTTGTTTTCATCTTTATTGTGGCTTGTGTTTTCTCCCTCTCTAAACATTAATTGGAGGTTTACATTTACATATGATTAGGCTAATAAATACAGAATATAAAGGCATCTCATGAAGGAAAGGGATTCCCTAGTGGCTCAGACAGTAAAGTGTCTGCCCACAATGCGGGAGACCCAGGTTCGATCCCTGGGTTGGGAAGATCCCGTGGAGAAGGAAACGGCAACCCACTCCAGTACTCTTGCCTAGAAAATTCGATGGATAGAGGAGCCCGGTGGTCTACAGTCCATGGGGTCGCAGAGTCGGACACGACTGAGCAAATTCACTTCACTTTCACATGAAGGAAAATAGTAGAAGTGCCAAAATCATGAATTTAAACTGCAATGAAATCTTAAAATTGCTGTTCTCATTACTTTCAATTAAGTATTTTTCATCTACTCTCTCTTCCTAAAACTCCTGTAACTTTACACCTCCTTGCAATTACTCTAAAATCTCCACTGTAGTAAGGAATGGAAAAAACATAAATAAGTGTGCTTTTTCAACATAGCTTACAGACTTTGCAATATCCTTTTCTGAAAATTATCTCATGAACATTTGGGTAGAACAAAAAATTTAAATGGTTGTCTGTGAAAAAATAAAGGTCATTTAAAATATATATAACATGTACATACATCTCGGAGAAGGCAATGGCATCCCACTCCAGTACTCTTACTTGGAAAATCCCATGGACGGAGGAGCTTGGTAGGCTGCAGTCCATGGGGTCGCTACTAGTTGGAGACGACTGGGCAACTTCACTTTCACCTTTCACTTTTACGCATTGGAGAAGGAAATGGCAACCCACTCCAGTATTTTTGCCTGGAGAATCCCAGGGACCGGGGAGCCTGGTGGGCTGCCCTCCATGGGGTCGCACAGAGTTGGACACGACTGAAGCGACTTAGCAGCAGCAGCAGCAGCAGCAGTACATATATCTTCTTGAATTTTCAGAGTCCATGTTTAGTATTTTGCTGACTCTACAAGCCCTGCAATAAACAATGTATTGCTTTAAAACTAATATATTTAACTAAAAAGTTGAACTATAACTTAACTTTAATACTAATGTAGTTTTTATGTTTTTTAGTATTTAATCTGCTGTAACTAATTCATTTTAACAAATGCTTATTAAGTGCTGGGACCAGAAAAAATGCAAAAAATAACTTTTCTAAATAAGTCATATTTCCATGAGATATAAAGAAGCATAAATAATTCTAATAAAATACATATTGAGTTAATTTCTATTGATAAAATTGTGGGTGTCAAGGTGTTCAGGGATGGTAGGGACTGTAATTCAAATTTTACTTACATAAAAATATGAAATATTTATATATCAAAAATTTTATAAGAAACAGGAATGATTTTAACAAATTAAAATATGACTATATCATGTCTTCACTTCTCTTTCTTTAGAAATTATCATATATCATAAACATTTAAGGTAGACAAATTTCCAAGTTTTTCAAATATAATTCACTTTTAGACTTGTTTATAGGAACTCACTATTATACTATTGGGAACATACATGTTCCAAGACTTAAAATTAATTTAATAGATTACATCTGAAATTACAACAGTTGACTTTTTTCCTGAAAGTTGTAAAAGATGTATCATTCTCTTTTCATGAATAATACTTTGATCTATTGCTTCCGAAATGTAAACAAAGTGCTTTCAGAGCACAAACAAAGCAATTAATTCCAATTGCATGATTGGTGAAGATTCATTTAAGTCTAGATATGTAAGTCATAAGTCTAAATCTCTGAGAAACCATATTATGGACATATTTTATATAAATTTTGAAAACAAAAGGAATAAATATTACAGCTGCTTCTGTTTAAGACTCTCAACAGATTCTTAAACAGTATTTATTAAAATAAAAACCTGCTCTCTTGCTTATATCTGAAATAAAATATATTGTGTTAGTAAAAAATTCATTCAGATTTTTCCATAACATCTTAGGAAAAACCTGAAAGAGCATTTTGGCCAACCCAATACTAAATCCTAAATATAAACAATATAAATATTATATAGGAGAAGTTGGTAAAGAGTGAGAATAAAGAGGTAAAGAATGTAATGAATTTGGAAGTGAGTGAGGTATTGAAGATTTAAACTTTGGTATTGTGCAAGAAATAGATTGGAGGTTGAAATACAAGAGAAAATCAAAATGCAGGGCTTAGGAAATAGTGATTGGTGATTTGAAATTGATAATCTAGAAAAGAGATCCAGGTTAAAGCATAGGATGATGAGTTTGCCTTCTTGCTTCTGGTTTTGATATGACAGCTGAGCATTTCAGCAAGCTGAAGTACCCATGTAGGTAGACATAGAGCTGGAGCTTGAATGAGATAGTTTGAATGTAAGGTCTAGACAAGAGACACAGCTTTGTGCACCATTGAAGTCTTATGTAGGAAATATAGAATCTCTTTGCATGATTTTGATATTGTCATTCTTCTAAAAAAAGCTACAGTATCAAGCCACCCTCCCCACACCGGAAGAAGTGATTGTAATAAGTAACAAATGCAACATTGGGAAGCAAAGTATACTCAAATGGTTATGAGTTAACACATTCCTCTCATATTGCACCATCCTTATTTGTAATGAATGACCCAATATATATATTTTTTTAAACAGAGAAAACATAATGTAGCTTTTTTTATGGCAGTTAGAAAGGATGGATTACTCACCACTGAAGTTTGTCCATTAAAATGAGTGTAATAAAACTGGGACAAAATATTTACAGTGTTATGTTATACACATAAAATTAGAATAAAGAATGCTAAAAATACATAGTGGTATATTAGATAATTCATATTTTGCCTTAGTTGTTTTGCATCTTTGTTGATTCTGCAGAATTTACCTATGACAAAATGTCAATTCAGCTCTTGCATTAAGAGACATGTATTTTTCATGATACTGTTGCATATGGCGATATGTTGGATACTAGTCCTTTCAAGTAATCAGAGTACATTGAATAGAGTCATAAACAAAAAAAGCAGCAATCATTTACCCTCACTGTTAGCTTTACCCTCTAATGCATGGACATTCTTTGCAATCATTTGAGCAGCATAATACATTCTTATTTTGATGAAGGGAATGTAAAAATTACATTTATTTGTTTTTAGACTTAGTAAGTAAAGAAGTGCTCATATAATGATATTCCAAATTATCATAACATATTAGTATTATTTTAAGCTTTAAGAGGACTATGATTTTTCAATACATAAGGTAATAGAGTCATCAAGTCTCTGGTTAGAGTTCCAGCATTTAGTGAATCCTCATCTGAGTAGAGAAATCCTAAAACACAGAACCTGTTAAATAAGCCTGTTAAATAGGGAATGCTTCATTCAGACACCATGATGATACCAAAGACTGAATGAGAAACAAGGAAGTTTTATTATCCAAGACTTAGAGCTTTGTATTTTTATACTAGACAAGTAGTTTAGGGTTATTAAAATAGGCTGAACAATTGGGATGTCCAAGTGTCACTAGGAAGTAGCCCTGAAATTAACAGCAGCATTTAAGCCCTGCTGCTGCTGCTGTCGCGTCAGTCATGTCCGACTCTGTGCAACCCCATAGACGGCCTCCCGCCAGGCTCCCCCATCTCTGGGATTCTCCAGGTAAGAACATTGGAGTGGGTTGCCATTTCCCTCTCCAATGCATGAAAGTGAAAAGTGAAAGTGAAGTCGCTCAGTCATCTCTGACTCTTAGCGACCCCATGGACTGCAGCCTACCAGGCTCCTCCGTCCATGGGATTTTCCAGGCAAGAGTACTGGAGTAGAATGCCATTGCCTTCTCTGATTTAGGCCCTATGCTAGGGAAATAAATATTTTATTGTAAGGAGTTTTGATGCAATTCTAGATGAGTTCCTTAAATCCATAATGCTTCTTGAAATCTAACCTTAATTCAGGATATAATGATGTACATGGTGATATAACTTAATTTATTCATGTTACAGTTGCTAGTTAGGGGAAAATTAGGCAACAGTGACAGTAACCACAGCCACAAGCTATTAATTTAAATGGAAATAGTGGGCTATGCTACAATGACCCAGGGCAAAATTTCACAATGGGCATGAAATATACATATATCAGCATTTATTTTCTTTCTAACTATATGCACATTTATTATAACATATTAAGATGTTTATTTGTAGAGTTTTTGTGTTTATGCTTCTGAAACTGCATTTTTTAAAATTGCCAATCTCATGGAATTTAGTATATTTTGAAAACTAATAAACACAAATTGTAAGTCTAGAGTGCTCAGATGTTTCCAGAAACTCTTTGTCTACAGGGACAGATAATTTATAAAATGCAAACTTACCTATTAGCATTGCATATTTTGGTGATAACACATTTTGTCTTTTTCTTGTTGCTTTCCATTTTAGAAAATATTTAGTGTCTTAATTTCTTATTATTTGTGGCTATTTTGTTGATATTTTACTGATCAATTTGCAAAGAATTATGTTTGTTTCATTGGAAACCATCCAATATAATAATATTGCTTCAAATATTGCAAGATATTAGATATAACAAAAGTTGAACTTGTCCAGTCATCACTACTGAACCACAGATTCTGAAAGACATTACGATTGTCCAATTTCTAGATGGTTTTAATAGAGAGATAGAGATTGTTTTTTCTTTTTCCTGTCTTTTTAAATAGCTCATTACATGGTAACAATCCCAGCAGTATGGAGCTATGAAATTTCATAGGATGCTTACTTCTGTCACATTGTATCAAGTGATTTGATACAGTCATTATTCGGAAAGAAGTTTAATGTAAGAATTAGACTATTGCACTTTATTGTCTTTATTTCTGAGAAGGTCACAATATATCATGAAATAAGATCATCAATCTTTGAGAAAATCTATTTTATTCCCAATAGAATCAAATTACTCTAAGGTAGTATAAGTAATTTCCATTTCCACAGATATACATTTACATATATATTTAAAATACCAAAACAAACCTTTTAAAATTGTGAAAATAAATATTATGTGATTTAGAATAGCTTATGTAATTAGTAGCAAGCTAGAGAGGGTTTTTAAAAAAATCATTTTGATATAATAATACAAGAAATATCATACTGGGAAATATACAGTTGGGTTTTGCTGTTTCTGTGAAATGCAGGGATGCTTGCAGGAGCACTCACAAGGCAGCATTTGGCTTGGTGAGTTCCACACAACCCAGAGTTGGGTTATCAATCCTTTCTAAAAGAAACCAAACTAAGATATACTAAAGAATTGTAAGTCATAAGAACTGACATATTTACCTGTGACAATGACCAGCACACCTTGATTATAAAAGAAGTTGTTCACTCGCTAAATTGTGTCTGACTCTTTGAAACCCCATGGACTGCAGCACACTGGGCTCACCTGTCCTCCATAATCTACCAGAGTTTGCTCAAATTCATGTCCATTGAGAAAGTGACACTGTCTAATCATGTCATCCTCTGCCACCCCCTTCTCCTTTTGCCTTCATTCTTTCTCATTCAGTTCAGTTGCTCAGTCAGGTCCAACTCATTGCGAATCCATAGACTGCAGCATGCCAGGCTTCCTTGTCCATCACCAACTCCCGGAGCTTACTCAAACTCGTGTCCGCCGAGTCAGTGATGCCATCCAACCACCTCATCCTCTGTCGTCCTGGTCTCCTCCTGCCTTCAATCTTTCCCAGCATCAGGGTCTTTTCCAATGAGTCAGTTCTTCACATCAGGTGGCCCAAGTATTGGTTTTTCAGCTTCAGCATCAGTCCTTCCAATGAATATTCTGATTTCCTTTAGGATTGACTGGTTTGATCTCCTTGCAGTCCAGGGGACTCTCAAGAGTCTTCTCCAACACGACAGTTCAAAAGCATCAGTTCTTAGGCGCTCAGCTTTCTTTATCGTCCAACTCTCATATTCATACATGGCTACTGGAAAAGCCATAGCTTTGACTAGATGGACTTATGTTGGCAAAGTAACGTCTCTGCTTTTTGGTTTGTCATAGCTTTTCTTCCAAGGAGCAAGTGTCTTTTAATTTCATGGCTGCTTTCACCATCTGCAGTAATTTTTAAGCCCAAAACAATAAAGTCTCACTTTTTCCATTATTTCCCCATCTATTTGCCATGAAGTGATGTGACCAGATGCCATCACTTATGCCATCTTTTCCATAATCATGGTCTTTTCCAGTGAGTTGACTCATTGCACATCACATGGCCAAAGTATTGGAGTGTTTATTATATGTTGTAACACAACAAATTACTTCAAAACTTCATGGCTTACATCACGTATTATCTCACCTTTTCTATACATGAGAAATCTAGAAGGAGCTTAGTTGGGTCCTATGCTTTCAGGTGTCTCCCAGGTTGCCAAAACTTTTGGAAAGGGCTTCAGTCATTTCTAGAGTTAACTGAAGCAAGCTCCACTTCCAAACTCAGTCATACAGCTGTTGGCACACCTCATGTTATCAAGATTGTTTTACAAAGGGTGTCAGGTCCTTGTTGGCTATTGGCCAGAGGCCATGATCAGGTCCTTGTCAGATGGACCTCCCATGAGGCAACTCAGTACATGTCAACCTACTTCATCTGATCAAGCAAGTGAAAAGATCCAGAGAAAAAGTATCTTCCAGCAAGATGGAAGTCACAGTTTTTACAGCCTCATATTGGAATTGACTTTCCATCACATTTGCTATATTCTCTTCATTAGAAGTAAGTCTTTAGATAAAGTCCACACTTAAAGGTGAGAAATATCTCACAAGGATGTGACTGCCAGGAGGCAAGGAGCAGTGGTAGCCATTTTAGAGGATTCCTACCATAAGGATTATATAGTAAATAAAATTGTCAAGGTACCTGGTAAGAATGGGATCAGCCCACTGAGTATTATATAATTAAAATATTTCATGTATTCAGGAATGTATGTAAAGGTAGACCAGATGTCCACATCAGTCTTTGGTGGTAATCTTATCCTTGGTTCATGTTTTAATGGACATTTATTAAGACTTGGCTGAACAACTCTGTTTGACAAGCACTCAACTGATTCTCATATTCTTTCTTTAGATATGACAATTCTATCAGCACACTTTCTTGCCTGTTTGCTAATCTTTCTCTATACGATAACACTACATATCTCTAAATTGATCCCTTATGTTAATTTTAGAATTAGTGCACAGAGAACTATCTTATTTAATAGTTATTGTACAACATGTTAGTGTTCTCACCCATGTACTATCCAAATACTTGATGATTCTATTGGATGAGATGTAGAAAAAAGTTATTCCCTATGAAAGTGCCATTTCTTCAGTTAAAACAATTACCATACTTATTGAAAACATTTGCAACCTTTCACTGAAGTTTGACATTTGTCAAGTTTAACACTAGAACGGCATTTTGGTTTAGCATTGTTTAAATGTTAAATCAAGCTCTAGATATTTAGAACTTTGTTCATTCACAGTTACTTCCCTAAACAAATATAATTTTATTAAAATTTACTTAATTAGTCATGCTATAAAAAAGAAGCATAAAAATGCTAAACTTTTAAAAGAAGGATGATTTTTCCCCAGCCAAGCTTAAAATAAAATAACTAAACTCTGACAAGAACTGTTCTTCTAATTGCCACTTTTGGTTGTTCACTAGAGAAAACAAATGTACTTATTCTGAAAACTCAATTTATTCACTGCCAACTTTCCCTGTCTCTTGCAGTTTTAAAGGATCAAATGCTTGATTTGAAAGATCCTTGCTCCCCTTTTTAGCAGTATCTTATTTTTATCAAATAAGGCATCACTTTTTTTATGTTTCTGTTTTTATTAAGCATAGTCCATCATCACTAAGATTCAGCTATTCCCTCAGATTATTTCCTTCCATCCCTGTGTCTTAGTTTTCTTTCTCCCAGAAATGAATAAAAGGATGGAGAAAGTAATAAGATACCTCACTGTGCTTCACTTTGCTGAAGTTGGGAGGTCTCACCTTACAATCAGGACAAGGTAACCTAAGTGCAAAACACCCCATTTTCACTTGCTGGTACATTAACCACTCTGATGGATTCTCACTTGTTACTAATGAATGCTTAATTAGAACACACATGCACAAATACTTACCAAAGAAGACCTAGCAGCAATTTTCCTTTATTTACAGAAACTACAAGTTTAAGGAGGTCTGTGTTACGCTTTGCTTTTGTTTTTGATAAACTTTTAAAAGATAAGCTGTGTTTCAAATAGTTAAACAGAATAGGTATTTCTTTATACCAAGTGCACATTCGCCTACACAGCCCTCACCAACTAAGGGGTAAGACAATTAAGTAGACTTCATAAACTTTGCAATTGTAAATTTACCTTTCAAACATAATGAACCAGTAGACCAGAATCCAGCTTATATTCTCACCCTCAGTCCAATAAGTTTCATGAATCTGAACCTGGTTTTTCTGGAGAACTCTATTAAGAAAATCACCCAGCATCACCTTACTATCTGATATTTGAATAGAACTTCTTAAAACCTTGCTATTAAGCAGAAAGCATATTTACTGTGAGAATACAGCTCATAGAATCAGTGTAACAACTGTGCACATGGCTGGTGGAGAGGATAAATCTTCAACTAGTTATAAATAAATATCTGATATTGGTGACTATTAAAATTTCATTTCACTTAGGCAACCTATTTTATATTTTATTCATTTCCTCTTAGGAAACCTATTTAGTTTTAATATATATTTTTTAAAAAACTACTTACAGAAAAGCTAAAAATTTTTGCAACCCTCATATGCACTTTGCAAATCTTCACTTATTGTTAATGTTTTTCTTCTATATACTTTATAATTTTCTCTATCTGCATAATATTTTCTGAAGCATTTGAAAGTAAGATGTATAAATCATGGTACTTTACCTGTTATATTAACCCATACACATTCTGCTGCTGCTGCTAAGTCATTTCAGTCGTGTTCAACTCTGTGCGACCCCATAGACAGCAGTCCACCAGGCTCTCCCGTCCCTGGGATTCTCCAGGCAAGAACACCGGAGTGGGTTGCCATTTCCTTCTCCAATGCATGAAAGTGAAAAGTGAAAGTGAAGTCACTCAGTCGTGTCCGACTCTTGGCGACCCCATGGACTGCAGCCTACCAGGCTCCTCCATCCATGGGATTTTCTAGGCAAGAGTACTGGAGTGGGGTGCCATTGCCTTCTCCAAGAAAGTATTGTGTCAATAAAATAGGTTATTGGGCTGATAAATACACTGTATTTATGTATAAGAGAAAAATCCTTATTTTTAATGTGTATTCTAGGGAGTACTTATTAAAAATAAGGATTTTTCTCTTATACATAAATACAGTCTATTTATCAGCCCAATAACTTATTTTATTGACACAATACTTTTATTTAAACTGATATTGACACTCTAATCTTGTCATTTGACCCAATCATGTCCTTTATAGCATTTACAGCATTCCTAAATCCAAATTAAGATCACATTATATGTTGTTGTAATTTTTCTTTTGTTTCTTCGATTGTATGCATTTCCTTGGCCTTTTAAAAATTGTAAAAAAAATTGTAAAATTGACATGTTTGAAAAAGGTCTTAAGAGAATGTTTCTCACTTTGCATTTGATATTTCCTCTTGATTAGACTCAGGTTGTGTATTCTATACTGATAGACAAATAGAAGTATGAAAGTGAAAGTGAAGTCCTCTCTGACTCTTTGCGGCCCGTGGACTGTAACCTACCAGGCTCCTCTGTCCATGGGATTCTCCAGGCAAGAATACTAGAGTGGATTACCATTTCCTTCTCCAAGGAATCTTCCCGACCTAGGGATTGAACCCGGGTCTCCCACCTTGCAGGCAGACGCTTTAACCTCTGAGCCAAATAGAAGTATAGGCAGAGTAGAAATAGCTTGGCAGAGGACAAGAGTTTGGATCCTAGGGCAAGTGTTGTAAGAACACTTAGGTCTTAGTAATATAATGTATAGGATCCAAACCCTATCTCCAAGAGTATAGGCTAATCATTCACATCTAAAACATTTTAATAGAGGGCTAATTTTTTAAACATTAAGCATAGATTGCCTGGTTCTTGGTGAATAGACAAGCAGTAAATAGCTGACAATGATGAAATTCAAGCAAAGGGACACTTTAAGAGACCTACAATAAGAACATAATTTCTTAGAAGAACTAGATACTTTGAACTGACTAGTCATTTGGAAAAATTATTTTGTACAGGGCTGGAGTTGACTAACTCCAAGCTTGCTAAGATTAACCATAGACCTCTGTACATCTCCAAGTGCCTTCTCTCCACATTTTTAAACTCAACTCTCATTACTGGTTTGTCTGTTTACTTTCTATTTAAAAAAAATGTGTGGTTAGATCAGGCTGCTCAGTGATGTTTCCTTCTAGCTCCAATACCTCAAGTCTAATTCCACTTGCTTCAGTTTGTCAGGATGTCAAAGTTCCAGTCTTTCCCCCTGTAATTGTGCTTGCGTGCCTTTGTGCTAAGTCACTTTAGTTGTGTTCGACCCTTTGTGACCTTATGGACTGTAGCCCACCAAGGATCCTCTGTCCATGAGATTGTCCAAGCAAGAATACTGGAGTGGATTCAGGAAGACCCCCTCCTCCAGGGGATCTTCCTGACCCAGTGATGAGACCTGTATCTCATGTCTCCTGAATAGGCAGGTGGGTTCTTTACCACTAGTGCCACCTGGGAAGGTTTACCTAGAGTCTAATAATGTGTAGAAAGGGATTTTTTTCATGTGTAGAAAGGGATTTATTTTTATTGTTTCTGTTTAAAAATGTAGCTACCTGTTTACCGTATGTATAGTAACTTTAGATAATAATCTTCTGTTCTCAGAGCATGTTTTAAACTAGAAGATGTTCTCATCCACTTTCTTCTTTGAAGAAAACTGAAAAATTTATAAAAAGCAGTTCTTGTTTACAAAATTGTTTACAATATTAGCCACAATCAAGAGCTTTACTTCATACTAACTTTGTAATAAACACGATATTATCTACTCTGATTTCAAATGAGCTGGGCCATTTTGGTCCATTAGGTAATCCATTACCTACTGCCTGTACTAGTATATTTGGCTTCTGTAGATGATACTCTGCTTGGTGTGCCTTCTTACAAATAGTCTGTGCCCACTGTCTAGAATGGCACCAGATGTGTACAGAGTAAGCATTCAAAAGGGATCTGATAGCCAGTCCTTTCTCATTTTCACTCAACTTTGTGGGCCGCAGGTTATGCAACTATCACCCTGAAAGATCTTAAATTCAAAATCTGTTGCAACTTCTTCAGTTTTTGTCTTTTCATCATTTTTGAACACAACCTTGACCATAACTTCAGGAAATCACTTATACAGTTATTATCTGCATTTCATGAGAAGAAATGATATTTACTGAGTATCCTCTTGTAAAAGAGCTTGTGCTGAACATCAATCTCTCTTAAAATATTTTTCATGTTAAATGTAGACTTTCTGTCTCTGCTTCTTTGCCTCAGCATTAGCAGAATGTTCTTACTCTAAATATAAAATTATATTAAAAAAGCAAGAAACAATATTTTCTTTAATTAGCTTCTTCCTTTAGGGGTTTTAGAAGAGGGGTTATGACTTGACAAAGATCCTTCCCATCTGTTTCTGTTTTCTTGCTTTTATTTTGACTTCCTTTCGTTGTCTTATCAAATATCACATGAATCATTAACTTCTTTTTCATCTCTTCTTTTGGTTTCTCTTACTTCATATGATTAAGACATTATGTTGAGAAAATTTAGGGCTACTACATTTCATATTAGCCTAATATTCTTTAGGTAAATATTAAATGTTCTAGATAAATGATCTTATATGTTTGCCATCTGTTATATTCATATTTTTCTCAGCTCTGGAGTAGTAAGATATGGGCCCATACAACTTTTTTTGTGAAAGCAGCAAAATTCACTCAATTACAGGTGTCTGGATATAAGTTTTGACCAAATAGATGCTATTTTTAATAAAGCTACTTCCTAACAGAAGTGTAATTTATTAATCTCTTTGTGCCAAAAAAACAAAAAACAAGAGATCCTTGTGTATGTTTTCAAGGGAGTTCTATTCAAAACTGGAATATATACCTATCTGCATACTGAGTAATACTCTTCAGTGACACAGTCTCTTTTTAATGTTTCCATGAAAGCATTGGATTTCTGGTGTAAGCCACCTAAGCAATTTGAAATTGTTCCAATTTGTAATAAAATTGCATCATATATTGTGATTGTTGTTGAACAAACTTCATTAACTTTTTAAAATAAATGATCAAGCTATTTAATACTTTAGTTTCATATATGAAATATGAGCTAAATTCTATATCTGTTTATATGTATTAGATGCTATAAATAACTACATATAAAAATAGGTACAAAATATTAAATCAGTGTATATGTATAACTGAATCACTTTTCTGTACCCCTGATACTATCACAACACTGTCAATCAACAATACTCTAAAATAAAAATGAAATTTAAAAAGTAAATATAATTCACAAACACAAAACAGAACTATATTAAAACATGAGATCAATTTTTATAAGTATTTTAAAATATTTTCTTTAACTCATCTGTAGATCTAAATCTGCATAATAACAGTAAGCAGCATGCAAAAATTCATACCTACAATGAACTATTCAGTGATCTAGATACTTACTTATTCACCAAATTAGAGCTGTAAGCATGAACTTTGGAACTATTAAAGGAATTTGTAATTTAAATAGTTTCACTCACTCCCTACTCCCACATGCTTTTAATTAGAAGAGACTTTTTAATTAAGTACTCCCATGCACAAAGTGCTGCTTGATGATTTTTCTGTCATATCAGCCTCCCTTACAAAAGCAAATAATCATTGTGTCAAAGGAAGATATTTGCTCTGAAACCAAACTATAAGAATTCTAGTTCTGATTTCAAGTTGTTCATTTGAGGTTTTGCATACTAAAAGGAAGCCTCTGTTTTCTGAGAACATGGTGAGAAAAGATTTACAAAACAGGGAGACTGATGGTATCAAGATGTCTAAGGTTCAGTCCCTTCCTCTGCATCAGAGTCAGTGTATTTCCTCCAGTAATCTTCCAACTGCTTTTTAGAGGAAGTGACATAATGGAATAGATGTGGATTCAAGTAAATATCAATTCATTGCATATCTATTTGCTAGTTCTTTGAAAATATGCAGGATAACTTAATTTTTTTAGGCCTATTTGTAAAAGGCACTAAGAATACATTTTTTTGTTGAGTTGTTGAAAAGTTTAGATTTGAAATCTGTAAAATGCCCTGAACACAATAGACTCTCAGAAAATATTATCTATGCTGTTCATAATTATTATTACCTTTATTTTCAATTTGCATGCTAAGTCGCTTCAGTTGTGTCTGACTGTGCAAACCTATGGACTGTAGCCTGCCAGGCTCTTCTGTCCATGGGATTCTCTGGCAGGAGTGGGTTGCCATGCCCTTTTCCAGGGGATCTTCCAGACCCAGGGATTGAACCTTCGTCTCTTAAGTCTCCTGCATTGGCAAACAAGTTCTTTACCACTAGCACCACCTGGGAAGCTCCTGTTTCTAGTTGATTTGATCTTTAAAAAATTCTTACCCAGTTGAAATATCAGGGAATGATTATTTCATAAACCATGCTCAGCATCAGGAAAAATATTTCTTGGTGGCCAGCAAATACAGAAATAAAGATGATATAGGAAATGATGAGTAGATGTGAGATTATCTACTCAGAAATGAAGTGCAATGTACAAAAGACAGCCGTGAAAACAAAACATAAATAAAGCCTCTGAGCTTCTAAATGCCAATAATACAACTCTGAATAATGAAGTCTTAGCCATGAAAATACTCAGAAGTTCCAATAATCTCCATCCTGTAGCTTGGTTTTTAGGGCTCCATCACTTTGCCTACTATTTGAAGAGTCAGGCAAGGACAGAATATTGGAATACTTATTACATAACATAAAACCATGGCACAGTTTGAATTATGGGCCCATGTATTTTATCTAGCACCCTTGCCATTAGGCTTGCTCTCAGGTGGTTTGTTATTGGAGGCCTGAGGTAGACCTAGTACTACTACTACTAAGTCTCTCCAGTCGTGTCTGACTCTGCGACCCCATAGATGGCAGCCCATGAGGCTCCGCCATCCCTGAGATTCTCCAGGCAAGAACACTGGAGTGGGTTGCCATTTCCTTCTCCAATGCATGAAAGTGAAAAGTGAAAGTGAAGTCGCTCAGTAGTGTCCGACTCAGAGACCCCATGGACTGCGGCCCACCAGGCTCCTCCGTCCATGGGATTTTCCAGGCAAGAGTGCTCCGTCCATGGGATTTTCCAGGCAAGAGTGCTGGAGTGGGGCCCCATAACTCAGAAGCCTGATGTTAGCTCTCTGGGTACATCCATATGTGATTATTTGCTGTAGATTAGCAGGTCAATATAATTTCTCAGGAACAACATAAAATTACTTAAAACTTTTTTTTCTTACAGATTCTGATTTATCCATAAATATGTTTCAATAAGGGCTTCCCTTGTGGCTCAGTGGGAAACAATATTCCTGCAATGCAGGAGATGTGAATTTGATCCCTGAGTGGGGAAGATTCCCCTGGAGAAGGAAATGGCAACACACTACTGTATTTTTGCCTGGGAAATCCCATGGACAGAGGAGCCTAGCAGTCTGCAGTCCATGGAGTCACAAGGAGTCCATGAACACGACTTAGTGACTAAGTAAAATGTTTTAATAAATATGACAAAATTATAAAGTAAGCCTGCTTCAAAGTTAGGCTTTGTAGACAAAAAGAGAGAGAGTTACTCTTCTAGAGTCTGTCTGTGCCTGATAAATTTCTATTTCCAGTTAATTCTAAGGCAGATAATCTCTGATATCTAAGTATTATTGAACCATGGAAATGCCTTAACTATAACAATTGGAATCTATTTTACAGCCAGCATTTTTAATGCTTGATGCTTTCCTCCTGTTATGAACATGAGTCAAAACTTTGAGACATATTTATTAAAAGTAAATGTTATAGTAGACTAAATACTGAGCACATAAATATGTTTATAATTTTTATAAACATATTTTGTATATGGCTGCAATAAAAATCTTCCAAAATTATTGTTTTATATTTTTAATATATATATTTTTGTTTTAAAATTTAGTTTCAGATAGACTTTAAAATCTCTAAATGCTAAAGGAATTATTTTTAGCACATAAGCATGTTAATTAATTAATTTCTCCAAAAGTTTAACATTTGAGACTGCATTAAAATCTTTAAAGAAAGCATCATGCTGAAGCATTCTCCTTCTGATACTGATGGGAAAAGAATTATGGCTGCTGCTTTTGTGGGTCTCGCCGTGTAAGAAACTTCTCATATGCAACATCAAAGTGAGACAAAGTGCTATGAAGTTCTTATGGTGAGCTCTATTAAGAGATGTTTAATAAGACAGCAATGCAAGCAGGGAAGGAGGAGGTATTTATTTTGAAGCTTCTAGAAGGAATAACAGACCTCAGCATTGCAGAGCTTGGTGTGCGACAGGGTTACTGCATGAGGGAGAGGGGTGACAGATAAGATTAGAGAAGAAAGTCAATGCCAATTATGTAGAACCTGGATGAAGAATCTGGCTAGTGGATCTTTTAAAACAACGTGTGTGCTGTGTGCCAAGTCATGTCCGACTCTTTGCGATCCCATGGATAGTAGCTCACCAGGCTCCCCTGTCCAGAGATTCTCCAGGCAAGAATATTGGAGTGGGCTGCCGTTTCCTTCTCCTTATAACAATGTGCAAAACTACAATGACTGATGATCAATGAATGACTTTTGTATAACCATTCTTCGCCACTGCATTCCTTCTCCTAATGTGCTATAGGTATCAATAATCTTTAAGGCTTAAATTTTTTTCTTTAATGGAAAAAGACTTTTAAGAATTCATAATCTTGAGATGTTAATTTTGAACAAGTCGTTTCTTTTCCACAAGTATTTTGAATGACTTCACTGAATGAAACTTGAATTTTGAGGACAAATGTTTCTCCTCCCCTGTCTAATCTTAGGAAACATTGTCTCTTAAAAAAAAAAAATGAATGAGAATGATATCTTCAACATAAGTGAATACATGAATGATAGAAATATTGAGATAAATTGGAAGGAAACAAAAGTTGGGTTAAATTAAATAAAGACTAAGAATTAGAAAATTTTGGTTAAAAACGCCAGTATTCTTTGGTTATTCCTATAATTTCTATTATAGATTTTAAAACCATTTAGTTGCTTTACTTAGTAAAACTCATTATCAAAAATATCTATTAGGAGTTCTGATTTTTAGACACATGATACTAAGAATGTGAAAAACTGAAGCTTTATTTTTAAATTTTTTATAATATTAGTTTATTAGGTTTATTTGGGCTTATTTATCTACTTTGTATATATAAACCACAGGAAAATTATATCTGATTTGTTCATTCATTTGTTCATTCAAACCATACTTATTGAACCTTCACTGGGTGCTCAGATTATACCAATAAGCCAGAGTTCATAATATCCTGGAGGCAAAGCTAAAACATGTGGTAGGAATATACAATTTTAGGTACATCAATATTTCTGTGAAGTAGAAAAATGGTTTAACATTGGTTTTAAGTTGCTAATTACCGCAGATTATGTATAAGCACTCAATTAACTTAATGTTGAAGGTGAGATCTACAAATATTTAGACTGTGTTTCCTTAATCACTGTAGTTTATTTCTAGTTCCTTATGTATGAATTCTTAAAGTTACCAGACATTTCACAAACACTTGTACTGCAATAAGCTTTTTTCAAATGTTTGAAAACTTTACTTTTCTATATACCTTCTGCTATAGATATTAAATTATGTGAAATTTAAACATTTTATACAAATATTTTGAAAGTTTAAACCACATCATAAAGTGGACAGTTGAGAGGGTAATAGATTAATGTTTTGCTTTGTTTTTCCTCTGGATTTTAATTTCTTATTTATGCTTCATTCTAGTAGATTTATTGAAGATTTAATTTATTTCTTTTTCACATAGCTGTATTTCTCAATTGGTAAAAGTTGAGTAATATATTTGCATCTTAATATTTAATTATCCTATTAATCTCACTTCAAAGTGGAAAGATTATAGTTCATTGATATTGATGAAATAACCTGGATGACTTTCATATAAATAGCAACAAGTGTGCACACGAGTTGCATTACATAGTATATTTAACAACACCTCTCAGTCTTTCATAATGGAGATATATCTGAGTGCATTCAGAAAAAAATTGGTTCTGCAAGCTTGGAGGAAGTAATTGTCATTCAACAGAAATCAACTAGCTTTGCATATCAGTAACACACACACACATACTCTTAAATATTTTCTGAGTGCTCTGTACTGATATCAAAATAGCAAATATATGAGAATTTATGAAATGCTGTATTCTTTTCAAACATATAAACTCAATGTAATTATGAAATTGACTTTGAGAATATGTGAAAGATGTTGCTTCCTAAATAAGTGAAGATAGAATAAAACCCACAAATTTTATATTGGGTTGTGTAGTTTTTATTTTCACATTTGTCTCCAAGATGTCATATAATTATTTTTTGTTGTTCATTTTTAGATGGAAGACTGTATTTGAAAACTACTGTCATGTACTGAATCTTTCCTGTTGAAGAAACCCATGTTATAGTAAAGAACTCTGCAGTCAGACGTTCATCATTGGAAAGTTTGGAAAAAAATAAAGTCCTTTTAAGGGAACTTCCTCAATTTTGTGTATTAATGTTCTTTAAAGTTTAAGTATTCTACAAAAAAAGGTTTTCCTTTATTGATTTTCATCTGTGGTTCATACCAGAGACCTGAGAATGTTTGTAAATGTACAAGTATCAAACTTCATACAGTTAATAACTGCAACTTTGCTGCTGGACACTTGTATACAGTTTAAAAGCAGGTCTGAATAAGACCTACCTTTTGTTTTTTAATGGAATGAACCATTTTCCTCTTCTGAAAATTCTGTATCTGAGCACATCAAGATTCTTGTAGCACTGGTCACCTAGACTTACAGAATTATGTCCTCCAGAAACCAGCAAGAACACTTGGAAATGAACTTGTAGAGGACATAGAGGATTCCTAAAAAGTCATTAAATCACAGAATAATATTGTTACATTCTATTTTAAACTCTCTAACTGTGGTTTTTCTCCTGAAGATTTTTGTCTCATGTACTTTCCAAAAGACCAACAAATGGATATTGACAACAACCCCGTGAAATAACATTTTGCATATCTGAAAAGAAGCATTGGATATAAGCCAAAAGGTTTCACTGAAGGTCTTTTTACCTTAAAAAATATATAAATGTAACATGTTTTCATTCCAAACTGGTAGTGGTATATAGAACTTAAAATGATCAGGATGCTTCTTCTTCAAACTGTTGGTCACATGTACAGTATATAAACATAAAACATACAAGGAAGGTATTATGTATGCAGTAGTATACTAGAGTTTAGGAAAATGAAAATTTTAGAAAATATGTTTTGTCACCCTGTTGGTCAGAAAGACACCTTTCTGGTTTTAACGCATGCAGGCATGTAAATATTTGTCTGGAGTCACAGTATTAATGAATGAGATCTTATGCATCTGGTGACAACAGAACTCTGTGTCAGCCACTTTTATTTGTATATTGAACCCTAGTTAGTGCCCCAAACTGCACTATTGAGAATGGATTGTGGCTGAATAGTAAATCAAAACACCAGAAATATTTTTATATGTTAATGTCATATTATGTTAATGTTGCTGAAAGACAAAACCTAACAAACTCTTGATCTTTGATGTATCAGTCCAATACCATGTAGCGCTGAGTGATAAAGTTCAAATGTGTTGTGCTTCCCACCCTGGTCAGAGGGAAGGGTGCCTATGTGTTATTTTCACTGTCTTCTTGAGAGTTACCATATGTGTTTTCACTTTTGTGCAGATAACTGGAAGTCAAGCTGCAAACAGTGCTTACTACAGGCTGAAATTACCTTCTCTTTGTTTTTACATATGTGGAGTTCCACCTTTAAAGACTGAAATCATGAGTCAGTACAGTTGCTGGACATTTTATGATTTTGCTGGTAAATTTTATGATCTTAACATTATTTATTACCATAAATAGCAAAATCTTAAATGGCCAAGGAAACTACCTTAAAAATGTTTAAAGATAGTTCTCATTGGCTATTAATGATTTGGTTAAGAAATTAACATTATAGATACACTGGCACTAAGCTTCTGTAGTTTTTAGGTCTTCCTTGCAATACTGAAACGTATTTCTTTTGTGTAGCTCGCTATTAACCAGCTAAGGCCATTTTTAATACAATAAAAAGGTTATATATGCAGTTCCTATTTTTAGCTTGCTTAAAAGGGAGCAATATTTTTATTTAAAACACTGTTAGTAAGTGCTTTATAGAAACTTGGTTTTCTAAGCATAATTCTTCCATAAACATCTTTTGTTATTTGAACACAAGAGATTGTATTCCTTGTTGTATGTATCTCTTGCTTTTCCCTGTATGCAGTCTTTAAAGGATTATAAAACTTAAAATCAGAGGGACTTGTGGCAACCTTTTGAATCATACATTTTTGAAAGCTTTTTTTTAAAAGCCCACAACTTCCATAAGTAGTAATCAGCCATTGCTCTGCTTCTTGCATAGAGTCACCTGTTAAGTAGGTTAAATAGTTTTAAAATACATATTTTCCAGACCTTTGAGAATGCTTTAGTGTTTGGTTCACTATAAAAGGAAATTTTAGAAAGGAATAAAAAAAAGCTATCAGCTATATGCTAAGAGAGAATCTTACTAACATGTTGTAAATATTACAAGTCAAGAAATGTTATTTTAAGTCTGTAACTTAAGTTTTTTACCCTTTATTAGTTATACAGGTTGGTTTAAAATTCGTTTTTTGGTTTAAGCAAGTAAAATTGTGCCCATTTTATGGTTTCCATGCTTTTGTAATCCTAAAATTATTAATGTCTAGTTGTTCTATATTATAACCACATTTGCGCTCTATGCAAGCCCTTGAAACAGAACATACTCATCTTCATGTAGGACCTATGAAAATTGTCTATTTTTATCTATATATTTAAAGTTTTCTAAAAATGATAAAAGGTTATTACGAATTTTGTTGTACAAAATCTGTACAAAAATCTGTTTTTACATCATAATGCAAGAATTGGAAATTTTTCTATGGTAGCCTAGTTCTTTGAGCCTGGTTTCAATGTGAGAACCACGTTTACTGTTATTGTATTTAATTTTCTTTTTCTTTTCAACAATCTCCTAATAAAACTGTCTGAAATCTCCCAGTGACTTTATTTATAGTTCATCTTTATTAAATTTTGTGAAATGCATAGCATTGAAGGAATATTTACTTTCTAATGGGAGGCATCTAAAAACAACATAAGTCAGCTCTTTACAATATGAAGGGAACAATGCTCAATGATTTTATTTAACATGCAACTGCTTCTATCTCTAATATGAATTACTGCGGTGAAAAACATCATAAAAGCACACTCTGTAGTTATTGTTTAACAAGCAGATTTTCCATATTTTGTTTCTTGCCAGCTAAGCAAACTGCCCACATATACATGATTTATTTATGTACATTTTTCAGTTTATGAAGCTGCTATTTGTACCTTTTTCCTTTATATTCTTATATTCCCATGATTCTTATTTCACAAAGCTTTGTGCTGAATAATGTAAAGGAGACATGTTGATGGAACAAAATATATTATTCCCGTATCTATAGGAGTATAGATTTGTAACTATAACTCAGTGTTTTGTTTTTACTCTCTATCACTGAAAAAAAAAAAAGGCTTTTAGAATCTTTGCAATTCCAATAGCCTTTAATAATATAAACGTTTTAACCAATCCAAAATGCCACACTTAAGGAAATCACAGATACTCTGTGAATACTCCAAACATTCCCAAAAGAATGGAAAATGATTTTTTTTTCTGTCTAAAGAAATTATTTCAATGAATTAACAAATAGTGATAGATCCCTAATAAAAACCCCAAATGTTATGTGACCACTACAAACACATTTTTTCTCTTCTGTCCTCACAGGTTTATGTTGGTAAGACTTGTATTAGAATATCATGTGGCCTCTGGATGTTAGCAGAATTTGGTGATGATTTAAGGTTTCTCCCCATGTGTTTTCATTGGCATTAGGAAATTTACAATATGAACAAAAGTTATTTATTACTAGAAGAGAGTAAATTATAAATAAAAGTTACATGGATTGCATTTTTACAATATGGGGAGTAGAGATGTTAATAGAATTAAAATATTGCAAATGACATTGTAAATATATCACTTTTTTTCATGTGTAGGCTTGGTGCTAACATTTATCTTTCATATGTACAACTGGTATATAAAAGCTGAACTGATCCTCATTTATTCCTTTAAACAGATTCATTAATAAAGCCTCATTCTGCAGAAAGCACAGTGCTAAGTGTTGTAATGAATGAAAACATAGCTTTGCCCCAGAGGAGCTTATAATTTTGTTGGAATAGGAAGTCTTACTTTCAGCAAGAGAAGAGTCAATGAGTGTCTCCTAGTCTACCATGGACGTAGAACTAGTGTTAAGAGGGTATTGACTTAGATACCTTCCTACTAAGTGGTAACAATCTATATCCATTTTGTGCATTCACTTTCTAGTGACTAATACAAGATAGTTTGCAGGTCAGACAATTCTGCAGAGATTGACAAGAATATATTTCCCTCTAAGTAAAACACCATACTAGTTATTCTTTTTCTGTTACTTTTCATGTATTTCAATCATATCACTCTTCTTGCCAGTCCTCACAAACTTTGTGTTTCTTTTAATTAATTTATTTTTAATTAAAGGATAATTGCTTTACAGTATTGTGTTGGTTTCTGCCATACATCAACATGAATCAGCCATAAATATCCCCCTTGAACCACCCTCCCATTCCTTCTGCTCCTCTCAGTGACTCTGCTTCTTTCTCCTCTCATTGCAGGCATACATGTTCCTCTTGATTCCTCTATTATTCAGGAACATAAGATCCTACCCATCGAGGCAAACCAGTCATTTTCTTACTGTCCTAAGCTAGATTCTCTGAGTTCTGATTGTCTCAAGTCAACTCATGTGGCAGTTAGTTAGCTAGGTACTGCAATACATGCATTTGGGGAATTTGAGAAAATACTGTGTCCAGTTAAATTGGAATTTCTGGGGGTTGGGGCTGCAGCATCAGGATTTTTAGGTTCCTCATATCAGTTCAGTTTAGTTGCTCAGTCGTGTCCAATTCTTTGCGACCCCATGAATCGCAGCATGCCAGGCCTCCCTGTTCATCACCAGCTCCCAGAGTCCACCCAAACCCATATCCATTGAGTCAGTGATGTCATCCAACCATCTCATCCTCTGTCATCCCCTTCTCCTCCTGCACTCAATCTTTCCCAGCATCAGGATCTTTTCCAATGAGTCAGCCCTTCGCATGAGGTGGCCAAAGAATTGGAGTTTCAGCTTCAGCATCAGTCCTTCCAGTGAACACCCAGGGCTGATCTCCTTTAGGATGGACTGGTTGGATCTCCTTGCAGTCCAAGGGACCCTCAAGAGTCTTCTCCAACACCACAGTTCAAAGGCATCAATTCTTCAGCGCTCAGCTTCCTTTATAGTCCAACTCTCACATCCATACATGACCACTGGAGAACCATAGCCTTGACTAGATGGACATTTGTTGGCAAAGTAATGTCCCTGCTAATAAGCAGCCCCGTTGAAGATCACTGTCTGGGAGGGTAGCAAGTAACACATAGAAAGTGGCTAGCAGGTCTTCTGCTATGGGGTTTAGTTCAGTTTAGTCGCTCAGTCGTGTCTGACTCTGTGACCCCATGAATCGCAGCACGCCAGGCCTCCCTGTCCATCACCAACTCCGGAGTTCACTCAGACTCACATTAACAGGTAGCTAAAGTGAGTGGGGTCCCTTGTGAGCTGTACAGCCACTACAAAAGCCAACTAATATTTCTGTAAAATCATTAAAATGATCTAAAATCTGTAAATAATTAACATTTATTTTAAAACTAATTTCAGCATTGTGAACTTAATGCTGAATTGAATATGAATTTGCAGTTCTATCAGTCAAATACAATGGAAGTCACATTATTGTTTCTAATAAAATTACTGGCTTAATAAGACTGCAGACTAAGTACACAAGGAGGTAAAACTTTCATTTCAATTATCACTGAGACTTCTTCCTTCTGAACGACCTCAGTTTGAGCATTTTTCACAGTGCAAACCATTTGGGGGGAACTCTTCGAATTTTCATTCCTGTGATTCAGTTTTTAAGAGGCTGTTCTAAGCCCTTCTCTTTGGAAAAACTCCAGATTTGTGAGAGAATAACTTACGACACAGTGTGGTATGAGTCTCAGTGTGGGGAAAACAAATAATTTCGTAAATGGGGAAGTATACAGTTGTGTGAAAGGAGTAATGTTTCCACGCTTCATTTGTGCTGGTAAAATGTCATTCAAGACAAGCAGACTGCACCCCACTCCAGTACTCTTGGTTGGAAAATCCATGGACGGAGGAGCCCGATAGGCTGCCGTCCGTGGGGTCGCTAAGAATCGGGCACCAATGAGCAACTTCACTTTCACTTTTCTCTTTCATGAATTGGAGAAGGAAATGGCAACGCACTCCAGTATTCTTGCCTGGAGAATCCCAAGGATGGGGGAGCCTAGTGAGCTGCCTTCTATGGGGTCGCACAGAGTCGGACACGACTGAAGCGACTTAGCAGCAGTAGCAGCAGCAGATTGTAATAAGTTTTGCATATGGAACATAATACCAGGAGCGACCACTAAAAATGTAACAATATACACCCTTAGCAACAGTGTAGACAAATCAAAATAGATTTCAAGGCTGTAGTAATATTTCAGTTCAGTTCAGTCGCTCAGTCGTGTCCGACTCTTTGCTACCCCATGAATCGCAACAGGCCAGGCCTCCCTGTCCATCACCAACTCCTGGAGTTAACTCAGACTCACGTCCATCGAGTCAGTGATGCCATCCAGCCATCTCATCCTCTGTCATCCCCTTCTTCTCCTGCCCCCAATCCTTCCCAGCATCAGAGTCTTTTCCAATGAGTCAACTCCTCGCATGAGGTGGCCAAAGTACTGGAGTTTCAGCTTTAGCATCATTCCTTCCAAAGAAATCCCAGGGCTGATCTCCTTCAGAATGTATTCATTGGATCTCCTTGCGGTCCAAGGGACCCTCAAGAGTCTTCTCCAACACCACAGTTCAAAGGCATCAATTCTTTGGCGCTCAGCCTTCTTCACAGTCCAACTCTCACATCCATACATGACCACAGGAAAAACCATAGCCTTGTCTAGACGGACCTTAGTCGGCAAAGTAATGTCTCTGCTTTCGAATACGCTATCTAGGTTGGTCATAACTTTTCTTCCAAGGAGTAAGCGTCTTTTAATTTCATGGCTGCAGTCACCATCTGCAGTGATTTTGAGGCCAAAAAAATAAAGCTGGACACTGTTTCCACTGTTTCCCCATCTATTTCCCATGAAGTGATGGGAACAGATGCCATGATCTTTGTTTTCTGAATGTTGAGCTTTAAGCCAACTTTTTCACTCTCCTCTTTCACTTTCATTAAGAGGCTGTTTAGTTCCTGTTCACTTTCTGCCATAAGGGTGGTGTCGTCTGCATATATGAGGTTATTGATATTTCTCCCGGCAATCTTGATTCCAGCTTGTGTTTCTTCCAGTCCAGCATTTCTCATGATGTACTCTACATATAAGTTAAATAAGCAGGGTGACAATATACAGCCTTGATGTACTCCTTTTCCTATCTGAAACCAGTCTGTTGTTGCATGTCCAGTTCGAACTGTTGCTTCCTGACCTGCATACAGATTTCTCAAGGGGCAGGTCAGGTGTTCTGGTATTCCCATCTCTTGAAGAATTTTCCACACTTTATTGGGATCCACACAGTCAAAGGCTTTGGCATAGTCAATAAAGCAGAAATAGATGGTTTTTCTGGAACTCTCTTGCTTTTTCCATGATCCAGTGGATGTTGGCAATTTGATCTCTGGTTCCTGTACCTTTTCTAAAACCAGCTTGAACATCAAGAAGTTCACAGTTCACGTATTGCTGAAGCCTGGCTTGGAGAATTTTGAGCATTGCTTTGCTAGCGTGTGAGACAAGTGCAATTGTGTGGTAGTTTGAGCATTCTATGGCATTGCCTTTCTTTGGGGCTGGAATGATAACTGACCTTTTCCAGTCCTGTGGCCACTGCTGAGTTTTCCAAATTTGCTGGCATATTGAGTGCAGCACTTTCACAGCATCATCTTTCAGGATTTGAAATAGCTCTACTGGAATTCTATCACCTCCACTAGGTTTGTTCATAGTGATGCTTTCTAAGGCCCACTTGACTTCACATTCCAGGATGTCTGGCTCTAGCTGAGTGATCACACCATCGTGATTATCTTGGTCATGAAGATCTTTTTTGTACACTTCTGTGTATCCTTGCCACCTCTTCTTAAATTCTTCTGCTTCTGTTAGGTCCATACCATTTCTGTCCTTTATCAAGCCCATCTTTGCATGAAATGTTCCCTTTGTATCTCTAATTTTCTTGAAGAGATCTCTAGTTTTTCCCATTCTGTTGTTTTCCTCTATTTTTTTGCATTGATTGCTGAGGAAGGCTTTCTTGTCTCTTCTTGCTATTCTTTGGAACTCTGCATTCAGATGCTTATATCTTTCCTTTTCTCCTTTGTTTTTTGCCTCTCTTCTTTTCACTGTTACTCCTAGGCAAAATACTTAACTCAATATTTGCCATATAGTAAGTGCTCAAAAAATGGTAAGTAGTCAAGCAAACAAAGTATGATAAGTATTCTTTCTTTTTTTCCCAGTTTTATTGAGATATAACTGTATAAGTTTAAGGCATACAGCATAATGATTCGACTTAATTCATCATGAAATTATGACCACAGTAAGTTTAGTGAACACCCATTATCTCATATAGATAGAAAATTACAGAAATAGAAAAAAATTTCTTTGTGATGAGAA
The DNA here is from genome assembly GCF_001704415.2 of Capra hircus. Lineage (NCBI taxonomy): Eukaryota > Metazoa > Chordata > Mammalia > Artiodactyla > Bovidae > Capra > Capra hircus. The sequence goes on from NC_030819.1 coordinate 40,339,464, forward strand.
CTCTTAGGATTTACTCTCTTATAAGTTTGTATATATAACATACTAGAGTTAGTTTTACATTATATCACAGTGTTAATTGCACATTATAAGTAGTTTCTTATCTTATAACTGGAAGTTTGTACCTTTTGACTAATTTTCATCTAATTCCTCCTTTCTCTTCCCTCCTCTGGTAACCACAATCTGATCTCTTTTTCTATGAGTTTGTTTTTGAAATAAATTGGAGCTACAACACTGTTAGTACATGACACAGTGATTCAGTATCTCTATACATTTCAAAATTGACTCTACAATAAGTAATTACCATCTGTCACAATACAAGATATTACATAGTTATTGACTATTTCGACACACTATACATTTCATACCCATGATTCATTTATTTTGTAACTGGAAGTTTGTTCCTCTTAATTTTCCTCACTTATTCCTCTCCTCTTATCCCCAACCCTGCAAATGATAGGTATTCTTACTAAGTACATTTTTAAATTTTATTTTTCTTGTTCTTGTCTATATCTGGAAAGTTTTCCTTGTATTTTGCTTTGAATTATTTGCAATTGGTTCTTTGTTTTTTAAAAAAATAAAGGCTCAAATTGAAGAACAGTTTTTGAACTGGCCTAAACTCTTCAAAAATGTTAATGTCATAAAAATAAAGATTGAGAAGCTATTAATGCTAATTTTCTGATACCTATCATTGAATATTCATTAATATCTGAAAACATGTTAAAATAATTAGTTACTAAATAAATGTAGAGACCATGTGATCCATTGCTCAGTTCAGTTCAGTTGCTCAGTCGTGTCCGACTCTTTGCGACCCCATGAGTCGCAGCAGGGTAGTAAGATTAGCTTTCTGATAAAAAAGTAAATACTTGTGAATAATTCATCAGGAACTTTAAGATACTTTGCTAGTAGTTTCCATCTTCTCTCAGGTACTTTGGTTGTTCTTTTAACAATGCTAATTCTGGGCCAAACTTGGTCCCCTACTGCAGATGAAGATAAGTTAGTTGATACATCTCTAGCATGATGCATCTCCATTTTCTTTGTATTGAGTATACTCTCGTCAGTAATATATTTCAAACCTTTATTTTTTTAAGTAGAAATTGAAATGGTAAATATTAAATTTTTAGACTTTGTTTTTAACTTAATTTTTCTTTTATATTGGAATATAGTTGATTGACAATGTTATGTTCATTTTCAAGTGTACAGCAAAGTGACTCCATTATACATAAAAATATACATATATTTACTTTTCAGATTCCTTTCCCATATAGGCTATTACAGAATATTGAGTAGAATTTCTTGTGCTATATAGTAGATCCTTGATAATTATTTACTTTATATATATATACATAAATATGTATATAGTATATATATAGTATATATAAAGTATATATAGTATATATAAAGTATATATAAAGTATATATATAGTATATATAAAGCATATATATATATAATGTGTATATGTTAATCTGAAAGTCCTACTTGATCCCTCCCCCCTCAACATTTGTATTTTAGAAATCTCACTGTTAAATTCTATCCCAAGTGTGAAGAGCTGAGTTGATACCACTCAGTCCTTCTCTTACTAATTCATCTTGTTAGATTTACAGAGGAAAATGTGCTCCCATACAGATGGATCTTTTATCTAAGTCCATCTGGTTATTATGTACCTGGGTTTATTTATGATTCATATTTTTTGGCTCCTTCCATTAATAAATTTTGATGCTTCTTAGTATATGCTTCACAGGCTTTGCTTTTATTTTTCCCACAGATAGCTACTATAAGACAATAGGTACACATCAGCATCTAAATGAATATGGGCAAATTCTTAGAAAATGAAGTTCCCAGCACTGTAAGAAGAACTGTACAAAAATGCAGAATCTGATTTAAAAAAATCCCATAGGCAAATAATCTAATATAACAATGTATTTTTAGGGTTAAAATGGGAGTTTCTACTCCAAGATGGGAGTAGTAGAAAATTCTGATTTGATTATCATAAATGATGCTTTAGCTTCTGGATTTGACAAGTATAAAGATATCTCTATGTTTTGGGGACACCACAGCATCCCTGAGGAGTTTTTTCACCTACAATTGCTTCAGTGCCACCAAATGTACCTCTAATTTGGGCAGGTTATTTAGGAGTACTCTTTTGTCTGCTGAATATTCATTGTTCCTACCAGGTGAAATTCCAACCTGAGATAGAGACTTGTCCTCTGTGTCCAATAGCTTCAGATACTCCTCAAGAGTGGTTCTCTTGAGGTCCCTTCTCTAGACTTTAGATGAGAGAGAGATACCCTTCACTCTCTATGGGTGATTGGAGGGAATTGAACCTGGGACAATCCACAACCCTCAGAAACATTTTCACTTCAATTATTCACCTCATTTCTTTAATCAATTTTATTATCTGTAGATGGATGGAAAGCTGAGGCCAGAAAATTAGTTTTCAGATAGGTGTCTGCAAGTTATGCATGATGACCTTGCATCTTACCTTAGAATATGGTATTCATTTCATTCATTAATTGATTAAATTTTTTAAAATTACTTTAAGTTTTTGGAGATAATTATAAACTAAATGCAATTATAAGAATTAATGAAGAGGCATCCTATATACACCACACATTTTCTTCAAGGATCATATTTTGCATAAATATAGTATAGTATCAAAACTGAAAAATAGACTTTGATAACATCTACTGACTTTATTCAGATTTCAGCAGAATTATATGCACTTATTTGTGTGTGTATGTATGTTCAGTTCTACACAATCTTATCACAAGTATATATTACTATGAGCACCACCACAGTCAAGATATAGAATATTTCCATCATAGGGATACCTCATGCTATTTCTTAAATTAATTTTTATTGGAGAATAGTTGATTTACATTGTTGTGGTAGTTTCTTCTGTGTGTGCTTAGTCACTCAATTGTGTCCAACTCTTTGTAACCCCATGGACTGTAGCATGCCAGGCTTCTCTGACCATGGGGATGCCATGCCCTTCTCCAGGGGATCTTCCCAACCCAGGGATCAAACCAAGGTCTCTGTGTGGCAGGTGGATTCTTCACTGTCTGAGCCACCAGAGAAGCCCAGTTTCTTCTGTAAATGAACTTATTTTTCAAAGTATAATAGGGACACAGAAGTAGAGAACAAACCTCATGCTATATTTTTATAGTTACAATCACTAACCTTTCTCCCTACCTCTGTATAAGTCAGGGTTCTCCATAATCAGTAGTATAAATATACATATACACAGAGAGAAATGTGCATGCTACCTGGCCCTGTAGAGAATGTAGAGCCTTCAAATGTCCCCACTCCTGTTCCTCTGACAGTCCCTGTGGGCTGTAGCAAGGGAGTGGGTGAAATTGCCTCTGATGCAGGTACAGAGTTGGGTCAAATTGAGGCAACCTGCCCATGTGGGTTGCAGCTGTTATTCAGACCAACATTTGTACCATCTGGATGGAAACAGAAAGAAACTGCAGGAGTCCATGGGCTGTATTCAAAGCAGTTTGATTGGTGATCACTCAGAAGCCTGGGCCATTGCTCTTTGCATTAATAATTAAGTTATTCTAAAGGGATTGCTGGGCTTCCCTGATGGCTCCCACGGTAAAGCGTCTGCCTTCAATGCAGGAGACCTGGGTTCGATTCCTGGGTTGGGAAGATCCCCTGGAGAAGGAAATGGCAATCCACTCCAGCACTCTTGCTTGGAAAATCCCATGGACGGAGGAGCCTGATAGGCTACAGTCCGTGGGGTCGCAAAGAGTTGGACACAACTGAGCAACTCCATTAACTCTATGACTTGGACAATGAGAAGCGGAGAGATAAATGATCATGATTAAACCCTGTGGGGTCAAAATATATGGAAATAAAGTTGGGCTATCTTGCAAGAGACTGAGACTGCCCTCTCTGTTTCAGTCTGCTAGTTCATACCAGCCTTAACCTATATATGGATCCTATGAACTAACACTTCAATAGACACGACAGGTAAAGTACATAGAAAAGCAGCTAGCACAGTGCCTGGTTAAGATGGTGTATTTTCAAGAATGCCAGATTGCCTTTGGAATACAGTGATTTGGTTAATGCTATCACAGAATGTGTTGTTTTAAACTCTAAACAAAGCCCAAGACAACTGCCAAATGAATTTGGCACCACCCGCCAGAGTTCCCAACCAGTGAGAAACTGGAAAATTGTTTATATTGGTCCTCTCCCTCTGACTGAGAGTTCTCAATGTACCCTTGCTTGTGTGGACACTGTATAACCAGTTTGCACCATTATGGTATTAGAGATGCAGAGTACAATGCACAAATGCCCTGGTAAAATAGACAGTGATTAGTGTTACATTTTAAAGGTCATGCTGTGCAAGACTGGGCTAAAGAACATGACATTGAATGGAGGCTCTATCTCTCCCATAGTCTGAAGCAGCAGATTTGGTAGAAAGGAAGAGTAGAATATCAAAGCAGCAACTTAAATGACTACCAGGTAAAACCACCTTGGCCTAGGGACTAACATGCCATCTCCAGCTTCCATACATTCAAATGAGCAATCAGTAGGGACTATTGCTCCATACGCCAGACTGGAGATGCCAGCTGAGACACCCAACACTATAAAGTTATAGAAATCACAAGAAACCACCATTGCTCCATTTTTCATGGTGGCTCATCACACTATATTGTTGATAAAACCTCATCCAATCACAGCTGGGGAAGATATTCTCTACCAGAATTTGTAATGTGACAGCCCACTAGGATGGCTGAGTTACTCTGCATCCCTGTATAAGGGATAACAGCTGAGTTATCACTGACATCTTGTCCTATTATGAGCTGACCTTGCTGAAACGCATTACACCTGGAATAGAGCACTCCCCACTGAAAGAGGGGAGAAGATGCAGGCTCTTGTCTGGCATATCCCATCCCACACTTCATCTCCTCACACCTGACAGTGCTCCCTCCCCCACTAATGTATAATATATGCAAACAGGTCACTTTCCTAAAGTGCCATCTCCCTCTTCTCAAGGCCAGGGAAGCATGCTATTTTTCCCATTGGTACGGTCATTTGGCCTTCATCTTTATTCTTTTCACTGGCTTGGAGGACATATAACCCTTACAAAATCCACCCAGCAAGCCTCAGTGAGAACCAACAAAGTCTGTCCTTGTTGGTGGTGGTGGTTTAGTCACAAAATTGTGTCCAACTCTTGCGACCCCATGGACTGTAGCTAGCCAGGCTCCTCTTCCCATGGGACTCTCCAGGCAAGAATACTGGAGTGGGTTGTCATTTCCTTCTCCAAGTCTGTCCTTACTAGCACTGAAATGTCTCTATTAAGAAAAGCTGTCCTCTAAAATTGAATCATCTTGGACATTATCACTGCTTTGCAAAGAAGCACCTGTGCCATTATCCAAACAGGCTATTGTGTGTCCAGGCCTGATAAGACTGCTCATGTTGAATCAAATGACAGCACCAGTGAACTCCCTGGGTAATCCAACCCCCAACCTAGGGTTCAGTAAGGTGTTGTTGAGACCATCTGAACTAAGTATATTACTGAATTTGGTTAAGGTCTCTATATAACTGTTAAGATTCTGGTTGTGAGTGCAAAGACCTACTTGTCTTTTTAATTTTGGATACCCTGGGGCTTTCCTTATGGTGCTTCAGTGAGGATGTTCATTGTGGTACACAGAAGTTTCTCTAGTTGAGGAACATGGCCCTATAGCTCATGTACTTAATATTAACAGTCGCAGCACACAGGCTCTCTAGTTACAGCATGTGGGCTTAGTCACCCTGCAACATGTGGGATCTTAGTTCCCTGACCAGGGATTAAATCCATTTCCCCTGTTTTGAAAAGTCTAAATCATTCAATCATGTCTGACTCTATGACCCCATGGATTCTCCGTCCATGGGATTTTTCAGGCAAGAATACTGGATTCAGTTGCCATCTCCTCCTGCAGGGGATCTTCCCAAGCCAGGGACTGAACCCAAGTCTCCCACAAACAGGTAGACTCTTTACCATCTGAGCCACCAGGGAAGTTGAAAGGCAGATCCTTAACCAGTTGGCCACCAGGGAGGTCCCTAGACCTACTTGAGTTGTAGTCACCCAAGGCACCACATAAGTAAATTCCATTCTCAAAATACATACCTATGAGTTTGGAGTGGCTTGCCTTTTTCTTTGGTCTGTCCTCATCTTTAGTGTATGGGGATCAGTTTCAGATTATACCTGGGGAGTTCTCAAGGTTGCAAAACAATGTTTATTTTTTGTTGGTTGTAAAATAACTTTATTTCACAGTTTGTATATTACACTGACTTCTGGTATCCATTGGTATTATGGTAAGGTGGTTTTAACATTAATCTTTGTAGGCAATTTGTCTTTTCCCTCTGAATGCTTTTAATAACTTTTATTTGTTGCTTTGAAGCTTGAATATAATGTTTATAGGTACAAACTATTTCTATTTACTATATTTGGGAACATATATTTCCAAAATAATTGAGGAGGTGTTTTTATTTAAGTTAGAAAATTCTAAGCCATTATGTCTCCAAATAATGCTTCTATTTTTAGCATTTTCTATCAACTTCCTTGAATCCTAATTTAGTTCTAAGTTAGACTTTTCTATTAATGTCTAGATTTCTTAACCTTCATACATATATGCCATTTCTTTAACTCTGCTTCAGAGTTGTCATTCAACCTAAGTTTACAGTTTGCTATTTAAAATTTTCATATAATTTCTGATGGCAATAACTATACTTTTTGTTTGTTTGTTTGTTTGAACTGGGGTTTGTTTCCTTTTATTTTTTATTTTATTTTATTTTTTCAGTTTCCTGGAGATTTATTTTTTTTTCTTTTTCTCTTTTTTTTCTTTTTCTTTTTTTTATTTTTTTAAAATCTTTAATTCTTACATGTGTTCCCAAACATGAACCCCCCTCCCACCTCCCTCCCCATAACATCTCTCTGGGTCATCCCCATGCACCAGCCCCAAGCATGCTGTATCCTGCGTCAGACATAGACTGGCGATTCGATTCTTACATGATAGTATGCATGTTAGAATGCCATTCTCCCAAATCATCCCACCCTCTCCCTCTCCCTCTGAGTCCAAAAGTCCGTTATACACATCTGTGTCTTTTTTGCTGTCTTGCATACAGGGTCGTCATTGCCATCTTTCTAAATTCCATATATATGTGTTAGTATACTGTATTGGTGTTTTTCTTTCTGGCTTACTTCACTCTGTATAATCGGCTCCAGTTTCATCCATCTCATCAGAACTGTTTCAAATGAATTCTTTTTAATGGCTGAGTAATACTCCATTGTGTATATGTACCACAGCTTTCTCATCCATTCATCTGCTGATGGACATCTAGGTTGTTTCCATGTCTTGGCTATTATAAACAGTGCTGCGATGAACATTGGGGTACATGTGTCTCTTTCAATTCTGGTTTCCTCGGTGTGTATGCCCAGCAGTATACTTTTCTTTTAGAAAATTCTGTTTGGTATCTTTCAAATCTTCTTAGTCATTCTTGATATCTTTTCTTTATGTGTTTGGTACTTTTGTTTCTTTATGTATTGTGAAATTGTTGTTATTAATAACTCAGTCAAGTCCAACTCTTTGCAACCCCATGAACTGCAGCATGCCAGACTTGCCTGTCCTTCACCGTCGCCCAGAGCTGGCTCAAACTCATGTCCATTGAGTCAGTAATGCCATCCACCCATCTCATCCTCTATCATCCCCTTCTTCTCCTACCTTCAGTCTTTCCCAGCTTCAGGATCTTTTCTAATAAGTCAGCTCTTCACATCAGGTGGCCAAAATATTGGAGCTTCAGCATCAGTCCTTCCAATGAATATTCAGGGTTGATTTCCTGTAGGATTATCTGGTTTGATCTCCTTGCAGTCTAAGAACGCTTGAGAGTCTTCTCCAACACCACAGTTCAAAAGCACCATTTCTTCAGTGTTCAGCCTTCTTTATGGTCCAGCTCTCATATCCATACATGACTATTGGAAACTGACTATACAGACCTTTTTCAGCAAAGTAATGTCTCTGCTTTTAAATATGCTGTCTAGGTTTGACATAGTTTTTCTTCCAAGGAGCAAGTGTCTTTTAATTTCATGGCTGCAGGTACTATTTGAAGTGAATTTGGAGCTCAAGAAAATAAAGTCTGTCACTGTTTCCATTATTTCCCCATCTATTTGCCATGAAGTGATGGGACCAGATGCCTTGGATTCCCTGCTAGTTCAACCAGTAAAGAATCTTCTTGCAATGCAGGAGACCTAAGGTTGATCCCTGGGTCTGGGAGATCACCTGGAGAAGGGAATGGCAATTCACTCTAGTATTCTTGCCTGGAGAATCCCATGGACAGAGGAGCCAGGCAGGCTACAGTCCATGGGATAGCAAAGAGTCAGACATGACTGAGTGACTAACACCTTCATTGAGATATATATATATATATATATATATATATAACATTTAAATTCTGTTTCTAATAATTTAGTATCTAATATTATTGAGGTCTGATTTTGCATTAAATCTATTTCTGATTCTCTCTAAAGTCTTTCATTTTTTTCCTCTTTTTAAATTTAATTAATTAATTTATCTTGATTGGAGGTTTATTATTTTACAATATTGTGGTGGTTTTTGCCATATATTGACATGAATCAGCCATGAGTGTACATGTGCTCCCATCCTGAAAGCCCCTCCCACCTCCTTCCCCATCCCATACCTCTGGGTTGGCCCAGTGCACCAGCTTTGAGTGCCCTGTTTCATGTTTTGAACCTGGAATGGTGATCTGTTTCACATATGGTAATATACATGTTTCAATGCTATTCTCTCAAATCATCCCACCCTCGCCTTCTCCCACAGAGTCCCAAAGTTTGGTTTTTATATCTGTGTCTCTTCCTGTCTTACATATCAGGTCATCATTACCATCTTTCTAAATTCCATATATATGCATTTGTGTACTGTATTGTTCTTTTTATATATGACTTACTTCACTCTGTATAATAGGCTCCAGTTTCATGCACCTCATTTGAAATGATTCAAATGCATTCTTTTTAACAGCTGAGTAATATTTAATTGTAGATATGTACCACAACTTTCTTATATATTCATCTGCTGATGGACATCTAGGTTGCTTCCATATCCTAGGTATTGCAAACAGTGCTTGATGAACATTGGGGTACACATGTCTCTTTCAATTCTGGTTTTCCCGGTGTGTATGCCCAAAAGTGGGATTGCTGGGTCATATGACATTTCTATTTCCAGGTTTTTAAGGAATCTCCACACTGTTCTCCATAGTGGCTGTACTAGTTTGCATTCCCACACAACAGTGTCAGAGTGTTCCTTTTTCTGCACACCCTTTCCAGCATTTATTGTTTGTAGACTTTTTGATAGCAGCCATTCTGACTGGCATGAGATGGTACATCACTGTGGTTTTGATTCACATGTTTTCTGATAATAAGTGATATTGAGCATCTTTTCATGTGTTTGTTAGCCATCTGTATGTCTTCTTTGGATAAATGTCTGTTTAGTTCTTTAGCCCACTTTTTGATTGGTTGTTTATTTTTCTAGAATTGAGCTGCATGAGCTGTTTATATATTTTGAGACTAATTCTTTGTCAGTTCCTTCATTTGCTATTATTTTCTCCCAATCTGAAGGCTATCTTTTCACCTTGCTTACAGTTTTCTTCATTGTGCAAAAGCTTTTATGTTTAATTAGGTCCCATTTGTTTATTTTTGCTTCTATTTCCATTACTCTGGGAGAGGTTCATAGAGGATCCTGCTGTGATTTATGTCAGAGAGTGTTCTTCCATATGTTTTTTCTAGGAGTTTTATAGTCTCTGGTCTTATGTTTAGATCTTTAATTCATGTTGAGTTTATTTTTGTGTATAATAGTAGTAAATGTTCTAGTTTCATTCTTTTGCAAGTGGTTGAAACGTTTCCCAGCATCACTTGTTAGAGAGATGGTCTTTTCTCCATTGTATATTTTACTCCTTTGTCAAAGATAAAGTGTCCATCAGTTCAGTTCAGTTCAGTGGTTCAGTCGTGTCTGACTGTTTGTGACCCCATGAATCGCAGCACGCCAGGCCTCCCTGTCCATCACCAACTCCCAGAGTTCACTCAAACACACATCCATCTAGTTGGTGATGCCAGCCAGCCATCTCATCCTCTGTCGTACCCTTCTCCTCCTGCCCCCAATCCCTCCCAGCATCAGAGTCTTTTCCAATGAGTCAACTCTTCACATGAGGTGGCCAAAGTACTGGAGTTTCAGCCTTAGCATCATTACAACCAAAGAACACCCAGGACTGATCTCCTTTAGAATGGATTGGTTGGATCTCCTTGCAGTCCAAGGGACTCTCAAGAGTCTTCTCCAACACCACAATTCAAAAACATCAATTCTTTGGTGCTTAGCTTTCTTCACAATCCAACTCACATCCATACATGACTTACTAGAAAAACCATAGCCTTGACTAGTCGGACCTTTGTTGGCAAAGTAATGTCTAGGCTTTTCAATATGCTATCTAGGTTGGTCATAACTTTCCTTCCAAGGAGTAAGAGTCTTTTCATTTCATGGCTACAATCACCATCTGCAGTGATTTTGGAGCCCAAAAAAACTAAAGTCTGACACTGTTTCCACTGTTTTCCCATCTATTTCCCATGAAGTGATGGGACCAGATGCCACGATCTTCATTTTCTGAATGTTGAGATTTAAGCCAACTTTTTCACTCTCCTCTTTCACTTTCATCAAGAGGCTTTTTAGTTCCTCTTCACTTTCTGCCATAAGGGTGGTGTCATCTGCATATCTGAGGTTATTGATATTTCTCTTGGCAATCTTGATAACACCTTGTGCATCTTCCAGACCAGCGTTTTTCATGATGTACTCTGCATATAAGTTAAATAATCAGGGTGACAATATACAGCCTTGACATACTCCTTTTGCTATTTGGACCCAGTCTATTGTTCCATATCCAGTTCTAACTGTTGCTTCCTGAACTGCATATAGGTTTCTTTTCCAGTTCTAACTGTTGCTTCCTGACTTGCATATAGGCAGGTCAGGTGGTCTGGTATTCCCATCTCTTGAAGAATTTTCCACACTTTATTGTGATACACACAGTCAAAGGCTTTGGCATAGTCAATAAGGCAGAAATAGTTGTTTTTCTGGGACTCTCTTGCTTTTTTGATAATCCAGCAAATGTTGGCAATTTGATCTCTGGTTTCTAGCCTTTTCTAAAACCAGCGTGAACATCTGGAAGTTCACGGTTCATGTATTGCTGAAGCCTGGCTTGGAGAATTTTGAGCATTACTTTACTAGTGTGTGAGATGAGTGCAATTGTGCAATAGTTTGAGCATTCTTTTGCATTGCCTTTCTTTGGGATTGGAATGAAAACTGACATTTTCCAGTCTTGTGACCGCTGCTGAGATTTTCAAATTTGCTGGCATATTGAGTGCACAACTTTCACAGCATCATCTTTCAGGGTTTGAAATAGCTCAACTGGATTTCCATCACCTCCACTAGCTTTGTTCAGAGTGATGCTTTCTAAGGCCCACTTGACTTCACATTCCAGGATGTCTGGCTCTAGGTGAGTGATCACACCATCGTGATTATCTGGGTCGTGAAGATCCTTATTGTACAGTTCTTCTGTGTATTCTTGCCACCTCTTCTGCTTCTATTAGGTCCATCACATTTCTGTCCTTTATCGAGCCCATCTTTGCATGAAATGTTCCCTTGGTATCTCTAATTTTCTTGAAGAGATCTCTAGTCTTTCCCATTCTGTTGTAGTCCTCTATTTCTTTGCATTGATCATTGAGGAAGGCTTTCTTATCTCTCCTTGCTATTCTTTGGAATTCTGCATTCAGATGCTTATATCTTTCCTTTTCTCCTTTGCTTTTCACTTCTCTTTTCATAGCTATTTGTAAAGCCTCCCCAGAGAGCCATTTGCTTTTTTGCATTTCTTTACCATGGGGATGGTCTTGATCCCTGTCTCCTGTACAATGTCATGAACCTCCATCCATCATCAGGCACTCTATCTATCAGATCTACTCCCTTAAATCTATTTCTCACTTCCACTGTATTATCATAAGAGATTTGATTTAGGGCATACCTGAACGGCCTAGTGGTTTTCCCTACTTTCTTCAATTTACGTCTGAATTTGGCAATAAGGAGTTCATGATCTGAGCCATAGTCAGCTTCCGGTCTTGTTTTTGTTGACTGTATAGAGCGTCTCCATCTTTGGCTGCAAAGAATATAATCAATCTGATTTCAGTGTTGACCCTCTGGTGATGTCCATGTGTAAAGTCTTCTCTTGTGTTGTTGGAAGAGGGTGTTTGTTATGACCAGTGCATTCTCTTGGCAAAATTCTATTAGCCTTTGCCCTGCTTCATTCCGCATTTCAAGGCCAAATTTGCCTGTTACTCCAGGTGTTTCTTGACTTCCTACTTTTGCATTCCAGTACCCTATAATGACAAGGACATCTTTTTTGGGTGTTAGTTCTAAAAGGTCTTGTTGGTCTTCATAGAACCGTTCAACTTCAGCTTCTTTAGCATTATTGGTTGGGGCATAGACTTGGATTACTGTAGTACTGAATGGTTTGCCTTGGAAACAAACAGAGATCATTCTGTCGTTTTTGAGATTGCATCCAAGTACTGAATTTTGGACTCTTTTTTTGACCATGATGGCTACTCCTTTTCCTCTAAGGGATTCCTGCCCACATTAGTAGATACAATGGTCATCTGAGTGAAATTCACCTATTCCAGTCCATTTTAGTTCACTGATTCCTAGAATGTCGACGTTCACTCCTGCCATCTCCTGTTTGACTACTTCCAATTTGCCTTGATTCATGGACCTGACATTCCAGGTTCCTATGCAATATTGCTCTTTATAGCATTGGACCTTGCTTCTATCACCAGTCACATCCACAGCTGGGTATCATTTTTGCTTTGGCTCCACCCCTTCATTATTTCTGGAGTGATTTCTCCACTCATCTCCTGTAGCATATTGGGCACCTACCGACCTAGGGAGTTCCTCTTTCAGTATCCTATAATTTTGCCTTTTCATACTGTTCATGGAGTTCTCAAGGCAAGAATATTGAAGTGGTTTTCCATTACCTTCTTCAGTGGACCACATTCTGTCAGACCTCTCCACCATGACCCACCCATCTTGAGAGAAATTAAAGAAACAATCTCATTCACCAATATGATGAAAAGAATAAAATACTTAGGAATAAATCTACCTAAAGAAACAGAAGACCTATATATAGAAAACTATAAAACACTGATGAAAGAAATCAAAGATGACACAAATAGATGAAGAAATATACCATGTTCCATTTTGTTCCATTGATCTATATTTCTGTCTTTGTTCCAGTATCATACTTTCTTGATAACTGTAGTTTTTCAGTATTGTCTGAAGTCAGGCAGGTTGATTTCTCCAGTTCCATTCTTCTTTCTCAAGATTGGTTTGGCTACTCAAGTTTTTTTGTATTTCCATACAAATTGTAAAGTTATTTTTTCTAGTTCTCTGAAAAAATACCCTTGGTAACTTGATAGGGATTGCACTGAATCTATAGATTACTTTGGGTAGTATCCTCATTTTCACTATATTGATTCTTCCAATCCATGAACATGGTATATTTCTCCATCTATTTGTGTCATTTTGATTTCTTTCATCAGTATTTTATAGTTTTCTATATATAGGTCTTTTGTTTCTTTAGGTAGATTCATTTCTAAGTATTTTATACTTTTCATCATATTGGTAAAAGGGATTGTTTCCTTAATTTCTCTTTCTGTTTTCTCATTGTTAGTGTATAGGAATGCAAAGGATTTCTATGTACTAATTATATATCCTTCAAATTTACTATATTCATTGATTAACTCATGTAATTTTCTGGTGATGTCTTTATGGTTTTCTATGTAGAGGATCATATCATCTGCAAAAAGTGAGAGTTTAACTTCTTTTCCAATCTGGATTCCTTTTATTTCATTTTCTTCTCTGATTTCTGTGGCTAAAACTTCCAAAACTATGTTGAATAGTAGTGGTGACAGTGGGCACCCTGATCTTGTTCCTGTGAAGTTTTATTTCTTAATAATTTTAAAAAAATCAGGCTGAATACATGTTGGTTAAAACTTTGTGGGAATAATTTAAAGTTGGATTTGAGAATGTAGTACTGCATGAAAGAATTTTATTTCCTTATGCCAAGTATCTAAGACATTTAAATTTAATTTAAATTAACTTAAAGCTCTTAACTTGTAGTTTCTTAGTTCATAGAGATAGAGTAATCTGAGCAATCATTTCCAAAGAGCTTTTAATTTCTTATTGTTCTCCATATTATTATTGCTATATGGTGTATCACTGCCTATATTATTAACTGCAACATTACACAGTTTTTATTTTTGTTGAAACAGTCAACTACATTTTACTTTAAATAATGAGACAAAATGTCTAATATTTACTTACAAAGTTATCATTTCCTATTAGCTTCATTCTTTGGCTAGCCTTTTTTTTAGCCAGTATCATTTCTTTTCTGCCCCAAAGGACTTCTTTTAACATTTCTTTTAGTGTGTGTCTGCTGGTGATGTTTTTTCCCCACTTTAGTATGTCTCAAATGCCTCTTTGCTCTCATTTATGAAGTAAATATCCATAAGTATAAAATTCTAGATTGATAGCTTTTTAAAGGTACTTTAACTTTGTTGTTTTATTGTCTTCTCACTTACATTGTTTCTGACAAGAAATCTGTGGTATTCCTTATTTTTATTTGTCCATAATGTTTCTTTGATTCTTTTTGGATGCTTTTAAAATGTTTTCTTTATTACATGTTCTGTGCAATTTGATTATGATATACTTTTGTATAGTTTCCTTTATATATTTCTCATGTTTAAGGTTTGTTGAGATTCTTAAATCTGTTGATTTATAGTTTTTATTAAGTTTGAGACATTTGGAGTCATTATTTCTTGTAATGCTTTTCTTCCTCCCTTTCTCCTTCCTTCAAGTATTCTAAATGCATGTACATTAGACTTCTTGAAGTTGACCCACTCTTCATGTTTTTTGGGGGCAAATTTTTCTTTGGAATTTTATTTTATTTTTTAAAACTTTTATTTTGTATTGGGGTATAGTCAAATAATAATGTTGCGATAGTTTCAGATGAACAGCAAACGGACTCAACCATACATATACATGTATCATTCTGTAACTTTTAATCTTATTTTAATCTTATCTTAATCTCATCTAGTGACATTTTATCTCAGACATTTATGTGTTATTTTCTAGAAGGTTGATTTGGGTCCTTAAAAAAATGCATTCCATGTCTTAATATGGTCAAAATTTTGGAATGTACGCAATATAATTATACTGTCTTAATCCCTTGTTCTCTGATTATAAGATCTCCCAGCTCTGTATAACTTTAAATTGATTGATTTTTCTCTTCCTTACATTTCAAACATTTCTGCTTCATTGTACGCCTGGTAATTTATTTTTATATGCCAGTCATTGTGAATTTTAATTTATTAGATTCTGGGTATTTTAAATTCCTATAGATATTTTAGAATTTTGTTCTTGGATGATGTGTCAGAGTACTTAGATCCAGGCAAAGTTTCAATGATTCTCTAGGAAAACATACATGGCTCAATGTATGTCATACATGTACCTGAATGTTATCATGAAGGAAGAAAAAAAAAAGTAAAATCAGCAAAGAGGAACGTCACATGGGGCAGAGACTGAAGGAAACTAGGGCCAAGTTTTTAAGGGTCCTCCCAGACTGGAATCACAAAGGACATTCATAAGGCCCCCAGAAATGAGTTGTGACAGCATAAGTGAAAACATTTTCAACCAGGGAAGTACTCCCAGTCCATCAAGTACCCAAATCCCATAGTCCCAAGTGAAAGGAAGATGTGCAGCATAAGCCATGTTTCTGTTCAACCAGCTTAGGCACAACTAGTCACTCCTATCAGTTTATGATAAGAACTCTTCCCTAAACCTAACTTCCTGGATGCCAGTCTATGCCACTCTAGTATGCAGGTCTTTCAAAGGATAGCAGTCAGGACTTCTATATTAACTCTTTTCTGCACAGATGCTATTAAGTTACTCAGAAACAGTTTTGTTCTTTCTAATCTTAATTTGAATTTTTCTCAGTGGGACTGGAACACTGTTTGGTTAGTGGTGAATTATTTCCCACTACTGAAACCAGACACTTTGAATACTTTACCTAATAGTGCATAAACTGTAGGTTTTAGAGTCTGGCTTGTAGGAATAAGCACTCTTTCACAGACTGGTGAGTCTCAGGTACAGTCCGATCTTATTTTGTGGATGTTTCTCTGTCAGCCTCACATAATGTTGTTGAAAACTCGAAAGAAATACTCTATAGGTATCCTAAGTTTCTCTTTGTGCATCCATTTCTTTGCTGATACTCTGTCCTTTGAATGGGCTTCCCCTGTGGCTCAGCTGGTAAATAGTCTTCCTGCAATGTGGGAGACCTGGGCTCGATCCTGAGGTTGGGAAGATACCCTGGAGAAGGGAACAGCTACCTACTCCAGTAGTCTGGCCTGGAGAAGTCTATGGTCCGTGTAGTCCAGGGGGTCGCAAAGAGTCGTACACGACTGAGTGACTTTCATTTTCACTGTCTTGTGAATTCAGGTTGCTTTGTTCTCCCCACAGTATGCGCTTCATCTCCAGTCAGAGAGTCCTGCAGGCTGCGCCTATTTTTCCTCCTTGTGACAGCCTGAAAACTTTCTCCATGTAGTAAGCTTTAGCAATCTAAAGGCTTCTCTTTTTATTTTCTTTCTCTCAGAGATCACTGTCTTTTATTGCCAAATGTCTATCTATGTCTTGAAAATTTTGTTTCATGTATTTAGCATGTTTGTTATTTTAAGGCTGAAGGATAAATCTGGTCCTATTATCCTATCTTGGCCAGAAGCAAAGATTTCTCAGGAAAGATGAATTTAAGTAGTTACCTGTCATAGTATGGGGCTTCCCTGGTGGCTCAGAGGTTAAAGCGTCTGCCTGGAATGCGGGAGACCCGGGTTTGATCCCTGGGTAGGGAAGATCCCCTGGAGAAGGAAATGGCAACCAGCTCCAGTACTCTTGCCTGGAGAATCCCATAGAGGGAGGAGCCTGGTAGGCTACAGTCCACAGGGTCACAAAGAATTGGACACAACGGAGCGATTTCACTTTGTCACAGTATAGCATAAGAAAGATAGATTTAAATAGTCTCATTTTGAGTCTATTATTAGGTTCAGTTCAGTTCAGTCACTCAGTCATGTCTGACTATTTGCGACCCCATGAATTGCAGCACGCCAGGCCTCCCTGTCCATCACCAACTCCTGGAGTTCACTCAGACTCACGTCCATTGAGTCAGTGATGCCATCCAGCCATCTCATCCTCTGTCGTCCCCTTCTCCTCCTGCCCCCAATCCCTCCCAGCATCAGAGTCTTTTCCAATGAGTCAACTCCTCGCATGAGGTGGTCAAAGTACTGGAGTTTCAGCTTTAGCATCATTCCTTCCAAAGAAATTCCAAGGCTGATCTCCTTCAGAATGGACTGGTTGGATCTCCTTGCAGTCCAAGGGACTCTCAGGAGTCTTCTCCAACACCACAGTTCAAAAGCATCAATTCTTTGGCGCTCAGCGTTCTTCACAGTCCAAATCTCACATCCATACATGACTACTGGAAAAACCATAGCCTTGACTAGACGGACCTGTGTTGGCAAAGTAATGTCTCTGCTTTTGAATATGCTATCTAGGTTGGTCATAACTTTTCTTCCAAGGAGTAAGAGTCTTTTAATTTCATGGCTGCAGTCACCATCTGCAGTGATTTTGGAGCCCCAAAACATAAAGTCTGACATTGTTTCCACTGTTTCCCCATCTATTTCTCATAAATTGATGGGACCAGATGCCATGATCTTCGTTTTCTGAATGTTGAGATTTAAGCCAACTTTTTCACTCTCCTCTTTCACTTTCATCAAGAGGCTTTTTAGTTCCTCTTCACTTTCTGCCATAAGGGTGGTGTCATCTGCATATCTGAGGTTATTGATATTTCTCCTGGCAGTCTTGATTCCAGCTTGTGTTTCTTCCAGTCTAGCGCTTCTCATGATGTACTCTGCATAGAAGTTACATAAGCAGGGTGACAATATACAGCCTTGACGTACTCCTTTTCCTATTTGGAACGAGTCTGTTGTTCCATGTCCAGTTCGAACTGTTGCTTCCTGACCTGCATACAGATTTCTCAAGAGGCAGGTCAGGTGGTCTGGTATTCCCATCTCTCTCAGAATTTTCCACAGTTTATTGTTAGGTTAGCCTCCAGTTATGCTATCCTTTCCTTTTATAAGATTGTCTTCTTTTTTCTGCCCTTGATGCCAATGCTTAATCACCTGAACATTTTTAGCAATGCTATCTCTTATTTAGCTCTCTTACAAAGTTTTCAGATTCACTCTGTGTCAAGTACTGTGTATTCCAGAGCTTTGAGTGCTGTGATTTTTATTTTCCCAAAATGTTTAATTTTTTAAAGTAACACTTTACTTAAACTATACAGTGTAGATAGACCATCACCTTCTCTGTCCTATCTTTGTCTTATTATCTCCTCTTTCATGCATTGGAGAAGGAAATGGCAACCCACTCCAATATTCTTGCCTGGAGAATCCCAGAGACAGAGGAGCCTGGTGGGCTGCCATCTATGGGGTCACACAGAGTCGGACACGACTGAAGCGACCTAGTAGTAATAGTAGTAGTAACCTTAATTATGAATCAGGTCAGGTGGTAACTTGACCTTGATCATTTTAAAGTGATCCCTCCTGTTCAACAAAGGTCGAAACTCTTCTTGACTCTCTCACAAGGCACTGTACTCTATGATTATATCTAAAATTATTTATAATACTTTTTAAAAATTCTTTTCTTTGGAAATGAAGCTTGTACGAAAACAAATTTTGTCTTTTTTTATTTATGTCATAAATCTCAGTCTTGGGAATGATTTCTAATATTTGATTAATAAATGTTTGCTAAGATCATTATCAAATTTTGAGCTGAATTTTCTATTATCTAATGTAACCTCTTATTTTCTATATGAAAATAATTGTGACATCCAATGCAAACAGCAGTAGTTTTGTAAAGCCTCCAGAAAAGAAACATGGGGCAAAGCTTCCTTGGGAGGATGGATCAGTGAAGGTAGTGAAGGTGAGGGATAAGCACAGAGCTGACAGATATTGCCTATGTAAGGGAAGAGAAGGTGAAACTGTCAATACTTGGAGAGCACATGGCGTTGGCAAGAATAAAACAACACAATTCTGTGGCTTATGAATTCTTAATCTTAGTATTGAGAAATGGTATGGATTTAACAGAAAAAGAAAATATTAGGAAAAGACGGCAAGAATATCCAGAAGAACTATTAAAAAAAAAATCTTCAAACTCAGATAATCACAATGGTGTGATCACTCACCCAGAGCCAGACATCCTAGAATGTGAAGTCAAGTGGGCCTTGTGAAACATCACTATGAACAAAGCTAGTGGAGGTGATGGAATTCCAGTTGAGTTATTTCAAATCCTAAAAAATGATGCTGTGAAAGAGCTGAACTCAATATGCCAGCAAATTTGTAAAACTAAGCAGTGGCCACTGATTGGAAAAGGTGAGTTTTCATTCCAATCCCAAAGAATGGCAATGCCAAAGAATGCTCAAACTATCACACAATTGCATTCATATCACATGCTAGTAAAGTAATGCTCAAAATTCTCCAAACGAGGGTTCAACAGTGAACCGTGAAATTCCAGATGTTCAAGCTGGTTTTAGAAAAGGCAGAGGAACCAGAGATCAAATTGCCAACATCTGTTGGATCATCAAAGAAACAAGTCAATTCCAGAAAACATCTACTTCTGCTTTATTGACTATACCAAAGTCTTTGACTGTGTGTATCACAACAAACTGTGGAAAATTCTGAAAGAGATGAGAATACCAGACCACCTGACCTGCCTTCTGAGAAATCTGTATGCAGGTCAGGAAGCAACAGTTAGAACTGGACATGGAACCTCAGATTGGTTCCATTAGAGAAACGAGTATGTCAAGGCTGTATATTGTCACCCTGCTTGTTTAACTTATTTGCAGAGTACATCATGTGAAATGCCAGGCTAGATGAAGCATAATTTGGATTCTAGATTGCCTGGAGAAATACCAGTAACCTCAGATATGCAGATGACACTATCCTTATGGCAGAAAGCGAAGAACTAAAGAGCCTCTTGATGATAGTGAAAGAGGAGAGTGAAAAAGCTGGCTTAAACTCAACATTCAGAAAACTAAGATCATGATATCCAGTCCCATCACTTCATGGGGAAACAGTGGAAACAGTGACAGCCTTTATTTTGGGGGGGCTCCAAAATCACTGCAGATGGTGACTGCAGCCATGAAATTAAGACACTTGCCCCTTGGAAGAAAAGCTATGACCAACATAGAGAGCATATTAAAAATCAGAGACATTACTTTCTTAACAAATGTCCGTCTAGTGAAAGCTATGGTTTTTCCTTTTTTTTTTTTTTTGGCACACAAGACACAAATGCTTTATATGGAAAAATACATTGAAATAGTCTTTTTGCATATCCACCTCTCTTATTAAACTATAAGCTCCTAATTACAAAGTCCATGCCTTATACATCTTTGTAGTAGGATGTAGGATAACATCTTGGAAATTTTACTTCTGTTTTTAATCTATTTGCATTTAAATAAGCCAAATTTAAGGATGAGTTTGAGTTGAAGTTATTTGAATAGAAGGCAGATTATTGAACAGAATACCTAGCTTTGTTTTTTTTTTCTATCTTTTTATTTTATTTTTTTTCTTAGTTTTTTATTTTTTTAATTTTAAAATCTTTAATTCTTACATGGTTTTTCCATAGTCACATATGGATGTGAGAATTGGACTATACAGAAAGCTGAGTGCTGAAGAATTGATGCTTTTGGACTGTGGTATTGGAGAAGACTCTTGAGAGTCTCTTGGACTGCAAGATCCACCCAGTCCATCCTAAAGAAAATCAATCCTGAATGTTCATTGGAAAGACTGATGCTGAAGCTGAAACTCCAATACTTTGGCCACCGGATGCAAAAAACTGACTCATTTGAAAAGACCCTGATGCCAGGAAAGATTGAAGGCAGGAGGAGAAGGGGATGACAGAGGATGAATTGGTTGGATGGCATCACTGACTCAATGGACATGAGTCTGAGTAAACTCCAGAAGTTGGTGATGGCCAGGGTAGTCTGGCATAGTGCAGTCTGTGGGGTCGCAAAGAGTTGAACAGGACTGAGTGAGTGAACTGACCTGAACTGAATCTTAGTATATTGTATATCGCCTATATGATCCTACAGAAACAATAGGGAATTTTGAGTCATGTATTTTAGAATGAATACAAACAATAATTTTAATAATAGAAATATTTGACATCTATGCACATTTACTCATGAATTTTATGGTAAACATTCTCCAAAGAATTTGATACATAAGACCTCCTCTAAGCCTCACAATAATCCATGAGGTACATACTTTTGCATCCATGTTTTCAACTTGAGAAAGAGAAACTCAAAGAGATTAACAAATTGCCTTATGCTCATACAGCTAGTAAACATCAAAGCCAAGATGAGGATCTTTGCAACCAAAGATTTTAACTATTGGTTTATAATAGTCATGAATCACTGACTCTTGATAGAAAAAGTAGAAAACTCAGATCAAATTTCCTTAAGAAAAAAAAAATAAATAAAAGAGCTGGGATGACCCAGAGAGATGATATGGGGAGGGAGGTGGGAGGGGGATTCAACATTGGGAACTCATGTTCACCTGTGGCGGATTCATGTCAATGTATGGCAAAACCAATACAGTATTGTTAAGTAAAATAAAAAATAATAACAACATAAAATAAAATAAAGTGTACAGGGGATTATTTTAGCCTCTGATAATTTGATTTAGGGCTTCAGTGATGTAATCAGGATACAACTTAAAAAAGAAATCTTACAAGTCTGACTCTTGTTTTCTTTTTCTTCTTCTTTTTTTTTTTTAAGATCTGCACAAGCCATAATGCCTTCATGCAGTTTAGTCCTCCTTTCAGCTAGGTCCCATTGATAGAAAAATATAATTTTTTTTCTTTAACAACCGTGTGGGTAAAATAGCAATTTTTTCACCAAAAAAAATGTATCTCCTTTCAACATGTAATGTAATTATAGATAAACTTTTTTTTTTTTTAGATCAACAGTCTCTAAATAAAGCATGTGACTGAATTCGAAGCCAGTGGATTGAGGATGGATAGGCCACTTCTTGGTCTGGCCCACTGAAATCTCCCATACAATCCTTTGTATTCTCTTTTTATAAATATGCATTGCCCTCTGAACAACACTGAAAGACATATTTGATGATGAAATGTCTTGCTTTTGCCTGAAATATATATTTTATAATATAGTCTGAAATGATATATTTCAAAATATATATTTAAAAATAATATATTTTCCTGAAATATAATACCCTCTTTATCATTCATCTGTTTGCTTGGATAATAATTAATTTTATTTTTAAAAACCATTATTAAAAGTTAATGTTACTTAAAAAACAGAACAGCTTTTGGTTTGACTTTTATGCCTTAATTTATTGATCTGTCCATTCCTGAAATTTGGGTAAGAGGAAATACGACTGTGATTAATTTAAATCTTGAGGTCACTCAGGGTTAGAGCAGGCTCAAAGCCAGCTAAGTTGCTTGGATTCAGAACTGAAGAAGGGAGATCATTTACTATAGATGTACTGTAGCTTTTTCTTTTTTTCTTCTACCAGCAAAAACAAACAACAGAGTGGTAGATTGTCTGTAGTAAAATATTTGAAGACAGGATCATCAGATAGTCATATTTTAAGTTTATATAATCATCTTGGCTTATTGACACATACTTTCTTATTTTATTTTAAGCTCTTGTGAATTGTGTAATATAAGTAATCTTATTCCCAATTTACAGTTGAGGACAGATTTGAGAAACATTTAGGATATTTTTATTTACCAAGCATCTGTCAATTTGAGTGCCGATAGGTTTTTAATTTATTTGAGTGAGGCTGTATGTGACTAAAATAAAAGAAATGGTACTAAATAGGAAATAGTTTGATTTCTAGTGGCTTACTTTCTCTTCTAGGGAGAAATAAGTTCAGCTTCCTGGCTCCTCCATTTTCTGGCTTGCAATATCCAAGTAACTGGTAAAGGTGAAAAAATAACAAAAGATAAAGATGATGAACTGAGGATAAAATAAAGAAAAAATGAGGAAGAAGAGGAAGTGCAAAAAAGGAGAAAGAAGGGGATAGAGTGGGCAGTGGTAGAGGAGAGTACAAGTGGGGGAAAAGGACAAACTGGGAGGGGTTTTGGTGGCTTCTAAAGAGGGAAGAGGAAAGGCAGCTGCAATTTAAGAGCAAGATTGAGAAGTATAAATATCAAGAAGGAGCATTTTTAGGTATGTTTTTATCACACTATTAGGCAGAGTGTAAATGCTCAAATTGTTTAAATTGCTTTCAGCTATTAAAATATTAATATTTTAATACAATTGTTTGCAGAAGCTAGTTTATGTCTGTAATTAAGTATATTCAGCTTTATTAGATTTAGATATATTAGAAAGTCAATGCATGTATTTGAAAATTAATCAGGTAGAGATACTAGTATAGATTTGAGTATTTCTAACCCTAGTTTCTACAGTTATATCTTGTTTACATATCAGCACACATTATACGTGAACTTCTGTGAACAGTGGACTCCTAAAGAGACAACATTTTCTAATAAAGTATATTTCAAAGGCTTTGAAAGCTGTTTAATCTGGAAACAGAATATTCCAGACTTTTTGGCACAATTTATGACCTAAATTCACATTTAACTTTGTAGGATCCTTAATTCAAATCTGACTGATTTTTTAAGTTATTTCAATTCATATATTCCCAATGAGTTGTCCTATTTGTAAATAAGTCTGCATTAAATACATTATTTTCTTCACTTTTGAACAAATTTATATCAGTTATTAAGAAATATCTATCGTGTTTGTTCTCTCTTGTTCAGTTGTTATGTTGAATACTGATTTCATGCTTGCTTCTCTTTTCATGCTCCACAAAGAAAAACTGTTTCTTGATAGACGCTAAGGTGATAACGTTTCATATGTGAAGATGAACATGTTTAATAAATTTTTTATGAATATATCCCTAATTATATTTGTTAAACAACATAGAAATATTGAATTTCAGTTGGTTTCTTTGTGAACCTGAAATTTTTTATGGAATAAGAACTTGTGACCAAATTGCTTAATTTTAATCAATTTTATGACTAATTTAATTATAGATACTCAGATATAGCAATAAACATATTTGTAAGAGAAATAAATATTTCTTTAGGGAAACCATTTTTGTAAACTGAAAATCCTCCAATGCACTGCCTCTAAGGATATCAGTCAGACACCAGCAATTCAAGTGCTTAAAATACTTAGTTGTGCATTAAGTTTAATTTCTCTTAAAACACAGTATTTTGATTTTTGGTGTGAAAAGTCAGATATGCTGACAGATTATTTCAGTTATTTGGAATTTATTTTGATGCTGCGTAGGAAGAAAGCTATCAATGGCTAGGTTTTCTGAGAGACTCTGAGAAATTTGCTTGCAGATATTTATTGGGATGTGTTGTTTTGAATCAACAACTGGCAAGATGAAGAAAACAGGATTGAGCCAAGGGAGAAGTTGAGGTTCAGTTATGTTCAAAGAAGAGCTTCAGCCAATTCCATGGGAACTGAGATGACTCTACAAAGTTGTATAACATAAAACCAAGAAACGTTGGGCCCCACACCCTTCCAGGAAGCAGCCATTAGGTGTTGAGTTTTTCCAGGAAGGGCGACATGATTTTCAATATCAATGAAGTGATTTTCTTTAACTCTCCAATATTGCAGAAGTGCTCAGATAAATTATGTTAGTGGTTGATAAGTTCAAGAGATGAAGGAATGAGTGTTGGAGAAGGGACACTGGTGAAATACCATGGCATCCATTAGTATAAATAAAGAAGCTAGAAATATTCTCCCACATTGCACAGCTCAGAAGTAAAAATATGTTTCAGAATATAGCACCTCTACAGCAATAGGCATTAATGGGCTTTCTCATCACATACTTAGTATTTTTTACTTTTTATCTTTTTTTTTCATGATAGTATACATGTTTCAATGCCATTCTCCCAAATCATCCCACCCTCTCCCTCTCCCTCTGAGTCCAAAAGTCCGTTCTATACATCTGTGTCTCTTTTGCTGTCTCACATACAGGGTTATCATTACCATCTTTCTAAATTCCATATATATATGTGTCAGTATACTGTATTGGTGTTTTTCTTTCTGGCTTACTTCACTCTGTATAATCGGCTCGAGTTTCATCCATCTCATCAGAACTGATTCAAATGTATTCTTTTTAATGGATGAGTAATACTCCATTGTGTATATGTACCACAGCTTTCTTATCCATTCATCTGCTGATGGACATCTAGGTTGTTTCCATGCCCTGGCTATTATAAACAGTGCTGCAATGAACATTGGGGTACATGTGTCTCTTTCAATTCTGGTTTCCTTGGTATGTATGCCCAGCAGTGGGATTGCTGGGTCATAAGGCAGTTCTATTTGCAATTTTTAAAGGAATCTCCACACTGTTTTCCATAGTGGCTGTACTAGTTTGCATTCCCACCAACAGTGTAAGAGGGTTCCCTTTTCTCCACATACTCTCTAGCATTTATTGCTTGTAGACTTTTGGATCACAGCCATTCTGACTGGCATGAAATGGTACCTCATTGTGGTCTTGATTTGCATTTCTCTGATAATGAGTGATGTTAAGCATCTTTTCATGTGTTTGTTAGCCATCCATATGTTTTCTTTGGAGAAATGCCTGTTTAGTTCTTTGGCCCATTTTTTGATTGGGTCGTTTATTTTTCTGGAGTTGAGCTGCATAAGTTGCTTGTATATTTTTGAGATTATTTGTTTGTCAGTTACTTCATTTGCTATTGTTTTCTCCCATTCAGAAGGCGGTCTTTTCACCTTACTTATAGTTTCCTTTGTTGTGCAAAAGCTTTTGATTTTAATTAGATCCCAGATACCTTATCTTCAACAAAGAAGGCAAGAATATACAATGGAGTAAAGACAATCTCTTTAACAAGTGGTGCTGGGAAAACTGGTCAACCACTTGTAAAAGAATGAAACTAGATCACTTTCTAACACCACACACAAAAATAAACTCAAAATTGATTAAAGATCTAAACGTAAGACCAGAAACTATCAAACTCCTAGAGGAGAACATAGGCAAAACACTCTCCGACATAAATCACAGCAGGATCCTCTATGATCCACCTCCCAGAATACTGGAAATAACTTTTTTTTTTTTAATCCTTTACTGCTTTGTACTTTTTCAGCTGTGCTCTGTCTCTGGTTTTCATTGCTGAAGCTACTGCTGTTACTGGCTAGCTTATCTTTTAAATCATTTAAGTCTTCAGAGACACATAGAATTCTTTTCATGGGTCGTTCCCTTTCCTATATACTCTACTGTCTGCTTATCTCACATCTAATTCCCTAGAGAGAGAATGTTATTGTTTTAGCCTCTCACCATTCAATAAAATGTGCCTCTTGGGCAGATTTCTTGTGCCAGGACCTATTATGAGTTGATCTATATAAATGACTGCCTTTGAGTATGTGATGTGGCCAAATTAGTGAGATCACAGGGCATACAACATGATGATCTATTTAGAAAGATCTTCCCAGAAAGAAGGTCTGAGTAAGGCAGGGAATAAGGGGCTACTCAATAGAGGTTGATTTAAACTGAAGCTTATTATCTGACTTACAAATTCATAGTAGTAACTCCCTTACAGGGGTTTAACACCCCATAATGTTAGACCCAGCCAGGATTGTCAAATTTCAGTCTGCACTTTATACGCTAGGAAGAGAATTTAAAATGAAGATTATTAGGATAACAATAAACATTCTATACCCATTAAGTAGCAGATAATAAAACTACTCTAGTTAGTTTCAGAAGAAAGAGCTTTATAGGAGGCAACCAGATGCTTACAAAACTTGGGGGAGTGTTGGCACACCTGGCTGCTAATTTGACTTTCAGTAATAACTCTCAATATAATACCATAGAATTGGTGTATCAAAAGAGCTCCTTTCCTTTCTGTGATCAGGTCGTTAGGGAATAAGGCTGTCTCTGACACAACACACAGAAAAATGAGCAGCACACACCTCTGCTGGTACCAAAAAGTGGTGTGAAAAAAGCACAGGGATGTCTTCTACAGCTGTCCCAGGAACATCTGACCATAATTCTAAATGCAGCAGAAATATGGGAAGCAGAAGAAATGAAACCTCTGCTTCATGATATTCACTCTCATCTTGCAAACTGTGGCAGGTGTATCTGCCAGCAGAAGATAATCCCACATGGAATCAAGAGGAAGGCAGACTTGAGAAAGTTTCTCTATCTTTTAATCTACAGTGACTAAGATGATCTGAATCATCTGCCAAATACTCTCAGTGAATTTAATGCTGGTGTCCACAGACACACAGATCAGGGAAATAGAGAAGATCCCTAAATAATAAACCTAAGCATGTATGGTCAATTAATTTATGAAAAAAGTCTCTTTGAAAAATGGTGCTGGGAACTGGACAGCCACATGCAAAACAATAAAATTGGACCACTATATTATGCCAAACACACACACACAAAAAACAAAATAAATGGAAGATTTCAGTTTAAAGCCTACAATCATGAAACATCTAGAAGAAAACCAAAATGGTACATTTCTTGACAAAAGTCTTTGAACTTTAAAACTCTATACCATTAGCAAAAGCAACAAAAGCAAAAACAAATAAGTGGAACTATATCTTACTAAACATATTCTACAGAGCAAAGAAAACCATCAATAAACTGAAAACACAACCTACTGAATAGGAAAAAAAGAAAAAAAGAGAAGATTTGAAAATCATTTATCTTCAAATGGGCTAATATCTAAAATATGTAAAGAAATAGTACAGGTCAATAGCAAAAAAAAAAAAAAGAAAACAAAACGAAAAAACAACTGGTACTAAGCCCAAGCTTGTACTGCTCACCATACGACAGGCCAATAAATCAAGAGACAGGTTGTTTGGGGAAGGAACGTCAACTTTATTTGGACAGCCAGCAGACAGAGAAGAAGGTGAACTAGTGTTCCAAGGAACCATGTTACTGAAGTTAGAATTCAGGCTTCTTTTATTAAAAAAAAAAAAAAAAAAGAGGAAGAGGTGTTGTTTGTTGTTGCAAATTTCTTGGTGTTATAATCCTTTGCTCTTGCATCTGTCCAGGTAGGTCAGGTCACAATGTTCCTTTAAACCTCCAATGATACAACTGTTATTCTCTGTTCTGCAAACTTTTATCTCTATATGAAAAAAGTGAAGTCACTCAGTCGTGACCCCATGGACTGTAGCCTATCAGACTCCTTTGTCCATGGGTTTTTCCAGGCACGAATACAGGAGTGTGTTGCCATTTCCTTTTCCAACATAAGAAAATAACAGTGTTAAACCTTTAAAGGTTAAAGCCTTTAAAATGGCCTATCATGTATGTTTCAGGCTATATGCATCATTCTTAACTTGAAGCAAAAGCAATAGAATACAAAGGTTAAAGTATAAGACAGATCTAATATAAAGTCAAATTCATCCTTCCCTATTAAAAAACAATTCAATTAAAAAGTGGACAGATCTGGATAGGCATTTTTCCAAAAGAGACATACAGATGACTGACAAGTACAAGAAAATATATTCAACATTGCTAATCACCAGGGAGTTCATAATCTGAGCCTCAGTCTGCTCCTGGTCTTGTTTTTGTTGAGTGTATAGAGCTTCTCCATCTTTGGCATCAAAGAATATAATCAATGTGATTTTGGTGTTGACCATCTGGTGATGTCCATGTGTAGAGTCTTCTCTTGTGTTGTTGGAAGAGGGTATTTGCTATGACCAGTGCATTTTCTTGGCAAAATTCTATTAGTCTTTGCCCTGCTTCATTCCACATTCCAAGGCCAAAGTTGCCTGTTACTCCAGGTGTTTCTTGACTTCCTACTTTTGCATTCCAGTCCCCTATAATGAAAAGGACATCTTTTTTGGGTGTTAGTTCTTAAAGGTCTTGTAGGTCTTCATAGAACGGTTCAACTTCAGCTTCTTCAGCATTACTGGTTGGGGCATAGACTTGGATAACTGTGATATTGAGTGGTTTGCTTTGGCAACAAACAGAGATCATTCTGTAGTTTTTGAGACTGCATCCAAGTACTGCATTTCAGACTCTTTTATTGACCATGATGGCTACTCCATTTCTTCTGAGGGATTCCTGCCCACAGTAGTAGATATAATGGTCATCTGAGTTAAATTCACCCATTGCAGTCCATTTTAGTTCACTGATTCCTAGAATGTCGACATTCACTCTTGCCATCTCCTGTTTGACCACTTCCAATTTGCCTTGATTCACGGACCTGACATTCCAGGTTCCTATGCAACTTTGCTCTTTACAGCATCGGACCTTGCTTCTATCACCAGTCACATCCACAACTGGGTATTGTTTTTGCTTTGGCTGCATCCCTTCATTCTTCCTGGAGTGATTTCTCTACTGATCTCCAGTAGCATATTGGGCACCTACTGACCTGGGGAGTTCCTCTTTCAGTATCTTATCATTTTGCCTTTTCATACTGTTCATGGGGTTCTCAAGGCAAGAATACTGAAGTGGTTTGCCATTCCCTTCTCCAGTGGACCACATTCCCAGATCATCAACTCCTTATTACCAAATTCAGACTCAAATTGAAGAAAGTAGGGAAAACCGCTAGACCATTCAGGTATGACCTAAATCAAATCCCTTATGATTATACAGTGGAAGTGAGAAATAGATTTAAGGGCCTAGATCTGATAGATAGAGTGCCTGATGGACTATGGAATGAGGTTCATGACATTGTACAGGAGACAGTGATCAAGACCATCCCCATGGAAAAGAAATGCAAACAAATCAAATTGCTGTCTGCGGAGGCCTTACAAATAGCTGTGAAAAGAAGAGAAGCAAAAAGCAAAGGAGAAAAGGAAAGATATAAGCATCTGAATGCAGAGTTCCAGAGAATAGCAAGAAGAGATAAGAAAGCCTTCTTCAGTGATCAATGCAAAGAAATAGAGGAAAACAACAGAATGGGAAAGACTAGAGATCTCTTCAAGAAAATTAGAGATACCAAGGGAACATTTCATGCAAAGATGGGCTCGATAAAGGACAGAAATGCTATGGACCTAACAGAAGCAGAAGATTAAGAAGAGGTGGCAAGAATACACAGAAGAACTGTACAAAACAGATCTTCACAACCAAGATAATCACAATGGTGTGATCACTCAGCTAGAGCCAGACATCCGGGAATGTGAAGTCAAGTGGGCCTTAGAAAGCATCACTACGAACAAAGCTAGTGGAGGTGATGGAATTCCAGTAGAGCTGTTTCAAATCCTCAAAGATGCTGTGAAAGTGCTGCACTCAGTATGCCAGCAAATTTGGAAAACTCAGCAGTGGCCACAGGACTGGAAAATGTCAGTTTTCATTCCAATCCCAAAGAAAGGCAATGCAAAAGAATTCTCAAACTACCACACAATTGCACTCATCTCACATGCTAGTAAAGTAATGCTCAAATTTCTCCAAGCCAGGCTTCAGCAATATGTGAACCATGAACTTCCTGATGTTCACGCTCGTTTTAGGAAAAGCAGAGGAACTAGAGATCAAATTGCCAACATCTTCTGGATCATGGAAAAAGCAAGAGAGTTCCAGAAAAAACATCTATTTCTGCTTTATTGACTGTGCCAAAGCCTTTGACTGTGTGTATCACAGTAAAGTGTGGAAAGTTCTGAAAGAGATGGGAATACCTGAGCACCTGACCTGCCTCTTGAGAAATCTGTATGTAGGTCAGGAAGCAACAGTTAGAACTGGATGTGGAAAAATAGACAGGTTCCAAATTGGGAAAGGAGTATGTCAAGGCTGTATATTTTCATCCTGCTTATTTAAATTATTTGCAGAGTACATCATGCAAAATGCCAGGCTGGATGAAGAATAAGCTGGAATCAAGACTGCCGGGAGAAATATCAATAACCTCAGATATGCAGATGACACCACCCTTATGGCAGAAAGTGAAGAGAAACTAAAAAGCCTCTTGAGGAAAGTGAAAGAGGAGAGTGAAAAAGTTGGCTTAAAGCTCAACATTCAGAAAACGAAGATCATGGCATCTTGTCCCATCACTTCATGGGAAATAGATGGGGAAACAATGGAAACAGTGTCAGACTTCAGTTTTTTGGGCTCCAAAATCACTGCAGATGGTGACTGCAGCCATGAAATTAAAAGACGCTTACTCCTTGGAAGAAAAGTTATGACTAACCTAGATAGCATATTCAAAAGCAGAGACATTACTTTGCCAACTAAGGTCCGTCTAGTCAAGGCTATGGTTTTTCCAGTAGTCATGTATGGATGTGAGAGTTGGACTATGAAGAAGGCTGAGCACTGAAGAATTGATGCTTTTGAGCTGTGGTGTTGGAGAAGACTCTTGAGAGTTCCTTGGACTGCAAGGAGATCCAACCAGTCCATTCTGAAGGAGATCAGCCCTGGGATTTCTTTGGAAGGAATGATGCTAAAGCTGAGGCTCCAGTACTTTGGCCACCTCATGTGAAGAGTTGACTCATTGGAAAAGACTTTGATATTGGGAGGGATTGGGGGCAGGAGGAGAAGGGGACGACAGAGGATGAGATGGCTAGATGGCATCACTGACTTGATGGACATGAGTTTGAGTGAACTCTGGGAGTTGGTGATGGACAGGGAGGCCTGGCATGCTGTGATTCATGGGGTCGCAAAGTCGGACACGACTGAGCGACTGAACTGAACTGAATCACCAGGGAAATGCAAATCAAAACTACAATTAGATATCACCATATATTTGTTGGAAAGGTTATCATCAAAAAGATAAGATATAATGAGTGACAAGGGTGTAGAGAAAAGAGAGTCCTGTGCTGTATTCGTGGGAATGTACCATGGAAAACAGTGTGAATGTTCCATTAAAAATTGAAAATAGAGCTACTGCATGATGTAAAAGATTTGCTTCTGGACTATTTGTTCAAGGAAAATAAAACACTAATTTCAAAAGACATATGCACACTTATGTTCATGCATCCTCATTTACAAAAGCCAAGATATGGAAACAATCTAAATGTCCTTTGGTGAATGAATAAAGAAACAGGTATATATATACATGGAATATTATTCAGCCATTAAAAGAACCATGTCTTGACATTTGCAACAGAAAGAGTGGACTTTGAGGGTATTAGGTCTAGGAAACTAGGTTAGACAGAGGTAGACTAATATCATAAATTATCTCATGTTGAATATTAAAATAATATAATAAATTTATAGATATGGAGAATAGAATGGTGGTTGTCACAAGTAGGGAGTGGGACTTAGAGAAATGAGTGAAGGTGATATAAATTTATTACAAAATAAATAATAGTTATTTTTAAAAACTCAGAAAACTTACCTGATGATTATCTTAAAAAATAAAAGAAATGTTGTGAATATTTTAAATTTACAAGAATGTAGAGAAAATTATAAAATTATTGATATATACAAATACCATATCTACCATATATTCAGTATGCCATATTTGTAATATTTATTTTCTGTCATTTTTCTTAAATGTAATAACATTAATGGATACAAGTAGAAACTCAACCCTATTCTTTCCTTTCTCTTACTTGCTCAAATAAAAAGGAATAGCCTTTCAAACATGTGTGGATTTTACATTCTTATTAAATATGTCCTAATTTCTTTAAAGTACATGAAGACATAGCCTCTGATTTTCTTTCTTCTTTTTGTAAAATATTTGTAAGCTTTTAAATTGTTGTTGTTGATGTTCAGTCACTAAGTTGTATCTAACTCTTTGCAATCCCATGGACTGCAGCACCCCAGGCCTCCCTGTCCCTTCCCTAGCTCCTGGAGTTTGCTCAAACTCATGATTATTGAGTTGGTGATGCCATGCAAACACTTTATCTTCTGTTGTCACTTTCTCCTCCTGTCTTCAATCTTTACCAGCATCATGATCTTTTCCAATGAGTTGGCTGTTCACATCAGTTGGCCAAAGTTTTGGAGTTTCAGCTTCAGCATCAATGCTTCCAATGAATAATCATGGTTGATTTCCTTTAGAATTGACTGATTTGATCTCCTTGCAGTCTAGAGGACTCTCAAGAGTCTTCTCCAGCAATACAGTTCAAAAGCATCAATTATTTAGCACTCAGCCTTTTTATGGTACAGTTCTCACATCTGTATATGACTACTGAAAAATCCATAGCTTCAGCAAAGTGATGTCTCTGCTTTTTAATATGCTGTCTATGTTTGTCATAGCTTTTCTTGCCGTTCATGGGTCACAAAGAGTCGGACACGACTGAGCAACTGAACTGAACTGAACTGATGAGACCAAATGCCATGATCTTAATTTTCTGATCGCTGAGTTTTGTCAGCTTTTAAATAGATACAAATATAGCATTTAATGTTATATTTTACCAGGTTTTGACCTTAAATATTAAAATTTAAACTTAAATATTAAATTTAAATATTAAAATATTAATGGATAATATTGTCAACTTACATTAAAACAATGGGTTGATTAGTTAATAAAATCATAGTTAATATGGTCCCAAGGCATATCACCCAGAATTACTCTTTAGTCCTATTTCCTGCCTTGCTTCTCAGGCTGATAAAGCAAAGAAGAAAGAGACAAAGGTGGATAATGCATGAAGCAGCAGTGCTGAGGCAGCCAACGCATCACTTAGCAATCGCCACTTGCTCAGGGGATTTGCTACTTGCTCAGTGCTACTTGCCTGTCTCACTGCACCCTCTGCCATAGGTGAAATTCCATGAAATTAATACAATATAGGTATTTTTTCTTTTAATTTGTAAACTAAGAAAACTGGATAAAATATATTGTACTGTCACATGTATTTTTGTAACACAAACTAGCTAACACATTTGGTAAAAACATGCATGTCATAGAAGCATTTATTGATTTGTACTTGATTTTCCCCGCACAATTTCATAATTAATTAATCCAAAGGATTTAATTTAGGGGTGGAGGGGTTGGAAGTGATAGCACTCATTTTTCCCAACAAAAGTTAATTACTAGATTCTGCCTCCTTCTTTCATAACTCTTACCCTGACAAGGGCTCCGACATTCATTCCTTCTACCGCTCTGGACATCGACTGATGATGTTCAGAAGGTGATGCTGAGTCTCAGTGAGACTCTCCCCTGACACAGACAGTTCATTATGTGCCTGAATTTTTGTTGTTATGGCAGGAAAGGAAATATCAAATGCAAGGGACTTAGTCCACAGTTGTTTAAACACACCATCCTTCACATCCTTAATGTGAAAATGCAGTGCTCTGCTTGTTGGAAGATTTTCCACATGCTCTTCTATTTATGGTATCTGACTTGTAAATCTGCTCTTTGGATAGTTGTAAAATCAGTAAAACATGTCTAATAATTTTTAAAGTAATTTTTATTGGAGTATAGCTGCTTTAACAATGTTATGTTAGTTTCTACTGCCCAGTAAAGTAAATCAGGTATCAGTTCAGTTCAGTTAAGTCACTCAGTCCTGTCTGACTCTTTGCAACCCCATGGACTGCAGCACACCAGGCCTCCCTGTCCATCACCAAGTCCCAGAGCTTACTCAAATTCATGTCCATTGAGTTAGTGATGCCACCTTATCATCCCATCCTCTGTTGTCCCCTTCTCCTCCCACCTTCAGTCTTTTTAAGCATTAAGGTCTTTTCAAATGAGTCACTTCTTTGCATCAAGTGGCCAAGTGTTAGAATTTCAGCTTCAGCATAGGTCCTTCCAATGAATATTCAGGAATCAGTTCAGTTCAGGAATCAGTTCAGGATGGACTAGTTGGATCTCCTTGCAGTCCAAGGGACTCTCAAATGTCTTCTCCAGCACCATAGTTCAAAAGCATCAGTTCTTTGGCTCTCAGATTTCTTTACAGTCCACCTATCACATCCATACATGGCCACTGGAAAAACCATAGCTTTGACGAGATGGACTTTTGTTGGCAAAGTTAATGTCTCTGCTTTTTAATATGCTGTCTAGGTTGGTCATAGCTTTTCTTTCAAGGAACAAGTGTCTTTTAATTTCATGGCAGCAGTCACCATGTGATTTTGGAGCCCCCCCCCCAAATAAACTGTTTCACTATTTCCATTATTTCCCCATCTACTTGCCATGAAGTGATTGGACTGGATACCATGATCTTCATTTTCTGAATGTTGAGTTTTAAGCCAACTTTTTCATTCTGCTCTTTCACTTTCATCAAGAGGCTTTTTAGTTCTTCACTTTTTTACCATCAGGGTGGTGTCATCTGCACATCTGAGGTTATTGATATTTCTCCCAGCAACTTGATTCCAGCTTATTCTTCATCCAGCCTGGCATTTTGCATGATGTACTCTGCAAAAAATTTAAATAAGCAGGGTGACAATATACAGCCTTGACATACTCCTTTCCCAATTTGGAACCTGTCTATTGTTCCATGTCCAGTTCTAACTGTTGCTTCCTGACCTGCATACAGATTTCTCAAGAGGCAGGTCAGGTGGTCTGGTATTCTGATCTCTTGAAGAATTTTCCATAATTTGTGTGCCTTCTGCAAACCAGGACCCAGGAGAAAGGAGCAGTGACCCTGAAAGAGACTGATCCAGATGCCCGTGAATGTCCAGGAGTCTCAGGCAGAGGTGTGGGTTGGCGATGGCCTGCTGCAAGGTTGGGGCACTCAGTGAAGCAGTGTATGCATAGGACCTTTTAAATGAGGTTGCCATTATCTTCATTACCTCCACCATAGTTCGGCCTCAGGTCAAACAACAGGGAGGGAACACAGCCCCATCCATCAGCAGAAAGTTGAATTAAAGATTTACTGAGTATGGCCCCACTCATGAAAACAAATCAGCTATATGTATATGCCCTCTCTTTGGGCTCTCCTTCCCATTTAGAACACCGTAGAGGACTGAGTCAAGTTCCTTGAGTTACACAGTAGGTTCTTATACGTTATCTATTTTCAGTTCAGTTCAGTTCAGTTCAGTTCAGTTCTTCCGTCGTGTCTGACTTGTGGCAACCCTATGAATTGCAGCGCGCCAGGCCTCCCTATCCATCACCAACTCTCGGAGTTTACTCAAACTCATGTCCATTGAGTTGGTAATGCCATCCAGCCATCTCATCCTCTGTCGCCCCTTCTTCTCATGCCCCTAGTCCCTCCCAGCATCAGAGTCTTTTCCAATGAGTCAACTGTACATGAGGTGGCCAAAGTATTGGAGTTTCAGCTTCAGCATCAGTCCTTCCAATGAACACCCAGGACTGATCTCTTTTAGAATGGACTGGTTGGAACTCCTTGCAATCCAAGGGACTCTCAAGAGACTTCTCCAACACCACAGATCAAAAACACCAATTCTTCGGTGCTCAGCTTTCTTCACAGTCCAACTCTCACATCCATACATGACTACTGGAAAAATCATAGCCTTGACTAGATGGACCTTTGTTGGCAAAGTAATGTCTCTGTTTTTCAATATGCTATCTAGGTTGGTCATAACTTTTCTTCCAAGGAGTAACCATCTTTTAATTTCATGGTTGCAGTCACCATCTGCAGTGATTTTGGAGCGCCCCCAAATAAGTCTGACATTGTTTCCACTGTTTCTCCATCTATTTCCCATGAAGTGATGGGAACAGATGCCATGATCTTCATTTTCTGAATGTTGACCTTTAAGCCAACTTTTTCACTCTCCTCTTTCACTTGCATTAAGAGACTTTTGAGTTCCTCTTCACTTTCTGCCATAAGGGTGGTGTCATCTGCATATCTGAGGTTCTTGATATTTCTCCCGGCAATCTTGATTCCAGCTTGTGCTTCTTGTAGCCCAGCATTTCTCATGATGTACTCTGCATATAAGTTAAATAAGTAGGGTGACAATACACAGCCTTGACATACTCCTTTTCTTATTTGGAACGAGTGTGTTGTTCCATGTCCAGTTCTAACTGTTGCTTCCTGACCTGCATATAGGTTTCTCAAGAGGCAGATCAGGTGGTCTGGTATTCCCATCTCTCTGAATTTTCCACAGTTTATTGTGATCCACACAGTCAAAGGCTTTGGCATAGTCAATAAAGCAGAAATAGATGTTTTTCTGGAACTCTCTTGCTTTTTCGATGATCCAGCGGATGTTGACAATTTGATCTCTGGTTCCTCTGCAATTGAAATCAATTGCATATATATACCTCAGTCTCCAAATTCATACTCTTCCCCTTTACCTCCTTGGTGTCCATGCATTTATTCTCTACGTCAGTATCTCTATTTCTGTTTTGCAAATAGGGAATCTTCACCTATTTTCTAGATTCTACATATATGCATTTATGTGTCATATTTATTTTTCTTTTTCTGACTTACTTCACTCTGTATGACAGTCTCTAGGTCCATCCATATAACTACAAATGGTCCAATTTCATTCCTTTTTATGGTTGAGTTCGTAGATTTTTTAAATGATGGCCATTCTGACAGGTGTGATGTGATACCTCATTAGAGTTTTATTTGCATTTCTCTAATAATTAGTGATGCTGACCATCTTTCCATGTGTTTGTTGGACATTGGTATATCTTCTTTGGAGAAATGTCTGTTTAGGACTTCCACCCATTTGTGTTTTTTATATTGAATTGAATGATCTCTTGGTGTGGGTTTAAGTTGCTTCAGTTGTGTCTGACTTTTGTGACCCCCATGGACTGCAGTCTGCCAAGGCTCCTCTGTCCGTGGGATTCTTCAGGTAAGAACACTGGAATGGGTTCCCATGCCCACCTCCAGAGAATCTTCCCCAGTCATGGATCAAACCCATGTTTCTTATATCTCCTGCATTGGTAGGCACATCTTTACCACTAGCACCACCTGGGAAGACTGTGTGATCTGTTTCAAGCCTACTAATTGTTATGTGAAAACAAAGACCTTCTTATCTGGTGCAAGCGGCCTTATTAATTTTAAAGACTAAATTGGGAGTGAGTCCTTATTTTCCCTTACAGTAGACCCCCATGTGGCTTGCACTCAAAGGGGATTTCATCTGGGTAATGATCAAAACTGGCTACTTTCCAAGGGCTCCCTTGAACTGGATTCATGCTGGAAGAATCTTGAAGAAAGGTAACTTTCTGAAGTACTGGTTTCTCTTTTCTTTTCCTTTGAATTTGAGCTAGGTTTTCCATCTTTTCACCAAAAGCAAATTCAAGTCCTTTAGTGCTTTGTCCCTTTTGGTTTGTATCTCACCAGATTTGTTTCAGATGTTTCTCGTTTAAATTTCTTCTCTCTACCTGTTGCAGATCACAACCCACCAGCTGATCATTGCTTACTGTTGGTTAGTACAGGTAGGGTGTGATAAAGCACCTTTTCCCAATCATCCAGAAAGTCTCTTCCTGACCTTTGCCTTATAACACTGTTTCATCCACCACATATACTTTAGTAATGACTTCAGGAATTATCCTAGTTTTGTGACAGATAGAAATGTGATAAAGTAACACTGCTGAATTTGGCAATAAGGAGTTCATGATCTGAACCACAGTCAGCTCCCAGTCTTGTTTTTGCTGACTGTATAGAGCTTCTCCATCTTTGGCTGCAAAAATATAATCAATCTGATTTCGGTGTTGACCATCTGGTGATGTCCATGTGTAGAGTCTTCTCTTGTGTTTTTGGAAGAGGGTGTTTGCTATGACCAGTGTGTTCTCTTGGCAAAACTCTGGTAGCCTTTGCCCTGCTTCATTTTGTACTCCAAGGCCAAATTTGCCTGTTACTCCAGGTGTTTCTTGACTTCCTACTTTTGCATTCCAGTCCCCTATAATGAAAAGGACATTTGTTTGGATGTTAGTTCTAAAAGGTCTTGTAGGTCTTTATAGAACTGTTCAATTTCAGCTTCTTCAGCATTACTGGTTGGGGCATAGACTTGGATTACTGTGATATTGAATGGGTTGCCTTGGAAACCAACAGGGATCATTCTGTAGTTTTTGAGATTGCATCCAAGTACTGCATTTTGGACTCTTTTGTTGACCATGAAGGCTACTCCTTTTCTTCTAAGGGATTCCTGCCCACAGTAGTAGATATAATGGTCATCTGAGTTAAATTCACCCATTCCAGTCCATTTTAGTTCGCTGACTCCTAGAATGTTGACATTCACTCTTGCCATCTCCTGTTTGACCACTTCCAATTTGCCTGGATTCATGGACCTAATATTCCAGGTTCCTATGCATTAGTGCTCTTTATAGCATCGGATCTTGCTTCTATCACCAGTCACATCCACAACTGGGTATCGTTTTTGCTTTGGCTCCATCCCTTCATTCTTTCTGGAGTGATTTCTCTACTGATCTCCAGTAGCATATTGGGTGCCTACCGACCTAGGGAGTTCCTCTTTCAGTATCTTATCATTTTGCCTTTTCATACTGTTCATGCAGTTCTCAAGGCAAGAATACTGAAGTGCAATAAACTGTGGAAAATTCTGAAAGAGATTGAAATACCAGACCACGTCTGCCTCTTGAGAAACCTATATGCAGGGCTGGAAGCAACAGTTAGAACTGGACGTGGAACAACAGACTGATTCCAACAGGAAAAGGAGTACTTCAGGGCTGTATATTGTCACCCTGCTTATTTAACTTATATGCACAGCATATCATGGGAAATGCTCAGCTGGAAGAAGCACAGCTGGAATCAAGATTGCTGGGAGAAATATCAAGAACCTCAGATATGCAGATGACACCACCCTTATGGCAGAAAGTGAAGAGGAACTAAAAAGCCTCTTGAGGAAAGTGAAAGAGGAGAGTGAAAAAGTTGGCTTAAAGTTCAACATTCAGAAAACGAAGATCATGGCATCTGGTCCCATCACTTCATGGGAAATAGATGGGAAAACTGTGGAAACAATGTCAGACTTATTTTGGGGGGCTCCAAAATCACTGCAGATGGTAATTGCAGCCATGAAATTAAAAGATGCTTACTCCTCAGAAGGAAGATTATGACCAACCTAGATAGCATATTCAGAGAAAGCAATGGCATCCCACTCCAGTACTCTTGGAAAATCCCATGGGCAGAGGAGCCTGGTAGGCTGCAGTCCATGGGGTCGCTAAGAGTCGGACACGACTGAGCGACCTCACTTTCACTTTTCACTTTCATGCATTGGAGAAGGAAATGGCAACCCACCCCACTGTGCTTGCCTGGAGAATCCCAGGGATGAGGGAGCCTGGTGGCTGCTGTCTATGAGGTCGCACACAGTTGGACACGACTGAAGTGACTTAGCAGTAGCAGTAGTAGTAGATAGCATATTGAAGAGCAGAGACATTTCTTTGCCAGTAAAGTTCCGTCTATCTCAAAGCTAGTCTGTCTAAACAAGTCTAGTCATGGTTTTTCCAGTGGCCATGTATGGATGTGAGAGTTGGACTCTGAAGAAAGCTGAGTGCCAAAGAACTGATGCTTTTGAATGTGGCATTGGAGAAGACTCTTGAGAGTCCTTTGGACTGCAAGGAGATCCAACCAGTCCATCCTAAAGGAGATCAGTCCTGGGTGTTCATTGGAAGGACTGATGCTGAAGCTGAAACTCCAATACTTTGGCCACCTCATGAGAAGAGTTGACTTATTGGAAAAGACTTTGATATTGGGAGGGATTGGGGGCAGGAGGAGAAAGGGATGATAGAGGATGAGATGGCTGGATGGCATCACGAACTCGATGGGCATGAGTCTGAGTGAACTCTGGGAGTTGGTGATGGACAGGGAGGCCTGGCATGCTGTGATTCATGGGGTCACAAAGAGTCAGACACGACTGAGTGACTGAACTGAACTGAACTGAAGCATTGCAGAAAAGGGCCTAGCTTCCAGGTCCCAGGCTATCTCAATACTACCATATATATATTAGTGGAAGAAAATATTTATGAAGAACATTTGATGGCACATTATTTTAAGGCATGTTATTGATGCATGAAATGATTATCCAATTGAACCATAATCATAAGCAACCTTATGTGGCATTGTTAGACCTGTAATAAAAATAAATATATAAAGCATTGAGTTTAGATAATATTTCTGATGTCATACAGCTAGAAATTGGAGGAGTATATAAAATTCAATTTATCCTGCTTTACAATCATTCTCTCAAAAATCTTTCCATTATACCTGTCTACTTATTGCTTTGATATACACATGAAATAATCATGAAATTACATTAAATATATATTTATTACAAAAATATTAATATTCAGCTTGGCACTTTAGATCAATGTTTTACAAACTTTAATGATGTTTTAAAGCACAAGCAATTCCATCAATTCTCATTACTGTTTTAAGCTTTTTTTAATTTAAAGTTCTTCAATATATGAAATATAAAAGAAGGATAATTTATTTTTACTTAATAACCTGAAGAACAAAACAATTTTATATGCTAAATGTAGCAAACTTTAAAACAAAATAAGTTTTAATTCTTATTGTGTTATTTCTAATGATGTGCTGAAATTAAATCATTCTTTACAGAATGAATATAGCAATGACTGTTGTAGTCAGATTCTATTAGACTTACCTATACTGCTGTTTGAATCACTACTTTTCTGAACCTCAGTTTCTTATTGTGAAATTTGTGGCTTGGGCTTAGTTTCCAAGATTCCTGTAAATTTTTTAGTCTCTACTGAGGAAATCAACTCTGGGAATCAACTCTGAATCAGGTAATGCAAAGTTTTTGATTTTAAAGACTTTAATTAAGTTTAAGTGTGTTATCAGCAGGCTCCTTTGTCTCATCTTCTAAAAGGTTATTAGAATAACTCATGCTCTCCTCTAGCTGATTAGTATACAGACCAAATATGTTAATATTTAAATAGTACTTAACAGTTTTGATTTAAGCTATGAGTGTCTATTTATTTGTTTGGTGTAAAAAAGATTAGCCAGCGTCTTCATATAATTTTAGTCATTTTGAGTCATTCAGACATTTGTTGAACATCTATAGTATGCCTTACACTCTGGTTATAAAGACATAAAAGCACAGTTCTTGTCTTCCTGATGTGCAGAGAATTCAAGACTCAAAACCTCCAAAAATCCTTTTCCAATAGCCTTATTTCTCCTTCCTCCCACTATTTCTCCCTTTCTCAAATTCAAGATTGGTCTAAGTGCTATTCCTTTGTCTTTTAGTGGTATGCTGTACCAGGGTGCCATGATTGGCTGTGGAATTGGTGATGCTCTTCATAAAGGTGCTCCAGCCAAGGGGGTTGGTCAGGGCTGAAATCCAGATTTCACTCTTCTTGACCAACTAACCATTTGCTTTTTTCATGATTTTCTAATCACCTGCCCAGAGGCTCTTTCCCCCAGTTCTTAGAAAAAAACCTTGCATATGATAGGAGATGTGTACCCTGTGCATAAGTGTACCATTAAGAACTTTCTGTAGTGTGATTTTTTTTTGGCAGATAAGTTTTATAGTAGGTAATACATACCTTGAAGTGGTTTGTTGAAGGAGCACATGCTTTCTGAACACAAATTCTTGTGTAAGTTTTGAAAGAAGAGTAGAAGTTAACTAGGCAAGAGTAGAAGGATGGAGATGGAATGGCTTTCCAGATAGATATAGAGGGATAATGTAGTGATCTGGTCTAGGACTCAGTGGTTCTTAAATTGCGCTCCCTGCATCAGTAGTATTAACAATACCTGTTCGAGAACTTGTTTGAAATACAGGTTCTTGGCCCTTACCCTAGTCCAACTGTATCAAGAAATTCTTGGGGTCGAGGCCAGCGGTTAGTGTTTCAACAGGTCTTTCTGGTGATTCTGATGCAGTCTGAAGTTTGAGGGCCACTGCTATAGCTCACTTACTGAAGAAGCATTAGTTTGAGTGTGTGTGAAGAGGCTTGGGGTTACCTATAGAGAGATTAAAATATAGAGCTGTAAGCAGTGACCAGAGTGCTGAGTGTGCCAAAGTAGAGTTTGAATTTTGTCCTTTGGCCAGTGACTGCACATTAGAATCACCTGGGAGCTTTAAACATAAGCTAGAGAATGGGACTTCCTAGTGGCTCAGTCAGAGAAGGCAAAGGCAACCCACTCCAGTACTCTTGCCTGAAAAATCCCATGGGTGGAGAAGTCTGGTAGGCTGCAGCCCAATGGGTCTCTAAGAGTTGGGAACGACTGAGTGATTTCAGTTTCACTTTTCACTTTCATGCACTGGAGAAGGAAATGACAACCTACTCCAGTATTCTAGGCTGGAGAATCCCAGGGATGGGGGAGCCTGGTGGGCTGCCGTCT
The DNA here is from genome assembly GCF_001704415.2 of Capra hircus. Taxonomy (NCBI): domain Eukaryota; kingdom Metazoa; phylum Chordata; class Mammalia; order Artiodactyla; family Bovidae; genus Capra; species Capra hircus. The sequence goes on from NC_030819.1 coordinate 40,382,710, forward strand.
AGGGGAATCAGACACGAATGAAACGACTTAGCAGCAGCATACTGCTGTTTGGGCTTCTCTGGTATTCTCAGAGAATTTTTATTCTCAACAATTTTTATCCTAAAATTAACAGAAGCTATTTTAGAAATTAGTGTTAAAAGCTAACCAATGAAACTCAGAAGAAAAACATAGGCAGAATCAGACACGACTGAAGCGACTTAGCAGCAGCATACTGCTGTTTGGGCTTCTCTGGTATTCTCAGAGAATTTTTATTCTCAACAATTTTTATCCTAAAATTAACAGAAGCTATTTTAGAAATTAGTGTTAAAAGCTAACCAATGAAACTCAGAAGAAAAACATAGGCAGAATTTTTTTTACATAAATTTTAGTGATATTTTCTTGGATCTCCCTCCTAAAGCAAAGAAAAGCAAATAAGCAACTGGGACCTAATTAAACATAAAAGATTTTGTACAATAAAGGAAGTCATCAACAAAGTAAAAAGACAACCTACTAAATGGGAGAATATTTGCAAATGATAGGACCAATAGGAGTTAACATCCAAAAAATATAAAGAGCTCATATAACTCATTTTCTTTTCTTCCTTTTTTTTTTTTTTTTTAAATAAAAGCTAGTTAGCAATGGGTAGAAGTACTAGATAGATATTTTTCCAAAAAAGTTATGCAGGGGACCAACAGGCACATGAAAAATGCCCAGCATCTCTAAACAACAGAGAAATGCAAGTCAGAACCACAATCAGTTATCATCTCACACATATCAGAAATGGCTATCATCAGAAAGAACATAAATAACAAATGTTGAGGTTATGGAGAAAAGAGAATCCTAGTACACTGTTGATAGGAATGTATACTGGCGTGGCCACTGTGGAAAATGGTATTAGCTTCCTGAAAACACTAAAAGTAAAACTACCATATCATCCAGCAATTCTACTCCTGGGTATAAATCTTAAGAAAATAAATGATTCCCAACACAATATTGTAAAGTAATTAACCTCCAATTAAAATAAATACATTTATATTGAAAAAAAATTGGAAAAAAGAAAATAAATGATTCAAAAAGTTTCACTCACTTCAATGTTCATAGCTGCATTATTTATAATAGCCAAACTATGGAAACAACTAAGTGTCCATCAACAGATCAATGCATAAAAAGTATGAGATATATATATATATATATATATATGTATATATATATATATATATAATATTACTCAGCCTTGAAAATGAATAACAAACTGCCATTTGTAGCAACATGGATGGACTTTAAGGGTGCTATAATTAATGAAATATGTCCAACAGAAGAAGACAAATACCATGTGTTAAAGAGATGGGAATACCAGACCACCTGACCTGCCTCTTGAAAAACCTGTATACAGGTCAGGAAGCAACAGTTAGAACTGGACATGCAACAACAGACTGGTTCCAATAGGAAAAGGAGTATTTCAAGGCTGTATACTGTCACCCTGCTTATTTAACTTCTATGCAGAGTACATCATGAGAAATGCTGGGCTGGAAGAAGCACAAGCTGGAATCAAGATTGCCGGGAGAAATATCAATAACCTCAGATATGCAGATGACACCACCCTTATGGCAGAAAGTGAAGAGGAACTCAAAAGCCTCTTGATGAAAGTGAAAGAGGAGAGTGAAAAAGTTGGCTTAAAGGTCAACATTCAGAAAATGAAGACCATGGCATCTGTTCCCATCACTTCATGGGAAATAGATGGGGAAATAGTGGAAACAGTGTCAGATTTTATTTTGGGGGGCTCCAAAATCACTGTGAATAGTGATTGCAGCCGTGAAATTAAAAGACGCTCGTTCCTTGGAGGGAAAGTTATGACCAACCTACACAACATATTCAAAAGTAGAGACATTACTTTGCCAACAAAGGTCCATCTAGTCAAGGCTATGGTTTTTCCAGTAATCATGAATGGATGTGAGAGTTGGACTATAAAGAAAGCAGAATTGAGCTGCAGAAGTTGCTTGCATTCCTATACATGAATAATGAGAAAGTAGAAAAAGAAATTAAGGAAACAATTCCATTCACCATTGCAACGAAAAGAATAAAATACTTAGGAATATATCTACCTAAAGAAACTAAAGACCTATATATAGAAAACTATAAAACACTGATGAAAGAAATCAAAGAGGACACTAATAGATGGAGAAATATACCATGTTCATGGATCGGAAGAATCAATATAGTGAAAATGAGTATACTACCCAAAGCAATTTACAAATTTAATGCAATCCCTGTCAAGCTACCAGCCACATTTTTCACAGAACTAGAACAAATAATTTCAAGATTTGTATGGAAACACAAAAAACCTCGAATAGCCAAAGCAATCTTGAGAAAGAAGAATGGAACTGGAGGAATCAACTTGCCTGACTTCAGGCTCTACTACAAAGCCACAGTCATCAAGACAGTATGGTACTGGCACAAAGACAGACATATAGATCAATGGAACAAAATAGAAAGCCCAGAGATAAATCCACACACATATGGACACCTTATCTTTGACAAAGGAGGCAAGAATATACAATGGAGTAAAGACAATCTCTTTAACAAGTGGTGCTGGGAAAACTGGTCAACCACTTGTAAAAGAATGAAACTAGATCACTTTCTAACACCGTACACAAAAATAAACTCAAAATGGATTAAAGATCTAAATGTAAGATCAGAAACTATAAAACTCCTAGAGGAGAACATAGGCAAAACACTCTCAGACATAAATCACAGCAGGATCCTCTATGATCCACCTCCCAGAATTCTGGAAATAAAAGCAAAAATAAACAAATGGGATCTAATTAAAATTAAAAGCTTCTGTACAACAAAGGAAAATATAAGCAAGGTGAAAAGACAGCCTTCTGAATGGGAGAAAATAATAGCAAATGAAACAACTGACAAACAACTAATCTCAAAAATATACCCAATCAAAAAATGGGCCAAAGAACTAAATAGACATTTCTCCAAAGAAGACATACGGATGGCTAACAAACACATGAAAAGATGCTCAACATCACTCATTATTAGAGAAATGCAAATCAAAACCACAATGAGGTACCACTTCACACCAGTCAGAATGGCTGCGATCCAAAAATCTGCAAGCAATAAATGCTGGAGAGGGTGTGGAGAAAAGGGAACCCTCCTACACTGTTGGTGGGAATGCAAACTAGTACAACCACTATGGAGAACAGTGTGGAGATTCCTTAAAAAATTGCAAATAGAACTACCTTATGACCCAGCAATCCCACTTCTGGGCATACACACGGAGGAAACCAGAATTGAAAGAGACACATGTACCCCAATGTTCATCGCAGCACTGTTTATAATAGCCAGGACATGGAAACAACCTAGATGTCCATCAGCAGATGAATGGATAAGAAAGCTGTGGTACATATACACAATGGAGTATTACTCAGCCGTTAAAAAGAATTCATTTGAATCAGTTCTGATGAGATGGATGAAACTGGAGCCAATTATACAGAGTGAAGTAAGCCAGAAAGAAAAACACCAATACAGTATACTAACGCATATATATGGAATTTAGGAAGATGGCAATGACGACCCTGTATGCAAGACAGGAAAAAAGACACAGATGTGTATAACGGACTTTTGGACTCAGAGGGAGAGGGAGAGGGTGGGAGGATTTGGGAGAATGGGAATTCTAACATGTATACTGTCATGTAAGAATTGAATCGCCAGTCCATGTCTGACGTAGGGTGCAGCTTGCTTGGGGCAGGTGCATGGGGATGACCCAGAGAGATGTTGTGGGGAGGGAGGTGGGAGGGGGGTTCATGTTTGGGAACGCATGTAAGAATTTAAGATTTTAAAATTTAAAAAAAAAAAATAAATAAATAAAAAATAAATTAAAAAAAAAAATAAAGAAAGCAGAGCACTGAAAAATTGATGCTTTTGAACTGTGGTGTTGGAAAAGACTCTTGAGAGTCCCTTGGACTGCAAGAACATCCAACCAGTCCATCCTAAGGGAGATCAGTCCTGGGTGTTCATTGGAGGGACTGATGTTGAAGCTGAAACTCCAATACTTTGGACACATGATGCAGAGAGCTGACTCATTTGAAAAGACCCTGATGCTGGGAAACATCGAAGGCTGGAGGAGAGGGGGATGACAGAGGATGAGATGGTTGGATGGCATCATGGATACAATGGACATGGGTTTGGGTGGACTCCTGGAGTTGGTGATGGACAGGGAGGCCTAGCGTGCTGCAGTTCATGGGGTTGCAAAGTGCTGGACATGAGTGAGTGACTGAACTGAACTGAACTGAAGCACTTATCCATGTATTATAAAAATAAACAAATATATATGAATAAAATAGAAACAGACTCAAGAGATACAGAAAACAATCTCATTACAAGTAGGATTTGAAAGGAAAGAAGGATAATATAGTAGTAGGGAATTAAAAGGTTCAAAATATTATGTAAAACTGTAAGGATATATTATTGTATAGTACAGGAAATATAGACAATAGTTTATAATAACTTTAAATGGAGTATAATCTATGAATATAAAATTACTGAATCACTATGTTGTACACCTAAAACTAATATAACATTGCAAATCAAGTATACTTCAATTCCTAAAACAAACAAAAATACTCACCAATATCTGAGAATATACCTATACCATACAGTGTTATACAAACCCAGTTTGGGAAATGACATACTGACTCTCTGTACTATGTCAGGGAGTTGTGATTCACACATAACAATATTATTCAGAATAATTATTTCCAGGTTAGCTGCTTCTGTTTTGCAAAAATTATTTCCTTAGAGTAAGGAAAGAGTAGCTATCTGAATAGGATATTTCTGCTATTTATCTTTCTACAGGCTCAACTATCAAATCATCTATCAAAATTTTAATATCTATATTTAAATATCTTGAACTTTTACCACAAGTGATCTGGCACCAGGTGATTCCTTTTTTTTTTTTTAATTTCTGGAAAATTTGGACTGAAATGAGTTTGATCAATAATGTGGATTTGTATTGATATACTCTTTCCTTTTTTCTTATGTATAAATTATCTTTTAGAGTCATCGTTTCTTATTGATTACTTTAAAATCTCAAAACATTTCACAATTCCTATTTGGATTCAGTCCAAATAAAACTAATGTCAAATTCTTCCACCCACTTTTTTCAAATTCTATTACTATGAGCCTCAAAGCTAAGGAAGTTAGATGCATACTTACATGGGAAAGCAGATATTGCACTGACCTCAGTTGAGACAACCTGTAGTCATCTGGGCTTCTCTTGTGAGCATGGCCCGTATTGAAGCTGTATTTCCACAGGTCAAAGACAATGTCTTTTCCCCTCAAAGGTAGAAATTATTTGCTACGTGAAACTCCTCAATGAGTGAAACTCAGCTTTAAAATGGGAGAGAACTGAGGACAGATAACTAATTATTCTCTTTCTCCCCCCACAGATTTATGAGAAATTAGTAAATCACTTTAAAAAAATTTTTGTTTACCTTTTCAGCTTTTTATCATCAAGAAATAGAAGATCATAAAGCTTTATGAAATTCATGTGTCACTTATTAAAAGTTGTAATTCTCAGTTCCATCTAGATAAAAATCATTAGAATGTCACTAAATTTTATGAATTGTCAGGATATTTTTTTTCCTGCTGTAGAGTTAGTAATAAAAAAGAGTACATTAACTCAAATAAGAAACTTTACATTAGTTATAGAAACGAATCTCTAGAAAAATCTATTAGTAATTATTTAATTCTGCTGCTAACCACTTGCTATCAGAATGATAGCATGATTTCTATTGTCGATATTACTTTCTCTTCAAGGAAAGAAAGCAAAAAGTTTACTGCTTTTCAGTTTTCTTTGTAGAATGATTTGGTTACATGAAGTTTCTAAATTTATGTATTCTTGCAGGTTTTTTTCAACAAGATCACTTACAGCTTTGAGAATCAATTTTCCTAGCAATATAATGGCTTTCTTACACACTCAACTACACACAGGTTTTACTCATTTTTCGGGACTGTGTGTTCCAACTAATTAGTTCCACCGAATTTTGAACATTTTAAAAATAACACATAGCATAACAAAGAAAATGATACAATACTACAATGTCCATCCACCAGGATAAACTAAATTTGTGACAGCTTGATTATCACATTATTGCTTCTTACCTGAAACATCTTCCAATAGTTACATAATTGAAGGATAGAAAACAACAACTACCACATGAATAATAACAATGATAATATAATAAATTGTGTGAAAAAGATTAAATTCATATAATAAATATAATAGAAGTGTTCTGATATTTGGCTAATACAACATTGATTTCAGTTCTCTGTAACACAGATGCTACTGATCACAAAGTAACTGTTATAAGAATACCAGCCAGCTAGAGCCTATGAGCTGATTAGCATAAGGGAAATCTATGCTTGTGAATACAGACAAAACCTAGCTTTGCAGAACACAATGAATGTGATTGGCATAACTATTTGACCTCAAGTTAACGGGGGAATTCCTGTGATTCATTCTTCCTTTAGAGTCACTGTATGAAATGAAGGCAGAATGCTCTTATTCTAACTCTTCGGATTCCTCTTCTCTCCTCTATTATCAACTTATAAAGCTTTTCCTGCAAGTCTTAAGATCCTGGTTGTGTGATAAAGGAGCAAATGTTGCCATTAGAAACTTTAATTTGGCTTACTTACTGTCCTGGAAACAACAACAAAAAGAAGCAAAAGAGAAATGTAGTTTGTAAGTGCTTTAAAGAACAGCCAAAATAATGAAAACCAATCTAACAAAGAAGTTGTAAATCAAATAGCCAACACTTTGCTTTATACAATCAGTATCATTTCCTCTATTAGATATAAAAGTACATTGAGACTAAAAAGTCAGGTTTTTTTACAGTGTTAAAACAACTTTTTTTCGTATATCTATGTATCTTACTATTGTAGGGAGTAAAAGCACTTTCATACAGTCTACATGGTGATGTGTCTTGGATGAAGTTTGAATTGTGACTCAGCTTCAAACAACAAAAGTTAAAATATGTATCTGTCTAATAATTATTTGCTGAAATTACTGCTCATAAAACAAATAATTGAGATGTAGCCAACACTTATTTTATGCCAGTTTCTCTTCTAAGTGCTTACAGGTATTAACTCATTTGGCCCTATTAACAATCCTGTAAAGGAGGAATTGATATTTTCTCCATTTTTTAGATAAGAGTACTGACAGCCAGTAAGGCAAAGATTTCCAGATCTCATAAATAATCAAACTGGAATTCAAAAGCAGGCAGTCTTGTTTCAAAGTTCATTCTCTTAATCACTACATAAGATATGTCAATATAAAGTACCTGATTAAGGAGATAATATGATACTGTGGAACTGGATTTGAACTCTAAAATTTTCCACAGACAAGCTGTCTGTTCTTGAGCAAAATAGTCCATTGTATTGGGATTCAGTTTTCCCATTTGTAAAGCAAAGGGCACTATTTTCAAATTATATGTATAGTTCATATATATGCGTGTGGTGTGGATACTGGCTCAGTCGTGTCTGACTTTTTGTGATACTTTTTGTGACTCTATGGACTGTGCTGCTGCTGCTAAGTCGCCTCAGCCGTGTCCGACTCTGTGCGACCCCATAGACGGCAGCCCAAAAGTCTCCCCCGTCCCTGGGATTCTCCAGGGAAGAACACTGGAGTGGGTTGCCATTTCCTTCTCCAATGCACGAAAGTGAAAAGTGAAAGTGAAGTCGTTCAGTCGTGTCTGACTCTTTGCGACCCCATGAACTGCAGCCCACCAGGCTCCTCCGTCCATGGGATTTTCCAGGCAAGAGTACTGGAGTGGGGTGCCATCACCTTCTCCATCTATGGGTAGGGTCCATAAAGTCCATGCTCCTCTGTCTATGGAATTCTCTAGGCAAAAATACTGGAGTGGGTTGTCATTTCCTTCTCCAATATATATGCATACTTTGATCTGATTAAACATTGCGAAGTATATTTTGCATTTTTTTCCCTAAAATTATCTACTGTGTTCCAAGGGGACTTCTTTACAACAATGAAAGTGACATTATTGCAAGTCTCTGGATTAACATAGTGTTGTATCTACTTTCTCTCTGTACTCACTTTATAAGTAGTAAGGGAGTTCATCTTTCTACTCTGAATTTGTTGCATTATTTCTGTACTATAACTTAGGTAATCATTCACATATTTGAAATTTGCTGATGACCAGGTTTTCTGAATTCTCTGTTCCAGTGGGGAAAAAAAAATTTGTCAAGCACACTATGTATAACATGTCCAACACTGATCTTTTTCACAAAGTTTTGTTGAGAGGTAATTGAAGTGCATTGTTTTATAAGTTTTTCCCATAGTCATGTATGGCTGTGAGAGTTGGACCATAAAAAAAAGCTGGGTGCTGAAGAACTGATACTTTGAAACTGTGGTGTTGGAGAAGACTCCTGAGAGTCCCTTGGACTGCAAGGAGATCAAACCAGTCAATCCTAAAGGAAATCAGTCCTGAATATTCATTGGAAGGACTGATCCTAAAGCTGAAGCCGCAATACTTTGGCCATCTGATGCCAAGAATTGACTCATTGAAAAAGAATGTGATACTAGGAAAGATTGAAGGCGGGAGAAGGGGGTGACAGAAAATGAGACGGTTGGATGGCATCACCACCTCAATAGACATAAGTTTGAGCATACTCTGGGAGTTAGTGATGGATAGGGAAATCTGGTGTGCTGCTGTACATGGGGTCACAAAGAGTTGGACACGACTGAGCTACTGTGAACTGAACCAATATAACATGTTGGTCCAATTTACATATATTGTGAAGTGATTACAATAATAGGTTCAGTTAACATCCATCTTCTCATATATTATAAATACAATAAATAGAAAAGAGAGAAAAAGGAAAATGATATTCTTTCTATCGACATTGTTTTTGAACATTTGATATAATGGTTTTTTGCATCATGAAGAGGAAAATGAGCCACTATGCAATGATCATAAAACACTACAGGTGAGAAGATTTAAAAATGCAATAGTCATATTCTGAAATAATTATCTTAAAAATTGAATGTAACATAAAAGCAAATAAAAGTAAATAAAAATCATTTGGTGAAACTGTTTGCCTTTCAGATTATGGCAAATTTTCATGGAAATATTTTGTGAAAACTAAGATGAAAGTAAAGTGAGGAAATGATTTTAAAACTCCATCTTTTTCAGAAAGATTTTTCAAAACACATAAATATCATGCCCTTTTACCACTGTGTGGTTAATATAGGCCCTTTGTCTTAAAGAAACATATATATATGTATATATATATATAAATAATTGTAAGGGGCATTGAAATAAATAAAGATTTCATATTTTGATGGATATTTAATAACCATTTTGACACCGATTTTATGCTGACCAATGACAATAACTCAATTAATTTTTCACCACATTAATGCACAAGTTAAAAAGAAGAATTAAATAACTTTTTCTCACTTCTTTGTTCATTCTTCTGAGTCTAGCCAAATTTCCCCCAAATGCTTCCCATAAAGTACATTATACAAACCTTGACAACAAATTGGATTTAAGGGTCCACTTCCTTGCATCACTATATGAAGAGTTCTTCATATTTTATGCTCACTTGTCTAGTGAATTCTTAGGATATGAAAATATGCTATAGATTGCAGATACATTGAAGAAAAACATATCACTCTTCTGTGATGTATATCTCATAGAAGATTGTATCTTAGATTCATCAATTGATGTTTTTCAGTTTTCACCTATGCCTTTCTTCTGTATTTTGCATGTATGGATGATGGTACAAACTTTGAACTGAATTAGATATTTTATACATTATATTTATCATTTATTCCTTACAAGGTATAGTCATTTTTTGAAAAGCTGTTGCTTAGTTTTTTCCTGGAACTTTCCTGTTGAAAGGATTGTTGACCATATTAAGGTTTTTAACATTTCACACTGTTTTTTACAACTGTACCTTAGTCTGTCTTGCTGCCTCATTTCTACTTCATTCAATTGTATTTTGTACATGGCCCCTAGCAAGTGATTGTATACATTGATAATGTGATCTAATCACCTTTCCACTTGACCATTTGAGTACATATATTAATGTGATCTAAATATTTTTCCCTGTTTTACGTTAGGTCAGTTGTCTGACAAGATAATTTATTTATTTCTGGCTCAACTTATTATTAATTATTTTTTGATTCCCACTTAAAGTATACACATGGTCTAGTCAAGGCTATGGTTTTTCCAGTAGTCACGTATGGATGTGAGAGTTGGACTGTGAAGAAGGCTGAGCGCCGAAGAATTGATGCTTTTGAACTGTGGTGTTGGAGAAGACTCTTGAGAGTCCTTTGGACTGCAAGGAGATCCAACCAGTCCATTCTGAAGGAGATCAGCCCTGGGATTTCTTTGGAAGGAATGATGCTAAAGCTGAAACTCCAGTACTTTGGCCACCTCATGTGAAGAGTTGACTCATTGGAAAAGACTCTGATGCTGGGAGGGATTAGGGGCAGGAGAATGAGACGACAGAGGATGAGATGGTTGAATGGCATCACTGACTCGATGGACGTGAGTCTGAGTGAACTCCGAGAGTTGGTGATGGACAGGGAGGCCTGGGGTGCTGCGATTCGTGGGGTCGCAAAGAGTCGGACACGACTGAGCGACCGAACTGAACTGATGGTATAATTCAAACTTCTGTGAGTTTTGAAAGTGGATAGATATATGTAACCATCACCATAATCCAGACATAGAAGAGTTCTATCACTCCATAAAATGACATTATGCTGAAATTTTAAGTTAGTTTCTCCCTCCAACCATTGATCTTTATTCTATTTTTATAACATAACCTCTTCTAAAATACCTCATAGTGGAATCATATAATATATAGCCTTCTCTGTCTGGTCACTTCCACTTTGCATAATGTGTTTGTGATTTATTCATGTTGTTTGCTATATCGGTAATAACTTTCATTTATTTTTGCTCAATAATATTCCAGTTTATCTACTCGCTGGTTCAAGGGCATTGAGTTGTTTCTAGTTGTTGATTATCATGAATAAAGTTGTTAAAACATGTGTGTACAGGTTTGGGGATTAATATAAGTTTACATTTTCTTTAGGTAAATATTTAAAAGTATAGTTACTGGGACATTTAGTAAGTGTGAAATCAACTTCATAAGTAACTGCCCAGCTGTTTTCCAAAGTGGCTGTATCAGTGAGCACTTCAACCCGCAGTATAGAAGAGTTCCAGCTATTCTATGTCCTTTCTAGTACTTGATATGATCTTATTTTATTTTTAATGTTGGCCATTGTGAAATATGTTCTAGGGAGACCTAGAACAAACTCAGACCACCACCACCAACAACCTCCCACCTTGGCCAGATAGTAATAATCACTTGCATGAGTTATCTCATAACAGAAATTTCTGATAAAGAAAACAGAACTGACAAGTTACCACCAGCTAAATGAATTTGAGAGAGGCCGAGAGGGAAAAGGAGACCCCAACCAAATGCCCTGCCAATCTCCTAGAAACCCTTATGCTGGAATCCATCTTGGTTAAGAAATGCATGGGCCACCAAGAAAGATCTTGGTAACAGACCAAGGTAACAAATATAATAGCATCTTATTGTAAATTTTTAAAAAAGCTTATTTGAGATGTAATTGATATAAAATAAACTAAGTAGTTACAATATCTCATGTTTATCTCTTCACATAGATTCAGATGTCCATTTGGTGTCGTATTACTTCTGAAAGAAGGAATTTCTTTAATATTTTCAGCTGTGCAGATCTCCTGGTGACAATGTTCTTTTAACTTTTGTATGCCTTCATCTTAGAATAAAATTTTCCCTGGGTATAGAATTCTAGATTAGCTGTGGGTTTTTTTTTTTTCCCTTCTTTTCTTTTGATACTTTCACTATGCTGTCTTTATACTTGTTTTATTAATATTTCAAAAAAAATCTGCTGACATCTTCATCTTTGTTTCTCTGACTATAATGTATTCTCTTCCCCACTGGCTTTTAGGATGTTTCTTTATAACTGATTTTGACCAATTGGATTATGATGTGCAAGTTATCTTTATTCTTTTCAGGCAAAATTTTCTCTATTTTTTTGTGTTTTGGGCTCTGTGGATTTATAGTTTTCATTAAATTAGAAAACTCTGGGGTCACTATTTCTTCTATTTTTATCTGTTCCTCTCTATTGTCTTTTGGGCATTATTGTTATATATGTTTCAGAACTTTTGAAGCTGTTTAAATTACTGTTTCTCTAGTTCTATATTTTTTTAATTCCCTCTTTCATTTTGGAAATTATTATCAACTTTATTTTGCCTTGTCTTCAAATTTACTAATCTTCTATAATATATAACTAGGCAATAATTCCATCTAATGTAATTTTAATCTCACATATTTTAGTTTTTAATTCTAGAAGTGTAATTTGTGTTTCTGTCTCTCTGCTACTCTTTAAAATATATTTATATAAAGTGTCTGAACTTAACTCTTTGTACTTATGGAATATACAGTAGATTTCTGCTAATTCTAATACCTATGTGAGTTCAGGTTCAGTTTTGATGGGTTGATTCTTCCCCTTATTTTAAGTCATATTTTCTGATTTCTTTTCATGCCTGGTGAAATTTTATTGACATTTTTAGATTGTCACATTCTCCATATTTTGATATTATTATGAAATTATTAATTTTTCTCTAGGATGCAGTTAAGTTGCTTGGAAACAGTTGGATACTTTCAGGTCTTGCTTTTGAGAATTATTAGCTGGACCTCAGTCTAGGATCAATTATTACCACTGACCAAAAAATTTGTGTGCTCCATCAAATATCCTATGAATTATGAGATTTTCTAGTATTACTGGTGAGAACAGGCTCTCTTCCTAGCCTTGTATGAGTGCAAAACACTGTTTCCTTTTATCTTTTCAAGTGATTCTTTTCTTAACCTTAAGTAATTGCTTCACATGTATATATGCTCAGGTGAATACTGAAAAAACTCCTCCCCAGTATCCAGAGTTCTATAGTTCTCTCCTCTCTTTAGACCAGCAACATTGTGCTCTTGGGATTCTTCATTTCAGAGTTTGCTGGTTAAACTTGTATTTTTCTTTTCTCCATATGCCACAGCTTGAAAGCTCTCTCAAGGAAGTGACCTGGGGCAATCTTAAGAACCACTTGCCTTTTTTTTTAGCCATCTCTTTTGGTCCACTGCCCTTTATGTCCAGTGTCTCAAAAACCATAGCCACATATCTTATCATTTTTGTTGCTGTTGTTTCAGGTGGGAAAGAAGATCAGGTCTCTATTAACCCAAATTGACAAAAAGCAGAAATCAACACTGCTCCTTTCTAAACCTCCTTAAGTGTATGCTGAATTTAAAAAAAAAATCAGTCAAAACCCACAAAAACATAGATGGTGTTAGAGGGATGGTAGTTGAAAGGAATACTAAGGAAGTCTGCAATATGAAAAATAGATGAGCAAGCAGTATCTGATTTAGTTGATCAGAAGAAGCTGGAACCCAGGTACTTTCACTGCAAGCAACCATTCGGAATCAAAATGGATAATAGTTGGAGAATTACAGCTTGTCTCAGGAACTCTGAGGAACTTCTTGTTCAGAATGAATGTTTTATTAAAAGAGAAAACTCTGTTTTAAAATAAAAGGTTTTGGGAGTTGGTGGTGTTTCAATGGTTCATCACACCCAAACAAGGAGTGAAACTCCTAGCCAAGAACTCAGAATCTTTTTTCTGTGGCCTTATTCAAGGTTTTTTGTTAGCTCAAAGATAAGAAAGGAGATGAATTTTTAAGCTTTAGTTAAGAAAATTCTTTCAAATAGTCAATCTTGTAGAAACAGGGGTTGAATCTTCAAGGAAAGGAATCTTGGACTTATGCAGTTGGAGTCTGAGAGGTAAAGGACTGGCAGGAGATCCTGTGTGTGTTTGTCACTCAGTCATGTCTGACTCTTTGTGACCCCATGGACTATAGCCCACCAGGCACCTCTGCTTGTGGGATTCTCCAGCCAAGAATATTGGAGTGGGTTGCCATTTCCTTTTCCAGGGGAACTTCCCTACCCAGGGATAGAACCTAGGTCTCCTGCATTGCAGGCAGATTCTTTACCATCTGATACTGGGAGCAGTCAATTCCAGAATTCTAGAATCTGTATTTGGCTTGGGTCTGATGATGACTGATCTTAATTTTTAACCAGTTGTTCTTCAGTTCCAGGGCCAAAGACAGAATAAATAGGCAATATACTATAAAAGAGTACATTAAATATCCATATACTTTATCTGCTCTCATATAAGTCAAATAACTACCCCCTTTTTGCCCCTATACAAAATTGAATTTATGCCTAAGATGTTGAATTAGACAGAATTTATAAGGGGCTTCCCTGATGCCCCAGTTGGCAAAGAATCTGCCTGCTATGCAGGAGACCCTGGTTCAATTCCTGGGTGGGGAATCCCCTGGAGAAGGGTTAGGCTACCCACTCCAGTATTCTTGGGCTTCTCTTGTAGTTCAGTAGGGAAAGAATCCACCTGAAATGTGGGAGACCTGGGTTTGATCCGTGGGTTGGAAAGATCCCCTGGAAGAGGGCATGGCAACCCACTCCAGTATTCTTGCCTGGAGAATCCCCATAGACAGAGGAGCCTGGTGGGTTGAAGTCCATGGGGTAGCAAAGAATTGGAAACAACTGACTAAGCACACGCAGGATTTATGAACATCAAGTAGAGATGAGAGCAAGAGAATTAAGTAATGATCTCCTTACATAAAATAGCATGATCTATTTTTTTTCCCCTACTGAGTTTCCACAGTGCTGGCATTCAGGCTTACCAAACTCAATCAAGAAATACACCAAAATGCTTGGTTTTCTGTGGGAAACTTTCTAGTTTAAGAGGAAACATTTCTGAAGACAGATATTTGTAAGTCCCTCAGGGAAATGGTGAAATCCCCACACAGTTATCCTATTTTGAGGTTGACTAATCTACACATACTATTCACATAGTTTGATGACTCACTTTTTACATATGAAATAAAAGCCCATCATTGGTCATCCTGTTAATAAGTTAAAGGAAACTTCTATTATGAAAAATAGCAAAACAAATAATGCAGAAGTCAATTTCCATGAAGTACAAAAAAAGAAAGATTCAGAGAAATTGCATCTTTACAGAGATGAAGTATAATACTCATCCACAGAGAAGGAGATACTATTAAATACAAAACTTCAGAGCATATAAAAGCTAAAGGAAATAAAAACACAGTGATTCTATTCATAAAATGTTTCACTGATATTGTAGGAGATGAAGTTGAGAATTTTAAAGGAAATCAGGACAAATGGATTAAGAAATGGACATTCTGTACATCTGTGTCTCTTTTGCTGTCTCACATACAGGGTAAAACCAATACAATATTGTAAAATAATTAAACTCCAATTAAAATAAATAAATTTATATTAAAAAAAATAAATAAAACGTGTCCTGAACCTAAAAAAAAAAAGTGGAAATTCTGAAAGAAATGGAAATACATTAGAATATCAATATGAGAGAGCTACATGGTACTAATAAGAGTTTAAGAATGATAATGGTAAAAATGCAAAAGAAGATATTACCAAGAAAATTTTACAAAATAAAAAGAAAATGTTATTTTTATAAATTGAACCCAAAGAGTGACCAGCAAATTAATTGAAAATGACACAAACATCAAGGCAAAGAACATGAATCTTTTAAAGAATGTAATATGTACACATTAGTATTACACATATTTTCCTTATTATTCATAAATTCCAGACTTGTAAGTTTTCCAAGGAGATCCAACCAGTCCATTCTGAAGGAGATCAACCCTGGAATTTCTCTGGAAGGAATGATGCTAAAGCTGAAGCTCCAGTACTTTGGCCACCTCATGTGAAGAGCTGACTCATTGGAAAAGACTCTGATACTAATTAGTTCAAATGCAGGAGGAGAAGGGGATGACCGAGGATGAGATGGCTGGATGGCATCACTGACTCGATGGATGTGAGTCTGAGTGAACTCCAGGAGATGGTGATGGACAAGGAGGCCTGGTGTGCTGCGATTCATGGGGTCGCAAAGAGTCGACGACTGAGTGATTGAACTGAACTGAACTGAAGTTTTCCCAGTCAATAAAACTTATTTATAAACTCCCGAATCAATATTCCCCATGCTTTCTCATCATCCACATAAACAAATGAGTGGTGAAAAATTTGAGTTGTCTAGTGTGCATATTCCCAATTACATTGAGCAAGGTGCCACTGCCTTCCTTCTCGTCTCTCACTGTGTAATCAACTGTCCTATTTATGGTCTATTAGTGCTATGTATTTCTCAGTTTTGTGCTCCTGTTGGTTATTTTGCTGTTTAAAATGGCTCTCAAGCTTATTGCTAAAGTGCAGTCCAGTATTCTCAAGAGCAAAAGGGCTGTGATGTATCTCACAGACAAAACACAGATGTTAGACAAGCTTTCCTTAGTCTGGAGGAATTGTGTTCTTCTCTGTGAGTTCAATGTTAACAAATCAGTAACATATATAAAATATGATATCTTTAAACAGAAATGCACATAAGGCAAGTTATGTATTTGTCATTTGTTGAAAATGTGAGGAAAAACTAATTTTTTACTATTTTAATTTTAGGGTGTTTTCTTACATAATCAGAGAACCATGACTAAATAAAAGGAATAGGACATGGATACACATGTTTGCCAAAACTCATCTAACCATATACTTTAAATGGTACATCTTATTGTATATAAATCATAATTCAACAAATTTGATGTAAACAGAGAAATCCATGAACTCTCAGAAGTACAGAATCTATAATAGATGGTAAAGGGAATTCCTAGATGATGTTAAAAGGGAGTCCTAGCATGATAAATTAGCAGTAGGCCTAGAAATTCTGATCAAATAAGGTAAAGTCTATCATCTAGTAGTGCTTGCTTAGTCACTCCAGTCATGTCCGACTGTCTGTGACCCCATGGCCCATGGCCCACCAGGCTCCTCTGTCCATGGGATTCTCCAGGCAAGAATACTGGAGTGGGTTGCCATTTCCTTCTCCAGTGATAAAGTATGAAGTGAGTGAAGTGAGTGAATTGAAGTTGCTCAGTCATGTCCGACTCTCTGTGAGCCCATGGACTGTAGCCTACCAGGTTCCTCTGTCCATGGGATTTTCCAGGCAAGAGTATTGGAGTGGGTTGCCATTTCCTTCTCCATCATCTCATAGAGATGTCTTCAAAAATAATAATACTTTTAAAAATAACAGAGCTGTCAAAATATCAGATATATTTGATCACGTGTAAGAACAGTTTGCATTATCACTGAAGTGTTTAAGGATACGTCAATGATATTATGTAGAAAATAGATTATCCAAATAAATGAGAGAATTATGAATTCTAGGAAAAATATAAAAAGTACAAGAAAACATATATGGTGATATTATACCATATAGTATAATAACAGGTAGTATCTTTATAGCTCAATAAATGAGTATTAATTTTAGAAAAGCAGTATTATAAATATATTGCATAAATGGAATAATGAGATCTTCTTGGAATTTGATGTAAGGAGCTAAATTCTTGTTTTCCCTACTAGAAGTTAAATAGATACATATAAACTTTTAAAAGAAAGTTTCATAAGTATACTATTTTGAAATATATATCCAAAGAGTAAAACTAACAATACTAATTAGTTCAAATGCAATTTATGTTTATGCAGTTTATGTGTCTTAATGTAGAACAAGTATGGAGATGAATGGAGTCAGGACTGGAATATATATGCATACATTTATCTTTAAAAGAATTACATGTTATTGATAACAATTAAAATTTCATTTAAACATTAAAAATTGAAAATAATTAGTAGAGATGTATCCTAGAAAGAGATATATCCTGTTAACATTTGTTTATAGAATTTATAATATTTAATATTCTGCTATAAAATATATTTGAATTATCTCTCATATTTCTAAGTATACTTGAGAATCTTTTAACAAGAAATAGTTTTTTAACAAGACATAGACTACTTATTGTGCCATAAGCCTATATTTTTTTCTTGACTTTGTGTTTTTCATTGTTTGGGTTCTCTAGAGGAACAGAATCAATAGGATGTATCTAGAAAGGGATTTTTTTTTAATGAGGAATTGACTCACTTGATTATGAAAACTGAGAAGTCTTGTTATCTGACATCTGCCAGCAGGAAATCCAGGAAAGCAAATGGTATAAATTCCAGTCAAAGTCTGAAGGCCTGAGAACCAGAAGGGCCCATGATGTAAGTCCCAGTTGAACGGTAAGAGAAGAATGACTGCTCAGTCAGGCAGAGAGAAAACATTCTTCCACCAACATTCTTCCTACCTCTGTGGTTTTGTTCTGTTCAGGCCCTCAATGGTTTGGATAATTCCAGCCCACATTGGAGAGGGCTGTCTGCTTTACTCAGCCCGCTGATCCAAATACTAACCTCATCTGAAAACACCCTCACAGATATACTCAGAAATAGTGTTTAATCTGGGCACAGCAGGGGCTTAGTTGAGTTAATAGATAAAATTAACCATTCACAAGTCTACACTTTGTCAGCTTGGTCACCATACACATCTCTTTAAACCATATGCTGCTTTAAGAAAAGATGGGAGAAAGATTGAACTCACAAAGTTGCTTCAGTCACGTCTGACTCTTTACGACCCTATGGATTGTAGCTCACCAAGTTCCTCTCTCCATGGGATTCTTCAGGTAAGAATACTGGAGTGGATTGCCAAGCCCTCCTCCAGGGGATATTACTGACCCAGGGACTGAACCCACATCTCTTATGTTTCCTGCATTGGCAGGCATGTTCTTTACAACTAGAGCTACCTAGAAAGCCCAG
Source organism: Capra hircus (assembly GCF_001704415.2). NCBI lineage: Eukaryota > Metazoa > Chordata > Mammalia > Artiodactyla > Bovidae > Capra > Capra hircus. The sequence goes on from NC_030819.1 coordinate 40,401,536, forward strand.
GAGAAAGTTTAGCAGTATGAAATCTTGATAGTGTAGTAGGGTCATTCCTAAGGGAACTCAGCCTCCCCTTCATTCAGGGATTCTGAGTATGTAAACTGGCTCAAGTCTGGAAATTGACTGAGGTCATTTTTTTCACTCAGGTAAGATTTTTGTTCATTTGACTTAAAACTTTCTGCTTATACACATCAAGCAGGAATTTAGCAACTTCCAATCTGCTTCACTTCTAGGAACACCATGATCAACCTTAGTCTGAGCAATTAGACCCTTCTGATTGCTGCTTTGACTCTACTGTCTCTTATATTACCCTCACCCATGTTGTCTTTGGCAGTTGAGTGTTGTCACATGGACCCTGCTATCTCTGGATCCAATTATTCCCATTGCATTTAGTTTTCTCAATGCAGGGACCGCAGCTTCCCTTGTGAAGACTTGGCTGCAAATAAGAGAGATCACAGAACACTTCGAGGATGCTGGGGTTCCCCTCACAAATTTATTTCTCACAGTATTGGTGAGAGGTGTGCCTTCTGGACCTTCTCAGGGTGGGTGAGTATGTCTTAAGTGGAAAATCCACATTATCATTCCAATTTTCCTAATCCTTTCAATTCCTTTCTCTACATTAAATGGAGGCAGTTTTGCATTTCGAATTCACTCACTGTCAGCCATCTTTTGCTTCATGTTTTAGTCAGCCAAGCAAACTTTGAGAGTCTTTTCTAATTCCTGAGCTGCAACATTAAATGTAGAATCTCTGATGAGTGGTGGGCTTCCCAGGTGGTGTTAGTGGTAAAGAACCTGCCTGCCAATGCGGGAAATATAAGAGACACGGGTTTGATCCCTGGGTCAGGAAGATCCCCCAGGGAAGGGTATGGCAACCTACTACAGTATTCTTGCCTAGAGAATGCCATGGACAGAGGAGCTTGGCAGGCTACAGTCCATGGCGTTTCAAAGAGTCAGACACAAGTGAATTGGCTTAGCACACACAGCACACTGATAAGTGAGTCCATATTTGTGAGCCTGATCCAAAGTTATGTTTCTTCTGCTATTATCTCACACCATTAGTATCCATTCCTACACATGTCCTTGAATGATTGCTTGTATAAATCAGAAAACTCAATGAGTTCTTTTAGTGTAGCATACCTCTGCTTGGGTCAAAATTTGTACCTCAACTTTAGAGGCCTGTTGGGACTTAAGTCTAATTATAGATCTGGAAACAAGGAGGAGTAGTGGGAGTAGGTCCTGAAAAGACTGAGCACTGACTTATTGCATGGCCATGTCTCAGAGGAAGTGGCTACAGTTTCCTCAGGCAATGCAGGGTTAATCCCCTCAAACATCAGAAGACAGACAGATACTTCTGGGGTAGGGAATGTTGCAGCTGTCAAATATGGGAAGGCCACTTCTGCTGAGATTGTGGAGGTCTCTGCCACTCAACAAAAAGGACTTATCAGAATACAGGGGCTCAATTTAGGGACCCCTTAGGATCTTCCCATTCATCCCATTCAAACTTATCGGATCACATTCTTTCCCAAAATATGCCTTCATTTTAACAGTGGGCACTTGACAATGCTGGGAGTTCAAGTCAGGTTGTACTTTAGCCAGTCACAGGCTGAGGTTCTACATTTGATTTTCAGCAAATTTAGTACTGCAGCTACTGTACATAAAAGTCTCCTTCAGAGTATACATAGAAACCTTCAAGCTATTTTTATGGTGCCTGAGCTGAGAATGCAAATTCCTGAACACTTCCTTTTCTTTCACCACTTTGTCCAGGGACAGTAAGAGGAAATAGCTAGCTTCTTTATGTTCATTTAGTTGCAAAAAAAAAAAAAATTAAAGAATTATTTACAGTCACTCAGCTCTAGGCCTCTAATAAGTCATTGGGTAGAAGTATTCAATACACATAATGTGTGTTTCTCTATTAACAGTTCATGCTATGGACTATTAGGTCTATTTTTATGACTGAAAATGGCTCATAAGCATATATAAGTCTAATTAGCTAAAGAGCCAATTCCAGAAATCTTAGAATCAATTCATAAAACTTCTTCTTATTTTTTCTTTGACAACTATTTTCCGTTTCAAAATCCAAGTTAAGTCATGATCACCAGAGAGGGTGGAGAAGGCAATGGCAACCCACTCTAGTACTCTTTCCTGGAAAATCCCATGGACAGAGGAACCTGGTAGGCTGCAGTCCATGGGGTCGCACAGAGTCGGATATGACTTAGCAACTTCACTCTCACTTTTTACTTTCCTGCCTTAGAGAAGGAAAAGGCAACCAACTCCAGTGTTCTTGCCTGGAGAACCCCAGGGACGGGGGAGCCTGGTGGGCTGCAGTCTATGCAGTCTCACAGAGTTGGACACAACTGAAGTGACTTAGCAGCAGCAGCAGCACCAGAGGGGCGGGGGACAAACAACAATAGTATATGTATTCAATAAACCAGCTTATATGATTACAGAAGCTGAGAAGTCCCACAGTCTGCCATCTGCAAACGCAAGACCCCAGAAAGTCAGTGGTATAAATTCCAATCCAGTCTATAGGTCTGAGAACCAGGAGCTCTGATTCCAGTTTAAGGATTTCAGTTCAAGTAGCCAGGCAGGGAAAGGAATTCTGCCTTCTTCTGCCTTTTTGTACTAATCAGGTCCTCTGTGGATTAAATGATGACTACACACATTAGGGAGGGCAATCTTTTTCAATCAGTCCATTGATTCAGATGCTAGTATGATGAAGTACCCTCACAGACATACCTGAAAATAATATTTAATCTGGACATGCCAGGGTCCAGTCAAGTTGTGCAGGAATTAACCACTACACCTGTTGATTACACTTTTCTTTTTAAATCATCCCTTAGCAATCTAAATCCCAGCTCAGATGGCAAAGAATGCCTCCAATGGAGGAGACCAGGTTTGATCCCTGGGTTGGGAAGATCCCTGGAGAAGGAGAAGTAAGTTTGATCCCAGGTCAGGGTGATCCTCTGGAGGAGAGCATGGCAACCCACTCCAGTATTCTTGCCTGGAGAATTCCATGGATAGAGGAAACTGATGGGTTATAGTCCATGGTATTGCAAAGAGTCAGGCATGACTGAGTGACTTACCCAGCAATCTGCATCCTTAACTCTAGTCAAAGGGGATTCTAGATTTTTTCCTGCCTTATTTTCTCCTGATGTGGTGCAGAGTTATCGGAAATCACCTTCTTTTTCTGTTTATTTCTTTGGGCTGCCTGCGTTTCTAGACTTCAGCCAACATTTTGTATGAAACTTTTCTCGGATCATCTGAGCTGAGATCCTAAAGAGTTGGATCTTACAGATCCAAGAGAGTTGGATCCTACAGAGTTAAGATCTTACCTAAGCTCCAGTTATTTTACTTATTCTACTTTTGTATCCTAATTTGGAGAAAAAGATCTTTGAAAACAGAATGTTGCATCTTTTACTGTATTTCTTTACTGAATTCAGTATCAGTTCAGTTCAGTTCAGTTCAGTCACTCAGTCGTGTCCGACTCTTTTCGACCCCATGAATCACAGCACGCCAGGCCTCCCTGTCCACCACCAACTCCCGGAGTTCACTGAAACTCATGTCCATTCAGTCGGTGATGCCATCCAGCCATCTCATCCTCTGTTGTCTCCTTCTCCTCCTGTTCGAAATCCCTCCCAGCATCAGGGTCTTTTCCAATGAGTCAACTCTTTGCATGAGGTGGCTAAAGTATTGGCATTTCAGCTTCAACATCAGTCCTTCCAATGAACACCCAAGACTGATCTCATTTAGGATGGACTGGTTGGATGTCCTTGCAGTCCAAGGGACTCTTAAGAGTCTTCTGCAACACCACAGTTCAAAAGCATCAATTCTTCGGTGCTCAGCTTTCTTCACAGTCCAATTCTCACATCCATACATTACCACTGGAAAAACCATAGCCTTAACTAGACGGACCTTTGTTGGCAAAGTAATATCTCTGCTTTTCAATATGCTATCTAGGTTGGTCATAACTTTCTTTCCAAGAAGTAAGCATCTTTTAATTTCATGGCTGCAATCACCATCTGCAGTTATTTTGGAGCTCCCCAAAATAAAGTCTGACACTGTTTTCACTGTTTCCCCATCTATTTCCCATGAAGTGATGGGACCAGATGCCATGATCTTCATTTTCTGAATGTTGAGTTTTAAGCCAACTTTTTCACTCTCCTCTTTCATAATCCAGTATAGTACTGGACAAACAAATCCAATCACTGATTAATTTGTAAACTGGGTATCCCAACACTTTGGAGGAAGAAGAAAAAAAAAACAAAAACAAAAACACTGGCTAGGGAATGTGGTGTTTGTCTCCCCTCTGAAGTATTCAGGGAAAGAGCTGTAGGCTCGGGCAGGTTGGGTATGATGAATGTTGTGTGTGCTCAGTTGCTTCAGTCATGTCCGATTCTTTGTAATTCTATGGACTGTAGCCTTCCAGCCTCCTCTGTCCATGAGATTCTCCAGCAAGAATAATAGAAGACCCCCCTCCTCCAGGGGATCTTCCCAACCCAGGAATCAAACCCTCATCTTCTGCATTACAGGTGGATTCTTTACCTACTGAGCCATGAAGGAAGCCTTGATACAAACATCCTAAAATGAGAGAGCGCTGATGGATATTCACACTTAGGCGATGAGTTATACATTTGCAGGTCAATCTTACATTACTCTTAGGAAATATTTTTAGTGGACTTTAGCTCTCAGTATCCTTTGAAATGGATAATCATAACATACTTTTGAAATCAGTCTGTTATTAACATGATCTATCAATAATTATTTCCTTAATTCTTATAGTCAGTATTATATTTCATTAAGTGGTATTCACCAATTAGAATACTACTTTACTCTTCTTGATAAATCAAGGATAAAAGAAAACTTTATGTTTGGACTTATATATTTCTTGATCAGTTCAAAGAAATTTTCTTTCTTTAAATCCTTGCATAAATTGTAGAAGATTTACTAAAAACAGAAAGTGTTTAGCCAAGGCAAACTGCCCTCTGGCAAATAAGAACATTGGTACCAAGGGACATTTTAAGAGGCCTTTCTTCTTGCATTTGTGCTGCTGTGTGAAGTTATCCTATTTAAAGTCTTATGTTTTGCCCTCACTTTCCCTTTTCTGTATCAGTCTGTGAAAATCCCCATCTCCTTTTAATTCCCTTTTCACTTCACATAATTGTATGGTTTGATCTCAATGGATTTTTATTGAGAAGTTAATTTATGAGAATTTATTGTTTTCCATTCTAGTTTGCTATCTAAACTGTATAGAAAGGGATCTAGGTAACGAGCACAGAAAAACAAGTGGTTCGTTCAGTTACTTGATCTCAAGGGTGATTATAATCCTGGTTTGCCCAGAAAAGCCCTTTTTATGCTTCTTTTCCTAGAATATTTATTAATAATGCCTATTGACTCTTCAGAATATCCAGATTTATGTGACAAGTTATTATGGCCAATCATCTCTATGTAGAGCAAATAGGGGCTAATATGTATTCTTCAGCAACTACCTGGCCAACTCTATATCTCAGAGCAACAAAAATCCAAATGACAGAGAATAGGATGGAAAAAAAAATCAGCTAATTTTCTTATACATAAAATGTGTAACATCAGTGTGGCCATTCTGTAGTCTGATTTATTTCTTGATTGTATTTGTCCAGTTGTTATTGTTGTCTAGTTGCTAAGTTGTGCCTGAATTTTTTGCAGCCCTGTGAACTGTAGCCCATCAGGGTCCTCAGACCATGGGATTTTTCAGGCAAGAATACTAGAGTGGGCTGCTATTTCCTTCTTTAGGGGACCTCCCTGACCTAGGAATCCAGCCTGCATCTCCTGCATTGGTAGGTCTGTTTTTTATCTCTGAGCCACCACATTGTCTAGTTGTTGTTCAGTCACTAATTCATATCTGACTCTTTGTGACACCATGAACTGCAGCATGCCAGCCTTCCCTGTCCTTCACTATCTTCTGGAGTTTGTTTAAACTCATGTCCATTGAGTCAGTGATGCCATCCAACTGTCTCATCCTCTGTTGCCCCCTTCTCCTCTTGCCTTCAATCCTTCTCAGCATCAAGGTTTCAACAATGAGTCAACCCATCACATCAGGTAGCCAAAATGTCAGAGCTTCAGCTTCCACATCAGTCCTTCCGATGAGCATCAGGGTTGATTTCCTTGACTCTCAAGAGTCTTCTCCAGCACCACAGTTCAAAAGCATCAATTCTTTGATGCTCAGCCTACTTTATAGTCCAACTCTCACACCCATACAAGACTACAGGAAAAACCATTGCTTTGACTCTAGAAACCTTTGTCGGCAAAGTAATGTCTCTGCTTTTTAATATGCTGTCTAGGTTGGCCATAACTTTTCTTCCAAGGAGGAATTGTCTTTTAATTTCCTGGCTGAAGTCACCATCAACAGTGATTTTGGAGCCCAGGAAAATAAATTCTGTCATTGTTTCTATTTTTCCCCATCTATTTGCTTTGAAGTGGTAGGACCAGATGCCATGATCTTCATTTTTTCAATGTTGAATTTTAAGGCAGCTTTTGCACTCTCCTCTTTTTTTTAAAAAAAATTTTTATTTTTTTTAATTTTAATTTTTACTTTATTTTACTTTACAGTACTGTATTGGTTTTGCCATACATTGACATGAATCCACCACGGGTGTACATGTGATCCCAAACATGAACCCCCCTCCCACCTCCCTCCCCACAACATCCCTCTGGGTCATCCCTATGCACCAGCCCCAAGCATGCTGTATCCTGCGTCAGACATAGACTGGTGATTCGATTCTTACATGATAGTATACATGTTTCAATGCCATTCTCCCAAATCATCCCACCCTCTCTCTCTCCCTCTGAGTCCAAAAGTCCTCTATACACATCTGTGTCTTTTTTGCTGTCTTGCATACAGGGTCATCATTGCCATCTTTCTAAATTCCATATATATGTGTTAGTATACTGTATTGGTGTTTTTCTTTCTGGCTTACTTCACTCTGTATAATCGGCTCCAGTTTCATCCATCTCAACAGAACTGATTCAAGTGTATTCTTTTTAATGGCTGAGTAATACTCCATTGTGTATATGTACCACAGCTTTCTTATCCATTCATCTGCACTCTCCTCTTTTAACTTCATCAAGAGGCTTTTTAGTTCCTCTTTGCATTCTGCCATTAATGTGAAATCATCTGCCTATCTGAAGTTGTTGATATTTCACCTGGAAATCTTGATTCATCTTTGGACTCATCCAGCTCAGGATTTTGCATTATGTATTCTGCATATAAATTAAATAAGCAGGGTGATGATACACAGCCTTGATGTACTCCTTTCCCAATTTGGAACCAGTTCATTGTTCCATGTCTTTTTCTAACTGTTGCTTCTTGACCTGCATACATGTTTCTCAGGAGACAGTTAAGGTGGTCTGGTATTCCCATCTCTTGAAGAATTTTACACAGTTTGTTATGATCCACACAGCCAAAGGCTTTGGTGTAGTTGTTGGAGCAGAAGTAAATGCTCTTCTGGAATTCTCCTGTTTCTTTCTATGATCCAACGGATGTTGGCAATGTGATCTCCGGTTCCTCTGCCTTTTCTACATCCAGCTTTAGTCCTTTAGTATATCCAATTTTCTTGAAGAGATCTCTGCATTTTCTTATTTTATACTTTTCCTCTATTTCTTTGCATTGTTCACATAACAAGGCTTTCTTATCTCTCCTTGCTCTTCCCTAGAACTCTGCATTCAGATGGTTATATCTTTCTCTTTCTCCTTTGCCTTTTACTTCTCTTTTCTTAGCTATTTGTAGGGCCTCCTCAGATAACTGCCTTACCTTCCTGCATTTCTTTTTTCCTTGGTGGTGATTTTGGTCTCCACCTTCTGTACAATGTTATGAACTTCCATCCATAGTTCTTCAGGCACTCTGTCTGTCACATCTAATCCCTTGAATCTTTTTATCACCTCAACTGTATATCTTAAGGGATTTGATTTTAGGTCATACCTGAATGGCCTAGTGGTTTTCCCTATTTTCTTCAATTTGAGCCTGATTTTTGCAATAAGGAGCTCATGATATGAGCCACAGTCAGCTCTGGGCCTTGTTTGCTGACTGTATAGAGCTTCTCCATCTTTGGCTGCTAAGAATATAATCAGTCTGATTTTGGTATTAACCATACGGTGATGTCCATGTGTAGAGTCGTCTCTTGTTTTGTTGGAAAAGGTTGTTTGCTATGACTAGTGCATTTTCTTGAAAAACTCTGCTAGCCTTTCCCTGGTTCACTTTGTTCTTCAAGGCCAAACTTGCCCAGTACTGCAGATATCTCTTGATTTCCTACTTTTGCATTCCAATCCCTTATGATGAATAGGACATTGTGTGTGTGTGTGTGTGTGTGTGTTAGGTCTAGAAGGTCTTGTAGATCTTCATAGAACCATTCAACTTCACCTTCTTTGGAATTAGTTGTTGGGGTATAACTTGAATTACTGTGACATTTCTCCATCTAGTAGCAGTTGATAAATAAGATTTATTTTAAAAAGAATAGTGTACAAAGATGCTTATCTCTAAATTCTAGCTAAACTAAAAAGATATAATAAAAGCAATTTGTGTATGATTTTCAGGTTTATTTGTGAATGCTCTCAAAATAAGTGATCAAGAAAGAATATTGAGAAGGCTGTCCCCTTCCCATAGAATGTACAGTAGAGTACAACTTTAGCTAGATTAGGAAGCTAGAGTAGATACAATGTACTAAAGGAACTCAGGGAGACACCAAATGACACCACCATCACTGTCAGGCATAGTTGCAGGCCTAAGAGATGACACATAAAATAAAATGGCAATGATAGCAAGGGTGCACTAAATACAAGACTCTGAAAGTACCTTTCTGCACTGACGATAATATGTGGGCATTATAGTTCCAATTTTTTCAAGCTTCTCTAAAATTTTATCATTTCCAAACTGAATTCCTTCATATTTCTAAGCAAAGATCATTTTGCTAATAAAATTCACTCCATCTTTATAGTGAATTTGTGTACTCATTGTATTTTAACCCTGAAAAAAAAATAATCTGACCTAGATTTATAGGACTTTTCAATCAAGATGTTTAGTGATTGTTCATCAAATAGGTGATGGTATGTGTTGGGAATATAAAATGATCTCTGGTAAGCAAATAACCTAAGTAGTTCATCATTATGCATATAACCCACTATTTTCAATTATCCATGCCACTGGTTTGCTACTTTAGCATGACTAATAAAAAGTTATTATTATTTTTGTTTCTTATTTTTTTATCTATTGAATTACAAGTATGAACAATTCACAAAGAAAATGAACGATTCACACCATCTCTAATTACTACTGTCATTGATTTATTTGAATTATCACATTTTGGTTAATGTTTTAGCTTTGAAATTAAATATGCATAGTTGTTTTTTTTCAGGGCTTCAAATACACCCTTTTAAACATGACTGATACTTTTTATGTTGTTGAAAGAATCATCTTAATTGGAAAATCACTTAAGACACAAATTTACTCTATGTTGCAGACACTGCTCATTGATTAGCAAACAACAACTCTACCCCTCATTTTCTGCTTATAGAAGCTGTATTTATAAACTGATAGTGAAGAGAAAACTCTTGGTTCTAGGGAAGAGATTTGTTCCCAGTGTCATTATTATACCCAGGGAATAATCATATTCTGAGAGTCCCATTACCTTTCACCAAACTTTAGTCCAAGGATAGGCATATGACAGTTTTAACCAATGATAAAGGAAAAATCTGCTTCCTGAGGCTCTTTATCCAAAATAACAGGAGGAATATTCATGAAAAGAATATGTCTCATATTCTCATTTTTTCAGGATGCTAGAGGTGCAGTAGCCATATTTCAACCACAAGACATAAGACATTAGGTCAAAAATCTAACACATGAGAACAGAGAAAGAAGGAAAAAAAGTCTGGGTCCTTAATGACATCACTCACTTGCTGCACCTTAATGACCACAAATGATATTGTTTGTTACTTTTACAAGTGCCGTTATATTTAGAGCCAGTTTTAGTCTTTTGTTGTGGTTATTTGATGTTGGAAGTCTTCTTTACAAATGTATTAAACAATTTGTTTTTCTTCATTAATTCCTAAAGGTTCTATTTTAAAATGTTCTTCCTAATTAATATTCATGATTATCCTACATTTTTTGATCTTGGGTTATAAAATCATCATGTCTTTTAGTTTTGATTTTCTCCAAGCTCTGAAACCAATCTCATTCATAAGCTGGAAAGCACAAGATTCAATAGGCTTCTAACTCAATTATTCAACTTCAAGTAACTGTTTCATGCAGATTCCAAAATCAGCATTTCTTCCAGAATCTAAGGAACAGGATTTTGAGTTTCTACTCTGAGAGTAAACTTATCCAGTTTCCTGGACATGTGCATACTGTCTAAATGCATGAATTAGTTTCAGGTCACCACTCTGTTGTTTATTTGATCTGTGGATTGAGCAAGTTAGAAAATTTTATGGGGCCTTGCTTTCTTTGTCTGTGAATTGGAGATAATGATACTACTAGAAATTAATATGGAGGTGAAAGGAAAACATGTTTTAGTTCAGTGCCTGGTACTGACTCAAAGAACCTAATAGAAGGTATGAATATCAGTCTTTTAGAGCAGACCAAGTGGAGGCTCAGTAGGATGGAGTCAATTTTTCAAGATCTCACAGATATTAGAAACTCAGAAAAATAAAGATTTAAGCCATGTGTGTCTGTAAACTGGATGTATCATTTCCATTCTACCATGTTGCCTCATTTCAATGTTTATTTTTAGTAAGTTCACTCATTTCTCTTATTTTCCTAAAAGCATCTCCCGTCCCTCCCTCAGCATAGTTTTATTTCCACTCTTCCTCACTATGTGGAAGGAAGATCACTTGACGTTGATTCTCTTGGTTAGTTGGTGAAAAATTTGAAGAGTATTAAAATTTTGAGATTACTGGGAAAAGATCCCTTGTGATTATTTGGATTGCCAGCTTGTTAAAATAAAGTGATAGTTTAAAATAGCAAGGTGTTTTTGTTATTCTTGAGCCCTGAGGTCCTATGGTTTGGAATTAATGTCCTTTTGTCTTAAGTGCTAAGTTGCTTCAGTCATGTCCAACTCTCTGCGATCCCATGGACTGAAGCCCACCAGGTTCCTCTGTCCATGGGATTCTCCAGACAAGAATACTGCAGTGGGTTGCCATGCTCTCCTCCAGGGGATCTTCCTGACAAGAGGGTTGAACCAGCATCTTTTGTGTCTCCTGCATTGGCAGGCAGGTTCTTTACCACTAGCCCAACCTGGGAAGTCTTTTGTCTTAATTTCTTTTAATTTGTCTTCAAGAAATGAATAAATAGCATAAAGAATAAATAGTAATAGCCAAATTAATGATAGTCTCCTCTGAAAGGTGGTAAAGGATTAAAAGCACAGAGACCTTTTCCCCTTTTACATCCAAACTTTATTCTTTTACATCTGGTGCCTTGTGAGAGTAGTAGAAAGCACTGAATGAATCATTGTTGCACTATCATTAACATAATGCCCATGTGTAGATTTATCAGCAGACTTTCAGTTTGATAAACTGTTGGCATGTAAATATTTCCTTGAAGAAATTTCAGTCCAGCTGCTTTTGTTTACAAATCTATCAATGGTTAAAACCACTGAATGTATTTTGCCTGTTTCTGAATTATAATTACACATCTAATTGTGAATTAATTATAAAAGAGGAAGACAAAACAACACAATAAATATTTCCTCATTTCTGGACACATGCCAGGTTTCCCCATATTCATGAAGTGTAAGATCTTACTCTCACATGCCATGATCTTGCTTTTTTTGCGTTTCTGCATGCAGGTAGCTAGATGAAACAAGTTTTAAAACATTATTTGATTCTTCAGAAGACTGTTTATTCCCTTGTTTTACTTTTGTTTCTATTTGCTTAATCTTTCTAGGACTTTAATTAAGATTAGATTTTGATATGCCAGTCACACTAACATTGAAACTGACCTGAATATTGAATATCTGTCACTTTCCAATGTTTCCATCACATGCAATCAAAATGATTCTAGAATTTCCTTGATTTTCTGCTTTTCAACTGTGAACCACAGTAATCGAATATACACAATGAGTTCACTAGCAATACAGCTACATTGAAAGGAAGAGATCATCTGTACTGCTCGAACTACTGAAATGGCATCTTATTATTCAATGTACCTGAAACACAAGACATATAGTGAATGAGTCACTCTGGATAAGCTATGAAGGTGTGTGTGCGTGTGTCTGTGAATTTGTGCCAAGAGCCCTTCTGAGAGAGTCAGTATTACAAAATAGTGCTTCCACCTCTGCCCCAGAGCACTAAGAAAGGGAACATGGGAGACTGCAGAAGGCAGCTATAGTGTGAGGCCAAAGGCAGAACACTCCTGGCTCAGAGAAAGAGCTTTGATCACTTCTTGTTTCAGAAGCCTGCCGCCCTACCTAGCCCATTTTACCTGTCTCACACATTCCAATGGTCTGCAGAAGCTTAGCCACAGAGATTCTTATTCACCTTTAAATCCCAAGATACAAAGTGCCCAGCACAGACTAGCAGCCCAATAAATGTTTATGGCACTGTGGAATGGAAACATGCTGAAGATCCCAGAGAATTTCTCTGATATTAGCAGAGAAAGCTGCAAGCATAATGGGCTCTTTGTGCAGCAGGCAAAACTCTGAAACTCATCTCTCTCTATTACTTTCTTCTAGGGGCCAGTGCTTCTCAGAAATCTTCAAATAACAACAGTAGCCACAACAGGAAAAATAATAATATAAAATAACATAGCATAGATTGGCACTCTGCTAAATGCTTTGGAAGTGTTGTCTCATTCAATCCTCCAACAGTTCCTTGAATTAGAAAATATTGTTGTCACCATTTTGAAGGGAAGAAAACTATTGTACCACTTTTCAGACAAGACTAATGAAGTGTTTAACTGGTGACATAAGAACTCAGTCAAGTTCATTTCTCTTTAAATTTCAAATCTCTGTTGGTAAATTTTATGTCTTCCAGAGATTATCAGATTTGACTCTTCAAAGGAATATCCTGAGACTTTTGCTATAAGTTCATCTCTTAGTTCTAAAAGTGGAAGGGGACAGTAGAAGGCACTTAGGAAGCAGTAGGCTAATAAGCACACAGATTAGTTTCATTTAGTGATCAACTTATTTAACACTTAGTAGGGCTCAAGTAGTAAAAAATGTGCCTGTAGTGCAAGAGACACTAGCAATGAGGGTTTGATCCCTGGGTTGGCAAGATCCCCTGGAGAGGGAAATGGCAACCACTACAGTGTTCTTGCCTGAGAAATTCCCTGGACAGAGAAGCCTGGTGGGGTACAGTCCAGGGGGTCACAAAGAGTCAGACACAGCTAAACTGGTAATGGATGGAGACATAATTACTTTTAAGGTGATCTTAAGAAGTCTTTCCTTAAGATGTTATTGAGAAGTAGGACCCTTCCAAGAAAATAGTTTGTTCTGCTACTCTCTCAGCTTTTGAGACTTGGGGCCTAGATTTGAAAGAGAAGAAAGTCTCCCTGAACACACCACCTGAGCAATGTATTAATACATGAAAACTGCATTTATTAGCTCTATCTTGCTGATAATAGGAGACCAACCAATCAGTTCATATGTGAAAGTCAGAAGTTTCATTATCAAGCTGATAAGTGCACATCCTTCTCCTTGTAATCAAATGTTTTTTTTTTTTTTGTATCATTTAACAAGCAATATAGGATCCTTTTTAAGAAAAGAAAAAAAAACTCCCATAATATATAACTCTGGGAAATATTGAAGGAGGGAGGAGAAGGGGACAAGAGAGGTTGAGATGATTGTATGGCATCACCAACCCAATGGACATGAGTTTGAGTAGGCTCTGGGAGTTGGTGATGGACAGGGAAGTCTGGTGTGCTGTAGTCCATGGGGTTGCAAAGAGTCAGACATGACTGAGTGACTGAACTGATTGAAAATAGAAGGTTATAAATTATAAGTCTGCCCAGTGCTCTCCCTGACTTCAGCATCAAATTATCTTAAATCTGTCCAACATTTTGTACTCTGTACATATAGTCACATACTTAAAAATATATTATTTTACTTGTAATAAAACTTTTCCTGTATTAGTACTTTTTTAGTAATCAGTCTATCATGAAGACTGAGCATATGCAGTACAAACTTACCTCCACTTCATTCTTTTAATAGCTGCTTAATTGTCTACAAAATAGATGTAACTGTTTTTGGGTTTACCTCTATTGATGGGCTTCCCTGGTAGCTCAGATGGTAAAGAATTCACTTGCAATGCAGGAGACATGAGTTTGATCCCTGGGTCGGGAAAATGCCCCGGAGAAGGAAATAGCAACCCACTACATTGTTCTTGCCTGGAAAATCCCATGGGTAGAGGAACCTGACAAAGCTAGGTCCATGGAGTCACAAACAGTCAGACATGACTGAGTGACTAACACTTTTCATTTTATATTGTTGAAAATTTAAAATGTTTCTATTTTTCTTAGTTAATAAGAAATCCTAAAGGTGGCATGGGCTTCCCTGGTGGCTCAGACTGTAAAGATTCCACCTGCTGTGCAGGAGACCTGGGTTCGATTCCCAGGCTTGGAAAGATACCATGGAGGAAGGCCTGGCAAACAACTTCAGTATTCTTGCCTGGAGAATTCCCATGGACAGAGGAGCCTGGCAGGCTATAGTCCATAAGGTTGCAAAGAGTCGGCCACGACTGTGTGACTAAGTACAACATAGCACAAAGGTAACATGTTATATAGAATCTCATAAATTTGTACATATGCTATCATTTTAAGTCAGAAAAGGTAAAACAGATTGATAACAATGGTCCTCTTTATACGAGTGATTGGAATATTATTCTGTGAGTCCTGCCTATGTGTTTTTCTTTATGTTTGATTGTTGCTATAGCAGTCTGCTAGCTCATCACCCTATCCTTTCCTTTTTTCTCTTGAGCACAGTTAGACTGTATTTCTAAGCCACCCATATGCTACATATGATCTTACATGTAAGCTCTAGCCTCAACCATGTCAGCAAAGTGAGGGAACACCTCCAGGTCCAGTCCATCCTGTGGAGTTTTGCCACAACAGTCTTCCAAGCCATCTTCTCCATGTCAGGCTTCATGTAGACAAGGCTGACTTGAAGATGGCATGGATGAGAAGGGGAAAGAGTCTGAGGGTCTGGGTCACTCTATATAGAACAAGCAATTTTAGATATTGAAACCCCATTTTGTATCTTCAATGAGTGAGAAATAAACATTTGGTATACTTGGTCTATCAAATGTTCATAAATAGCATCATTGACTCAATGGACACAAATTTGAGTGATCTCTGGGAGATAGTGAAGGATAAGAAAGCTTGGCATGCTTTAGTCCATGGGGTTGCAAAGATTTGAACACAGCTTAGAGACTGAACAACAAAATACTTGATCTATAGTATCAGCTTTGAGTAATACTCCCACCTCCCTTTAAAAAAAAAAAAACACTAGTAAACATATAAGGTAATGTAAAGCCTTTGACTGTGTGGATTGCAATAAACTGTGGAAAATTCTGAAAGAGATGGGAATACCAGACCACCTGACCTACCTCTTGAAAAACCTGTATGCAGGTCAGGAAGCAACAGTTCGAACGGGACGTGGAACAACAGACTGGTTCCAAATAGGAAAAGGAGTACATCAAGGCTGTATACTGTCACTCTGCTTATTTAACTTCTATGCAGAGTACATCATGAGAAACACTGGGCTGGAAGAAGCACAAGCTGGAATCAAGATTGCCGGGAGAAATATCAATAACCTCAGATATGCAGATGACACCACCCTTACGGCAGAACGTGAAGAGGAACTAAAAAGCCTCTTGATGAAAGTGAAAAAGGGGAGTGAAAAAGTTGGCTTAAAACTCAACATTCAGAAAATGAAGATCATGGCATCTGTTCCCATCACTTCATGGGAAATAGATGGGGAGACATGGGAAACAGTGTCAGTCTTTGTTTTCGGGGGCTCCAAAATCACTGCAGATGGTGACTGCAGCCATGAAATTAAAAGATACTTACTCCTTGGAAGGAAAGTTATGACCAACCTAGACAGCGTATTGAAAAGCAGAGACATTACTTTGCCAACAAAGGTCCATCTAGTCAAGGCTATGGTTTCTCCAGTGGTCATGTATGGATGTGAGAATTGGACTTTGAAGAAAGCTGAGCACTGAAGAATTGATGCTTTTGAACTGTGGTGTTGGAGAAGACTCTTAAGAGTTCCTTGAACTGCAAGGAGATGCAACCAGTCCATCCTAAAGGAGATCAGTCCTGGGTATTCATTGGAAGGAGTGATGCTAAAGCTGAAACTTCAGTACTTTGGCCACCTCATGCGAAAAGTTGACTCATTGGAAAAGACTCTGATGCTGGGAGGGATTGGGGGCAGGAGGAGAAGGGGATGACAGAGGATGAGATGGCTGGATGGCATCACCGACTCGATGGACGAGTTTGAGTGAACTCTGGGAGTTGATGATGGACAGGGAGGCCTGGCGTGCTGCAATTCATGGGGTTGCAAAGAGTCGGACACGACTGAGCGACTGAATTGAACTGAACTGAACTGAAAGAGATTTTAAAAACTTTACTCAATGTATACAAAATCTTGCAGACCTAGTCATTTTTTCCTTCTCTTTGTTGTAGAAGGAAAGAATGCAATTCCATTTAGGCTGTCTTTTTTATAGAGCTTAATTTTAATCAATTCAATCCTTGTGACATATTTTTCCCTCTGTCTTCTATGCAATGAGGTCTCCTTTTATGTTTAAATTCCAGGAATGACTACTATTACTCTGAAGAGAACAGATCAGAATTGTTATCAATAATGAAACTATTATTTACCAAATAATTCTGGGAAAAATAATGTCTGTCATGAACTTGACTAATATTCTATGTTCAATAATAAAAACCAAAACAAAACAAAATTGTAGACTCAAGAAGGTAGGAGAAATCCCCTAAGCAATTTATCAAAGGATTATGTAATAGGTCTTATTCAACATTATCCAGTAAAGAAAAAGAAAGTGTTCCTTAAAGTCATTAAATCTATTCAGTCATTGAATTAAAAACCAATACAATAAGAATATTTTATACTTTTACAAAGTCTTGCTACAATTTTCCCAAGGCTAAAAGTTTACATTTTAAGAAAATATAACAAAGGTAAATATGAAAAGCAGTTCTTTTGGAGGAAAAAACAAGGGCCTAAGAGACAAGTACTCATAGTGCTGTGCCATTTCTCAGTGCCATATATTTGCATAAATTTCATTTACCATACTTTCCAGCTATCTGTACTATACATTGTTCATTTGCTCATACTACATTTAGTGATCTTATGCCACAAGCAACTTTTCCAATAATGATAACTAAGAAAAACTGACAATTATAGAGAAGTAAGCTTGACAAACGGGTGAATAAAAATCCCACAAGTTCTGTAAAGGCAATCCTTTCATCACACACACACACACACACACACACACAGAAAAGAATGCTTAATGGTCCTTTCACTCTACATTAGCCAACTAAAAGGCCTACTTTACCTGTGATGTAAAAATAAGTACCTCTAGCATTATTGAGAGTTATGCAACAGCAGAGAGAGGATAATATTATGCTTTCTTATGAAAGGAATTTAGAAGTTATGTGCTGACTATTTGACTTTAAATTACCCTGGGTTTTAGTAGTCTTCAGTGGAAGTTTCATGAGTACCTATCCAGGAGTAAACTATGAAAAATTCAGTAAGTTATTTGAGTAGTTATTATGTTCTATGTTTCTAATTTTAAAAATTTTATTGTTGCTGCATATAGGGGGCATTCCTTCAGGAAAAAATATATCTAAAAAAATGGAGGCAAAGTTGCTTACTTAGATTGTAAACTAGGATCATATGTAATTCACCTTTTACTATCTTCCTCAAACAGTGTTTAGTGATTGTCCTTCATTCTTATTCCAGAAACAAAAGAAAATGGATTGGTAATTTGAGGCATAGGCTGTTCTTTTTTTATTTTTAACACCAGGAAATGGATTACAAAATGCACCTAGAACTTTATGAAACTAATGAGTCTCAAAGAATTAAAATGTCTCTTTAAAAATGTATTTAACTCAGAGAGGAGACAAATTTCCAAGTTAATGGAAATAAATGCACAAATAAATTTGTAAAGATTTTATGTTAAACATATATTTTTAATTTTAGATAAAGAATAATGTTTCTCAAAGAGTTAATGCAACTTGTTAAAAGCTACCCATGATGTAGACTCGGGCCTATATGGTTCCAAAGCTGATGCTTTTTCTGCTACATTAGACTGTATATCAGAAAGATGTCTTCTTGGATATAAAATCACAAAGAGGAAAATGGAATTGTGTTTGAAACCTTTCAGAGAGAATAAGAGAGGAGAGAAGCAGAAATAAAAATTCTCTAAATTTCTGAGCCAAACAAACAATATTCAAAATGCTTTCCTAATGCATATCATAAAATAAGCTCAGTACCAATACTGATAATGATGGAGAACTTTATTCGTTAGAAGTTTTATTCTGCTAAAAACAGAACATCTGATAAATTCTTGACTTGCTTTATTAAATATTTCATCATGAAAAATGTCAAGGAATCAATATGGGGAATTGCAACTCTGGACACTATTATGATGAGTAAAGAAAACTGGGAGTGGAAGCAAAATGATCTTTGGGATTAGGTAGCCATGTCATTTTTGAGTGTATTAAAACCAAATAAATGAAGGCTGGAAGTCACTGGACAAGTTCCCAAAATTTTATGAAAGTGTATTTCAAGATATTGAAAGGAAGATAGTTATTGTTCTATTGTTGGCTCTAAAAATAAAAATGACTTGAGGGATATATGGATTATATAGAATAACTTCTATTGTTACTATATCTTAAAGTTTAATGTTTGAAAGTTGTATTATTGCATTGGAGTCATTGACACTCTTTCTCTTTCTGTCTATATATTTGTATCTGTTGCATCTACATCTATAGCTATGTCATCTTGCTAAAAATTAGTATAACCAGGGATAGCAATAAAGCACATACATTATATATATATGCAATTATATGTTTACACATTATATATACTAGATTACACATTGAAAAAGTTGGCATAAAGCTCAACATTCAGAGAACTAAGATCGTGGCATCCAGTTCCATCACTTCGTGGCAAATAGATGGGGAAACAATGGAAACAGTGGCTGACTTTATTTTTCTGGGCTCCAAAATCACTGCAGATGGTGACTGCAGCCATGAAATTAAAAGACGCTTACTCCTTGGAAGGAAAGTTATGACTTATCTAGATAGCATATTAAAAAGCAGAGGCATTACTTTGCC
Source organism: Capra hircus (assembly GCF_001704415.2). Taxonomy (NCBI): domain Eukaryota; kingdom Metazoa; phylum Chordata; class Mammalia; order Artiodactyla; family Bovidae; genus Capra; species Capra hircus. Next base: position 40,420,842 of record NC_030819.1, read on the forward strand.
AACAAAGGTCCGTCTAGTCAAGGGTATGGTTTTTCCAGTAGTCATGTATGGATGTGAGAGTTGGACTGTGAAGAAAGCTGAGCACCGAAGAATTGATGCTTTTGAGCTGTGGTGTTGGAGAAGACTCTTGAGAGTCCCTGGACTGCAAGGAGATGGAACTAGTCCATCCTAAAGGAGGTCAGTCTTGGGTGTTCATGAAGGTCTGATTTTAAAGCTTAGACTCCAATATTTTGGCCACCTGATGTGAAAAGCTGACTCATTTGAAAAGACCCTCATGCTGGGAGGGATTAGGGGCAGGAGGAGAAGGGGACGACAGAGGATGAGATGGCTGGATGGCATCACTTAATCAATGGACATGGGTTTGGGTGGACTCCCGGAGTTGGTGATGGACAGGGAAGCCTGGCGTTCATGGGGTCACAAAGAGTTGGAGACAACTGAACAACTGAACTGAACTGATATTACATATTATACATATCATATGGGTAATACTGTATTATACAATAACATGGAGAAGGAAATGACAATCCACTCCAGTATTCTTGCTGGAGAATCCTGTGGACAGAGGAGCCTGGTGGGCTGCTGTCCATGGGGTCGCACAGAGTTGGACATGACTGAAGTGACTTAGCATGCATGCATGCATTGGAGAAGGAAATGGCAACCCACTGCAATGTTCTTGCCTAGAGAATACCAGTGACAGAGGAGCCTGGTGGGCCACTGTCTATGGGGTTGCACAGAGTCAGACACAACTGAAGTGACTTAGCAGCAGCAGCAGCAGTAGCATACAATAAATATTTATATTGTGTATATTATACCTATGTTTATTGTATAATACTATATCATATATAATTATGCATTCAGTTCAGTTCAGTTCAGTCACTCAGTCATGTCCGACTCTTTGTGACCCCATGAATCAAAGCACACCAGGCTTCCCTGTCCATCACCAACTCCCAGAGTTCACTCAGACTCACGTCCATCGAGTCCGTGATGGCCATCCAGCCATCTCATCCTCTGTCATCCCCTTCTCCTCCTGCCCCCAATCCCTCCCAGCATCAGAGTCTTTTCCAATGAGTCAACTCTTAGCATGAGGTGGCCAAACTACTGGAGTTTCAGCTTTAGCATCATTCCTTCCAAAGAAATCCCAGGGTTGATCTCCTTCAGAATGGACTGGTTGGCTCTCCTTGCAGTCCAAGGGACGCTCAAGACTTCTCCAACACCACAGTTCAAAAGCATCAATTCTTATATATATGTAATATATGTAATACTATAATGTGTTATGTATGGTGTATATCATTTGCAACTGAGTTAAGGCATAAATTATGTTTTTTTTCTTTAAAGAATGCTTTAGAAAAAAGTTCAGCCACATAGAGTCTTTTTCTATCCTTGATCTCCTGTGGATTTAGCTCTCCAGTCAACTTAGTTGTGTGGATTCATTCCTCTGTTTGTTCTTTTATCACTGCTCTTTTTCTCACAGCAGTCTGTGGTGGGGTAATCAGGTTGGCCAGTACTTTATACATGGGTATTTTTAATCAGTTTTTTGGTCTGCATTTAATCTATATTCAACTACTAGATATAAAGTTTCATCAAAATACGGTTTCCACAAATACTATTTTCCTTCAGTATATGTTCTGAATAATGCTTTTTCTAGTGGCAAAATTTTTAAAAATGTATCTTTCCTATTGGTGTTTTCGTTTGTCAGCTAAATAGCTGTAGCACTGTAAGGCTTATGACAGCCCATATTCCTGAATGCATAAGACAAAACAAGTTACGTATGTGTAATATTTTCTTAAAAGATTTGACCATCTTGGTACACTTAACATAAATTTATGTTTTGTTAATTACTGTCTACACTTCTCTTGCTCTGCTAATTACTATGTATAATTCTTGAGTGTGGCGGAGATAGCATGCTCACTTAATATTTCATCTGTCCTCAGATGTCCCAGCCCCTTCACAGTTAGGTAAGGGCATGTGATTAGTTCTGGTCAATGGGCTGTGGGCCGAAGGGATATGTGATGTGTCCCTTCTGGGCCAAAGCATAGGATCAAAGTGCATGATCCTCAGGTTATCTTCAATGGTAGCAAACACAGTGGTCTCATCTGAAGAGTACTAATCAACAGATTAAGTAGCCTGGTCCCTGAATCATCACTGAGAGGAACATTGCCCTAAAATGGAGATGGTAAACTATAGCCCATGGATCAAATTTGGCTTTCCACCACTTTTGTGAACAAGAGTTTCTTTATTGAAATGCACACTCATTCATTTGCTGTTATCAATGGCTACTTTGATGCTATGAGAGCAGAGTTGAGTAAATGCTACCAATATTGTTTAGCCCCCAAAGCCAAAAGTCTAATCTTTTATTGAAAAATTTGCCAAAGCCTGATTTAGAATATCAACATCAGTAATATGAGATAGTTCTGATATCTCAGTGACTCTGAACTAAAACCATTAATGTCATAAACATAGTATTTCTAAAAAATATCCTTCAAAATATTCTAATAAAAAATCATAAAATCACACATGATAAAGTAGAAAGACATGTTCCCAACAATATATAATAAATTGTGATTTATCTATAAACAAAAATAATATTTTAAACCTAATATACAAAAGAGAAAATGAAATGCAAGCAGCATCATTTGAATAAATCAGGCAACTTATGCTTAAGATGGAATTGGATGCTCTCACAACAGATATCTCCCTGTATATTCTCCACTTTGCTTTAATGATGTCAATCCATTCACACTATGAATCTGAAATATTTTTCCTGCCCTTTATGAGCCATTAGTAAAGCAGAACAAAAATAGTGATTGACTTAAGATGCTGTGTAGTTTTATCCTGTAGATATTGCACAGAAGACAGTTCATATCTGAAGTATAATTTGGTAGTTGTTGCTCATCTGAATCAGTTCAGAGAAATATAAAGGGAAGAACTAGATCATGGGGATCATTGTGTGTGTGACTATGTCATCACCTATAGCCACGGATTCAGTGTTATTAGGTCTTGCACTTACTAAATAGGGAAAATAGTTTTTTTTCTTTTTTTTTTTTTAACAGAAAAGAACTGGTAGTAGAAATTCACTTTTCCAATTCACTTACATTAGGTTTATTCATAGTTTTCAAATGCATTTGCATTGAATACATGTTGATGATCATAAACGCATTTTCATAGTGACTTATATTTCAAATAATCTTAAATAGATCACTGCAGAAATTGAGTTATTTGATTCTGTGGCTCTTTTCTGTCAACTCCTATTGCTCACCTTATTCATCCTCTACAGGTAAATAACATATATATAGGCACTGTGACTCCATGAAAGCTCTGACTTAGAAGTATGTATTTCTAGTAATATAGCAAGTTCTGGGGGAATATGGTATAACCCTGTAATATTTCTACTAGTAAAAAGTAACGCTGGAGGAAAAGGATACAAGCTTTTTATTGTACCATTTACCTTTGATACTGTACCCTTGTGTGATGATTTTGAAGAAGGAGATGAAGATAGCTTAGATTTCCTTACCTGTATCCCTGAAAGAGTGAATGCCAAGCTGTATCATAGACACAGGGCTCACCTACACAGAGTGGATTAGCTCCATTATTTGGGGGCTGAGTTTTACCATCTTCTAATCTTTTAATTTAAAACAATGATTCCTTCCAGGAGTTCTCAATAAAATTCTAAAAGGGGAAGATTTTTCAACTGTCTTTTTCATCTTTCTTTTTATATCTTTTTTTTTTTAAAGTAAGTTCTATAGTTAATTATTTGCATGCTGTGTGATAAGTCGCTTCAGTCATGTCTGACTCTGCAGCCCTATGGACTATAGACCGCCAGGGTCCTCTGTCCATGGGATTCTCCAGGCAAAAATACTGGGGGGGATTGCCATTTCTTACTCTAGAGGATATTCCTGACCCAGGAAGATGACACCACCCTTATGGCAGAAAGCGAAGAGGACCTAAAAAGCCTCTTGATGAAAGTGAAAGAGGAGAGTGAAAAAGTTGGTTTAAAGATCAACATTCAGAAAATGAAGATGATGGCATCTGGTCCCATCACTTCATGAGAAATAGATGGGGAAACAGTGGAAACAGTGTCAGACTTTCTTTTTTTTAGGCTCCAAAATCACTGCAGATGGTGATTGCAGCCATGAAATTAAAAGACGCTTACTCCTTGGAAGGAAAGTTATGACCAACCTAGATAGCATATTAAAAAGCAAAGACATTACTTTGCCAACTAAGGTCCATCTAGTCAAGGCTATGGTTTTTCCAGTAGTCATGTATGGATGTGAGAGTTGGACTGTGAAGAAGGCTGAGCGCCGAAGAATTGATGCTTTTGAACTGTGGTGTTGGAGAAGACTCTTGAGAGTCCCTTGGACTGCAAGGAGATCCAACCAGTCCATTCTGAAGGAGATCAGCCCTGGGATTTCTTTGGAAGAAATGATGCTAAAGCTGAAGCTCCAGTAGTTTGGCCACCTCATGCGAAGAGTTGACTCATTGGAAAAGACTCTGATGCTGGGAGGGATTGGGGGCAGGAGAAGAAGGGGGTGAGAGAGGATGAGATGGCTGGATGGCATCACGGACTCGATGGACGTGAGTCTGAGTGAACTCTGAGAGTTGGTGATGGACAGGGAGACCTGGCGTGCTGTGATTCATGGGGTCACAAAGAGTCGGACACGACGGAGCGACTGAACTGAACTGAAGTGATCTTATATCTCCTGCATTTGTAGAAGGGTTCTTTACCACTAGTGCCTCCTGGGAAGCCCATTATTATTAATGGTTATTATTAACCATTATTTATACTCAAAATTATTTCTAGCTGTCTTGTTCAAACTTTCTATGCCATTTACTAAGAATTGGACTAGGCTTTACAACCATCTCAAATACTATATTTTTGCTTTATTTCTGTCATTTTGAATAAAGTAATGCTGACATATGACTGATCTTACTTTATACTTTTATGAACAAGCATTTCATTATAAACCAAATGACGTTTTGAATCTGTGAACTTGTGAGTTATTTTTATTAATAGCAGAGGATATTATCTTGTACTCTCTGGTATCTATGGCCAACACTAATCTTCATAAGACAAAAATGTTGCAACCAATCCTGGAAATCAAATACTATCTATTATCCACATTCTGTCCTCAGCACTCCTGTTATCAGTTTTGTCACCTCTCTCTGGAAGTTTTCCATGCCCATTATGTCTTCTTAGAGAAATCAACTGGATAGCCAGAAGTTATGTATAAGGTCCCTGAATCCTCAGTCTCTATATCAGTCACATTTGCTTTAACCCATGCTTTTACACACAGACACACACACACACACAGCTTTCCTTAACTAAAGCAGTAATTTTCAGCTGTAATTTCCAAAACCTCTGAAACATTCAAACCTATATTTGCAACCATTCCAGGAGAATTCAGTCAAAATTTCTGACTGAGGTTAAGTAGGAACCTATATATTTGTAAGTTCCTCAGTTTAAGAAAATCAAAACTGAAAATACAGTCCAAGGAATATCTTCATACTAGGAAATTTTATCATTTACTTGCATATATAATGGCATCATATCACCTAAAATTAAACTAATTGTTTTCCTGGCCCAATAGTACATAATAATCAGAGACTTTAGTTCATTGTATTCAGCATCTCTGTATGTAATTAAAGTAAATATGAAATGTGTTGAATTTCTGTCAAGATTGCTTCTCATTGATCTGCAAATATAGCAAAAATCTTTGTGAATTGTGGTTATCATTTAAGATACGGTAATAATTTACCTTCAGTTCAGTGGCTCAGTCGTGTCCGACTCTTTGCGACCCATGAATTGCAGCATGCCAGGCTTCCCTGCCATCACCAGTTCCTGAAGTTTACCCAAACTCATGTCCATCGAGTCGGTGATACCATCCAGCCATCTCATCCTCTGTCGCCCCCTTCTCCTCCTGCCCCCAATCCCTCCCAGCATCAGAGTCTTTTCCAATGAGTCAACTCTTCGCATGAGGTGGCCAAAGCACTGGAGCTTCAGCTTTAGCATCATTCCTTCCAAAGAAATCCCAGGGCCGATCTCCTTCAGAATGGACTGGTTGGATCTCCTTACAGTCTAAGGGACTCTCAAGAGTCTTCTCCAACACCACAGTTCAAAAGCATCAATTCTTCTGAGCTCAGTTTCCTTCACAGTCCAACTCTCACATCCATACATGACCACAGGAAAAACCATAGCCTTGACTAGATGGACCTTTGTTGGCAAAGTAATGTCTCTGCTTTTGAATATGCTATCTAGGTTGGTCATAACTTTCCTTCCAAGGAGTAAGCGTCCTTTAATTTACCTTAGTAGAAATATAATATTGTTCAAGGACTTCCCAGGTTGCATGCATATGCATGCTTAACCACTCAGTCATATCCGACTCTTCACAACTCCGTGGACCATAGCCCACCAGGTTCCTTTATTCAAGGGATTGATGTAAGAGACTTATGCTTGATCCCTGAGTTGGGAAGATCCCCTGGAGGAGAGCATGGTAACCCACTCTAGTATTCTTGCCTGGAGAATCCCATGGACAGAGAAGACTGGCGGGCTAGTGTCCATAGGGTCACACAGAGTTGCGTATGACTGAAGAGACTTAACATTCCACAATATTGTTCAAATAGTAGTTAAATTTTTTTTTTGTATATTGCATGTATACATGCACAATTCTAGAGAGTTCAAATATGTTCCTTCGTTTAATTTCATGGCTCTAATTTGTAGACTCCATCTTCAGGAATAGATTAAAAAACCCAAAGATGTTAATTATGCTACTATTCATACAGCAAAATATATAATCTGAAATATCAATTAAAACACTGCATCATATAAATATAGGGAATAACCAATAGTTTGGCATTGGTAATATGACTATAAATGCTCATGTCTTAAAGGTCAAAGACATGAGCATTAGGATATTAAGAAGATTATTATTGAATAATTTCAATTATATTAAATAACTTATTTTAACTCTGCAAGGAAGAGAACACCAGTATGGCCTTTACAATGGAGGATTTTAGGAAAATAAGAGATGGTGTAAGAATCTTTGGTAAGACATCAAGTCAAAGTTTACCTTGGTCGTAATGTCTATAATTGGCATTATTTATATAGTTTCAAAAATAACAAACTATGTCAGAATTAAGAATGGGAGCTTGTCAGAGTCAGGCTTTTGGTGTGTGTCTGGCTAGAGACGTCTGGTTGTGAGTTCTTGCAATGCAGTCAGGCAACAGGTGAAGCAGTAAGTTTAGTGAGTTTGGAGTGTTGGAGGACATCACACCTGCAAGGAATCTTGGAAGGCAATTCTATTCCCTCTCCCATTATTTTCTTCAGTGTGGCAGTTTTATGAACATAGCAAGAACGAAGGTTATTGCTTTTTGTCTTATTTTGTTTTTGCTTTATTCCAATTTGTTTCCTATTCTGTCTGTTTAGGTTGAACATATAAATTATCTCTGGCTTTAGAAATGTGGAAATTGGCCGGATGTCAATGAGTAAATAGATGTATATAGTTTGAAATAAAGCTTCTTTTCTCTCTCTCTCTCTCTCTTTAAAAGGATGGTGGTACTAGGTTGAGCCTGTCTACGGCAGACATTCATTATTATTTATTTACAAGAACTGGCAGCATAGCTGACATTTCTTTAATGGGCAGAATAAGATGGTTTTATATCTCAGAAGGCTTGATTTAAATGATAGACAAAGCAATCCAGACAGAATGGCATTAATGAAGAAGACTACTGAGTCTCAATAGGACTATAGTATTCAAGTTGGTTTCCTCACAACTTCTTTAGCTCTTCATTGTTTTTTAATTACTCTTCAGTTTTGATGGGTGCCGTTCATGGTGAATCTTCAATAAAAATTTAAATAATGACTTAGCTTTTAGAAAGCATTTCCATGGTTAGTTTTATATAAAAAAGAGAAAGGTATGTATTTTCCTGAAATAAAGTCAACTTCCATGGATCTTTCAGAATTATGTTGTAGGGATTTAAGTGTAAGATTAAATGGGCTAAAAAGATTTGGAAAAAAAATCTAAAAAGCTTGGAGACTTGTAAAAAAAAATACTTGATTCTTTATAATTATGCCCAGTATTGGCCTTGGACTTGAGTCTGAAAGACCTCCAAATATAGATTTTCTACATTTGGCAAAATAATGTGCTAATAGCTAGTAAAATGAGTTTGGGAACATTATTGATTAACTCTATCGTTCATGCATTGCCTTGAAAATATTTAGTTACATGATTCATTTACTTTGCACTTAATCAGTTTATGAATTATGTGACTAACCATGATAGGCCAACTATGTGAATGATAAATTTAGTGAATAGAGTTTTCTGATGCATTTTATCTTTCCGAGTACATTATCAAAAATGAAACGTTGCCTCTAATCCTAAGGAAATATAGTGTAACTCTTGGCAGCCTACTACTACAGCATATTTTTATTCATAAGGGAACAGGGACATACTCACTTTTTAGAAAGCAATATGTTTCTCTCTAACTACGAAGCAAATTTTTATCGCATCTATAATGGAAAGCAAATGATATGTCTTACTATAAGTTTACATTCCTGGTAGCCATTACCATAATTGAAGGTATTGGAATGGTGGAAAATAGTGTGTAGAAAAATGGCAGAAAAGGACACAACATGAAGGGAAAATGGGGGTTGCTGATGCCCCAATATTTTCTGGTTCATATATCTGAGGGTAGAGACTCATTTCACATGTTCATTTTTTATTTCTATTGTATACAAACATCACCATTTTAAGTTTTTGTCAAAATGAAACATGACAAAACAACATGAAACAAAAAACAAGAGGCCAAGATGCCTAATTGATTTTTACCAATTTAATTTACTTGACATGTTCATGAAAATTTTCACTAATTCAGTTAAGTAAAATTTTTAATTGGCAAAATTTCACCAATTTCAAGAAGCTGGTTGTTAAACTGACTGGTGGTTTAAGTAAATAGATACATCAGTATCAGGTAATACGATAATCAAGAAGTAAATGGTAGAACTCTGTATAAAGTATGTAAAGAATGATAATTTGTAGGTGACACTTTATCCTATTACCTGTCAGAAGACTACTATATCAATTATATCTCCCAGCATGCCTCATAATAATTGCTACATTCTTGATGTTGAGAATTGATGTATGTACATGCATGCTAAGTTTCTTCAGTCATGTCCAACTCTTTGCAACTCCATGGATTGTAGCCCACCAGGCTCCTCTGTCCATGGGATTTCCCAGGCAAGAATACTGGAGTAGGTTGCTATGCCCTCCTCCAGGGGATCTTCCCCACGCAAGGATCGAACTTGTGTCCCTTATGTCCCCTGCATTGGCAGACAGATTCTTTACTACTAGTGCCACCTGGGAATACACCAGAACTGACTGGTGTATTCAAAAACACTGGAATTGATGTAATCTATATTCTGTTGTGAATATTATACACTTTATATTGCCTATAAGTCTCTCTTGTTCTATTTTGCGTGAATGCAATAGGTCTCTAATTTGCATCACTCTTAACATACCTATCCGAATCTATCCTGAACTCTTCTGGTAAGAGTTATCACACTTTTAATGACTTGTTCAATTTTTTCAGCTTTATTTTAGGATCCATGCTGGTGAGACCATGTGTTTTTTTTTTTTTTTTTTTCATTCAATCCATAGTATCTATAACTCTATGAAAAAGTACATAATACATAGTTATTGACCAAATCTCTTAAGGAAGCTACATACTGATCTAAAAAGATAAGCAAGCAAAAAGCTTAATAATTTATTTGGTCATTGGAATACTTTGTATCTAATATTTATATTTATAACAGCTGTTTTTTCCCAAGCTCTTTCACTCACCAGTTGAGAAATAGTTTCATACCTCGGGAAACAATAATAGTTTTTGCCTGATGCTATGCAACTGAAACCAATTCATACATTTATAAGTGACCTCGTTCATTCATTCACCTATCCAGCTAATGTTTGCTGCTGCTGCTGCTGCTGCTAAGACGCATCAGTCGTGTCCGACTCTGTGCGACCCCATGGATGGCAGCCCACCAGGCTCCCCTGTCCCTGAGATTCTCCAGGCAAGAACACTGGAGCTGGTTGCCATTGCCTTCTCCGCAGCTAATGTTTATTGATCCCCAAATGCCAGATCCCAGAAGCTAGATTCTCAGGCATGTTTTGTTGAATATTGAGTCTTGTTTTTGAATAACTCACTGTAGAGTGGACAAGATGAACTAATAGCCAGTAATTACTATGATTTTATAGTTTCTCTGTTAGAGGCAAGTATAAGAGTTGTGAAAGCTTTTTAACTTTCCATAAGTTGTTTTAACATTGCATAGACACAACCACACGGCTTAATTTTTCTCACAGCTTTTTGACAAGAAGAGTAAACAATCATAAAACATTGAGGAACGACATCGAGATAAATAGCACAGTAAAGTGAATTTGTTTGCCTCATATCAACCTCATCAAACTCACATCTTGTTAACTGTCCTCATCATTTGATTTTCTTTCCTCCCCTTAAATATTAGGAATATTATTCCTTGCTTTATTATATACCCAATCTGATACACAGTACTTTTTCTTGGCATTAGCAGATTATCAGGGAACAGTGCACGCTGTATGATGGTTTTGTCACACAACACGCAACTTCTTCACTATTTATTTTCCTAAAAATAAAAAAGTGTTGACATAAGTCTGACACAGTAACATTATTTTTACTTTTTAAAATGTTGCTATTGGAGTGTAATTGCTTGACAATACTGTGTTAGTTTCTGCTTTACAACAAAGTGAATCAGCTCTGTGCATATGTATATCCATACCTTCTTGAGCCTCCCTGCCCCCATGCCACTGCTTTACATCATAACAGATTAACATTATTTTAAATTAAATTTTCAGATGATTTTAACATGATATCAACTCAAGGAAATAGATTTCCCAAGGTAGCTCCCTATCACTGGTGTATTTACTGATAGAATGTTTTCCATGATGAGTTTCAGTGATCTTAACCCAACCTATCATTCTTCTTGCCTTTTTGCCTACAGCTAAACATTGAGTTGACATCTTCATTGAGCTGCTTGCAGTACTACCTGGATTTACTCTTTGGGAATTACAGCTAATTTAGAACTCATTAGTATGTACACTTAATTTACATGGCTCAGTTAAATGAGCAATATCGTACACAAGTCTATAGTGAATCATCTGCCATCAGGTATATTTAACTTTGTTTTTCTTGCCAGAGTTGTGCAAAGGCCTATCTTGTTTTGCTTAACTTGGATAATTGGATATCAGTAACAGAGGAGAGTGAAAAAGTTGGCTTAAAGCTCAACATTCAGAAAATGAAGATCATGGCATCTGGTCCCATCACTTCATGGGAAATAGACGGGGAAACAGTGGAAACAGTGTCAGATTTTATTTTCTTGGGCTCCAAAAGCACTCCAGATGGTGATTGCAGCCATGAAATTAAAAGACACTTACTCCTTGGAAGAAAAGTTACAACCAACCTCAATAGCATATTCAAGAGCAGAGACATTACTTTTTCAACAAAGGTCCATCTAGTCAAGGCTATTGTTTTTCCAGTCCTGTATGGATGTGAGAGTTGGACTGTGAAGAAAGCTGAGCACCGAAGAGTTGATGTTTTTGAACTGTGGTGTTGGAGAAGACTCTTGAGAGTCCCTTGGACTGCAAGGAGATCCAACCAGTCCATTCTGAAGGAGATCAGCCCTGGGATTTCTTTGGGAGGAATGATGCTAAAGCTGAAACTCCAGTACTTTGGCCATCTCATGCAAAGAGTTGATTCATTGGAAAAGACTCTGATGCTGGGAGGGATTGGGGGCAGGAGGAGAAGGGGACGACAGAGGATGAGATGGCTAGATGGCATCACTGACTTGATGGACATGAGTTTGAGTGAACTCTGGGAGTTGGTGATGGACAGGGAGGCCTGGCATGCTGCAATTCATGGGGTCACAAAGAGTCGGACATGACTGAGCAACTGAACTGACCTGAACTGAACAGATTATGAATGCTATTACCTCATAATTTACTTCTTCTTCCAGGTCATCTAGTACATCATATTATTTAGTGTGTGTGTGTGTGTGTGTGTGTGTGTGTGTGAGTGCACATCTTTGTGAAACTTAGAGTAATTAGGGCTGGTATTCTATTTGGTCTCTTCATTGTTTTTATTTTTTTCCCCTTTGAACTTTTTACCCCAGTTGTATTGGGGTATAGCTGATTAATAATGCTGTGATAGTTTCAGGTGAACAGCAGAGGGTGTTCAGCAAAGGTAAACAGCCATACATATGTCCACCTTCAGTACCTGATGGAATAATAACTGTATAAATTTGCATTTTTGTTTGACCACTATGAAAGAAAAATCATTAAGGCAGCTATCTGAATAAGGATAAGATATGGTATCTAGGTATTCATATGAATGTTCATTATGGCGACAGAAAAAATAAACTAAATTTTATCTAATTTGCATTGCACAAATACAAAGCCATTATTTATTCTCTGGGATTTTACATTACATTTATTAATCTTCTTTATTCAGTAGATTTTCATTCTTTCTTACATATTTTTCATGAAATAAGTATTTGCTGTATACTTAGTATATTTCAGTCACTACATCAAATGCTGGTGATCAGTGGTTAAAAAGGAAAATGTGGAACTTGTTTTAACTTCTAATATAAAAAACAGACCAAAAAACAGAATTGTATGTTGAGATAAGTATATATGAAGCCATATTCCTTTTTTCCACTTGAACTCTTTATATTCCCTTTTTGACTCTTCTTTTTTTAATAATTTTAATAATTTGTATGTCAATTAATGTTACCTTTCTACAGGATAATTAGCAAAAGCTTTTTTGAAGAAATGAATTTTAATTTAAAAATATAAAGATGAGAAGAAACCAGCTAAGTGCAGAGTGAGAATATCAGTATTCCTGAAATAGCATGTGGAGAAGACTCTTGAGAGTCCCTTGGACTGCAAGGAGATCCAACCAGTCCATTCTGAAGGAGATCAGCCCTGGGATTTGTTTGGAAGGAATGATGCTAAAGCTGAAACTCCAGTACTTTGGCCACCTCATGCGAAGTGTTGACTCATTGGAAAAGACTCTGATGCTGGGAGGGATTAGGTGCAGGAGGAGAAGGGGACGACAGAGGATGAGATGGCTGGATGACATCACCTACTCGATGGACGTGAGTCTGAGTGAACTCCGTGAGTTGGTGATGGACAGGGAGGCCTGATGTGCTGTGATTCATGGGGTTGCAAAGAGTCAGACACGACTGAGTGACTGAACTGAACTGAACTGAACTGAATGATCATGAATTAAGAAAGAATTTTTGTTTTGGAAGAATTGAAAGGATAACAGTGTCCCTAGACATCAACAGTGACAAACGTCTAGGATGGAACTAAAAAAATAAGTTGTGGTCAGATTATATAGCATTTTGAAGTCCATTTAAAATATATAAGTTATATCCTTAGAATACTGCAATTATCATTTTAGTGAGGGCATGATATTATCTTATTTAGGATCTGCAAAATAAAGAGAAATAACATGAGAGTGGGAAGGTCAGTTAGGAAACTAATATACTAAGCTTGGGAAGATATTAGGTTAAAGGAAGTGGCGATGAAACATGAAGTAGAGAGATTTCAGACAAATTAATAGGATCGAATTTATGGGAGATATTAATATAAGAGGAGTAAACAGAAAGGATCATCATGAGCCAGATAAACACAATGGTGTGATCACTCACCTAGATCAGACATCCTAGAATGAAAAGTCAAGTGCGGCTTAGGAAGCATCACTACGAACAAAGCTAGTGGAGGTGATGGAATTCCAGTTGAGCTATTTCAAATCCTAAAATAAGATGCTGTTAAAGTGCTGCACTCAATATGTCAGCAAATTTGGAAAACTCAACAGTGGCCACAGGACTGAAAAATGTGAGTTTTCATTCCAATTCCAAAGAAAGGCAATGCCAAAGAATGCTCAAACTACTGCACAATTGCACTCATCTCACACCATAGCAAAGTAATGTTCAAAATACTCCAAGCCAGGTTTCAACAATGAACCATGAATTTCCAGATGTTCAAGCTGGATTTAGAAAAGGCAGAGGAACCACAGATCAAATTGCCAGCATCCATTGGATCATCAAAAAAGCAAGAGAGTTCCAGAAAAACATCTACTGCTTTATTGACAATATCAAAGCCTTTGACTGTGTGGATCACAAGAACCTGAAAATTCTTCAAGAGATGGGAATACCAAACCACTTTACATGCCTCCTGAGAAATCTATATCCAGGTCAAGAAGCAACAGTTAGAACCAGACGTGGAACAACAGATCGGTTCCAAATTTGGAAAGGAGTACGTCAAGAATGTATATTGTCGCTATGCTTGTTTAGCTTCTAAGCATTATACATCATGAGAAATACTGGGTCGGATGAAGTGCAAGCTGGAATCAAGGTTGCCCGGAGAAATATCAGTAACCTCACCTAGGCAGATGACACTACCCTTAAGGCAGAAAGCAAAGAAGAACTAAAGAACCTCTTAATGAAAGTGAAAGAAGAGAATGAAAAAGCTGTCTTAAAACTGAATACTCTAAAAACTAAGATCATGGCATCCAGTCCCATCACTTAATGGCAAATAGATAGGGAACCAATGGAAACAGCCGCAGACTTAATTTTGGGGCTTCAAAATCCCTGCAGATGGTGATTGCAAATATGAAATTAAAAGAAGCTTGCTCTTTGGGAAAAAAGTTATGACCAACCTATACAGCATGTTGGAGAAAGCAATGGCACCCTACTCTAGCACTCTTGCCTGGAAAATCCCATGGATGTAGGCTGCAGTCCATGGGGTCGTCAAGAGTCAGACACGGCTGAATAACTTCACTTTCACTTTTCGCTTTCGTGCACAGAAGGAAATGGCAACCCACTCCAGTATTCTTGCCTGGAGAATCCCAGGGACTGGGGAGCCTGGTGGGCTGCCATCTATGGGGTCACGCAGAGTCGGACATGACTAACGCAACTTAGCAGCAGCAGCAGCAGACAGCGTGTTAAAAAGCAGAGACATTACTTTGCAGACAAACGTATGTCTAGTTAAAGCTATGATTTTTCTAGTAGTCATGCATGGATTTATGAGTTGGACTGTAAAGAAAGCTGAATGCCAAAGAGTTGATGCTTTTGAACTGTGGTGTTGACGAAGACTCTTGAGAGTCCCTTGGATTGCAAGGTGATCCAACCAGTCCATCTAAAGGAAATCAGTCCTGAATATTCATTGGAAGGACTGATGCTGAAGCTGAAACTCCAATTCTTTGGCCACCTGATGCGAATAACTGAGTCACTGAAAAAGACCCTGATGCTGGGAAAGATTGAAGTCATTTCTTCAATAAAGCCTTTGCAGGAGGAGAAGGGGTTGACAGAGGATGAGATGGTGTGATGGCATCACTAACTCAATGGACTTGAGTTTTAGCAAGCTCTGGGTGTTGATGATGGACAGGGAAGCCTGGCATGCTACATTCCATGAGGTCACAAAGACTCAGACACGACTGAGTGACTGAACTGAAACAGAAAGGAAAGAATGATTCTTAGATTTTATACTTAAACTATTAGTTGGAAGGTGGTATCTGATAACTGAGAAGTAAAGACTGACTTACTGGGAAGTCTGGGCGTTCATGAGTCATTCTTACATAGAAGGTTAGAGTTATTGCAAAATAAACGATTTATTTTGAACAGTTTAATTTGATAATTATCTGTACTAGTGAAGAGGTCAAACTATGCAGATGGATATGAGCTTTTATAATACAAAGAAGAATATTGGAATGATTTGGGAGATATTTGTCTGGAGCATCATTGGAGAGACAATAAGAGAACCAAACAAGGAGGAGAATGTCAACATTTGGAGGTTCTGTAGAGAGAAAGACAAGTGATCCGTTACATAACAGAGTGAGCTCGTGGAATATAAAAGGGAATAATAAACTGCATTAAATAAGGTAGTGATTCAGAACAAGATAAATACAGAGACATATTCACCTGCAATGCAGGAAGACCTGAGTTTGATACCTGGGCTGGGAAAATCCCTGGGAGAAGGGAATGGCAACCCACTTGAGTATTCTTGTCTGGAGAATTCCACGGACAGAGGAGCTTGTTAGGCTACAGTCCATAGCGTCGCAATAAGTCGGACACCTTAACATTCTTTGAATGCAGCAACTGTTTGGACATTGCTGAATATGAAAAGAGAAGTTTAAATTGAGTGTTAAATAGAAAATCAAATCTGAGTAGTCAAAGTGGGAATATAGGTCCGAAAGGGAAGGTGGCAAGAATGGACAATTGTTCTTGGAGTTTGTCTCTGAAGAAACCAAAAGTTTAAGCTGTGACTGGGAGACTCTGAGGAGGTAATGGGACTTTGTTTGCAAATGCTTGAGATTCTGGATTATTTTTCAAAAATATTGGAGACGATTCATTAAAGATGTGGGAAATTCTGACTCTTCAGTGATTAAAATTAATTATGTTCACAAGGAAATGTGATCCATAGCTCAAGTTTGACAATGAACTTGAAAAATGCTACTTCCATTAAAACAGAAGGAAAGAGGAAAAGATGAAAGCAAAATAGGTTAGGAGATTTAATTGCTTAAAATGAGAAAATTGGCTGGGAATGAAGAAGGAAAGATATTTGGGGCAGGAGGAGATTTGACAAATTATCTGAGAGAGTGAGATCCAATACCCATTACCTTTACAATTGTTCATTTGTGTAATAATTATCCACCATATGTGAGTGTCAGCCACGTGCAAGGCGGTGTTTGAATAGCTGGGAAACATTGGTATGGAGATAGGCAGTCATAATTGCTTTCATTGTTACAAATTAAAACAATATAGATGTAGAGGGGTGTACTGTAACAGGTGATTTTCTGCATCTGCTCAGGGATAGACACAGAGAACGTGAATGGTAAGGAATCTTGGCCCTGGAATGGCTCTGGGTCTGTGACCCCCTGATGTTTCTCTAGATAACTTCTTAACTGATGTCTCCCTTAATTGTGAAGAATAATATAGATAAGACATGTTTCCATTTCCCAATTTTATTGTCTTCTTATTTCCATTTTTTCTAATTTATTAGTTACATTAAAATGTTCTGATATCTTTTTAATTTTCTCACATTCCACTACTCACTCTTCTGAGTCTGCTGCTCTAAATTATCATTCTTGTGAATATTTTTATATCTTCTATACATAGCAAATCATATATAGCATTGCTTTGAATGTTTAAAACTATGTAGTGATCAATTTATATCATTCTACCCAAGTGCATTGTAGCTCTTCTCTGTTTATTTTAGCTGAAGCACATTATTCCATGTATAAAACAGTTTTGTTTATTTTTCTATTAAAAGGAGACCTGGGACCATTTTGGCAATCAATTTCCATACTACCTGCTACTCTGTCTATATCATAATGTCCCTTTGCCTCCTAAAAGTGACAATTTATGTATATATATATATGTATATATACACACACACACGACACTCTCGGTTTCCTTTACTCAGAATGATCCATCCATATTGTTGGAAGAGCCTAAGATTTTTATTTTTATTTCAAATGATGTTTCATATCATGTGAATATTATATTAATATTATAGACTATTCCATATTCTATTATGCTAGAATTTGTTTACCCTTTCTACATTTGAGGGCATTTGAACTGTTTCTAACTTTGAATAGTGTCCCGAAGGATTGTCATGTATGTGTCTTTAGGTGCATATATGTACATATTTCTTTGTGTATATTCCACAGATGGCATTATGAGTCATAGAATATATGCATTTACTGCTTTATGGCACCTTACTAGACAATATTCCAGTACAGTGGATATATTGATTTATACTTCTGTCAGTGTTGAATACCAGTCCAATTTCTCTACATCCATGATCCTTCTCTTTTAGGATTAGTACTTTTCATGTCCTAGTTTAAAACACATTGTCTTCCCCAAAGCCATACCATATTAATTGCTAGAAGCTTTGGTATTTTAACTCTTACATACATATTTTCACAACAAATTCAGAATGTGTTTTTCCATATGTTGCAGTTGTAGATCAAAATCTATGTTTCCCACTTAGTTCAGTTCAGTTCAGTTCAGTCGCTCAGTTGTGTCCGACTCTTTGTGACCCCATGAATCACAGCACGCCAGGCCTCCCTGTCCATCACCAACTCTCAGAGTTCACTCAGATTCATGTCCATAGAGTCAGTGATGCCATCCAGCCATCTCATCCTCTGTCGTCCCCTTCTCCTCCTGCCCCCAATCCCTTCCAGCATCAGGGTCTTTTCCAATGAGTCAACTCTTCGCATGAGGTGGCCAAAGTACTGGAGTTTCAGCTTTAGCATCATTCCTTCCAAAGAAATCCCAGGGCTGATCTCCTTCAGAATGGACTGGTTGGATCTCTTTGCAGTCCAAGGGACTCTCAAGAGTCTTCTCCAACACCACAGTTCAAAAGCATCAGTTCTTTGGCGCTCAACCTTCTTCACAGTCCAACTCTCACATCCATACATGACTACTGCAAAAACCATAGCCTTGACTAGACGGACCTTAGTCGGCAAAGTAATGTCTCTGCTTTTGAATATGCTATCTAGGTTGGTCATAACTTTTCTTCCAAGGAGTAAGTGTCTTTTAATTTCATGGCTGCAATCACCATCTGCAGCAATTTTGGAGCCCCCCAAAATAAAGTCTGACACTATTTCCACTGTTTCGCCATCTATTTCCCATGGAGTGATGGGACCAGATGCCATGATCTTTGTTTTCTGAATGTTGAGCTTTAAGCCAACTTTTTCACTCTCCTCTTTCATTTTCATCAAGAGGCTTTTTAGTTCCTCTTCACTTTCTGCCATAAGGGTGGTGTCATCTGCATATCTGAGGTTATTGATATTTCTCCCAGCAATCTTGATTCCAGCTTGTGTTTCTTCCAGTCCAGCGTTTCTCATGATGTACTCTGATATAAGTTAAATAAGCAGGGTGACAGTATACAGCCTTGACGTACTCCTTTTCCTATTTGAACCAGTCTGTTGTTCCATGTCCAGTTCTAACTGGGACATTCAATTGAGTGGGCAGTTTTTATTGAAAAGACCAGCCTTTGCTCTTAACTTTGTAGGTTCTTCTTTTTCGTAATCCATTGCCATTTGTGCTCTGTTTTTGATCATATGGTTTATTTGCCTATGCTTGAGCAAAACCTGTATTGTTTTAATTCTGCATGTTAGTAATAAATTTTGATAAATTTTGCCATTAAGACTTGTTTTTCTTTCACATTGCATCGGATATTATTGATCTTTTGGGTTCCTATATACATTTTGGAGTCAGCTTAATTTACACACACATACACATGCAATATAGTGCAAGTGTGTGTATTTTATATCATGATATTAAGTATATATGGATTTAGAATTGTCTTTTCATTTTGGTGGATCGGTCTTATTCTTTTATTTCTAAAAGTTTGATTCTTAAACCTGAAACATGCTCTTTGTTGTGTGAGTTGTTTTGCTTTGTTTGTTTTGGTTATTAATAACCCATTTATTTTTTCCATCATTTTGCTTCAACATTTCTGAGTCCTTATATTTAGATGCATGCTTTCAGTCAAAATATTTTGCTAAATTTTTAAAATTACTGTGACCACTTTTATCTTTTAATTACAGTAGTTACATAATTTAAGTATAATTTCTAACATATTTGGGTCTAAATCTACCATCTGTCATGTCTCTTTTTGTTTACTATAAAAATTTTAAATATTGCTTTATATTATACCATTTTGTTACATATTGTGCCAGCAGAAAATTATACTATAAAATTGGCTTATACCACTTCCTGATAAATTCAAGGATCTTTGAACACTTAAATGCATATATTCCCTTCCAAATAGATAGAAACAAATATATTCCCTAAATATGTATATATAAATATATATATTACATTATTACCATAATATATTTTAGGTATATATATACTTTAGATGCTGGAGAAGGGAATGGCAACCTATTCCAGTATTCTTGCCTGGAGACTCCCATGGACATAGAGCCAGGTGAGCTACAGTCCATGGGGTTGCAGAGTCAGATACCACTGAAACAACTTAACACACACACGCATACGTTAGATGACAAAGGACTTCAATAATTTTTGTATATTATATATTCATTTAATGTGTTCATAAATTCATCTCTTCTGTTTCTTTTCATTTCTATTTTTATTTTATCCAAGAATAATTTTCTTTGTGAAGAACTCCATTAATATAACTTATGATCTACTGGAAGGGCTTTCCTGGTAGCTCAGATGGTAAAGCATCTGCCTGCAGTGAGGGAGATCTGGTTGCAATCCCTAGTTGGGAAGACACATTTTTTCAATTGTTTCTCTGTAAATGAATTTGGCCTTCATTTTGAAAATAAATAGGGCCAAGATACTAAAAAATTTTATAATTAACAATAATTTTATTGTTAAAATTTACTGTAAAAAATTCTATAATTAACAATAACAAGAATTTTAAAAGAATGTACACAATCAAGAGCCCTAGAAAGTTGAGAGAGCTCAGGGACACCAGTGATGTCCTAAACTGGTGAAGGCTCCTTTCTGCATCAGTCATGCCTCAGTGATTTAGAATGGATGAAGTCTCTAAGTAAGATAATATACAATGTACTCATTTTAACAATTATATTGTTTCCTGTTAACCTCCAGGTAAAAATACTTAAAGATAGCTATTCTGAGAAAGGGACAAGAGGGGATGAGATGGCTGGATGGCATCAACGACTGGATGGAAATGAGTTTGCGTGAACTCCGGGAGGTGGTGATGGACAGGGAGGTCTGGCATGCTGCAATTCATGGGGTCACAGAGTCGGACATGACTGAGCGACTAAACTGAACTGAACTGATGCTATCTTCACTATCCCCTAACATTGAATATTTTGTTTTTGAAATGTTTCTTTTTATTCCATGCAATGCATTTCTTAAATTACAACAAAATATGTCATCATTGTATTTAATATATTAATACAATTATGACTAAAAATCTATCATTACATTCTTTCATTTTTATCTTTTCATAATTTTGTAAAGGTTCTTCAATATTTCTTTGCTTGATTAAATACAAATGTAATCAAGAATGTGTCTAAAACTGTGGTCAACTTACGTTAATGCAATCAATTTATAAACAACCAGAAACCTAAAAAATACTAGAATGTGAAATTTACTTAAGTTCTTGGAAACAAAACATATTGTTTTGGCTGATTATTTAAAGAATGCTACATCTGTGTGCTGACCATATAAAAAAGTGGTTGCTAATATAAGCAACAAAATTAACAAACAGTTTAAAGAAGCTGTTTTGGGAAGAAGTTTTCTTTATTTATGAGGCCCTTGCATACAAAGATCAAAACTTTTTAAACGCATGTAAGAATTTAAGATTTTAAAATTTAAAAAAAAAAAAAAAAAAAAAAGTTAATCTAACTGCACCCCTTCATATTTTTATCAGTTATATTATTTATGTAAAATCCTCAGATTATCACTTTACTTTGAAGGATATTTTGACAGTTTCAAAAGTAAAATTTAGCTCTTATGGGGAAAATTATAGAAACTAAAAATACTCAAATCAGTTTGAGAGAGGTTTTGAGAATAATTTCCCTAAGGAGTGTTTAAGTTGTGTTTAGCAAAGTAAGATTTGGCAATTAAGGGCAATGCTTCCATATATTGAGAAGAAAAAATAATACATTAGATACATAAATTTGCTATTTTACTATAAAACCAGTGTATTATAGCTGTAACTTAAGTACAATTTTAACTAATCTAATTTGTTATAAATCTAGAGAAAGATATTTTATTAAACTCTTTCAGTAAGAAAATTGCAAAGTCTTTATTTGAGGCATAATTTGGACTTTTAATAAAGCAAATGCAGATTTGTATTTTTTGGCACAAAGGTTTGTGTAGTGTTCACAAACTTTTGGGTAAGACTATTAAGGGGTTTATTTTATAAGTCTTGGCAGAATACTATAACAAAAATATGGTGGTGAAATAATAAGCTTTTCAGAAGCCACTAGGATATTCTCAAAAATATGTTATTTTTTTTTTCCTTTCTTCTTTATGGAAGTTTCTGTGTCTGTTAATTTGTTTGATTGATTGGCTGATTTTTCTTCAGGCTTCTTTAATAAATTGATCACTTATTAGTGGATATACTTTGATGTTTCTAGTTTTGGGGGGAATTTTATTTATTTATTTTTTAATTTATTTATTTTAATTGGAGGCTAATTACTTTACAATGTTGTAGTGGTTTTTGCCAAACCTTGACATAAATCAGCCATGGGTGTACATGTGTTCCCCATCCTGACCCTCTCTCCCATGTCCCTTCCCATAGCATCCCTCAGGGTCATCCCAGTGCATCAACCCTGAGCACCTTGTCTTATGCATTGAACCTGGACTGGTGATCTATTTCACATATGATAATATACATAATTCAATGCTATTCTCTCAAATCATCCCAGCCTCATCTTCTCCCAGAGTCCAAAAGTCTATTCTTTACATCTGTTTTTCTTTTGCTATCTTGCGTATAGGGTCATCGTCACCATTTTTCTAAATTCCATATATATGTGTTAATATACTGTATTGGTGTTTTTCTTTCTGACTTACTTCACTCTGTATAATAGGCTCCAGTTTCATCAACCTCATTAGAACTGATTCAAATGCATTTTTAAAATAGCTTAGTAATATTCCATTGTGTATATATACCACAGCTTTCTTATCCATTCATCTGCCAATGGACATCTAGGTTGCTTGCAAATCTACTATCAGCTATTCATTTTTGTGGAAATTATACTTTTAAACAGATGGACTGATGAAATTATTTTTAAAATTTTATTACATTCTTAATCATCTTTATCAATTTATTGTTTTTTCTGTCTCCTGTCCATTTTTCTGTCTATCCATATATCCATAATTGCTTCTTACTATTTATATAATCTTCAGCTTTGACTTTTAAAATACTAAATATTGTAGAGAGAATTTGGCTTTCATATGCAGACACATTTTATATAAGCTATTGAGTTGTTTTTTAGTTGCTAAGTTGTGTCTGACTCTTTTGCAACCCCATGAACTGTCCCAGGCAAGAATACTGGAGTGGTTGCTACTTCCATCTCCAGAGAATCTTCTCTACCCAGAGATCAAACCTGTGTCTCCTATCTTGACAGGCAGATACTTTACCACTGAGATATCAGGGAAGCCAAAACTATTGAAAATCATAGCTGTTTCACAATTCTAAAAAGTTTTGTTAACAAGGAAATAAATTGACTGATTTATATTTGCAATATACTGAAGATCTGAAAATCATGATTAGAAAGTTTTTTTAATATTTTTGTTTGTATTTTTTCTTTGAGATATTTTATTTTTTAGAATAATATTAAGCTTACAGAAAAATTAAGAAGATAATATGCCCCTTACTAGGCTTGCCCTGTTATTAAAATCTTGCATTAGTATGGCACATTTATAATGATTCATTTCAGTTCAGTTCAGTTCTGGCACTCAGTCATGTCCAACTCTTTGCCACCCCATGAATCGCAGCACGCCAGGCCTCCCTGTCCATCACCAACTCCCGGAGTTCACTCAGACTCACCGTCCGTCGAGTCAGTGATGCCATCCATTAGTACATCAAATTTGATACATTGCCCAGTTTTTATCTAAAGTCTTTTTTTTTTTTTTTTTTGCTTAAGGATCTCACCCAGAATATCACATTAAATTTCTTTGTTTTGTCTCCTTAGGCCTTTTTGACCATGACAAACTCTCAGAATTTACTTGTTTCTGATGATCTTGACTGTCTGAAGAGTTACTGATCAAGTATTTTGTAGAATTACCCTCTATCAAAAGTTGTCTGATTTTTTTGGTCAAGATTAGACTGGATTTATAAATTTTAAGGCAGAAGACCCAGAGAAGTAAAGTGTCATTTTAATGACATCATGTTAAGTATATATACTACCAACTTATATTTACATCTATCTGAGCTTCCCACATGGGTCAGACAATAGAAAATCTGCCTGGGATGCAGGAGACCCAAGTTTCATCCTTGGGTCAGGAAGTTCCCCTGGAGAAGGAAATGGCAACCTACTCCAGTATTCTTGCCTGGAGAATCCCAAGGGTAGAGGAGCCTGGCGGGCTACAGTCCATGGGTTTGCCAAGGGTCAGATGCAACTGAGCGACTAATGTTTTCACTATGTTTACATAGGATTCATTTGCAATAATATTAGATTTTCAGGTTGCAATCTTTACTGCTTGGGAATACTGGGATCCTGTCTTCTAAATTATTTTTTTAATCGTATACATTGAGGTTCATGTGCTGTAAATCTCAGAAAAGCTTGACAATTGCATAATATCATTTACTGACTACTAAGGTATTACACAAAATAGTTTCATCACCCTAAAATTGCCTTTGTGCCTCACCCATTCCACCCTACTCCCTGACTCTGAACCCATGGCTGCCACTGGTATTTTTATTATCTCTGTAGCTTTATCTTTTCCAGAATGGCATATAATTGAAATCATAGATTATATAGCCTTCTTGGATTGTTTTTTTTCCCACTTAGAAACATGTAGTTAAGGTTTATCCAAGTTCTTTGTCCTAAATGCAGTACTTGGATGCAATCTCAAAAATGGCAGAATGACCTCTGCTCGTTTCCAAGGCAAACCATTCAATATCACAGTAATCAAAGTCTATGCACCAACCAGTAACACTGAAGAAGCTGAAGTTGAATGGTTCTATGAAGACCTACAAGATCTTTTAGAACTAACACCCAAAAAAGAGGTCCTTTTCATTATAGCAGACTGGAATACAAAAGTAGGAAGTCAAGAAACATGTGGAGTAACAGGCAAATTTGGCCTTAGAGTATGGAATGAAGCAGGGCAAAGGCTAATATAGAGTTTTGCCAAAGGAACTCACTGGCCATAGCAAACACCCCCTTCCAACAACACAAGAGAAGGCTCTACACATGGACATCACCAGATTGTCAACACTGAAATCAGATTGAATATATTCTTTGCTACCAAAGATGGAGAAGCTCTATACAGTCAGCAAAAACAAGACTGGGAGCTGACTGTGGCTCAGATCATGAACTCCTTATTGCCCAATTCAGACTTAAATTGAAGAAAGTAGGGAAAACCACTAGACCATTCAGGTATGACCTAAATCAAATCGCTTATGATTATACAGTGGAAGTGAGAAATAGATTTAAGGGCCTAGATCTGATAGATAGACTGCCTGATGAATTATGGATTGAGGTTCGTGACATTGTACAGGACACAGGGATCAAGAGCATCTCCATGAAAAGGAAATGCAAAAAAGCAAAATGGCTGTCTGTAGAGGCCTTACAAATAGCTGTGGAAATAAGGGAAGTGAAAAGCAAAGGAGAAAAGGAAAGATATAAGCATCTGAATGCAGATTTCCAAAGAATAGCAAGGAGAGATAAGAAAGTCTTCCTCAGTGAACAATGCAAAGAAATATAGGAAACAACAGAATAGGAAAGACTAGAGATCTCTTCAAGAAAATTAGAGATATCAAGGGAACATTTCATGCAAAGATGGGCTCGTTAAAGGACAGAAATGATATGGACCTAACAGAAGCAGAAGATTTTAAGAAGAGGTGGCAAGAATACACAGAAGAACTGTATAAAAAAGATCTTGATGACCCAGATAATCATGATGGTGTGACCACTAATCTAGAGCCAGACATCCTGGAATGTGAAGTCAAGTGGGCCTTAGAAAACATCACTACTAACAGAGCTAGTGGAGGTGATGGAATTCCAGTGGAGCTATTTCAAATCCTGAAAGATGATGTTGTGAAAATTTTGCACTCAATATTCCAGCAAATTTGGAAAACTCAGCAGTGGCCACAGGACTGGAAAAGGTCAGTTTTCATTCCAATCCTTAAGAAAGGTAATGCCAAAGAATGCTCAAACTACTGCACAATTGCACTCATCTCACATGCTAGTAAATTAATGCTCAAAGTTCTCCAAGCCAGGCTTCAACAATACATGAACCGTGAACTTCCAGATGTTCAAGCTGGATTTAGAAAAGGCAGAGGAACCAGAGATCAAATTGCCAACATCCATTGGATCATCAAAAATGCAAGAGTTCCAGAAATACATCTACTTCTGCTTTATTGACTATGCCAAAGTCTTTGACTGTGTGGATTACAATAAACTGGAAAATTCTGAGAGAGATGGGAATACCAGACCGCCTAACCTGCCTCTTGAGAAACTTATATGCAGGTCAGGAAGCAACAGTTAGAACTGGACATGGAACAACAGACTGGTTCCAAATAGGAAAAGGAGTGCATCAAGGCTGTATATTGTCACCCTGCTTATTTAACTTCTATGCAGCGTACATCATGAGAAACGCTGGGCTGGAAGAAGCACAAGCTGGAATCAAGATTGCTGGGAGAAATATCAATAACCTCAGATATGCAGATGACACCACCCTTATGGCAGAAAGTTAAGAAGAACTAAAAAGCCTCTTGCTGAAAGTGAAAGAGCAGAGTGAAAAAGTTGGCTTAAAGCTCAACATTCAGAAAATGAAGATCATGGCTTCTGGTCCCATCACTTCATGGGAAATAGATGGGGAACCAGTGGAAACAGTGTCAGACTTTATTTTTTTGGCCTCCAAAATCACTCCAGATGGTGATTGCAGCCATGAAATTAAATGACTCTTACTCCTTGAAAGAAAAGTTATGACCAACCTAGATAGTGTATTCAAAAGCAGAGACATTACTTTGTCAACAAAGGTCCTTCTAGCAAGGCTATGGTTTTTCCTGTGGTCATGTATGGATGTGAGAGTTGGACTGTGAGGAAAGCTGAGCGCCAAAGAACTGATGCTTTTGAACTGTGGTATTGGAGAAGACTCTTGAGAGTCCCTTGGAATGCAAGGAGATCCAACCAGTCCATTCTAAAGGAGATCAGTCCTGGGTGTTCTTTGGAAGGAGTGATGCTAAAGCTGAAACTCCAAATCTCTGGCCATCTCATGTGAAGAGTTGACTCATTGGAAAAGACTCTGATGCTGGGAGGGATTGGGGGCAGGAAGAGAAGGGGACGACAGAAGATGAGATGGCTGGATGGCATGATCAACTTGATGGACGTGAGTTTGAGTGAACTCCTGGAGTTGGTGATGCACAGGGAGGCCTGGCGTGCTGCAATTTATGGGGTCATAATGAGTCGGACACGACTGAGTGACTGAACTGAACTGAAGTCTTTTCTGGTTTAATAGCTCATTTATTTTTGTGTGTGTGTGTTTATTTTTAGTTGGAGTATAACTGTTTAATAATATTGTGTTATTTTCTGCTATACAACAAAGTGAATCAGCTATATGTATGCCTATATCTCCTCCCTTTTGAGAACTCCCTTCCATCTCCTCATCTCACCCCTCTAGGTCATCACAAAGCACAGAGCTGAGCTCCTTGTTTCTTACAGTAGCTTCACACTAGCTATTTATTCTACACATGGTAGTGTATATAAGTCAGTGCTACTCATCTTCCCCTCCCCTCCTGTGTATTCACATATTCATTAGCTACACTTAACTACACCTGTGTCTCTATTCCTGTCCTGCAATTAGGACAGGAATTACTTTTTTCTAGATTCCATATAAATGTGTTGTTATATTTGAGTCACTCAGTTGTGTCCAACTCTTTGCTACTCAATGGAATCCAGCACATCAGCCTTCCCTTTCATCCACCATCTCCTGGAGCTTGCTCAAACTCATGTCCATTGAGTCGGTGATGCCATCCAACCATCTCACCCTTGTTTTCCCCTTCTCCTCCTGCTTTCAAATCTTTCCCAGCATCAGGGTCCTTTCCAATGAGTCAGCTTTTCCCATCAGGTGGCCAAAGTATTGGAATTTCAGCTTAAGCATCAATCCTTCCCATGAATATTCAGGGTTGATTTCCTTTAGGATTGACTAAGGGACTCCAAGAATCTTCTCCAACACCACAGTTCAAAAGCATCAATTCTTTGGCGCTTGGCCTTACCTATGGTCCAACTCTCTCATTTATATATGACTATTGGAAAAACCATAGCTTTGACCCTTCAGATCTTTGTCAACAAAGTAATGTCTCTGCTTTTTAATACACTGTATAATTTTGCCATAGTTTTACTTTCAAGGAGCAAGTGTCTTTTAATTTTATGCCCACAGTCACCATCCACACTGATTTTGGAGCCCAAGAAAATAAAGTTTGTCTCTGTTTTCATTGTTTCCCCATCTATTTGCCATGAACTGATGAGACCAAATGCCAAGATCTTAGTTTTTTGAATGTTTGGTTTTAAGCCAACATTTTTCACTCTCCTCTTTCACCTTCATCAAGAGGCTCTTTAGTTCCTCTTCACTTCCTGCTGTAAGGGTGGCATCATCTGCATATCCAAGATTAAATGTGTTAATACTCAATATTTGTTTTTCTTTTTCTGATTTACTTCACTCTGTATGACAGTCTATAGGGAGATCCATACCATTACAAATGACACAATTTTGTTCCTTTTTGTGACTGAGTAATATTCCATTGTATATATGTCCCACAACTTCTTTATCCATTCATCTGTCAGTGGACATTTAGGTTGCTTCCATGTGTTGGCAATTGTAAATATTGTGTGGTACATGTCTCTTTGAATTATGGTTTTCTCAGGGCATATGCCAGTAGTGAAACTGCTGTGTCATATATTAGCTCCATTTTTAGTGTTTTAAGGAGCCCCCATACTGTTTTTGCATAGTGACAGTATCAGTTTACTTTCCCCCCAACAGTGCAAGAGTATTTTATTTTTTATATATCCTCTCCAGAATTTATTGTTTGTATATTTTAGATGATGGCCTTTTTGGCTGGTATGATATGATATCTTGTTACAGTTTTTATTTGCATTTCTCTAACAATGAGTCATCTTGAGCATCTTTTCATATATTTGTGGCTATCTGTTGTCTTCTTTGGAGAAATGTCTGTTTAGTGCTTCTGCCCATTTTTGATTGAGTTGTTTGTTTTTCTAATATTGAGCTACATGAGCTGCGTATGTATTTTAGAGATTAATCCTTTGTCAGTTGCTTCATTTGCAATTATCTCTCCCATTCTGAGCATTGTCTTTTCATCTGGTTTATGATTTCCTTTGCTATGAAAAAGCTTTGAGTTTTGTTTATTTTTGTTTTTATTTTTTATTATTCTAGGAGGTGAGTCAAAGATGATCTTGTTGTGTGCAATTTATGTCAAATAGTGTTGCCCACTCTAGTGTTCTTGCCTGGAGACTCCCAGGGATGGGGGAGCATGGTGGGTTGCCGTCTATGGGGTCGTGCAGAGTCAGACATGACTGAAGCCACAGCAGCAGCAGCAGCAGCAGTGTTCTGCCTTTGTCTTCCTCTAAGTGTTTTATAGTGTCTGGCCTTACATTTAGGCCTTCATCTGTCTTGAGTTTATTTTTGTGCATGGGTTAGGAAGTGTTCTAATTTCATTATTTTAAATGTAGCTGTCCAGTTTTTCTAGTGCCACTTATTGAAGAGACTGTCTTTTCTACATTGTATATTCCTGCCTCCTTTGTCAAAGGTAAGGTACTCATGGGTAGGTGGGTATAAAAAAGCCCCAGAGGGGCTTTCTATCCTGCTCCATTAATCTATATTTCTGTTTTTGTGCTAATACCATACTGTCTTGATTATTGTAACTTTGTAGTATAGTCTTAGGACAGGGAGCCTGATAACTCTTGCTCTAATTTTATTTCTCAAGATTGTATTGACTTTTCAGGATCTTTTGTGTCTCCATACAAATTTTAAAATCTTGTTGTTCTGGTTCTGTGAAAATTGCCATTGGTAATTTGATAGGGATTGCACTGAATCTTTAGATTGCTTTGGGTAGTATAGTCATTTTCACAATACTGATTCTTACAATCCAAGAACATGGTGTATCTGTCCATCAGCTTGTGTCATTTTTGACTACTTTCATCGGTGTCATATAGTTTTCTGCATACAGGTATTTTGTCTCCTTAAGTAGGTTTATTCCTAGGTATATTATTCTTTTCATTGTAATGGTGAATGGGATTATTTCCTTAATTTCTCTTTCTGATCTTTTATTGTTAGTGTATAGGAATGCAAAAGATTTCTGTGTACTGGTTTTGGACCCTGTGGCTTTGCTAAATTTGTTGGTTAGCTCTTGTAATTTTCTGATTGTATCGTTAGGATTTTCTATGTACAGTATCATGTTGTCTGGAAACAGAGGGTTTTACTTTCTCTTTTCCAACCTAGATTCCTTTTATTTATTTACTTATTTTTTATTCTCTGATTGCCCTGGCTAGGACTTCCAAAACTATATTGAATAATAGTGGCAAGACTGAATACTCTGGTCTTATTTCTGATTTTAGCGGCAATGCTTTCAGTTTATCACCATTGAGAATAATGTTTACTGTGGGTTTGTCATATATAGCATTGATTATGTGGAGGTAGGTTCCCTCTATGCCTTCTTTCTACAGAGTTTTTTTAATCATAAATGTGTGTTAAATTTCATCAAAAGTTTTTTTCTGCATCTATTGGATTATCATATGGGTTTTGTCCTTCAATTTGTTAATATGGTGTGTCACACTGATTGATTTGCATATCAACGAATCCTTGCATCTCTAGGATAAATCCCACTTGGTCATGAGGTATGATCCTTTAAATGTGTTGTTGGATTCTTGTTTATGTTTCTTTAAATAAGCTTTTTATGAAGATTTTCAGAAGAGTTGCAAAATGGTAATAGATTTCTTATAGAACTTCCACTGCTTTTTCTGTTATTAACATCTAATACCTGTACAGTGCATTTGTTAAAATTCATGTGCCAATATTAAGACATTATAATTAGCAAAAGTCCATATTTTATTCAGATTTGACCCCAGGGTTTAACCGCTGGGTGAGGAAGATCACCTGGAGGAGGAAATGGAAATCCACTTCAGTATTCTTGCCAGGAAAATCCCATGAACAGAGGAATCCAAGGGGTTGCAAAGAGTCAGACATGAGTGGGCAATTAGGCACACACACATATCATGTTTTGTGGAACAGAAGCTTATACTACATGAAGAGTTCACCTTAAGAAAAAGAAAAAAAAAATTAGATCAAGGTATGTGTATAGATAGATAGAGCATATTCTTTAAAATTTTTTTTCATTATACATCATTAGAATATATTGAATATCAACCTGTGCTACATATTAGGACATTGTTGTTTATGTATAGTAGTTTGTATCTGCTAATCTCAAATTACTAATTTATCCCTCCCTCCTATACCTTTATCCTTAGGTAATTATTAATTCCCTGGAGAAGGAAATGGCAATCCACTCCAGTACTATTGCCTGGAAAATCCCATGGAGAGAGAAGCCTGGTAGGCTACAGTCTATGGGGTAGCAAAGAGTCAGAACTGGTTTGCAATGTCTGTGAAACTGTTTCTGTTTTAAATATAAGTTGTGTTACACTTTAGATTCTGCACTTAAGTGATATTGTCTGGTGTCTGACCATCTCTTTATGACTTACTTCACTTAGTCTCTTGATGTATTCAGTTCAGTTCAGTTGCTCAGTCATGTCCAAATCTATGTTACCTCATGGGCTGCAGCATTCCAGGCCTCCTGGTCCATCACCAACTCCTGGAGTTTACTCAAACTCATGTTCATTGAGTCTGTGATGCCATCCAACCATCTCATCCTCTTTTGTCCCCTTCTCCTCCTGCCTTAAATCTTTCCCAGCATCAGGGTCTTTTCCAAGGAGTCAGTTATTTGCATCAGGTGGCCAAAGTATTGGAGTTTCAGCTTTGAAATCAGTCCTACCAATGAACACCCAGGACTGATCTCTTTTAGGATGGGCTGGTTGGAACTCTTTGCAGTCTAAGGGACTCTCAAGAGTCTGCTCCAACACCACAGTTCAAAAGTAACAATTATTTGGCATTCAAGTTTCTTTATGGTCCATCTCTCACATCCATATGACTACTGGAAAAACCATAGCTTTGACTAGATACACTTTTGTGGGCAAAGTAATGTCTCTGCTTTTTAATATGCTCTCTAGGTTGGTCATAACTTTTCTTTCAAGGAGTAAGTATCTTTTAATTTCAAGGCTGCAGTCACCGTCTAGTGTGGTTTTTGATCCCCCCAAAATAAAATCTGTCACCATTTCCACCATTTTTTGCTATGAAGTGATGGGACCAGATTCCATGATCTTTGGGTTCTAAATGTTCAACTTTAGGCCAACTTTTTCACTCTCCTCTTTCACTTTCATCAAGAGGCTCTTTAGTTCTTCTTCACTTTCTGCCATAAGGGTGTTGTCATCTGCATAAATGAGGTTATTGACATTTTCCTGGCAATCTTGATTCCAGCTTGTGTTTCATCCAGCCCAGCATTTCTCATGATGTACTCTGCATTTAAGTTAAATAAACAAGGTGACAATATACAGCCTTGACATACTCGTTTCCCTATTTCAGTCCAGTTCAGTTCAGTCGCTCAGTCGTGTCCGACTCTTTGCGACCCCATGAATCGCAGCACGCCAGGCCTCCCTGTCCATCACCAACTCCCGGAGTTCACTCAGACTCACGTCCATTGAGTCAGTGATGCCATCCAACCATCTCATCCTCTGTCGTCCCCTTTTCCCCCTGCCCTCAATGGGAAGAGTCAACTCTTCCCATGAGGTGGCCAAAGTACAGGAATTTCAGCTTTAGTATCATTCCTTCCAAAGAAATCCCAGGGCTGATCTCCTTCAGAATGGACTGGTTGGATCTCCTTGCAGTCCAAGGGACTCTCAGGAGTCTTCTCCAACACCACAGTTCAAAAGCATCAATTCTTCTTCAGCGCTCAGCCTTCTTCACAGTCCAACTCTCACATCCATACACGACTACTGGAAAAACCATAGCCTTGACTAGACGGACCTTAGTCGGCAAAGTAATGTCTCTGCTTTTGAATATGCTATCTAGGTTGGTCATAACTTTTCTTCCAAGGAGTAAGCATCTTTTAATTTCATGGCTGCAATCACCATCTGCAGTGATTTTGGAGCCCAAAAACATAAAGTCTGACACTGTTTCCATCCACTGTTTCTCCATCTATTTCCCAAGGAGTGATGGGAACGGATGTCATGATCTTTGTTTTCTGAATGTTGAGCTTTAAGCCAACTTTTTCACTCTCCTCTTTTACTTTCATCAAGAGGCTTTTTAGTTCCTCTTCACGTTCTTTCATAAGGGTGGTGTCATCTGAATATCTGAGGTTATTGATAGTTCTCCCGGCAATCTTGGAAACCAGTTTATGTTTCCTTGTCCTGTTCTAACTGTTGCTTCCTGACCTGCATACAGGTTTGTCAAGAGGCATGTCAGGTGATCTGGTATTCCCATCTCTTTCAGAATTTTCCACAGTTTGTTGTGATCCACACAGTCAAAGACTTTGGCATAGTCAATAAAGCAGAAGTAGATGTATTTCTGGAACTCTCTTGCTTTTTTGATGATCCAGTGGATGTTGGCAATTTGATCTCTGTTTCCTCTGCCTTTTCTAAATCCAGCTTGAACATCTGGAAGTTCATGGTTCATGTATTGTTGAAGCCTGGCTTGGAGAATTTTGAGCATTACTTTGAGCTAGCATGTAAGATGAGTGCAATTGTGTAGTAGTTTGAGCATTCCGTAGCATTACCTTTCTTAGGGATTGGAATGAAAACTGACCTTTTCCAGTCCTGTGGACACTGCTGAGTTTTCCAAATTTGCTGGCATATTCAGTGTAACATTTTCACAGCATCATCTTTTAGGATTTGAAATAGCTCCACTGGAATTCCATCACCTCCACTAGCTTTGTTCGTAGTGATGCTTTCTAAGGCCCACTTGACTTCACATTCCAGGATGTCTGGCTCTAGGTGAGTGATCATACCATCATGATTATCTGGGTCATCAAGATCTTTTTTGTACAGTTCTTCTGTGTATTCTTGCCACTTCTTAAAATCTTCTGCTTCTCTTAGGCCCATACCATCTCTGTCCTTATTGTGCCCATTTTTGCATGAAATCTTCCCTTGGTATTTCTAATTTTCTTGAAAAGATCTCTAGTTTTTCCCATTTTCCTCTTTTCCTCTATTTCTTTGCAGTGATCACTGAGGAAGGTTTTTTTTTTTTTTTTTTTTTTATCTCTCCTTGCTATTCTTTGGAACTCTGCATTCAAATGGGCATATCTTTTCTTTTCTCCTTCGCTTTTCACTTTTCTTCATAGTTGTTTTTCAGATTTCCTCAGACAGCCATTTTGCATTTTTGCGTTTCTTTTTCTTGGGGATGGTCTTGATCCCTGTCTCTTGTATAATGTCATGAACTTCCATCCGTAGATCGTCAGGCACTCTGTCTGTCAGATCTAATCCCTTGAATATATTTCTCAACTCACTGTATAATAGTAAGGGATTTTATTTAGGTCATACCTGAATGGTCTAGTTGTTTTCCCTACGTTCTTCAATTTAAGTCTGAATTTGGCAGTAAGGAATTCATGATCTGAGCCACAGTCTGCTTCAGGTTTTTGTTTTTTTTTTTTCTGACTGTGTAGACCTTCTCCATCTTTGGCTTCAACAAATCTAATCAATCTGATTACGGTATTGACCATCTGGTGATGTCTATGTGTAGAGTCTTCTCTTGTGTTGTTTGAAGTTGGTGTTTGCTATGACCAGTGTTTTTTTTTTTTTTTTTTTTTTTTTTTGCTAAAGTCTATTAGCTTTTCCCCTGCTTCATTCTGTACTCCAAGGCCAAATTTGCCTGTTACTCCAGGTGTTTCTTAACTTCCTACTTTTGCATTCCAGTCTGCTATAATGAAAAGGACATCTTTTTGGGGGTGTTGGTTATAGAAGGTCTTGTTGGTCTTCATAGGTGTATCCACAATACTACAAATGGGATTATTTCACTCTTTTTTTATAGTTGAGTAGTATTCCATTGTGTATATATACCATATCTTCTTTTCATCTTTCAGTGGACATTTAGGTTGCTTCCATGCCTTGGTGATTGTAAATGAAACTTATGAATTATTAATACAATTTCCTCTTATCCAGATTCCAAAAGTATTCTGCAGCAACCTTAGAAGCACCCAACATGAAAAGTTTAATAGAGGGTAAATTTGAGTGGTCATATTTGGTTACAGTTAAAATAATTTCCTTTGGCAAACTTACAAAAGCATATGACCATGTTAATACACTACTAGGGGTCTTTCCAGGGCATTGGAAGGATCTCAATCAAGTGAAGGACCCTGAAGCTTAAAATGAATCTGCTGAGCATTGTGCTGATGTTTGTCTCACTTAACCCAAGAATGTTCATTAACAAATTATTGGAAATATCCTTTATAATATAAAGGACTAACTGGCCATTACCCAGCACAAAACATGACTCTGAGGAACTTAGAACTTTAAAGAAATACTGATTGCAGAAGAGTCCTAAGTCTGGTGCATGGATGATCCAAGGCTAAAAAGATTTGGTTGAACCTCTGTTGGTGGGAGACACAAAATATCTAAGGGACAGCATGAAGGTTCTTCCCTTTGAGGAAGAGAGAGTAAAATAATTGAGGAGTGTTGAAGACAATCATCATCATGAAGACACTTTCTTGACTTTGGTCCTATAATGAGGAGACTAGAGTTCCTCCACTTTAGCATTCTAAGGTTACCTGAAATTGTAAACTTTCGTCCTGTCTGTGGTGTCTGCAGACATTTGCAGACATTTATAAAAAGTCCTAGACACACAAATTACCTTGCTTGATAGATGTAAAGAAGATTTCATAAGTATTTGATGAAGATTGAGTAACAGAAGGCCAGGAAGGCCATCCTGGAGAGTGGAAAAGCATGAGTCAGAGCAATGAACCTGTGAAAACCCACCACACACCCGGGAACAGTGATTTTAGTGGGCCTGGGAGGAAATAATGGGTGAAAGGAAGCATTCAAAGGGGAAGCATGTTGAGATGATGGTTGAGACTAAGGAATTTGGACACAGTATATTTCAGGCTGATAACTCAGTTGGGAAATAATCCTTTTGCAATGTAGGAGACCCTGGTTCGATTCCTGTGCTGGGAAGTTTCCACGGGGAAGGGATAGGCTGCTCACTTTAGCATTCTTGGGCTTCCCTTGTGGCTCAGTTGGTAAAGAATCCACCTGTAATGTGGGAGACCTGGGTTCAATCCCTGGGTTAGGAAGATCCCCTGGAGAAGGGAAAGGCTACTCACTCTAGTATTCTGGCCTGGAGAATTTCATGGACGTATAGTTCTGAGGTCACAAAGAGTCAGACAGGAGTGAGCTGCTTTCACTTTCACTATCATATTTCAGGCTAGAGAATGAGAGGATCGTTGATACTATGAGACGTGAGGATATTTATTTCAGTACAAATAAAGTATATCTGAATTTCATGATTTAAAAAGTATATTATTTATTTCAGAGGAAAATGTCCCCCAGCATAAATCCAGTAGTTCTTTTTTTTTTTTTTGTAACAGCACTTGGATGGCCTAAATGAGCTAACACATATCTATGACAGATTTGGTGAAGTTAAACCAAACCTGTCAGGAATTATTCTTAGGCATACAGGTGATCAGGGATATGGTGATCAGATGTTAGATTTTATGTCTGAGCCTAAATAATTTTATCCAAAACTATTCCAAATGTATAAACACAAATGGAGTCACTAGAATGTGTAAGAAAATAAACTCTTAAATTCTATAGTGACTTCCCCGTTCTTGAAAATCAGAATGATTTCATGTATTTTAGTGGCATTAACATCTAGGCCATATTGTTAAGAAAAGGTAAAGTTGTGTTTAGTCAACAATTTGTGAGTCTTAAACTTGTAAGATAACAATTACTATAATTATTAGCCAGAGAGAAATATTAAGCCAAATCAAACGAAGCAGTGGTTTATTTCTCAGATTTTTATATTTTGCATGTTTTCCCATAGGATTCTCTTTTACAAGTCGTCTTTCCAGTGAGACTGGGTGCATTCTTCCTGCAGTGAGCTGACAGCACAGGAAACTGAGGCTACCCAAACATGGCAGGGACAGTTATCTGTTATCTTTTGTTTTCCTGTCTGATATTTTCAAACGTTTTATTTTTTTAAGTCCAAAGTTGGGGTGTTTTTAGTAAGAACAGCACAACTTAAAAAAAAAAAGAAGACTTTTTTTCCAATCGTATTAAAGTGGGCTAAAACTATCAAATTTTTCATTCAGACACATCCACAATGCACTTTCTTGCTCTTCACTATGGGAGTCAATGAAATGAGGACATACCATTACTCCCAGGAGAGCTATAGAAAGAAAAAAATATATATATATATTTGGCAATACGATTTAGATTATATTTAACACATTTATATAGGGAGGAGAGTGTACACATAAATATCATGGACTAAAAAAAATTTAGTACTTTCCACGGATGATAAATTGTGATCAATTTACCAACCTGTTTTATGGTCAAGTCAACACATTCTAAGTTGAGCTCAAGAACTCTGACAGCACAGCTTGTTTTACATATTTTTTAAATGAACAATTTACAAATAATTTTAAAGTAATCTGACATAAGGATGACCCTTTAGTGCAGTCTAAAGTTCAGAGCCTTGTACATCTGATTTCTAAGTATTTACATGGATTAGAGATGTTGCCATTGCTACTTAACAGCTTGCTTACTTTCTAGATTTTTAACTAAAAGCTAGTTATAAAAGTGATATATTTCAAGGAATTTGAAGTTGAATCTAATGTAATCTGAGATTACATGTAGGCAAAACGCTTGCTAGAAGAGATGAATTTCATTCTTTCTGACATGTATAAGCCATCATAAAATTCTATTACAAATATATCTACAAATAAGGCCATATCTCTCTATAGTAAAAGGTTGGACAGGTGAAACAGATTTCACTGCACTTAACACTTTTTAGTATTATCAACTTGTTCAAAGTCTTTTCTTCAACTTCATGAAATTTCTCTTTCTTGTTTCTCTTTTTGTCAACGTGACTGTTCCTTTATTGCTGCATCTAGTTTTTCTTGCTGTTTATAAGTTACTAGAATCAGGGAAAGTTTATGAGAGTAACTTCACTTTTTCCTACATAGTGTACACTGACTGAAGTTTGCAAAAATCCAGAAACTTTTGTTCCTGAGTAATAAATTGTACTGTCATGTGAGAATCATGGCAAAGGTGCCACTTTCTTTGAGTTTGTCCTACTTACACTTTATTGAGCTTGTTGGCTATGCATATCACTATTTTTCATGGTATCTGGGAAAATTGGGATATTATTTCTGCAAATATTCTTTCTGTTCCCTTTTTTCTTTCCTGGGACTCCTACTGTGCATACGTTAGTACTCTCATGATATTCCTCAGATCTCTTTTCATTCTTGTTCAGGTTTTTTTTTTTTCTTTAAGTTTTTCAGACTAGAAAATTTCATTTGACCCATTTTCAAGGTCACTGGTTCTTTCATCTGGCTTACCATGCTATTTAGCCCCTCTACTGAATTTTTCATTTGGGTTCAGTTCAGTCAAGTCCAGTTGCTCAGTCATGTCTTATACTTTGCCACCACATGGACCGCAGCACGTCAGGCCTCCCTGTCCATCACAAACTCCCGGAGTTTACAATAAACTCTGTCGTCCCATGTTCCTCCTGCCCGCAATCTTTCCCAGCATCAGGGTCTTTACAAATGAGTCATTTCTTCACATCAGGTGATGAAAGTATTGGAGGTTCAGTTTTAACATCAGTCCTTTCAATGAATACTCAGGACTCTCTCACCCTAAAAAAGAGTCTTCTCCAACCTCACAGTTCAAAAGCATCCATTCTTCAGCTTTCAGCTTTCTTTATAGTCCAACTCTCACATCCATACATGACTACTGGAAAAACCATAGCCTTGACTAGACGGACCTTTGATGACAAAGTAATGTCTCTGCTTTTTAATATGCTATCTAGATTGGTCATAACTTTCCTTCCAAGGAATAAGCATCTTTGAATTTCATGGTTGTATTCACCATCTGCAGTGATTTGGAGCCCCCCAAAATAAAGTTAGCCACTGTTTCCCCATCTATTTCCCATGAAGTGATGGGACCAGATGCCATGATCTTCATTTTTTGAATGTTGAGCTTTAAGCCAGGTTTTTCACTCTCCTCTTTCACGTTCATCAACAGGCTCTTTAGCTCTTCTTTGCTTTCTGCCATAAGGGTGGTGTCATCTGCATATGTAAGGTTATTGATATTTCTCCCAGCAATCTTGATTCCAGCTTGTGCTTTGTCCAGCCCGTTTCTCATGATATACTCTGCATAGAAGTTAAATAAGCAGCATGACAATATACAGCCCTGATGTACGCCTTTCCCAATTTGGAACCAGTCTATTGTTCCATGTCCAGCTCTAACTGTTGCTTCCTGACAGA
The DNA here is from genome assembly GCF_001704415.2 of Capra hircus. Lineage (NCBI taxonomy): Eukaryota > Metazoa > Chordata > Mammalia > Artiodactyla > Bovidae > Capra > Capra hircus. The sequence goes on from NC_030819.1 coordinate 40,460,147, forward strand.
TTTCTCAAGAAACAGGTCAGGTGATCTGGTATTCCCAGCTCCTTCAGAATTTTCCACTGTTTGTTGTGATCCACACAGTCAAAGGCTTTGACATATTCAATACAGCAGAAGTAGATGTTTTTTTCTGGAACTCTCTTGCTTTTTCGATGATCCAATGGATGTTGGCAATTTGGTCTCTGGTTTCTCTGCCTTTTTAAAAACCAGCTTGAACATCTGGAATTTCATGGTTCATGTACTGTTGAAGCCTGGCTTGGAGAATTTTGAGCATTACTTTGCTAGCGTGTGAGATGAGTGCCATTTTGCGATAGTTTGAGCATTTCTTGACATTGCTTTTCTTTGGTGTTGGAATGAAAACTGACCTTTTCCAGTCCTGTGGCCACTGCTGAGTTTTCTAAATTTGCTGGCATATTAATTGCAGCACTTTCACAGCATCATCTTTCAGGATTTGAAATAGTTCAACTGGAATTCCATCACCCCACTAGCTTTGTTCATAGTGATGCTTTCTAAGGCCCACTTGACTTCACATTCCAGGATGTCTGGCTCTAGGTGAGTGATCACACCATCGTGATTATCTTGCTCATGAAAATATTTTTTGTACAGTTCTTCTGTGTATTCTAGCCACCTCTTCTTAATATCTTCTGCTTCTACATTTCTGTCCTTTAATGAGCCCGTCTTTGCATGAAATGTTCCCTTGGTATCTCTAATATCTCTAGTCTTTTCCACTCTATTGTTATCCTCTATTTCTTTGCACTGATAACAAGGAATGCTTTCTTATCTCTATGTGCTATTCTTTGGAACTCTGCATTCAAATGGGTATATCTTTCCTTTTCTCCTTTGCCTTTCACTTCTTTTCTTTTCAGAGCTATATTTAAGGACTCCTCAGAAAGCCATTTTGTTTTTTGGCATTTCTTTTTCTTGAGGATAGTCTTGATCCCTGTGTCCTGTACAATGTCACAAACCCCCATCTATAGTTCATCAGACACTCTGTCTATCAGATCTAGGCCCTTAAATCTATTTGTCACTTCCACTGTATAATCATAAGGGATTTGATTTAGGTCATACCTGAATGGTCTAGTGGTTTTCCCCACTTTCTTCAATTTAAGATGCCTTTTCAACTTCAGAACTTGTATTTTATCCTTTATTATAATTTCTACCTCTTTATTGATACTTTATATTTAGTGAGACTTTATTCTCATGCTTTAACTCTTTAGATATGGTATATTTTAGTGTTTGTACATAAAGTCTTTGTCTAGTAATTCCAACCTGAGCTTCCTCAGGGACAATTTCTATTCTATATTCTCACATATAAGCCAGGACTTTTTTTTCTTTTCATGTATCCTTATTATTTGTTGAGGACTGGGCACTTTAAATAATACAGTTGGGCAATAGTGGAAGTCAATTCTTCCTGCTCCTGGGATTTGTTTTCAATGCTGTTACTCTTGTTGATATTTATTTGTTGGATGACATTCTTAGAGTAGTTCTTCACAATTTGTATTCTTTGTCATGTGCAGCTCCTGAAGTTTCTGTTTGAAAGCTTAGTGGTCAGGTGATAATTGAACAGACACTTCCTTAAATACCTTGAGCCAATAAATCTCCCACTCTTTGCATGGGGTCTCAGTGTGTATTCAGGCATGATTTCCATGCTCTGGCAGTTTACAACTGTGCCTCAGCCTTCACTTCTAGCATGTGTATAGCATCAGAGTCAGAGAAAAATAAATTTTCCTGGACATACACATATCCCTACACAAGCACATGGCCTTTTAGGTCCTGCCAAAATGTTAGAAATTTTCATAGCTTGCTATGGACATTTTACACTACAGATTATTATTTTTGTCTCTTCCTCCAACACTTTATTTATCTGCTGTTTTTATTTCAGCTGCTATCACTTCTTCAAGGAGCAACAATATTACCTAATTGATATTTCATTTTGTTTATTGGTTTGCTTGCTTTTGACATACATTTGAGGATGGGACTTTATTCACTGAGTGAGTTAAATCAGGTTAAATGATGACAGGCTCTGTGAATAAGATTTTAGAGACTGTGAAGTCAAATAGTGATAATCCTCTGGAGATTTTTTTTTTTTTTTTAACAGCAAAAGAGTCAATTTACTCAGTGCTTAGTATGTTGTAGCCACTGGATTAATCATCTCAAGTTATTTCCTTTATACATTTTTTAAATTAATTTATTTTTTATTGAAGGATAATTCTTTTACAAAATTTTGCTGTTTTCTGTCAAACCTCAACTTGAATGGGAGGGCATATTTGTATATGTATGCCTCTAGGGTTCTTTTTCTGTGTGTGGGGTGGGGGGTTGGGAGGGGAGCTCCAGTCTATTCTATCTCCAGTGGCTACAAGACTCCTGTTTTTTGTAGCTACTGTTTTTCTAAGACTGCTGGTTTTCAAGGCTACCACAGAGGTGGGGAGAGGAAAAGGTGAATGGGAAGTTTGAAAATGTGGCAACTCCAGCTGTTCTTACTGACAGGCAACAGTTTTTCTTGAATAAACACTTAGCAATTTGTTTCAAGCCTTAGGTTAATTCCCAGAGTTTTGAAGAAGCTGATTTTGACAGGTTTTTTTTTTTTTTCATAATTTTATGGAGGAGTGGATATTTGAAGGTCCTTACTCTGCCATTTAGAAATGCTTCTCTCTTTCTGGTAGCACTCTTTATAAACTCTGGAGAAAGATGATATGGGGAGGGTGGTTCAGGATTGGGAACTCATGTACACCCATGGTGGATTCATGTCAATGTATGGCAAAACCAATACAGTATTGTAAAGTAAAAAAAAAAAAAAGATATATGATTTGCAAATGTTTTTTCCTTGTCTGTGATTTGATTTGATTATGATCTCTTAATAGAACAGTATATTTCAAAAACAGAGACTATTAATTTTGATGAATTTCAGTAAATCAATTAATTTATTTATTAAATTGTGCTTTTGTTTTCCTATATAAGAATGATATGCCTAAACAAGGTGACCAAATTTTCTTCTATTTACTTTAGGATATATAGAGTTTCAACTTTTATATTTGGAACTATATTTCATTATGGATTAATATTTGCATAGATGTAACACACAGTTGCACTCATCTCACATGCTAGTAATGTTCAAAATTCTCCAAGCCAGGCTTCAGCAATACATGAACCGTGAACTTCCAGATGTTCAAGCTGGTTTTAGAAAAGGCAGAGGAACCAGAGATCAAATTGCCAACATTCTCTGGAAAATCGAAAAAGCAAGAGAATTCCAGAAAAACATCTATTTCTGCTTTATTGACTATGCCAAAGCCTTTGACTGTGTGGATCACAATAAACTGGAAAATACTGAAAGAGGTGGAAATACCTGACCACCTGATCTGCCTCTTGAGAAACCTGTATGCAGGTCAGGAAGCAACAGTTAGAACTGGATATGGAACAACAGATTGGTTCCAAATTGGAAAAGGAGTACGTCAAGGCTGTATATTGTTACTGTGCTTATTTAACTTATATGCAGAGTACATCATGAGAAACTCTGGGCTGGATGAAGTACAAGCTGGAATCAAGATTGGCAGGAGAAATATCAATAAACTTAGATATGCAGATGATACCACCCCTATGGCAGAAAGTGAAGAACCAAAGAGCCTCTAGATGAAAGTAAAAGAGCAGAGTGAAAAAGTTGGCGTAAAGCTCAACATTCAGAAAATGAAGATCATGGCATCTGGTCCCATCACTTCATGGCAAATAGATGGAGAAACAGTGGAAACAGTGTCAGACTTTAGTTTTGGGGGCTCCAAAATCACTGCAGATGGTGACTGCAGCCATGAAATTAAAAGACTCTTACTCCTTGGAAGGAAAGTTATGACAAACCTAGACAGCCTATTAAAATGCAGAGACATTACTTTGTCACAAAGGTCCATCTAGTCAAGGCTATGGTTTTCCAGTAGTCATGTATGCATGTGAGAGTTGGAATATAAAGAAAGCTGAGCACTGAAGAATGGATGTTTTTGAACATCCAGAAGACTCAGAATCCCTTGGACTGCAAGGGATTGGACTCCATCCTCAAGGAGATCAGTCCTGGGTGTTCATTGGAAGGACTGATGTTGAAGCTGAAACTCCAATACTTTGGCCACCTGGTGCGAAGAGCAGACTCATTTGAAAGATCCTGGCACTGGGAAAGATTGAAGGCAGGAGGAGAAGGGGACGACAGAGAATGAGATGATTATATGGTATCACTGACTCAATGGACATGAGTTTGGGTAAACTCCAGATATTGGTGATGGACAAGGAGGCCTGGCATGCTGCTGTTCTTGGGATAGCAAAGAGTTGGACATGACAGAGCAACTGAACTGAACTGAATGTATGAATCAAATTTTTCTAGCATCAGTTTTTATAAGACTAAATGTTCTTATTGTTATGTATTTGTATCTTGATCAGAAATAGTTGTTCATACATATGTGTGCTGATTTCTAACATTTTAATCATATGAAATCTTTGGTTCATGATTATAGCATATTTCTTTTCTATATTATTTATTTATTTATTTCCCCTTTATGGATCACAGCCTTGTAATGGCTTTTGTAACTCAAAGAAGCTATGAGCCAAGCCACACAGGGCCACTCAAGATGTATGAGTCATAGTGGAGAGTTTTGAGAAAACATGGCCACTGGAGGAAGGAATGGCAAACCACTCTAGTATTCTTGCCTCAAGAACCCCATGAACAGTATGCTGCTAAGTCATTTCAGTCGTGTCCGACTCTGTGTGACCTCATAGGCGGCAGCCCACCAGGCTCCCCCATCCCTGGGATTCTCCAGGCAAGAATATTGGAGTGGGTTACCACTTCCTTCTCCAATGCATGAATGTGAAAAGTGAAAATGAAGTCACTCAGTCGTGTCCAACCCTCAGCAACCCCATGGACTGTAGCCTTCCAGGCTCCTCTGTCCATTGGATTTTCCAGGCAAGAGTACTAGAGTGGGGTGCCATTGCTTTTTCCGATGAACAGTATGGAAAGGTAAAAAAAATAAGATACCAGAAGATGAGGCCCCCAGGTCAGAAAGTATCCAATATGTTACTGGGGAAGAATAGAGAAATAGCCCTAGAGAGAATGAAGAATTAGGGCCACAGGACTGGAAAAGGTCAGTTTTCATTCCAGTCTCAAAGAATGACAATACCAAAGAATGTTCAAACTACCATATAACTGTGCTCATATCACATCCTAGCAAGGTAATGCCAAAGTCTTTCAAGCTAGGCTTCAGCATTACTTGAATCAAGAACTTCCAGATGTACAAGCTGGGTTTAGAAAAAGCTGTGCTGTGCTTAGTCTCTCAGTCATGTCTGACACTTTGCAACCCCATGGTCTGTAGCCCATCAGGCTATTCTGTCCATGGGGATTCTCCAGGCAAGAATACTAGACTGGGTTGCTATGTCCTTCTTCAGGGGATTGTCCCAACCCAGGGATCCCACCTAGGTCTCTCTCATTGCAGGTGTTGTCTTTACTGTCTGAGCCAACAGGGAAGACCAGGAATGCTGGAGTGCGCAGCCTATCCCTTCCTTCTCTAGGGGATTCCTGAGCCAAGAATCAAACTTTGGTCTCCTGAATTGCAGGCTGATTCTTACCAGCTGAACTACCAGGGAAGCCCAGAAAACCAGATATTAAATTACCAACATTCCTTGGATTGTAGAGAAAGGAAAGCAATCCCAGAGAAAAACACCTTAATAGATTACTCTAAAGCTTTTGACCGTGTGGATCACAACAAACTGGAAAGTCCTTAAAGAGATAAAAATACCTGACCACCTTACTTATATGCAGGTCAAGAAGCAACAATTAGAACAGGACGTGGAACAATAGGCTGGTTCAAAATTGGGAAAGGACTATTTCAAGGCTGTATATTGTCACCCTACTCATTTAACTTATATGCAGTGTATATCATGTGAAATGCCAAGCTGCTTGTATTATAAGCTTTAATCAAGATTGTCAAGAGAAATGTCAACAACTTCAGATATGAAAATGATACCACTCTAATTGCAAAAAGCAAAGAGGAACTAAAGAAACTCTTGATGGTGAAAGAGGAGAGTGAAACATCTGGCTTAAAATTCAACATTCAAAAAACTAAGATCATGATATCTGATCCCATCACTTCATGGCAAATAGAAGGGGAAAAATGTGGAAGAAGTGACAGATTTTATTTTTTTGGGCTTCAAAATCACTGTACATGGTGACTGTAGCCATGAAATGAAAAGTCACTTGCTTTTTAGAAGGAAAGCTGTGACAAACCTAGGAAAGCTGTGACAAACCTGAATATCCTAGACAGCATATTCAAAAGCAGAGACATCACTTTGCCAACAAAGATTTGTATATTCAAAGCTATGGTTTTTCCAGTAGTCATGTATGGATGTGAAAGTTGGACCAAAATGAAGGGGATCACTGAAGAATTGATGCTTTCAAATTATAGTGCTGGAGAAGATTCTTGAGAGACCCTTGGACAGCAAGAAGATCAAATCAGTCAATCCTAAAGAGATCAATCCTGAATATTCATTGGAAGGACTGATGCTGAAGCTGAAGCTCCAATATTTTGACCACTTGATGTGAACATGTGACCCACTGGAAAAATCTGTGATCCTGGGAAAGGTTGAGAGTAGGAGGAGAAGGGGCAACAGAAGATGAAATGGTTGGATAGCGTCACTGACTCATTGATCATGAACGTGCGAAAACTCCAGCAGATAGTGGACAGAGAAGCCTGGAACACTGTTGTTCATGGACTTGCAAACAGTTGGGCATAACTTGGTGGTGACTAAGGAACAGCAACAACACTATTTATTTAATTTTTAGTTGTGCTGGGTCTTCATTGCTGTATATGGGCTTTCTCTTTTTTGGAAAGTGGAAGCTACTCTAGTTACACTGGATGGGCTTCACATTGCCATGTTGCAGAGCACAGGCTCTAGGCACAAGAACTTCAGTCACTGCAGCATGCAGGCTCAGTAACTGTAGCATGCAGGGCTTGGTTGCTACTCAGCATGTGAGATATTCCTGGATCAGTGCTTGAACCCATATTCCCTGCATTGGCAGGCAGATTCCCATCCACTGTATGATCAGGAAAGTCCTAAAGTATATTTCTTTATTTTGGACTTTAATTTTTCTCAGTGATGCTTTTTAGCTTCCAATGTTCTTTTCTGACACATTTCTAATCATTCCATGCTAGTGTATAAATATTCAGTCTTTTTTTTTTATAATGATATTATACCCTTCAACTTTTCTGAATTCACTTAGTTCCAGTAAGTTTTTCTTATAGATGTTTTGGAATTTTCTATATACACCATGATTTTGCCTATGAACAAAGACGGTTTTATATCTTTTTAAAATAACATACCTTAATTTTAATATTTTTTGGCACTATTTGTAATCCATAGTGCAATATTGATCATCCTTGTGAGAGTGAACATCTTTGTCTTATTCAGGATCTTAAAGAGAGAACAGTTAGCTTTCCACCATTGAATATGATGCTGGCTATCATGTTTTCATGTGTGTTCCTCATGAGTTTGCATAATTTTCGTTCTATTTCTAGAGTCAAGAGAGATTTATCTTCAGGATCACAGTTGGAGTTTGTAAAATTCTCTTTTCTACATTTATTGGGATGATCATATGGCTTTTTAAAATAAATGTTAATATCATAAATTATATTGATTGACTATATAATAAGGTATTTATTTCTTTTTATACATGTGTGTGCTAAGTCACTTCAGTTGTGTCTGACTCTTTGAGTCCTAACTGTAGCCCGTCAGGCTCCTCTGTCCATGGGATTATCTAGGGGGAATACTGGAGTGGGTTACCATACCCTCTTCCAGGGGATCTTGCTGACCCAGGGATCAAACCTGCATCTCCTGCGGCTCCTGTGCTGCTGGCAGATTCTTTACCACTGAGCCATCCAGGAAGCTCATTTCCTTTTATCTCTTTGGCTGATATTGTTTGTAATATTTGTTTACAATGTATAGCCAGGCACATTTTAAAAGTAAATAACTGAAAAATATTCAGGATATCATAATCGCAATCAACAGAACTATACTCACACTCTTCTGAGTAGTATACACAATTATGAGTTAGATAGAAATTCATAATTTTCCTATTGTGTATGTTTGTTTAAATGCAATAGTATAGTCACTAATGGAAACATTAAAATCTTGTTAAAGTAATAAAGAAAATAATAGTTATAATCTCTCTTTTTAAGTAAAATGCACTACTTAGAGTTGATAAAATTTTCAAGTAGTGATATTTGAAAATTTTTAAGTTTCTGAAATTTGCACCATGTCCTTTTCCATTACCTATTCTGAAATACATAAGTAGAAATGTTTCTTTTGATGTCATTGACTGACCTAGTTCACAAAAGAAGCATAAGAAATGGCAGCAAAAATAACCCCTTTGTTAATAACCTAAGTTCATTCAAAACAAAGGCAAAGAAATAAACCCTTGGATTTCTTAGGCACAGTTTTTCCTCCTAGGCATCAGTCATTACCAGATAAAATAGATAAGACCATGCAAATTTACAAATGATATTTCACCTACAGGGAAAGTAGTTAAATAATTTATAACTTTGATCTTCATTATTATGGCTTAGTTGAGCTTTCCTGGTGGCTCAGCATTAAAGAATTGCCTGCCAACACAGGAGATGTGGGTTTGATCCCTATGTTGGGAAGATCCCCTGGAGAAGGAAATGGCAACCTACTCCAGTATCAGTTTAGTCGTTCAGTCATGTCCAACTCGTCGCGACCCAATGGACTTCAGCACGCCAGGCTTCCCTGCCCATCATCAACTTGTGGAGCTTACTCAAACTCATGTCCATTGAGTCAGTGATGCCATCCAACCATCTCATCCTCTGTCATCCCCTTCTCCTCTGCCTCCAATTTTTCCCAGAGTCAGGGTCTTTTCCAAGGAGTCAGTTTTTCACATCAGGTGGCCAAAGTATTGGAGTTTCAGCTTAAGCATCAGTCCTTCCAATGAATATTCAGGACTGATTCCCTTTAGGATTGACTGGTTTGATATCCTTGCAGTCTAAGGGACTCTCAAGAGTCTTCTCCAACATCACAATTCAAAAAAAATCCAATCTTCTCCTCTCAGCTTTCTTTATAGTCCAACTCTCACATCCATACATGACCACTGGAAAAACCATAGCTTTGACTAGATGGACCTTTGTTGGTAAAGTAATGTCTCTGCTTTTTAGTATGCTGCCTAGGTTGGTCATAGCTTTTCTTCCAAGGAGTAAGTGTCTTTAATTTCATGGCTGCAGTCACCATCTGCAGTGATGGTGCAGTGATTTAGGAGCCCCAAAAAATAAAGTCTGTGGCTGTTTCCATTGTTTCTCCATCTGTTTGCCATGAAGTGATGGGACCAGATGCCATGATCTTAGTTTTCCGAATGTTGAGTTTAAGCCAACTTTTTCACTCTCCTCTTTCACTTTCAGCAAGAGGCTTTTTAGTTCCTCTTCACTTCCTGCCATAAGGGTGGTGTCATCTGCATATCTGAGGTTCTTGATATTTCTCCCAGCAATCTTGATTCCAGCTTGTGCTTCATCCAGCCAGGCATTTCACATGATGTACTCTGTATATAAGTTAAATAAGCAGGGTGACAATATACAGCCTTGATGTTCTCCTTTCCCTATTTGGAACTAGTCTGTTCCATTTTTAACTGTTGTTTCTTGACCTGCACATGGATTTCTCAGGAAGCAGGTAAGGTGGTCTGGTATTCCCATCTCTTTAACAGTTTTCTATAGTTTGTTGTGATCCACGCAGTATAGTTGCCTGAAAAATCCCATGGACAGAGATGCCCACAGAGGGCTATAGTTTATCAGGTTGCAAATGAGTCAGACACAACTTAGCAATTAAACAGCAAACAACAAAACAACAATTACTGCTTACTTAGTGTGTAACATTTTCATTACATATTTATTATAATGAAACCCCAATACCTGGATTTACTCTGTCTAGTCTCAATAAAGTCCCTGAATATACATGTTTGACTTCCAACTGTGTCCTTAACCTAGATCACTCTTTTGATTGCAGGAAAATGAACATTATCTTCCTCTTTCATAACTAGTCCTTTCTCATGATATTTCTTTTAAATTGTCTGACTGTAAATATCCTATTTCTGTTAATTGCATGAATTCTTGATCCAATATAGTAGTATTTGTTTATGATAACCTCAAACAACAATCTCCCTTATACATATATTTATGAATTTCTTTTCTCTTTACAGAAAGAAGTCCAGCTTTTTATTTTTGCAAATCCTTACAGCTGCTCATAAGTTTTATAAAATGCATTGCCATGTCACTATGTTTAGTTTCATCCATGGAAACCAGTTTTGAACCCCAGTTAACTTTTGTAGTAACAGCTGCACATTTTCTTTTATCTGGCAAAAGTAGCAAGATAATTGATTTTATATAAATGTTGATCAAAAAAGACTATTTATAAAAGGCTATACCAAAACAGAGTCTCATTTCCCAACTTAACAAATTCCAATGTACATTTTTATATTTCAAGAAATAAAATTTCAATTGTCTTTTTATATTGATTTATCATAATCTTTCCCAAATATTATTAATTTGATCATTGTCTCATTTAAAACATATTTGTAAATGAAAAGAAAAACAAAATATTTAAAGCTGGTTTATTTTGGCCTTATGCTTCTAATTAAATAAGAGATCTTAGAATCAGTATTGTGCAGAAAGCTGAAATACTCTTCTGTCATTGTGAAAGCATACATATAAATTTCCATGTGAGTAATCAGGCAGAAAATATCTTTTAAAATATCTTTTCTTTGGGCATTAGTGATAGTAGAAGGACAGTGGGAAAAAAATTATCTCTGATCTTCACCGGACTGTTCAGCATCACCTTGTTTCACCAGCTGTTACTTACACGTGGTCCAAACTGCCTGAAGGAGCCGATGCAAGATGTTCATGTTTTGAGCATGTAGTCCTGTTGGTATCAAAGCAGCTCACTGGAGGGTCCTTCAACCCCCAAAGACTATTTGACCACATTTCCAGAGCTTTCTGATATAAAAAACTTAAAGAAATAAAAGATAATATACTAAAGCTTTCATCTGCATCCCCTTGGACTCCATTATAATCACCTTCTGAGAAAGAACACCTCATTACAAAACCAAATTGCTTGCCTCCCAAGAGCTACTTTTAAGTCTGGGTGGATTTTCCTTATCCTCCAAACAACCAAAAATAATCAAGATGATTGTCTCAGTCTGACAATGTCTGATGGCTTTTGCATAATAAAGTCAGAAAGGCTTTCTTTTCTCTGTTTATTTTTAAAGAAAATTCCTTCTGATAAATGATGACTGTGTATAATTGATGCATATCAAAAATAACACTATTAATTCATGTCATATGAACACTTATAAACAGTTATACTAAAAATGCAGTTTCAGTTTATCTGAATTTAGAGATCTCAATCACATCACTTAGAAATTATCCAGAATATTGTCTATTCTTATATTATTTTTATATTATTTAATTTACCTTCTGTCCTTGAAATATTTTCCTTTGGTATACGTTTATCTAAAATGTTCTAAAAACTGAACAGCATAGTCACTAATACAGCTTTATATAAAAGCCTTATTTTAAGGCTATGAATCAAATAGTATTCAAAATGTTTGCTTCTAAATAAAAGGAATCATCAGGTACCAGGGAGAATCTCCAACAAACTTTTGGCAGAGAGCAAGCATAATGTGCGAACATAAATTTAATGTACCCTTTAGTTCACAATTACATGAACAAATGAGTCACTCCTTTTCTATATTCTTGTGTGGCATTGCTTTTGTGAGTCTTAAATGTTTCCCACACTGTCTTTGAACCATAGATAACTATTAAGATCTACATCATCAAGAATCTTAAAGAGCTGTTGCTATAGTTCTCAACTCAGACATGCTGGAGATATTTGGAAGAGCTATGTATTAAGTATGTATTTGCACGATGACATGAAGAGTCTCCTAAGAAGACATTTATGATAAGAGAGGGTAGGGGTGGGGGATGGAGAGGGAGGGAGGGAGACAGAGAAAGAGAAGCAGGGGGATCAATCAATTGATTGTTTGCAGGAACTATCCCATGCATTGTAGGATGTTTAACAGCAGGATATTTATGGATAAATATCAATACCACTCCCTGTGTTCCCTCCTACCCCTAGTTATTACAACCAAAGATGTCTCTATACATTGCTAGGTGTACCCTGGGGAAATTCATCCCTGGTTAAGAACCACTGATACAGTGAAAGAGGGCTTTGAGCATAATGTCGCATTGTGTTAGGCATTTGGATTGGCCTTCTCTGAATCCCAATAAATCCAACCAGGATCAATTGTGCAAAGATGAATTCCATAGAACCTATAAGGAATATTGGTATACCTCACAGCTACATGACTCAGAGGTACAGAATCCACCTGCAGATGCAGGAGACACAAGTTTGAATCCTAGGTTGGGATGATCCCTTGTAGGAGGAGATGGCCACCTACAACAGCATTCTTGCTTGGGAAAGTCCATGGATAGAGGAGCCTGGTGAGCTACACTCCATGATACTGCAAATAGTCAGACACAACTTAGTAACTAAACAAACAGCAATATGACTACAGCAGGGTGAAGGGGAAGTCTATCAGAACTATATTCATGTGAGCCAGCTACTGGGAACTTTCTGAAAAAATAAACACAAACACACATGTGTGTTAACCTTTCTTTGTGTTCTAGTCTCATGAAATGATCCTATGGGATTTTTAAACCCAGAGAGGACTGAATGGCAACATAGACCTTATTGTACCAGGATCCCCTGGCCCAGAGAGTCATTTTGCGACCAAAGGCATTGGCATCACCAGGAAATTTGCTACAGATGCAAATTCTCATGCCCAACTGCATTCTTACGGAATCACCCTTGTTCGCTAAGTTTCTAAGAATAATTTTTATGAAAAAGTATTGAATTTTAACAAATTACTTTTCTGCCTCTTTGGAAATGAGTTTTAAGATTTTATTTTTAATCAGTTATGCGCCTTATTTTGAAATATATTTTCTTATGTTAAAGCTATCTTTGTGTGCTTGGAATAAAATCGGCTGAGAAAAAAGATTTATTATTTCATCTATTATTGGATTTGCATGGCTAATATTTAGAATTTGAGTAAGTATCTATATTCATGAGTGAAATTATAAGTTTTCTTTCTCATGCTGTTGTCACTCAGTTATGGTTTCAAATTTGTACTAGACTCATGAAACTAGTTATGGAATACTTCCTTCCTTTTCTGGTGAAATGTTTCAGTAGAATTTTAATTCTCTTGCTCTTGGATGTTTGAAAATAAAAGCATGTGGGTCCAGCATTTTCTCTTTTGAAAATAATTTAAATATCAATTGAAATAACTCATGATTCTAATACCATTTAGGACTTAATTTTTTCTTGAATCCATGCTTGATACTTTATATATTTCTGGGAATTTCTTTTTCTATCTTTTTCACTGTATTGGTTTAAAGTCAATTTAAAATATTTTCTTCATCCTTTTAATTCCTTGTTGCTCAAGGTGTGTTTTGTAGCATTAGCATCATCTGAAAGTGTTGTAGAAATGCACATTTTTAGGGCCCACCAAAGATCTACTTAATGAGTTCCCTATTGTGGCTGATTTGTGTTTCCCAAATTAACAAATGAAGTCTTAACCCTCAATATTACAGAATGCTGGGGTAATTCGAGATGGGGGCTTTGTAGAGGTGATTAATGATAAATGACATCATACAGGTAGGCTCTAATTAAATATAGAAGTCAAGTGAAGTGAAGTTGCTCAGTCGTGTCCGACTCTTTGTGACTCCGTGGACTGTAGCCTACCAGGCTCCTCCGTCCATGAGATTCTCCAGGCAAGAATACTGGGGTGGGTTGCCATTTCCTTCTCCAGGGCATCTTCCTGATCCAGGGACTGAAATAGGGTCTCCCACATTGCAGGCAGATGCTTCTGTTGTTTAAGACTCCCAGTCAGTGGTATTTTGTCATGGCAGCCCCAGCACACTAAAATAGTTTTCCAGTTGCTTGTAAATTTGAGTAGTGTTTTATCTTTTCTGTATTTTCACTCATACTCTCTCTTTCATTATGAATATTGTTTATATATGTTTTCACTCTAGTTTCTTCTTGATCAGTATTTCCAGAATTTATCCATTTCATTAGATTTTTTAAATAATTAATTTACTTATTTTAATTGGAGGCTAATTACAATGTTGTAGTGGTTTTTTTTTCCCATACTTTGATATGAATCAGCCATGGGTGTACATGTGCTCCCATCCTGAACACTCCACCCACCTCCCTCCCCATCCCATCCCTCAGGGTTGTGCCAGTGCACCGGCCCTGAGCATCCAGTCTCATGCATTGTACCTGGACTGGTAATATATTTCACATATGGTAATATACAAGTTTCAAACCTATTCTCTTAAATCATCCCGCCCTTGCCTTCTCCCAAAGAGTCCAAAAGTCTGTTCTTTATATCTGTGTCTCTTTTGCAGTCTCGCATATAAGGTCATCATTACCATCTTTCTAAATTCCATATATATATGTTAATATACCATATTGTTTTTTTTCTTTCTGAGTAACTTCACTCTGTATAATAGGCTCCAGTTTCATCTACCTCATTAGAACTGATTCAAATGCATTCTTTTTAATGGCTGAGTAATATTCCATTGTGTATATGTACCACAGCTTTGTTATCCATTCATCTGCCAATGGACACCTAGGTTGCTTTCATGTCCTAGCTATTGTAAACAGTGCTGTGATGAACATTCGGGTACATGTGTCTCTTTTAATTCTGGTTTCCTTGGTGTGTACGCCCAGCAGTGGGATTGCTGGGTCATATGGCAGTTCTATTTCGAGTGCTATTTTCAGTTTGTAGTAGAGCCTGAAGTCAGGCAGGTTGATTCCTCCAGTTCCAATCTTCTTTCTCAAGATTGCTTTGGCTATTTGAGTTTTTTTTTGTATTTCCATACAAATTGTCAAATTGTTTGTTCTAGTTCTGTGGAAAATACCATTGGTAGCTTGATAGTGATTGCACTGAATCTGTAGATTGCTTTGGGTAGTGTAATCATTTTCACTAAATTGATTCTTATGATCCATGAACACGGTAAATTTCTCCATCTATTTGTGTCCTCTTTGATTTCTTTCATGAATGTTTTATAGTTTTCTATATATAGGTCTTTTGATTCTTTATGTAGATATATTCCTAAGTATTTTATTCTTTTCATTGCAATGGTGAATGGAATTGTTTCTTTAATTTCTGTTTTCTCATTGTTAGTGTATAGGAATGCAAGAGATTTCTATCTCTTAATTTTATATCCTGCAACTACTATATTCATTCATTAGCTCTAGTAATTTTCTGGTGGAGTCTTTAGGGTTTTCTCTGTAGAGGATCATGTCATCTGCAAACAGTGAGTTTTACTTCTTCTTTTCCAAACTGGATTCCTTTTATTTCTTTTTCTACTCTGATTGCTCTGGCCAGAACTTCCAAAAATATGTTAAATAGTAGGTGAGAGTGGGCACCCTTGCCTTGTCCCTGACTTTAGGGGAAATGCTTTCAGTTCTTCACCATTGAGGATAATGTTTGCTGTGGGTTTATTATGTATAGCTTTTATTATGTTGAGGTATGTACCTTCTATTCCTGCTTTCTGGAGAGTTTTTTCTTTTTCTTTTTAAAATCATAAATGGATGTTGAATTTTGTCAAAGGCTTTTTCTGCATCTAATGAGATAATTACATGGTTTTTATCTTTCAGTTTGTTAATGTGGTGTATTATACTTATTGATTTGTGGATATTAAAGAATCCTTGTATCCCTGGGATAGAGTCCACTTGGTCATGATGTATGATCTTTTTAATATGTTGTTGGATTCTGTCTGCTAGAAATTTGTTAAGGATAGAATAACCAACAAATCATAGAAGAAATAAAAAAAAGAATAAAAATATGCATAGAAATGAATGAAAATGAAAACACAACAACCCAAAACCTATGGGACAGTGTAAAAGCAGTGCTAAGGGGAAGGTTCATAGCAATACAGGCTTACCTCAAGAAACAAGAAAAAAGTCAAATAAATAACCTAACTCCACACCTAAAGCAACTAGAAAATGAAGAAATGAAGAACCCCAGGGTTAGTAAAAGGAAAGAAATTTTTAAAATTCGGGCAGAAATAAATGCAAAACAAAACAAAACAAAAACAAAAGAGAACATAGCAAAAATCAACACAAGAAAATGACTAGACCATTCAGGTATGACCTAAATCAAATCCTTATGACTATACAGTGGAAGTGAGAAATAGATTTAAGGGACTAGGTCTGATAGACAGAGTGCCTGATGAACTATGGATGGAGGTTTGTGACATTGTGCAGGAGACAGAAATCAAGAACATCCCCAAGAAAAAGAAATGCAAAAAACAAAATGGCTGTCTGAGGAGGCCTTACAAATACTGTGAAAAGACAGGAAGTGAAAAGCAAAGGAGAAAAGGAAAGATATACCCATTTGAGTGCAGAGTTCCAAAGAGTAGCAAGGAGTGATAAGAAAACCTTCCTCAGCAATCAATGAAAAGAAATATAGGAAAACAACAGAATGGGAAAGACTAGAGATCTCTTCAAGAAAATTAGAGATACAAAGGGAAGGTTTCATGCAAAAATGGGCTCAATAAAGAACGGAGAAAAACATCTATTTCTGCTTTATTGACTATGCCAAAGCCTTTGACTGTGTGGATCACAATAAACTGTGGAAAATTCTTCAAGAGATGGGAATGCCAGACCACCTGACTTGCCTCTTGAGAAATCTGTATGCAGGTCAGGAAGCAACAGTTAGAACGGGACATGGAAAAACAAACTGATTCCAAATAGGAAAAGGAGTACGTCAAGGCTGTATACTGTCACCGTACTTATTTAACTTCTATGCAGAGTACATCATGAGAAATGCTGGACTGGAAGAAACACAAGCTGGAATCAAGATTGCTTGGAGAAATATCAGTAACCTCAGATATGCAGATGACACCACCCTTATAGCAGAACATGAAGAGGAACTAAAAAAGCCTCTTGATGAAAGTGAAAGAGGAGAGTGAAAAAGTTGGCTTAAAGCTCAACATTCAGAAAATGAAGATCATGGCATCTGGTCCCATCACTTCATGGGAAATAGATGGGGAAACAGTGGAAACAGTGGCAGACTTTTTATTTTTGGGGGCTCCAAAATCACTGCAGATGGTGACTGCAGCCATGAAATTAAAAGATGCTTACTCCTTGGAAGAAAAGTTATGACCAACTTAGATAGCATATTCAAAAGCAGAGACATTACTTTGCCGACTAAGGCCCATCTAGTCAAGGCTTTGATTTTTCCAGTAGTTATGTATGGATGTGAGAGTTGGACTGTGAAGAAGACAGAACGCTGAAGAATTGATGCTTTTGAAGTGTGGTGTTGGAGAAGACTCTTGAGAATCCCTTGGACTGCAAGGAGATCCAATCAATCCATTCTGAAGGAGATCAGCCCTGGGATTTCTTTAGAAGGAATGGTGCTAAAGTTGAAACTCCAGTACTTTGGCCACCTCATGCGAAGAGTTGACTCATTGGAAAAGACTCTGATGCTGGGAGGAATTGGGGGCAGGAGGAGAAGGGGATGAGAGAGGATGAGATCTCTGGATGGCATCACGGACTCGATGGATGTGAGTCTGAGTGAACTCCGCCAGTTGGTGATGAGCAGGGAAGCCTGGCGTGCTGCGATTCATGGGGTCGCAAAGAGTCAGACATGACTGAGTGACTGAACTGAAGTGAACTGAACAGAAGCAGAAAATATTAAGAAGAGGTGGCAAGAATACAGAGAAGAACTGTACAAAAAAGATCTTCAAGACCCAGATAATTAAGAAGGTATAATCATTCACCTAGAGCCAAACATCCTGGAATGTAAAGTGAAGTGGGCCTTAGGAAGCATCACTACGAACAAAGATAGTGGAGGTGATGGAAATCGAGCTGAGCTATTTCAAACCCTGAAAGATGATGTTGTGAAAGTGCTGCACTCAGTGTGCCAGCAAATTTGGAAAACTCAGTTTGGCCACAGGATTGGAAAAGGTCAGTTTTCATTTCAATCTCAAAGAAAGGCAATCCAAAGAATTGTCAGACTATCGCACAATTGAACTCATCTCACATGCTAGGAAAGTAGTGCTCAAAATTATCCAAGCCAGGCTTCAGCAATACATGAACTGTGAACTTCCAAATGTTCAAGATGGTTTTAGAAAAGGCAGAGGAACCAGAGATCAAATTGCCAACATCTGCTGAATCATTGAAAAAGCAAGAGAGTTCCAGAAAAACATCTATTTCTGTTTTACTGACTATGCCAAAGCCTTTGACTGTTTGGATCACAATAAACTGTGGACAATCCTGAAAGAGACAGGAATACCAGACCACCTGACCTGCCTCTTGAGAAACCTATATGCAGGTCAGGAAGCAACAGTTAGAACTGGACATGGAACAACAGACTGTTTCCAAAGAGGAAAAGAGTACGTCAAGGCTGTATATGTCACCCTGCTTATTTAACTTATATGCAGAGTACATCATGAGAAATGCTGGGCTAGTGGAAGCACAAGGTGGAATGAAGATTGCTTGGAGAAATATCAATAACCTCAGATATGCAGATGACACCACCCTTATGGTAGAAAGTGAAGAAGAACTAAAGAGCCTCTTGAGGAAAGTGAAAGAGGAGAGTGAAAAAATTGGTTTAAAGCTCAACATTCAGAAAACTAAGATCACGTCATCAGGTCCCATCACTTCATGGCAGATATATGGGGAAACAGTGGAAAGAGTGGCTGACTTTACTTTTCTGGGTTCCAAAATCACTACCGATGGTGATTGCAACAATGATATTAAAAGACACTTACTTCTTGGAAGGAAAGTTATTGCAACCTAGATAGCATATTCAAAAGCAGAGACATTTCTTTGCCAACAAAGGTCCATCTATTCAAGGTTATGGTTTTTCCAGTGATCATGTATGGATGTGAGATTTGGACTTTGAAGGAAGCTGAGTGCTGAAGACTTGATGTTTTTGAACTGTGGTGTTGGAGGAGACTCTTGAGAGTCCCTTGGACTGCAAGGAGATTCACCCAGTCCATTCTAAAGGAGATCAGTCCTGGGTGTTCATTGGAAGGGCTGATGCTAAAGCTGAAACTCCAATACTTTGGTCATATGATGCGAAGAGCTGACTCATTGGAAAATACCCTGAATCTGGGAAAGACTGAAGGCAGGAGGGGAAGGGGATGACAGAGGGTGAGACATTTGGATGGCATCATCAGCTCAATGGACATGGGTTTGGGTGGCTCTGGGAGTTGATGATGGACAAGGAGGCTTGGCATGCTGCGCTTCATGGGGTCACAAAGTGTTGGAGACGACTGAGCGACTGAACTGAACTGAAAAGGTGGTTCTTTGAGAAGATAAAATTGAGAAACTATTAGCCAGACTCATCAAGAAACAAAGGGAGATGAATCAAATCAACAAAATTAGAAATGAAAATGGAGAAATCACAACAGACAAAACAGAAATAAAGAGGACCACAAGAGACTGCTATCAGCAACTCTATGCCAATATAATGGAAAACTTGGAAGAAATGGACAAATTCTTAGAAAAATACAGGTTTCCAAAACTGAACCAGGGAGAAATAAAAGATCTAAACAGACCAATCAGAAGCACGGAAATTGAAACTGTAATCAGAAATCTTCCAGCAAACAAAAACCCAGAACCAGATGGCTTCAGAGCTGAATTTTACCAAAAATTTAGAGAAGAGCTAACACACATCTTACTCAAAATTTTCTAAAAAATTGCAGAAGGTCAACTTCCAAACTCATTCTATGAGGCCACCATCACCCTAATACCAAAAGCAGAAAAAGATGCCACAAAAAAAAAAAAAAAAAGAAAGAAAAGAAAAGAAAAGAAAAAAAAAACTATAGGCCAATATCACTGATGATCTTTTTGTATAGTTCTTCTGTGTATTCTTGCCAACTCTTCTCAATATCTTCTGCTTCTGTTAGGTCCATACCATTTCTGTCAGTGTTTATTGAAGAAAATATATTAATCTTTTTTAAAGTTTAATAAATTGCTGTTGTTTCTATGATAGTAACCAAGTGCCTCATCACACTGAACAAGTCTGCCTTTGATCTCATTCTTTCAACCTTGCCAGAATTGTCTCAATATTATTTATTTTGCTGTGAGGATTATACATTTTCAGAATTTTAGTTTCATTAATCTTTCCTGAAGGACTTCATGAATGCTGACTTTTGAATCAACCTACACCATACCTTCTCCCAATGAGTTAGTTATTCCTAACCCTTGATGGCTCTACCCAAATATCAGGGCCCTAAATCTATAGACTAGATCTGGTTTCTGAGCTATAAGCTCCCAAAGATATTATGGCAGTTCTCACAATGGCAATTCAGCAATTAACTGTGCATTTAGCTTCTTAAAGTCTTGTCATTTTGCCATCACGTAAGCTTCATAGGCACATAACAGGCTTCTCTGTTTCACCACCCCAGTGTTTCAAATTAAGTGAAGGGAAGTTGAGATTAATTTAAAGCAACCATAATAAATTTTTTTTGGTACACTTCTTGTGCAACCAAGTGTTGTAAGTAACTCAAATTGTTGTATTTTTCAAAATTATAATTAAATTTATAGAGGATAGGAAACTAATTATAACTCTAAAATAAGTATAATTCCTGAATCACATGGTGGCTCTATTTTCACTTTTTGAGAAACCTCCATACTGTCTTTTATGATGGTTGTGCCAATTTCTAGTTCAATCAGCACTTCATGAAGCTTCCCTTTTCTCTATATGCTTACCAGTTTCTTGAAAGATCCCTTAGTTTTGTTTGTCTGAGAAATGTTTATTTCATCCTCACTTTTGGAGGATAATTTTGCATGATACAGAATTCTAGGTTGATCCCCCCCCCCCCAAGACTCTACTCTCTTCTTGTTTGCTTGATTTATTAGGAGAAGTTACATGAAATTCTTATCTTCACTCCTCCTTAGGGAAGGTTATTCTCCCCAGCCCCACTGGCTTCTAGTTCCTTTCAATATTCTTTCTTTTTTTTTGTCCTAAAGTTTCACTTCAAGTATCATTGCTTCAAATATTCAAAACTATTCTTGTTTCAAATCTGTTTTTGCTCTTTAATTTCTTTCTTCTTTTTATGATATTGTCATTATTTGATTTGTCCTACAGTTTATGGATATTCTGTTCTGCTATTTAAAAAAAATCCAGTTTATTATTAATTTTGAAAGTTTCTATTGAGATATCCTCAGGAGTATCTTTCCTGAGCATTGTCCAGTCTACTAATAAGCATTCTTCATTTTGTTAGAGTAGACCACTCTTGATCTCAAGAATTTATGTTTTATTCTTTCTCAATGTTTCTGTCTGCTTACATTACATACCTATTCTTGCATGCTACCTATTTTATCCATTAGAACCCTTTGCACATTAATCACTATTTTGAATTACCAGTCTCATAATTCTAACATCCCTGTTCGATCTGAGTCTAATCTGATGCTTTCTCTGTCTCTTCAAACTGTTTCTTTGCCTTTTAGTATGCTTTATAATTTTTTCTTAATAGGCAAACATGATCTTATGGGTGGAAAGAGCGCCAATAACTGACCTTTAGGAGTAAAGTGTGAGTGTAGAATGGAAGTCTTTCAGTGAGACTTTTCCTCTGTAGTGTGAACTTTACCAGTGCTTCTTATGTTATCCCTGTCTCCATGAAATTAAAAGACACTTGTTCCTTGGAAGAAAAGCTATGAAAACCTAGATGGGATATTAAAAAGCAGAGATATTACTTTGCCAACAAAGGTCCATATAGTAAAGCTATGATTTGATTTTTCCAATTGTCATGTATGGATGTGAACGTTGGACCATAAGGAAGGTTGAGTACTGAAATATTTATGCTTTCAAACTGTGGTGTTGGAGAAGGATTTTGAGAGTCTCTTGGACAACAAGGAGATCAAACCAGTTAATCCTAAGGGAAATCAACTAAATATTCATTGGAAGGACTAATGCTAAGGCTGAAGCGCCAATACTTTGGCCACCTGATGCAAAGAGTTGACACGCTGAAAAAGAACCTGATACTTGGAAAGATTAAAGACAGGAGAAGGGGACAACAGAAGATGAAATGGTTGGATGGCAGCTCACCAACTCAATGAACATAAGTTTGAGCAAACTCTGGGAGATGGTGAAGGATAAGGAAACCTGGCATGCTGGTTGCAAAGAGTCAAGACACGATTGAGCAACTGAACAACACCAATAACCCTCACCTGGGACAAGAAGTGTAGAGTGAACTGGGTATTTCTCTTTCCCTAGTTCGGTTAGACTCTGAAAAAAAAAAAAGAAAGAAACTCGTATAGGCTCTGGTAAAATACTCTCTTGAAGGTAAGTCTTATTTAAAAAGATAGAAAGCTTTGGCATATTTCAAAATGGTATCTCCCACACTCCCACAGAAGAAGTAAAAGAATACATTCTTCCAGGTTTCAGTTTAAAAATTTGTTCAAGCTCCTGAAGGTACAACTCCAAGTTTGGGGCCTCATCATAACTGTGAACTTTGGAGTTTTTAATTCTTAGATTTATCTACACTGAGCCTCCAGAAATTCATCAATTATAATTCAGATTTTCCTGTCCAGCACTGGTTTCCACAGAGGTTTCTTCTCATGGATTTCTGATCCAATAATTTGTGATTCTCTGTATTCACCTGTTGGCCTCTCCAATTTGGGGTGAGCCATTTGCCTTAGGACTTCGCTTCTCTGACAGATATAAGAAGAGTTGTTGATTTTTCAGCTTTATATTTATTGTTAGAATGGAGTGATGCCATTAAATTTTATGCAGAACAAACAATTTTCTATTTAGTCATCCCTATCTTTCTATCTTGCAAAACAGCCATAACTTAATTCAGGAATCTTCCTGTCTCAATGTGGTGGCAATCTTTCAGGAGAGATGGTCTTATCCATCTTGAATTGGATCTGGATCATATTTGGTCTAGCTGATCATTATGTATATATTTTTCTTTGGTTGGCACTGGTTTAGAAATGGATATATTGCACAATTCTGTTTAAGGAAGTTTCAGAGCTCTCTTTCTACTGTACATTATTCTGTCTGAGTGTGATATCTGAAATTTCCACAGCGACCTTGAAAATTTAAGTGGGATGTGCTGAGTTTAGCACATTAGTAATATGGATGATGTTATCAAGTTGTTGAATTAATCAGATCCTGGAGCCAGTTCTATGAGTTTTTTTTTATGAAAAACACTCTCATTTTATAATTATTTGTACGCAATTTGGAAAACTCTTTCATAAGGTTTTTCTGGAACTTATTCTTGAGTGTAACTAACTTGATTCACAAACAAATGGGTAAACAAAATAATAGGTACACTTTTTTTTCTTAAAACCATCTTTCAGTTATGTCTTTCCTTTATCAAAGAGAGAGCATTTCCCTCCATAGGATTTAATTTTGAAGCAATATTTTATAGGAAGTAAGACCCAGTTTTCCCTACAGCCAGTTCCTCCAATCAGCAAGTGTGTGAAAGCCTCTTATCCTCATAGATCTGAGGGCTGACCAAAGAAACAATAACTACAATCCCATTTTCTTTCTTTCAGGAAGAAAGTCACAATCATAGAATGATCAAATGGATCACAGCTTTGTCATGGCAAAGCGGCTTGCATAGCTCAGTTAAGCTATGAGCTACGCAATGTAGGGCCATCCAACATGGACAGGTCATGGTGGAGAGTTTTGATAAACTCTGATCCACTGGGGAAGGAAATGGCAAACTACTCCAGTATGTTTGCCTCAAAAACCCCATGTACAGTATGAAAAGGCAAAAAGACATGACACTAGAAGATGAGCCCCTCAGGTCAGTATGGTACTGGGGAAGAGCAGAGAAATAGCTCCAGAAGAATGAAGAAGCTGGACCAAAGTGGAAATGGTGCTCCGTTGTGGACGTATTTGGTGGTGAAAGTAAAGTCCAGTGCTGTAAAGAACAGTATTGCATAGGAACCTGGAAAGTTAGGTCCAAGAATCAAGGTAAATTGGACTTGGTCAAACAGGAGATGGCAAGAGTGAACATCAACCTTTTAGGAATCAGTGAACTAAAATGGATGGGGATGGGAGAATTTAATCCAGATGACCATTATATCTACTACTGTGGGCAAGAAGCCTTTAGAAGAAATGGAATAGCCCTCATAGTAAAAAAAAAAAAAAAAAAAAAAAAAAAGGTGCTTGGGAGAAATATTATATATGGCAGAAGGATCTTGGTTCATTTCCGATGCACACTATTCAACACCAGAATAATCCAAATTTATTCCTCAACCACTAGTGCCAAATAAGCTGAAGTTAAACAATTCTATGAAGACTTACAAGACCTTGTAGAGATAATATCAAAAAAGATGTCCTTTTCCTCATAGGGGAATGGAAAGCAAAAGTAGGAAGTCAAGAGATACCTGGGGTAACAGGCAGGTTTGGCCTTGGAGTGAAAAATGAAGCAGGGCAAAGGCTAATAGTTTTTTCAAGAGAATAAACTGGTCATAACAAACACTCTCTTTCAACAATATGAGAGAAAACTACATATGGACATCACCACGTGGTCAACAATGAAATAAGTTTAATTATATTTTTTGCAACTGAAGATGGAGAAGCTCTATATAGTCAGAAAAAACAAGGCTGGGAGCTGACTGTGACACAGATCATGAACTCCTTATTGAAAAATTCATGCTTAAATTAAAGAAAGTAGGGAAAATCACTAGACCCCTCAGGTACGATATAAATCAAATCCCTTATGATTATGTAGTGGAGATGATGGATAGACTCAAGTGATTAAATCTGGTAGGCAGATTGCCTGAAGAATAATGGATGGAGGTTCACAAAATTGTGTAGGAGTCAGTGACCATTCCCAAGAAAAAGAAATGCTAGTGGGGAAGGTGATTGTCTAAAGAGACCTTTACAAATAGCTGAGAAAAGAAGAGAAGCTAAATGCAAAGGAGAAAGGGAAAGATATACCCAACTGAATGCAGACTTCCAGAGAATAGAAAGGCAAGATAAGAAAGTTTTCTTCAATGAACAATGGGAAGAAATAGAGAAAAACAATACAATGAGAAAGACTAGTGATCTCTTCTAGAAAATTGGATATACCAAGAGAACACTTCATGCAAGGATGGGCACAATAAAGGACAGAAAACCTAAGGACCTGAAAGAAGTAGAAGAAATTACAAAGAGGTCGCAAGAATACACAGAAGAACTATACAAGAAAGGTCTTCATGACCTGGATGACCATGATGATGTGGTCTTCATTTAGAGCCAGACATTCTGGAGTGTGAAGTCAAGTGGGCCTTAGGAAGCATTGCTACAAGCAAAGCTAGTGATAGTGATATAATTTCATCTGAGCTATTTCAAATCTTAAAAAGAAGTTGCTGTTAAAGTGCTGCACTCAATATGCCAGCATATTTGGAAAACTCAGCAGTGGTCACAAGAATGGAAAAGTCAGTTTTCATTCCAATCTCAAAGAAGGACAGTGCCCCAAAATGCTCAAACTACCCTACACTTGCTCTCATTTCACATGCTAGCGAGGTAATGCTCAAAAACCTTCAAGCTAAGCTTCAGCAGTATGTGAACTGATAAATCCCAAATGTACAAGCTGACTTAGAAAAGGCAGAAGCAGCAGATATCAAATTGCCAATATCCATTGGATTGTAGAGACAGCAAGGGATTCTAGAAAACCTATACTTCTGTTTCATTGATTACCCTAAAAGCTTTTGACTGTGTGGACGACAATAAACTGGAAAATTCTTAAAGAGATGGGAATACCTTTCCTGTGTCCTGAGAAACTTGTATGGAGGTCAAGAAGTAACAGTTAGAACTGCACATGGAACAATGGACTGGTTCCAAATTGGAAAAGGAGTGCAACAAGGCTGTATACTGTCACCCTGTTTATTTAACTTACATGCAGAGTACATCATGCAAAATGCTGGGATGGATGAATCACAGGCTTGAATCAGATTTTTGGGAGAAATATCAATAACCTCAGACATGCAGATGATATCCCCCTAATGGCAGAAAACAAGGAAGAACCTCTTGATGAGGGTGAAAGAGGAGAGTGATAAAGCTGGTTTAAAACTCAGCATCAAAAAACTAAGATCACGGCATTCAGTCCAATCACTTCATGGTAAATAGAAGGGGAAAAAAATGGAAATAGCAACAGATTTTTTTTTCTTTGGCTCCAAATCACTGCAGATGGTGACAGCAATCATGAAATGAAAAGATGTTTGTTCCTTGTTGGAAACTATGACAAACATAGACAGCGTACTAAAAAGCAGAGACATCACATTTCTGACAGAGGTCCATATAGTCAGTGTATGGTTTTTCCAGTAGTCATGTATGGATGTGAGATTTGGACCACAAAGGAAACTGGGCATCAAAGAATTAATGCTTTCAAATTGTGCTGGAGAAGACTCTTGAGAATTCCTTGGACTGCAAGGAGATCAAACTAGTCAATCTTAAAGGAAAACCATCCTGAATATACATTGGAAGGACTGATGCTAAAGCTGAAGCTCCGATACTTTGGCCACCTTATGCAAACAGCTGACTCATTCGAAAAGACCTTGATGCTGGGAAAGATTGAAGGCAGGAGGAGAAAGGGGTAATGGAGGATGAATCGGTTGGATGGCATCACCAACTCAGTGGACATGAGTTTGAGCAAGCTCTGGGATTGTAAAAGGCAAGGAAGCCTGGTGTGCTCAATCCAGGGTTTGCAGAGTTGGACATGACTTAGTGACTGATCAAAACAAAGGAAGAAGCATTAGTAATTAATAAGTTGAAAATTGAAATAAAACTTTCTTATTTCCAGTACTTATGCACAATGACAAGTTATCTAACTTTCTATTCTTCAGCTTCCTCATATGTAAAATAGTAATGGGACCTACCTCAGGGTTACTGTGGAGATTAAATGGGATAATCTATATAAAATTCTTAGCAAGTATCTAAAACTTGTAAAATAGTAGTTGCTCAGTTGTGTATGACTCCTTGCAACCCCATGGACTTTACTCTGCCAGGCTTCTCTGTCAATGGAATTCTCCAGGCATAAATACTGGATTGAGTATCCCTTCCTTTCTCCAGGGGATCTTCCTGACCTAGGGATCAAACTTGGTCTCCTCCATTGCAGGCATAATCTTTTACTTTCTGAGCCACTAGCAAAGCCTCAACATTGTAAGCACTGAGTAAATGTTACTTGTTATTATAAGTAATATTTTATATTTCTGAATTGCAGCATTATCTACTAATTTTTCTCTGCTTTTCAAGGTAATCAAGCTTCCCTGGTGGCTCAGAGGTTAAAGCATCTGCCCGCAATGCAAGAGATCTGGATTCGATCCCTGGGTCGGGAAGATCCCCTGGAGAAGGAAATGGCAACCCACTCCAGTGTTCTTGCCTGGAGAATCCCATGGACGGAGGAGCCTGGTGGGCTACAGTCCATGGGGTTGCAGAGTCGGACACAACTGAGCAACGTCACTTCACTTCACTTTCAAGGTAATCAAGTTCCTACAAGGAAAAGTTATATGGGAATAAAATTATTCCCAGATAATATACCTCCAGACTATACATGCTTAAAAGCATTCTCAATCTGTATAATACTATGAGAAAGAAATTAGATTTGTTTCAGCTAAACCATTTTAGAAATAACCTTAGATTTTAGGATTGGCTTTTAATCCTATTTTCACTGCTGAATTTCTCTCCTTCAAATTAAAATAGCAGAACAAACATTTACATGGTGTTTTTTTTTGTTTGTTTGTTTGTTTGTTTGTTTTTTTGCCACTTGGCTATGCTTGTGGGATTTTAGTTCCCTGACCAGGGACTGAACTCATTGGCAGGGAGAGCATGGAGTCTTAGTGACTGGACTACCAGGAAATTCCCTACATGATGCTATTCTTAAGAATAAAATTTATTGACAAAAACTTAGTTCTCAGTTTATAGCAGCTTAGAGGTGTTGACTACTGAACATGAGGCCAAGATTGTGATATCTTATATTCTTTGCAAAATAATTCTTGAAAATGAATATAGCAGTTAAATGGAAGTCCCATCTACATATCTCAACATAATATGCTATTTAGTTTTTAACACTGATATGTACTTATGTAAGTATGATATGTGAAAGTATGAAAATAAGATTGCCATTTCCAAGATATTAGTACGTTCCATTGCTTCTCTTTGTAACATGGCTTTAAAAATGCATTTTCCTGACACTCTTATCCATTTATTTCTTAGAATTTTTTTTAAAGCAATAGACCCAATGATTCCCTCTCATACCCTTTCCTCATTTTATTCTCAATAATGACTCTTTGGGGAGCAATGCTATGGGGAATGAGATTGATTACCCATCACTGCTTCTGATGTGCTGTTTAACCAAGCTGGTGAACCATAGACTGTCATCATAGAGGGCATCAAATCAACAGTGTGTGCCATGCAGCCTACAGTCCTGTGCACCTAATAATAACGAGAATTCTTTTAGCTCATTAGACAGCCCAAGGAACTGCTAAGTAAAATTCAAGACAAAAATATATAATTCTGGGTAATCTATGTCACTAAATAGGTTGAAAAGTAGGGTCTCAGGTATATGACTTCCTGATTTAAACCTTATGATGGTCAAAGGAATTACAGACTTTAAATTACATTAAGGGAAAAGATGTGTTTCAGGTTTGGACTTAAATACATGATGACTTTTTTTAAGATTCATAATTATCAGTAGCAGTAACTTGTCTCCCAAATCATTCTCCAAAATGACAACTTATTGAGCTGTTTTTTTACTTCATTTTAAAATCCTTCTTTGACCCCATACCATGCTCTTTTCTTTGAAGATTTTGGGAAACTATTTGGAAAGGAAAAAAATCTATCTATCTATCTATCTATCTATCTATATATATATATCTATATATATCTATATATCTATCTTAAGTCCTCACATGTGTTGGTTAATTGCTTCACATATTAACATTTTACCTTCCAGTGAGACTGTCAGATTTTCAAAGAAGACATCCGTGGTTTCTTTTTATTTTCTGTATTACAGTGGTCACACTATACACAGTCTTGTATGTAGAATTTAATTAGTAGAATTATGCTAAACTTCTTATTCTACTGAAGTAGTTGGAGTAAATTAAATTTTATTAAGTAATTTTGTTTGGAGTTTATTTTATGATGAAGGCTATTTGCAATGCAAAGCTAGTCATACCTGTTCACACAAAACACTTTTGTTTTCTCTAAGTATACATTGGATATGGTTTAAAAACAGAAATGAAAAACTTTTTAAATAGACATAGCTTATCAAAGCACCCCTTTCACTTATTGAAAAAATCTTGCACAAAACCCAAACTTTTGTACAAAACATTTCTGTTTACTTATACAGAAATATCCAAAGGCATTAAACATTTCTGAGAACATCTATATTGCCAATAGAATATATTGAAAAGCAGAGACATTAATTTGCCAACAAAGGTCTGTCTAGTCAAGGCTATGGTTTTTCCAGTGGTCATGTATGGATGTTAGAGTTGGACTGTGAAGAAAGCTGAGTGCGGAAGAATTGATGCTTTTGAACTGTGGTGTTGGAGAAGACTCTTGAGAGTCCTTTGGATTGCAAGGAGATCAGCCCTAGAACCTCTTTGGAAGGAATGATGCTGAAGCTGAAACTTCAGCACTTTGGCCACCTCATGCGAAGAGTTGACTCATTGGAAAAGACCCTGATGCTGGGAGGGATTGGTGGCAGGAGGAGAAGGGGACGACAGAGGATGAGATGGCTGGATGGTAACACTGACTCGATGGACGCGAGTCTGAGTGAACTCCTGGAGTTGGTGATGGACAGGGAGGTCTGGCGTGCTGCGATTCATGGGGTCACAAAGAGTCGGACACGACTGAGTGACTGAACTGACTGAACTGGCTGACTGAAACATTAATATGGGGCCTTCCCTTGTGACTCAGCTGGTAAAGAATCCGCCTGCAATGTGGGAGCCCCGGGTTTGATCCCTGGGTTGGGAAGATCTCCTGGTGAAGGGAAAAACTACCTACTCCAGTATTCTGGCCTGGAAAATTCCATGGACTGTATAGTCCATTGGATCACAAAGAATCAGACGCAACAGAGCGACTTTTACTTTCACTTACACATTAATATGGAATGCAATATGAAGGCAATTTTTTCTATTATTTTTAAGAAAAACTAAATGGGGAAATTTTTATAATCTTAAAAATTCAAAACCCGTTCTATTTGAAACTCAATGTAACAGTAGCATTTTAAAATAAATTGCTAATTCCTACCATTCCTTGAAATTAATTGAACAAAAACAACCTTTTCCTTTTTCTGTATTTCCCTGTCAAAGCTTGTCATTTTCTCCTCTTGACAAAGCTTCTATTTTTACCCTTTCTAATTGTATTCTGATTTTGAAGAGAGGGTCTGAAACATAATAGATGGTAAAAAAATTTTATAGGAAAATCAAATGATTGAAAAAATCACTCCACACATTAATTGTTTTTGTTTTCTTTTGTGGACATTTTATAATATATTGGATAAAATTGTCAGCATATTTCACAATAATTTTGTTTTTTCCTTTCCATATTAAATTTACAAAATATAAAGGAAATATAATAACATAGAAAGAAAGCAACCTATTTGGCTTCTTTGCTTGATAAGTGTGTTTAGACATTGATGATGTTAGTGCTTTTAAAGTCACTACAGGCAAAAACACCACTAAACCTCATAGATAGTCTTTTAACTTTATATGTGCATTATGTGAGGTAGCTTAATGAAGAAGGAGGGAATATAAGAAAGAATAATATGCACTTTAATAAATCATATATCCTTGTGCTATTTAAATGTTTCTTCAAGGTTGATTGAAACTTTAACCTCAGTCTCAATAAAAAAGAAAAGCTTCAAATTTGCCAGACCTTGAATTTTTACAACACTATGTTGAATTATGCAGTGATCAGTCAATTATTCATCTCCCTCAGCCTGAGATAGCTGTGCTTTGAAAAGCATGCAAAAATGGGGCTACAGAATGTGATGCTGTGTCAACACATTTCACTCAGGATTGCTTACAAGACAAATTTTTGTTTCAACATTGATTCTAGTTTTCTTGATGTTTGCTTCTAATAAGGTACCTGTTACAAATCAATTTCAGTTTGCATGCTTTAGTTTCTGATTCAGGATGATACACTGCCAAAATGACATTACTGCCTTTCCATAGATTTCTACACCCGCCTGAGAAATAGAGATCTTTCATATTTCAAGATAATCTTAACATAAGGTTTGCAAAACAAACTTACTTTTTCTGCTAAGGAAACAAGGAAGAATGAATTTATGTGCAATAGTTGGAATTCTTAAAATATTTCATCAATAAAATAAATAGAAGGATGCAGAAATACAAGTGTGCTGGCTTCTAACAAATCTATTATAAAGGAAGGATTCTATTCAGGAAGCAGAGGAGAGAAATATCACAGCAATGATTGAGGGTGCTTTGGAATTTGAAGCCTGAGTTAGAATCATGATTCTGTGATTTACCAATTCTTTCTCCTAGGGCAAATAAAATTACCTGCTGGAGCCTCAGATATCTCACTGTTTTAACAGGGAAAACACACACATAAGAGGGTTAGAAAAATTATATAATAGAATGCATGTTGAGTGTTTAAAACACAACATTTGGCTCCAGGTAAACACTCAAAAACTTGAACCTATTTTAATTAACTGACCATTGGAGTCTAGAAGGGAAATTCACATAGATGTTTAGACTTTAGGACACACAATTTCTTAAACTGGCAAATATGACAAAATGTCCTGTTTTAATTAATGAATGAGTTCTGTCCAAACTACTCTGTCCAAGAATATATGAGTATATTTACATTTAATGGGAAATATGAAGAGCTGGAAGGGCACTTATATTAGCTACTTCTTCTGATTACGCATAATATCAGCTTTGTCTGTAGCATATTCCTTTCCAATGAAGTTATCTTGCTTGGCTTTTCTAGGACCTTTCTGGCACTAGTGGAACATTTAGATATCCAACATAAATTATGAAATTCAAGTCTCAGTTGATTTCCTGTTGAAAGTAAGTATTCCTAGGCAGCTCAAATCTGACAGTAATATCACCCCCATATGTTCAAGGAAAACTACCTGAATAGAATTGAAAGTCTGGCACCTTGTCAGTTCAGATACACACTGCTTAGTTTTAGTTTTAACTTTGAATATTTAACAAAGTTGACTTGCTTTTTCAGTTTAAAGATAATATCAAAAGGGTATACATTGTCAAATGGGCTGCAAAATAATAAACAATTTATTTCAAAATTGGCAAACAAAAGTAAGTAAAGAATTATATTGCCACCTTTAATAAACC
Organism: Capra hircus; assembly: GCF_001704415.2. Lineage (NCBI taxonomy): Eukaryota > Metazoa > Chordata > Mammalia > Artiodactyla > Bovidae > Capra > Capra hircus. Next base: position 40,492,499 of record NC_030819.1, read on the forward strand.
AAATTAGCCACCATATTTCTGAAACTAATTATATCTGATAGCTATAGGATTAAAAGGGTTACAAACTAGTTTTACCAAGTGCATACAACATTGAATAATCTAGATATACATTTATTCCTTGCTAAATATTTTTATAATAAAACAAGCCAAGTTAATTAACACAAAAGTTGTTAGACCAGATTCACACTGCGTTCCACATAGCAAGGACAGTTGGGGAAGAAATATCTGACAAACTCAAGAAGAGCTATTTCACTGTACAGAATATGAGCTTATCTGCATCATTGCTTTCAAAGGTATAATTCTCTCTTGTAAGAAATACTGAGTAAAAATCAGTGGAGCAGGGGTTAATGAATCTAGGACCAAATGAATCTGGGTATTGGCTCCATTAATCAAAAAAAAAAAAAAGAAGAAGAAGAAGAAAACTGCCGATGTCATTTATTTAAATAACATCTTAAAATACATATCCAATAAAGCTGAAAAACCTTAATGGCCATTTACCTCATTCATAGCCTAGTGTTTACCTAGATTTTCCTCACTTCCAGAAATAGTCATTGCAAGCTCATATATATTTATGTCATTACTCTTACAATGTTTGAAGTTAGGGAAGGATAAAGGAATAATTTTGCATTATCCAGAATTCTATCAAGAGAAAAAAAAAACAAATATACGAAGGAGGGCAGTGAAACATGGAAAGCAAGCACACAGATTTGGGAGTTAAATGATGTGCATTTACATCAACCTCCATCACTTCCAAATCTTTGTTTGTGTAACTGTGGCCAAGCGATCAACCTAAATAGATCTTTATTTGCTAACCTAAAAATGGTGATTATCATATTTAGCTCAAAGGGTTATCTTAGGATAAAATGAGGTACTCATACTATAAATACTTACTATATTTATATACTGTACTTGCATAGTATATATATTTATATATATACTATATGTATTTATATACTATATAAATTGTATAAATATATATTTATACATACTATAAGTGCTCATATAAAAGACTTCTTATATTCTTTAGTATATGGCACATGCTTGAACATGATATTGCTAATTATCTTGATGGCTTGAAAACAGAGGGAAGAAGTTATTTTTCAAAAAACTTTGAAACTATAATTCTAATATATTTCTAACATACAATTTCTATTAGCTTTATGTGATTTAAATTAACATATTTTCTCTATTTTCTTTGTTGTTTCCTTTTTATCTTCCCTTCTTATTTTGTCAAACAACTCTCTACCTACTATCTATAGTACTATATATATATATATATATATATACACATATCTGTGCATCTATCTCTCCATATTTCATAAGTATACATATATGGGTTTATAGCCATTTCTTTTTCACTTTGAAGAGATGGTCCATCTTATTTTTTCCAACTGTTCTTTCTTTTTGTAAAATGGGTCTATATGTTATATTCATTGGTGGAGATGTCCAAAAAGTACAGATAAATGTGTCTATGCTAGACCTGAGTCAGAATTCTCAGGTGTGGGATATAAGAATGATTATTTAAAATTTTAAAGAGAGAATTTCTCAGGTATATTGATATATAAGAAGTAGTGAGGTAGAATATTTGCTGTTTCTATTATGCAGTTCTGCCAATATATGAAGCCCAGTAAATAAGAACAAAGAATAAAAATATGGCAATTCACTGAAATAGTTCTATTTCTGTATTTATTTATTAATGTGCCTCCTTGTTCCTAAAAATGAATTAACCCAATATTTAAAAAATGCTAAAAAATATTTAAATTAAGTGGAGATAAAAAGGAAGTATCAAAAATGGAAAGGAGGGAACTAAAGAGAATTAGGGATGAAAGCTGATTTAAAATAGTCGATGTAGAAAGACTTATGCATTTGTTGACAGACCACAAATTTTATTTTAAGCTTTGTCCAGCCAAAGCCAAGAAAGAAAAATGAGTGATTTTAGTGTTTATACAGTCTATAACATAAAAATAAACCAACAGATAAGGAAGCCTAATTATTCCTTATAGAACAGAACATACCTTCTCCAGTCAGTGTACAGATGATACTGGGTCCAATCAATTGGGCAGATTTCACATACATTTTTTTTGATCAGGAAAATACAAAACTTCCAGAAAAACAGGAAAATTTCTATCTTTATAAAAAGTGCAAAAATCTGATGAATCAAGTCTCTTGGTTCACAAATCAATCTGAAAGTTAAATTCTACTGTAACATCATACACAAAAAACATACTATTCTAAGGGGAAAACTTCTGAATGTAGTTTTCAGTACAACTAATCTTAAATATCTTAAAATTTCAAGACATATATTTTCTAGAAGAGTATTTTCATCTTGGAATGAATTGCTACCTTTCCTCTAATCATACCAGAGGTAATAACATGGTTGCTAAAAGAGCTTCTTCTACTAAAGCTAGTACAAGTGATGAGGCCATTATAGTTTAGGGTATGTTCCATCCTTTTGTAAGAGATAATTCCACATGAGATGACTGTAATAGATACAGTATGCTGTGATATAGTGTACAATAATAGAGTATAATATGGCACTGTATGACTGTAGGCCTTAGAATGACAGTCCTGGGCCAAACAACTTAGGACGATCAATTTGATTTACACTTAAGGCTGATGCAAACCAAGGCACATGAACTTCATGAAATCCATTTAGTCCTACATGCAGTGATGGAGACCTAGAAAATAGTCATTTTCTTTCCATCTTTTCTGGCTGTTCAATTTTTGTTGAGTGCCATATAATGTACTGAAATAAACTGTCAACATACACTGCTGTTGCTCATTGGCAAAAAGCTCTGCTGCTCTTTGGATGGTTGACAAACTGTCCATGGCATCAACATAGAATCTTTATAAGTTTAAAATTAGATATACATCATGCTATAGTGAAATTCTGCTTTAGTGACAATACTATACATATACACACACACATATATATATATATATGTTTGCACCTATGGTTTCATTTAAATTCAGCTCAACATGTATTTATTGAGTGGTTTATGTACAAGTGCTGCTATGCTGAGTGCTGGAGATGCAAGAATGAATAATACACAGTCCAAGCCCTTGAAAAATCACAATATGGGGGTAATATAGGTATAAAAACAAATTATAATAAAATATGATAAATACTTTTAGAAAGAAAAGGAAATGTGTTGTGGGACCTGCTTAGACAAAATAGTTTTATTTTCTTTTTCCTATGATACTTACTGGGAAGGTGACATTTGACCTGAGTTTTATGAGACAAAGATCTCTCCATTCTAAGCACAGCGAAGAACATTTCTATAAGTCCTGGAACAGTAAAATTGGGAAATATTATAATATGCTGCAAAGTTCTGTAAACTGGAAGCATAGGAGCTTAGTATATGAGAAAAGTATGGACAACTTTGTGCCCAGTCTGAATGACTATGCATACCAAATTCAGGAACTGAGCTTTTATTTTGCAATCAATGGAAACTCAAGGGAGGTCTTAACGTAAAGTAACAAAATCATTTTTTTTAAAAAGACAATCATCATGTTGAAGGGATTAGAGAGAATGAAACAAAAAATTGCTGAAGTAATTTGAAAGAATGATCAAGACAGACTTGAAATAAGACCATGGCAGTGCAGACAGCAAGAGAAGTCATACTTGAGAGATATCTCTAAAGAAAAATGTAAAAAGTTGTGTTGAGTAATTAAATTTAAGTCAGTGAGAGAGTGGGCAAGATCTAAGGGATAATCAAAGTTTCCATCTTGGAAGAATATAGAAATGAAAGCTGAGTCTCTTGGCTAAGAGAAGACACTAGGAAGAGTTTGGTTTGAAAATAATAAATTGAATTCAGTTTTGCATATATTCAATTTAAGGCACTTGTGAGATATGAAGGAGTGTTGATAAAGCATTTGGAAGTACAGACAGGTTCTCAGGAGGAAAAGTGTGACTGGGGTCAGAGATGTGTGATACTTTGGCTTTGGGGATGCATTTTATGTTATGTGTTATAAAATTATATAAAGTATAAAATGTTATAAAATTATATAAAATATAATTTTATATTATTATATAGAAGTATATCTTGGATGCCTCCTCATATATTCTATTATCTATCTCTTTGACCATCAGCTACTCACTATTATTGCCATGCAAGCCACCACTGCATGGATCGGTGCTGTACGGGCTTTGACCACCTTTGTGTGCCGATGCATCTCATGCTCACACCTTGTGTCTTTTCCCTCTTCTGCCTAGAGATACTGCTTTTGCTCATATGGTGTGAGACATTGGAAGTATCTTCCTTGCATCTTTGCAGGCACAGACTAAAATAAAGGGAATTTAACATGCTGTGGAGTGAAACTGTGACCAATGGAAGTTAAGAGCCAACAGGTAAATTATTCCCCTTCATTCTCAAAAGGGACTTCCTTTAGTTCATACAGACTCTCAGAACATGGCCTAAGGTAATCATCAGTCAGTTATGTTTGTTAATCATGGGTGCCTCCTTCTTAGTTACAACACTTCATTCTGTTTCTCCTTTCTTATCCCATTTTTCTTTTAACTCATTCTCACTTCCTTAGGATTCTATGTAGTAATAGAATACTATTATTCTATTATACTAATTATAATACTAATGTTAGTATTCTAGAATACTATCTTTAAGACTTTATCTAAGGCAGTGGTCTCTGGAGAAATTAGACTATATCACATTGGGGAAACTGTATCCTTTCTGGGGCCAAACAAGAGACAGAAAACAGTAGTGTGGACAGGTAAAGTTTAATATGAAAATTATTAATTATTACAGGATTAAAGAATTGATGTAATAAATTGCAGTAATAAAGAACTGATGAGGGAAAAGTAAAAACAACAACAACAACTCTAAAAAAATATAGGAGTCACAGGTGTGAAGACAAGGAAGCTGAGATAGAAGACCCAAGAAAGTTCTCCCAGGCCAAGATCAAGGGCTTGTTTGAGAGGGCACATCCTTGGATCAAAGAATGGCAAAGAAGTTGCTGTGGTGCCACATCTGAAGAACTTCCCAGAAATTTGCCTTCTAGGATGCTGGGGAAAGCTGTTCACAAGGGGACATCTCATCAGAGGAACCTCAATACAGAAACTCCCACAAGACTTACCTGGGAAAGTTCCTGGCTGACAAATCCTTCTGGCCACCATGCAGCACAGGACACTGCAGAAGATACTGCTTCTGCGGAAGCTTGATGCTGAAGAATCTGTGAGTGCAGTGAGAGTTTGTTGTCACACAAAAAGCACATACCACAGGCATCGGGCCCTGGGAATGTTGAGTGTTCTGTAGAAGCTGAACCCTGGAGAAGACATCAGTGGTGCAAGAGCCTGGCTAGAAAGAACTGAGGCCAGGGAAAATCCGTTTCCTTCAGTAATGCTACTCCAGCACCCTCTACTGACAAAGCTTAGTGTTAGGGCAATTGGAAAAAGGGAAATATTTAAAGGCTCAAATCCATTATACTGAGGAGACAAAAAGGGTTAAAAACAAAACCAAAAGACTAAGACAAGTACTTTGGAAGATTGTCACAAGTAGTATATAAGACAACAAGTAATACAGATTGATGGATCTGCTGCTGCTGCTGCCAAGTCACTTCAGTCGTGTCCAACTCTGTGCGACCCCATAGACAGCAGCCCACCAGGCTCCCCCGTCCCTGAGATCCTCCAGGCAAGAACACTGGAGTGGGTTGCCATTTCCTTCTCCAATGCATGAAAGTGAAAAGTGAAAGTGAAGTCGCTCAGCCGTGTCAAATTTGTAGCGACCCCGTGGGCTGCGGCCCACCAGCCTCCTCCATCCGTGGGATTTTCCAAGCAAGAGTACTGGAGTGGGTTGCCATTGCCTTCTCCAATAGATTGATGGATCAGGACATTTTAAAAGATGCTAGAGAATGATGAGTCTGTGTGAAAAAATGATGGAAAGATCCGAGAACCAAGGAGAGAGGGATGCTAGAAAAAGACAAGGTGATGATAGTTTTGAGAAAAAAAGGGTGGTTAAGAGTCACTTTGGAGAGATGGAGAAGGATGAAGAGTGAACAAAAACCTTTGAATTTGTAAATTTGTAGGTTGTCCATGATATCAATTAGGAATGTATCCATAAATCATTTAAGCGTGAAGGCAGAATAAGATGGAATGAAAAGTAATTGGATACTGAGGAAGCAGAGATACGCGAGGGATTTGTAGACAAGTGGAAAATAGTAGAAATATAAATGACAAATGGTATATTTTTGTTTTATTATTTTTTGTTATTTTTTAATGGAAAAAAATACTTTGACATGTGCGTGGATGGAGAAAGACATGGAGAAATCAGAGTTGAAGTGGTGGGAATTTCATGTAAAGTCAAAGGGAAAGCTTTGGAAAGAAACATGGATACGTTTCACTATGAAAAAATATGAAAGGGTAAGTGATGGAGGACATGCCCCATGGATAAAGCTCAGGCCTACAATTGGAAGACCTGAGATGTGACTTCTTTTTTCTTTCTGGTGATGAATTGTTGACCTTATGCACATTTTTACTGTGTCGCAATTTTCTACGTTAAACTTGTGATAAAAGTTCAGTAACATCTCAGATCCCCTTGAGAGTTAATATTCATGGCAATGTTGGGCTCTCCATTTTATAGTTGAAAAATAAGAAGCAGAAAGGATAATTATTTGCCAAAGTTATCCAGAAAGTCAGTGCTAATTCTGTGAGATGCACACAGCATTTGAGCATTGAGATCCAGGCAAAGTGCACAAAACATTTTTTACAAAGTCAGTTTTACCTGAACAACCTTAATAAGCCAACTCATGAAATGTTTGAATAGTGCATCAAATAAGTCTATGTTGTTGTTGTTCAGTCACTAAGTTATGTCCCACTCTTTCTAACCCCATGAACTGCAGCACTCCAGGCTTCCCTGTCCTTCCCTATCTCCAAGAATTTGTTCAGACTCACGTCGATTGAGTCAGTGATGCTATGTAACCATCTCATCCTCTGCCACTCTCTTTTCCTTTTGCCTTCAATCTTTCCCAGAAGTAGGGTCTTTTCCAATGAATCAACTCTTTGCATCAGATGGCCAAAATATTGGAGCTTCAGCATCAGTCCTTCCGATGAATATTCAGGGTTTATTTCTTTTAGGATTGACTGGTTTGATCTCCATAGAAACACGTCTAGAATTCAGAAATATAATATTAGTATAATACAGTCCAGCATGACAGCCTACTCTCTAAGTCTGATGGTTTAGTCATTAAATAATGTCTGATTTCTTGTGACTGAGTGGACTGTAGCCTGCCAGGCACCTCTGTCCATGGGATTTTCCAGGAAGGAAAACTGGAGTAGTTTGTCAATTCCTTCTCCAGGGTATCTTCCCCACTCAGGGAATGAACCTGTGTGTCCTTCATTACAGGCAAATTCTTTACCAATAGAGCCTCTGATGGACATGTGGAATACAAATCGGATCTTGAATAAAAGCATATTGTAGGATTTATACCAAGTATAAGAAAACAGAAAGAGAAACAAAGGGAACTTATAAGTATCTGAGGTAACTGTAACAATTTATAGAAATAATAGTATCAGTAAATTTAGAATTAATAATAGTGCAGAAGGACTCCAGTGAAATTCCCCTTTCAGCCCCTGTGTGTGATACACAAAGATCCTCAAATTCTTCTCAAATATTTTTGGGCAATCAAGTCATCTCTAGATCTGGTTAAAATGTAGATTTTGATTTAGTGGCCTGAGAATTGGGACAAGGCCTGAAATTCTGCGGTGCTAACGAGCTCCTGGGTGATACAGACTAACTTTGAATGGCAAGGGAAGGGTCTAAGGAACGGTAATTGGCTGAACTGAACCCCAGTATAGGACACATGCAACAATAACTATAAGATAAATAATATTGAAAAAAAGTTTCTCAAGGCATAGAACATTTCAAGGCTGGAATGTTATTTTTTAATTCATGGCTTATGTTTCAGTTTAAGTTTCCATATTTTTCATATAGTCCCCTTTAAAATTTTTAACAACTAATGTTTTCAGCAGATTTATGAATATAAGTGACAATCTAGATGAGTGCTTCTCATAATTTTCTTTGCAAACAAACTATCACATAAACCTAAATGATTAATTAAAAGCAGATCCTGAGGGGCTGTTGCAGACTGGAAAAGACTAAGGAGAAATGATGAAATGCAATGCAAGAACCTATAACAGAAGGACACAAATAAAAAAGTTAATGTAACTTAAAGTCTGTAAATTGATTAATAATTTTGTACAAATGGTAATTTTCTACTACTAAAAATTATACCATTTATGCAAAATGTTCATCCTAGAAGAGTTGCAATGAGGGAAAAAATGAGACTCTAACAGTTTCACTAGTTTTGTATGTGTGTTAAATTAGTCCAAATTTAAAAGTTTATTTTTAATAAAACCACATCCCTGTGCTCTATTCTAGAGTTATAAAATCAGAATCTCTAGAGGGAAGAACAGAAACATGAATTTTCAGCACATTTCTTGGACAATCATTTTGCACACTAAGGTTGAAGAACAACCTGGAACAAAGCTTCTCCTGGATGGATCTTACTTTTACCCTACCCCCGGTATAGAGAGGGAGAGAGGGCAGTTACAGAACAAATGTCTACTCCAGCATCATAGTTTGGTTTTGTTCAATGCAGATTATGTAGAGTCAGGATCTACACTGCAGAACCAACAAACCATTGTATAATCCTGCCATTTCCATTTGTTTGTCTACCTATCATCTTACCTTTACTGGTGCTATGTTCTAGAACAATCTCATGTGTTTTTGGACTAAAGATTTTACCTTGTCAGAATCATGTTAACTTACCATTAAAGCCTGTGCACAATTTTATACGAAGGTGAAATCTGCTTTGGAGTAGATATTGAGGCTCTAAGACATCCTTCTGTTAGATTCTGCATTATAGAAAGCCCGCACATGGAAAAGAAATGTTGAACTTTTCTGAAGCTGGATCCAAATCAATAACAAGTCTAATGCTTAACACTGCTGATATGTCAGTCATTTGCCAGAATGGTGTGCCATTCATACTGTTAAATGAACATTTTCATTTCCCAGAGGAGTGATCTGCTGTCCATCCTTATAATGTGGAGCATGGTTCCCAGGCTATTTACATCAGCATTGCTCCCTTACAATGGGCCTGTTTCACTGGTTTACATAAATTGAAGGGCACTTTTAAATAAACCTAAAAAGAACAAATTGACAGCTGCTTGTGATTAATCAGAGAGATTGTGTGACAACGAGAAGATGCATCAGAAAATAAGAGGAATATTATGGACACCAACTTTAATAATGTATAAAATACATTTAAACAGCCTTATTTGGGAAAGATCCATATTGACTAAATGCATCAAAAGGGTGATTTACAGGAGATTTTCTTGTGCATTATTGTTATTCTGTGACTAGAGACAGGAAACAGTATTTGTAGTTTCAATCATCTAATGAGGTCGGTACCAAAATGTAGATTTTTTTTTTTTAGTGTGTTCTGTGGAGATATGGTCATATGAATTTTTATGAGCTTGAATGCGCAGATTGAGAAGCTAGCTTATTCTTTTCAAATCAAGGATATTGAGTAAATTTGAAATTTGAAAGCTAAATTCTAACAGTAAATTTTCCATAAGTTATTTCCCTTTATTATGCAGCAAGTATCTCAAAGACAAATCTGTAAATAGAAAGGAATGGATCTTCCTTATTCTTTCTGAATTCATTCATTGCTGTGGAATATAAACCCAATTCATAACAAGTGAAAATTACTCTGAGAAATGTTCTGAAATCAAATTTTCCCAAAGAAAAGGGGAAACATACTTTCATGGATTCAAACATTCCCATTTGTGTATTAAATCTGGAGATATTAAGAAATGTATTATTTATGTATTCTTTTTATTTCAACAAATATCAGTTTTCTAAATGAAACAAACAATGAGCAAGAGTTTGTGTGCATCTAACAGACACACCCAATGTGAATACTCATGAGTGTCCTGGAGTGAAAGCTTTAACAAATCCTCATTATTCAGGTAGTTAAAGAGCAGGCTAAATAGCAGTCCTGGCATGCTGTAAATCCTCAAGGCTGACAGAGAAGTGGTTATGACAGCTTTCACATTATCTTATTGCAGAATCGAGGCGGTAGTCACAGCTGGCTCATATGTCAAAATGTGTCAGGACTTAAATGGTAAAACAGGAGTGCAACAGCAATTGGCTTTTCAATCAATAACACAATCAATATATTTCACAGATATTTTCCCATATCTAAATTACTCTGCAGAGATGAGGGAGCCCGACTGAGTGTTTATAAATCAATAAAACACACAGCTAAAGGACATCTGCTCCTGTTCTTTTACTTCAAGGTGCTGTTTGCCTTTTCTTTCCAACCCTCTTCTTATTTAAGAATGCACTTTTGAGGACAAACAGCCCTCTTGTGCACACAAATCAGCTTACTGCTGCATTTTGTGCCCACGATGTTTTTTAATATTTCTGTACTTGAGCATTCAACTAAGTGGAAGGACAGCTTTTCTTAGCTTAGAATGCTCTGACTGTTAGAATTAATAAAGTAGCTTTCAAGTTTCAAGTAATATATGCTACATAAACTTCAAATAAATAATATCAAGCTACAGCATCCAGACTTGCAAGTTAAAATAATAACCCAGGGCATTATTTTTTTCCTCACATGGAATAATATTTGTCCTGAAAATTATATATTGTATTTGTGCAGATATGTCACAAATGAGAAAAATGCTGTCCTCTACAAATCTATCTCCTTTGCAGGAGCAAGGAGGGGCAAAAAAGAGAAAAACTACAATTTAATGCAAAACTCTAGTACTGACATATAATTTTATTTCCATCCTGTATATCAAAATGAGGTGAAGTATGAAGCATAGTTTAACAAAAACTGCAGTATTTTGAGTTAAAGCTGCCATATTCTATCAGTGGCCTCTATAACACAGGGTGATATTATGCTTCATACTGTCAGTGCATCTTTAAAAACAGAAGACCATATTGTGTTACAAGTGGAATGCAAATGAACTACATCAATCCGTATACTTTTCCTAAGCTTGTTTTGCTGGGGAAACACTTTCCAAGGAGCTTACACTGAAACATAGGCAATTGAAGGGTCATGGTAAGGATATCACTTCCTTTGAATTTGGGACATGATTCAAAAATGGGGCACCAAGATGACAGATTCTTCTTATTCAAAGCTCATTTTTTACCACTTTTTTTCCTATAAATTTGTAACTAAGAATATTTACTTCTTATTCAGTAGCTAGAATGATTGTTTTGCCTATCAAATTCACAATGCCTTGTGAATATAGATAGCATCTCATTCCTATGGCCAGTGTTAGCTTATGATAAGTAATAATCTTTCCACTCGTAATTGGTTAATTAGAATGCAATTTCCTTCATCAGATCCCACCCTATTTTTCCAGACTTATCTCCCACCAACTGTCTTTATACCTTATAGCTCAAGTTATTTCATTCCATAAAAGTGTCTAGAACTGTCAGAGTTTCATACCCTTTTTCAACATTCTAAAATTTTTTCAGCTTGTAAACTTATTGAATTTGTCATTGTTGTAAGTCCCATCTGAAATCCAACCATCGTGGGAAGTCTAAGTCAGCCTCTAACTGGGATTAGTTGCTTGTTCTTCTAAATTTCTAGATCATTTTTCTTATGATTCTGAGATACTTAAATGCTGCCTTTGTTTGCAATAATTTATTAATGACTCCTTCCCTGAGATATCTTATAAAACCCTCTGATATGTGGGAATTGCCTTGGACAATTTTGATTCTCTACTTCCAAATAAATATTGAATCATTTCATTTACTTTTATTGAAGAAAAAAGGGCTTAAGATTATAAAATCATCAGAAAATTTGGCTACTTGGGGTTTTTTGTGTTTCCTTAAAATTTTTTTAAACTTTTTGTTCAAGTTCTCTGAAAAATACCATTGGTGTTTTCATTGAAATTTCATTGAACCTGAAGATTGCTTGGGTTGTATAGTAATTTTAATATTAATTCTTCTAATCCATGAACATACTACATCTTTTCATATATATATATATATATATATATATATATAATAGAATACTACTCATTCATAAAGGGTATGTAATGTTGCCATTTGTGACAATCTGGATTTACCTAGAGGGTATTATGCTAATTGAAATAAACCAAACTGAAAAAGAAAAATGCTGTATGTTATCACTTATATGTGGAATCTAAAAAATTAAGGAAATGACTATAACAAAACAAACACAGATATAGAGAACAAACTTGTTGTTACCAGTGGGAAGAGGGAAGGTGGGAGGGCAAGATAGGAATAGTGGATTAACAGGTACAGACTATTCTGTATAAAATGAGTAAGTTGCAAAGATATTATTATGCAGTACAGGGAATATATTCAATATTTTATAATAAATTCAATTAGAGTATAATCTATAGAGATGTGAATCACTATGTTGTACCCCTAAAACCAGCACATGATAAATCAGCTATATTTCAATAAAATATGTAAGAATAAGAAAATTAAGCTTTTTAAGAACAAGAAAATTAAGCTTTATCCATGTGATATTAAAACAGACATTAATGTGCTGTTTCAATGATAGAGAAAATAAAGTTACATAAAAATAAAATTTTAATAACATGTATAACATAATGTGACTTTTACTATATATTTTATATATATATATATATATATATGAAAACACCTAAGAATTTTTTTCAAAATACTTGGTTATACACAGAAACAAAATATACATCCTCTATCTCTCTACCCTTCAGGAGTAATATAGTTACGACATAATAAGAACACTCAGGGCTCTTCCATTTCAGTTGCAAATTGATTCCTCAACTAGTTTTTTCCTTCCTTTGTCTGGCCTTAGAAAATATGGCTGATTTTCTCTTTCTGAGAGGCATCCTCATTATATTGAATTTTTCTTCCTAGAGGGCTGGCTACAAAACTTCCTCAGCATCCCATCTTTACTGCCATAAGAGCATATATACATTTTCTATTTTAAACCTCTTAGCTTTTATTCCAATTGTAAAACAGGTACTCCATATATTTAAAAAGGAAGGGTTATAAAGGCTTAAGAGATAATAGAAATTGCTTATAGTCATTTTTACCCCCATTGGATGTATTAAAAAGGAACTTCTGAGCTTTTATTCTTGATGGTTAGCCTTAACTGGTCTTCTTCCCCTTTGAGACCATATTTAAGGACAATATTTATTCTCTTTTTATTTAAAAAGCCATCAAATTAGGCCAAAGGAATATTTTTTCACAATAGCAGTGTTCATCTTTATGAAGATCTAGGATGCTAACTTAAAGCTTAGTTTAGCAGAGAAACATTCAAAGAAAATTCTGAATATTATTATTTTTATTTTTTTAATATTTCATTAATGGCAGTAAACGAGTTTTTGAATATTCATCTCCAAAATAAAATTTGCAATAAGAAATTTATATATAAATTCAATTTAAGTAAAATTGAATATTACTTCTTATAGGTAAGTCAGTGGCCTTATATTGTTCGCAGCTTTAAAAAACTAATAGCAACAACAATTATAAATAATCTTAATTGAGTATGAACTATGTCCCAGACACTTTCTATATTCAGTCTGAAATCAAATATAACCTCAGTTTAGATGATTTTCTCTACAGATGGAATCTATTTGTATGTTTGACATTTTGTTAAATATACATTTGCAAAACTGGAGCCAGAAAATAGCATTGGGAATTTGTATTCAGGAATTAGGGCTTTAAAAATGCTATAATGTCTTCAGCCAAAATATAAGATGGAAACATAATGAGGCAGGATGTAAACTTAACAAGAGAAGAAATAATGGGAAAATTTTGCTCCATAATGCACTTGGAATTGCATGCAGACATGTTTATAAAGTTGTCTACAATCTTTTCTTTCCATGAAATCCACCCCTCCATAAATGTTCGAATGATCAGCCTCCAAATAGGACCCCACCCCTCATTGTTTGCTTACTTTTTGTGGTAACAAATTCCTTTAAAGCTGATGAGGTAAATCTGAGAATGGGTATTAAATTAGTCCAGGATGAAAGCACAGACCCTCAGATCATCTGTAGAACAATTTAGGTATGGACAAGCTTTGAATTAATTTTGAAGAAATCAGGCAGAGTAAGTAAGTGTTGGACTCTTCTTGAAGACATCGACAAATGAGAACTATAACAAGTTTTTAAAATATACTGAGGACTCAATTTGGTATCTCATTATCAGAAAACTCAATACAAAGTGAAATAGTTCAGAAGGTTTAAAGTATTAATTGATAATGAAAAAGAAGAAAGATGGTTGACAAAGGGTAGATTCAATTTGATTCAAAGGCTAAGAAAACATGAAAGTTTTAAGTAGCAACAAAGGAGAACTGTTTTGTTGACAGTCATGCAAATAAGCATTGACCCATATGCTCAGTGCCTAAAATAAATTTAGTGTACTTTGTTCACATTTCCTGTCAGCTTGGGTTTTATAACAAGTTGCATTTTGTTGGAACTCAGAATACTTGTTGCAGGAAGGATCTTGTCTTCTTTTAACCTGCTGATTACTAGAACACTAAAAGAGTATGGTTGAATGGAAGGCTGAAGCAATGGCATTTGTAATTTAATTTGGGTCAATGAACATTTGAGAAACCAAATATAACTTTCATGGTCTAATAATTCTTGAAAACTCTTTGAAAAGCTGGCTTAACATTCTTCTTGCATTCTCTTGAAACATAAATCTTTTTAAAATATTTTAATTATGTAATATGTCAAATATACATCTATATATAAAGGTACTGGGCCACCTATTTATCTGCCATATAGATTGATATATTGTCATCTTTCAGAATTTAGGTTTTTAAGAAGTAAATATTAGAGATGTCTTTGAAGTGATCTTTTCTATTTTATTTGCATCACCTACACCTAAGAGAAAACAAATATCCTGAATTAGATGCACATTCTTCTATTAATATGCTAAATTATTACTGTAAAATTATATTAACTATATAACATGTATCAATTTTTTACATTTTTATTTTTATACTTATATTAAGCTATTATCACTTGTGACTTGATTTTATCACCCTAAAAATGTGTTAGAGATTCATCACATTGATTTTTATAGAATTGGCATATTCTATTTTCTGCTTAACATTCAAATGATCATACAATTTATTCATCCATTCTATCATTGTGTGACATTTAAAGCTGTTTAACTTGCTAAAAAAAATGCCACAATCAACTCTTTTGTACAAGTGTCTTTGTACATGTATGAGAATTCTCTCATATATATAACTAACAATGAAACAACAAGATATCTGTGCATTTTCAATTTTATTAGATATTATTAAAATATCTTGTTATGAAATCTTACATATGCTGTTTGCAAAATCAGTTTTCCTAAATTTCCTAAAAAGATTTTTTGTCTTTATTTTTAAACATTTTATGTGCTTTATTTCTTTACTGTATCAGTGTTATATTTGTATATGATTTCTTATAGTAGTATTATTTAACATATTGTTTTCCTATAAATGATGTACCAATTGCAATTTGTTGAATCATATCATTTCATCAGAGAGTAGGAATCCCACTTTGACATATAATAACATATACATATCCCACTTGTTATGTTATCCTGTTTGTTATGTTATTCCATAACATAACAAACATAACAAATCCCACTTTGACATATAATAACCATACAGGCATATGTGTATATAAAAGCATATTAATGTATACATATAAAACACACATATACATATATAATTATATATGTGGTTATTGGTATATACATGGATGTGAATATCAAAGAGTTTCTATCATTTTATTCATTTTCCCTGTATCATTAATTTTCTTGAAATGATTGTAGATTTTTTATTTCTTTAATATAAATTTATTTATTTTAATTGGAGGTTACTTTTGTCTGCATAGCTAGAAAATGGAATCCAGTTGTACTACTACATCCTTCTTTCCTCTTTTTTCTCCTGTTTCACTTTTCTGTTCTCTTCCTTTTTTCTTTTCTTTATTTCCTCCTCCCTTTTTTCTCTCCTCCTCTCCTTTTCCATCACCTCTCTTTCTGCCATTCTTTGCTACTACCTCTTCCTTTTTCTCCTCTGTTCTCAAAATCATCATGGCCATTATTTCACATATGAATTTTGGAATCAACCTCAACTTATTTGACTTCCCTGGTGGCTCAGACGGTAAAGCATATGCTTACAATGTAGGAAACCTGGGTTCGATCCCTGGATCGGGAAGATCCTCTGGAGAAGGAAATGGCAACCCACTCCAGTACTCTTGCTTGGAAAATCCCATGGACGGAGGAGCCTAATAGGTTACAGTCCATAGGGTCCCAAAGAGTTGAACAGAACAAAGCTACTTCACTTTCACTTTTTCAGCTTATCAGATCTTTTCGGGATTTGTATTGGCAGATTGGGAAGAATTTCATTATTTAAGCAAATATTTCTATATAAAATGTCTCTGCTCTTATATAAGTGTATTTTCATGTTTTGTAAAAGTCATACATTTTTATTTCATAATCTTTCATATCTCTTATTGGATTTATCCTCAAAAGTGTTATATTATCATTGCCATTATTATTGATATTTTGACTATTGAAATTCAGATACCCTTTATCACATACTCACATTTTGGGCTTCACTAGTGGCTCAAACGGTAAAGAATCTGCCTACAACGCAAGAGACCCGGTTCAATCCCTCGGTCAGGAAGATCCCCTAGAGAAGGGAATAGCTATGTGGTCCAGTATTCTTGCCTGGAAAATTCCATGGGCAGAGGATCCTGGAGGGTTACAATCCATGTGATCACAAAGAGTCAGACATGACTGAGAGACTAACACTTTCCCCTTCAGAAATGTTATTATTTTTATATGTTGAGATTTTTCAGAATAATTTTGAGTTTTTACTAGTCCCAGTTGATTATCTAAAGATCCTTTGCACAGTTTCTCTGGGTATAATATGTATAGGAAATTGTGAAAATTTGTTACTTCCTTTATAGTTCTTAAATGTCATATTTTTCTTGATTTATTGCATTGCCTAGGACTTCAAATAAAATGTTGACTAAACATGGTGGTAGTAGACACACATCCTGATTTTAAAGCTAGTAAGCACAAATTTTAACAATTAATAATGCTATTTGTGTACAGTTTGGTAGTGTCAAGAAAGAGCAAATTAGCCAAGATGGCATGGTTAGGCTTTCTCACCCTATGGCCTCTCACTCTTGCCCCACATTTTGTAAATACTGATTATGTAACAGCTGAGATCTGAGAAGTAGCACTGCCTATGTGTGTCACGAGGTCTCACTTGGTCATGAGTTCCTTTGTGCTTTCGGGATATATGAGCTCCACCTAAAAATTGGTGGCATTACTGCTGCATCATGGCTGTGTCTGCTGGGTCAGCCAGGAGAGGAGAAAATATAGCATGTCTACTGCTATGACCGCTGCATCAACCAAGAGAGAATAAACATGTCTGCAGTTCCTTTGGCTCCTTGAGTCTCCCCTTAGCCTCTTAGCTCACACCTTGCCTACCCAGGGTTCAGCGAACAGTGTGAGCAGCAAGACCATTGGCACTGTGAACAAGATGAACAGCAAAACAATTGGCATAGTCAGCAGGATACCCAGGATACCCAGCATGTAGGGAGCCCCAGTCACTTAATAATAGCTCACTTTTTCCTGATCTAGCTATCTATTATTTGTGATTACATTCCACTACATTATCATGATTATTCTTTTTGTTTTTAACCAAATAAAATGGATGGAGGGTAAATAATTCTCAACAGCCTTAAAGATAGATAAGTTCTAGTATATATATGGTAAATTTATTTTTATGTATCCTATTTGGGATTTATTCTGCTTCCTTAATCTGAAAATTCCATTGGTTAATTCTGTGAAATATGAAGAGAGTCTAAATTTTAAGCTACCACTTGGAGGAGAGTCATCTTTGATAACCACATGAGCGGTGTTAGACATGAGGAGGGTGTCTAACACCCTCACTCCCCTTTTTTGTTGTTTGTTTTAGTCATTGAAATTATTAGTTTAAAAAGAAAATTGGTTCTGTATAGAAATTATAATTAAGAATCCTGACTGATATACTCTTTTATAAATTTTCCTCAAGTTGTTTATTTTGTGACTGATTTTGTAGGAGATTTTCTATTTTTTTTCCAGAGAGCTAGATTTTGGTTTGATGATCCTTATCATTATTTCTTATTGCTAAATTAGTATTTTTTCCATACCTTTTGGGAATTCTCTGTTGTATATTTTCTAACCTCTTGAGTCAATTACTTTTCATTTTGTCTCTGTTCTTTTCCAAAACATGAGTCCCACACTATAAATATTCCTCTAAACCCCAGAGGATCTATTTCTCTAGATATAGTCTCAATATCATTCTCTTCTAAATATTTGATGATTTCCATTCTCATTTCTTAAACTGTGATTTATGTAGAATACCTAAATTTTCCAATAAAAGTAAATTTTAAAAATAAATTTTTAATGATTTATAACTCAGTGGAAAAGGTTAGTTTTCATTCTAGTTCCAAAGAAAAGTGAAAGTCTCTCAGTCGTGTCTGACTGTTTAAGACTATAGTCCATGGAATTCTGCAGGCCAGAAAGCTGGAGTGGGTAGCCTTTACCTTGTCCAGTGGATCTTCCCAGCCCAGGGATCGAATATAGGTCTCCCTCATTGCAGGCAGACTCTTTACCAGCTGAGCCACAGGGGAAGCCCAAGAATACTGGAATGGTTAGCCTATCCCTTCTCCCTTCTTCTGACCCAGAAATCAAACCAGAATCTCCTGCACTGCAGGCAGATTCTTACCAACTGAGCTATCAGGGACCCCAGTTCCAAAGAAGAACAAAGACAAAGAATGTTCAAACTACTGTACGATAACGCTCATTGCACAGGCTAGCAAGTTTATGGTCAATATCCTTTAAGCTAGGCTTCAACAGTATGTAAACTGAAAAATTCCAGATGTTAGAAGCTGGGTTTTGAAGAGGCAGAGGAACCAGAGATCAAAATGCCAGCATTCGTTCACTTCAGTTCAGTCACTCAGTCATGTTGGACCCTTTGCGACCTCATGAACTGCAGTACACCAGGCCTCCCTGTCCATCACGAACTCCAAGAGTTTACCCAAACTCATGTCCATTGAGTTGGTGATGCCATCCAACCATCTCATCTTCTGTCATCCCCTTCTCCTCCTGCCTTCAATCTTTTCCAGCATCAGTTCAGTTCAGTCGCTCAGTTGTGTCTGACTCTTTGCGACCCCAAGGATTGAGCATACAGGCTTCCCTGTCCGTCACCAACTCCTGGAGTTCACTCAGACTCACGTCCATCAAGTCAGTGATGCCATCCAGCCATCTCATCCTCTCTTGTCCCCTTCTCCTCCTGCCCCCAATCCCTCCCAGCATCAGGGTCTTTTCCAATAGTCACCTCTTCGCATGAGGTGGCTGAAGTACTGGAGTTTCAGCTTCAGCATCAGTCCTTCCAATGAACACTCAGGACTGATCTCCTTTAGGATGGACTGGTTGGATCTCCTTGTAGTCCAAGGGACTCTCAAGAGTCTTCTCCAACACCACAGTTGAAAAGCATCAATTCTTCAGTGCTCAGCTTTCTTTATAGTCCAACTCTCACATCCATACATGACTACTGGAAAAACCATAGCCTTGGCTAGTTGGTGTTTTGTTGGCAAATTAATGTCTCTGCTTTTCATTATGCTCTCTAGGTTGGTCTTAACTTTCCTTCCAAGGAGTAAGCATCTTTTAATTTCATGGCTGAAGTCACCATCTGCAATGATTTTGGAATCCAAAATAATAAAGTCATCCACTGTTTCCCCATCTATTTCCCATGAAGTGATGGCACCAGATGCCATGATGTTAGTCTTCTGAATGTTGAGCTTTAAGCCAACTTTTTCATTCTCCTCTTTTTCTTTCATCAAGAGTCTATTTAGTTCTTCTTCACTTTCTGCCATAAGGGTAGTGCCATCTGCATATCTGATGTTATTGATGTTTCTCCTGGCAGTCTTGATTCCAGCTTGTGCTTCATCCAGCCCAGCGTTTCTCATGATATACTCTGCATGTAAGTTAAATAAGCAGGGTGACAATATACAACCTTAATGTACTCCTTTTCCTATTTGGAGCCAGTCTGTTGTTCCATGTCCAGTTCTAACTGTTGCTTCCTGACCTGCATACAGATTTCTTAAGAGGCAGGTCAGGTGGTTTGGTATTCCTATCTCTTTCAGAATTTTCTACAGTTTATTGTGATCCACACAGTCTAAGGCTTTGGCATAGACAGCCTATTAAGAAGCAGAAACATCAGTTTGCTGACAAATGTCCATAAGCTCAAAGCTATGGTTTTTCCAGTAGTCATGTATGGATGTGAGAGTTGGACCAGAAGAAAAGACTGAGCACCAAAGAGGTGATGCTTTCAAATTGTGGTGGTGGAGAAGAATCTTAAGAGTCCCTTGAACTGGAAGGAGATAGAACCAGTCAATCCTTAATGAAATCAACTCAGATTCATGGAAGGACTGTTGCTGAAGCTGAAAAGCTCCAATACTTTGGCCATGTGATGCAAAGGGCCAACAAGTTAGAAAAGACCCTGATGCTGGGGAAGATTAAGGGCAATAAGAGAATGGTGTGGCAGAGGAAGAGATGGTAGATAGCTTCTCTGACTCAATGGACATGAATTGGAGCAAACTCAAGGAGATAGTGAAGAATAGGGGAGCCTGGTGTGCTGCAGTCCATGAGGTCACAAAGAGTCACACATGACTTGGTGACTGAACAATGACAACAATAACTTAATGCAGCCAGGTTGTTTACTATCTGAGCCACCATGAAAGTCCCTCAGATGTAATATGTTCAAATATATCAATCTTGTTAACTGCTATATTCAAATCTGCTAATAATATTTTTCCTGAATAATCTATCCAGGGCTGTAAAATATGTATGAAAAATTCTAATTGTAGAGTTTTAATTTCTTTCAAGATTTTGCTTTACATATTTTAATTATATATTATTAGGTTCATATAAATTACAATTGCCTTCCTTCCTCATGTGCTAGAAACTGTTATGCACTTATACAATGACATTTTATTGCCACAGTAATGTATGTGTCTTAAGTCTATGTATGTGTCTTAAGTCTATTGTGTCTCAAGTTAAATTAGCTAACATATCTGTCTATTGAAAAATATTTTTCCAATACTATTTCCTGAGATTTTATTTTCAACCTTTTGTGTTCTTGTTTGGCCTTGTCTTTAAATAGTTTGCTGCTGAATATAATTTTGGAGATTTAATCTGATAATATCTAACTTTAATTTTGAGGTTTAGTATTTTGTACTTATGATTACTAATATAGTCTATTTATTTCTAGTGTCCTGTTTTTGTTCTCTACATGCCCTACTTTTCCTTGCTTCTATTTTTTTTCTTCTTCTTCCCTTTTCCTGTTTTGAACTGTTTAGATTTTTTATTTTTCTCCTCCACTGACTTAGAAGTTATATTTCTATTCTTTTAGTGCTTCTCTTTAAAATTTAAACATGCTTTACTTAAATTCTAAAGTTAATAAAATCTCTTTTCTTTCTGTGGAACTTGAAGTATTTATGAAGGGATTAGTATGAAAGAGAAAAATTTATAGACAAGGACAATTTCCTCCTGTACAACGAAATATTTGAGCATACCTTTCAAACTAGAAAAGTTTTCCTGAGAGGGATTATAGAGAGAGGATCCCTGTGGTTTCTTTATCTTCAGGGATCCTGTGCCTGTTATAGGATCACTGGAAATTTAGTGACTGCTTCCATTCCCTACTCCGCTTCCCCCCACCCACCCCTTACTGGAATGGGCACATGATCTCCTAGGCAGACAGAATCACACACAGGCTTATAAGTTCCTCATCCCCACATGGACATGGAATCAGAAAAGATGCACCAGGACTGAAGCAGAGGAGAAGATGGAGATAAAAGGTGTTTCAGTGGTAATTTAATTGAAGCTACAGGTGACATCTCCCTCTGACAAATTGGTTGGCATTACATAAGGCCTCAAAATGGGGAAACAGAATGACATCCAGAGTCCTGAAAGTGAAATTTCCTTTAAAGCAGGAGAAATGGGGATTTGGGATTAAAAAATGAAATACTAACATTTAAAAAACCTGCAATTTTTACACATCTGAATTTATGCATTAGTATTATTATACATAAAAATGAAAAGATAAGAAATTATGATATGAAGAGCAAAACAGTGATTTATGTTGTACAAAATTACATATTTGTTTAATTGTATATAAATACATTTAATATAATGTTTTTCCTCTGAAAGTAAAGGGAAGAACTTAGAGTTCATGGAGTTTAGTATGCTTGTTTGCTAGTCTGTTACTAATCCTCAAGGTACTGGGTTACTGGCTCATGTCTAACTAGTAGGCAGAGGATGAGATTGGACTAAATGTTTTTTGACTCCAAGTTTAGTGCTCTTCCTACTGCCCTCTTCTTGCTACATCTGATGCTTGGGTAGGAAGGGACATTGAAGTAATCACATCAAAATGCTAACAATTCCCTGTAGTGGAAAGGCACACAAAGGTCAGAGTTTCAGAATATCCTTGCAATTACTTATTTGTAAATCCAACAACATGACTAGTAAGAACTGTAAGTAATCAGTAATACTTAAAAAATACAGTATTGGATCATCTAACAGTGTAACTATACTTTTTCTATTATTTTCTAAATACCATAGGCATTTGAAAAAAACCTCCATAATCATCATTTATAATAAGCAAATGTCCTAGAAGTTAAAGTGAAGGTCACACAGTTGTGTCCAACTCTTTGCGACCCCATGGACTATACAGTCCATGGAATTCTCCAGGCCAGAGTATTGGAGTACTCTGGGTAGCCTTTCCCTTCTCCAGGGGATCTTCCCGACCCAGGGATTCAACCCAGGTCTTCTGCATTGCAGGCGGATTCTTTACCAGCTGAGCCACAAGGGAAGCCCAAGTGACCTAGAAAACTACATCAAAGGTTTCTCTTCATTTCTAAAACTGTTCGCTGTGTTCTATGTGAATAGTAGGCTATTTTACTATTTAAATGGAAAAAAAAACCAGCTTTATTTCTATGTATAGGAGACTGAATGAAAGTATTATTTTCCTCGGAGTAATTTCTGACTCAAAATTCTCAACAAATTCAAGCTTAATTTGACACAACCAGAAATTTAAAAAATATATTATAGAAGTTAGAAAATTCTACGAGAGTCAAGAGCAATGCTTTTTTTTAAAAAAAAGCCATTCCTCTTAAAAAATACTAGAAAACGGGGGAGTAAATTAAAAGTTCAGGTAGCAGATTTGTGCTAATGTAGACATCTCAATTGTTTCAATCATACCGTGAAAATATTTAAATGAAGAAAGAAAAATTGTTTCAAAATAAATATACATGTATGTATATGATGTTCATAAAATATTTATGAAAGGAAAGATTACTAAAATTTAGTCCAGAATTGAACCATGAGCCTTAAAATATTAAACCTTCATTAAAAACATTGCTGGTGATATTATCAGAACTAAACATTTCTTGGGTCTAAAATATATACTAAAATGTGTATATTTTTAAATTTTGCAGCTATAGATTGAAAAAATATATTTGACATGGTGATCTCAAGATGCTATATGATGCTTAAAAATACTTATTAATATACTCTGCTTTCTTGGGAATGAAACTGACCCAATATACTGTACAGTGATTTTTTAATACAATGAGATGAAAACATAAATGATGCTTGGATTAATTATAACATTTTGTGAATTAGTGTACCCATTTTAGTGTAAGATGAACTTATTTTTGTTATATGCTAGGTATGTCTCAGAAAATTTTGCCCTAGTGATTAAGACTCTTATTATTACTCAGAAAAGGTGATACCTGAGAGGTGATTGATATAATTAGTGAAATGTGCTAGAAAATGATTAATTCATTTAATAAGACTTATGTTCTTTTCCCTCTGTTTTTGCAAGTATATTGATTACCTTTTATATTTTCAAGACAGTTCTATGACCTAAAAATTTTCAAACTATATGAGTTCTAATTTTGACCCTACAATTGATTTGATTTTTTATTGATTTTCCAAGGATAAATCATTAACCCTATCTAGTAAAACAAAAATTGCTCTGTCTTTCATATGCTGAGTGAAAAGGAATTCCCTGGACAAAACTCAATACAATTGCCGTTTTGCTTATCCACTGTTTGGCTGACTGTTTTCTCATAAAAAGAGACAGTGGAGACTTTATATAGTTGCTCCTTTTGTCATCCAGCTTTTCTCTAAGAACAAAAAGAGGCTATTTTGTCCGATTATTCAATGGAAAATAAAATTATTATCTCTTATCTAGATTATTTTTAAACTACAGAGAAACTGCTGACCTTAGTAGGGCTACGTGAAATATATATAATGTGTTTTTTAGTGTGTTTGTTTGCTTTAATGAGCCTTTAATTAGCTAGGCTGGATTCATAACTTCTCAATTTGTTTCAAAGATGTCCAATACAATTTCAAGGAAATATCCCAGGAGGAACTATTTCATTCACATTAATATAGGTTCTTTCCACTTCCCCAACTATTTCTCTTTTTTAAATTTAAAGCAAGATAAAGGATATTGATTGAAAAACAATTAAAATATGTATTAATCCATCATTATTACTCATTTGCTTTCTATAATTTGAGGTGATGCATTTAATCTAGAAAATGCTGAGCACAACTGTGCATAATAGAGTCACTTGCTGGAGAGTAAAGCACAGTATTAATACTGTAAGAGTAAAAGCAATTTGCTATTTTATTTTTCTCGAACTCATTTCAACAATATAGACTGTTCTGAGATTCATAGGGTTAGATATCCTTGTGATAAAAAGGGTGGTAAAATTTTGACTTTCACCATGAAATTTGTTCCACTCTTCTAAAGAAACATTATGAACCTGTAAAGGGATTTTAACAACATGTCTTTCAAAGTCAAACAATGCAATTCTTATACAAAGAAGGATACATTGACTGGTAATGAGGTGTGAGGAGTTTCAAATAGCTTGGTGTGGGACCAAGGTTAATATAATTATGGACCACAAACCCAAGAAATCATTCACTCTCTTACATCTGAACTACCAGCCTATAATAAAAGGTGGTCTTTCAGTTTTCAGTGCACCGATTTAAAATGATCTATTGATCTGGACCAAAGAAAGACGAATATACTGAGGAACTGAGGCCGCCTCCAAGTGATAATGAGCAGAACAGGAAGAATGTAGCTGTGGGATCTGGAATCTTCTTTCTACAAAAGGCGATGGCAAAAGCTGGGACTTTAAAGAACAATGACAAAGATTCGGAGAGGAATGTCATTCTTGTGGTCCTTGAGAAAATGCATTAAAAGAATGTCAAGGAACTACAGAGGAGAATCACACGAGTGAATAAAAGATAGGTTCTTTGCAGTTGCGGACTGAACTAGACACCAAAGAAACACAACTTTGGTAACTGTGGAATTTTTACTTATTTCTAAAGGTTTTTGGTTATTGTTTTTTGTTTGTTTGTCCTGTTTTGCTTTTTCATTTTGTTATACCCAGAGCAAATGAAAACGTGGCAAGAAAAAAGGCCCATCAAACATTTCAATCATGGACATTTTCATGTATGTTCAGACTAAAAGAAATAGTATTAAGTGTTTCTCTGCTCCATGTTTACCTTCTAATTTCTTATGACTCATGGACACAAATATGAACACTCATGTTTTGCAGATCATTTCTTTTCAATAATTATGTATTGAGAGAATAGCATCGAAACATGTATATTATCATATGTGAAACAGATCACCAGTCCAGGTTCGATGCATGAGACAAGGTACTAAGGGGTGGTGCACTGGGATGACCCAGAGGGATGGGATGGGGAGGGATGTGGGTGGGGGGTTCAGGATGGGGAACACATGTACACCCATGACTGATTCATGTCAATGTATGGTAAAACCCACTACAATATTGTAAAGTAATTAGCCTCCAATTAAAATAAATTTTAAAAAAAGAAAATAGCTTTGATAACATGCTTTGGTATTATAAACAGTAGCCTTTAAAAAGAAGATGTGTAAGTTTCAAAGACACCTTATCTTCAACAAAGGAGGCAAGAATATACAATGGATTAAAGACAATCTCTTTAACAAGTGGTGCTGGGAAAAGTGGTCAACCACTTGTAAAAGAATGAAACTAGAACACTTTCTAACACCATACACAAAAATAAACTCAAAATGGATTAAAGATCTAAATGTAAGACCAGAAACTATAACTCCTAGAGGAGAACATAGGCAAAACACTCTCCGACATAAATCACAGCAGGATCCTCTATGACCCACCTCCAAGAGTATTGGAAATAAAAACAAAAATAAACAAATGGAACCTAATTAAAATTAAAAGCTTCTGCACAACAAAGGAAAATCTAAGCAAGGTGAAAAGACAGCCTTCAGGACAGGAGAAAATAATAGCAAACGAAGCAATTGACAGAGAATTAATCTCAAAAATATACAAGCAACTCCTGCAGCTCAATTCCAGAAAAATAACTCAATTAAAAAATGGGCCAAAGAACTAAACAGGCATTTCTCCAAAGAAGACATACAGATGGCTAACAAACACATGAAAAGATGCTCAACATCACTTATTATCAGAGAAATGCAAATCAAAACCACAATGAGGTACCATTTCACGCCAATCAGAATGACTGTGATCCAAAAGGTCTACAAGCAATAAATGCTGGAGAGGGTGTGGAGAAAAGGGAACTTTCTTACACTGTTGGTGGCAATGCAAACTAGTATAGCCACTATGGAGAACAGTGTGGAGATTCCTTAAAAAACTGGAAATAGAACTGCCTTATGACTCAGCAATCCCACTTCTGGGCATACACACCAAGGAAACCAGAATTGAAAGAGACACATGTACCGCAATGTTCATCGCAGAACTGTTTATAATAGCCAAGACATGGAAGCAACCTAGATGCCCATCAGCAGATGAATGGATAAGAAAGCTGTGATACATATACACAATGGAGTATTACTCAGCCATTAAAAAGAATACATTTGAATCAGTTCTAATGAGGTGGATGAAACTGGAGCCTATTATACAGAGTGAAGTAAGCCAGAAAGAAAACACCAATATAGTACACTAATGCATATATATGGAATTTAGAAAGATAGTAACGATAACCATGTATCAGTTCAGTTCAGTTCAGTTCAGCTGCTCAGTTGTGTCCGACTCTTTGTGACCCCATGAATCGCGGCACGCCAGGCCTCCCTGTCCATCACCAACTCGTGGAGTTCACTCAGACTCACATCCATTGAGTCAGTGATGCCATCCAGCCATCTCATCCTCTGTCATCCCCTTCTCCACTTTCAAGCATCAGAGTCTTTTCCAATGAGTCAACTCTTCGCATGAGGTGGCCAAAGTACTGGAGTTTCAGCTTTAGCATCATTCCTTCCAAAGAAATCCCAGGGTTGATCTTCAAAATGGACTGGTTGGATTTCCTTGCAGTCCAAGGGACTCTCAAGAGTCTTCTCCAACACCACAGTTCAAAAGCATCAATTCTTCGGCACTCAGCTTTCTTCACAGTGCAACTCTCACATCCATACATGACCGCAGGAAAAACCATAGCCTTGACTAGATGGACCTTAGTCAGCAAAGTAATGTCTCTGCTTTTGAATATGCTATCTAGATTGGTCATAACTTCTCTTCCAAAGAGTAAGTGTCTTTTAATTTCATGGCTGCAGTCACCATCTGCAGTGATTTTGGAGCTCAAAAAAATAAAGTCTGACACTGTTTCCACTGTTTCCCCATCTATTTCCCATAGAGTGATGGGACCGGATGCTATGATCTTTGTTTTCTGAATGTTGAGCTTTAAGCCAACTTTTTCACTCTCCTCTTTCACTTTCAGCAAGAGGCTTTTTAGTTCCTCTTCACTTTCTGCCATAAGGGTGGTGTCATCTGCATATCTGAGGTTATTGATATTTCTCCCAGCAATCTTGATTCCAGCTTGTGTTTCTTCCAGTCCAGCGTTTCTCATGATGTACACTGCATATAAGTTAAATAAGCAGGTGACAATACACAGCCTTGACGTCCTCCTTTTCCTATTTGGAACCAGTCTGTTGTTCCATGTCCAGTTCTAACTGTTGCTTCCTGACCTGCATACAGATTTCTTAAGAGGCAGGTCAGGTGGTCTGTTATTCCCATCTCTTTCAGAATTTTCTACAGTTTATTGTGATCCACGCAGTCAAAGGCTTTGGCATAGTCAATAAAGCAGAAATAGATGTTTTTCTGGAACTCTCTTGCTTTTTCCATGATCCAGCAGATGTTGGCAATTTGATCTCTGGTTCCTCTGCCTTTTCTAAAACCAGCTTGAACATATGGAAGTTCATGATTCACGTATTGCTGAAGCCTGGCTTGGAGAATTTTGAGCTTTACTTTGCTAGCTTGTGAGATGAGTGCAATTGTGTGGTAGTTTGAGTATTCTTTGAAATTGCCTTTCTTTGGAATTGGTATGCGAGTCGGAAAATGAGACACAGATGTATAGAACAGTCTTTTGGACTCTGTGAGAGAGGGCGAGAGTGGGATGATTTAGGAGAATGGCATTGAAACTTGTATAATATCATATGTGAAACAAATCGCCAGTCTAGGTTTGATCCATGATACAGGATGCTTGGGGCTGGTGCACTGGGATGAACCAGAGGTATGGTATAGGGAAGGAGGAGGGAGGGGTGTTCAAGACAGGGAACATGTGTACACCTGTGGCGGATTCATGGTGATGTATGGTAAAACCAATACAATATTGTAAAAGTAATTAACCTCCAATTAAAATAAATAAATTTATATTAAAAAAAGTAAAAAAAAAGTGGGGGGAGCCCTCCTACTTTGTCATTGGAAATGTTAATTGTGCAGCCACTATGGAGAACAGTATACAGATTCTTTAAAACAACTAAAAGTAGAGTTACCATAATATCCAGCAATTCCTGTGGACATATCCAGAGAAAAACATATCTTAAAATAAATAAATAAAAGGTTACATGCACCCCAATGTTCATTGGAGCACTGTTTACAATAGCCAAGATGTGGAAGCAATTTAAATGTCCATCAATGGATGAATGGATAAAAAAGATGTGGTAAATTTATATTATGGAACATTACTCAGCCATGAAAAGAATGAAACAATGCCATTTGCAACAACATGGATGAGCATAGAGATTATCATAGTAAGTGAAGTTAGTCAGACAGAGAAAAATAAATATATGTTATCACATATCAAAATCTAAAAAGAAATGATACAAATAAACTTATTTACAAAATGGAAACAGACTCACCCACTTAGAGAACAAACTTGTGGTTACTAGGGGAGAAAGGGTGGGGGTGGAGGGATAGATCAGGAGTTTGGGATTGACCCGTACATACTACTGTATTTAAAATAGATAACCAACAGGACATACTGTATAGCATAGGGAACACTACTCAATATTTTGTAACTTAAATGGGAAAAGAATTTGAATAATTACCTGTATATGTATAACTGAATCACTTTGCTGTACACCTGAAACTAACAGAAAATTGTTAGTCAATTATGTGTCAAAGTAAAATTGTAAATTAGAGTATATTAATTAAATTTCATAACCAACTTTTTTATTTTCTGAAATAAGCAAGTGCCTCCTCATTTTACAATTTGACAGCAGCCTAATACATTAATTATTCATACCTATGCTTCACTTACTCCTTGGAAGGAAAGTTATGAGCAACCTAGATAGCATATTCAAAGGCAGAGACATTACTTTGCCGACTAAGGTCCGTCTAGTCAAGGCTACGGCTTTTCCAGTGGTCATGTATGGATGTGAGAGTTGGACTGTGAAGAAAGCTGAGCACCAAAGAACTGACGCTTTTGAACTGTGGTGTTGGAGAAGACTCTTGAGAGTCCCTTGGACTGCAAGGAGATCCAACCAGTCCATTCTAAAGGAGATCAGCCCTGGGTGTTCTTTAGAAGGAATGATGCTAAAGCTGAAACTCCAGTACTTTGGCCACCTCATGCGAAGAGTTGACTCATTGGAAAAGACTCTGATGCTGGGAGAGATTGGGGGCAGGAGGAGAAGGGGATGTCAGAGGATGAGATGGCTGGATGGCATCACCAACTCGATGAACATGAGTTTGAATGACCTCCAGGAGTTGGTGATGGACAAGGAGGCCTGGAGTCCTGCAATTCATGGGGTAGCAAAGAGTTGGACACAACTGAGCAACTGAACTGAACTGAACTGAACGGATGCTTCCCAGGTGGCGCTAGTGGTAAAGAACCTGCTTGCCAATGCAGGAGACATATGAGACATAGGTTCAGTCCCTAGGTCAGGAAGATCCCCTGGAGGAGGGCATGACAACCAACTCCAGCATTCTTGCCTGGAGAATCCCATGAACAGAGGAGGCTGACAGGCTACAGTCCATAGGGTCCCAAAGAGTCAGACACGTCTAAAGTAAATTTGCACCCCCACACGCATGTGACGAGAAACTATAATACTTTAATTAATGTGGCAAAATTCATAAAATGTTTACTTGTCATTTCCTTATGTGTCTGTATATGTTTTCTTTGAATCTGATATTATATCAGAATGCTGATAAGAGCTTGTCTATCTGATGTCTCACTAGGAAATACTTTTCCTTCTCTCTTGATTGGATGTTTGTTTTGCTTCTTTTTCTCTTTTGGCTTCATATTTTAGGGAAGCACATCTTTAAGAAGCTTCTTGAGAAAGTATACTGGAATTTTAAAATCTTGTTTTGAGATCCTTCTTGTTTTATTTTAAACTCGTATTTAAACATAATTATTCTATTATTTTAAAGTTCTTTTTCTTTAGCTGCCAGTGTCAACATTAATGAGGTTAATGAGGTTTGATTACTAATAATTTATATATTTTTTATTTTAACCCTCAAAACCAACTGCTAAATCATAGAAGCTTTTCAATTATTCTTTTTTATTTTTTGGTTGACATTATTCCAATATGTCTCAATGTTCTACTTTAATATGGACATTTCCCCATTAATTTGCCTAACTCTTCAGTGGGTCAATCTAGAAAACTGTGCTTTAGCAAAAAAAAGTTTGTTTCTGTGCCAATATTCTTTCATCTAGTTTTCCAGCTGTTTTAGGTAGTCCTTTCAGTTGGGTCTTGGAAACAATGCATTTATCTTTTTATTTTCCTATTTTTTCTTACTCATTGATTTTACTGTTCTTATCATTTTAAAGAATGTCACAAATTTTCCTTTAAAAATTTTATTGATTTATTAGTATTACCATGATCATATTCTGTAATCACCAAGAGTCTCTCTTTGGACACATACATCTTCTCTTATCCAGTCTCTAAGTCATGTCCAGCTCTTTGTAACCCCATGGACTGTAGCACTCCAGGTTTCCCTGTCCTTCACTATCTCCCTGAGTTTGCTCAAACTCACATCTAGTGAGTTGGTGATACCATTCAACCATTCATCCTCTGTCACTCCCTTTTCCTCCAGTCCTCAGTTTTTCTCAGCATCAGAGTCTTTTCCTTGAATCAGCTCTTCATATCAGGTGGCCAAAGTATTGGAGCTTGAGCATCAGCATCAGTCCTTCCAATTAATATTCAGGGTTGATCTCCTTTAGGATTGACTGGTTGGATCTTCTTGCTGTACAAGGAACTCTCAAGAGTCTTCTCCAGCACCACAGTTTGAAAGCATCAATTACTTGGTGTTTAGCTTTCTTTATGGTCCAGCTCTTACATCAGTACATTACTATTGGAAAAACCATAGCTTTGATTAGATGGACTTTGTTGGCAAAGTGGTGTCTCTACTTTTTTAATATGCTGTTTAGGTTTGTCATAGCTTTTCAGTTCTTTTTAGAAAAAAAAAAAGCAAAGTTTGTTTCTGTCTTTTATGTTAGAGATTTTTTTCAAATGCCTCCTGAGGTTTGGCTGCCAATTTGTAATGAAGAATTAAACAGATGAATGATAGATCACCCATGTTTGGGACTTTCTGAGTGATGGGCTTCATCCCAGGAGGAAAAAGTTGGAACATTTCATTGGAAAATTCTTCATGGCATACCTGTCTGTCTTTTCTCCTAGAATCTGGCAACTTTCCCTAGTGGAATCCTTAGACTTCTGCCTACATTATACACTAAGCCCAGCTTTCAACATCCAGTTTCTGGGGATTGAATGGGAAAAAAAGAAGTAGGGGTCTCACTATTTGATGTATTCAATTTCTCTCAGTAGCTTTCTGTTCAATATCACTTCTTATTTATATTCATCTGTGGCTTGTTTCCCCATATCCTGAGTTTCTCTGGTTTAATTTCCCCAAGCTTAATTTTTCCTTGTAGTCATCTTGCTATGCTAGGTAAGGAAGGACACCTGATCAAGGCTTGTTTACAGATATGTCAACTACTCTCCTGTGTTTGACTCAATCCCTAACCTTTACCTTCACAGACATGTGCTGTTTGTGACACCAGGACCTCTCAGGATACTGCAGTGTAAACCATAATGCATCTTGTTGCTTATGTGCCAGGTTTCTTATCTTTGTTGGATTCAGTTGCCATTGATCCATCCATTCTTCTATACTGAGTTTTCCAGAGTGTGAAATCTATTAACTTTTTGTGTCTCCTCTTCCATTCTTTCATGTGTTTGTGCATCAATAGTTTTTAGTTGATTATTTCACTGCTATTTTAGAGAGATTTTATGTGGGAATGAAGATAATTGTTCAATTTGGAATGATTAACCTCAAGAATGCCAATAATTTATACTTCATTTTTCTTTAAAAATAGGACAATTTGTTTAAATTTGAGAATATGGGTTGTCAAAATAAATGAAGAATAGAACCTTTCTTGTTGAAGTGTTAACAAGGGAGATAAAATCTAATTGGATTTCAAGTTTCTGTCCAGCCCTCAAGAAAATGTCAGCAAACGGATTCTGTATAAATATGGTCATATAACATTGGTTAGCGCTCAGTACCAGACTACAGAAAATACTTTACCTAATTCAGGCATAAATGAATTTATGATCAGGAATCTTTGATAGGCTAGAAGAATAGGCTTCATGTGCAATTTTGATCTGATTATTTGCAATCTCACTACTTCTGCTGTGATTGGGAAAGCACTTAGCTCTGTTTAGAAAACCACAAAATTAGAAAGTCTCTGCAATAACTTGTACCATCAAAATAGCTATTTCCACCAAATCCTCTCTTCCTTTCTAACTATGATTCGACTTGATGTTTTAAGAAAATTCATTTATTTGGTGGAACTCCAGTCATATCTCAAATCCAATGGTAGGAAATTCTGAGAAGTACTTTTTCAATTTCTATGGTGTCATCTGGCAAAATGAAAGGGTACATGTTGAGAAAGTTATTTTATTATGTAGCCATCCACCTCTCTATCTACCTACATCTGCAGTACCTTGCTTTAATCACACAACAGTATAACTTGGATATTTTAGCTTTGCTTTAAAAAACTGCATATAATTCCAAATGAGTTCTTCAAGTGTGCTCATCTCTACCCAGGCTTAAGAGTGGAAAAGTCAAATGCTGGAATTGATTCACTGTTTGGGTTTTATACATTGAGTATAAAAGTAGCGTAAGAATGCAGACAATTGAAATGAATAGTTGATAGACTACAGTCTTTGAAGAGAAAGAATATTTAGAATACACTAATACTATCCATACAGTATTAACCAATTTATTAGATAAAATTCTTACCTGCAATGAATAAAACCCATTTTATTAGTGTAAGATGGAAATAATGCAATAAAGTTTATTAGAAAATTCACAGAACTCACTCCAAGCCAGAAACATAATACTTTAAAGCTATTCTATCAGAACAACCCAAATTGAATTGAAGAGTAGCTTTGGCTGAAACAATATTATGCGGACTTAGTCAGAGACTCTGCAAACAGCATTGCTAATGCTGGGCAGTTTGCATTACTCTTTAAGCTTCTGTCATTTTGCTGTAG
Organism: Capra hircus; assembly: GCF_001704415.2. Lineage (NCBI taxonomy): Eukaryota > Metazoa > Chordata > Mammalia > Artiodactyla > Bovidae > Capra > Capra hircus. The sequence goes on from NC_030819.1 coordinate 40,526,411, forward strand.
AAATCTGGCTTCCTCAACAAATATACTTAATAGAACAAGTTCCTGGTAGCACCAGTTTCTTCACAGGCCTTCTGAATTAACAGAATATCAATTGTGGGTCTTCAGTGCAAAAGAGTGCTTGCTTGATGAATAATAAGTTAAGAAAAATCCAAATGTCTTCTCTGATAGGACTGAAGAGAGATTATAGAAAATTGAGAGAACTAATGAAAATGAATGTTGACATCATGGGTTGTATTTTGGGAATTTAATATTTAACTGATATAGCCATTGAAGAAAAAAACCAGTATTTTGAATACTTAGTAGTCACTAAATAAAAGTTTGCAAAATAATTAAAGGCAAGTAATACCTTTTAAACACAGTAAATATATATAATAAAAATCTAAAAATGTGCATAAATGAAAAGCAACTAACAAATATTCTTACATTTAAATTAAAGTTTAGATGAGTTTTGTATAAGCAACACATAGCAATTTTAATAGCAATGGAAAATAAATGGCAAAATGAACTTATTAATAGCTTGTTACTGGAATTTAATGCCTCCAGAAAAATAGTAAAGTATTTAAAAAATTATTTGAATCAGCTCCAGATTTTCTGCATATTTGATTTCCTTTGCATGCTAGGCAATTTTAGGTTATATCATACATATATAAGTGATACAGAGTGATATACATAGAAAATAGGCCTTTTAGATTATACTTTTTAGAAATTAATATATCAGATTATTATAGCTTTCATTTATAAAGTTGTAATACATAACTTTAACTTAATATGCCCTTCAAATTATTAATGCATTTTGGCAAGAACAGCAGTTCAATGCAAAACGAGTGTCTCTCACTGATTTACTTATTCTAGTAGCAAAGATACTATAAGATACATTTCATCATACAAATGTCTCTAAGTAAACAGAACCAACATTTTCTACAAGGATTTAATTCAAGCAACACATAATATAACTATCACTTTAGATCTACTGTTTGTAGAATATTTTTTATGTTATTTTAATAGAAATTGTTTACCTTAATGGACTGTCATATATGCTTGCTGCTAATATTATATTTATTTTACGATAATAGTTACACATTTTCCTAAAATTATTCTTATTTACTTTGAGATTTTTAACTGAATCATTTTTTACTTCTTAGTCACAAAGGACAAGAATTAAAACGACATATTATCTCCTGTATCATAAAGTTTAAAGAGAGAGTTGAAGGTAAATAGAGATGAAAGGGAGTTGGAAATAGAGAATAATAAACATGAAAGGGAGCTAGAGTGAAAAAAAGTTAAGAGAACTGAAATAGGAAAGAGGGGGAAAAGTTCGATATGAAAAATGTGATGTAGGCAAGAAGTAATAAAACAGAAGAGAAAATAAATTGACATTGTTATAAATTAACTATGAAAAAAAGCACACAGTTTGTTGATGGAGAAGAAAAGTAATAGTTTTTCTTAAATGTTTGCAAAATAAAAGAAGTCTAATCATGTCTTTAGATGAATAAGGTTACATGGATCTTATAGGATGAATATGAGTATATAACTGTCACACTGAGTCACGTCAACACCAGAGATCCAACATAGTTTCTTTGATGTTTTTCAGAAAAACATGCTAGTTGCCCTCCACACCCAAACCTCAGGGAGTCTGTGATCCTTAGCTTCCTTTTGGTAACCCATTATAAACTCCATTCATGAATATATCTAAGCCTTTCCTGATCCTATTTATATTTTCAGACTATATAACCTTCCTGGATAATGACTTGCATGTGTTTACTACCAACTGTGAAAAGTACAAAGCATAAATCCCTTTTATCTTTTACCCTACATTGGACATCCTCTAGTCCTGGTACAATTTAATTTGGTGAAAGGAATCCATCTTTACCTTTCAAGATTTGGCAGAGTTTGAATCCATACGTTCTCATCTGTAGTTTTATAAAACTCAATATTCTAACTTTTTACAATATTCTGACATGGAAGCAAAGCTTTGCCACAGTTTTGCTTTAGTTCTTTACATAATCCGAGAGAAATTATCTCATATTTCTAGGTCTCCAAGCTATGTATAAACCGAAATGCTTGATCATCTTTAAAATTTCTTCCATCTTCCTCATACATTAACAGTCAGCTCCCTCTGCCCCTAGGAGGGAAAGAGGAAGATTTGGAAGAGAGAACAAAAACTACATGGTAGATGACTATGTGATCTTTAGAGTTAAACCATCAGGATTAAAATTCCATTTTCTCCACTTAGCTCTATGCCCTTATGCAATTTGCTTACTTCTCCAACTTTTTTTGCTTATTTCTCCTCATCAGTAAATTGGGGATAATAGTTGCAGCTTCATAAGGTTGTATTTTGTTACCAAGTCTGTGTATGTGTGTGTGTTTATCTCAAATTAACATCTACCATATAATAAGCACTACATGAAAGATAGCACACGTACACATACACACACAGAGAAAGAGACAGAGAGCAACACACCTCCCTGCACTGGAATTGGCCTCGTGCTTTTGTGTGGTCATCCTACATTGACTCTGGTCATGCTCTTGTGGCTTGCTCTGGCCGATGAAGAATCATTGAGAAACAAATCTGTTTTGAAGAGTCTTTCTCCATGGGGCTTCTGGAATACTTTGGATACCACTATGTAAAGAAGTGCAGTCCAGCCTACCTGGAGGAGTACGTGGAGCAAAATCTGGCCATTCCAATTTGATCCCAGATTCCAGTTGACTAACTAATGGACTACAACCACATGCATTTGCCCAGATGTGACCAGCCTAAGGACCACCCAGTTAATTCATAGAATCATGATAAATAAAGTGATTGCTCTTTAAACCAATAAATTTAGGGTGATTTATTATATATTTACACATATATGTACAATTAGTAACTTGATCTGATTCTTCTCCATGTGCTAGTTTTGAGAGTTTATGACAGCAACTAAGAATTCACATAAAGCTAAATTTATAAGCCCAAATCTCATTCTCTTTTGTAAGAAGTTCACCCTGTGTGTACAAATGTGACAAAGATATGCAATTGTATTAAATTGAACAGATCATTGATGTCTACTACAGTGTTCTATGGGAAACAAACTAGAAGATAGAGACGCCAGTGAAGGAAGTTTATTTGGGAATGTTTTTAAGACTGCCTTCAGGAACAGATTTCTGGGTGAGACAGGCAATATTCTTTTATCGCTTTTTTTACAAGCACACTTTAAGTTGAGATATAATGACATATACCATTATATGCTTCAGATGTACAAATTAATGATTAGATATTTGTATGTATTATGTGATGATCACCACAATATGTCTAGTTAGCATACATCATCTCCAATAGTTACATTTTTTTCACTATGATGAGAAGTTTTAATTCAAGCTGAATTAACTTTCATATATATGATGGTATTATTGACTATAGACACCATGTTATATATTACATGTCCAGGATTTATTTAATCAAGTTTTCTTTCATAAAATATGGGTTTTATTAGTCAACTACAGTCATAAAATGGTTGTTATAGATCTTTATTTGTCCCACCACACACTAAGCAGAGATGTTTGCCAGTCTAATTTCCTTCATGTGGGTCACAATTTTGGTTTGCTAATAAAATCCCCTTTTTCAGCTTCACAGTTGAGAGTGACAGAAACTGACTCTTCTTTCTCAGATATAGAAATCATAAGTCTCAGAATGGTACACATGGGATGGTCCAATCACAGGGAAGAAGAATATGTCAAATTTAAGCAGGGTCCGATGGTGATGCTCTGCTGATATATTGTGTCCATTGCTGTTGTAAGTGACATTTTCCAATGATGTACATGTGTTTCTCTACCATCACAGCTAAATGTGTGGCACAACGTGTGACTTAGATTCTGAAACTTCATGTTGCCTAGTACAAGGGAGGTCATTATGGAACTTCACATGGTGAGCCTCTGTGGATGAAAAGGTTTATCCCTGCTTCCATCATCACGTGATTTTCTTAGGTAATTTTTGTTTTTTAATGATCTTTTCCTGAGACCAGGTCACGATGTTTGCATCCAACACATGTGACTTCAGTCCTTTAGAGGCTGCTTCACTCTTCTCAACCAAAGACAGACAACTGGTTTCCCAAGATTTCTGATGGTGGGTGGAATGGCCTTGGCCATGGTGAGGGGGTGTTTATGGTCATCTCTAAAATGATCCAGGTCCTAGCTTCAGAATTTAGGACTTGCAGACAGTCTTGATTTCTTTACTGACCAGTACTTCTAAATACTCATGCCACATCTATGGGAACATATCTGAGAAATTCTTATTTGACTTTTGTCTTTTAGTGATAAAGATCTTCCCTTTCTTAACATCACAACTGGAATAATTATAAGCAGCTATGGCAATGGAGGACATTGCTTTCTTGGGCTTCTCTCTAAGTTCTAAGACTGACAGCAGCTTTATGATGTTCCCATTGAAACATTTAAATTCCAATGTGTGTGTTCATTTAAATTATAAAAGATAGATGCAAAATTTATTTGAACATGAATGCTAAGCAACTATATATTTGCAATTCATTTCAGTTCAGCTCAGTCTCTCAGTTGTGTCCAGCTTTTTGTGAACCCATGAATCACAGCAAACCAGACCTCCCTGTCCATCACCAACTCCTGGAGTTCGCTCAGATTCACGTCCATCAAGGCAGTGATGCCATCCAGCCATCTAATCCTCTGTTGTCCCCTTCTTCTCCTGCCCCCAATCCCTCCCAGCATCAAAGTCTTTTCCAATGAGTCAACTCTTCACATGAGATGGACAAAGTAATGGAGTTTCAGCTTTAGCATCATTCCTTCCAAAGAAATCCCAGGGCTGATCTCCTTCAGAATGGACTGGTTGGATTTCCTTACAGTCCAAGGGACTCTCAAGAGTCTTCTCCAACACCACAGTTCAAAAGCATCAATTCTTCAGCGCTCAGCCTTCTTCACAGTCCAGCTTTCACATCCATACATGACCACTGGAAAAGCCATAGCCTTGACTAGACGGACCGTAGTCGGCAAAGTCATGTCTCTGCCTTTGAATATGCTATCTAGGTTGGTCATAACTTTCCTTCCAAGGAGTAAGTGTCTTTTAATTTCATGGCTGCAGTCACCATCTGCAGTGATTTTGGAGCCCCAAAAATAAAGTCTGTCACTGTTTCCGGTGTTTCCTCATCTATCTCCCATGAAGTGATGGGACCGGATGCCATGATCTTCATTTTCTGAATGTTGAGCTTTAAGTCAACATTTTCACTCTCTTTCACTTTCATCAAGGGGCTTTTTAGTTCCTCTTCACTTTCTGCCATAAGGGTAGTGTCATCTGTCTATCTGAGGTTATTGATATTTCTCCTGACAATCTTGATTCCAGGTTGTGCTTCTTCCAGCCCAGCATTTCTCATGATGTACTCTGCATATAAGTTAAATAAGCAGGGTGACAATATATAGCCTTGACGTACTCCTTTTCATATTTGGAACTAGTCTGTTGTTCCATGTCCAGTTCTAACTGTTGTTTCCTGACCTGCATATAGGTTTCTCAAGAGGCAGGTCAGGTGGTCTGGTATTCCCATCTCTTTCAGAATCTTCCACAGTTTATTGTGATCTACACAGTCAAAGGCTTTGGCATAGTCAATAAAGCAGAAATAGATGTTTTTCTGGAACTCTCTTGTTTTTTCCATGATCCAGCAGAGGTTGGCAATTTGATCTCTGGACTAAATATCTTTAGAAATGTTCAAAACAGTCTTTGAATTAAGTCCATTCCACTGAAAACAATTAGTACGTAGATATTAACAGTGAATATAATCTCTTCCTCCCCGCTATGTTTCAATCTTGGCAGAAAAAAAATTTCAATAAAGTTTATCTCACACCCATTCTTCCCTTCATGCATGTAAAAGAATATGCTTTTTGATTTAAAAAGGTCATATAAGACATACTCTAAATAATGATGACAACATAAGAGAAGATGATTTCTTTCAAATAAATTAAATCTGATATAAGCAGTCCAGAGTTGATATGGCATCCCCTGATGTCCTCCAAATATTTGCCTGGTGATCCTTATTATGGTCCTCATTGATTTAAGATGGCTGCTGGAGCATCAGCCATTCTGTCTGTATCACAGTTATTAGAATGAAGCAAGGGTCCAAGGTTTTTGAAGAAATTTTCTTAAGTACTCAACCTTTTGATTTATAATTTATTACCTGGAAATTAGTCATATGACCAGAGCTAACTACAAGGAACTCATCCAGTTATATGTCTAGGTCAATGGGCAGAGTCTCTAGATGATTGCTGATTGTCTATCAGACTCAGTAGTTCTTTATTATTCAGTAACTTGCTAAACTAAATGAAAACTCATCTACCTCATACACACCTGGAAGAGAAGGAGCAGAGAGAATGACATAAAATTCCATTTAGAATAAGTGTAGAGTAGAAAACATTGGCATCATTAGCCCATCAAAATGATGAAATCTTGCTGGGCAGGAATAGTGTAGCTCCTTAAACTAGTTGTAGGACATAGTCCTTGGTTACATTATCTGCCTGTTCTGCTCTCTGGAGAAACTCTCCTGCCATTGACCTTTCTGGTTCCTTGTTTTGTCTTCTTGGTGGGGAAAGGGGAAGTAAGAGGTAGTAGTTCTTCCTTCTCCATGAACCTCCACAGCCATTTCTAATGTAAGAAATGAAAAGTGTCAATTTTGGAGTTTGCAAAGATTCTAAAACTCATTTTGTTCCAGCATAGGTTCAAGTATTATGAAAGTTTTAATAAAAATAAAAAGTTGCAGTTCAAGTTTATAGTTTTATTTTGGTTTTCAAATCTGGTGTTTTCTAAGACTGATTCCATCTTGAGACCACTTTAAAAAATCGGTTTGCCTGGGAACACAACATACTTCATCTAATCTTTGCTGCTAGCTTGCCTTCCATTGTCTGACAGAGGACTATTAATGGAAGGCTTTTGTAAAAGCGCTGGGGCCAGTGATTTATCTCCTGCTAATTCTGCTGTTTCAGAGTAGACTACTAAGTGCTTCAGTTTGAGCACAGAGTAGTTGTCTTTATTTTTTTAATCTTGAAAAACCCCAAACTTAATGCATTTAAATTGTTTTCCACTGAGAAGGAACACATCCTTAGCATCTCTGCCTGTTGATAAACTGGATCTAGTCTGAGTTCATTAATCCTGAAACTGTGTTGAAATCAGCAGAAAGCAGCAGTGTAGGCACCATTCTATTCCTCACTCCCCCACCCCACATTTTCCTTTAAGGTCATTTAGTTTGTTTTCCAGACAGCTTTCTTCTCTGCTGTCCAAGAAAAGGCAAGCAGAAATTTGAACAAATGTTTTGGTCAGTTGAATGATAAATAGTGCCAGTTTCCCAGCCTATGATGTGGAAGGTGTTAATGCAACCAGATTAAGCCTGAGATGAAGTCATTCATGCTAAGCCTCATGTCAGCAAAGTAACACTTCCAGAAAACAAAAGTCTACATCAACCAATCAGTGCTTGACTGCTGAGCGCAAGTCACCTGACCAGGCTCTAAGACTTCTCTTGGCTCCTTATAAGGGAATTAACCATCTTTAACCAGTCAGGAAATGCCCAGTCTAAATTCCTTGTTGATGCTCACTCTTGTCTATAAAAGTATCTCAGCATGTACACCTCTTCTGAGCTCCTTTCTGTCTGCTAGATTAGATGTGACCCATTTCATGAATTGCTGAATAAAGCCAACAATATCTTCCAAGTTTACTCACATGAGTTTTGTTCTTTAACAGGGACATATTTAAGGTTCTATTATTTCAATGTTTCATCTCCATGTAAAAATTCTATATATATTAGGATTGTGCCAGGCTGAAAATAATAGAGACCCAGAAAATAGTTAATTAAAAAAAAGACAAGAATTTATCCTCTTTGATATTAAAGTAGACTAGGGCTGGGGGCCAAGACCCCAATGCCATCAGGAGCCTTGATGTCTATCTTTATTGTATACCATTTCAGTGAAAATCACTTATACCTAAGGACAACTGAAGGGTCAAGGGGGCTGCTCCAGTTCTGATCATTATGCTTACATGACAAACCCAAAACAGGAAATTTAGTAAAAGCAATTGACAAATTTGGATGCTTTCCCCTTTTTTGTTACTCTTACTTGAATCATATTGTTGATGTGAAAGTGCTGCACTCAATATGCCAGCAAATTTGGGAAACTCAGCAGTGGCCACAGGACTGGAGAAAGTCAGTTTTAATTCCAATCCCAAAGAAAGTCAATGCCAAAGAATGCTCAAACTACCACACAATTGCACTCACTTCATAAACTGGTAAAGTAATGCTCAAAATTCTCCAAGCCAGGCTTCAGCAATATGTGAACCATGAACTTCCAGATATTCAAGCTGGATTTAGAAAAGGCAGAGGAACCAGAGATCAAATTGCCAACATCCACTGGATCATCGAAAAAGTGAGAGTTCCAGAAAAATATCTATTTCTGCTTTATTGACTTTGCCAAAGCCTTTGACTGTATGGATCACAATAAACCGTGGAAGATTCTGAAAGAGATGGGAATACCAGACCACCTGACCTGCCTCTTGAGAAACCTATGTACAGGTCAGGAAGCAACAGTTAGAACTGGACATGGAACAACAGACTGGTTCCAAATAGGAAAAAGAGTAAGTCAAGTCTATATATTGTCACCCTGCTTATTTAACTTATATGTAGACTACATCATGAGAAATGCTGGACTGGAAGAAGCACAAGCTGGAATCAAGATTGTCAGGAGAAATATCAATAACCTCAGATATGTAGATGACACCACCCTTATGGCAGAAAGTGAAGAGGAACTAAAAAGCCTCTTGATGAAAGTGAAAGAGGAGAGTGAAAAAGTTGGCTTAAAGCTCAACATTCAGAAAACGAAGATTGTGGCATCTGGTCCCATCACTTCATAGGAAATAGATGGGGAAAGAGTGGAAACAGTGTCGGACTTTTTATTTATGGGGGCTCCAAAATCACTGCAGATGGTGATTGCATCCATGAAATTAAAACATTACTTTGCCAACAAAGGTCCATCTAGTCAAGGCTATGGTTTTTCCAGTGGTCATGTATGGATGTGAGAGTTGGACTGTGAAGAAAGCTGAGTGCCAAAGAATTGATGCTTTTGAACTGTGGTGTTGGAGAAGACTTTTGAGAGTCCCTTGGATTGCAAGGAGATCCAACCAGTCCATCCTAAAGAAGAGCAGTCCTGGCTGTTCTTTGGAAGGACTGATGCTAAAGCTGAAACTCCAGTACTTTGGCCACCTCATGTGAAGAGTTGACTCATTGGAAAAGTCTGTGATGCTGGGATGGATTGGGGGCAGGAAGAGAAGAGGACAACAGAGGATGAGATGGCTAGATGGTATCACTGACTCGATGGATGTGAGTTTGAGTGATCTCCAGGAGTTGGTGATGGACAAGGAGGCTTGGCATGTTGATGCATGGGGTCACAAAGAGTCAGACATGACTGATCGACTGAACCGAACTGAATAATCTTCCTAGTTGTCCCACCTAACACTTATATACCATTGTTCAAACACAGTCATCTGGTTGATAAAGCTCCAAGAGAACAGTTGTCTTTTATTATAGGTGACAAAGTGTCCGTCTGAAAATTGGATTTCTGCTACTAGGCAAGAAGAGAATGGTGGTTGAGATAGGCACCTCACAGAGGAAAATGAGAGAGGAAAGGAGGTGAACAGAAGGGGAGAGACTTATTTTGAAACATTCAGCACAGTATAAAGATGTTCTTTTCTTCTCTGGCTAAATGACTTGGAATATTGTTGTTGGTCTTTTTTTTGGAATTTAGTATTACTATAGTATGATATACATAACACACTGTAGTCAGGGCAGCCCTTTATTTGACCCAAATCAGGATACTATAGGATTAAGGAAATATACTATTCACATATTGGAATAATGTATACAAACTTCAGTCCTCTAGGGTCAATCAAAGTACATGGGTATGGTTGCATTACCATCTCCTGTCATTTATCCTCTTAGTTGTCTACTGCTAGGACTACTGCTACTCTGGCAAACGAATAGTAATTACTGATATTAGTAGATCAAAGTATATTAAAATATATCTTTCTTGCTGTTTTCCACAAACTGTTGAAAAAAAAATTTAAAGCTAATTTAATAATTTTTAAAATAAGTTTGTTTAAGCCAAGTGTTAAAATAATTATTCAAATTCACACTAGTAGGGATAAAGTCAAAATCTGAACCTTGGTATGTCTGATGCCAAGTTTTCCTCTTGCATCACCAGCAACACTGTTAAGAGCATCATTTCTTTGGATATAAAAATGTCTTTGTGAGTCAGTAGTAGACATAGATTAGAATATGTCCATTCATTACTAGAGTGGCATAGAAGATATCGTGGACTTGTTCTGGGGACCACAGTTTACTGAGACATGTAACATTTTCTTGGGCTTGTACAGATTTAGGAATTTTGCGGACTATTTGCTGTTATACTTTCTCCCATCGCTGTGCTAGACATAACTAATCAATCTTGACATTTTCTCCCACTTGGCTTACTCTTGTAATCCTTTTCAACACAGCATTTCAAAGTGCCCCTTCAAGGATGGACATAAAGGAAATGACAGCAAAATAGTGGAAGGCAATGCCTAGCTCGCATACTCCAAAGGAAATAATGAAAAACAAACAGAAACTGTCAGAACCAAATTTATCAGAACCCTGGAAAACAGTCAAAAGATTACAGCAGCCAGGTAAGTGCTGAGTCAATGAAAAGTTAAATCTAAAATCAGAGGAAAATTTTGTGGTACTTTTACTTGCCCTTGCTCAAGCTCTCATCAAGGTAGTGGGTAGTGGGTAGTGGAGGTCTTGGTTTTAAAGTGCCAGCAACTTGTATTTTCAGGGGAACCCACTGATTCCAGAGGAGACAAAGCAGACCTATATGCTAATTATTGTTTATCTGTTCTAACCTGTCTGGGAGCTACCAGAAGGACTGGTGCAAGGCACTTATCTCATTATTGCTTTATTAGAAGTTAAGGAGTAGGCTTTGCTCAAAAATATTGCAAGCTCCACTAACAATCCCTTATGCCTGTGGCAAAATGTTATATACAAAACAAACAATAGACCACCTAATACTGAGTAGCAAAAGCAAGGAGAGTTTCTTTAGGAAATTAGATCACTCAAGAGAAGAATCAATATTGGGAAATTTAAAAATTTATGCATAGTCCCAGGCCATGATACATGTTTAGAGAATGCTTGAGAAAAAAACCTAATTTTTCACTTTGGGCTGATCCATAGACTTGTGCAAGTCAGCTAAGTGAGGAAGAAATGTCCTAGCACAACCAATATGCAAAGACTAACTCCTTTTTTTATGGCTTCTAACATTCAAGGATATCTCTGTCAAATATTAGCTGAACACTATTTGGGGAGCAGAGATTTTGGCAGCTCTCTATGACAAGAATGCTATCTTTAAGGGAATAGTTGGGGTCACTGGACAAGTAAATTACAATAACATTCAAGAACTGAAATGTTAGCAGACCTGGAAAAGGAAACAAAGATTTCCAGAATTACTATATTTTGAGATTTAGGTACTCGGTTTTCAATAACAGAAAAAAAAAATTTTCAAGTTTTACAAAAAACAAAAACTGGTAAGTAAGACTCATTAAAAGGAACAAAGCAATTTTGCAGAAACTCATTCCCACAGAACCTATGTCTAAAAAAACTATTTAAAATAAATGTTTTAATGTTCAAATGACTAAATAAAAACGTGGGTAAAAAACTAAAATAAATCAAGAAAATGACATATGAAATTCTAAATTTCAGAAATTCTCAAGCTGAAATGTACGATAACTGAAATAAAAAAAATGCTGGAAGGATTAACATCAAATATGAGCAGGTAGAAGAAAGAAGCAGTGAACTTGTAGATAAGACAATTGAAATGACTAAGTGTCAGGAGCAGGAAGGAAAAAGGATAAAGAAAAGTGAACAGAACCTGAGAGACATGTGGGAGACCATCAAGAGGACCAACATGATAATGTGGGAATTACCACCTGAAGGAGGAGAAGATGAGACAAATAAAGGTGCAGACACTGCATTTGAAGAAATAGTGGCTGAACAGGCCTACAGATTGATGAAAGACAAGAACCTATGCATCCAAGAATCTCAATGAACTCTGAACAGGATAAACTCAGAGACTCACATGGTAATACATTGTAATCAGGCTTTTGAAAACCAAAGACGAATAAAGAATTTTGAAAGTAGCAAGACATGTGACTAACTAGACTTAAGGAATCCTTAATAAGGTATTTATTTTAATCACAGTGGGATAAATCTCATCTAATAACAAAATAAAAATTGGAAAATTCATAAATATGTGCGAACTAACAATATATACTTAAATAACAATGGCTCCAAGAATAAATTACAAAGGAAATGGGAAACTATTTAGAAACAAACAACAACAGCAAAACACACAAAACAATAGGATGCAGCAAATGTACACTCAGTTGAAAATTTATACCTAGGAATGCCTATATTAAAATAAAAAATTTAAAATAAAAAACCTAGTTTTATGATCTTAAGGAAGAATAAAATGAAAAGCAAACTATATCTAAAGTTAGCAGACAGGAGGAGTAAAAATTTAGAGTGGAGATAAATTAAATAGACAATGGAAAAGTAATAGATTCAATAAAACCAGAAGTTGATTCCTTGAAAAGGTCAACAAAATTAAAAAATCTTCAGCTAGACTGAATATAAAATAGAGAGAAGCCACAGATAACTAAAATGAGAAATGAAAGTGGAAATGTTACTACTGACCTTACAGAAATGAAAAAGACTATTAAGACATCACTGAGAACAATTATATGCCAAGAACTAAATAGCTAGATAAAGTATACAGAGTTTTAGAAACACACAAACTACCTAAATGACTCAAGGTGAAAAGGAACAAACTAGATATTTAAAAATAGACCCAAATGGAATTGTTTAATTGATTTTCAAATAAATTGTCAAACTAATTCAAAGGTGAAAGGATACTACTTTAATTATGCGGTGGTGTAAAAAGTATATATTCACTTAAAAATTAAGTCCTTAATTCACAACATACACACACACACACATTCAAAATTGATTATAGAACTAAACATAAAAATTAAAGCTAAAAATCTTTTAGAAAAAAATATAGGAGTAAATATACAGAGTCTGACAGTGAAAGTGAAAGTCACTCAATCGTGTCTGACTCTTTGTGACCCCAAGGACTATACAGTCTATGGAATTCTCCAGGCCAGAATACAGGAGTGGGTAGCCGTTCCCTTCTCCAGGAGATCTTCCCAACCCAGGGATTGAACCCTGGTCTCTCACATTGTAGATGGATTCTTTACCAGCTGAGCTACCAGGGAAACCCAAGAATACTGTTTTGGGTAGCTTATCCCTTCTCCAGGGGATATTCCTGACCCAGGGATCGAACTCAGTCTCCTGCATTGCAGGTGGATTTTTTACCATCTGAGTACCAGGGAACATTGTTTGTTTTTGAAACCTAATATTTAATAATTTTACACATTGGAGCTAAAGTATAAACTTGTCAGTATTAAGCTGGATTTAGAGCTGAAGAAAAAGGGAAAACTGGAGTGAAAAAAATTGAATCAGTAATTTCAGAAAGTGATACATATTAAGTTATATATGGAATAAATATAATATGAGATATATCTAGGTTAACTATTCATCCAAATGTAAGATGAATTCAGAAATGACAGAACATAAAATATTTACTATGAGTGTGAGAAAATAAAGCAAAACCATAAAGCTTACCTCAAACTCAAAACTTAATTTCTTGCAAACCTCCTGGTGAGAGAATTCTTGGTCAACAAAATGAAACTTTCAAAGAACGGGAAAAGGCAAATTTGTCATGAAGTTAATGAAGGTGGAGCTCCAGGGCTCCACATGGGCAAAGATACTTAGCAAGGTTTTGCAAACAGTCCTAGCATTTGTTTATGTCAGGGGTCCCCAACATGGACCAGATCCTGGTCTGTTAGGAACCAGGTTGCACAGCAGGAGGTGAGTGGTGGGCTGAATGAAGCTTCATCTGTATGTACAGCCATTTCCCATAAGTCACATTACCACCTGAGCTCTGCTTCAGATCAGCTGCAGCATTAGATTCTCATAGAAGCGTGAATCCTATTATGAATTGCATACGTGAGGGATCTAGTTTGCCCACACCTTATAAGGATTATCACTAAACCACCCCCCTGCCCCCCCACCTCATCCATGAAAAATTGTCTTCCAGGAAACAGGTTCCTGCTGCCAAAAAGGTTGGGGACGGCTGGTTTAGGTGGCCACCTGATTAAGAGAAATCCCAATATGTTTACAATTTAGGCCTACAGTTCTCAGAAACAGGCATAAGGAACCTTAGAAAACAAATGAGCATATAAGGGAGTTGCAAGTACTTTAAGTTTCTTTTGCTTTTGGAAAACATTTCACAGTGTCCCTCCTCTGCAGTCTCAACAAAATGTTTGTAAATTGGTTTTGCTTTGTTTCAGAGTGTGTGAGTTTTAAAGTCATTCTTTTAATTTTCCCTTGTCTAGTCCTGAAACCAAACATTCAATGCCTTCTTGATTTTATGGCCTGGTTTTGTTGACTCTTGTCTCTGGGGTCCCACTGTGATCCTGAAAATGCCGAGTGACTTGGATTCTCAGGATGGAAAAAAGCTTTGTTTAAGCTTTATTTAACCTACTCAGCTCACCAGAGTTGGATAGGCATTTCTAAAATACTCTTCTCAATAAACTCAATAAAAAGGGTTATATAGCCCCTGAGCAATTAATGGTAACTTTACACCAGCCTGCATAAGAATCCAATAGAGAATTGTAATATGGCTCTGTCAGGACCTTTTTACACTCGCCTCAACCTGCTGCAGTCTGAACAAATATAGGAGAATAGTTCCGAGGCTTCAATTAATTTTGGTTTAGCTTCCTTTTTGTTTTATGAGCCTTAGTTGCAAAAATCACTATTCCATCTAAAGTAATTCTGTTGTATGTTCCTTAATTTAATACTTGTCCCCTTGTTGTTTCTAATAGATTTAGTTTACAATTTTTGTGCAATATGGAAATAATTTGAGATGTTCCTTGCCCTTCATAAAAACACACTTTGTCTCTTTCATTTTTTATCATTCAAGAATCTGAATTCATGCATTACATACAACATTCACTGGCAAAGTTTGATCTTGATAAGCATAGACTTAACAATTGGATGGTATTAAATTTCAGTTAGAACATTTGAGATGTGCTGTAAAGAATGGCAGCACAGTATTCCCTGAAAGTGGCTCAGTGAGGGATCACATAATAACCAGAAATGCCAAAGCCTGGTTCCTTCACATGGGTACGTTTTAAGAGATCTGGCTACCCAAAGGTTTCTGGCCTACGTACTGAAACAAGTTCTTTAAAATGTACATCAGAAAATGTTCAGATTTGGGGTGTGGGAGTAACGGAAAGACTTTGAAAATGTGAGATTTCATCTACAGTGAGAAGAAAAACATATTATTTTAAGTGATATTTACAGAACTTTTGATGAGTGGATAATTCTCTCCTTATGAACATATTCAAATAGATGTGTTTGATTATGAATATGAACTTTAATGGACTAAAGCTGGGAAAAGATACACTTCTGCAGAAAAATTAAAAGGAGTTTCTTTTATAATGACAGCAGGGAATAGAGGAAAATGAAGGACAAATGAGGGAACTGGTGGGAAAATATGGGTGAAATGTCAGTGAGAAATTTCTAGAATGGGAGAGACTAAAGGACTTTTCAAAAGTATTCCTGATACATATAATTTGCTTCATTATTTCATGGTAATGCAATTTATCATCTAAAATATTCAGTAAAGATTGTGTGAGTGATATTTTAATAATTAAGGACAACAGGCCATTTTTATAACTGAGTCAACATGGTAATGAAGAAAAGAATGTATTTTCTAAAGGTAAAATGGAAACTCTCAGCTCAAATTCAGCTAAACTAAAAAAATAGAGCAAGAGATAAAATAGAAAGTCAGGAACAACTTGGAATAAAGGTGGTACCAGAAAATGGGACAGACAGAGAATAACCAATTTTATTTAAATATCAAAAAAGGAAATAATACAATTAATCAAAACCTTTGTGTACCATTCATTAGTCAAGATAACGTAGGCTAGTTGTTTTAACAAATGACTGCACTTTTAGTTGGTTGATACCATTAAAAGTCTGGTTTTTTTGTTTTGTTTTGTTTTGTTTGTTTGTTTACTTTCACTGTAATACATTGTGGATTGGGAGGTTCTTTCAGGTGTCTCTTCTCCAATCAGTGACTTGAAGATCCTTCCCTTAGGTGTGTCAGCTGTCTCAGCATCTTGCACTTTTAGCCATAGGAGTGGAACATGGAGAGGTTCAAGTATTACATGTGACATACTATGAATAGGTCTAGAAGGGAGCATATCAATACTACTTACATTCCATTGGCCAGAACCCCATCATCTGATGCTAAACTAACTGCAAGTGAGGCTGGGAAACCTTATCTTTTCCAGGGTGGCGTTAGTGTGCTTCTGATCAGTCTCTGCTACAATTACATTTACTTCTATTTCTATATTCAGCTGAAGTTTAAAAAAAGTTGTGGGAGGTTGAGCTTCAGTTCAATTCAGTCGCTCAGTCATGTCCGACTCTGCGACCCCATGAATCACAGCACACCAGGCCTCCCTGTCCATCACGAACTCCCGGAGTTCACTCAGACTCACGTCCATAGACTCAGTGATGCCATCCAGCCATCTCATCCTCTGTCGTCCCCTTCTTCTCCTGCCCCCAATCCCTCCCAGCATCAGAGTCTTTTCCAATGAATCAACTCTTCATATGAGGTGGCCAAAGTAACGGAGTTTCAGCTTTAGCATCATTCCTTCCAAAGAAATCCCAGGGCTGATCTCCTTCAGAATGGACTGGTTGGATCTCCTTGCAGTCCAAGGGACTCTCAAGAGTCTTCTCTAATTAAAAACTCACCTTGTTAACAATTTCAATATCATACCTTATGTTTTCTCTTTCTAAACTCCAGATTGGAATCAATAGAGCTTAAGCCTGAAGTTTTAGTTGATTACTAGAAAAACCCATTTTGGCATCTAAATACAAATATCAATTCACTTTTAAAAATATATATTTAAAAATCTATTTTTAAAAACTTGAATGGTTGACATTTTTCATAGTTTTATTAAGAAGACAAATTTAAGGTTTGTAGATCTATTGCCTGTGCCTCAACTATACAACTCTGCCATTGTGCCCCTCCAAAACATCCATAGTTCAAAACAAATAGGGTCAATAAAATTTTATTTACAAAAACAAGCATCTAGTCCAAGGATCATAGTTCATCAACCTCTGTTGTAAATAATTTCTGACCTAAAGGGAAAAATTTTTGTCATATTATATATATATATGGGCTTCCCTGGTGGCTCAGACGGTAAAGCGTTTGCCTACAATGTGGGAGACCCGGGTTCGACCCCTGGGTTGGGAAGATCCTCTGGAGACGGAAATATGTATTGTAAGTTTCATACAAATCAAATTCCTATAAATACATGCTTTTGAAAGACTGTTGAAAGTTGTATGACCTCTTTTTTAAGTGATAATTCCTTTATTTAATAAATAATTTACCCTTTGAATTCTGGCTTATATGTATATTACATATATTTGCTATTACTTGAACTATTCTTTAATTGTACTTATGCTTGAATTATTTGTTAAAGCCATACATTTTTAAAAATAAATCTGATGAATACTCTGCTTTCTTAGTATATAGACTGATTTATATTACAGTCAGGTATACCCATGTAAGTGCTTCTCAGGCGTCACTAGTGGTAAAGAATCCACCTACCAATGCAAGAGATGCAAAAGTCACCGTTTTGATATCTGGGTTGGGAAGATCCTCTGGAGTAGGAAATGGCCAACTCACTCCAGTATTCTTGCCTGGAAAATTCCACAGACAGAGGAGCCTGGCAGGCTACAGTCCACGGGCCTGCAAAGAGTTGGACATGACCGAGAGACTGAGCACACACAGACACACCTATGCAACAAATTCAAGTTTTGTTTTTTTTCCAGTGAAAACAATATAGATTTTGAAGAACCACTAGAAGGCAGGCATGAATGTTTCTCTAGTATGGGCTTACATTTGGAAAGCAGCACTACTCTGAATACCATTGGAGCCACTTGTAAGACAAAAAATAGATGGGACACTATTGCCATGTTGAAGCTGGCCCAAATTTCAATCATTTAAATAGGGTTCAGTGGAAGTTAAGACAAGACATGGGAAGTTCCATGATCAGGGCCCCATATTTTCTTCTTTGTTCACTTCCTTTCCTACCAGTTGACTTTAGATTAGGCTTATCCCTTCTGTAGTACCTCAAAGGAAAGTGCAAGAAATAGACAACACATTTTAGTATTCTGAATTGTCCTACTATTTCTCATAGCACTAAATAGTCACAGGTGACTTACTATCCTGTGTCTGTGCATGCTAAGTCACTTCAGTCATGTCAGGCTCTTTGTGACCCTATGGACTGTAATCCACCAGGTTCCTCTGTCCATAGTTCTCCAGACAAGAATATTGCAGTGGGTTGCCAGGGGATCTTTCCAACCCAGGGATTGAACTCACATCTCTTACATCTATCTGCATTAACAGGCAGGTTCTTTACCACTAATGTCACTTGGGAAGTCTATGACTTACTATCCCAAGGTATGTCAAGAAGGCTGTCTAACCAAGGCACCTTAACTGCTTCCTAAGGGTCACCAGCTTTCCAGCCTGGAATACTTAAGTTCTTAATTCTATATCTTCTATCCCTCCAATTCCTTGTTTTAGAATATTTTAATTGTCTCAACCTACATTCCACTTACAAATTATTCCTCACTGAGTATGCTTTTGATTTCAAGTAACAGAAAACTTATCTCAGATCGCTTAAAGGATGGACAGTCATCTCTCACATAATAAGCATTCCAGAGAGACGTGATATCAAGGTGGTTACAGGTCTGAGTTAGCTTCTCTAAAAATAACTTCTTTTTCTTCTTAAGGTACTTGAATGTCATTTTTATTAGAAGGAAATTCTTCTTGAGAAGCTATTCAGGTTATTTCCTGTGAAGTTTCAGTGGCAACTATTGAGTCATTCCCCCATCCTTAGATGAAAAGCGGGAGGCAAGGGCAATGGGTACTTGGAAATTTCAATTTCTAAATGAAAAGATAAAATCTAGCAGTGAAGAAGAAAAGTTGAGCTGTGATTTGTTATGGATCAAATAGATAACAATGTCTGTCACAACTCTAAAGTGAATAGCCATAAAGTGGTATTTTTGTTTCTGGTAGAAATCTATGGGCAGGTAAAATTTAAGCCAACAACTGCCTCAAATCTTTTATGCTGCCAGTGGCTAAAGTGAAAGTGAAAGTGAAGTCACTCAGTTGTGTCCAACTCTTTGAGACCCCGTGGACTGTAGCCCATCAGGTTCCTCCGTCCATGGGATTCTCCAGGCAAGAATGCTGGAGTGGGTTGCCAGTGGCTAAGTGCCAATAAAAAATCCTTATCATGTGTTATCTTAGGAACAGAACACCATCTTTGAGGCGTTCCCCCCATTTGAGTGCCTATCTCCCTGTCCATGGTGCTGGCAAAATACACTCCTACACAACAGGATTTATAGCATTGGCTCTTTGGGGTTTGTTGATTTATTATCACGATTTTAGGAAAATAGTTAAGAATGTTTGCCCAGAAGAAACCTGCTCAAATTGCATGGTAAGAAACCATGGTTTGGGTCAACATAAAAATCTGTCACTCTTGGATTCTTCTGCTAGTAAATCCATCCCACATCTAGGCAATCCCCAATTGTGTGTCGACCTGGTAGAAGACAGTGGCCACCCTCAATCTGAAATCTCAAGGAGTTGTATCTTCCCTTTCTCTATCTTGGTCCATCACAGATCAGTTAGATGATTTAGGCTCAGTCTATTAAACTTTATTTCACATGAATTTGAATCTTTAGTGAGTGACACAGGAATATGGGGATGGTGAGATATCATACTTCTTACAACATCTTCTGTGAAACCAGTGGGATTTAACCGCATTTGCTGTGGTTTCTATTTCCAACCATTTTTTCCTACTCATTTTTTCAACCTTATTGTCCAGTCTTTTGTTAATTTTGTGAGTGTTAAATTATATTTTCAAATAATTAAGGTCCATTATAATCTTGCTTAAGTTACAGGGGGAAGATTTCTATGCTCCCTGAACTGGGGAGTATGTTGGTACCCAGCACCAGCCCCTGCGCTTCAGCTTTATGATATTTCTAATATCTTGATCTAATGTGCATGCTTGAAGCTTCAGTAATGTCCATGGCTTAGGCTTGTGTATGTTTTTTTTTTTTTTCTGGCTGAGTTTATTTTCCCCACTTCTAGGTAAAGATGAGTAAGAAAAATGAAGCAAGAGAAACTGAATAGAGGTTTGAATAAAAGGTTTTTTTTTGAGGGGGTATATCATATGTTAGTTTTTGCTGTCTTTAACTTAATGGGCTGGTAGCTCTCCAAATATTCCTTCTAATAATTTCTAATAAAGTTTTAGTGATTGAGTTGCCCAAATTCATCAGAGACTAAACATTAACCACCCTTTAATATCTAACTACTGACCACCGTGCTCTCCTAGAGTAGGAGTTCTCAGAGTCTGGTTGAACACGTGCATGGGGGCAACATGTTTCAAGAGCTTAAAAGGGCCTTTGAGGTTATAATATGTGGGGCCTCCCTCCTTAACTTCTAGCCTAAAGGACAAATTTCCTACCTCATTCTCTGACTATACTGGCATCTTATAAATAATGTGGCCCAGAGTATCAGTTTAATTTATCTCTACCTTCACCAGAGAGGCATAATCACCATGACTAGGCTCTTCTTTGTTTTCCATATTTAACAGTAATTCATAATGTATTAAATAACTATGATTAATATTTTCTTGGCATTTTTTAATATACAAAGTTCAGAACATTACTATATATGACACTTGCAGGAGTTTGAAAGGTAGAGGATGAGGTAGTATATTATTTCCTTTTTAGAAAAGATAATATTTCAGAGCACTTAAGTGATTTCCCAAGATTGCTGAAACAATAAGTAGATTTTCAAGAACCCCATGGAGAGTATGAAAAAGCAAACAAAGATATGACACTAGAAGATGAATCCTCCAGGTCAGTAGATGTCTAATATGCCCTTGGGAAAGAACAGAGAAATAGCTCCAGAAAGAATGAAGAGGCTGGATCAAAGTGGAAATGGCACTCAGTTGTGGATGTATCTGGTGGTGAAAGTAAGCCCAATACTATAAAGAATAATATTTCATAGGAACCTTGAATGTTAGGTCCATGAATCAAAGTAAATTGAATGTGGTCAGGCAGGAGATGGCAAGAGTGAACACTGACATTTTAGAAATCAGTGAACTAAAATGGATGGGAATGGGTGAATTTAATTCAAATGACCGTTATATCTACTATTGTGGGCAAGAATCCCTTAGAAGACATGGAGTAGTCCTCGTAGTCAACAGGAGTTTAAAATGCAGTGCTTGAGTGCACTCTCAAAAATGACAAAATGATCTCGGTTCATTTCCAAGGCAAACCATTCAATATCAGAGTAATCCAAGTTTATGCTCCAACCACTAATGTTGAAGAAGCTGAAATTGGATGGTTCTATGGAGATGCTCTAGAACTAACACCAAAAAAAAATCTTTTTCATCATAGGATATTGGAATGTAAAAGTAGGAAGTCAAGAAAAACCTGGAGTAACAAGAAAGTTTGGCCTTGGAGTACAAAATGAAGCAGGGCAAAGACTAAGAGAGTTTTGTCAAGAGAACACACTGGTCATAACAAACACCCTCTTCCAATAGCACAAGCGATGACTACACATGGACATCACCAGATAGCTAATACTAAGATCAGACTGATTATATTCTTTGCAGTCAAAGATGGAGAAACTATATAGTCAACATAAACAAGACTGGGAGTTGACTGTGCCTCAGATCATGAACTTCTTTCTGCAAAATTCATATTTAAATTGAAGGAAGTAGGGAAAACCACTAGACCATTCAGGTATGACCTATATAAAATCTCTTATGATTATACAGTGGAGGTGATGAACAGATTGAAGGGATTAGACCCGATATATAACATGCCTGAAGAACTATGGACAGAAGTTCATAACATTGTACCGGAGGCGGTGGCCAAAATCGCTCCAAACAATAAGAGAGAAACAAGAAGGCAAATTGGTCATCTGAGGAGTCCTTAAGAATAGCTGAGAAAAGGAGGAGCAAAAAACAAAAGAGAAGTGAAAGATACACCCAACTGAATATAGAGTTCCAGAGAACTGCAAGGAGAGATAAGAAAGCATTCTTAAGTGAACAATGCAAAAAAATAAATAAATAAATAAAAAATAAATAAATAAATAAAAATAAAAAGAGGAAAACAATAGAATGGGAAATTAGAGATCTCTTCAAGAAAATTGGCGCTATCAAGGGAAATTTTCCTGCAAAGAAGGGACACAATAAAGCACAGAAATGGCAAGGACCTAACAGAAGCAGATGAGATTAGGAAGAGGTGGCAAAAAACATAAAAGAGCTGTATAAAAAAGGTCTTAATCACCCAGATAACCACGATAGTGAGAGAGTCAATTCCTAGGCAGGTTGATAAGAAGTTCCAGGGTCCCCAAGGATAGAGGGGTCTGAGGATCTCCAGGAGGAGACAGGTGTCTGGAATTCTCAAGAAGGAGGAAAGGACAAACTTCTTTTCCCTCTACATTCCTTAGTCTTAGTCACATAAAAGCTTTTTATCTTTAAGCCTTGAACTGATGATTACACAGCAAACAACTCAGTTTAAACTCTGTACTAAGATTATATAACAAAAATATATCTTGTTTGAGGACAGCTTCTCCTTCCTGAAAACCTTTTGGCTAATCCTGTTATTTTAAGATATAAATTATGGCAGTGGGTCTAGTAAGATCTTTACAACCTCCAGACATTATTTTGATTCATTGTAATAACTAATTAAAAGTGTATAACTCCACTGCTAACATTAGCCAATGGGGCAATCTTTCTGCCCCCTTCTGATGTCTCTGTCAGAAGCTTTCTCTATCATTTTTATACTTTAATAACACTTTATTACACAAAAGCTCTGAGTGATCAAGCCTCGTCTCTGGCCCCAGATTGAATTCTTTTCCTCTAGAGGCCAAGCATCTTGGCATCATTTTTAGTTAAGCAACAACCTTTCAATAGTATGGTCATTTACCTAGAGCCAGACATCCTGGAATGTGAAGTCAGGTGGGCCTTAAGAAATATACTATAAACAAGGCTAGTGGATGATAGAATTTCAGCTAAGCTATTTCAAATCCTAAAAGATGAAACTGTGAAAGTGCAGCACTCGATATGCCAGAAAATTTGGGTAACTCAGCAGTGGCCACAGGGCTGGAAAATGTCAACTTTCATTCCAATCCCAAAGAAAGGCAATACCAAAGAATGTTCAAACTACCGTACAACTTTTCTCATTTTACATGCTAGCACGGCAATGCTCAAATCCTTGAAGCTAAGTTTAAATAGTATGTGAACTGAGAACTTCCAGATGTGCAAGCTGAATTTAGAAAAGGCAGAGGAACCAGAAATAAAATTTCCAACATCTGTTAGATCATAGGAAAAGCAAGAGAATTTCAGAAAAATGTCTGCTTCTGCTTTATTGTCTACACTAAAGCCTTTGACTTTGGATTGCAACAAGCTGTTGGAATTTCTTAAAGAGATGGAAATACCAGACCACCTTACCTCCCTCCTGAGAAACTTGTATGCAGGTCAAGAAGCTACAGAGTCAGAAATGAAACAGTGTACTGATTGAAAATTGGGAAAGGAGTACATCAGGCTGTATATTATCACCCTGTTTATTTAACTTCTATGCAGTGTACATCATGCTAAAGGCCATACTGGATGAATCACAAGCTGGAATCAAGATTGCTGGGGCAATATAAGCAACTTCGGATATGCATAATGGCAGAAAGCAAAGATGAGCTAAAGAGCCTCTTGATGAGGGTGAAAGAGGAGAGAGAAAAAGCTAGCTTAAAACTCAACATTCAAAAAACTAAGATCATGGTATCTGGTCTCGTCACTTCATGACAAACAGATGGGGGGAAAGTAGAAACAGTGGTAGATTTTATTTTCTTTAGCTCCAAAATCACTGTAGACAGTGATTGCAGCCACAAAATTAAAAGATGCTTGCTTCTTGGAAGGAAGCTATGAGAAACATAGACAGTGTATTACAAAAAAGAGACAACACTTTCCTAACAAAGGTCCATTTAGTCAAAGCTATGGTTTTTCTAGTAGTCATGTGCTGATATGAAAGTTGGACCATAAAGAAGGCTGAGGAATGAAGAGTTGATGCCTTTGAACTGTGTCATTGGAAAAGACTTTTGAGAGTCCCTTGGACTGCAAGGAGATCCAACCAGTCCATCCTAAAGGAAATCAACCCTGAATATTCATTGGAAGAACTGATGCTGAAGCTGAAGTTCCAGTACTTTGACCACCTGATGCAAAGAGCTGATTCATTGGAAAAGACCCTGATGCTGGAAATGATTGAATACAGCAGGAGAAGGGGCAACAGAGGATGAGATGGTTGCATGGCATCATTGATTCAATGGACATGAGTTTGAGAAAACTCCAGGAGACAGTGAAGATTTGGGAAGCCTGATGTCCATGGGGTTGCAAAGAGTCAGAAAAGCCTTAGCAACTGAACAGAATTCAAACCCAGGTCTGGGTTCAAATGCAAACTTCTAAGAAAACAATTGTTTGTGGAAGATGAAGAGATAACTTTTTACAACTGGATCAGAAATATCATAAATTCTGTCCCTTTCAGTCCAAAATTTACCCTCAATATTAATCATGCTCCAAGATCTGGTCACTTAACCCTGGAAGAAATTACAAAGAAGGGCCTCTGGAAAACAATATTGTTGGGGAGACACGATAGCTAGTGCATAGGTATCAAAAAGGTAGGTGTCTCTTATAAATTCATATTCTTATTATAAAATTTAAAATTTATTCCCAAACCAGAAATGCTATTAGAGAGAGGGACCTAATGGCATACAGTCTAACTTCCATATTCTATAAGGAAAAACAATTTTAGGCTTTGTGTAAGAAATTTCTTGCATGTTGGTTTATTTAAATTTAGTGTTATTTAAGATGCTCTATGTGAAAGATTTTAAAAAGAACAATTAAAATTTTCAAAGTATAAAATTGAGACAGGTTTAATAATATGTTCAATATTATTAGATGTATTAAGAAGCAGATAGTAAATTAAAGTTCTTATCTATGAATTCTGGACTATGCTTTCACCAGAATCTATATAAACCACTTTGAAATTATCAATTCACTGTTTTTAGTCATCAAAAAGATTGAAAGGATAGTTTAATTTTCTTACAAAAAGACATATTTCTTGGCAAGATTAATGGATCAAATAGTTTATTATATTAATTTAAGAATCACAATTCAAAGAAAACTAAAAGCACAAATATTTTATCTTAAAATTGAACTCTTAAGAACAAAATATTGAATATAGAGCAATTTTGTTCATAAATAGTTCTCATTTCTTTAATGCTTAAGATTAATTCTGGGTAATAAAGTTCAATAAATAGTATGCAATTAATAGAATTAGTACAGCTGGGACATGGGTACAAAATGTTACAGCAGATGGAAGATATGTGCACTTCAAACAGAGCACAATTGGCAAGCAGAATAGTTAGTAAAAGCCACAGGAAAATATATAAACAGTGGTCCATTAGTCATATTAAGATAGAAAGTAAACCAAACAAGCTTATTGATGTGGTAATGAACACTGTCTTGGAACAAAAATAAAATGTTTATTCAGAGAAAAGGATACAGGAAAGGCTTGATAGTTATTATTTTTCAAACAGAGACTTTACAAAGAAAAAACAATGAATATTTATAGGGGATACTAACCAAACAATCTCAAATGATAATAAGGTAGTAGATAAAACATATAAAGTAATACAAGTATAATATACATCTATATATCTTATACTTGATGTTTCAGGTTAGGTTTTAAAATTTTTATTTAAAACTTTTTACAAATATAAATGTGGATTTTGCTATAAAAGTTAACTCAAGGACAGTTAAGTTTACACATATAAAATAAATCTATATAAAGTACAATGTAGTTCTTAAAGCACAGGATTTTGCTTCATCCTTGTTTGGCAAAGATTATGTACCAAATCTATTAACAACACTACAAGGCAGGTAGTATATTGTTACCTTGTTTTAAAGGTGAAAAAAAAAAAAAAAAAAAAGGGACAAAGAAGTTAAGCAATTTGCCCATGGTTACAATGTTATTGAGTTTTAGGGTTGGAAGCCAATACATTTTTCTAAGACACAAATCTTATAATCTTTTATGTTGGCTGAGTAGAGGTAAACCCTGAACAGGGATTGAAAGAAATGCATAAACAGTTATATAATTATTTTTCCCCTCTATCTCTTTAAAATTGAAGTACAGTTGATTTTCAATGTTGTGTTAATTTCTTCTGCTCATACAGCAAAGTGATTCAGTCACACACACACATATACATTCTTTTTCATATTCTTTTCCATTATTATTTCTCATAGGATATTGAGTGCATTTCTTTGTGCTATACCATAGGACCTTCTTTTTTGTCCATTTGATATGTTTGTACCTGCTAATCCCAAACTCCCAATCTATCTATCTCTCACCTCTTTGCCCCCTGGACAACCACAAACCTGTTCTCTATATCTGTGGTTTGTTTTTGTTTTGTAGATAAGTTGGTGTTGATTTTTGTCATATTTTAGATTTCACAGTGGTTATATAGACTTCGCAGGTAGCTCAAGTGGTACAGAATCCACCTGCCAACCCAGGAGATGCAAGTTGAATACCTGGGTCTAAAAGATCCGCTGGGGAAGGAAATGGCAATCCATTTCAGTATTTTTGCCTAGGAAATCCCATGAACAAAAGAACTTGATGGGCCTGCAACCTGTACATGGTTGCAAAGAGACACAACTTAGAGACTGAACGTGCATAAAAATATCACTTATACATTCAATTTACCAGGATTTCTTCATTATAATATGAGTACAATGAAAGAAATGTCTCCTGATTTTAAGACATTCTTATTAGAGACATTAAATAGCATTAAGATACCATCTTAGAAAAAGAAAAGAAACTAATAGTCAACTAATTTAGATAGCATTTACTAGTTTATTGATAAATATACAAAATGATAGTATTTTACTAGATTTAAGAGATCAAAATTTTTATGTCCAAGTCAGTAAATACAAGCTATGAAATACATGACTTACTCTGAAAAAAAGAATGTATATATATATATATATATATATGTATATATATATATTCAATTTGATTCACAGGAGATTTAAAAAATTAAGCAAAATCATTACTAAGAAGAAATGAATATGTTTGACAGTTCAGTTCAGTTCAGTCATTCAGTCGTGTCCGACTCTTTGCGACCCCATGAATCGCAGCACGCCAGGCCTCCCTGTCCATCACCAACTCCTGGAGTTCACTCATACTCATGTCCATCGAGTCGGTGATGCCATCCAGCCATCTCATCCTCTGTTGTCCCCTTCTCCTCGTGCCCCCAATCCCTCCTAGCATCAGAGTCTTTTCCAATGAGTCAACTCTTCTCATGAGGTGGCCAAAGAACTGGAGTTTCAGATTTAGCATCATTCCTTCCAAAGAAATCCAGGACTGATCTCCATCAGAATGGACTGGTTGGATCTCCTTGCAGTCCAAGGGACTCTCAAGAGTCTTCTCCAACACCACAGTTCAAAAGCATCAATTCTTCGGTGCTCAGCTTTATTCACAGTTCAACTCACATCCATACATAACCACTGCAAAAACCATAGCCTTGACTAGATGGACCTTTGTTGGCAAAGTAATGTCTCTACTTTTGAATATGCTATCTAGGTTGGTCATAACTCTTTCCTTCCAAGGAGTAAGCATCCTTTACTTTCATGGCTGCAATCACCATCTGCAGTGATTTTGGAGCCCTCCAAAATAAAGTCAGCCACTGTTTTGACTGTTTCCCCATCTATTTCCCATGAAGTAATGGGACCAGATGCCATGATCTTAGTTTTCTGAATGTTGAGTTTTAAGACAAGTTTTTCACTCTCCTCTTTCACTTTCATCAAGAGGCTTTTTAGTTCCTCTTCACTTTCTGCCATAAGGGTGGTGTCATCTGCATATCTGAGGTTATTGATATTTCTCCTGGTAATCTTGATTCCAGCTTGTGCTTTTTCCAGCCTAGGGTTTCTCATGATGTACTCTGCATGTAAGTTAAATACACTGGAATTAAACATATTGTATATTAGCTTTATACAAACTAACTTTTAGAAGATATTTGTAAATAAGGTCTAAACAATGTTAACATGAAGAAATGAGATTGGTACCTGGAACAGAAATGTAGTAGTTCAAGCTTAGAAAATCTAACATAAAATCAACACATCAATATGAAAAGAAATGAAATAATAATTTCTATAGATGTTGATAAGATACTTGATACAGTTTAAAATCAATATATGATTATTCAGCAAGTCTTAAATGTAAACTTGGTAGTTTCCTTTGTAATATGACATAGTGCATGAACTGAGAACTTTCAGATGTTTAAGCTGGATTTAGAAAAAACAGAGGGACCAGAGATCAAATTGCGAACATCTGTTAGATCATAGAAAAAGCAAGAGAATTCCAGAAAAGCATCTACTTCTGCTTCATTGACTACCCTAAATCCTTTGACTGTATAGATCACAACAACTTGTGGAAAATTCTTCAAGTGATGGGAATACCAGCCCACCTTACCTGCCTCCTTGTGGCTTCAGCTAGTAAAGAGTCCACCTGCAATGCCAGAGACCTGGGTTCAGTCCCTATGTTGGGAAGATCCCCTGGTGAAGAGAAATGCCACTCATTCCAGTATTCTGGCCTGGAGAACTCCCAGGACTGTATAGTCCATGGTGTTGCCAAGAGTCTGACACTACTGAGCGACTTTCACTTCACTTACCTGATTCCTGATAAATCTGTATGCAGGTCAAGAAGTGACAGAACCAGACATGGAAAAACAGACTGGCTCCAAATTGGGAAAGGAGTACATCAACACTGCATATTGTCGCTCTGCTTATTTAACTTATATGAGGTGTACACCATTCAAAATATCGGGCTGGATAAATCACAAGCAAGAACCAAGATTGTGGGAGAAATATGAATAACCTCAGATATGCAGATGACACCATCCTGATGGTAGAAAGTGAAGAGGAACTAAAGAGTCTCTTGATGAAAGTGCAAGAGGAGAGTGAGAAAGCTGGCTTAAAGCTCAACATTCAAAAAACTAATACCATGGCATATGGTCCCATTACTTCATGCCAAATAGAAGGGGAAATGATGGAAATAGTGAGAGACTTTATTTTGGAGGGCTCCAAAATCACTGCAGATGGTGACCGCAGCCATGAAATTTAGATACTGGATCCTTGGAAGAAAAGCTGTGACCAATCTAGACAATATATTAAAAAGAAGGGACATGGCTTTGCAGACAGAGCTTTGTCTAGTCGAAGCTATGATTTTTCCAGTAGTCATGTATGGATGTGAGAGTTGGGCCATAAAGAAAGCTGAGCGTGGAAGAATTGATTCTTTTGAACCGTGGTGTTGGAGAAGACTGTGATGTTGAGAGTCCCTTAGACTATAAGGAGATCAATCATAAAGGAAATGAATCCTGAATATTCATTGGAAGAACTAATGCTGAAAGCGAAGCTCCAATACTTTGGCCTCCTGATGCAAAGATCTGACTCATTGGAAAAGACCCTGATGCTGGGAAAGATTGAAGGCAAGGGAGAAGGGGATGACAGAGGATAAGATGGTTGGATGGCACCACCGACTCAATGGACATAAGTTCAAGAAAGCTCTCAGAGTTGGTGATGGACAGGGAAACTTGGCGTGCTGCAGTCCATGGGGTTGCAAAGAGTAGGACAGGACTGAGTGACTGAATTAACTGAAACGACAAAAGTGTCTTACTCCAAGAGTCAGGTTGAAATCTTCCCTCTGAAGTCAAGATCAAGAAAAAAGGGGCACTATCATCACTATTATTTAAAATTGCTCATGCAATTAGTTCACAGAATATCAAGTAATATAAATATTTTAAAAGAGAAAGCAGTATTCTTTTGATGATATTTTATACTTCTAAGTAAAGTTAACCATCTGAAAACACAGAAAACAAGAAGAAATATGTGCATTTGATGGTTAATATACAGTTATATAGAAACTGAAATTCAGCTAAAAAGTATAAGTGAAGAGTTTCTACTCACAGGAGAAATGTCATATGTATAATGTCTCAGAAAACAAACAAAACAAGAAAGGTGGTATGTGTTATTAAAAAAAAAAAGATTAAAAATAAACACTACCAAGGGACTTTAATCCAGATTTTGTAAAATAGAAGACAAATCCTATGAATGGAAATAAACACTCAGTTTTGTGATGTAACCAATATCTTTTATTGATACAATATTAAGTACAAGTCCAATAGCAAGTCTTGAAAAATAGATAATCAATTCAAAATGTGTGAAAATAACTATTAGAAAAGAATCTTGAGAATTTTGACATATGTCCAATCTTCCATCTATTAAAATATGTACTAAAGCTATATCAACTAAAATAATTTATTATTTATATTAACTGACAGTTTCTTGCCTCTTTTATTTATAAATTACATATACATCACATGTTTCTTCCATCAAAGTATGGTATCTATTGGCTGGTATCTTTTGTAAATGCACCAAAATATCTGTTCCCTGGATGCACCAAAGAAAGGCTAGTTTGGGTTCCATTTTACAGGTATCATACAGATTGTTGGCCTTCTGTGATCATCTTCATCAGGGAGTATAATTTAACTTATCTGAGTTGTTGTTTTGAGCTAAAAACCCCTTTCCAATTATTATTCTCAGGGGTTACTTTCTCATGACTATGATTACATTTCACTTGTTTCAGAAACTCTTTAATCAGCAACAGCATATATCTGAACCTGGAATCTATGAATCACTGAACTCACCTACTACATTGCTTGGTAACCATAATAAATGGGGTTTCATATAAGATTACATGGAGGAGTAAAGAAGACAGGCATCTCAGCCAAGCATAATGTTGCTTAGAACTTTGTTATGTTAATCTGTTGGCAACTCAGGTGACTGCACTGTGAAAGTAACAATGGTTCCTTCAGAAGCCGATACCCTTGGACTCCATCTCTAGTTCTCCATCATTGTAGGACTCAGTTACTTTCTCTTCTTTCACTCCTTTTCATGTATCTCAATTTCTGTTCCTTTTATAGCAGATGGTTAACATTTTGTCTAAAGGGTAACTGCATGTGAGAGATAATGGTCCCATTAATCTCCACAATTCCTATTGGATAGAGCTTTTTTTTAAAAAAAAATTATTTTTTATTGAAGGAAAATTTCTTTACAGAATTTTGCTGCTTCCTGTCAAGCCTCAACATGAATCCGCTATAGGTATACATATATCCCCTCCCTTTTGAAACTCCCTCCCATATCCCTCCCCATCCCACCACTCTTGGTCCCTGTTTGAGTTTCCTGAGCCATACAGCAAATTCCCATTGGCTATCTATTTTACATATGGTAATGTAAGTTTCCATGTTACTCTTCCCATATGTCTCACCCTCTCCTCCCCTCTCCCCATGTCCATTAGTCTATTCTCTATGTCTGCTTCTCCACTGTTGCCCTGTAGACACATTCTTCAGTACCATTTTTCTAGATTCTCTGTATATGTGTTAGAATACGCTATTTAACTTTCTCTTTCTGACTCACTTCACTCTGTATAATAGGTTCCAGGTTCATTCACCTCATTAGAACTGACTCAAGCGTGTTCGTTTTTACAGCTGAGGAATATTCCATTATATATATATATATATATATATATATATAATATATATATATATCATAGCTTCTTTATCCATTCGTCTGTCGATGGACATCTAGGTTGCTTCCATGTTCTAGTTATTGTGAACAGTGCTGCAATGGACAATAGGATACATGTGTTTCTCTCAAATTTGGTTTCCTCAGGGTTTATGCCTAGGAGTGGGATTGCTGGGTCATATGGTGCTTTTATTCCTAGTTTTAAAAGGAATCTTCATAGAGGCTGTATCAATTTACATTCCCACCGACAGTGCAAGAGTGTTCCCTTTTCTCCACACCCTTTCCAGCATTTATTGTTTAAGACTTTTTGATGAGGGCCATTCTGACTGGTGTGAAGTGATATCTCATTGTAGTTTTGATTTGCATTTCTCTAATTGTGACGTTGAGTATCTTTTCATGTGTTTGTTAGCATCTGTAATCTTCTTTGGAGAAATGTCTGTTTAGATCTTTTTCCCACTTTTTGATTGGGTTGTTTGTTTTTCTGATATTGAGTTGTATGAGCTCCTTGTATATTTTGGAAATTAATCCTTTGTCAGTTGTTTCATTTGTTATTCTTTTCTCCCATTCCGAGGGTTGTCTTTTCACCTTGCTTATAGTTTCCTTTGCTGTGCAAAATCTTTTAAGTTTAATCAGGTCCCACTTGTTTACTTTTGCTTTTATTTCCTTCACTGTAGAAGGAGGGTCATAGAGGATCTTGCTTTGCTTTATGTCATTGAGTGTTCTCCGTATGTTTTCCTCTAAGAGTTTATAGCTTCTGGACTTATATGTTCCTGGATAGGAATAATCAATATTGTGAAAATGACTATACTACCAAATGCAATCTACAGATTCAATGCAATCCATATCAAATTACCAATGGCATTTTTTCACAGAACTAGAACAAAAAAATTCACAATTCATGTGGAAACACAATAGACCCCAAAATAGTCAAAGAAGTCTTGAGAAAGAGGAATAGAGCTGGATGAATCAAGCTTCCTGACTTCAGATTATACTACAAAGCTACAGTCATCAAGACAGTATGGTACTGACACAAAAACAGAAATATAGACCAATGGAACAAGATAGAAAGCCCAGAAATGAATCCATGAACCTATGGATGCCTTATTTTTGACAAAGGAGGCAAGAATATGCAATGGGGCAATGACAGCCTCTTCAATAAATGGTGCTGGGAAAACTGGACAGCTACATGTAAAAGGACAGAACTTTTTTATAAAACAGTTCTAACTCTAGGTTTACTCCTTGAGGCAAGTTCTGCATAAGTGGAAAGTATCTGTGAGAAAGACTGGGATCTGGCAGGTTTACTCTCTTCAGGAAAATATGAAACTGCCGTGTCAGGGAAGAATGTTGAGGATAACCTTTATTGGAATGTCAGTTAAGGAAATCAACATCTTGCAATAATTTCTATCAGTTAGGTATCAGCCTTTTATTCTTCCTAAATTTACTGCTTAAGAATATTATATTTTGCTTTTGGAATCTTCACTATCAACCTCATATACTACACGAAAGATTGGAAATTATATGACACAAACTTTCTTCTTTGGCATCTTTGAATGAGGCTAATTTCTGTTTCCATAGACTAAGTAACTTTTCTGTCCATAAATGAGTTAATTCTAAAAGGATAAGGAGTATTTTAATTTTTATCACTCATTAATTTGATAATTTTCTGTAGTCAATAGGTATAATTCAGTTTTATCTTCTTTGGCATTATGTCCTCCATGTTCATTCATGTTGTTGCAAATGGCAATATCTCATTCTCTTTTTATGGCCAAATAATATTCCACCATACACTCATGCACACACACACACACACACAAACATAATGCACAATACTTCTCTTTTATCCATATCCTTGCCACTATTTGCCTCCATTTTGATAACAACCCTCTTAACACATTTGATGTAACATCTTGCTTGGTTTTGATTTACATTTCCTTGATTAGTGATACTGAGCACATTTCCATGTATCTGTCAGACATCTGCATGTCTTCTTTGGCAAAATGTCTACTCTGTTCCCTTGCCAATTGGGTTATTTGGTTTTTTGCTATTCATTTGTATGCGTTAACTATATGTTTTGGATACTGACCTTAGAAAAAGAATAGGAAGCTAAAGCGTATGCATTTAATTCTTAGTATCATGTTTTGGAGGAAGAGAGCTTGTGTGTGGCTGTGTTCCCCAAATTACTGGTCTTCCCAATTTGCAGGACAAAGAACTTTGGAAAAATGTAGTCATGATACAGTTGCCTAGATGAGATGCAACTTTTCTTTTCTTCATAACATCTCATTGTTGTTTTGTGTGCAATGTAACCAGCCAGATTTCCCCACTTTCCTTAAAAACAATATTGACTCTTTGGGATAATTCTAGAAAAAAATGTGTCCCTTTCTTGTATTCTTCCCTTTTTCTTGTTGCTTAAAATACTGCCTGGATGACTGAAATGTTGAACAATCATATTTTTACAGTAGATTCAGCTGCACTTTGAGGAAACAAATATAAGGATAAATATTATAAGCTAAGAGAAGTGAAGCAGAGGCATGGAATTATGGATGTGGCTGACTCCATTACATTAATTAGGTGTTATTGGACACCAACCTCTGGACTTTTTGATATGTGAGAAACAGCTAATACTATTTGTTTGTCCAACATAGTCTGGTGTTTCTTTTCATGCAGCTGACTGAGGTCATGCTTGGGACAACTATCTACTTTTCATATCCAGTCTCCTCTTCCCACTCAGGATAATTATGTCATAGAATATGCTCCCTGGGGAATATGCAGTTATTTTATTAATGCTAAATTGGTATTCCAATGTATTGGTGTTGCACTTTTATATGAAGTGGCTCATTATTATTTTCTTACTATATTTAATTAGATAATTAATATATCCAAGTTTGAAAGAATAATTTTATACACAAGGAAGGATTTGAGTTTATCTAGAAAATATGATTACTCTAACAGACTTAACATTCCTCTACACTTTTGTGAGTAGTAGATAAAGAGGTGGGCTTAGAGTTAGCAAGTAATTGTTTCATGTAAAGCTAATAATTCAGGCAAACTGGTACATATCTTTCTTTGAGTAAAAACAGACAAAAAATAAGGCAAAAAAGAAAACATTATAATAACAAAAACAAAATCACTGTCTTAATTGAATTTAAACTTGAATTTAAAAGTTAGATAAAACTCAATATTGAAATGAAATACAAACAGCTAGTATCTCAAACAATTTTCAACATGCACAATGACTCTTTAAATTGCTAATTTACACCTGGTATACCCATTTTAATAATTTACTCTTTCAGAAAATATAGGCTTTATTTTTTAGTTTGGGAAAGTTGTAGAATAAACTGCTTATATTTTCTATTATTAATTTTAGATGTCTCCCACCTCTTACTTAGTGATACTAATTTTCTTCCATCCTTCCATTTGTTGGAGAACTAAATAAAATATGAACTGTTGTCCATTGTAGTTTGTAGAAATGACAAATGCAAGTACTTGGGCTACTCTTTTCAGTGTTAAATATTGTGATTTTTTTTTTTTACTTTATGTTTTTATTTTTAGCTAATGTTAGCAAATGTTAACATTTAAATTAAGCATTGGATTTTACGATTTAAAATGTGCTGTCATTAATTATGAAATAACTAAAAAATATTTAATTGTAGATATTCTCCACCATTGCTTTGGATTTGACATTAGAGTAAGCTGGGAAATTATTAATTCCATGGAAGAAAAACCTTAAAAAATACTGACTCATTCAGTCTTCAATGTTTTTAAAGTATTGAAAGATTTGTATAAATATGTGTTTGAGAAAGTCCAAATACTATTTAGAGAAAATAATCCGCAGGTAAATACATTCAAAATAATTGAGATGTGATAGATTGTATGAAGATAATAAAGTAAAATCATGCATTAGAAAGTGTTTTGAGAGAAGCTACTTTTGATAGTGTGCCAAGGGAATGTCTGAATTGTAACTGAGCTAAGGTCTTATGTTAGTTAGGATAAATAAATGACAACCCAATCCAGTATTCTTGCCTGGGGAATCCCATGGACAGAAGAGTCTGGCAGGCTATAGTCCATGGGGTGGCAAAAGATACAGATGTGACTTAGTGAATGAATAATGGTAACAACAAATAGCCACTATAACAAACTCACAATTAAGTGATAGTAGTTTAAACAGTTTTTTCTCTGCCATGTAGCAGTCCTTGAATTATCAGTCCATGATGCTGAGAATTGTTTTCATTCTCGTGTCAATAAGCACTCAGTACCAGATTAAAAAGATTTACGTTTTAGGCAGAGAAAAAAAGAAAAGGAAAAAGAAACACACACCATGTAGTTGCAAAGACATCTCCTAGAGGTCATGAAAATCATGTCAGCTTATATTCATTGGCCAGCACAGTTATTTAGCCATATCTCGTGCAAATGAAACAAGAAAGGATGACTTCACTTCAGCCAAATAACATGCCATCACTAAGGAAAAACTGGACTTTGGGCAACAGATTGAAATGAAGACAAGGATAAAACTCCTTTAAGATTTTGAGAGTCAGTTTTTAGATCATCATTTCTTCAAATTATTTTTCATTCTGCACCAACTTTTAGCTTCTCTTTCTAGAGAGGTAATGAAATGATTATCAGACCTTCTAGTTAAGACCCACAGATGCTTGAGCTTTGCTAATTTTTGTTCATTTTTTTTTCTTTCATAAACATTGGAAAATTTCTACTGATCTAACTTTAAGTTCACCAAATCTTTCCTATTTAATTTCTGTGTCTGCTACTGAGCCCATACAGTGAATCTTTTATGATATACATTATGTTTTTCATTGATAACATTTCTAATTGGCACCTTATTCTACAATATGGTTTTTATTTTTCTGCTAAAAATTTCCGTACTTTTATTAACTTTGAGAGTGATCAACTTTAGCTCACAGGACACAGTGATAAACTGCTTTAAGTATTTTCCTGATAATTTCAAAGTCCGAGTCATCTTGGAATTGGCATTTTAATAATTTTTTCACTGGTGTTGGCCAGATTTTCACAGTTCTTTTGATGTCAAGTGATTTTGGAATATCCTGTACAGTCAGTTCAGTGACTCAGTCTTATCCAACTCTGTGACCTCATGGACTGCAGCATACTAGTCTTCCCTGTCCATCACTAGCTCCCATTGAGTTGGTGATGCCATCCAACCATCTCATCCTCTATTGTCCCCTTCTCCTCCTGTCTTTGATCTTTCCCAGCATCAAGGTCTTTTCCAATGAGTCAGTTCTTCACATCAGGTGGCCAGAGTATTGGAGTTTCAGCTTCAGCATTTGTCCTTCCAATGAATATTCAGGACTGAATTCCTTTAGGATTGACTGGTTTGACCTCCTTGCAGTCCAAGAGACTCTCAAGAGTCTTCTCCAACACCACAGTTCAAAAGTATCAATTCTTCAGTGCTCAGCATTTTTTATGGTCATACTCTCACATCCATACATGACTATTGGAAAAACCATTGCTTTGACTAGATGGACCTTTGTTGGTAAAGTAATGTCTCTGCTTTTTAATATGCACTTTGGTTTGTCATAGCTTTTCTTGAGTATTACATGGTAAAAATTCAACCCATGTTAAAATTCTTTGATGGTTACATGTACTTTTCTTAATATTCTTTTTTAGCACACATTTGGCATCGCTAAGTTCAGAT
This sequence comes from Capra hircus, assembly GCF_001704415.2. Lineage (NCBI taxonomy): Eukaryota > Metazoa > Chordata > Mammalia > Artiodactyla > Bovidae > Capra > Capra hircus. The sequence continues at coordinate 40,563,973 of NC_030819.1, forward strand.
CAAAAGTTTTGATTTGCCTTTTGTAGGCAGTGCTTTCAAAGTCATTATGAGTATCCAAGTCTACTCTCTGCTGCTTGAGTTTTCTTTTGACTGTTCATTCAGGGATTAACCTAGGACTTACATCTTGGTGTGAACAATAATTCAGTTCTCAAAGCTTTGATTGTGTTTACTGGTATCTGTTATATTGTGCACCAACTGAGCTGAGCCTGGTTCTTGTCAGTTCAGGTATAGTATTTAAACATCCCCTTTTCCTTCTCATATTTCCTCAATTTCCTAGCCTCTCTATTGGTTCTCTGTGATCCCCTTTTCCCATTCGCCAAAATTTCTCGCATGATGTAGCCTTTTGGGCTACTGAACAATGTTGCAACACTGTGCCCTTCTCAGGTAAAATTGAGAGAGAAATAAGAGACAAAATAATGGTGATCTCCCACACACTCTTTGGGCCATTGGTGTTACTTCTCACTTTCTCTGAATAGAAGGATATTTTTACCCTGAGATTTAGCTATCCCACCATGGAAGCAGGCCAGCATGATGACTGGAGCTTCCTAAGGGAAAGAATAAAATTGAAAATCAATAAAAGGAGATCTTCCCTTCAATCCACTCTCTGTCCTTTTGCTTTGAAGACAGAATTTTCCTCCTAAGTTTCATTGTTCATCTCTACTTGTACTCTCAGGTAAAAACCAGGAGATAAAGAAGGGAGGGTAAAAATGAGGAAAGTCTTATCTTTCTTCTTCAAGTTTAACTTTCCTCCCATTTCATCTGTGTTGTTTACTTTCCAGAGTAAACTTAGTAATTCTTTGAATTCTGCCCAAAGTTTTTTGTTGCAGTCATGGGGAAAGATAGGCTGTAGTGAGCTTATTTCATCTCTGCCATGATTGAAACTCTCACACTGGTCTTTTTTTTTTTTTTTTCCTTCCAGTGTTATTGACACATGATGAACATACAGCACTGTATTCGTTTAAGTTATACAGCATAATGGCCTTCTCAGCTGGGGCTAGTGGTAAAGAATCTGTCTTCCAATGCAAGAGACATGAGAGACTCGAGTTCAATCCCTGAGTTGGGAAAATCCTCTGGAGGAGGGCATGGAAACCCACTCCAGAATTCTTGCCTGGAGAATCTGTTGACAGAGGAGCCTGGTAGGATACATTCTATAGGATCACACAGTCAGAAACGACTGAAGTAACTTAGCATGCATGCATACAACATAGTGATTTAAGTTACTTATAGCATGAAGTTATTACCACAATAAATTTAGGTCATTAAAGAAAAGTAGAGAAAAACATTTTTTCTTTTGATGATAACTCTTAGGATTTGCTCTCTTGACTTTCATATGTAATATACAGCAGTGTTAATGTTGTACATTATATCTTTAATAATTATTTTATCTCATAACCAGAAGTTTGTTAGTTTTGAAATAGAATTGACTTACAACACTATGTTAGTTCTTGTTACAAAACATAGAGATTCAATATTTACTAATTTCAGTCTAATCACCACAGTAAGTCTAATTACAAATGTCACCATACAAAGATATTACATAATTATTGACTGTCTTTCACACAATTTATATGCCATACCCATTACTCATTTATTTTGCAGCTGAAAGAGTGTATCTTTTAATCTCCCTTGTTTATTTTTCCTGTCTCTCTAACTCCCTCTGCTCTGGAAAATCCCTGTCTATTCTATTTACCTATAACTCTGACTGCGTTTCATTATGCCTGTTCATTGATTTTTCTTTTTCAGACTCCACTTGCAAGTGAATTCATATAGTATTTGTTGTTCTCTGTCTGACTTATTTCACTTAGCATAATACCCTCTATGTCCTTGTTGCCAAAAATAGCAATAATTCATTCCTTTTTATGGCTGAGTAACATTCCACACCTTACTTATCCATTCTCTATTGATGGCCTCCTGGTGAACGGGGCTGCATTCTGGGAAGGCTGGCTGAGGGGTGGCGTCTTGGAACTGGAAATCCCCAGTGGAATCAGGTCCCAGGACCACTGGCTGAGGGGCTTAAGGTGTCCTAGAGCTGGAGTTGTCTGACTGGAGACATGGCTTAGAGGATTCCAGGACTGGTGCACACCCAATGGTGGATAAAGAAAGATACTGGGACTAGTGGTAGCCCACTGTCAGGCAGAGCTGAGTCTTGAGCGTTTGCAAATATGGTGTTGGTCCATCGGCTGGTAAGTCCAGACCCCAGGGTAACTGGCTAAGGGAAGGTATCTTAAAGTTGATGTTGGCTTGCTAGTGGGGAAGGCCAGGGCCCAAGGGTTTCTGGGCTTGTGGTGGCCTGCTCATCAGTGAGCTTGACCTGCCAGGGTAGACTGTGTGGGTGGTTGTCCTGGGAATGGTGCCCACCTTCTGATGGGTGGGAAAAAAGCACTGGGGGTCTTAGGACTGATGTCAGCCCACTGTTGTATAAGACTGGACCAAAAGCTAGTACAACCCACTGGGGTCTCTGACTATGGGACCCAGGGGTCCCACTTTTGATGTGTTGGCCCTCAGGTGGGGGTGGGACTAGGGCCCAGAGGGTCCTGGATTAGTGTTGGCCCAGTGGTTTGTGGGCCTGGTCCTTGGCCCTCTGGTGGATAGGGTCATGTCCTGGGCTGGTTTTTGGCTCAGGGGTTCTTAAGGCAGTCTGCCTGCTGGTGAGTGCAGTGGTGTCCTCACTGGGCTAGTTACTTGGCTTAAGACCTCTCAGTACTGGTGCCGACACTGGTGGGTGTGGGTAGGCTGAGTCCTGGTGCTAATGAGCTACAGGAACCATTCCAAAATGGTGCTTGTCAACATTAGTGTCCACATGGTAGGGAAAGTTTCCCAAATGACTACCACCAGCATCTATGTCCTTAGGGTCAGCTCCAGTTGTCCCCTGCCTCTTTGAGAGGCTTTTCAAGATAAGCAGATGGGTCTTACCCAGGCTCCTTTCAAATTACTATTTCTTCCCTGAATCCCAGAGGTTTTGTGTACATCATTTAAGAGTGAGTCTCTATTTCCTGCAGCCCTCTGGCTCTACTGAAAATAAGCACTGGAAAAAAGTTAAGAAGCATTTGTCTCTCAGGCATGTCTAATTCTTTGCATCCCCATGGACTGTAGCCCACTAGGCTCCTTCATCCATGGAATTCTCCAGATGAGAATACTGGAGTGGGTAGCCATTCCCTTCTCCAAGGGATCTTCCTGTTCCAGGGATCAAACCCCAGTCTCCTGCAGATCAAATCCCAGTCTCTTCAGGAAGATTCTTTCCTATCTTTGCCACCAGGGAAGCCCCTTGAAAATGTTAGTTTCTGAATCATGTCTGACTCTCTGTGACTACATGGACTGTAGCCTGAGGCTCTTCTGTCCATGAAATTGTCCAGGCAATAAGCACTCCTGGCCTTCAAAGCCAAACATTCTAAGGGCTCATATTCCTAGTACAAGACCACTGGACTGGGGATCCTGATGTGGGTAGTGGATCCCCCAGTCCTTGTGGAGAACCTCTCTATTTAATTATAATTCCTCCTATTTCTGGAATATAGGTCTTGAATATACCACATCTCTACCCATCTTACCCATCTCAGTGTGGTTCCTTCTTTATATCTTCAGTTGTAGATATTTTTTTGGAGTGATTTCAGTCTTTATCAATAAATGAAGTGAGTGAGTTTTCCAAATATGCTGGCATATTGAGTGCAGCACTTTCACAGCATCATCATTCAGGATTTGAAATAGCTCAACTGGAATTCCATCACCTCCACTAGCTTTGTTCGTAGTGATGCTTTCTAAGGCCCACTTGACTTCATTTTCCAGGATGTCTCGCTCTAGATGAGTGATCACACCATTGTGATTATCTGGGTCATGAAGATCTTTTTTGTATAGTTCTGTGTATTCTTGCCACCTCTTCTTAATACCTTCTGCTTCTGTTAGTTCCAGTTGAGCTATTCAAATCTTGAAAGATGATGCTGTGAAAGTGCTGCACTCAATATGCCAGCAAATTTGGAAAACTCAGCAGTGGCCACAGGACTGGAAAAGGTCAGTTTTCATTCCAATCCCAAAGAAAGGCAATGCCAAAGAATGCTCAAACTACCGCACATTTGCACTTATCTTGCATGCTAGTAAAGTAATGCTCAAAATTCTCCAAGGCAGGCTTCAGCAATTCGTGAACCGTGAACTTCCTGATGTTCAAGCTGGTTTTAGAAAAGGTAGAGGAACCAGAGATCAAATTGGCAACATCAGCTGAATCATGGAAAAAGCAAGAGAGTTCCAGAAAAACATCTATTTCTGCTTTATTGACTATGCCAAAGCCTTTGACTGTGTGGATCACAATAAACTGTAGAAAATTTTGAAAGAGATGGGACTAGCAGACCACCTGACCTGCCTCTTGAGAAATCTGTATGCAGGTCAAAAAGCAACAGTTAGAACTGGACATGGAACAACAGACTGGTTTCAAATAGGAAAAGGAGTAAGTCAAGGCTGTATATTGTCACTCTACTTATTTAACTTATACACAGAGTACTTCATGAGAAACGCTGGACTGGAAGAAGCATAAGCTGGAATCAAATTTGCTGGGAGAAATATCAATAACCTCAGATATGCAGATGACACCACCCTTATGGCAGAAAGTGAAGAAGAACTAAAAAGCTTCTTGATGAAAGTGAAAGAGGAGAGTGAAAAAGTTGGCTTAACGCTCAACATTCAGAAAACGAAGATCATGGCATCTGGTCCCATCACTTCATGGCAAATAGATAGGGAAACAGTGGAAACAGTGGCTGACTTTATTTTGGGGGGCTCGAAAATCACTGCAGATCGTGACTGCAGCCATGAAATTAAAAGATGCTTACTCTTTGGAAGAAAAGTTATGACCAACCTAGATAGCATATTCAAAGCAGAGTTATTACTTTGCCGACTAAGGTCTGTCTAGTCAAGGCTATGGTTTTTCCAGTAGTCATGTATGGATGTGAGAGTTGGACTGTGAAGAAGGCAGAGCGCCAAAGAACTGATGCTTTTGAACTGTGGTGTTGGAGAAGACTCTTGAGAGTCCCTTGGACTGCAAGGAGATCCAACCAGTCCATTCTGAAGATCAGCCCTGGGATTTCTTTGGAAGAAATGATGCTAAAGCTGAAACTCCAGTACTTTGGCCACCTCATGCGAAGAGTTGACGCATTGGAAAAGACTCTGATGCTAGGAGGGATTTGGGGCAGGAGGAGAAGGGGACGACAGAGGATGAGATGGCTAGATGGCATCACTGGCTAGATGGCATCACTGACTAGATGGACATGAGTCTGAGTGAACTCCGAGTGTTAGTGACGGACAGGGAGGCCTGGCGTGCTGCGATTCATGGGGTCGCAAAGAGTCGGACACGACCGAGCGACTGAACTGAACTGAACTGAACTGAACTGTAGTGAGTGAAGTCGTCAGTCATGTCTGACTCTTTGCGACCCCATAGACTGTGGCCTACCAGGCTACTCCATCCATGGGATTTTCCAGGCAAGAGTACTGGATTGGGTTGCCATTTCCTTCTCCAGAGGATCTTCCTGACCCAGGGATTGAACCAGGTCTCCCACATTGTAGGTAGACGCTTTACCATCTGAGCCACCAGGGAAGTAGTTGCCCTATAAATAGTTGTAATTTTGGTGAACCCATGGGAGGAGGTGAGCTCAGGGTCTTCTTATTCTGCCACCTTGGTCATTCCTCACTTATGCTTAATACTTCACCATTAATGATTTATTCATCATGCCACTTTTTTTTAATTTTATTTTATTTTTTATTTTTACTTTATTTTACTTTACAATACTGTATTGGTTTTGCCATACATTGACATGAATCCACCACGGGTGTACATGTGATCCCAAACGTGAACCCCCCTCCCACCTCCCTCCCCACAACATCCCTCTGGGTCATCATGCCACTTTTTGGTTTACATTTTTGGCATGTAGTTTGTCAAGTACATTTTCTGGGCTTCAGTGAGGGAAGGGGGTTTTGAAATATTTGGAGAGTAAGGTAGGAGAGTAGGATAAATTTAACATAAATTTCACTTACTTTAGACTTAATATACATTTGAATTATTTATACCCACGTTTCAGAGACAATGTGTGAAATACACATTTACTAGGGTTTCACTAATTTGTAACATCGTTTGTGGTAGCATTGTGACTATTTCTCATATTTCTCATTAATCTCAATTCAACAGTGAGATGATATATATAATATTCAGTTTTGACTTATCAAAGCTTATTTTGTTTGTAGAATTAAAAATAACTTTATAGAATAAATATAGCAGTAATAAAAACGCATTAAATGGTTCTGCCACTCAATAAAATATTTATCCAACTTGACCGTTTTTGCACTGATTTTACACTCATGTAACCTTCTAAGATTTCTTTGGAATACCATGTGTTTTATATTGCAAAAATACATATCACCATATAAAATAAACAATAGAAAAGTGGGAGTAATGCAGTGTATACCACATACATTTTTAATAACAAATTAAAGTCATATTGCAGAATTTTTCTTGGGCATTTTAGTGTTTGAAGGATGCTTTCAAAATTAACCTTTCTTTAGTCTATCTCCTCTTGGTAATTATGTGTGAAATATTTTGATACAATGAGGAGGAACATTGTCTAAACAATTACTTTTTCCTGTTAGTAAACTTTGTATGACTCTATTACTCATAATCTAAATTTGGACAAAGCAATGGATATAGCAGACATTCAATACTATTCTGGATGGATATAACCCAATCTATATAGCAGTATATTTCCTGGAATTGTTTTCCAGAAAAATCATGCACTTTTCCATGAACAGCAGTTCTCATGTACAATGTTGACCTCAGAACCTGCAGGTCAAGCATTCCTATCGTCTCATGTCATTAATACTGCTTAAAAATTGGAGATTGAATTAACTTCAGTAAAATTCTGTTAAAAAAAAACACAAAACAAAAAGATCTGTTTAAGGAATCATCTAAATCTAAAACATTAACTCTGATAATAGTTAATAAGCAATATAATTTAATTTAGTGCACTTTATTAAATGCTGATTCTGTAAGGACCTGCACAGAGATTACAAAGAGGTATATAGAAATATAAAAATTAGAATGTTTGTGCTCAAGAAAGTTATATTTTATAAGGACATATTAAGTAATTAGGAGATTAACTTTTATCACTAGTAGCTGTATAAGAAAATTAATATTTATTGAGAACTTACTATACACCTGGTCATAATTTCAGGACTTTAAAGTTCTGTTGCTATTTTATATGAAGGAAATTTATATTTCTCTGCGATTCAAAGAAAGGTACAGACTCAAAAAGAGTTTAATAATTTTCTAAAATGTATTTGGTATCAAATGCCTGTTGGAAGCCTGTGAAACACTATGGAGCCTCACACAGTATTCTGAGGATACTTGCCATTACAGTTGCAAACAGAATGCCACAAGCATTGACAAAAAGGAAAGAAATCTATTTGTTTGATCTCAAGCAGTTCATGCAAGTGGTGGTACTTGATATTGATAGGGTTTCCTTTTTAAGAAAAAATTATTTCATATGGGAGTATAATTAATTTACAATGTTGCAGTAGTTTCAAGTGTAGAGTAAAATGATTTAGTTATAAATACACATATATCTATTCTTTTTAATTTTTTTTCAGATTCCTTTCCTCCTTAGGTTATCACAGATAATTTAACCGAGTTCCCTGTGCTATACAGTAAGTCCTTGTTGATTATCTCTTTTATATGTTAATCCCAATTTCCTAATTTATACCCCCCTGACATTCCCCTTTGCCAATGAAGTCACTCATTATAATCAGAAAGTGAAAACTGAAAACTAAATTAGAATCTGGATGTTGAAAAGCTCAAGATTTGTTAAAAAAAAAATGACTACAAATGCTGGAGCAGTGTATAGAAGAAGCAGAATAAAATAAATTTAGGTTGAGAGGTTTGCTTGTCATTTATTAGGTAGATAAAGTCTATGGTGGTTCATTGAGAGGAAGAAAAGAATTATTGTTTATCAAAGTAAATCATAATTCCTTAGTAGGAAATAACATAAAAAAGAAAGACACTGGGGAGAACCCATCTGGATAGAGTAGGTACTATTGTAAGAGTTTAGGCAAGAGGATAATAAAAAGCAGACAAATGTAAGCAGTAGTAGGGGAGACAGTAGATTAAAATCGGCTAAGATTTTATAGATCAGAAACATGGAGGTATCAATTAAGTAATAAAAGTTGAATCATTAGAATTGAGAGAGCAGAGGTTCCCTTGAGAGAAAAAGAGAGAACAATATAAATAAGTTTGAGAAGATGATGATTTTAGTATTGGGCACATTCAGTTTGAGGGAAGGATAAAGTGCCTATGTACATTTATCTATTTAGACATTGGAGATTCTTTTTGGCTTTAGGCTGAAGATCTAAGCAAGGCCAAGATACATCGATGTGTGTATCTTGATATGTGTATCAAGTATCTATTTATCATTTATCGAGGAAGGCTATTTATCATTGAAACTTTCCAGTTGGATGGAGTAACCCAAGAATCAACTGTTTAGGAAATAAAATATTTTAAAAACATTATAAATTTAGGATTTCAAAACCAAAAAAATCAATTGAAGAAAAAAAAAAGCTGTGTTTCATACATAATACATATAACTAGAGGGTTTTTGTTTTTAAGCAGGAAGATAATTGTAGCTCTCTCTTTTTATGCTTAAGTGCAGCCACATATCACCTCATTTAATTTCAACAGCATTCCTCTGAAGCAGGGCTATGGTTATCCCTTCATAGCGGGGAAACTTGAAACTGATGGGTTAAGAAGCTGTCCCTTGGTCACAAAGCAATGAATGGCTGAACCAAGATTCACACCAAACAACCTATCTCTCAGCTTTGCATTTTTATGTTATACTGTGTCTTGGTTATAGAAAATAACTTGCTTTAATAATACTCTCTTATTTTCCAAACATGAATAATTGTAAATTTATAGTCACTTTTGTTTAGAAGTCCTTATTTTATTCTTGCTAAGTGAAACTGACCAAGAGACAAAGAATGGTTAAAATTAGAGACTTCCAGATGGGGTGTAATCTCTATGGGATGATACATCAGTAAAATAAATATGGATATGCTGCTGATACTTCATTTTCCAAGACTGACCACTTATAGAACAGATATAGGGCTTCCCTGGCAGCTCAGCTGGCAAAGAATCTGCCTGCAATGCAGAAGATGTCGGTTTGATTCCTAGGTCGGGAAAATCTGCTGGAGAAGGGAACGGTTGCCCATTCCAGTATTCTGGCCAGGAGAATTCCAAGGACTATATCTATGAGGTTGCAAAGAGTAGGACACGACTGAGTCACTTTCAAAACAGATGTAAATTAAATTTAAAGTCATCAAACTCCTAATCAGTACATGAAATTATTTCTTAGCTTTAATTTATTCCTATCAAACACACAGAAATGTGGGTCCTCCTAAAAAGGTAATTGTTTTTCTTATTCTAAAGAACCTCCATCCATAGTATGATAACTTTTGTTATGTTTGAAAACATTTTTAATGAATAAATTGGGGTCTCTACATTTTGAGATAGATGTTGAGAAAACCATAATGTTCTTTGCCACAAAGACAGACAGAATCAGCTAAAATAAATAAATAAATAATTTAAAATATAGAGATTTGATAAGAGAATACCAGGAGCTTCTGAGGAAGGTGAAAGTCTACGGAACAAAAAACAATCAAGAGACCTCACAGAAGAAATATTTGGTGATTTCTCTAAAAAAAAAAATACTGTGTACATTCAGTAGCTTCAGTTGAATGCAACAAATTCTGGCAAATTCTCTTTTCATTTTTAGTCTGCTAGAAATATTTTCTAATTTTCCTTGTTACGGCTTCTTAGATACACCCATCATTTAAAAGTGGACATTTAATTTCCAAATATATAGGGTTTTTAAAATATCTTTGATATTGATTTCTCATTTTGATATTAATTCCTCATTTTAATGCTTTTTTTCTCTGCAATCACCCTCTGTGTTTTTTTAGTCATCTAACTTTATTGAGGCTTTCAATGGCTAAGTTAAAGATCTCTCTTGATAACTGTGACATTGCATTGAAGATATGTGGACTATTTTCAAATATATTTTGATACTGAATTATAACATAACTCCACAGTGATAAGGGAACAAATTGTATGATTTCAATACCTTCAGACTATGGCTTTTTCACACCTTGTTTTATATCCCTTGGTATGTTCCACTGTCTCCTGGTTTGTAGTCTATGGGAACTTGAATAGACTTTGTGTCCTACTGTTGTGTGAAAATTGTATAGTGTGTCAGTTGCTTGGTCATGTCCGACTCTTTGTGACTCCATAGACTGGAACCCCCCAGGCTCCTCTGTCTATGGGATTTTCCAGGCAGGAATATTGAAGTAGGTTGCCATTTCCTTCTCCAGAAAATTGTATACATCTTATTTATGTTGAATTGGTTCATGGTGCTTTCAGTTCTGCTATATCTGTATTGTTCTACTTTTCTCTATATGTGTGTGCTATATTTAGTCACTCAGTGGTGTCTGACTCTTTTGCAACCCCATGGACTGTAGCTTGCCAGGGTCTTCTGTCCATGCAGATTCTCCAGGCAAGAATCCTTAGTGGGTTGCCATCTGAGACACCAGGGAAGCCTTTTTTTAGAGTTTGATATTAAAACTACAACAAAAAATCTTAATTTACCTAGTTAAAAAATTGTAATACATAATGGTTCCCTGGTGGCTCAGACAGTAAGGAATCTTCCTGCAATACAGGAGACCTGAGTTCGATCCCTGGGTTGGGAAGATCCCTTGGAGGAGGACATGGCAAACCACTCCAGTATTCTTGCCTGGAGCGTCCCCATGGACAGAGGAACCTGGTGGGCTACAATCTATGGGGTAGCAGAGTCGGACACGTCTGAGCTACTAAGCCATACACATACAGTGGAACTACATGTAACTGTGTTCTGTATTTTCCAGGTCTCCTGTAAATGTTTTATCATACTTTCAAAATTAAAAAACTAAAAAAGAAAGAAGAAAAGTTTATAATAGCCAGGACATGGAAGCCACCTAGATGTCCATCAGCAGATGAATGGATAAGAAAGCCGTGGTACATATACACAATGGAGTATTACTCAGCCGTTAAAAAGAATACATCTGAATCAGTTCTAATGAGGAGGATGAAACTGGAGCCTATTATACGAATGAAGTAAGCCAGAAAGAAAAATACCAATACGGTATACTAATGCATATATATGGAATTTGGAAAGATAGTAACGATAACCCTGTATGTGAGACAGCAAAAGAGACACAGATGAACAGTCTTTTGGACTTTTGGGAGAGAAAGAGGGTGGGATATTTTGGGAGAATGGCATTGACACATGTATAATATCATATAAGAAATGAATCGCCAGTCCAGGTTCAATGCAGGATACAGGATGCTTGGGGCTGGTGCACTGGGATGACCCAGAGGGATAGTACGGGGAGGGAGGTGGGAGGGGGGTTCTGGAAGGGGAATACGTGTACACCCGTGGCAGATTTATATTGATGTATGGCAAAACCAATACAATATTGTAAAGTAATTAGCCTCTAATTAAAATAAATAAATTTAAATTTAAAAACATAAAAAAAATTAAAAAGAAGAAGAAAAGAAATGTTGTGTACACTGCATCATAAACCCCTTGTTCCACTGCACTTACAGAGGATTCAATAAATTTTAAATACTCACTATTCTGATGATAGTGAAGTTTGCCTTCATTCAAGCCTAAAGAAAAGGAATATGGGATGCTCAAATATAAGTAGCATAACTAAGGAAGCAGGCATCTACTTCTATTAAGAAAAGGCAGAATAGCATGGCAGCTAAGTGTGGGTTCTGGAGCCAGACAGCTTACATTTCAATATTGACTTGGCTGTTTATCCTAGCTATGTTATGGTTGATAAATTTTATGTGATCCATAGTTGTGTGTTTGTTTGTGAAGATTAAATTAGATTATCCATACATTGGTGCTTAGAAGGGTGCCTAGTGTGTGAGAAATATTCATGTTTGGGAACTCATGTACACCCGTGGTGGATTCATGTCAATGTATGGCAAAACCAATACAGTATTGTAAAGTAAAATAAAGTAAAAATAAAAATAAAAAAAATAAAAATTTTGAATGAATATTTAAAGCATGTTTGCTTAAACCAATGCCCAATAATTCTGCTGTGGCAAGTCATTGGATTAATTGTTTATTCTTGGTGAATCTTGTTTCAACTAGTTATATTTGGTAATTTTTAAAAAATATTTCAATATCTTCATCATAAAAATATATTATCTTATAGTTTTAATCTCTTCTGTTATAAACTTTTAAGTTTTAATGCTATCTTTTTCTTGTTATAGTTCTCTTATACAAGTTTGCAAAAATTTACCTATTATATCAGTCTTTTTCAAAGAATCTACTTTTGGTGATATTCATGAAACCATTTTCCCTATTATTTTCTACTCCATTATTTTTTGTGTTTATCTCTATTTTTAGTCGCTTTTACTTCTTGATACTGAAGAGTAGGTGGATTCCTTTATTTTCAGTTCCTCTTAATTTGAAATTAACATACATGTTTTGTTTTTTCTTTTTTAATCTATTTTAATTGGAGCCTAATTACAATATTGTGAAGGCTTTTGCCATACATTCACATGAATCAGCCATGGATATATATATGTACCCCATCCTGACCCTCCCTCCCACCTCCCTCCTTATCCCATCCCTCAGGGTCATCCCAGTTCACCAGCCCTGAGCACCCTGTATCATGCATCGAACCTGGACTGGTGATCTATTTCACATATGATACTGTACATGTTTCAATGCTAGTCTCTCCAATTATCCCACCCTTGCCTTCTCCCACAGAGTCCAAAAGTCTGTACTTTACATCTGTGTCTCTTTTGCTGTCTCGCATATAGGGTCATCATTACTGTCTTTCTAATTTCCATATATATACATTAATATACTGTATTAGTGTTTTTCTTTCTGACTTACTTCACTGTGTATAATAGGCTCCAGTTTCATCCACCTCACTAGAACTGATTCAAATGCATTCTTTTTAATAGCTGAGTAATATTCCATTGTGTATATGTACCACAGCTTTCTTATTCATTCATCTGCCAATGGACATCTAGGTTGCTTCCGTGTTCTGGCTATTGTACCAGTGCTGCGATGAACGTTGGGGTACATGTGTCTCTTTCAGTGTGTGTGACCAGCAGTGGGATTGCTGGGTCGTATGGCAGTTCTATTTCCAGTTTTGTAAGGAATCTCCACACTCTTCTCCATAGTGGCTGAGCTAGTTTGCATTTCCACCAACAGTGTAAGAGGTTTCCCTTTTCTCCACACCCTCTCTAGCATTTATTGCTTGTAGATTTTTTGATAGCAGCCATTTTGACTGTTGTGAAATGGTACCTCATGGTAGTTTTGATTTGTATTTCTCTGATAATGAGTGATGTTGAGCATCTTTTCATGTGTTTATTAGTTATCTGTACATACATATTTTAACATATTAAAAACAATACTTTGTCTACATAATATAGCCTTTTTAAAAAAAATGAGAAACACCATTAGTTGTTATCTGAGGTACAGTTTATAAAATATATATTTTTTATTTTACTTTATTGAGGTTTTCATTTGGACTATAAGGTAAATTTTTGTAAACAAATTCATGTGTTATGAATGAATACAGTGGCCATATAAGTCAACACAATTTTGTTATTTATATCTTAATATTTCCTACCTTTCCTTAGTTTGGGGATTTTGATATGTCAATTCCAGAAGGAAATTTGTTGTATCTTTCAGTAAAATATTATGTATTTGTCATTTGGCCCTTTCTCACTTTCTTTTCTCCTTAATATTTCAAAATATACATTGGATAACAATAAATTTTAGCAAAATAAAATTGTAGTCTAATTTTTGTACTGAATTCTATTCACCTGACCTGAATTCTATTTCTAGTGTTCAAAGTGCTTTCTATTAGTGAAATTTTCTTGATAGGCTTATTTTTCAAATCAATTATATTAATTTGTTGAGACATTGTATATAATTTTGCTTTTTAAAACTTTTCATATATAGATTTTTATATTTCCATATTATGGATTTACCTTTAATAATATTGGATAACTTGTATTTTAATGAAAATATGAATGCAATCTTATTTGTTAGGATCACTCGTAAATATGGGTTTATTAAAATGTTATACTATCATTTTGTTATTTTTTAAAGGTTTAACATTTTCACCACTTTCCTTCTTCCCTTTATTTCTTTTTCTAGTAGTTTAAGTGATGCATCTCCTATTTTTAGTTTCCTTGTCACTATTTTCAAATATGTAACGGACAAAAATTTTTGATCAATATATAAATAGTGATTATCTACATCTTTCTTCTGAATAAGACAAGAACTTTGCTATTAACTTTTCCCCCAAAACTTCCACCCATATCTTGCCTTGAACACTACCCATGATCATTTGGAGAGTTAGTGACAGAATTATAATGTTTAAACCGAGTATTGTATGGAGTACTAAACTTAAGTATTTTCTTTGTCTAAAATATCTTTATTTTGTTACTTTTTTTGTTTTCACATATAGATGAAAGTTTAGGTAGTTAATGAAACAGGTTTAAAATTATGATTTCTTACAAATTGGTTAAATGCTTTTTTAGAATCCTGAAAACCTTTTTTCTTTTCACTCTATGAGCATTTAGGATGTTCTCTTTCTCCACGCAATTCTGAAATGTCATGATTTATCTAATTACATGCTTTTTCAATGAGGGCTTCTCAGATGGTACAGTGATAAAGAATCCATCTGCCCATGCAGGAGATGCAAGAGATGCTGGTTTGATTCCTGGGTCAGGAAGATCCCTGAAGTAGGAAATGGCAAGCCACTTCAGTATTGTTGCCTGGAAAATTCCATGGAAAGAGAAGCATGGTGGGCTACAGTCCATGGGGTTGCAAAAGAGTCAGCTATGACTGAGCACATACACACACACACACACATGCCTTTTTCATTAATCTTGTACTGTATTTTTTACACCCTATAATCTGAAGACTTATGATTTAGTTATCAACTGTTGTCTACTATTATTTTCTTGATTATTTCTGCTCTATCACTTTTGGGAATTTTAACTTTTTAATTTATTTAAAATTTTTTAAGTTTATAGCAAAATTGAACAGAAGATACAGAAATTTTTTATAAGCACTTACCTTCTCACACACGCATAGGTTCCCCTTTTATCAACATCCCCCACCAGAGTAGTACACTTGCTACAATCAACAAAGCTGTATTGACACATTATAACTACTCTAAGTCCATATTTTCTCTTCTTTTCACAGCTATTTGTAAGGCCTCCCCAGACAGCCATTTTGCTTTTTAGTATTTCTTTTCCATGGGAATGGTCTTGATCCCTGTCTCTAAGACAATGTCATGAACCTCCATCCATAGTTCATCAGGCACTCTATGTATCAATTTCTCACTTTCATGGTATAATCATAAGCGAAAAACAAAGGAGAAAAGGAAAGATATAAGCATCTTAATTCAGAGTTCCAAAGAATAGCAAGGAGAGATAAGAAAGCCATCCTCAGTGATCAATGCAAAGAAATAGAGGGAGAAACACAGAATGGGAAAGACTAGAGATCTCTTCAAGAAAATTAGAGATACCAAGGGAATATTTCATGCAAAGATGGGCTCGATAAAGGACAGAAATGGCATGGACCTAACAGAAGCAGAAGATATGGCAAGAAGAGGTGGCAAGAATACACAGAAGAACTGTACAAAAACGATCTTCAAGACCCAGATAATCACGATGGTGTTATCACTAACCTAGAGCCAGACATCCTGGAATATGGAGTCAAGTGGGCCTTAGAAATCATTATTATGAACAAAGCTAGTGGAGGTGATGGAATTCCAGTAGAGCTATTTCAAATCCTAAAAGATGATGCTGTGAAAGTGCTGCACTCAATATGCCAGCAAGTTTGGAAAACTCAGTAGTGGCCACAGGACTGGAAATGGTCAGTTTTCATTCCAATCCCAAAGAAAGGCAATGCCAAAGAATGCTCAAACTACTGCACAATTGCACTCATCTCACATGCTAGTAAAGTAATGCTCAAAATTCTCCAAGCCAGACTTTAGCAATACATGAACCGTGAACTTAGAGATGTTCAAGCTGGTTTCACAAAAGGCAGAGGAACAAAAGATCAAATTGTCAACATCCACTGGATCATGGAAAAAACAAGAGAGTTCCAGAAAAACATCTATTTCTCCTTTATTGACTATGCCAAAGCCTTTGACTGTGTAGATCACAATAAACTGTGGAAAATTCTGAAAGAGATGGCAATACCAGACCACCTAACCTGCCTCTTGAGAAACCTATATGCAGGTCAGGAAGCAACAGTTAGAAGTGGACATGGAACAACAGACTGGTTTCAAATAGGAAAAGGAGTACGTCAAAGCTATATATTGTCACCATGCATATTTAACTTATATACAGAGTACATCATGAGAAACACTGGACTGGAAGAAGCACAAGCTGGAATCAAGATTTCTGGGAGAAATATCAATAACCTTAGATATGCAGATGACACCACCCTTATGGCAGAAAGTGAAGAGGAACTAAAAAGCCTCTTGATGAAAGTTCAAGAGGAGAGTGAAAAAGTTGGCTTAAAGCTCAACAATCAGAAAATGAAGATCATGGCATCTGCTCACATCACTTCATGGCAATTAGATAGCAAAACAGTGGAAACAGTGTCAGACTTTATTTTTGGGGGCTCCACAATCACTGCATATGGTGATTGTAGCCATGAAATTAAAAGATGCTTCCTCCTTGGAAGGAAAGTTATGACCAACCTAGGTAACATATTTAAAAACAGAGACATTACTTTGCCAACAAATGTCCGTCTAGTCAAGGCTATGGTTTTTCCAGTGGTCATGTATGGATGTGAGAGTTGGACTGTGAAGAAAGCTGAGCCCTGAAGAACTGATGCTTTTGAACTGTGGTGTTGGAGAAGACTCTTGAGAGTCCCTAGGATTGCCAGGAGATCCAACCAATCCATTCTAAAGGAGATCAGTCCTGGGTGTTCATTGGAAGGACTGATGTTGAAGCTGAAAGTCCAATACTTTGGTCACCTCATGCGAAGAGTTCACTCATTGCAAAAGACTCTGATGCTGGGAGGGATTGAGGGCAGGAGAAGAAGGGGACAACAGAGGATGAGATGGCTGGATGACATCACCGACTCAATGGACGTGAGTTAGAGTGGACCCCGGGAGTTGGTGGTGGACAGGGAGGCCTGGCGTGCTGTGATTCATGGGGTCGCAGAGTCGGGCATGACTGAGCGAGTGAACTGAACTGAACTGAAGACCATATTTTACCATAGAGTTCTCTCTTTGTTGTATATTCTATGCATTTGCACAAACACCTAACTAACATGTATCCATACTTACAGTGTTATATAGAGGATTTTTACTGCCTTTAATATTCTCTGTGCTTCACCTATCCATCCTTCCCTTAGTCACAACAGGTCCTGTCAACAAGTAATCTTTTTTCTATTAATATCTCTATCATTTTGCTTTTTCCAGAACATCATATTGTTAGAATCATGCTTGAAGTGTTTTCAGACTAACTTCTTTCACTTAGCACCATGCATTCAAGACTCCTCCATGTCTTTTTATGGCTCGATAGCTCTTTTTTTTTTTTTTTTAGTATTGAATCTTATTACACTATATGGGCGTATCATAGTTTACTCATTCATTCGTCTACTGAAGGACCTCTTGGTTGCTCCCAAGTTTAGGTGGTGATGAAGAAAGCTGCTATAAACAACTGCTTGCAAATCTTTGAGTGTACGTAAGTTTTCAAATACTTTGGTTAAATACTCAAAGTGTAATTACTGGATGATATATGGTAAGTATTCTTTTGGAACTTTTATGAGGTAAAGTGAAGTGAAGTGAAGTGAAGTTGCTCAGTCGTGTCTGACTCTTTGTGACCCATGTACTGTAGCCCACCAAGCTCCTCCGTCCGTGGGATTCTCAGGGCAAGAATACTAGAGTGGGTTGCCATTTCCTTCTCCAGGGGATCTTCCTGACCCAGGGATCAAACCCAGGTCTCCCACATTGCAGGCAGACGCTTTAACCTCTGCACCACCAGAGTAAATGGCCTATCATGTTCTTCATCCCTTCTTTTTCAGAGCCATCCTGAGATGATCCAGAATTCTGTTATACCATCGAATATGGCTGCTAAGAGGTCTGACACTCTGGGATCAGGTTGGGGTCAAATGCCAGTTAGTTCTCCTACTTTTTACCTGTATGACCTGAGGGTTATTATTTCATCTTTCAAGCAGAAAATTTCTCATTTGTGTTAAAAGAAAGTGGAACTACTGATGTCTGTTATAATTATTGTAGATACTAAATCAGATAATACATATAAAGTACATAGCACAGTGCCTGTCACATACATTTTTGGTATCTGTTAACTATCATTGTTGTTGGTTATTTTTTGTCAAAATTTGTAGATCCTTAATATGGGTTAATAATCTCTAGTGTAGATGTGTGAATGGTCTTTTTTGGGAATTATGGTTACCTAACCACGTTGACACCTATTTTTCCACATGCGGTTGATCCACTGCTATAGTTTGTCTATAAATATCACTATTACTAATGCTTGGGACTATTACTAATGCTCAGGGAAAGAAGGAGAATCTGGACCACCCAGCTGCAGCAAATGCATCTCTGTAATTTATCACCCCCAAGCCAATGACACTGCTTATTGATCAAGACCTGGTCTTCCTCCAATGTTCCTACTTTGTCATATTTCAGCTTGCATGTGTTTAGGGCTTTTTCCTCCAGTTTTGTTCCCCAATATAGTGATAGTCATATATTTTCTAACTTTAAGAATTCTTCATTATTTACAAACAAGTAAAAATGTACTTATCAGATTCAGCATGAATTTAGTCTTCTTTAAAATAGTTTATATTGTATCATGGGATTTATGGTAGAAGGAAGTTGTTGACTGCCTTAAACCAATCTCAGTAGTTTGTTGAGAGTATCTTGAATTAAGTTTTTCAGTCTATGTTTGATGTTCTGTCCATCCTCCATGCCTGGCTCCTATGATCTATTCTAAGTGAGAAGTTCTTATGGAAGTATACCCTTGGATATTTGGACTTTTATCATGATTCCCAGCCAGTCACAGGCACCAAAATTTCAGCAGTGTTCCCAGGAGAGTTGTCCTGCTTGAAGACCATTATAAACCTGCTTACTTTCTGGTTTCAAGGATTCAAATATTTTTCCAAGCTACTCTCCTATCTTTCAACTCTTGCTGTTCCTCCTTATAAGTGGTAATGTAATTGCTTGAACTATATTAATACTAGTCACAGCTTGAAAAAACATTAGGCCACATTTTTTATAAATCTACATTATAACATAAGACATAATGCTTTCTCTCTTAAGCTAACCTTGAGAAAAAATACAGTATCCATTCAATGCTGTAAAATATAAGCTATTTTCCAAATAATCTACAACTATTTAATTTTACTTAAAAAATTCTGATTCCATTTAGCCATTAATTGTGAAAAATAAAATAAAGAGGCCAACAAATATTATTTGGAAGTCTTACTTGCCAAGCACTTGAAAATATTGTATTCTTCACTCTTCAAAATAATCCTATGGAGTAAATATACTTTCACATTACCAAAGCAATAGTTGAGGTTCAAAAATATAAATAACTTAACAAGACACCAGGGAAGGCTACAAGATGGATCAGAGATATAAAGTCTGCTGGACAACAAAGTCAATTTCATATAATTTCACAGTTACACATAAGCAATTGGTAAGTGAGACCTTAAAGAAATAGAAGTCACTTGCTTCTTTTCAAGATTTTCATGAGTATCATATATTGCAATGGAAAAATATGTATGACTATGAAAAAGACTCAAAGATAAATAGAGAGTACGACATTTCTACATCAGGGGAGGAGCTAAATGAAAATATATACATAAATCTTTAGCCTGCGACTAAAAAAAAAGATGTTACATATTATTCCATTATCTGGTTATCTTTAATGATGAAATTCTAATATATTTAATTCATTTTTCTTTTTAAATTGAAGCATAGAAAAAGATTAATCGTTTAAATAGAACACTCTTAAATTCTTCCACTTGCTCCTCTATAAAAATAAACTGGAATATAGGGGTTAAAAGTACAATGCCTGTAAAATTAATTTGTATTATTAGACGAGTTATGTTTTAGCTATAGCACTGAGTGATGTTAATACGTGCAGAATAGTATCATAATATTTATAGCAAACAGAGTTGAGCTTTGGTACAAAGAGGGAAATGAGATTCCCAGATCAATTTCAAACTGTTGTATTGTTTGAGTCATTTCAAATGCCTCCTCTGGGACTTTCTAGATTGTGGGGTTCAGGGTAACTATGCCTTCAATACACATGAACTTTTTCAGGATATAATAATTAGTCAACATGGCTTATGTGATTTCTCATTTGTTAAGGAAAAAAATAATCACTGGAAAATTAAACAATAAAAAACCATGTTTCCCTATAACTTAATAACATCAGTTCAAACTAGATAATTTGGTGGCAATTACATATGTGGGTTAACACTGAATAATGTCAGTCCAGGCTATTATTTTAAAAATTGCCATAACTTGAAGGGATTCAAACTATATTTGCTGAATCAATTTAGTTTCTGAATCAGTTACAGTATATTCCTTGAAAAATTATTTATTTTGTTTTAAAAAATTGTATTCTTTACAGAATGCAGAAGCAGAGATGAATATGATATCTTCCAATCCTGCAGTATTTGGTTTTTAATTTAGATGACTGAAATAAAGATTATTTATAGTAATCCAAACAAACAAACAAAAAAACATTTTATCCAAGAATATTTGTCCTATAGGGCAAAGTGGGAATGTTTATTTTAAAATTTCATTGAGGGTACCATTGTGCTGTGATATAAGTAATTTGCACTTTGGGCTAAACGTAGGGTCTCTTTATCACATCTTCAACCAATTAATTACTTAATTTTCAAAAAGCTTGAAATAAGTTTGGAACTATGAATGCATTATTAACCAAAAAGATTTTTCTTTTTTATAACATAATTTAAACTTGTTAAGCTTATTTAACTTACATAAAAGCTTTGTTCATGATATGTGTTCTAAAGTATGGAGGGGATTCTAGTTCAAACCAACCAGTAGCTTTGCCTAAACTGAAGAAAGTGAAAGCCTTCTCAAAAATAATATTGCCAGAGACTAAACTGTTAACTTCCACTTCAGCGGCAGATCCTGTATTTTATTGTTCTCAGTGTACTAAGGCACAATTGTGTAACTGCGTTCCCTCTGGAACCTCTATAAAAATAGATGCCTATCTTAAAAAGCTGTCTAAGGAAGTAGAATTTTAAGTAAACAATATGATAACTTGTCTTAAGGCTAATCAGAGTTTTCAAATATCTGAAAAGAGGCGGTTGAATTGAATTTTTAGTTACTGTTTCTTTAAGTGAAACAAATATTAAATCTTTTGAAATGTAAAATAATATAGCTTATTTGAAATTTATAATTACAAAGGATTGAAATTATGTATGTATATCTTAATTCTCCTTTTAAGTATCTCTAGCACACACTATAAGCTAATGGACAATTCATTTATGAATGTGTGGAATCACAAATAAGTTAGTAAACACAGAAAGCATTTTGAGAAGCACTCAAATATAATAGATATGTAGATAATGACACATTTCAACTGTGAGTTTGCAATAGTTATCTTCCAAGCAAAGTGGAAAGCTTGATTGAACAAAAGATAAAGTTAATACTATCTAATAAGAACAGACCATTATAGATCAGTGAAACTGCAAAACAGAGTTATAAGACAAGGGGCAAGCCACATTATCTAAATTAACATTTTTCCAGCTCGAACAAGAAGGGCCACTGTAGGCAAGCAAGAACTAAATAGTATGGCCTGCATTTAGTCAACCTGAAGTAATTATTAATTTATGGTTGTCTGTGATTTTAATGAAAATGAAAGCTATGAGGAAAGAATTGAGAGAGATAATGTGCCGTGAAATTGAGTTTCATTTACTTAGGGGCCACTTTTTCCTTTTTTGTTGTTGTTCAAGGAAAGAAAGTTAATGCAAGATGTCCACATTAAAATTTCACTAGGATTATGTAACCACCTAGTTAACTGGTAATCATTATATTCAAGGCAGAGTTAATGTAAAAGAAATTGAAGACTGGATTTAGAGCCTATTGGCAAGGGCAGAGTGAAAAACCACCAATGGGCTGCAATTAATGTCAAATTTATAATTATTGTCTTTATAAATATGAAGAATTCAATAGCTATTTCATCAGGCATTTTGTTCTTATTGTCATCATGAAATGTCCCTTTTCGTGATGCCATTGCTGGGAAGAATATATGTTAAGAGTAAGGAGGAAGACACAGGAGGCAAAACAAATCATCAAAATGCAACCTCTTTCTTTGACCTCAAACAAAGTGTTTCTAAATGGTCATAAGAATGACAAGCCTTCCAGAGAGTAACAGGCATGTCTAGTGTAATAGTGTGGAAAGAACAACAGTTCATGAATTGAATTTTGTAGCTTCCCACTACAGAAATAGCAACTCTGTTTCAAGACACATCGGCAATGAGAAGTCAAATGATAGGTGTAAATCCCTCTTAAGAATTGTAATAGGAAAAATAAAACTCAATGGCTTTTCAACCTTTTTTCCTTTCATGAAAGAAAAGCTTATTTTCTGATAGTTTATTTTTCAGTGTTAAGAAATAATAAGAAAATAGTCTAAAATTGAGATAATGTCAATATTTATTCCCATCTTAGACTTGAAAGGTTATCTTTGCTCTAGAAAATCTTAGGTGAAGTTCATGGGATGGAATGTATACATGACATTTGATTGTGAAATGATTATTAGAAATATATTTTAACCACACATATGTTATGTCTTTTAATTAGGCATTTATTCAGTGTTTGACATTGTGCTGAAGTGTTGAATGCAAAATTAAATAAGCATTATCCCTATTATTGCTGACTTCCCTGGTGGCTCAGACGGTAAAGCGTCTGTCCACATGCGGGAGACTCGCGTTCTAGCCCTGGGTTGGGAAGATCCCCTGGAGAAGGAAATGGCAATCCACTCCAGTACTATTGCCTGGAAAATCCCATGGACAGAGGAGCCTGGTAGGCTACAGTCTATGGGGTTGGAAAGAGTCGGACACGACTGAGCGACTTCACTTTCACTTTCACCTCTTATTAAGGAGCCTGTACTACACTAAGTCATGTCAGTCCTGTCTGACTCCGTTTGACCTTACGGACTATAGGACAAGGCTCCTCTGTCCATAGGATTTCCCAGGCAAGAACACTGGAGTGAGTTGCCATGTCCTCCTCCAGGGGATCTTCCCCACCGAGGGGCTGAACCTCGGTTTTCTGCATTGCAGGCAGAATCTTTACCACTGAGACACCAGGGCAGCCCATTATGAAGCCTACACGTATACAGATTATTCAGTGCTGCATGTGGTGCTCTCTCTCACTGCAGGCAGACTCTTTATCATCTGATCCACCAGGGAAGCCCAAAGGACTAAATCAAACTTAGTAAATGCAGAATATTGTTTCCTGAGGTGAGAGGAAAGGATTTATGTAAGTATGAGCATTTGAAAAGCACACTGTTGGATCTCTAGGAGGATAGAGCAATTGAGGATATTTAAAGAAGACAGTAGAGAATGAATGTTTATTTCTAAATGAAAGAAGTGGAATTCAGATTAGTATGCTCCAGGAATTAACAGGTGAAAGTGAAAGTGTTAATCACTCAGTTATGTCTGACTGTTTGTGACTCCATAAACTGTAGCCTGCCAGGCTCCTCTGTCCATGGAATTTTCCAAGCAAGAATATTGGAATGGGTTGCCATTCCCTTTTCCATGGGATCTTCCTGACCCAGGGATCAAACTCAGGTCTCCTGCGTTGCAGGCAGAATTGCCAGGACCTATGATATTTTGAGTAATACTTACTAAAGTACTAATAAAGCTACAGTAGCAAATGAATTCTGGAATTTGAGAAATAGCTATAAAGCAGCCAGATTTAAGTGGAGGTTGGTAGAGATGGGTTATAAATTACCTTTTGTGTGGAAAGAAAGGAAATATTAGCCATTTCTTGCTTGTTTTATGTAAATTATCTACGGGATTAAAGTGCAGGGAGAGCAATGTGAAGGCAAAAACCAACAAATACTTTTACTTCGTGAAGCCAGGACAACTCTGTCTCCTCAAATAGCCTGTGTGTTCAGTTGCTCAGCTGTGTCTGACTCTTTTCTGACCCCTTGGAGTGTAGCCCGTCAGGCTCCTATTCAGAAATCCTAAGGGGATTTCCCAGGCAAGAATACTGGAGTGGGTTGCCATTTCCTCCTCAGTGGACCTTCTCTACCCAGGGGTCAAACTCACTTCTCCTTCGGCCCTTCCATTTGCAGGCAGATTCTATAGCACTGAGCCACCTGGGAATCCTTCAAACAGCCTGCTGGTGCTGCTGCTGCGAAGTCGTGTCCGACTCTGTGATCCCATAGACGGCAGCCCACCAGGCTCCCCCATCCCTGGGATTCTCCAGGCAAGAACACTGGAGTGGGTTGCCATTTCCTTCTCCAATGCATGAAAGTGAAAAGTGAAAGTGAAGTTGCCCAGTCATGTCCGACTCTTAGCGACCCCATAGACTGCAGCCTACCAGGCTCCTCTGTCCATGGGATTTTCCAGGCAAGAATACTGGAGTGGGGTGCCATTGCCTAGTCAGACTAAAATAGCAGATTATGGATTGTTCTGAATTCAAAGATCCAAAGCATCTAGATTACTATATAATACTCCAATTCAGAAAGGTTAATTTGATTTAACATGTTCTTATTGCAAATTCCACAAGTATTTTGTTTTTACATTTGAAGAACTCTATAAGATTGATATTTAAAATCCTATATTGATTTGGGATATTTGGCCAATTGCCAAATGTTATGCTAACTACTACAGTATTCCAAAATTCCAAGCATTAGACCCTCCTGAAGTAATAGCTATCAAACCCAAAAGAGATTTGTCATATTTGATACAATCTATGGAGCATATTATAATCCATTTGACCAGAAAACATTCCTTTGACTACTTACGTAAAACAAGGACAAATAGAACATTTTCCTTAAAATGAAAAATAAAATGACTTTGTAATACCACCTGAGTTGATGTTGCCTATAATATGATTTGACTAATACACAAAATTAAACAAACAAACAAACAAAATCAGAAACTTGGCAGCAGTAACATAGAAAAATTCACAACCTTTTTCCAAACTTCTTTCATTTTTTTTTTTATGCCTTATCATCACCTGGTAACATCTCCTGCTGCTAGAAAAAGCAGGTCCTGATTTATTGAACAAACAGTGCAATTTGAACCTTCTTTCTCAGTTTCCTGCTCATTTTGAACATGTCCTTATTGAAAACTTTCTTAGGATTCCCTCTCAAAGTAGGAACTCTCTCTCTCTCCCTAGGCTTTCTTTCTAAAAATATAACCGTATCAATTTTGTTTGTTAGTGGTACGGAAGGTCTTTCCAAGTTCCAGCCGTGTTTTATTCATTTTAAGGTATGGACCCATTTTTATCATTTAAAATAAGTGTGCAATACATGCAGGCTGAGTGCTGAAACTAAAGAAACCATATCATAAAATAAAATTTAAAGCTCAGTAGTTAATGCCTAGGCAATTCTATGGATTTGGAACACTCATGACTCATCTTAAAATCAAAATGAAGAGCTATTATAATTCTTTGAAGACTAAGTACATCTGTCTATCTATGAGAGCATCATTGACTGGGAAGGGCAAATATTTCTAATAGACATCTCCAAAATATTAATACATCTGCTATTATTTCCATCATTCCACAAAATTTTATCAATAAAATAGAATATAATTTTTTCAATGAGAAAAATTACTAAAAAAGCAGTAATTTTGAAGATAGATTGAATAATTTGTCAGGAAACGATAGGACGGATTTGCATTAGTACTGTGTATTTTCTTTAGAATACTTCCCTATTGAGGAGAAAGAAATAATGTCTGTGTTATTTTAATCGTCAATAGGTCATATCCTAACATGAATTTAATGTTTATTTTCACACAACGATAAATGGAAGGGAATTCTTACACTGTTATGTATTTCAGTCTAAGAGAAGATCTATTTCATGTTCCTGAGTCAAAGTGTAGAAATTTGATGTATCTGCAGAAATTAAAAAAGTGGTCCACAGCAGTAGTTTTGTTTTTCATTCTTATATTCCATTATGAATACTTCCAAAAGGATTTCCCCTCTGGATTTGCCTACCTGCTAGAGTTCAAACACCTCTTAAACAAAGTGGTAATAAAAAGCTTTAATAAGTACCAGCCTTGCTGAGTGAGGAATCATTAGTGTAGAGGTGCAGAAAAACACACTTTTCTTATTTGTAGAAAAGTGTTAGGAAAGCAGAGAGTGGAAATAAGAGTCATCAAAATGCAAATATAATAAGCCATTTAAATAAGCAAACGTCACAGTAATATTGTATACTAAATCTTCTTTTCCCTAGCCTCCCTCGAAGTAGAGATTTCATTTCTTCTTCTATCTTAATAGACATTCTTATTTACTTTAGAATCTGTTGAAATGCTTCTGCCTTAGCAAAGTCCCCATGTGAATAAATTGCAGAGTTTGATCTTCTAACTCTGATAATTTCTTATTTATTTTACAGATATCTCTTAAAGGGGGCAGGGATTTTACTCTTGCTATTGGCCTTCTTTTCATACTGTTCTTTTCATACTGTTCATGGGGTTCTCAAGGCAAGAATACTGAAGTGGCTTGCCATTCCCTTCTCCAGTGGACCACATTCTGTCAGACCTCTCCACCATGACCCACAGGCATGGCTTGGTTTCATTGAGTTAGACAAGGCTGTGGTCCTAGTGTGATTAGATTGACTAGTTTTCTGTGAGTATGGTTTCAGTGTGTCTGCCTTCTGATGCCCTCTTGCAACATCTACCATCTTACTTGGGTTTCTCTTACCTTGGGCATGGGGTATCTCTTCACGGCTGCTCCAGCAAAGCACAGCCGCTGCTCCTTATCTTGGATGAGGGGTATCTCCTTACTGCCGCCGTTCCTGACCTTCAACGTGGGATAGCTCCTCTAGGCCCTCCTGTGCCTGCTCAGCCACCGATCCTCGGGTTGCTCCTCCCGGCCGCTGGCCCTGGCCTCGGGCGTGGGTGGCTCCTCCCAGCTGCTGCCCCTAGCCTCGGGCTTGGGGTGGCTCCTCAGGGTCACCGCCCCTGGCCTCCAGCGCGAAGTGGCTTCTCCTGGTCGTCCCTGACCTCAGACGTGGGGTGTCTCCTCCCGGCCGCCACTGACCTGGGACGCGGGGTAGCTCCCCTCGGCCGCCACCCCTGACTTCGGACATGGGGTAGCTCTTGGCCACGCTTAGTGTGCCGGCCCGCCACCACCGCCTGCACTTAGTGCGCCGGTATGAAAAGGCAAAATGATAGGATACTCAAAAAGGAACTCCCCAGGTCATTAGATGCCCAGTAAGCTACTGGAGATCAGTGGAGAAATAACTCCAGAAAGAATGAAGGGATGGAGCCAAAGCAAAAACAATACCCAGTTGTGGATGTGACTGGTGATAGAAGCAAGGTCCGATGCTGTAAAGAGCAATATTGCATAGGAACCTGGAATGTCAGGTCCATGAATCAAGGCAAATTGAAAGTGGTCAAACAAGAGATGGCAAGGGTGAACGTCGACATTCTAGGAATCAGCGAACTAAAATGCACTGGAATGAGTGGATTTAACTCAGATAACCATTATATCTACTATTGTGGGCAGGAATCCCTCAGATGAAATGGAATAGCCATCATGGTCAACACAAGAGTCTGAAATGCAGTACTTGGATGCAATCTCAAAAACGACAGAATGATCTCTGTTCATTTTCAAGGCAAACCATCCAATATCACAGTTATCCAAGTCTATGCCCCAACCAGTAATGCTAAAGAAACTGAAGTTGAACGGTTTTATGAAGGCCTACAAGACCTTTTAGAAATAACACCCAAAAAAGATGTCCTTTTCATTATAGGGGATTGGAATGCAAGAGGCGGAAGTCAAGAAACACCTGGAGTAACAGGCAAATTTGGCCTTGGAATGCGGAATGAAGCAGGGCAAAGACTAATAGAGTTTTGCCAAGAAAATGCACTGGTCATAGCAAACACCCTCTTCCAATAACACAAGAGAAGACTCTACACATGGATATCACCAGATGGTCAACACCGAAATCACATTGATTATATTCTTTGCAGGCAAAGATGGAGAAGCCCTATACAGCCAACAAAAACAAGATCAAGAGCTGACTGTGGCTCAGATCATGAACTCCTTATTACCAAATTCAGACTCAAATTGAAGAAAGTAGGGAAAACCACTAGACCATTCAGGTATGACCTAAATCAAATCCCTTATGATTATACAGTGGAAATGAGAAATAGATTTAAGAGCCTAGATCTGATAGATAGAGTGCCTGATGAACTATGGAATGAGGTTCGTGACATTGTACGGGAGACAGAGATCAAGACCATCCCCAAGGAAAAGAAATGCAAAAAAGCAAAATGTCTGTCTGGGGAGGCCTTACAAATAGCTGTGAAAAGAAGAGAGGCAAAAAACAAAGGAGAAAAGGAAAGATATAAGCATCTGAATGCAGAGTTCCAAATAATAGCAAGGAGACATAAGAAAGCCTTCTTCAGCGATCAATGCAAAGAAATAGAGGGAAACAACAGAATGGGAAAGACTAGAGATCTCTTCAAGAAAATTAGAGATACCAAGGGAATATTTCATGCAAAGATGGGCTCGATAAAGGACAGAAATGGCATGGACCTAACAGAAGCAGAAGATATTAAGAAGAGGTGGCAAGAATACACAGAAGAACTGTACAAAAAAGATCTTCACGACTCAGATAATCATGATGATGTGATCACTAATCTAGAGCCAGACATCTTGGAATGTGAAGTCAAGTGGGCCATAGAAAGCATCACTACGAACAAAGCTAGTGGAGGTGATGGAATTCCAGTAGAGCTGTTTCAAATCCTCAAAGATGATGCTGTGAAAGTGCTGCACTCAATATGCCAGCAAATTTGGAAAACTCCGCAGTGACCACAGGACTGGAAATGGTCAGTTTTCATTCCAATCCCAAAGAAAGGCAATGCCAAAGAATGCTCAAACTACCGCACATTTGCACTCATCTTGCATGCTAGTAAAGTAATGCTCAAAATTCTCCAAGCCAGGCTTCAGCAATACGTGAACCGTGAACTTCCTGATGTTCAAGCTGGTTTTAGAAAAGGCAGAGGAACCAGAGATCAAATTGCCAACATCTGCTGGATCATGGAAAAAGCAAGATAGTTCCAGAAAAACATCTATTTCTGCTTTCTTGACTATGCTAAAGCCTTTGACTGTGTGGATCACAATAAGCTGTGGAAAATACTTCAAGAGATGTACCAGACCAGACCACCTAACCTGCCTCTTGAGAAATCTGTATGCAGGCCAGGAAGCAACAGTTAGAAGTGGACATGGAACAACAGACTGGTTCCAAATAGGAAAAGGAGTACGTCAAGGCTGTATATTGTCACCATGCTTATTTAACTTATAGGAAGAGTACATCATGAGAAATGCTGGACTGGAAGAAACACAAGCTGGAATCAAGATTGCTGGGAGAAATATCAGTAACCTCAGAAATGCAGATGACACCACCCTTATGGCAGAAAGAGAAAAGGAACTAAAAAGCCTCTTGATGAAAGTGAAAGAGGAGAGTGAAAAAGTTGGCTTAAAGTTCAACATTCAGAAAACAAAGATCATGGCATCCGGTCCCATCACTTCATGGGAAATAGATGGAAAAACAGTGGAAACAGTATCAGACTTTATTTTTGGGGGCTCCAAAATCACTGCAGATCATGACTGCAGCCATGAAATTAAAAGACGCTTACTCCTTGGAAGAAAAGTTGTAACCAAACTAGATAGCATATTCAAAAGCAGAGACATTACTTTGCCTACTAAGGTCCGTCTAGTCAAGGCTATGGTTTTTCCTGTGTCATGTATGGTTGTGAGAGTTGGACTGTGAAGAAGGCTGAGCACCGAAGAATTGATGCTTTTGAACTGTGGTGTTGGAGAAGACTCTTGAGAGTCCCTTGGATTGCAAGGAGATCCAACCAGTCCATTCTGAAGGAGATCAGCCCCGGGATTTCTTTGGAAGGAATGATGCTGAAGCTGAAGCTCCAGTACTTTGGCCACCTCATGCAAAGAGTTGACTCATTGGAAAAGACTCTGATGCTGGTAGGGATTGGGGGCCAGAGGAGAAGGGGATGACTGAGAATGAGATGGCTGGATGGCATCACGGACTCAATGGATGTGAGTCTGAGTGAACTCAGGGAGATGGTGATGGACAGGGAGGTCTGGCATGCTGCGATCATGTGGTCGCAGAGAGTCGGACACAACTGAGCGATTGAACTGAACTGATTGACCTTCTTAATAGATACCTATCTTACAGAGTCTTGAGGAAAAGAGAAGCATGACACTTGAAATTAAACAGTTTAAGAAAAGTGATTTTTACTAGTTGCACCAGGTCAGAGGTTAAGAAATATAATTAACATGATAGCTCTAAATCTTTCTGGATATAATAAAATGAAACAAAAATTTTAAATCAAACAAACAGTATTTTGCCACATTCATATTCTCAGTTAACTTTTCATTTCATGTAAATCATTGGTGCACAGAAAATGATGCTTAAATAATAACCCACAGAGTTCAGTTCAGTTCAGTCACTCAGTCGTGTCCAACTCTTAGAGACCACATGAATTGCAGCATGCCAGGCCTTCCTGTCCATCACCAACTCCTGGAGTCCACCCAAACCCATGTTCATTGAGTCAGTGATGCCATCCAACCATCTTATCCTCTGTTGTCCCCTTCTCCTGCCCTCAATCTTTCCCAGCATCAGGGTCTTTTCAAGTGAGTCAGCTCTTTGCATCAGGTGGCCAAATATATATAACCCACATAGCTGACTATCAAAATAAAGAGAGATCATTGCTCCTATTGGAGAAGGAAATGACAACCCACTCCAGTATTCTTGCCTGGAGAATCCCATGGACAGAGGAACCTGGTGGGTTATAGTCCATGGGGTCACAAGAGTCAGACACGAGTTAGCAAGTAAACCACCACCATTGCTCCTATTAAAGCAAGGGATAGAGAGATCTGAAAGTAAACAGTGACGTTAAAAAAACTTGAAAGATGTTTTAAAAGATATTTGCCACTGAGATACAGATCTGGTTGTGTGTATTAGAAGTTAATTTATAAAAAGTCTTGAGGTAGAAACACATATCTGAGAAGAAATTATTTTTTGTAGATATAACTCATGGAAATAAATAATTTTTCTTAGGCCTGAATGGTGAGTTCTTACTGGAAATTTCCAACAGGGTACAGAAATGTATTACTCTTCCTTTTTGTAGGTAAAATGATAGAGAGAGATGGACTAGAAAGGTAGATTGGTGTTTGAAAGCAACACACTTCTCAATTGCTATTATTTTAAGATAATATTTATGTCCCCTCTCATTTGATTAGGATATAAAATTATGAACACCAGAGTTATGAAATGGATTCCTATGTAATTTTTATTTATTTTTCTGCTTAGTCATTGATTATTTTGCAAGCATTTTTTAATTCTCAGAATAATTTTCTGATATAGGTATTACAATTATTTTTCCCAATTTATGGAAGAAAAATACTCAGATTAGTAACATTTTAAAATTTAAATTATGTTTTAAAATTACTCAGTGAAAGAGCTAGAATATGAAACTATGCTGTCCAGTATGAACCTATGTCAGAGAAGGCAATGGCAACCCACTCCAATATTTTTGCCTGGCAGATCCCATGGATGGAGGAGCCTGGTAGGCTGCAGTCCATGGGGTTACTAAGAGTCGGACACGACTGAGTGACTTCACTTTCAATTTTCACTTTCATGCATTGGAGAAGGAAATGGCAACCCACTCCAGTGTTCTTGCCTGGAGAATCCCAGGGATGGGGGAGCTTGGTGGGCTGCCATCCATGTATGGGGTCACACAGAGTCGGGCATGACTGAAATGACTTAGCAGCAGCAGCAGCGGCATGAACCTGTGTTATCCAATGTGATATCCAACCTTTGACTAGAACTATACAGCTACTGCTACCAAAAACAAATCTAAAAACAAGAAAATTTTAATAGTACTATAAAAAATAGAACTAGGGTAAATTTAGCTATAAAGTATTAAAAATTAACAAAACATGTTGGTGGCTATATTTTCCAGAAATTCAACTGACAATATAAGAGCTGAAAAACAGTGATTTAAAAAAGATAGTGGCTTAAAGAAGACAGCAATTTTTATTTATTTTTCTCTGGTACAATAAGTGCAAATGTAGACAGTCCAGCACTGATATGAAGGCTCTCCTGGTTGACCTCATAAATGTTCTGAATACCTTCAGTCTTTTGTCTCTCATGCCTGATGCCTGGATTTTATATTCAATCTGTGGTTACAATATGGAAGCTAAAACAATTACATCCGTGTTCCAAGTAAGAAGAATTAAAACCAAAAAGGAAATAGATGGACTAAAGCTACCTGTCAATTAAGTCATATATCTTTAAAAGGAGTTATCTAGGAAGTCCCTATTAGAACCTTAACCAATATCACACAAATAAGAAGTTGGTAACATGGCTTCCTCTGTCTATAATGATAGGAGCCAAATGAAATTTTTCAGGGGGGCATGTTTTTTATTCACTAGCACCAAAAATGTTGTGTTGGTGAAGAAAGATGACTGAATGCCTGTCTTGTAAATAATCAACAGACTCTTTCTAACTTTAAAAATTATTTGTAAATATGTATACATATTTAAAAACTATATGTAAATATGTGTGTGTATATATATATATTTGTGTATTTGTGTGTTTCAAGTCATTTTTTTCCTCCTTAGATAAGACCCAACAAATCATGTATTTCCTTGTATTTTAAATATAGTGTAAAGAATGAACTATAAGGAAATCTAAATTCTTACAAAAGAAAAATTCTGTAAAGGCTATCCTAAATCCAGAAAAAGACAAGTTTCCTCAGGATTCACCAATTCTTTACTTCTCCAGCAGGATCCTGTTCTGACTGTCTGGGAAATCAGGAGGACATAGCAGAGTGATGGCCAATACAATGTGGGATCACAGAGAAAAAGACACATTAGCTCTTTAATTTTATTATTATTGTTATCATATTTTAAAAACTCACTCAGGGAGCACTACATTTGAATATAATAAATACACTCAATTTATAGTAGAGTCAACACATGCACATTCTGTCTTTGACTTAATAAATTGCCACTGAAATTATTTTGATGCACACAGTGTTAACTACCTCATGCCTCTTCTGGTTCTTTTGTTTGGGAAGAAGTTAACTTTAGATAGCTTAAGTAAACAGACAACTTATGAGAAAATTATGAGCATAAATGAAGGCAAAGATGAGTGGAAAAGTTTGAGAAGTACTGAAATCAGGACAAGTTCATGGAACTAAGGGACATGACTTTAAGACGATATCTGCCCCCAAATCTCCAGTTTTTGTTATTATTATTGGAAGATAGTTGAATTGTGTGTGCGCGTGCGTGTGCACTGGGTCATTTAGTCATGTCTGATTATTTTCCAACTTCCTGTACTATAGCCTGCCATGCTTTTCTGTCCATGGAATTTCCCAGGCAAGAATACTGGAATGAGTTGCTATTTCCTCCTCCAGGGGATCTTCTGGACCTAGAGATTGAACCCACATCTCCTGTGTCTCCTGCCTGTCTCAGAGGCAGGCAGATTCTTTACAGCTGATCCACCTAGGAAGACCCTATAGTTGACATACAATGTATTAGTTTTAGGTGTTCAGTAAGGTGGTTCATAAGTTTGGGTAAACTCCGGGAGTTGGTGATGGACAGGGAGGCCTAGCCTCCTGCGACTCATGGGGTTGCAGAGTTGGACACGCCTGAGTGACTGAACTGAACTGAAGGTGGTTCAACTATATATATACACACATGTATATGTATATATATGAGTTTCCCTGGTGGCTCAGTGGTAAAAAAAATCTGCCTGCTAATGCAGGAGACACAGATTTGACCCTTGGGTCAGGTAAATCCCCTGGAGAAAAAAATGGCAACCTACTCTGTTACCCTTGCCTGGGAAATCCCATGAACAG
Organism: Capra hircus; assembly: GCF_001704415.2. Taxonomy (NCBI): domain Eukaryota; kingdom Metazoa; phylum Chordata; class Mammalia; order Artiodactyla; family Bovidae; genus Capra; species Capra hircus. The sequence continues at coordinate 40,598,166 of NC_030819.1, forward strand.
AGGAGCTTGGCAGGTTACAGAACATGGGTTCACAAAAGAGTCAGACATGAATTGGTGACTAAACAACAACTATATATAAATATATATTCTGTTTTCTTTACATTCTCTTCCATTATAGGCTATTAAAAAATATTGAGTAAAAGTCCCTGTGTTATACAGTAGTTTCTTATTGGTTATCTATTTTACATATAGTCGTGCGCATATTTTAACTCCAAACTCCTAATTTATCCTCCAAATTTGGTAACCATAAGTTTGTTTTCTATGTCTGTGAGTCTCTTTCTGTTTTGTAAGTAAGTTCATCTGTACTTTTTTTTTTTTTTTTAAGACTCCACATTCAAGTGCTATTATATGATGTTTATCTTTCTCTGGCTTACTTCACTTCATATGATAATCTCTAGAAAATTTCAGTTCCAGGAAGACAGAAGCCAATTAGTTTATTGAACATCACTCCTTGATATGGATAATCACTTGGACTGGCAAAAAGACCAGACCATGACCCGTGGAATACAAATGGTTTTCCAATACAGATTCACTTGCTTTTATCCAAAGTGGCAAAAACGAGTGCAGCTTCTTAAGATTTTGTCTTTCTCTTAAGTAGCATAGTGAGTTTTCAGTGACTCAAAAGTGTGAATATTGGGAATTTTTGGAAACAGAGAATAATAATTAGGTCCATTGTAAAAGAATAGGTTGTCCTTACAACTTCCTTTAATGTTTAAATGCCAGGTGCTGTGGAAACTTTTTATTTGTTTTATTATATCAAGACGAAGGTCACATTTTAACGACCACTGATGTCACCCTGTTTTTCTCTTCACTGCTTGTATATTTTCAGGCTCTTTGGCCAAAAATGAAAAGCACTTCCCTTCTATTTCCTACAGGATCCCATACAACACAACAGTGGCAAAGGACCCAAACGACTTTTTCCTACTGTGAATCTGGCAACCAAAACTATTTCATCTCAAGCAATTGCAATCAAAATTTTGCTTTTTGATCCACAGATACATTTGTTTTCCTGTTTTATTCTTGCTATTGCTTTTGTTTCTCCTCAAACACATAAATATAATACAAGTTTTTAAATTCACCTCTGAAAAGGAAGCAAATATGCCTATTGTATAAATTGGGTGAACATTCACATTTACAAGTTAGCATTTTTATTTGTAGGAATGATAGGCAGAAACCAACATTAAACTTTTCATTTCTTCATTTTTGTCTTATTTTATTTCTGTACACCAAACCTGATGCGTTTAAGTACATTTCCTATTTTCCAATCATTTCAGACAAGTATTTCATAGATGAAGTTCTGATAACTTCAATCATCCACTATTACAAATTTTATGAAAATCACAAGGAAAATCTGAAAGTTAACTTTCAGTGATTTAACTTTGTTGATAGAAAGCTGTAGTGGTTGACCTTGGACCTGGAACATATTAAAAAAATGACTATTAAGAAATTAAATTAAGGAGATGTATGAAATGTATTCATGTGTAAAGACACAGATGACCAGGGCCTGAAATATATTTATCAACATATTTGATTATTTTTATCTTTGCTATCATCTCATATCTTTTCTTGTCAGAAAGTTAATTCCACTAATTTGAGTGCTGTAGGTCCCTTTAGGATGACAATCAAGAGCTCCTCTGGATGTATATATCCCAATCACTTATAATCCAAATTATAAAGTTACCAGATAAATGAGATGGCTCGAAACATCTGCTAAATATTTTTGCTAAAATCCTTTCTGGATTGTCTTTCTCAATAAACTTTTAATTAATTATCAATATAATATCATTTTTTGGATACTGATGAAAATACAAACAGTAATTATTTCATGGTCTACAGATAGATGATTAGGCAAAACAAGATTAAACCTAAACAAACATGGTTAGCTGGCTCACAGTTTGAGTGAGGTCATGAGCTCAAACCATTTTCTTAGACAGTATTATCAATAATACTTTAAAAATGAAGACAGAATTTTTCACAAAATGTCACAGTTTATAAGAATAGTAACACAATAATACTGAATATAGGTGCCATACTTCCTTAGTGGTAGAAAGTAAGATTTGCTCATAAAATCATTTAGTGAACTCATGGGTTTTGAGAAGCTGCAAAGAAGTGCTAGCGTGCAGACTATGGCCCAAGGGATTTGAGTAGAAACTACTCTAAGTAGAGGGCAGTGATGGGGTAATGACATAAATATTTGCAAGTGGTAATGTAAAATATGTGTCCTATTCAGGCTAGTTGCTAACTACATTATTGTTACACATTTAGTCTGGAGGAACAAGTTTTGAAGAAGTAAAATCATACCTACTCCCTGAGCTGGACTTGCTTCTGAAGAACTACTCTTGTCCTTTATCCTCTTACACAATTTGCCAAAGATTCAGTGTTAACTGTTGACTGTTTCCATAATATGCCATTGAAAGTTCTGTGTGTGTGTGTGTTTGGGGTGTGCTTGTGAATGTTTACATTTAAAGCCTGTGTAAAGACTCCCTAATCCAGAGTCAGCAGAACCACATTTTACTTTTGTCAGAAGTGGTTCAGAACCTTGATGAGCATGTTGAAAACTGTGTAGATAGAGAAGCTCCCTGTGTAGATTAATTCAGTGCACAGCTGGGACTGGGATGGCAAGCCCATTCTAGGGAGTGAAGAATGGCCGATCAGGGGTGGAGCTGTCCGCCTCCCTCTCCACAATATACTAATCCTCAATTTGGCACTGCTTTAAAAGAAAAGAAATCTAAATTGAGGCCAGCTGATTTCTTACTGAATCAGCCAGCTGGATGTGGAGCCAATTTCCGCAGCTTCCACGCTGTGGTAGCCAGGAAATATTTTAATTGAAAGAACTCTATGTTGACAAATACTGAACACAGCCTATTTATAACTTTTAACCAATATTTATGGAATTCCCTGATTTAATAACATTTCCCTTTAAACTCAATTGAAAAATAGAAAAAAATGTCAGGGTAGAACCAGAGCTAAATAATGTGGAAGGATAATAAGTAAAATCAGAGAAGAGGCAAAGGAAAGAATAACTAGTAAATGTTGTACACAAATCAATAGGCACATGTAACTGAGGCTAACGATATACATAGGTATGTAAATATGTATTCATATACACTCAGTAAAAATAGTGTCAAGTTGTAATTAAAATATAACTTAGAAGACAATGTAAAATAAGTGAAGCTATGATTTTTAGCATATACAGTCTTATGAGGTATGTCTATATTATATATATATATATTAGGAAGGGGATTTTATTTTTCTATACAATTAAAAAGGTTGGCTTTCTCATTCCCTTTTGAAGAGGAACCAAATTAAATAATTTCAAAACACAAACAAAATGCAATATAAAATTTCTCTATTCTTTTAACAGTGATTGGAAAGTGCCAACCTTGATTATAAGGGTGATATCATATTATAATTTAAAAAATGTTTCCTCCATTATTAAAAATTGTGTAGGAGTTTATGTGCCCTGTTCCATGGTTAAAGCTACTTAGTTCTGGCAGTTGTTTTTTCATCAATATTTCTTAATGTTTAAAAGCAATGCTTTGCTTTTAGCTGCTACTTCATCTTTATGTAAATCTATTTTATTTTAAAAAACTTTTTATAATTCTCAAAGTAATGCACATGATAATCTTTTCTCTTATAATTGGAAACACTATCATATACTTTTACTCAGTCAAAGAGGAGTGAGCATTTGGATAATAAATATGGTTTGGAACAGAGTTCTTTCCATGTTGAAATGGCAGCAAACCCCAAAGTTGATGATTTCTGTTGTTCCAGATACCTGTAAATCACAATCAACACAATGATATGGAATGTTGGGAAGATGCTATTACTAATTCACCTGGCTGGGAAAAGTACTGTTATTCTTATTTTTCCATTACTGTTACTGATGGAGTATTATCAAGTGTGGCTGTGCTGGTAGCTGTAGTATGTTGTAAGGCAGCTCTCCCTAGTGGACACTTTGCTATAACCATGCTCAGTCTAAGTCTCAAGAGTGAAGACATCCCCATTAAATTTCTGAGTATATATCTATCTATGTAAGTATCTATAAAGATAGATTTCAAACATGTTAGATATAGTGTATATACATTTAAGAATATTATCTCAAATGATAAATCAATTTGAGGATGGAGATATTAAAATCCAATGTCATTAATCTCTCAAAGTAGGCAAAATATTTTGAGCACTGTCACCCTTCAAAATAGTTATTATTTGAGAAAGTAAATAGTAAATGGTGATAAGAGAAATATTTGAGTTCATTCATAGGAGAGATAAGAGAAATATTCAAGTTCATAGAATCTGGAATAAAAGCATTCACAAATAAAACCCAAGTGTAAATTTTTTAAAAAAGAACTTGGCAGAAAACTATTCAGAATTATTTAATCATAGAGGAATGTGCCTGCCATAGAATTTCATAAGTAATCATAGTGGGGAGATAGATGCACCTCATTACTCACTTTCCATTTTTATGAAAGGTTCATCCACATGTGCAATGATGCATTTAAAGGTTTACACCCTCTCTGGAAAAAAAAAAAAGGCATTTTGCATTTAAATTGCCCTTCCTATTCCTAAAGCAGCTTTAAGGAGAAAAGTATGAACCTTAAAATAATATGTAATAAAAATAGTTAGCACAATGTTGAACATAGTTTGAAACAGTATAATATATTTTGATTTCACATAATTCATTTTGTTAGGCTGTTTACTTTTCATTCTATGAGGTCATGAGGTAATAATTATAAGGAAAACAATCTCTTCTATAGAACTTGAGGCAAAGTGATGGTTAATGCTGTGGTCTGTGGGTTCCAGTCTGCTAGTGAAAGTATGAAAGTGTTAGTTATTCGGATGGATCCAACTCCTTGCAATCTCACAGACTGTAGCCCACCAGTCTCCTCTGTCTGTGGGATTCTCCAGACAAGAATACTCAAGTGGGTAGCCATTCTCTTCTCCAGGGGATCTTCCCAACCCAGAGATAGAACCTGGGTCTCCCACACTACGGGCAGATTATTTACCATCTGAGCCACCAGGGAAGCCCACAGTCTTCTAGAGAGAAATCTAGTTACACACATAGTCTATGCTCACTGCTTCATCCTCACCTATTCTCATTTAGAAGGTAAGGAGAGATTAAAAAAACACTAAAATATCACTCTACATGTTACCCTTGATAATTTCATTCCTGCTGCTGCCAAGTCACTTCACTTGTGTCCGACTCTGTGCGACCCCATAGACGGCAGCCCACCAGGCTCTCCCGTCCCTGGGATTCTCCAGGCAAGAACACTGGAGTGGGTTGCCATTCTTCTTCAACGCATGAAAGTGAAAAGTGAAAGTGAAGTCGCTCAGTCATGTCAGACTCTTAGCGACCCCACGAACTGAAGCCTACCAGGCTCCTCCGTCCATGGGACTCCCCAAGCAAGAGTACTGGAGTGGGGTGCCACTGCCTTCTCCATTCCATTCCTGGAATACCTTAATCATTTTTTCTGAGGAGGCATAGTTACAGCAGTTATAGGCTTTGTTCCCATCTTGTCATCAAGGGAAGTAGAGATGGTTACTATTATTTTGAGGGAGTAGCAGTCTGCATCAGCTCCAAGGATGATCAAATAATACTTGAATAGTAGTCCGTATGTGCTTCTTGCTGAGGTGACAGTCTAAATATATGACTATATTAATACTACCTAGGGAAAGAAAATATTCCATTTCCAAATCTGCCTCTGCATGTATGTAGATGTGTTTTTAGAGCTCTGCTTCAATTAAAGAACAGATTAAAATAATAGGGGTCACCATTAAAGCTGTAGCCTCTCATTCAAAGTAATACAGGAGCCTCAAATTAGCTAATCATTAAAAAACACCAGGAAACATAAAATTGATACTGCAATAAATGCTCATTTTTGTACTTAAAGTCCTGGGCTAGCTAATGTTTACTAAGAGAGAAAATGAGGAGTCCAAGAGTAGTGCACAGATAGTTTGGGAGGGGAGAGAGATAGTTTTTAGGATGATGTTTCAGTTCAGTTCAGTTGCTCAGTCGTGTCCGACTCTTTGCGACCCCATGAATTGCAGTGTGCCAGGCCTCCCTGTCCATCACCAACTCCCGGAGTTCACTCAAACTCATGTCCATCGAGTCGGTGATGCCATCCAGCCATCTGATCCTCTGTCGTCCCCTTCTCCCCCTGCCACCAATCCCTCCGAGAATCAGGGTCTTTTCCAATGAATTACCTCTTATGAGGTGGCCAAATTATTGGAGTTTCAGCTTCAGCATCGGTCCTTCCAAAGTACACCCAGGACTGATCTCCTTTAGAATAGACTGGTTGGATTTCCTTGCAGTCCAAGTGACTCTCAAGAGTCTTCTCCAACACCACAGTTCAAAAGTATCAATTCTTCAGTGCTCAGCTTTCTTCACAGTTCAACTCTCACATTCATACATGACTACTGGAAAAACGATAGCCTTGACTAGATGGACCTTTGTTGACAAAGTAATGTCTCTACTTTTGAATATGCTATCTAGGTTGGTCATAACTCTTTCCTTCCAAGGAGTAAGCGTCTTTTAATTTCATGGCTGCGATCACCATCCGCAGGGATTTTGGAGCTCCAAAAAATAAAGTCTGAAATTGTTTCCACTGTTTCCCTATCTATTTCCCATGAAGTGATGGGGCCAGATGCCATGATCTTCATTTTCTGAATGTTGACCTTTAAGCCAAATTTTTCGCTCTCCTTTTTCACTTTCATCAAGAGGCTTTTTAGTTCCTCTTCACCTTCTGCCATGTGGGTGGTGTCATCTGAATATCTGAGGTTATTGATATTTCTGCTGGCAATCTTGATTCCAGCTTGTGCTTCTTCCAGCCCAGCATTTCTCATGATGTACTCTGCATATAAGTTAAATAAGCATGGTGACAATATACAGCCTTGACGTCCTCCTTTTCTTATTTGAAACCAGTCTGTTGTTCCATGTCCAGTTCTAACTGTTGCTTCCTGGCCTGCATACAGGTTTCTCAAGAGGCAGGTCAGGTGGTCTGGTATTTCCATCTCTTTCACAATTTTCCACAGTTTATTGTGATCTGCACAGTCAAAGGCTTTGACATAGTCAAAAAACAGAAATAGATGTTTTTCTGGAACTCTCTTGCTGTTTTGATAATCCAGTGGATGTTGCCAATTTGATCTCTGGTTCCTCTGCCTTTTCTAAATCCAGCTTGAACATCTGGAAGTTTTCAGTTCACATACTGTTGAAGCCTAACTTGGAGAATTTTGAGCATTACTTTGAGCTAGCATGTAAGACGAGTGCAATTGTGTGGTAATTTAAACATTTTTTTGGTATTGCCTTCATTGGGATTGTAATGAAAACAGACCTTTTCCAGTCCTGTGGCCACTGCTGAGTTTTCCAAATTTGCTGGCATACTGACTGCAGCACTTTTACAGCATCATCTTTCAGGATTTGAAATAGCTCAACTGGAATTCCATCACCTCCACTAGCTTTGTTCATAGTGATGCTTTCTAAGGCCCACTTTCCAGGATGTCTGGGTCTAGGTGAGTGATCACACCATCGTGATTATCTTGGTCCCATTATATATAATTTCTTTTATCAATGCATTTTTCCTGATTGAATTTTTAATTGTTTTAAATATGAGAAGTAGAGCAACAACTGAGCCTCACTGTATATTCATTATATGTGCAGATTTGTTATCTTTATTAGTATTGTCATAAAATTTAGGATTATTTAACTGTTTCTAGATATTACATTTCTAGCTGCATTCATACATTTGTTCAGCTGTCTAAAAAGTTATATGATTTTAAATCTAAGAATATAGCCTATATTCAAATTAGCTGCTTCTCTGACTGTGGTTATACTCATCACATTTCATGTATGTTTTATAGCTTGTTGTCCAAATGTCATTTAAGTTTATCATTTAATTAAATTATGTGTTACAACTACTTCCTTTTGAAGTGCTATATTTAGTAGTAATTTCTGCATATCCAGGTTAGTGTGATTCAGAGAAATTATACCATTTTTCTGTTTTCAAAAATTTATATTTTATTATATTTATATAATACTATTTACATCAGTAGGCACATGATAATTTTCAGTAATACTGACATTATGTGGGTCCAGTTATCTGTGCTAAATATGGCAGGTGTAGAACTAAAGCTTTGTTCACCCACAAAGGAATAACTCTTGTTCTCATAAACTGTCTTCACCATAAACTATGTTGTTACTTTTTACTCCCATAAAAAATCCCTTGGTGTTTCCTGAATCAATTGTATCCTTTTTTCAAACAATGGGAAGCAAAGTGCTATTATATAAGACAGTGTATCCTAATGATGGCAAATGCTTATAAGTATTACTAAATATAGGAACTTCTGAATGATTAATAAAAAATACATCTTACCAATTTTGTAAGTAAGCATTATTTTTAGATATGAATATGTTTTCATCTGACATTATTCTAAGATAATATAGTGCTTCTATTTTATATATTTGTTAAAAATATTGAAATCTTTCAGTACTATTGCAAGAAAATTGAGAGAAAATCTAAATTGCTCTCTGCAGAATTAATAATTTTATACAATTATTGAATGAAATTTTGTATTGGCTATTATTGACACTGGCCCTTTAAAGACCAATAACACATAATCAGCCATTCCTTGACCATTCAAACAGAAATCTAAGAACGTTTTCAGTTGAATAGTTGCATTGCAATGTGAAATGAGATGTATCAACAGAAATAACCCTTTTCCTTTTATCTAATCCCAGGAAATGAAAGCTTTAGCTAATAATAACCCATCTTTACATTAAAAATGTAATTTTAGTAATGGAAAAATCTGAAATAGTTGACCACATACCATTCATTGTGGAAGTTCAAAAATAGACTTGAAGTGTCAGACTAGTAGATACGAAGATTTATTTGCAGGTACTTTTCCTGTGAAAAGAAAACAACAATGGAAAGCTTCCAGTACACCTCCTTTAAAATTTTAGCATTGGTGTTAGAGTCAGAAATATCAAGCATGCAAAATCAAATTTGATTTCTTATATTTTATATCTTTAAACACTTTATGTGAAATTTATATTTAAAACTAGGCAAACCAAACTGTATTAAACAAACCACTATAGGAACATAACTACTATGTAATATCACTTCATTGCACATAGATGGGGAAACAGTGGAAACAGTGTCAGACTTTATTTTTCTGGGCTCGAAAATCACTGCAGATGGTGATTGCAGCCATGAAATTACAAGATGCTTACTCCTTGGAAGAAAAGTTATGACCAATCTAGATAGCGTATTCAAAAGCAGAGACATTACTTTGCCAACTAAGGTCCGTCTAGTCAAGGCTATGGTTTTTCCAGTAGTCATGTATGGATATGAGAGTTGGACTGTGAAGAGCTGAGTGCCAAAGAACTGATGCTTTTGAACTATGGTGTTGGAGAAGACTCTTGAGAATCCCTTGGACTGCAAGGAGATCCAACCAGTCCATTCTGAAGGAGATCAGTCCTGGGTGTTCTTTGGAAGGACTGATGCTGAAGCTGAAATTCGAATACTTTGGCCACCTCATGTGAAGAGTTGACTCACTGGAAAAGACTCTGATGCTGAGAGGGATTAGGGGCAGGAGGAGAAGGGGACGAGAGAGGATGAGATGGCTGCATGTCATCACTGACACGATGGATGTGCGTTTGAGTGAACTCCGGGAGTTGGTGATGGACAGGGAGGCCTGGCGTGCTGTGATTCATGGGGTCGCAAAGAGTCGGACACGACTGAGCAACTGAACCGAACTGACCTGAAAGTTGTTTAATGCGGACAACATATATACTATATATATATATATAACCACAGGTTAATATACTCATCTAGTTTCCAAAAAGCAGACAGTCGATACAAGTACGTAGAGTAACAGAAGTGTTTTATCAAGGATTTTTACTTTAAAATGAATGTAATAGTTTAAAATTTTATAACACTAATCCAAGTTAATATCAAAAAGGTGAATAAATAAGAAACCATATACACTGTAGTAGCTTTTCCACAGTCTGTTTTTTCTGTTTTACAAAGAATTCCTTCCTGCCAAGGCATTGGCCTTTACATTAAAAATTTTGTTTTCTCCCAAAAAATGCTTTTAGCATTTATGAAAATGTCCTCAAATAATATGGTTTAGTTTTATCTCTTCTTAGAACTTGTAAAAGTGGGATAATATTGTAATTATTTTCTGTGTCTTGATTGTCCTTTTCAAAATTGCATTTGTAAGAGTCATTAATGTTGTTGGTATAGTTCTAGCTGATTCATTTTCATTGCTATAAGAAATATACAGTGAAATATTGTGTAGCACAATTTACTTATCCATTCTACAACTGATGGCAATGTAACTTGTTTCCAGTTTCGAAGACAATTAGAAACAATTCTTATTTGAATATTCTTTTACATATATCTCAGGACATGTAAGATGTATTTATTATAATTCTATATTTGGAGGCACAATGATTTGATAAATCATAGCATGCACATTTTTTCAATATTATGAAATATTTCACACAGAATTTAAAGTGTGTATTATAATTTACCTTCTCACTAACAGTGAGTTCCTAATGTTAACAAAATGTTTAACAAATGTACAACCTGTGTAGGTTGAACCTCTTTTGTGTATAAACTCTTATTATTACCCCAGGAAGTTCCCTCCTACCTCTTTCCAATTAATATTTACCTATATCCCCATATAGGCATCTATTGCTGTGATTTTTTGCCATAGATTAGTTATATCTGCTCTAGAAATTCATATATGTGGAATTCTGTGGTATATATTGTTTTATGTAAAGACTTTTTTTCCTTTACTTGGCATATCATTTGGAGATTCACCTAAACTATTGTGTGTATTTGAATTTTTTTTATTACTAGGTGATATCCCATCATGTGAATATTCAAATACTTATATTTGATTATTCATGCTCTTTCTTCCCAATGGATATCAGGGCTCTTTTCAATTTTGAGGCATTTGAATATAGTTATGAACATTCTTTGTCAAGTTTTTCTTTCTTTCTTTCTTTCTTTCTTTTTTTTGCTCATTTGCTTTTATATGTGTGGCATTAAATTTTCTTAGAAATGTAGGAGTGGAATTTTTGGGCTATAATGAGTATATATTTATTTTTTACAAAAGAACTACAGATCATTTTTCATAGTGCTATTTCCTCTTTATTCTTATTAGCAATGTATGAAAATTTGCACTACTCCATGTTCTTTTCAGAATTTGGTGTTTTCAATCTTTAAATTTTAGCTATTCTTATTGGCATGTTGTGGTAACTCATAGTTTAAATTTGCAATTCCCTGATGACTAATTATTTGACTATTTCTTCATGCAATTTTTGGATTTTGTACATTTTATTTTCTGAAGAGTCTATTCAAGTGTTTTATCCATTTTTTTTGGAAAATGATTCCAAATTTAGCAATGAAAAGCTATATATGTCTAAAATGGTAAATGATAAGACAGGCAAAATTAACCCATTCTGTTAGAAGTTATGAGAGAGGAGGTGAAATAAATCTAGCTCAAAAGTGACATCATGAGCATTAGTAATGTTCTTTTTTTGATATGGTTGCTTATTTCATGAGCATATAAAAATTTGTGATAGCTCACAAATTGCACAATTATATTTTCACTTTCCATAAGTGGAAAATACACATTATATCTATACTCTAAATTAGAAAAGTTGCAAGTATTAGAATAAACAAAAAAGAAATGTGGATTACAGTTAGAAAGTTCTTCTAATAATCAAGAAATAAATGATTTCATGTAGACCCAAGATGATAGGAAATGCGATGAGAAGAAATTAATGACTTGTACTATTCTTTGATGGACTTCCCTGGTGGCTCAGACGGTAAAGTGTCTGTCTACAATGTGGGAGACCTGGGTTCAATCTCTGGGTCCAGAAGATCCCCTGGAGAATAAAATGGCAATCCACTCCAGTACTATTTCCTGGAAAACCCATGGACAGAGGAGCCATTTATAGGGCTTGATGGCAGAATTGGGGAAAAAAAGTATTGTCTCAATTGTAATGCAAGTTTTGTATGACATACTACATGACAGTTTTTGAGACTATTATGTAAAAAACACACTTTTGGACTCAGTGTGAGAAAGTGAGGGTGGGATGATTTGAGAGAATAGCATTGAAGCATGTACATTTAGTGTTTAAAATAAATAATTAGTGCAAGTTAAATGTATGAAGCAGGGCACCCAAAGCTGGTGCTATGGGACAACCCAGAAGGATAGGGTGAGGAGGGATGTGGGAGGGGTTCAGGACGGAGGGAATACATGTATAACCATGGCTGATTCATGTTAATGTATGGAAATAACCATACATGAATCAAGGTAAATTAGAAGTGATCAAACAAGAGATGGCAAGAGTGACCACTGACATTTTAGGAATCAGTGAACCAAAATGAATTGGAATGAGCAAATTTAATTCAGATGATCATCAATCTACTACTGTGGGCAAGAATGCCTAAGGAGAAATGGAGTAGCCCTCTTCATCAACAAAGAGTCCAAAATGCAGTAATTGGGTGCAGTCTCAAAATGACAGAATGATCTCTGTTTCCAAGGCAAACCATTCAGTATCACAGTAATCCAAGTCTATGCCCCAACCACTAATGCCAAAATAGCTAAAGTTGAACAGTTCTATGAAAACCTACAAGACATTTTAGATATAACAGCAAAAAAAAAGTCTTTTTCATCATGAGGAATGGAGTGCAAAAGAAGGAAGTCAAGGGGTACCTGGAGTAACAAGAAGTTTAGCCTTGGAGTACAAAATGAAGCAGCGCAAAGACTAACAGTTTTGCCAAGAGAACGCACTGGTCATGTCAAACACCCTCTTACAACAACAGAAGAGATGACTTGGCATATGGACATCACCAGATGGTCAATACCAAAATCAGATTGATTGATTAAATTCTTTGCAGCCAAAGATGGAGAAGCTCATACAGTCAGCAGAAACAAGACTAGGAGCTGACTGTGGCTCAGATCATGAACTCCTTATTGCCAAATTCGGACTTAAATTGAAGAAAGTAGGGAAAACCACTAGAGCATTCAGGTATGACCTAAATCAAATCCCTTACAACTATACAGTGGAAGTGAAAAATAAATTCAAGGCATTAGATCTGATAGATAGAGTGCCTGAAGAACTATGGATGGAGGTATGTAATATTGTGCAGGAGGCAATGATCAAAACCATCCTCAAGAAGAAAAAATGCAAAAAAGGCAAAATGGTTGTTTCAGAAGACCTTACAAATAGCTGAGAAAAGAAGAGAAACAAAAGGCAAAGGAGAAAAGAAAGATATATCCATCTGAACGCAGAGTTCCAAAGAATAGTGAAAAAAAAAAAGCCTTCCTCAGTGATGAATGCAAAGAAATAGAGGAAAACAATAGAATGAGAAAGACTAGAGATCTGCAAGAAAATTAAGGATACCAAGGGATCATTTCATGCAAAGATGGGCACAAGAAGGACAGAAATGGTATGGACTTAAAAAAGAGCAGAAGGTATTAAGAAGAGGTGGCAAGAATACACAGAAGAACTATACAAAAAAGATCTTCATCACCCAGATAACCACAATGGTGTTATCATTCACCTAGAGCCAGACATCTTGGAATGCGAGGTCAAGTGGGCCTTAGGAAACATCACTATGAACAAAGCTAGTGGAGGTGATGGAATTCCAGTTGAACTACTTCTAATCCTGAAAGATGATGCTGTGAAAGTACTGCACTCAGTATGCCAGCAAATTTGGAAAACTCAGCAGTGGCCACAGGACTGGAAAAGGTCTGTTTTCATTACAATCCCAAGAAAGGCAATACCAAAGAAATTACCACACAATTGCACTCATCTTACATGCTAGCTCAAAGTAATGCTCAAATTCTCCAAGTTAGGCTTCAACAGTATGTGAACTGAAAACTTTCAGATGTTCAAGCTGGATTTAGAAAAGGCAGAGGAATCAGAGATCAAATTGCCAAAGTCCATTGGATTATAGAAAAAGCAAGATAATTCGAAAAAAGGATCTACTTCTGCTTCATTGACTACACTGAAGCATTTGACTGTATGGATCACGACAAACCGTGGAAATTCTAAAAGATATGGGAATACCAGAACCCTTTTCCTGCCTCCTGAGAAATCTGTATACCGGTCATGGAAAAACAGATAGAACTGGACATGGAACAACCGACTGGTTCCAAATTGGAAAAGAGTACGTCAAGACTGTGTACTGTCACCCTGCTTATTTAACTTATATGCAGAGTACATCATGCAAAATGCCAGACTGGATGAAGGACAGGCTGGAATCAAGAATGCTGGGACAAATATCAATAACCTCATCTACGCAGTAGACACCACCCATATGGCAGAAAGTGAAGAGTAATTGAAGAGAGTCTTGATGAAAGTGTAAGAGGAGAGTGAAAAAACTGGCTTAAAGCTCAACATTCAGAAAATGAAGATCATGGCATTTGGTCCCATTACTTCCTGGAAAATAGATGGGGGAAACAATGGAAACAGTGACAGACTTTATTTTCTTGGTCTCCAAAATCACTGCAGATGGTGACTGCAGCCATGAAATTAAAAGATGCTTGCTCCTTGGAAGAAAAGCTAGACAACATGAATCTTTACTGACAAAGTTCTGTATAGTCAAAGCTATGGTCTTTCCAGTAGTCATGTGTGGATGGGAGAGTTGGACCATAATGAAACCTGCACACTGAAGAAATGATGCTTTTGAACTGTGGTGTTGGAAAAGATTTGTGAGAGTTCCTTGGACAGCAAGGAGATCAAGCCAGTCGGTCCTAAAGGAAGTCAGTCTTGATTCATTGGAAGGACTGATGCTGAAGCTGAAACTTGAATACTTTGGCCACCTGATGCATGAAGAACTGACCCATTGGAAAAGACCCTGATGCTGGGAAAGATTGAAAGCAGGAGAAGAAGGGAGTGATAGAGGATGAGATGGCTTGATGGCATCACTGACTGGTTGGACAATAGTTTGAGCAAACTCTGGGAGTTGGTGATAGACTGGGAAGCCTGGGGTGCTGCAGTCAATGGGGTCATATGAGTCGGACACTACTGCGTGACTCAACTGAACTGATGGCAAAAACCATCACAATATTATAAAGTAATTATGCTCTAATTAAAATAAATAAATTAGAACAAAGAAACAGATAAGGAAACATGAAAAAGCAGCAGAATTCAAGTGGAAGATGAGTAATTTATTTTTATCTATGATCATATTTAACTATATGCAGAGTCCATCATGAGAAACGCTGAGCTGGAAGAAGCACAAACTGGAATCAAGATTGCTGGGAGAAATATCAATAACCTCAGATATGCAGATGACACCATCCATATGGCAGAAAGTGAAGAGGAACTAAAAAGCCTCTTGATGAAAGTGAAAGAGGAGAGTGAAAAAGTTGGCTTAAAGGTCAACATTCAGAAAACAAAGATCATGGCATCTGGTCCCATCACTTCATGGGAAATAGATGGGGAAACAGTGGAAACAGTATCAGACTTTTTTTTTTTTTACTGGTCTCCAAAACCACTGCAGATGGTGATTGCAGCCATGAAATTAAAAGATGCTTACTCCTTGGAAGGAAAGAGTTATGACCAACCTAGATAGCATATTCAAAAGCAGAGACATTACTTTGCCAACAAAGGTCCATCTAGTCAAGGCTATGGTTTTTCCAGTGGTCATGTATGAATGTGAGAGTTGGACTGTGAAGAAAGCTGAGCACTGAGGAATTGATGCTTTTGAACTGTGATGTTGGAGAAGACTCTTGAGAGTCCCTTGGACTGCAAGGAGATCTGACCAGTCCATTCTAAAGGAGATCATTCCTGGGTGTTCATTGGAAGGACTGATGCTGAAGCTGAAACTCCAATACTTAGGCCACCTCATGGGAAGAGTTGACTCATTGGAAAAGACCCTGATGCTGGGAGGGATTGGGGATAGGAGTAGAAGGGGACAAGAGAGGATGAGGTGGCTGGATGGCATCACCAACTCGATGGACATAAGTTTGAGTGAATTCCGGGAGTTGGTGATGGTCAGGGAGGCCTGGCATGCTGTGATTCATGGGGTTGCAAGGAGTTGGACACGACTGAGTGACTAAACTGAACTGAGCTGAACTGATGATCAATTGATCTATGATTTTTATCTATGATCATTTGAGAGACATGATAAACAGATATTAAATAATGAGCTTTATATATTATCCAAAGTTCAAAAGGGGTGTTTAGTCTAGAAGTAATATATTTTGAGTTATTTGTGTGCAGATAATATACCAACATGCGAACTAATGAGGTTCCTATATAGTTTATGAAACTAAGAAGAAATAGAGTCATTAAATGAAATCTGAGTAATTTTAAGAGAATAAGTAGAAGAAAATGAGCAATGAGGGAGAGTGGCAAAGGTATGGCAAGTGGTGAATGTAAGGAATGGCAGCTGAGGAAACTGCCTGATGGTCCAGTTGTTAGGACTTCACAATATAACCAAGACATGAATTTATTGAGAATGAAGGGGGAGATGAAGAAGACAAAGTGTATATAGTGTAAAGTTTGTTAGCTTTTGTGATAGAGGTAAAAGAGTCTTAAGAGCTTAACGTGTGATGCTTAAAAATAATGTTTAAATACTGGCAGGAAGGATTTTTGAGAAGTTAAAATTATAGAAGAGTGAAGGAATAAAAATGAATATAATATTTGAAGAAATAGGATTCTGGCATTCAGAACAAATATGAAGGGTTACCTTTGTTAGGAAAAGGTAAATTTCTTAAATTTTTTTAAAAAAAAGAAGACAGAAAATTTGTTTAATTGCAAGTGGCTTTGAATATTTTTGGAGGGTGAGAAAGTTTCCATCTGATATCTCTCAAATTAGAGAATGATTGATTGGGGATAATCATGGATAGGGATGTGGTTTAAGAGAGTGCAAACTGTATTGATTAGTCATAGTGGTGAATAACTCCTTAGGAATAAATAGATGGAAGGAAAGCAAAGTCCCTTGAGATGGTGAAGGCAAGGAGCTGAGAGATAGTCAAATGGGAGAGCACTGAATCCTAACCACTAGGCAACCAGGGACAGTTTAGGGAAATGGATATTTATTTACCATGGCCTTGGAAAATCTTCATAATAATACCAAGATTTGGGGAGAAAAATCACAGTCATCTTCAGTGAATTGGATGTGGATAACATAGTTCATAGATGATAACAGAGGAGGGGGATTGTAAATGAGCCTAATAAGCTAAAAATTCAAAAGAGTAGGAACTTTATTTTTTGTTTTTTAATTGAAGTGTAGTTAATTTACAATGTTGTGTTTGTATCTGGTGTAAGCAAAATGATTCAATTACATGTATTCTTTCTCATATTCTTTTTCACTGCAGATGATGACTGCAACCATGAAATTAAAAGACACTTACTCCTTGGAAGGAAAGTTATGACCAACCTAGATAGCATATTCAAAAGCAGAGACATTACTTTGCCAACAAAGGTCCGTCTAGTCAAGGCTATGGTTTTTCCAGTGGTCATGTATGGATGTGAGAGTTGGACTGTGAAGAAAGCTGAGCACCGAAGTATTGATGCTTTTGAACGGTAGTGTTGGAGAAGACTCTTGAGAGTCCCTTGGACTGCAAGGAGATCCAACCAGTCCATTCTAAAGGAGATCAGCCCTGGATGTTCTTTGGAAGGACTGATGCTAAAGCTGAAACTCCAGTACTTTGTCCACCTCATGAGAAGGGTTGACTCATTGGAAAAGACCCTGATGCTGGGAGGGATTGGGGGCAGGAGGAGAAGGGGACGAGAGAGGATGAAATGGCTGGATGGCATCACCAACTCGATGGATGTGAGTTTGAGAGAACTCTGGGAGATGGTGATGGACAGGGAGGCCTGGCATACTGCGATTCATGGGGTCGCAAAGAGTCAGACATGGCTGAGTGACTGAACTGAACTGAACTGAACCTCTCCCCTTTAGTAACCATAAATTGGTTATCTATGTCTGTGAGTCTCTTTCTGTTTTGTAAATAAGTTCATTTCTGTCATTTTTTAGGTTTCACATATATTATATCATATGATATTTGTCTTTGTCTGACTTACTTCACTTAGTATGATAATCTCTAGGATCATCCAAGCTGCTGCCAATGTATGAAAGTGAAAGTCACTCAGTCGTGTCCAACTCTTTGTGACCCAAAGGACTATGCACTCCATGGAATTCTCCAGGCCAGAATACTGGAGTGGAGAGCCTTTCCCTTCTCCAGGGGATCTTCCCAGCCCAGGAATCAAACCCAGGTCTCTGCACACACACACACACACACAACATATACTGCATCTTCTTTATTCATCTCTTGATGGACATTTCATGTTTTGGCCACTGAAATATTGGAGTACATGTATGATTTCAAATTAGAGTTTCTTGGGACATATGCCTAGGATGGAATTGCAGAATCATATAGTAGTTCTATTTTTAGCTTTTGGGGGAACTTCCATACTGTTCTCCAATAGTGGCTGCATCAATTTACATTCCCACCCACAGAGTGGGAATTTTCATATGGTTGAGGACATTTTATGACTAGGGACAATGATACCATTTTCAGACCAAAGGTAAAGAAAAAAATTCCTTTGAAGAAGCGTATAAGGAAACAGTATTATTTCCACAAAGATGTGGTAGTGTTCAAAGAGTTTCAAAGTGAGGAAATGTAGGAAAAACACAGATCCAGGGTTCAGGGAATACAGTAACAGGGTGTGCTGTGCTGTGTACTTAGTCAACTCTTTGTGACCCCAAGTATCTGACTCTTTGTGACCCCACAGACCCCTCCAGGCTCCTCTGTCCATGGGATTCTCCAGGCAAGAATACTGGAGTGAGTTGCCATGCCCTCTTCCAGAGGATCTTCCCAACCCAGAAATCAAACCCAAGTCTCTTTCATTTCAGGCAGATTCTTTCCCATCTGAGCCACCAGGGAGGTGCATGAATACTGGAGTGGGTAACCTAGAATACTTCAATCCTTTCTCCAGGGGATCTTCCCTATCCAGGAATTGAGCTCAGGTCTACTGCATTGCAGGTAGATTCTTTATCTGCTAAGCTGATAAGTAGGGTGTGAGAGGGAGGCAAAAGTGGAAAGCTTGGGTCAAAAGAACAGATGTGAGAAGTATTACAGGGTGAAGGATAATGAGTTGATTATGATAAGGATGTTTTTATCTGGACAATGAGAAACATAAATATGCAGATAAGGCCTGATACATTCCGTGGAGATTATGTCTTAGAACAAGGGCTTTCCTTTCTATATGTTTGTTTCAAACATAGGAATTTGTCTGGTGTTTGCTTATTTCTTTTTGTTTGTATATAGTCAGGAGTTCTTTACTAATAGCATATATAAGAAAGAAAGAGGAAAGAGTGACTGAGATTAGTGAATATTGATCATGATCATAAAGAATTTAGGTATCAACAATTAGTTTAACAGACTCAAACTTCATCCTACAGGTTGGTTTTTAATGTGACAGTTGGGTCCGGATGGTGCTTGATGCTCTGTCTCTCTATACAGGAGGATATAGTTTTAGGTTGAAAAAATGTTGGGGATTGTGAGAGACAATGTTGGTACTAATTTATGGGGAAATTTTTTTCTTCCCAAAGGGTAAAATTTTGTGCTCTAATAAGATAAAGATAGCACTTTAAACTCTGCCTCATTCACCAGAGAGCTTTGCAAAATAATTTTTAATTGTTCTCCAATATTTTAATTTATTTTCAATGAAAAGGAAAATACATGAGTACATACTCTAAGATATAAAAAGAAAGGAGTCAGATTTAGGATTATTTTTCTAAGACAGAAACAGGAGTAAGTGGGGGTAATCTACAATTTAAAGCCCCCAAATCACCAAGAATCTGACTTTTTCCCCACCACTGGTTCGGTGGTATACATCAGTCTGACAGCAAAAGGACACTTTAATTCCTGTGTAATACCCTGGGAAGTGACATTTGTGTGGAATGTCAAGTTCTCAGGACTTGCTGTTAATTACTATGCTTTTCAAGATATTTTTAATTTAATATGAAATAGCAGATTTGTGTCAGTATCTTCTTTCTTTACATGATGCAATATCATTTCCAACTTATCCCATGCTTTACCTCCCATCAAATTTCGAAGTGACCTTTTGTTGCACTGGCAGATCTAAGATTATATCAATTATGAATTGCAATGTATTATCAATCAAATGTTGCTCATTAGGCTGCTTTTCTGCTCAGATCAAATACATTCTCAGAAGTTATAATTTTATATTTGAAAATATGATATGAAGAATTTTATTCTCCTATCAATGAATGCACATAAATTTTTATTCCCACTAATATTAATAGGTAAGTTATAAGTATGTGTCAAGTATAGAATAAATCTTAAAAAAGAATATTAGATAAAGATTTATCATTAAATTTTTTAAAGAGGATTAAAAGGTGAAGTACCCTAGCTGAGTTTTAATACAAAAAATAATCATACTTAAAGATGTTTATAGTTTTGATAAATGCATTTTTAATATTATAACTATCCTAGTTGAAGTTATTATAATGCTTGCTAGTATCTAGTATCTCAAAATTGAAGTAAAACACTACACATATGATTATTTACTTAGAGACTGAAAACTTGGTTTCCAAACAAAATTGATCACTCTGCCAAGATGAATGGTCACACAAATGCTGTGTTGAAAGTGTACCTTGTTATACACAAAAGCAAATAGAGGTAAGTGTATTTATTTTTTTATTTGTGTAGCATTTTCTTTCTAATTCAATGTTTCCCAGAGTTTGATCTGTAGCAGAATATTCTGTAGGATTTGTAGAAAGAGGGAAGGCAATGTCTCCTGTCTCACTTTCATGTGTGTCATCTAGGGATTCACAACAAATTTTAAGAACCAATGCTCTAAAAGACTTCTGTTTGTTATAACTTCTGTATTTCTTTAACTCAAATAAATATTTTTTTCTATTTTCTTCCTCTGTTCCAGCTATTTTCAAAGAAATCAGGCATTCTATAATCAGAGGTGTATTCAAATGTAAATGTGGGGGACACCCAAGGAAACAGCACCAATACTCTCCTATTGCCTTTATAAGCAACATACTGCAGAACCATTTTGGCTACTGAAAACAAAATGGGTGAATCTGGTAAAAATGTAATTTCTCCTTCAATTATGTAAATAGATGTTTAAAGACTGGGCTGATGGCTGTTATGGTAAAGAATCCACCTGCAATTCGAGAGACCTGGGTTCGATCCCTGGGTTGGGAAGATCCACTGGAGGAGGGAATGACAATTCACTCTAGTATTCTTGCCTGGAGAGTCCCCATGGAAAGAGGAGCCTGGTGGGCTATAATCCATGGGGTCACAAAGAGTTGGACAATACTGTGTAACGAAGACACAGCATTTAAGGCCTAATTTAATTCTCAAGTTAAAATTCCCTTACCTGACTTCTCATTTTCTAATCATTTGCTAGTATCTCAGCAAAAAGAAAATAGTTTTCCCTATCGTCTTTCTGGGGAGAAAGCAATGGCATCCCACTCCAGTATTCTTGCCTGGAAAATCCTATGGATGGAGGAGCCTGGTAGGCTGCAGTCTATGGGGTCGCTGAAGGTCGGACACGACTGAGCGACTGCACTTTCACTCTTCACTTTCATGCATTGGAGAAGGAAATGGCAACCCACTCCAGTGTTCTTGCCTGGAGAACCCCAGGGACAGGGGAGCCTGGTGGGCTGCTGTCTGTGGGGTTGCACAGAGTCGGACACAACTGAAGTGACTTAGCAGCAGCATTGTATTTCTTGACAGAATGATCAGTTAGGAACTCCATGGATGTTAAAGTTTAAGGTAAGGTAAAACTCTTCCTGGACTTCCCAGTTGATGCTAGTGGTAAAGAACATACCTGCCAACTCAGGAGATGTAAGAGATGTAGATTTGATCCCTGGGTCAGGAAGATCCTCTGGAGGAGGAAATGGCAACCCTCTCCAGTTAGTTTGCCTGGAAAATCTCATGGACAGAGAAGCCTGGTGGGCTATAGTCCATAGGGTCACAAAGAGTCAGATATGACTGAAGCGAATTGGCACACATACACACATGCAAAACTCTTCCCACTGTCTGCAAGTTCTTAGAAAACTATTAAGTATGAGATGCACAGTTTCAATAGTTCTAAATGTATTCTCTGGTATTCATGTCCATGGTATTCCCGCTTGAACTACTCTCAGAAATAAAACTCCTGGGTAGGAGTCAGTATCATGTCCATCCTCAACCCTCCAAGCAAACCCAGACTTTGAAGATCAGCTCTGGTATTTTGTCCATGAGCCATAGTCAGCCTTTCCCCATAGCTCTGTGGTTTGCTTAGTCACTGCTGCAGCCAACCCACACTGTCTTCTTTTGTACTCTACTCGTCAGTATCACATGCCATTGTATTACTGCCTATCTGGAATCCCTTGGTCCCCTGGTTGCAATCTCAAAACCACAGCAAGTAAGCCACTAAGAATTCCATTGAAATATGGACTGAACACAATCATATTGTTCCTAGATGTAAAAATCTATGTAACACCTACTGTATAACATAGGTAACTATATTCAATATCCTGTGACAAACCATAATGGAAAAGAATATGAATATATATATATATTTTTTCAAGGCACTTGCTGTACAGAAAAATTGAATACAATGTTATAAATCAATTATGCTTCAAAACTTTTTTTAAAAAGAGAAAATTACAGTATCAGTTGCCATGACAGAACAGTATACAGTGAATATTAATAGAGTATAATTGAATCCTTCCCCAGGTTGCCATCCCCAATTTACAGGTGAGCACACTGAGGCTCAGAGGGATTAAGTACTTGTTGAAAGCTGTCCAGATAAGCAAGTGGCCAAGCTTTGATCTGAGTCCATATCTCTGCAATCCCAGAGCTGATCTCTTAATGCCCAGAGTACACTCCAGCATGTAAAGATGCATGTAAGGAATGGTCATGGGGGAAAAACTGGGGGTGAAGCCAGGTGGGAGGCAGCAACCACTGTCCAGTGAGAGTGGAGATGTCTGAGGGGGCTGTGGCAGAAGCATTGGAGGGGATGGGACTGCTGACAGCAGCTCTTTGGAGAAAGAATGATAAGCAAGAAAAAATAATGCAAAAAGATGAAATAAAAGAAAAAGGAAAGGAAATTGAAAAGGGATCAAGAAGGAAAGGGCTCTCCTGGTGGATCAGATGGTGAAGAATCTGCCTGGATTGCAGGAGACCTGGATTCGATCTCTGGGTTGGGAAGATCCCCTGGAGAGGGAAATGGCATCCCATTCCAGTATTTTGTCCTGGAAAATTCCATGGACAGAAGAGCCTGGAAGGTTACAGCCTGGGGTTGCAAAGAGTTGGACATGACTGAGCAACTTTCACTTCACTTCACTTCAAAGAAGGAAAACCAAAGAGAGAGAATGCATGGTGAGAATCTGGCACCTGTATACAGGTTGAGGTGTGCCATTTCCTCTGTACGTGTATCTCTGATTACTCACTCAAAACTACCCACTCAGAACTTGATCTCCAGTTAGGAATATGATGCTTCTTATTTCTCTGCAATAAGTGTTAACTAAAGAATGGCATATATTTATTTCTCTAGCATTTTCCTTCTCTAATGCTGCCACCACTGGTATCAAATGAAATATGGAAGTCCTTTTGCCACTGGCAAAGCAGGGGATGATATAATAGTGTTTCCGTTTCCTCTTGGATGTGCTAGCATGACAGGTGCTCAATAGTTCTGTAAAAATGGGGAATGTCCTTTGAGGAGCAGCAAAGCTAAGGTGAAGAATCAGAAGACTAGGAGAATTTGAGTTTGAAACAGTCATAACAATATCATGCACTGAACCTAAAGCACAGAACAAGAACAGAAATAGATGAGCAAGAGCAAAACGAGAACAGATTTGAGGAATACATCCAAAAATTGGTGCATCTCATACTGTGAGTCAAGTGAATCCCTGAGCACCTTTTTACTTTCTGTCCTGTGGGAGTATATAAGACCCTGCAGTCAGAGAAACCATGCTAAGCTAAACATTGAATTTTCTCCCTTCTTACACAATTTTGTCATTATTGATGACTTCAGTTTCTCCTTGTCTACTAAGCCCTTCTTCTTACAGATATTTTAGGTGATCCTCAAAGTGACTAGCGCATTGTTTTTAGTTATCCATTTTTTCTTTGTCAAACTCTGATTGGATCCATTCAAAATATTATTGATGGAAATCAATGTCCTCCCTTTGTGGCTTTCAGTCAATTTCAAACACACATCTCAACATTGAAAACACTCTTGTATCCTGTATCCATTATTTTCCCCCTTCTTTCCCCCCCCTAGTAGTGTCTCTGATCAAATGTTTGCTTTTTTCCCCTTCTCATCTTTACTCTTTTTCCTCTTGAGTAAATCATTTTTTTCTGCACATCTGTCAAATCCTCTGTCATTTCTCCTTTAGTTCTTTACTGCCACAGAGCTTAGTCTTACACATCTAAAGACCAATGTTGAATCAGCTGAGATGAATGAAGAATCAAAGAAATGAGACTCTACACCTCCACGGACTTGTCTTTTCCATCCATTATTTTTACTGCTTTTTATTCTTTTAATCATGAGTATGCAAATATCTTCATTGCTACTCTTCATACAACAGGAGACAGCATCTCTCATTAAATTTCAGTTTTTGGCTACTGGTTTTTATATTAAAATTTTATTCTTTCTATATGTTCTTTTCTGGGGAAACACACACAGGCACACACACACACACACACACACACACACACACACACACACACACACATACTTTAAAGTGCCAAACAAAAGAACACTGCTAAGCCAAACACAAGTAATAGAGAATAAGTTTAGTGTTTGAGTATAAAGTAATAACATGCTAGATTTAGAGGATTTTTAATAAGATTATTCTATCAAAATCTTTGTTAAAAAAAGTATAAAAGTAAGCTAAGATAATATAAATGGTATGCCTAAGGTGAATGGTAGGAGACTTTGTTTCTCTTGATTTTAAACTCACTGTTTCAGAAAACAACAGAAATAGAGCATAAAAATATATTTAAGTAATAAGTTATAATATAAAAAAGTAATTTTTAAGTATAAAAATTCATGAGCAAATTTCTCATGTGGGAAGTAAACATGTTGGTATTATAAGTAGTGTCATGTTTGTGTTTTAAAAACAATTTGGGTCAATATTAACTGAAAATTAATTTCACTGACCTTAGGCAAGAATATAGTCACAGGACCCAACATTGACTAAAAAATAATGATGAATGGCTATTTATTGAGCTGAGATGCTAGATATCTAGTTGAGTGAAGTGAGAATCAATGTAAGATAGGTTTTATTTAATATCTTCATCATGCTTGAAAATTGTAGGGACAAAAATGACAATCTTCAAGGATTGATTCATGAGAGAAAGTATTTATTTACATAGTATTTATAGCTTTGCCAAAAAATGACTTGCAAGTAATGGTAAACATTTACAGTGACTGAGATTAATTATTTAATGGGAGAAAATTAAATAAAAATAAGCTAATTTGTTCTCCAATTATATTTAGTGAGCTAAAACATAATGTATCTACTCCAACTCCCAACTGTAGAGAACACCATTGCTTTAAAAATTAAGATTATAATAAAAATTAGTGTTTATTGTGTTACTGCTATGTAATAGTTATTGTTCTCAAGTGTCTTTTATTGACTCCATTAGCCCTCACAATAATCCTCAGGTGGGCTCTATCATTGTCTGTAATTACAAAGTATACCAAGGAATAGAATATTAGTAGTAATAGTAATATGACTTTTCAAAGGTGTCACACCTTGAATGAGGTGGTCAGGACTTAAAATTTGTTTAGTAGTGTTAGTAGCTCAGTCGTGACCAACTCTTTGCGACCCTACAGACTGTAGCCTGCCAGGGTCCTCTGTCCATAGGATTCTCCAGGCCAGATTACTGGAGTGGGTTGCCATTCCCTTCTCCAGGGGACCTTTCTGATCCAGGGATCAGACCTGGGTCTCCTGCATTGCAGGCAGATTCTTTACCATCTGAGCTACAGGGAAGTCCTTAAAAGGAAGACTTAAAATTGTTGGGATAATTAACCTCCACTCTCTACTGTCTCAGATCAGATTTCAAAATAACTATAAAGTTGTTTCAGGAATTATGTGGTGCCAGATATGGGAGATTTAATGCAGTCTATTCAGAAAATATTTACTGAACATACACTATATTCTAGGAATTGGTAGGCACCACAGAGACCCTGACAGAAAAATGAAATTTCAACTTGTCTATTTCCTTTTCTTTAATTTTCTTCTCCCTCTAGCCTAATACATTTGATTATTGACTGCTTATTGAATTCATGATGTTCTAAACTTCCCTCTAGCAAAACCCACCCCCAATTAATTGCCATGTTATATCTGATATATGAAGTCACACCAAGGGGAAATAACAAATTAAAAAAATCACATTTTTATTTTAATAACCTGTAGCTACTTTTCTTGAGGAAATTACACCTGAACCCAATATCATTAACTGTGGAGAGAGATTTTTGAATTAGGGTCTTTCTAGGCTTCCATATGCTTATAACTTTAATAGTAAAAAGAATATGATTTTCAATAAATTAGTTCTCCACACTTGGAAAATTCTGGGATGACTTGAACAACTCTAGCATAGTCCCAACTAGGTTCCTTTCTAAGCAACTTGGTAATTTGATTTGATATATTTTGCACCTCACATCCTAAGGAGAAGGGAGTTATGAAATTCGTAGAGAATATTATTTTTAATTGAATGCTCCCTCTTAAAAGAGCATTTTAATTGAGATTTAATAACTCCATAAAAGATAAATCTAGTTGCCATGTAATAAACAGTAATTAATTAGTTAATATCAATTAGATACTAAAAATATTAATTTACATTTAACATCTAACTACTATAATTTGCTATAGCATCTTATTAAATGCTAATTAAATTCCTAAATATTCTTACAAATTTAATGCATTAATAATAAGAATGTAAGTACATATTTACTGTATCTGCACTTCTGAGTTCATTACATGGCAATGAGATTTATCTCTTACAGTAATTAAATATACTAAGCAAACCTCAGTAACTTTTCCTAACACATACCATAACTGTTTTATTAATTTCAAATTACATGCTCATTTAAGGTTTTTAAACTACAGCTGCCCCAAACAGGCTGAGAAAAGGTTATTATATGTGTAGTTAAACTTTAGTTTTTAAATTTTGGGCTGAAGCTTTCTAAATATGACCTTTGGTTTCTCAGGACATTCAATATTAACTTTTGATAATAATATTTATTCACATTTTCTATATCTACCATGTTTTTCCTTTGCCCTATCTTTATACGTTTGTTCTCCATTTACTAAGTCTGTAACTACTTTTTTCCCTCTGTTTAATACAGGCCAGCAAAGTGTTTTTTTTTTTTTTTCCATCATTAAAGAGCACAGTTTTACTAGCATCCTCTTCAAGTATCTTTCATTTCCATTACTTACCACTTCATTGTTAGAGAAGCATCCTCATCAGGAATATTAAAAAAAAAAAAGAAACAAAGAAAGAAAAGAAAGAAGACAAGCATTTTGTGATATTTGTAAGCAAAAGTGAGTCTGATTGGAAAGGCTGAAAGAGAAAGTTCTGCCAATGTTCTAGCCTCAGGATGGTTTTTGAAAGACTAAGAGAAAATACAGTCCTTGCATGTATCAAATGATTTAGAATCTTCAATCCTTCCAGATATGATGGGGATGTCATAAAGACAGGAGGCAGCTGAACAGCAAGGAAAGCACATTAGCTATTAACCTTCCCCCAGCCGATCAACTTTATTTTGCAATCTTCCCTCAGAACCATTAGAATACCCTGAAGAAATAACTTTCCAATTAAAAAGGATCTCAGAGAACAAAGCCATTTTATCTCTGACTCCTGGTGTTCTTTATTCCAATAATTTAAATTGGAATTGATTTTTCAATTTAGCCGTTGACTTGCTATGGACACACAGCTGAAAAGGCCGAATGGAATTGCATGGCTGAAATATTTGTCTTCGTGATGCACTTCTCATAAATTCACAGGAGCCCTTTTTTTTTTTTTTTAATGCATTTTCTTCTGCTGCCTTTGCCTTAGACAACAGCTTTTTAGCACAGCATGGGCAAAGCTGAGAAAACACGTCCACCATGACCTCCAGGGCCTCATCCTCCATTCCTCATAGATCTATCTCCTTGTTATACCTCTTAGAAAATATATAAACCCAATGTATCAAAATGATCAGGCTTATTGAATCCTGAATGTTTGCTTTCTAATTAACATAGAAGATTTAATTTTTTGAAAAAGGAAAATACCTTTCTTAGGATCTTTTACCTCAAAATACAAGTAGTGGATATTGAACTTGCCTTTATTGCTTTAATTATTAGTAGATAAAAATAATGAATTTTCAATTAACACTTGATAATATTGAATTAAATACCACAAATATTAAATTGTTTTTATTACCCTCTTACATTTTATAATAAAAGCACTAGTAATATCCAGTTATTAAGGCTCTTGATTAGCAGTCACAACTTTCCTGTCTATTCACATTTCTGACCCTTTGCTTTCTGTGACCTCAGATGAAATGCCATAGTCTTTGTCACCAGGTCCTTCCTGTTTCCTCACCCTGTCACTCCAGCAGGTGTCTCTACTTTCCTTTGTCTTATAGGCTAAAGTCTTGTTCTGCAATCAGTACTGATGTGAATAGCAGGTATGGAAGGAAATCCTGAGCTCAAAACATTGTTTAATTTTTACTAAACACCATATTGCTTATTACTCACACCCCTTGTGGTTTTGCTATGCATTGTCTTTCTCAGAAGAGTCCGAATGCATGATCTCAGACCTGGCGATGAATGCTGGCACAGCAATCTCTTTTATAATATCAAGAGCAAAAGAGATCACGGAAAACTTAGAATGTAAAGGCCATGAGAACACAATTCTTATAGGTATTTCTTGTTCACTGTTCTAGTCCTTACACCAAAACACTGCTTGGCACTTACTTGGTACTCAAAAATCTGCTGAATTAATGAATTATACTCTGGCTCCTGTCTGAATCTTCTCCCTGCAACCACTTATGAATTAGCACAGGAAAACATAATATTTACAGTAAATATAGTTTTGTGCTTACTGTTATAACAGAGTAGCTATTAGTTACTAACATTAAAAGAGATTTTCCATAGTATTTTGGTAAGGTATTTGGTACTGGTTCTCTGTCTCTGGCTATTGCATGGTTCACGGCACTTTTAAAGTCATCATGAGTAAACTAACAACACGGTACCATTGGTCACAGTCTTAAGAGAAGCAAGAGTTTCTCACCAACTAACTTCAGAAAATAATGTTTTTACAGCAATCATTCATTTAACAAATCAATCATGTCCTGTTATGTGCTTGGCACTGTTCTGAGCACTATGGGTGCACCAACAAATATACTGGACTGAAATGCCTATCCTTGTGGATCTTAGTCTAATGAGAAAAGTGAAAGTTGCTCAGTCGTGTCCAATTCTTTGCGAGCCCATGGACTGTCCATGGAATTCTCCAGGTCAGAATACTGGAGTGGGTAGCCTTTCCCTTCTTCAGGGGATCTTCCTGACCCAGGAATCCAATAGGGGTCTTCTGCAATGCAGGCGGATTCTTTACCAACTGAGCTATCAGGCAAGGAAACACATAAAGAAAAGGCATAATTTTAATAGTTGGTTAAAGCATTATGAGATGAGAGATGTAGTAATAGGTTAAAATGTGAAGAGATCAGTGTAAGGGGGCTCTCCAAGGGGAAGGGGCAGAGCAGCAATTTAAAGGATAGTCAGAAAAGGCTTTTTGAAAAGGGATTTGAATTCTGGTTCTGTCAGGATATATGCCCATCAGTGGGATTGCTGGGTCATAGGATAGTTCTATTTTTACTTTTTTAAGGAACTTCCATATTGTTTTCCATAGTAACTGAATTAATTTACATTCTTACCAAGACTGCAAGAGGGTTCCCCTTTCTCTACAAGCTTGCCAGCATTTATTGTTTGTAGATTTTTTTAATGATGGCCATTTTGACTGGTTTGAGGTGGATGGACCTAGAGGTTGTTACACAAAGTGAAATAAGTGAGAAAGAGAAAAACAAACATGGTATATTAACACATGTATATGCAATCTAGAAAAATGGTACAGATGAACCTATTTGCTGCAGGAATAGGACACAGAAGTAGAGCACAGACATGAGGACACAGGGAAGGAGAGGACAAGCTGAATTGGGAGAGTGGAATTGACATATACAAACTACCACGAGTAAAACAGATAGCTAGTGGGAACCTGCTGTACAGCACAGGGATCTCAACTAAGTGCTCCGTGATGACCTAGAGGGGTGAGATGGGGGCGTGGGAGGAGGCTCTACAGGAAGGGGATATATGTGTATGTATAGCTGATTCACTTTGTTGTACAGCAGAAACTAACATAACACTGTAAAGCAATTACACTCCGGAAAAAGAAAGAAAAAGGATTAGAGCAAAGACTTGGGGGAGGTAAAGCAGGGAGCCATATACAGTCTTGGTCAAGCACCTTTCAGGAAGGAAAAGCAGATTCCTAGGGATCTAACCAAGAAGTGTTCTTGGAAGGCTTGGCAGTTAGAAGCCAGGCTGGCTGGAGCAGAGTGAATGTGGTGGGAGAGTTTAGTGAGAGGAGCTGATAGCAAATCCTATAAAGTGACTGCAGGGACTTTGGAGCTTATCCTGTGAAAGAATCAAAGAGCCACTGCCAGCTGCTCCCATTCTGACTCTACTTGAATAAATGGAGCATTCTCTGCAGTGACAACTGATTATATACTGCCTTGCTTTTGGAGGTGGGAGTGGATTGAGACATTTCTCAAAAGAGACTTGTCTTCATTTTGATCTTAAGTTTCACAGAGATCACATCTCTCATTTCCAGTTTCCTCTTGACTTTAAGCACTTACTGTGTCAACTACATCTGTCACCTAAGATTATGAGAAATTGTTTCTAGGCTTTCCCCACTAAAATGTAGGTAACTTGAGGACAGCCTTGTGTCTTTGTATTGATCTGTTTTTGGGGTCTGTCACAGGATAAAGACTCTACAAAAGTTTGATGAAACATTGAGCTTAACAGAGCTAGCAGAAAGAGAAACCAATTTATAGAATTAAAGTATTACTGGTTTCTTTTCACAGTAACTTGGATTCCTTATGCTTAAATTCCTGTACTAGATTTTTGTCATGAAAGCACTATAGTAAGAAAATTGGAGTCTTCCTAATGTAGACAGTGGTTATAGCTCAAAAATTATTCATCATTCTCTCAGAAAATCTACTAATTTAAGATTTCCCTAACTTTGACAGTTTTGGGAAATTTGTACGATGTTTGTACGCATTCAAATGTACCCCCACACATACAAAGTCTCTATCTGCTTGACTCTGACAGAATTCTCCATTCAGTCTATAGAAGTGAAAATGAAAATTTCCTTTTTCTTCTAAGGACTCTATGAAATCTTCAATCTTTAGAATATCTCTCCAATGTAGAGGACAGATGGGGAAAGCAAAAGCAATAGTTTTTTGCCTTATGCATATTAATATCTAAAGTAACCTAAATGCACATGTGTGCTCACTCATACACACTTTGAAAAAATTCAGTCTCTGACTTGCTTATACTGAAAGTTGTTTCCCTGTCCAACATTCAATCATGTGAACCATCAGCGGGTGAGAGGCTACTTGCTGGACATTACCACAGCATGTAATAGCGTGTCACTATAATGATTTTTGGAGAAGGCAATGGCAACCCACTCCAGTACTCTTGCCTGGAAAATCCCATGGGCCGAGGAGCATGGTAGGCTGCAGTCCATGAGGTCTCGAAGAGTCAGATATGACTGAGCGACTTCACTTTCACTTTTCACTTTCATGAACTGGAGAAGGAAATGGCAACCTACTCCAGTGTTCTTGCCTGAAGAATCCCAAGGATGGTGGAGCCTGGTGGGCTGCCGTCTATGGGGTCGCACAGAGTTGGACACAACTGAAGTGACGCAGCAGCAGCAGCAGCAGCATAATGATTTTCATGTTACAACATTTCATCGTATTTCATGAGACATGCTTAACTCCATCCAAAACAGAGTTTTTAGAGAGTCATTTGCAAATTGAATCTTATGAAGTTAAAAGAGGATCAGGTAGGAGAAACTGCACTTACCACCCTACTGATAATCTATTTTCATTGTATTAATTTTATCATTGGAATTTCAAGTAGAAATATGTTAAAAAGTGGATATATATATATATATATATATATATATATATATATATCCACTCTGTACTACAAAGGAGTAATCCTAAACCATGATGTGCAATTGAAGATTTATCCAAGTCTATAATGAGCTCTTGTCTGGATCATTCATAATACAGACTCTGCTGTTCTTCATCCTATGCTTCATAGAAGTTCCTCACATGATGGTGTCCATGATATAGCAAATCCCCTCTTCTCTTGACTTCTTCAGAGGCGCTCCTCCAATATCTTTCCATCTCTGTGCTGAATCATAATAATTTTCCCCTCTTAACTGGATCATCTTCACTATAATTCAAAGATACTATTGATGAAATTTCAATACTAAACCAAAATATCTTATAACTCCATATTATTCTCTAGCTACTCTCCTACTCCCTGTTCATTTTTATAGCAAAAGTCTTTAAAAAAGTTGTTTATAATTTCCATAATCAATCTGTTTTGTCCTATTCCATATTCCAATCAAGCTTTGTTCCACTACTTTACTGAAAATGCTCTTGTCATGGTAATCAATGATCCAATTTATCTTACTGACCATCAATCAAATTGTGTTTGACACAGCTGACCACTCTTTCTTCATTAATACATTTTATTTTATTTTTTTTTTATCACTGTGGTTTCTCAGATACCAGGTATTCCTGGTTCCTTCTTTCTTAGTAACCACACCTCCATGACCATGAAAGCTGGGTGTAACTAGAAGCTTTTCTTTCCTTTATTGGATGCATTGTGTCGATGATCTCATTATTGTTCATGGTTTTAAGTATGCTGCATACACAGATGTTCCCAGTTTAGACAACTCCCCTGGACTCTAGAATAGTCTTTAATTGCCTACTTGCCATCACTACACAGTTTGCTAGAAGACATCTCCATATTAGCATGACTAAAATTTAACACCTTATCTGTCTTTCTAGATTAGGAGTGAGAGATCTCTTCCATAATCTCCCACATCTAAGGAAATGGTAGCTCCATTCTTTTTGTTGCTTATAACAGTAAATCTGAGTCATCCTTAAGTTTTTTCTCGTTATTTCACATGTAATCTTTCAGGAAATTATGCTCTCTCTACTTTCAAAATTTACACAGAATCCAACCATTTACAACCTTAATTGTTGCTACCTTAATGCAAGTTACCAACATCTCTCTATTTGACTAGGGGGCTTCCCCAATGGCTCAGCCATAAAGAAACTGCTTGCAATGGAGGGGACACAGAAGACATCCGTTAGATCCCTGCCTCGGGAAGATGCCCTGGAGAAGGGAATGGCAACCCACTCCAGTATTCTCACCTGGAGAATCCCATGGACAGGGGATTCTCTGGTGGGCTAGAGTCCACAGGGGTGCAAAGAGTCAGACACGACTAGAGCGATTTAGCATGCACGCATGTTCTGTTTAACTACTGCAATGATCTTCTATTGATGTCCGTGTTCAAATCTGTCAAATCTTTTAAATATGTAAAAGGCATACCAGATTTCTTCTCTGCTCAAAACTATCAAGGGCTTTCCATCTCATTTAGAGTGGAAGTCAAATTCTTACAATGCCTTCAGATTATTTGGTTACACTATGTGTAGCTTACATTAATGTGATAAGAAATCTGGGGGAAATAGTGAGGGAAAAACCCAAGTTGCCACAATGTGCATTTAGCTACCCTGAACCTGCTTTTCTTTAAACAGATCTGGCTGTTCTCTCTTCCTTGCATGTAATTTCTTAACCTGCCTTGACTCATTCTCTCATTTTCTAAGGACTTTTTTTGTGTCTCTTCTTAAGTAATATCTTCTTTGATCACCTTATTTAAAGTGCACCCCATTTCCATCCACTTTCTTGCATCTGATTTTCTTCATAACATTTATCACCATCTGGCACACTGCGTATTTTCCTTATTTATTTCATAATTACTTATCTGTGTCACTAAGTATAAAGTACAGGAGAACAGAGGCACTTATGTTCTTTTTCTTTGGGATAAATATTTGTTAAAAGAGTAATGATCAAATATTAGTTTCTGGCTTAAAGGTATTTGTTACTATTTGTATATGATTCATACTTACATCTAAAGTAATTTCAAAGTTTATTTTAGATAAGAATGCTTAAAAAAATCTCTTTAGAATCTTCCAAAAATCTCTTGTTTTCTTCTCACGTGTTCAATAAATACCTGCTAAAATGTATATGCTAATCTAAATTATTTCTCTCTAAGATTTTTACTTGAACACACATTTGCATTGCTCTGTTATAAGGTCATTTTGATATGGAGAATCAAGCTACATCAATATTTGAGGTTGAAACAAAATATAAACTTTTCTATTAGGCAGAAAACTACATTTTGGTAGCTCGGATTTTTCCTTGATAAGCCATTTCCCTCCAAATTCATGTTGACTCTATTAAAATTATATCCTGCTAATTTTAATTAGCTCTTACATTTGCAACAGGGCTTTATGTTTTGTTGTTTTGGAGGCCTTTCTATAAAACTACTTATTAATTTCTTGGGAGTTATGTCAGTCATCTAATGGTAAATGTTTGGCTAATGAATAACAAATACCTCTCAAACCCTTGCAGGTCAAGTTCCTTTAAGTTTAAATCAGTAATGAAATGGTTCACTTAAAGAAGGACAATATCATTCATCTTAAAATCACACACAAAAATACTGTCCCATATTTCCTAACTTTTAAGCTATTAACAGTGGGAGCTATAGCTTAAATGAAGAAAAACTTCACTGAAAAAGATGCCCAAGTATTGATTGTAACTATTTACTTTGAAAATGGAACTGATTTACATTTTGAAAATAAGATTATCATATGTTCATTGACATTTTAGACACACTGTTATAAACAAAGCTTGATTGTTAATGACTGACAAAAAGTGAGGTGAAAATATGAGTCTTGATAATGTAGACAAAAATGACTGGTGGGCAGAATTTGGGAAATAGAAGAAAGAAAAGGTAAGTGAGGAGAAGAAGCATAAATATCCTCAAAATATTTAATTTGAGAGAGATAAGAATTTTTATTTATTTTTGAGGAAACAAGAAAAAATTTTAAAAATCCTCAAAAACTAAAATATCAGAAAAATAGAAAATATTAATAGATCTGTTAGAAGTAGAAAAAGATGATGAGGACAGTTTAAGTGATCTAAGTCATCTCTTTTTTGGACCATAAATGTGATCTAAACTTGATAAATTAATTAATACATATAAAAGAATGCTGTCTAGTGTTATAACAAAAATCAAATATATATATATCTCCAGGTGTCATTTAAACAATGGATTTGGGGACTAAAATGGCTGAATGGAATGAAATAGTTTTATTTCAATTTTCATTGTCATCCTCAACACTGAGATTTTGTTTTCTATATGCATAGTATCATTTTGACAAATATTTTAAAAATAACAAAAAAAAAAACTGTGGAAGATAGTACCATTACCTAAATGACAAAATTATCCAAAATAAAAGTATGTTGAGAAGGAGAAATCTAAGTGCAAGAGCATACTGTTAACAATGTCATTCTCCCTTTGTGCAATGTTTGTGAATATATGTTAATGTGAGAATTTCCATCAATCTTTGAATTTGTTTTAATCATGAGTTGTGTTTTTATTACCAAACACTAATGTAGAGAGAGAAAAAAATCCCTACTTATAATTATGTTCACTGACTGCCAAGAAAAATATTGGATTTGGATCAGATATCTAGCAACAGAAAGCATTAGAGTTGCTCCAAAAAAATGATTTGGCAGTATATTTTTAGAAGAAAACTAAGGAATGACTTGGAAAATAAACATTAAAATAGCAAAAATTGAAAACAACAGCTGGATTGTTTGATCCTCAATGAACTTCTCCATTGAAGTCTCAGTGAATGATAGAAAGGAGAAGAAGAAAGCCGAGCTGAGATATAAAATCAAGAGAGAAAGGAAGCTTTTATTTGCATGTTTCATAAGAGTGAACTTGAAGACTATTATGACATTTTCTTACAGATACTTAAAAGTAAAGCTAAGTTTAGAAAGAGAAAAGAAAATTCAATGAATAAAGCTCTTTACATAGGCTTAAAATTATTCAAATCCCTAGAAGATACTTGTACTTTTCCTTTATTTCAAAAAATGAAAAGTTTGAAATATCTGTTGTTCTTTCCAAATAATTTTAACACATAAAAAAAAAATCATCAAATAAGCAAGAAATATCTGCTGCTGTTACTCCACAGAGACCTACTTGTCTACTTTAAAATGTCTGCTTTCCTAAACGTTTATTATGCTCACAATCTACTGTTGCACTGAAACTATCAGTAGTGTTAAGTGACTAGCAGGGGAGGAGAGGGATATTTTAAGACACTGAAGAATGTAAGGGGAAAGAGATTATAAGCATGTGTAGGACTGTAAACACAGATGAGTTAATGCAGCTAAAGATTACCTCCCAGATACGAACCTAGAATACACTGGGGAACAGGATTAGAGTACGTGATTCATCTTCCAGTGAAAATGACATGGCTACTTCCTATTTACTGGGTTACCTTCAATTCAAGTGCTCTTTCTATCTATAGGTATCAAAATTTTGGTTAGATTTCTAATTGCCAGCTCTTGGTGTCCCCTGGGCCTATATAAATGTCTTAATTTGTCACTTTCCCTATCCCCCCCTCATATCTGCAACCCTTCAATTTCTGTTATAGGTTATATTATTTCCCATCACTATTCTTCTTCTTTCTAAGTACTTTATATATTCACACCTTTATCGTGGAATTTTGCATTGTTTTACCTCTAGGCAGAGAAAGCTTGTCTATTCAACTGCTATTCAGCTTGGTCATCTGACTTGCCTTCGCTAATGGAATGTGAGCATACAAGAAGCTAAATCAAGACCACAGAGTTCAGGTGAATAGTCAAGTCCAGCCAGGTCCAGTCAAATCTAATGGAATCCAATCAAATCCAACAGCAGCCAGCCAATCTCCTAAAAACACAGGTCAAATATTACATGAGCAAAAAACAAATGCTTGCTGCTATAAACCATGAAAATCTTGGGGCTGTTTGTTGGTGTAACAAATGCTGACTATTTCATGCTGCTGTTTCTGTAAATGTTGACATTTGATGAATACAGGGAAGCAAGGTTATAAAAATTTGCAAAGAATGAGTTTAGGATAAAGATTAATAGAGAGGCATTGTCTCGCTGTATCTCATTGTTCACTAAACCCAGGGTAGGCAAGGCATGAGAGGTGAAGCTGGGTGAAAATGCGAGGAGTCTTAGGAATTGTAGACGTTCAAATTTAATCACTGTGGCAAGGCAGACATGCTTTACTCTCTAATGGCTGACACAGCAGTAACAATGATTATGTGACTGGACTTGACTCCACTTGACTCCAGGAAATTTTCAGGTGGTGCTTATATAGGACCACACCATGATCACAGCTGTAGGATGTGAGTAGAATGAGGTGAGAAAGCCTGACCAATGCCATAGTGGCTAATTTTCTCTTTGCCTACAGGGATAATGATTTTTAAAGCTGTCAGAAGCTGTTGCTCTTAATTTTTATTCAAATACGAATATCAAAAATTTTGCTTCTAAATTCCTTTTTAAAGAATATGATGGGAAGCTAATTCTAATTGAAAGTGAACCTGCCTAACACTATGAATTGGAAACATCACTAAGACATGTAAATGTTGGCTTGAAGTGGGTGTGAATTTACAAACTGCCAAGATTACCTAAATTGTCAGGTAACCTCTTCAAGACTCTGCATGTACTTGAAACCCGCTTCTTAGGTACCACACACAGTAGGTACTTTGTGTGTTTCTCTTTACTTGTTCAGGGAATCTTTCCTTGATTCTGTATGCTAAATATGAACAGTTCATGGCTGCAAGAATCAGAACTTTTGTTAGTAAGTTACAGAACTCAACTCATCCTAGTGCTTACAAAAATAGACATTTCCCTGGATCACATACTTGAGAAATTCAGAGGGCATCTTTTAAAAAATAATGATCTCTCTCTCTTTCCTAAATCTTAGATGTCTTTGTCTCCCCTTTTCTTTGCATGCTGACCTCATTCTTCCCTATCAAAGTGTGACTCTGTCCATATAATGTGAAAGATAGCTGCTGAGCCCAATGCCCACAGATGTAGGTCCCTATTCCAAAGTTAATGACAGTCTTTTTTATTAGCTTTAGGGGAAAGCCCAAGGAGAATCTATGATTGGCTTAGGGTGGGCCTTTTTTTTCCCACCAATCTGGCCCCTTTATTTTCCTTGATTGTCACAATAAAAACACATAGAAGGACTGAGAATTTTCATAGGAAGGAGAAAAACAGGGATCTTGCATTTTTTTTAACCCACTGTGTGTGTGTGTGTGTGTGTGTGTGTGTGTGTGTGTGTGTGTTTATCTATCTCTTTGACCTCTGAGAATCATGCCTTTACCCCAACCTGAGTTCCTTTTTTATTTTGCTTTGCTAAACCTACCTTGAGGTGATGAGAAGAGTTTTAAGCTATATTCTTGTATTATGGAATGAGAGAAAATGTTTATAAATGACTGTCACTAAATTCCTTGCATAAGGATGAAAGTGAAAGTTGCTCAGTCATGTGGGCCTCTTTGCAACCCCATGAACTAACAGTCCATGGAATTCTCCAGGCCAGAATACCAGAGTGGGTAGCCGTTCCCTTCTCCAGGGGATCTTTCCAACCCAGGGATTGAACCCAGGTCTCCCACATTGCAACTGGATTCTTTACCAGCTGAGCCACTAGGGAAGCCCTAAAAAGATAATAAGAGCTTGGAAATTGAAAACGAGATTCTGAGAGATTAGAATAAGTGAGAGATTTGACATTTATCCAGAAAGAGGAGAAGAGAATGTGGAAAGGAAGTGAAAAAAAAAGTGAAATGTGCCATGAGGTAATGGAACCTGCTTAATTTCTAGAGACTTTATGCTCTAAGATACAATTCTTCCCTATGATCCTCAGATATTTAATAAAGTCATTAAAATCATGAGATGATCGAAATATATAGACTGTGTACAGAATGTGTACTGGGTATAAGGATTGTTTGTGTGGGACCTTTTGAAGGAGGTCCCCATTATCATCATTGTTTCCATCAATTTGGTCCCAAGTAAATAACAGGGACAGAACACAGCCTCACCCATCAACAGAAAATTGGGTTAAAGATTTATTGGGCCTGGCCCCGCCCATCAGAGCAAGACCCAGTTTCCCCCTCAGTCAGTGTCTCCCATCAGGAAGCTTCCATAAGCCTCTTAAACTTCTCCATCAGAAGGCAGACAGACTGAAAACCACAATCACAGAACACTAAACAATTTGATCCCATGGACCACAGCCTTGGCTAACTCAATGAAACTAAGAGCCATGCCATGTAGGGCCACCCAAGATGGACGGGTCATGGTGGAGAGTTCTGACCAAATGTGGTACACTGGAGAAGGGAATGGCAAACCACTTCAGTATTCTTGTCTTGAGAACCCCATGAACAATATGAAAAGGCAAAAAAAATAGGACACTGAAAGATGAATGCCCCATGATCTCCCCAAAATGCTACTGGAGATCAGTGGAGAAATAACTCCAGGAAGAATGAAGAGACTGAGCCAAAGCAAAAACAACATCCAGTTGTGGATGTGATTTGTGATGGAAGTAAAGTCTGATGCTATAAAGAGCAATATTGCATAGGAACCTGGAACGTTAGGTCCATGAATCAAGGCAAATTGGAAGTGGTCAAACAGGAGATGGCAAGATTGAACATCAACATTTTAAGAGTCAACGAACTAAAATTGACTGGAATGGGTGAATTTAACTCAGATGACCGTTATATCTACTACTGTGGGCAGGAATCCCTTAGAAGAAATGGAGTAGCCATCATAGTCAACAAAAGAGTCCGAAAAGCAGTACTTGGATACAATCTCAAAAACAACAGAACGATCTCTGTTCGTTTCCAAGGCAAACCATCCAATATCACAGTAATTCAAGTCCATGCCTTGACAAGTAATGCTGAAGAAGCTGAAGAGGAATGGTTCTAAGAAGACCTACAAGACCTTCTAGAACTAATACCCAAAAAAGATATCCTCTTCATTATAGGGGCCTGGAATGCAAAAATAGGAAGTCAAGAAATACCTGGAGTAACAGGCAAATTTGGCCTTGGAGTACAGAATGAAGCAGGGCAAAGGCTAATGGAGTTTTGCTGAGAGAACACACTGGTCATAGCAAACACCCTCTTCCTCTACACGTAGACATCGCCAGATGGCCAATACTGAAATCAGATTGATTATATTCTTTGCAGCCAAAGATGGAGAAGCTCTATAGAGTCAGCAAAAACAAGACCAGAAGCTGACTGTGGCTCAGATCATGAACTCCTTATTGCCAAATTCAGGCTAAAATTGAAGAAAGTAGGGAAAAACCAATAGATCATTCAGATATGACCTAAATCAAATCCATTACAATTATACAGTCGAAGTGAGAAATAGATTCAAAGTAGTAGATCTGATGACAGAGTACCTGAAGAACTATATATGGAGGTTCGTGACATTGTACAGGAGGCAGGGTTCAAGACCATTCACAGAAAAAGAAATGGAAAAAGGCAAAATGGTTGTCTGAAGACGTCTTACAAATAGCTGTGAAAAGGAGAGAAGTGGAAGGCAAAGGGGAAAAGGAAAGATATACCCATCTGAATGCAGAGTTCCAAAGAAGAGCAAGGATTGATAAGAAAGCCTTCCTCAGTGATCGATGCAAAGAAATAGAGGAAAACAACAGAATGAAAAAGACTAGAGACACCTTTCAGAAAATTAAACATACCAAGGGAACATTTCATGCAAAGATGGGCTCAATAAAGGACAGAAATGGCATGGACCTAACAGAAGCAGAAGATATTAAGAAAAGGTGGCGAGAATACACAGAAGAACAAAAAAGACTTTCATGACACAGATAATCATGATGGTATGATCACTCAACTAGAGCCAGAAATCCTGGAGTGTAAAGTTAAGTGGGACTTAAGCATCACTATGAACAAAGCTAGTGAGGTGATGGAATTCCAGTTGAGTAATTTCAAATCCTAAAAGATGATGCTGTTAAAGTGCTGCACTCAATATGCCAGCAAATTTGGAGAACTCAGCAGTGGCCACAGGACTGGAAAAGGTCAGTTTTCACTCCAATCCCAAAGAAAGGCAATGCCAAAGAATGTTCAAACTACCACACAATTGCATTCAACTCACATGCTAGTAATGCAATGCTCAAAATTCTTCAAGCTTGGCTTCAATAGTATATGAACTGAAAACTTCCAGATGTTCATGCTGATTTTAGAAAAAGCAGAGTAGCCAGAGATTAAATTGCCAACATCCGCTGGATCATTGAAAAAGCAAGAGAGTTTCAGAAGAACGTCTACTTCTGCTTTGTTGACTGTTCCAAAGTCTTTGAATGTGTGGACCACACAAACTCTGGAAAATTCTGAAATAGATGGGAATACCAGACCACCTGAGCTGCCTCTTAAGAAATCTATATGTGCATCAGGAAGTAACAGTTAGAGTTGGAAGTGGAACAGTAGACTGATTCCAAATTGGGAAAGGAGTACATCAAGGCTGTATATTGTCACCATGCTTATTTAACTTATATGCAGAGTACATTATGAGAAATGCCACATCAGATGAAGCACAATGTGGAATCAAGATTGCTGGGAGAAATATCAGTAACCTCAGATATGCAGATGACACCACCCTTATGGCAGAAACTGAAGAAGAACTAAAGAGCCTCTTGATGAAAGTGAAAGAAGAGAAAGAAAAAGTTGGCTTAAAACTCAACATTCAGAAGATGAAGATTATGGCATCTGGTCCCATCACTTCATGGCAAATAGATGAGCAAATAGTGGAAACAGTGACAGACTTTATTTTTGGGAGATCCAAAATCACTGCCGACAGTGACTGCCACCATGAAATTAAAAGACACTTGCTCCTTGGAAGAAAAGTGACCAACCTAGCCAGCATATTTAAATCCAAAGACAATGCTTTGCCAACAAAGTCCATGTAGTCAAAGTTGTAGTTTTTCCAGTGGTCATGTATGGATGTGAGAGTTGGACTCTAAAGAAAGCTGAGAGCAGAAGAATGGATGCTTTTGAACTGTGGTGTTGGAGAAGACTCTCGAGAGTCCCTTGGAGTGTAAGGAGATCCAACCAGTCCACCCTAAAGGAAATCAGTCTTTAATATTCATTGGAAGGACTGATGTTGAAACTGAAACTCTAATACTTTGGCCATCTGATGTGAAGAATTGACTCATTTAAAAGACCCTGATCTCGGAAGGATTGAAGGTAGGAGCAGAAGGGAACAACAGAGGATGAATTGGTTGGATGTCCTCACTGACACAATGGACATGAGTTGAGTAAACTCCAGGAGTTGGTGATGGCCAGGGAGGCCTGATGTGCTGCAGTCCATGGGGTCACAAAGAGTTGGACATGAGTGAGTGACTGAACTGAATAGAACAAGGAAAAAGGGTCTGAGTTTTGTATCTAGTTTGAGGTAAGCTGAGGTGCCATATGTGGACAACATGGGGGTCCTTGGAGCTGCAAAGAGCATAGAGAAAGTATAAACTGCATATAGTTTTCAGAATGGTGTGACAGACTCTGCATTCTCCTGATTTGTAAGTGTGAGAGATTGTAAAAGCCAACCTAAATACCTGAGGAGTAAGAAAGTCATAACTGTTATCTAGGATAAGAGCTTCTTAAATCAATATCCCTATAGATTGATGAGGGAAATAATTTGAATATTTTTAATTCCAAGAATGCAAGTATTTTAACTCATTTCCTTGTACCCTATGTAGTAGAAACACCCCACAAATTTGGTTGAATGACAAAGGAATCCTCTTTTGTGAATTGCATGGTGTTTCTGTCACACTAAGTCTGGTGTCATCCACTCTACTACAATGGTGTGTTTAATTTCTCAGCTTAACACACCATTTGTTGTTCATGACCATGGGGGTCAGTAATTTAGTTGGATTCAATCACAGTCACTTACATACTTGGAGCTTGACTAGGATGGAAAAATCTGGGTCCTTTCTCTCCATATCCACTCTCATCCTTGACATACTAGCCTGGGATTTATTAAAAAAAATAATCCATAACAGAAGTGTTCCCCTGCAGCAAGAGAAGGTAAGGCCAAGTATGCAAGTACTTTTCAAGTCTCTAATTGGATCCCAATTGTAATATCTCATTGGTTAAATTACGCCACATGCTCAAGCCCAGAATTAATGTGGGTGAAGTCTACTTACCATACACTGGAAGTCATCAGTGTAAC
The DNA here is from genome assembly GCF_001704415.2 of Capra hircus. NCBI lineage: Eukaryota > Metazoa > Chordata > Mammalia > Artiodactyla > Bovidae > Capra > Capra hircus. The sequence continues at coordinate 40,641,597 of NC_030819.1, forward strand.
AATCTACCATAGAAACCTTAATAGTACTGATTATGAAAAGTTTTGAGTCTATGCTACAAGCTTAGTGTCTTTAATGAAGACTGTGGATCAGTATGTGTGTACAAATTTTCTCCTGTTATTAGAAAGAGAGAGTTAAACTCTCTTGTAAAAGGCTCTGTAAAAGGCTCAATTTTGGCCTAGATTAAGAAATGGAATTTGCCCCTGTGAAGTTTATGTATTTTTCAGAAATAATCACAGGGATATTCTCTTTTCCCACATTATTCTAGAACCTTGCTACTGCCTCAATAAGACTAGTCTCCCCTTGTAGCTGGACACAATTTTGTGGCTGCCTCCTTGTGGTGTTGGAGAAGACTCTTGAGAGTCCCTTGGACTGCAAGGAGATACAACCAGTTCATCCTAAAGATCAGTCCTGGGTGTTCATTGGAAGGGCTGATGTTGAAGCTGAAGCTCCAGTACTTTGGCCACCTCATGCGAAGAGCTGACTCATCTGAAAAGACCCTGATGCTGAGAAAGATTGAGGGCAGGAGGAGAAGGGGATGACAGAGGATGAGATGGTTGGATGGCATCACCGACTTGATGGACATAGGTCTGGGTGGACTCCGGGAGTTGGTGATGGACAGGGAGGCCTGGCGTGCTGCGGTTCATGGGATCGCAAAGAGTCGGACACTACTGAGTGACTGAACTGAACACTGGATAGAATGCATCAAAGTGGTGTTATGTAACTTTCAATACTGGATCATAGAAAATGATAGTGTCTCACTTTCTCCACTTTCACTCATAGAAACTCAAACCTAGGCATCATTCTGCAAGAAAGCCTCAGCTATGTGTAGAGGTTTGTAAAGGTTCTAACCACTTGTACAGCTAAGGTTCTAGCCAACATCCAGCCAATCAACAGCTAGTAACAACTAACAATAATGTAAATCAATTAACCTTCAGCTACTTCTAAAACTGGGCTTTTGAGCCATCTCTTGATTGTGCATACATGCTCAGTCATGTCAGACTCTTAGTGACCCCATGGACTGTAACTTAGCAGGCTCCTCTGCCCATGGCATTTCTCAGGCAAAGATATTGGAGTGGATTGCCATTTCCTTCTCCAGGGAATCTTGCCAATCTAGGGATCAAAGCCAAGTCTCTTGAATTGGCAAGATTCTTTACCTCTGAGCTACCTGAGGAAAAAATAGTGATGCACAAATTCAGGCCATATATAAAATAATATAAAAATACTGCTAGTCAGACAGAGTTAAGGGAAGGTAAGACTTCATGTAATTAATGCCTTTTTTTCAATTCAATGATAGTTTTTCACAATTTTTGAATTTACAAGTACAAATCAGTGTCATACATCAAGCCATTGTCAAAATGAAATATATCTCTTTCAGTGTTTGCAATATCTAGAAAGGTAATGCACAGACTCAGAAGCAATTTCAGAGATAATCTAAGTTAAAGATAGGAAGTCCATGTATAATGAATAAAGTAGCAGTGCAAAGAATTACATTCACATCTTTGCTTGACATATACTGTTCATACTATGACTCTTACATTTTTATTTATTTTCTGATTTATTAAAAAGCATAGCATTTATTTTTAGTTATTGGAAGATCTTAGATTGAACATTATTTTTAAAATATGGAGCCTAAAATACATTTGCAATTTAGTATAATTTTAAGGATTAAGTAATTAATTTATCTTTTTTTTTGTATAATCTCTAGGAATGGTAGAGAAATTGTGTCAATACAATTGGATATTTTAAACCTCTTTGAGAAATGAACCAAGCCATTCATTTTCTTTAATGAGGTCTAACCTAATTTTCTGATCTATGCAGCACTTTAAGAAAGCTCAGCCTTCTTACCCTAATTGGACCTATCTATATCAGTGAAGCATTTAGCTAGGGTGTAAATTAAACAAGTTATATGGCATGATGTCATTGGCCTTACACGGAGATGTTTGCTAACGTAGAAATAAGTGTTGGTTAAACAGTGCTTCTTAAACTTTGATGTGTATACAAATAAGTTACTGGGTTTGTTAACATGTTAATCAGATTCAGTTGACCTGGGGTGGAACCTAGAGGTTCTGACTTTCTAACAGGCTGCCAGGCAAGGGCATGTTACTGGTCACTGTACTGCACTGTGAATGGTAAAGGTTTAGAGATGTGAGTTCAGACTGAAGTATTGCCACAGTGAAGAATCAGTCAGTAGAGAAAATAAGGGATACTTTAAAAGTAATGCTCAGAAGAGTTGTAAAAGTACTTTACTTCTCTAACCAGGAGTAATAGAAAAAATTAGAAGCATTTTATCAAAATCTGGACTCGCCAACTTTATCAGACGCAAACTCAGCAGATGGTTCAGTAGATTCTGATCACCTTATCTGAGAAACTCACTCCTCATCTATCTGGGATCTATCTGCATTCACTTCTATGAATATGTAATACCATGTCTTCAGTATATTTATTTCTCTCTTTGTAGAAACACATATGCCCTTGACTTTCTGCAATCTAGTTCCTGAGGATATTCTTTTTTTTTACCTCCACTATTTCTCCTCTTTCCTTCCTACCTTGTGCTTCCCTGGTGCCTCAGAAGTAAAGAATCTGCCTGCAATGCTGGAGATGCAGGAGACACAAGTTGAATCCCTGGGTTGGGAAGATGCCCTGGAGGAGGGCATGGCAACCCACTCTAGTATTCTTGCCTGAAGAATTCCATGGACAGAGGAGCCTGGTGGGCTACAGTCCACTGGGTTGCAAAGATTTGGACACAACTCGATGGATGTGAGTCTAAGTGAACTCTGGGTGTCGGTGATGGACAGGGAAGCCTGGCATGCTACGACTCGTGGGGTCGCAAAGAGTCGGACACGACTGAGCGAATGAACTGAACTGAACTGAACTGAAGCAACTGAGCACACACACATGCTTCCCTCCTCCATCTCCTTAGTATATACTCATTGCAGCTGATTATCTAATAAAAATGAAATATCCTGGATTATATACTCTTATTTAATTTGCTTCTCACAAAGCCAGAATAAGATAGGTCTTATTCTCAAGATGAGGACAGAGGAAATTGAGGCCTAGGGAGTTAGATTTCATGTTTAGAGTCTCATGTTATCAAGAACAGAGGAATATCTGAGTCCCAGATCTGATATCACCACTTGTCCACTCCAATCCACTTCCTTAATCTTCATTGCCCACATTTAATTAGTCCTGCTAACAAATGTCTGTCATAATTATTCTTTACCAAATATCTCCATGGTCATTATCTTTGTTTGAAACTTTAGTATCTCTCTATTTTTTTAAGGTAAATAAAACATGAAAAACCCACTTAACACATTCTTCTTTATCTAGTCAGTCCTTCCTTCACAGTTCTGCCAGAATAATCTTCTTAAACATAAGTCTGTCTGATTGTGTCTTTCCCCTTCTAAATGTATCTAATCATCATAGTCCTTCTAGAAATAACTCACTATCCTTTCTTATCATATAGGTATTTTGTCATCTGAACTAAGCCTATAGCTGCAGACTCCATCAATTAGTTTTTTCCTCTAGAAATACACATAATAACAACACAGGAATATTATTCTCCATATTTCTCATGCACTGGTATCGCTGTTCTCTCCCTGCCAAAAATGCTGTACTCAACTCTACTTGTCCACTACTCACTGTAAGTGTAAATGCTAGTATTATCATACTCACACTGCCCTTCTGCTTATTTAGAGGATTCTTTATGCCACTGTGTGACATGATCCACACTTGCTTAGTACGAATCTCATTGTTTTATGATTATTTATGCACATGTCTGTTCCCCTGATTTCTTACTGAAGTTGTAAAGTATGTTGATTGTTGTATCAGTCAGAGCTCCACAAAAGGAACAGAACCAGTAAGAAATATATATTGAGATTTATGACAAGGGATTAGCTTACACATTTGGGCAGACTGGCTATGTTAGTTCCAAGTCCATAGGGTTAGCTGTAAAAAGGGCAGACTGTATATCCTGGGCCTTGGCTGAAGCTGCTGTTCAGAAATAAAATTTCTACTCCAACTTGGAAGCCTGAACTCTGTTCTTTTTTGTGTGTGTGTGATTAATTTTTATTGGAGTATAGTTGCTTTATAACGTTGTGTTAGTTTCTACTGTACAGCAAAGTGAATCAGGTATATATACATTTATCTCCTCTCTTTTGGATTTCCTTCCCATTTAGGTCACCACTGAGGACTGATTAGGCCCTGTGGCTCAAATGGTGAAAAATCTGCCTGCAGTGAAGGAGACCACGGTTCAGTCCCTGTGTTGGGAAGGTCCTCTGGAGAAGGGAAAGGCAATCCACTCCAGTAATCTTGCCTAGAGAATCCCATGGAGAGAGGAGCCTGGTGGGCTACTGTTCATGGGGTCACAAAGAGTTGGACATGACTGAGCGACTAACATACACAGAGAGCACTGATTAGAGTTCTCTGTGCTATATAGTAGGTTCTCATTTATTATCTATTTTATATACAGTAAAGTATGTATGTCAGTCCCAATCTCCCAATTCATTCCACTCCCTCGCCTTCTCCCTTGGTATCCATTCATTTGTTCTCTATGTCTGTGTCTCTATTTTTGCTCTGCAAATAATCATCTATACTAATGTTCTAGATTCTACATATATGCATTAATATATGATATTTTTCTCTTTCTGACTACTTCACTCTGTATGAGAGTTTCTAGGCCCACCCATGTCTCTACAAATGACCCATATGCAATGGAAGCGCTAAGCTGTGTTCTTAGGCTTTTCAATTGTTTGACTAAGGTCCAACCAGAATACCTAGGATGATTTCACTTACAATTATGATTATAATTACTGATTATCAACTTATTATGATTACTTTAATCACATTCACAAAATACCTTCGTATCATGGCCACTGAGATCATAGTTTAATTATGAACTACAGTCTAGTCAAGTGGAATATCAAAAGACCATCAAAACTGCTAATATAACATTATTATAGCCAGAAACATCTTAGAATGAGAGAACCGAAAAAAGGAAGAGGTGGTAACTTTTGTACATAGAGATGATTATGCCTTAATCTTAAAAGAGAGAAACAATTATGCTATTGATTGTTTTGATATTTTTAAACTATTCAATTTAGAACATCATTGTCATTTTTTGTTAAGGCTACAGTAAATAAGACTGGAAAAGGTCAGTTTTCATTCCAGTCCCAAAGAAAGGCAATGCCAAAGAATGCTCAAAATACTGTACTATTGCACTCATCTCACACGCTGGTAAAGTAATGCTTAAAATTCTCCAAGCTAGGCTTCAAGAGTATGTGAGCCATGAACTTCCAGATGTTCAGGCTGGTTTTAGAAAAGGCAGAAGAACCAGAGATCAAATTGCTAAATTCTGTTGGATCATCGAAAAAGCAAAAGCATTCCATAGAAATATCGACTTCTGATTTATGGACTATGCCAAAGCCTTTGACTGTGTGGACCACAATAAACTCTGGAAAATTCTGAAAGAGATGGGAATACCAGACCACCTGACCGGCCTCTTGAGAAATCTGTGTGCTGGTCAGGAAGCAACAGTTAGAACTGGGCATGGAACAACAGACTGATTCCAAATAGGGAAAAGAGTACGTCAAGGCTGTATATTGTCACCCTGCTTAAATAACTTATATGCAGGGTACATCATGAGAAACACTGGGCTGGATGAAGCACAAACTGGTATCAATATTGCTGGGATAAATATCGATAACCTCAGATATTCAGATAACATCACCCTTATGGCAGAAAGTGAAGAACTAAAGAGCCTCTTGAAAGTGAAATAAGAGAGTGAAAATGTTGGCTTAAAACTCAACATTCAGAAAACGAAGATCATGGCATCTGGTCCTATCACTTCATGGCAAATAGATGGGGAAACAGTGGAAACAGTGACAGAATTTACTTTTGGGGCTCCAAAATCACTGCAGATGGTGACTGCCACCATGGAATTAAAAGACACTTGCTCCTTGGAGGAAAAGTTATGACCAACCTAAACAGCATATTTAAAAGCAGAGACACTTTGCCAACAAAGTTCCATCTAGTCAAAGCTATCGTTTTTCCAGTAGTCATGGATGGATGTGAGATCTGGAATATAAAGAAAGCTGAACACCACAGACTTGCTGTTTTTGAACTGTGATGTTGGAGAAGACTCTTGGGAGTCCCTTGGTCTGCAAGGAGATCCGACCAGTCCACCCTAAAGGAAATCAGTCCTGAATATTCATTGGAAGGACTGATGCAGAAGCTGAAACTCCAATACTGTGGCCACCTTATGGGAACTGACTCATTTGAAAAGACCCTGATGCTGGGAAGGATTGAAGGTGGGAGGAGAAGGGGACAACAGAGGATGAGATGGTTGGATGGCATCACCAACACACTGAACATGAGTTTGAGTAAACTCCGAGAGCAGGCGATGGACAGGGAGGCCTGGCGTGCTGCAGTCTAAGGGGTTGCAAAGAATCAGGCACGGCTGAGCAACTGAACTGAACTGACTGAAATGAAATGACATTTTACCAAACAGTGAGTTCATTAGAATTGTTTAAAATAGTGGGATGTATGGAAGTACATATGTAAAAATGTATGAAATGTTGTCTCATTTGATATGGCAGAGAATTAAGTATAGAAATTAAATGTAGGATATGGGAAATACATATTTGGAATCTTAATTTTTTGAAGCATTTTTCTTTGATAAAAGCTTTTCACTAAAGATATATTGATTGTGTGAAGTAATTGTAAAATACAGTAGTTCGGCACCTTGTTTGTGGTTTTGCTTTCTGCCATTTCACTTACATAATCAACTGGGGTCTGGAATATTAAATGAAAAATTCCAGAAATAATTCATAAATTTTAAATTGCACATATTTCTAAGAGGAGGACAAATCTGCTGTCATTCCCTTTCCATCCTGCCCTGGACCTGAATCATCCTTTTGTCCACAGTATTCCACCCATTGGCCCCTTAGTAGCTTTCTAGATTATCAGCTTGACTGTTGTGGTATGGTAATGCTTGTGTTCAAGTGATCTTTATTTTATTTAATAATGTCCCCAAGGTACAAGGGTAGTGATGCTGGATATTCAGATATGCCAAAGAGGAGCAATAAAATACTTCCTTTAAGTAAAATATGAAAGTTCTTGAGTTAGGAAAGAAATCGTATGCTTAGGTTGCTAAGATCTATGAGAAGAATGAATCTTCTATCCATGTAATTGTGAAGAAAGAAAAAGAAATCCATGCTAATTTTGCTGCTGCGCCTCAAACTGCAATAGTTATGGCTACAGTGCGTGATAAGCACTTAGTTAAGATGGAATAGATATGAAAATTGCACAATAAGATATTTTGAAAGAGAGAGGCCACAGTCACACTAATTTATGTTAAACTTTTATCAGAAATGTGTACCTGTAGGAAAAAACAGAATATATGGGATTTGACATCCATCGTTTCAGGCATCCCCTGGGGGTCTTGGAACATATCCTTCATGAATAAGATTGAGATTACTGTATTGCCAAGATAATGACTGAATTTAATTTCTAAATAAGCTTCTATTATATTAATATACAAAAGTTCCTTTAGTAGTCATGTATAAAACAATATTTTAGAAATATATATTTGTATTTTTCTTTAAAATAATGTACATCTCTATGCACAATACTTGTACAATTTGTATGTGATGTACAACCTATTTCACAGTGTAAACTTAGTTTTGCACAACCAAGGATGAGTCCTGGATTGTAACTTTAGGCATCAAGAATAATTAAGTAGAAACATATCAGGTCTATTTAATTTGCAAATTCAAATGATTGATGCTTTCAATTGATATTCTGCATAGTATTTTTCAAATGATTAACATCTTAGAAATAAAAACATTGGCTTATATATCATTGCTTACAAAATCTACAAACTGTATACTGCATTTATATATTACTATAATACATGAATGCATGGAATATAATAATAGTCAAGGTCTTCCCTGGTTGCTCAGATGGTAAAGCATCCAGCTACAATGCATAAAACTGGTTCGATCCCTGTGTTGGGACAGTTAAACATATAATTATACATCTAATAATAAATATATTCCTACAATAATTGATGTCATACATGATGTGTTGACCTAATACTAAATGTGTTTGAAAATGATTTGAAAAAGAACCCTACAGAAAAATAAGCTTGCAACCTGTGTGTTTAAAAGTTAACGTACATTTACAGGGCATTCACACGTAGAAGAGGCAACAGATACCGTCCCCTAGTCTAGCACATCCGTTCTCATAACATCTATTTGCTTTGCTTTGTCAAAACATATGAAAAATCATTAAAGTGTTTTAATAAATGTCTGGTTTTCCTGCTCATTCATCTTATAAATATTAATTAGCCATGGATCAGGCAATTAAAGTTTAATCAATTTGCACTAATTAGCACCACATACTTGCATAAAAAGATAAAACCAACTCCTGCATCTGGCTGTTATTTGCAGTTTTTGTCAAGTGCTGATGAGTTTAATCTTGAAGGGAAGATTAAGAAGAAAAGAAAAAAATAAATAAATCAAGAAAGTAGTGTTAATTTTATTAAATTTTCACTCAGAGAGCCAGTCATGAGAACCATGCAGCTAATGGCAGCAACATTAGCTAGTTTTACCGAAACCTGATTCACCCATTCCCTCCTCATGAGCCCCATCTGAAAGGAAGGGGCTCCATCTCATCTGCTTGCGACACTGCTTTACGCATTTGATTTAATGTCACCATGATTTCAAATCTGACTGATCTCTATTCTTTGAGACTTAAAAACTCAAAATGAATGGTTCCTATAGCCATAGGTATTAAAAGACATACTTTCTTCCTTCAGAATGAATGTGAATGGCCTGTGTTGAAGGAGAAATTAAAAAGTTGCAGCCTTACCAATGAAATTGAAATGTTCATAGAATATAAATTATGTGCAACTGTTATGCTGAGAGAGATCTCTGAAAGACTTCAAATTTGCATTCTGCGCTTTTGTGGGCCTTCCTTCCATAACAGAACACATTTCTGTTCTGCATAGACTTTGAAACTTCTCGTGCTTCTCTGTCTTTGACTTCTGTATTTGATTAAATAAATTACACTGCCAATCTAGTAAGGAGACATTGTACAGTGCATTTGCATTACTATTTTGTGTTTTAATAACCGGAGAAAATAAAGTGTTCCATTACTGCCTATTCATATAATTGACAAGGATTATAGGGAATGGAACTAGTCTTTAATCACTGATGGAAATTTATCTTAGGCTTGGCAGGTAAAACTACACGTTTTAAGATGATTTAGCATTGTACTAAAAAATAGAGTGTGATTCATAAAAAAAGCCATGCACCATTTACATGGGGATTTTTATTCAGTTTATGCAAGAATAGACCAGTGAATGGTTATTGATATTTTTCAAATAAAGTATGTATGATTCATTAAACTCCCTATTCCCCTGTGAACAAGCCACTGCTCTGTTAAGTATTCTTTGCCTACATATCCCATACAGAAAGCAAAGGCAGAAAAGGGGGATATCATGGTTCAATGCCTTCTTTTTAAAAAAAAAAAAAAAGTGCCTAAAAATGAGATCACATGCAGTAACAGATAATTCTCTCAATCACCATCTGGATCTCAATACATATTCACACTGTTGTTGAAAAAAAAGTGAATATATCTTTGTTAATACAGCACAGTACAGACATGCTGGAATAGAGATACATACCTGTATTTACTTTACAAAATAAGACTATGAATCAAATTCCTGTGCTGTAGAATCTTGATCCTCTGAATGAAATCATGTATGAAAAAATGGGTTTTAAATCTAAATTACTATTAAAATAACATAGTTTCATGGGGCAAAGAAAGAGGATATCATGGTTATGCTCCAGTAGATTCCTCAGGAACACATTTCCTTTCTTTTGACATGAACAATATTTGAAGTCCAGCCTGATGTGGAGGGAAGCCAGCAGAATATAGTCACAAGACTGAGTGTACATCTATGTTCTGCCCTCTTCAAGGTTCAAAATTTTAGGTAATAAATTTAATCTTTCTAATTCCTGATCTTCCCCCATACAAAATGCTTCATTCTGTTTGTTTCAACACATATTTAAAGACTGCATGTATTTTTCTAAGTGTTATTGGTAACCAAAACACATGTCACTTCACAGATTATAAAAATAATTAAGTGTGTTATACCTAGAGACCAATGGGGGCTTCCCTTATGGCTCATGTGGTAAAGCATCCACCTGCAATGCGGGAGACCTGGGTTCGATCCCTGGGTTGAGAAGATTCCCTAGAGGAGGGCGTGGCAACCCACTCCAGTATTCTTGCTTGGAGAATCCCATAGATATAGGAACCTGCTGGGCTACAGTCCATGGGGTCACAAAGAGTTGGAGGCAACTAAGCACAGCATAGCACAGAGACAAACAGGCATTATAATTGTATTCAATATTTAAATACATACAATATAGAGGAGGACTTAAAGCTTATTTTGTTTGAATCCAGAAGAAATTTATAGAAGTCGCAGGAAGAAAGCATTTACTTTACCTAGAAAATAACTTTTAAGTCTAAATGTACCCCTTTTAGATGGTTTGTCATAAGGAGAAATGAATACAGTTCATCCTTCTTGAAGATAGTTTTGTTGGGAATGTTACTACTGAAGAGAAGTGGAGATCAATTATAAGATTATAGGAGAAAATTTTAAAATGACAAATATGTAAAGACTAATGTGTTTTGACAATTTCCTCTTTTTATCAAACATATTTATAAATTACTGAAGATTTTACATACAAAAATGCAAATTTAATTTCCCTATTTCCCTATCCATTTAAGATTAATACAAATTCCCATAGTCACTATTAACCTAGATCTCCAAAATAATGCACTCTGTTTTACAAGCTGGAAGCCAGCTATTGGCAAGTTCTCTTTTCCTTGAACTATCTTCCTGCAGCCAGGATAAGTTAACGCAAAAAAAAAAAAAAGAAGAAAAAAAAAATTACAACTTTCTAATCTTCTAAGGCTTAAAGATATTCTCAGATTTCACATTTTTCTGAGAGAAGAAAGTTCATGTAAATATTATGTTGATTTAAATTTTTCTTCTCAGCCCTTCTCATCCCATTGTACATTTTTGAGAAAATCTATTTGAAAGATAATTGGTTCTTCATCACTTATTCTAGTCTACCTGATAGAATTTCCTGTCTGTTTATACACTATTCATTAGAGACATGAAGACTATACAGTCTGTAATGCATTTCTTCTCCAGACAATTAAGAATATCAATTTTAATTATCTAGAAACAAAGTCATCATTCTCAAATTATACAATCATATCTACATATATATGGAAAACAGGAATATTCAATTTTTAAAAATGGTTCATAGATCCTTGAATTTACTTATATTTTCTCCTATTCTTCAATAATATAATTTAAAGGTATTATGTAACATTATTCATTAATGATGATATAAAACAATGTATGAAGTGGTGATGGATGGAAGCAGCGTAAATAAATAGCTTCTTGTTGTATTGAAAGCTTTATATAAACTTGATTATTACAATAATTATCTTTTATCTGAATCAAATTTAGGTTTACACAAAAAATAAAAGTTGTGTTAACTAATTTATTTATTAAAGCACTGATAACAATCTGAAGTTTCACTTTTTTAGTTATCTAAGATAAACTAAATATTACCTATAAGATGTAAGGAGCAATAATAATTACAGAAACAAAAAACGGAATTTTAAAGGAAAAATGTTAAATACAACAAACATATTCTGCATCTTGTAAAACAGAGATTAGGACAAACTATGTTGTAATTGACTAAAGTAGAGGTGGTTTTTGAGAAATGAAATTCAAGGTATCAAAAGAAATGTGAATGCCTTCTTCCACAGGTGGTCACTTCACTTAATTGCATGATAATAAGAATAGTGATTTTATTTTAAAAATTATATAGCAATTTATTTATTTTTAATGAAGAGAGATTTTGGCATTTTTTACCTATGATACTGAAATTAGATCAGTAATTTCAAGAAATGGGACCACTTTGGCTGGAAGAAAGTGCGTTTTCAGGGGGAAAAAAAAAAGAAAGAAAGAAAACAATCTCCATCAACTACTATTACATTGCAAACCATTTATCCAGACTGGAAAATATTTATCTGAAATTTCACTAACTGATCTCAAAAAGCTGTTGATTTTCTGGAATTGACAAAATTCATGAAATTTTCTCTATAATTCCCCTTATGATTATTAGAAAACCAATTACTAAGAAACTCCTTTGTTTCCTTGTAACCTTTTCTCAAAGTTATATATTGTTCCCTTTATATGCATCTTTTGTGTACTCTATATCTTGCATGGCTTTATCATTTTTTCCCATAAGAAAACATGCCTAATTAAAACATTTGTACAGTGCAAAGAACTCTATGAAACCTCATGTGCTAGAAATGAGTGTGATGACTTTCCATTCCCATTGCATGAGAAACAATGCTTAGGAGCAATTGTAATGTGAAAAGTAATATATAATCAGGTTGTGATGATTAATTGGACTACTGGAACCAGATGTGATAATAGATCTTAAACCAAACTTGTTAGAGTTTTTATTTTTTTCATTAAGGTGGTGATTAGAAAGGGTCATATTAGAATAAGATAACTTTTTTACTGAGCAAAAATCTAGAATATCAGAATACAAGTACATTTGGTTGAATAAAAATGACTGCAATTTCCTTTACTCCCCTTCAAGAAGTAGATATAGTGTTTCCTGGTTACTATCCTGAGACTAAAAGTTTACAGATTATGTACTTAAAATTTAAAATCTTATAGGAAAAACAGAATATGCTTATGAATAAATTCTGATGTTGACAAAGTTCTATTTAGTGGCATCTCCAATTTCCTTTTAGACACATGTCTTCTTATAAACCCAGCTTCCCAAGTAGTGATAGAGGTAAAAAAACCCATGCCCACCAATGCAGGAGACTTAAGAGATGAGAGTTGTGGTGATTAATTGGACTACTGGAACCAGATATGATAATAAATCTTAAATCAGGAAGATACCTTAGAGGAGAGTATGGCAACCCACTCTGGTATTCTTTCCTGAAGAATCCCATGGACAGAGGAACCTGGTGGACTACAGTACATATGTTCACACAGAGCTGAACAGGACTGAAGCGACTTAGCAGGCACACATGCTGTTTATAAACTCCTGTCTCTCACTTGTTTAACCAACAAGGGCATATAGGAATTGCTTGTCTCAGTTCCATGATGCCTAGAGACTAACCTGAGGTGTCTCCAAGAGTGGAAATAGTCAATTGGATATTATTTTAGCTGTCTGGGCTGGACAGTGTAGGAAGATTTCACTCATGTGCCTGATTTCTTGGTGTTTGCATTGCAAGCTCTCTGTTATTATTAACTAGGCTGGTCTTCTGAGTATAGGGGGTCTCAAGCTAGTTCAACATGGTAGCCATCTTCCAAGTGGAAGAAACAGATGTCACCAATCTTTTTATAGGGATAAGTCAGAAATGGACTCATCATTTTTCCATCATGTACTATGGGCTTAAACATAAACAAGCCCACACCATATTCTGTCTCTGAAAGGGAAGGATGACAAAGAATTTGCAGCTACCCCTGGCCACAAATTATTTATATTCCTCCTATTTTCTGAATGCACTCACTCTCTCCCATGATACCCCAAAGTCTCATTCCATTATGCCATCAAATTCTAGCTTGGGAAATTATCAATCTAAATTGGTCCAAATGAGGAGTGAACTCTTTTCATGCAGTTCCTTGGGTTTAATTCCTTCGATATGATTCTTCATGCCCTGAAAATTTCATAAAATAAAGCTTTCTCCCTTCCACATACAACATGCAATTATACGGAGTGGCTACAAAACATTAATAGCACTTCCAATTAAAAAAAAAAGGGGGGGGGAGGGGAACAAGGGAGACCATACAGCTATTACTGCGATGGTGTTTAGTCACTCAATTGTGTCCGACTCTGCGATCGCACAGGCTGTAGCCTGTCAGGATCCCCTATCCAAAGGATTTTCCAGGCAAGAATATTGCAGAGTGCTGCCATTTCCTTCTCCAGGGGAACTTCTCAACCCAGGGATCAAACCCAGGGCTCCTGCATAGCAGGCGGATTCTTTACTGACTGAGCCAATTGCTAGTCCATCAGTTCAGTTCAGTTCAGTTCAGTTCAGTTGCTCAGTCGTGTCCAATTCTTTGCGACCCCATGAATCGCAGCACACCAGGCCTTCCTGTCTATCACCAACTCCCGGAGTTCACTGAGACTCGCGTCCATCGAGTCAGTGATGCCATCCAGCCATCTCGTCCCCTTCTCCTGCCCCAATCCCTCCCAGCATCAGAGTCTTTTCCAATGAGTCAACTCTTCACATGAGGTGGCCAGAGTACTGGAGTTTCAGCTTTAGTATCATTCCTTCCAAAGAAATCCCAGGGCTGATCTCCTTCAGAATGGACTGGTTGGATCTCCTTGCAGGCCAAGGGACTCTCAAGAGTCTTCTCCAACACCACAGTTCAAAAGCATCAATTCTTCGGCGCTCAGCTTTCTTCACAGTCCAACTCTCACATCCATACATGACTACTGGAAAAACCATAGCCTTGACTAGAAGGACCTTAGTCAGCAAAGTAATGTCTCTGATTTTGAATATGCTATCTAGGTTGGTCATAACACTTGTCAAATCTTGCCACATCCATGTCACTGGTTTCTTGATTAAGGTATGCTGCTAAGTGGCTTCAGTCGTGTCCAACTCTGTGCGACTCCAGAGACGGCAGCCCACCAGGCTCCCCCATCCCTAGGATTCTCAAGGCAAGAACACTGGAGTGGGTTGCCATTTCCTTCTCCAATGCATGAAAGTGAAAAGTGAAAGTGAAGTAGCTCAGTCATGTCCGACTCTTGGCGATCCCATGGACTGCAGCCTTCCAGGCTCCTCCTTCCATGGGATTTTCTAGGCAAGAGTACTGGACTGCGGTGCCATTGCCTTCTCCTGATTAAGGTATAGCCTTAGGTAACTTCCAACTTACTTAACATACCTGGCTTCCCATGTAGTTCAGTTGGTAAAGCGTCTACCTTCAAAGTGGGAAATCTAGGTTCAGTTCCTGGATCAGGAAATTCCCCTGGAGAAGGAAATGACAACCCACTCCAATATTCTTTCCTGGAAAATCCCATGGACAGAGGAGCCTGGCAGGCTACAGTTCATGGGATTGTAAGAGTTGGACATGACTAACTGCTATCTTCTAGTTAACTTAGTTAACTAGTTTCATATTTTCTGGAAATGGTTCTCTGTGGATTTTTAGATGAATCCACTGTGCTCTCATCTCCATTCTCTAAGTCATTCTTTCTTCTCTATAAAATAGTAACCATGTTTGCTGTTGAGTAGTTTTCTTCTCCTATTTTCTGGCTGTAGAATTCTAAAGTGCCTATATTCATTTTGAACAGACTCTGTCACAGACTAAGCTGGTATAATTCCTTTAGACATTTCTTGAGTCTCTTGTGTATTACATTTTAGTCCACTCAGACAGAAGCAATAGCCAGAAACCTTTTCTCGAGGATAGATCTCTCTCTACCTTAAACTGAGAATTAGGGAAGTTGGAGCAATGTCCTTAGGATTCTTATAAATCTTTTTCTCTATTTTTGAAGATCTGTTAGGCACTTCCATACAAATTTTTGAGGGTTAAACAAAGTGTCTTGTAGGCTAAGATCATTTCTTAAGTTGAGGTAATTTTTCTAGGAGGGACTACGGATAAGAAAGATTTAATTTTGAAATCACCAACTTTAACACAGAAATGTTTCTCTAGGTATGACTAGAAATTGCCCCCTTTTTAGTTCATCTCTCTGTAGCTATCCTTTATGACATGCAGCTAAAAGTAATCCACTGGCCCTTTCAACACACTAAGTGGAAATTTCCTTGAGCAAATACACTAGTTCATCATGTATATTCTATTTTACAGAATTTTCCAAATTTTCTGTCATATGTCTTAATTTTTGTAGACGTCAGTAATGTTCTTCAATCTTTAATACTCTTCCTTTAGACCTTTAAGGTTAAGCTCTTGACGAGGTCCCAAAATTAATGCTCCATATTCTAGGGTTTGTGATGGAAATATTCCTCTTCCTGGTAAAAACTTCTGTTAAAG
Organism: Capra hircus; assembly: GCF_001704415.2. Classification (NCBI taxonomy): domain Eukaryota; kingdom Metazoa; phylum Chordata; class Mammalia; order Artiodactyla; family Bovidae; genus Capra; species Capra hircus. The sequence goes on from NC_030819.1 coordinate 40,657,703, forward strand.
TTTTCAGATCTCTTTTCCCCCCAAGAAAAGGAAGCAAAAGTGTGTTTAAAAAAATCATTATTAACATTCATAGTTCTAAGGCTTGACAGCATAGCTAGTTCATTAGATTCTCTGCTGCTGCTGCTGCTGCTAAGTCGCTTCAGTTGTGTCCGACCCTCAGCAACCCCATGGACTTCAGCCTTCCAGGCTCCTCCTTCCATGGGACTCTCCAGGCAAGAATACTGGAGTGGGTTGCCATTTCCTTCTCCAACGCATGAAAATGAAAAGTGAAACTTAAGTCACTCAGTTGGGTCTGACTCTTCACAACCCCATAGACTGTAGCCTATCAGGCTCCTCCATCCATGAGATTTCCCAGGCAAGAGTACTTGAGTGGGTTGCCATTGCCTTCTCCAATACAACCACTAAAGTCTTGCTAACTTTAGTGTTTGTAAACTGTTTATCCTACCTACTTATTTCCAACTTACGTGAAACGTTTTAATTAAAGTGGTCCTTGCACATAGCATTAAGTTGTATCTTACTTTTTAATCTTTTTGGTTATTTTTGCCTTTTTATTGGAATGCTTATATAATAACATTAAATGCAGATTCTTTCAGAGCTAGATTTAATTCTACAATTATATTTTGTTTTCTCTGTCTTCTCTGATATTTTTTCTTTGTTTCCAATAATTTGACTTCAGTTAAATTATTTGAATGATTTCAGAATTTCAATTTAATTTATTTGTTTATATTCATAACATAGTTTTAGGCATGATCTTTTATGTACAATACTGTATCATAAGAATTTCAGAGAGGTGTTTTAATTTAAGGAAGAAGAACATAATTTTTATATAGCTTTAGCATCAATGGTCAGATGAAGTTTCGTAAGTTTAGAAAATAACTATTTAAAGATGGTTCCCTAAGAAGGAGAAATTATTTTTTTGGCTCAATAACCACTTATTGGACAATTCAGGAGGGTTAATAAGGATAGGAAGAACCAAGGCCATGCATAGAACAGACTGAACAATTTTGTTAGTGTTTCAGAGTCTCTTACTTTACCCCACTTGATCACTTAATCTACTTCACCTTTCTTCATAGTACTATCTCTACTTCAAATATTTTACCAGCTTATTCATTTCCTTCAGATTGCCTTTCTCTGCCTTTGAAATATAATCTTCACAAGAGCAGAGCTGCTGCCTGCCCTGATGTCCTTCGTGTTTCCAGTGCTTGCAACATTGTCCAGCACATCATGGACACTCCAGAAATACTGCTTGAATGAAAATTGGAGGTGGGGTGGTAAATTATAATTCTTATATTGGAAATCAGTTATATAGTTTTGAATGGATTTTAGTCAAATTGTGCTGTTAAGAAATTTTCTTTTAAACAAAGTTTAAAAAGCAAGTAACAATAAAAGAAAGCAGTTCTGGTATAGGACCAGTAGTACAAAAAAGTAGTGTGTGAATACTGGATAAGAGACACATTTGGCGATGGTGCAGCTTAAACACATATTGGTGACTGTTCATAGTCTACCAAGAGTTATAACTCCACACTTCAAGAACAACATGGTGAGAGTTCCTAAAAAAAACAACAACAACAAAACAAAACAAAAACTACTTTAAAAAGGGATAACCCAGATGTTTCCTCATTTGACCGATTCCATCTAGGTTTGATTTGCAGAAGGCTTTAATTATATCCAAAGTTATATGAAATGTTTTACCTGATCAGCTTTCTAAAATAGAGTTTCAGGACAATGACAGTAAGATAAGGGAAGCAAACATAGAGGAATGATGTCATAGTTACTATATACATATATTTTTTGACAATGAGGGAGAGACTTTTACAGATACATTTCAAGCAAAAAAAAAAAGGAAAATAATTTTGTACAAGAACTTTCACACATTCTCTAGTGTGTCTTTGTTTTGCTGTCTCCATTCTTATAAACTCACCATAGTTTACTTGATCATCACCATCAATAGCTGCTTCCCTGACCAGACTGAATAACTGAATACTCATTTACCACCAATTTTATATTCCCCATCATGTCACAGAGACTAGAGTTTAGATAGATGCCTTCTCTTATAACTTCTGTGTTCCCTGGAGATAAAACTTGAAACCTAAATCCCATCATCTTTCTAATCAGGCAACAATGGTTTACCAAGTAAGTAAGTAAGTGAAGTTGCTCAGTCATGTCCGACTCTTTGTGACCCCATGGATTATAGCCTACCAGGCTTCTCTGTCCATGGGATTCTCCAGGAAAGAATGTTGGAGTGGGTTGCCATTTCCTTCTCTAAGGAATCTTTCCAACCCAGAGATCGAACCCAGGTCTCCCACATTGGAGGCAGATGCTTTACCCTCTGAGCCACCAGGGAAGATATGGTTTACCAAGGAGATAGCAAACAAGTGAGGAGGAAGAGAGAAATGAACATAACCTTTCAATTGCTCCTCCTCCAAAACAGACCTGGCTCATTTCCAAGAAAGGTATAGACTTATTTAAAGAGATCTAGAGGAATGAAAGAAGAAAGTAAATGAAGGAAGGCAGTAACTTCCTCTCTCCCTCTTACACATGACATTTTATCTTCAGGCTAAGCTTAAAATATTCTTCATATGTTAAAGTAAAAATAAAAGATCTATTTATTTTCATTTCAAATTATCCATTAATATAAACTCATATTTGCATTTTAACCAAGATAATTACTGTTTTCCAGTCTCAATCTTGATGAGTTCTCTTAAACTTGCAATCACAGGGAATTAATACTATTTTTCATAGTAGCCTTGCCCTGTTCCCTCCCTCAGCCCCTGCTGGGCTTTCCCTGATGGCTCAGAGATAAAGCATCAGTCTACAATGGAGAAGATGCAGTTTCAGCTCCTGGATTGGGAAGATATCCTGGAGAAGGAGATGGCAAATCACCCCAATATTCTTAACTGGGATATCCCATGGACAGAGTATCCTTGTGGGCTATAATCCATGGGGTTGCAAGAGTTGGACGTGACTAAACAGCTAAATTACCACCACGACAACCCCCTAATCCCCACGTCGATAAATTTATCCTATTTCAAAGCACATTTTGAACTTTGTCATACTTTTTCTGCATATATTCTTACCTTTCCCTGCCCGCATTTAGATTGTGTAATTTCATGCTATAACTCAGCCCTTAGGTAATTTCCTCCTACTTTGCTTAGTCATATTCAATGTCTAATATAACTAAGTTTAATTTAACACAAAATAAAAGTGTGTTAAAATTGAGATATCTGATTCTAAATATGTAACTAATGTCCTATTTTAGCAATTGTTAAAGAGTAAATAGATTGCAAAAAATTAAGTGTAATTAGTTTTATTAACACTGATGCTCTAGATAAGAGGTTCTGTAAATAAGTTCCCAATTATTCTACTTTAGTTCAGCAAACGTCTTTACACTGTAATATTTTCTAGGTTTGGTAAATCAGCTCTAAAGATTTTTAATAATTAAAAATTTTCTCTAACACATTTTTCTTCAAGTTGTGTTTCTGTTTGTTTAAAGGCTTGATCTCAGTTTGTGACTCGCCTGCAATGTTTTCCATTACTGTGCACTGTTTGAAAATGCTTGGATGATGATAATCACTGGGCTCCTGGGGTGTGATCAGTGTGGCGAGCATCCCTGACTTGCCTTTTAAATTTTCTCCATTTCCCCACAATTAAACAGATTTTCGTCTTGTTTACAATAGCCTCTCACTTTCAATTTTTTTGTCAGCTGGGTAATGTCATTTGTTTTCAGTATAATATTGTAATATATGATTTTCAATTTCTTTAAACTTGTAGCCTATAATTATTTTTAACACACAATTGAACACTGAAATTAGTTGATGTCAAAATTTAGGGATAAATTCTATATATTTTACTCATGCAACTTTTCTGGTGTACATATGTGTTTGTGTGTGTGTGTGTGTGTCTGTGTATAGACAAAAATAGCAGTAAATATTTCTTAAGATAAGATTTTATCTATGTTATATTTCTTCTAGTCCTATTTTAAAATTCTTTTAAGCAATACCTATAAGATTCTGAGATGGTGAATGATAGGAAAGTCTGGGATGCTATAGTCCACTGGGCGGGAAAGAGTCAGATACAACTTGGGGAATGAACAATAAGATTCTGGGTTAGGGATTTATTAAACTTTTATTAAAGGAAGCTAGCATATGAAATTTATAAAGTAGACTCAATCATCCTGAACCTTCCACTACTTGTTTCTGTAACATCTTCAAGCTAATCTTTCTTAAATCATCTAATTAAATTCTACTGTTTCAAGATTTCTTCCAAAACATTGACATTCTCCTTTATAGGGTAACTGCATCCAAAATAAACCAGTAGTCTTTCAAATTATAAAATTGAAAAGTATAATTTCAATGTTTTCCTTTGTTTCATGTTGAATTGCCTACATGATAAAGTGTTTCACTTTTATTAGTTAACTTTACCACTAGAAATAATATTCTAAAGTTATATTCAAATTAACGTTTTTTAAAAAATAACCTTATCATTTAGCTGTTTAAAATCTGAAGGAACTAATTTAAGTGTTTCTCTCTCACACACACACTGTTATACACCCCCACAAACAAACACACACTCTGTAATCCACCACTTAGCAATGTTATATAGGTCATTGACCCAAATTGTTATGCTAAATCAAATAGATTATTTTAAATAAAACATTATTATTGTTTTTACCAGTCCATTTTTATGAAGTCAAGGAAATACTCCAGCTCTATTGTGGCAAAAAAAATTGTTGAATGTTGTATTGTTTGGCATATCCTAATGCGTTTTATAAAATTTAAGGTAGTTTGCTGACTATTTAAGATGCTGGAATAGGTCAATGGGGTATGATCTTTCTCCTAAGTCTTTCTGTACCACCCAATATGGGTCATTTAATTGGCAATTAGCCCATGCTTGTATGCATAGCAGCTGTCAACAACTGCCCCAAGGAATCTTATAATTTTAGAGAATGTATTGTCCTGTTTGTGGATCCCAAAGGCCTGTTTGTCATAAGAATCCTTTTGAGCCATCTGTACCCAGTGATTCTGTAAGAGCCCTGGAATTTTATTATTTAGGTAAGCACAAACTGTTAGGTTGCCAAGACAGCCAAAAACCAAGATTCACAGCAGGTATATCTCAAAAAAATCTAAGCATTAACAATGAATTGAAGTGAAGTGAAGTCGCTCAGTCATGTCCTACTCTTCGCGACCCTGCGGACTATAGCCCACCAGGCTCCTCCATCCATGGGATTTTCCAGGTGAGAATACTGGAGTGGGTTGCCATTTCTTTCTCCAGGGAATCTTCCTGATCCAGGGACAATCTGGGTCTCCCACATTGTAGGCAGAAGCTTTACTGTCTGAGCAACCAGGGGAGTCTCTAATAATAGAAGTCTCGAACAGGGAAGCATTAACAATAGTGTTCCCAATTAACTGTCTCCCTGCCTTCCAGCACCAGTAATTCATATGAATTTATGCTTGATTCATACTTTTTACAACAATTTTCTTTATATAGTACAAACATATTTAAATAACTTGACAAATCCCAGATTTCTTTTTTAAGAGTGAAGGAAAAAATTTGGTTCACAGTCCAATGCTTTATAACAATAAAAACAATGTTATGGGGTCACTTGCAAACAATAACAAAAATCAGCACATATAAGCTTTGATAATGAAGCGAGAGACTTTAAAGTGGGAATTACGTATTTGATAGTCAATTTCCAGGAATCACTTCAATGATTCCTCAGGAAACCAATACAGATTAAGTGTCCACTTTACAGATGAGGAAAATTCAGGTTACTGTCATCAATCAGACCCTGTAAAGATGGTGGCCTCAGTATGCCACCAATCCTGCTGCCAGCCTGAAGAATGTCTACACATTGATGATACGTTCTGAGCAGGACCCAAGCTTCCAGAAAGGAAACTGAACACTGGAAACTGGGAAGGGCCAGAATCACTATGGAGCCATAGGGTCAGAGCCAAGATGTCACACCAGGTCTCTTGCTTCAGAGGCAATCATTCTAACACACTAGCTTCTGATCAACTAAGAGTCAAATTATTAATCCATTTAATAACTTGTTAGACTTCTAATAAATTTTAAAGTAGTTACTGATTATATTCTATAAACTGACAGCCCTGATTAATTATATATATATAGCATACAAATTATATATGTAATATATAAAGGATGTGTATAGAATATTGGCTTGGTGAAAAAGTTCATTCGGGTTTAAGAGAAAAATATATATACACGTTATTTTTTCTTCCCTGAAAAGGAAAGGAATCTTCAGTGAAGTGTTTTTGTGTATAAATGCACACATATACATATATATATATGAGATTTTTGAGGGTTTTTTGTTTCTGTGTGTCTATATGTACATATTGGCAAATAAAAAATGGCAGAAAAAGGAAACAATTTCCAAATATTTCTTCATTTAAAGCTGGAAGCAGGAGCAGAGTGACCAAGAGATTATAGACAATCTCCCTTCCCCCATAAACCATTTTTAAGACTTTGAATGAATATTAGGATAGCTGTAGACTTACTACAATAGTTGGAGTTAAACTATTATTTAATAAAATTCAATATTCTAAAAACTAAGATCATGGCATCTTATCCCATCACTTCATGAAAAATGAGTGGGGAAAATTGGAAGCAGTGACAGATTTTATTTTGGGGGGCTCCAAAATCACCATGGACTGTGGCTACAGCCACGAATTTAAAGATGCTTGTTCCATGGAAGGAAAGCTATGACAAAGCTAGACAGCATATTAAAAAGCAGAAACATCACTTTGTCAACAAAGATCCATCTAGTCAAAGCTTTGGTTTTTCCAGTAGTCATGTATGGATGTGAGAGTTGTTCCATAAAGAAAGCTGAACACCAAAGAATTTATTCTTTCAAACTGTGGTGCTGGAGAAGACTCTTGAGTGTCCCTCAGACAGCAAGGATATCAAACCAGTCAATCCTAAAGGAAATCAACCATGAATATTCATTGGAAGGACTGATGCTAAAGCTGAAGCTCCATACGTTGGACACCTGATGCGAAGAGCTGACTCATCAGAAAAGCCCCTGATGCTCGGAGAGATTGAGGGCAGGAGGAGAAGGGAATGATAGAGGATGAGATGGTTGGATGGCATCACAGACTCAAGGTACATGTGTCTGAGCAAACTCCAAGAGATAGTAAAGAACAGGAAAGCTTAGTATGCTACAGTGCATGGGTACAAAGAGTTGGACACGACTTAGCAACTGAACAATGAAAACAAGACCTTGAGGGATAAGGTGTCCAAACTAACATCTTAAATATAAGTATCTTAGAAACATGCCCTTTTTAAGAAAATATTTGATGTCGTTTGTTGGTATAGTCTGAATGTTTGTGTCACACAAAATTTATGTTGCAACCTAATTTTCAAATTGGTATTTGAAGGTAGGGCCTTTGTAAGGTGATTAAGTCAGGAGAATGAAACTTTCATATATGGGATTAAGGCTTTTATAAGAGGCTCCAGGAAGTTCCCTCACATCTTCTGCCTTTTGAGTACAAAGTGAAAAAAAGACTGTCTATAAACCAGAAGTAGGCCCTCATCATGCACCAAATTTGCCAGCATTTTGATCTTGGTTCTCTCCAAGCCTCCAGAGCTGTGAAAAATAAATTTATGTTGTTATAGACTACCCACTGAAATGTTCTAGCAGCTCAAATGGTCTAAGATACTTGCCCATCATCTATTAATCTGCCATTTAATTTAGCTTTATTAATGGATTATTATGACATTTTCTGTTGCAATAAGTAAAAAGTCCCATTGGCTTTGCCTTGCTGCTGCTGTGCTTAGTTGCTGAGTTGTATCATACTCTTTGGGACCCCATGAACTGTGGCCCGCCAGAGACCTCCGTCCATGGGGATTCTCCAGGTAAGAATACTGGAGTGGGTTGCCATGACCTCCTTCAGGGGATTTTCCCAACCCTGGGATCAAACCCAGGTCTCTGACATTGCAGGTGGATTTTTTTTTACTCTCTGAGCCACAAGGGAAGCTCAATGAATATAATTCTACCCCAAGGTAGAAAGTTCTGTAGTATCTGAAATAATTCTACAGACAATATAAATTTTCACAATATTATAGTTTAAATCTATAAATATTTTGAAAAATAACAAGAGAAGATTTTATTTTTTAAGTGGCAGAATAAAACATTCAATCTGACTCTCTTAGCAAATTAATATCTACTTTGTGCCAACCAAGCAGCATATTGGATAAGGCACAGAAGTGACTCCCCACCCCAGTACAAAGATGGTCATGTCCTAATCCCCAGAACCTGGGAATGCACTAGGCTTCATGGCAAGAAAGAATTAAATTAGCTGATGAAATTATGATGGCTAATCACCAGACATTCACATAGGGAGATTATCCTGGGTTATTCACGTGAATCCAACGTAATCACAGGGCCCTTAAGGTGGAAAAGGAGGCAGAAGCATGTTACAGTGATGCAGTGTGAGAAAGACTCAAGGTGCTATTGCTAAATTTCAGAATGAAAGTGAGCCACAAGTCAAAGAATGAGGGTGATTGTTAACACCTGGAAAAGAGAATAGATTATCCTTGAGAATCTTTAGAAAGGAACACAGCCCTAACAACAACTTGATTTTTGCCCAGTGAGACTCATTTCAGATTTAAGTCTCCAAGGACTTAAGATCATACATTTGCATTGATTTGAGCTGCTAAGTTTGTGGCAACTTTTAACAACAGCAATAGAAATCTATTTACTGAGTGATGTTTATCTATTGCATGATATTGCTGTTGAGTATGTATTCTTTGGCTAAAGACAGAGCAATTTAGTGTGAAGTAGAAATCTTATAGAAATATCAATTTATACTTTTTGCTTTATATTTCTAGTATCTAAATTTTGGTGATGGCCTTTTTGCCACATGGATAGGAATGAAGCACAACCCATTTTTATATAAATAGCTGTCTGTATATGTGTATGTATATGTATATATACATATACTTTTTAGAAATCTCAAATGATATTGGATTATAGATTTTCATAATTCTCAATGGAGAAGAATCTGAGCAAACTTTGGGGGATAGTGAAGGACAAGTAAAACAAGCAGGTTGTAGTCCATGGGATCACAAAGCATAGGACATGCATTAGCAACTGAACATAAACAACAGCAACATTTTGGAATTCCTATTCCATCAACTTCAACCAAATATACAATCATCTTTTAGGATAGATCATTTTGTTTTCTTTTGTTTTTTAACAGGGTACCTAATGACATTTTAAAACTACCACACAGACAAAACTTTACAGGAATTTGTCCATATTTAAATCTTGTCCAGCTCACCACCCCCTACCCCGCTCTCAGCCCTTTCTGAGTTCAGCAAAGATGACCCTTTAGCATGGAACATTGAACTTGGCAATACATAATCAAACCTAGTATCTCTTCTTAGAAGTTGTATTCAATGCTATAACTTTGGTGACTAGTATAGTGCCTACCATGTGATTTTGTCTCTAAAATTTTTATGGACTAAATAAGTAGAGATACCCAGTACTGAAAGCACTGAAGTACGGTGTTGAGGCATGTTTTGTAAGGGTACCACCAGAATGCTAATGCCTATCTATCTGTTCCTTGGTTGTCTACACTCATTTCAGAAGCACTCAAGCCTATGCAAATTTTTTTTATTTTCATATTTTCCTGATATAAACACTGCTAAGATAAGTTCTCAGTGTCTCAAAAGGTCTGTGAAATAGCTCTTTCAGTTTTCACTGATCCTTTTCTGAGCATCCTCACCTAAAACACATCCATGAATCCGTTCAATGTCTGGGATGATATTGTGCTATACTCACAACCACTTCCTCTCTAAGTTAATTTTACTCTTTTTCTAAAAGACAATTCTTTCAGTTTCTCATCTTAGTGGACTTATTCCATTAGTTCTATAAAATAAAACAGTGCAGAGAAAATTCAAATTATAAACAGCTTGTGTGCATACTAAGTCACTTCAGTCATTTCCCTTTCTTACCCTACAGACTGGCCTGCAGCCCACCAGACTCCTTTGTGCATGGAATTTCTCCAGGCAAAGATACTAGAGTAGATTGCTGTCCCCTCCTCTAGGGTATCTCCCAGACTTAGGTATCAAACCTGGGTCTCTTGCTTTGGCAGTGAGGTTCTATAACCTAGTGCCAACTTGTACAAACTAATATCTCCATTTCTTTACTTTTGAATGTACTCATTATTTCCATAAGTAACCTTTAAAAATATGTGTGTTGTAAAAAGCCTTTAGCACAGAAACTGATACAAAGTAGATACTTAATAAATCTTAACTTCTCTGCCCCTTTCTATGAAAAACTATGAAATATTTTCCTACAGGAAAAAGCTGTTTAATGTGAAAATGTAATATTTTTACTATTTAAAGCCATATGCCTAATAAAACAGCTATTTAACATGATTTTTATAACAGATATGTAGTTAATATATAATGAAAAGTGTTGGAGAGCAGTGGAAGAATATCAGCACATAATATTCTGAGCTTTTTTACTCCAATTTGAGAGATTATCTTTAATGCTAGTTCTCTACTAAAGTTGGTGCAATTAACAGCTAGATTTAGCTCTAAATTACAATCACATATTTACATTTGATGCTAACAATTAAATTACTCAAAATTTCTCTAATCCGTGTTTAAACTATTTCTCCAAGAAAAAGATAATACAATTTGATTGAGGGTTTGATCTTGTTTTGAACCACTTTTTACTGAAGTATAGTTAATTTACAATTGTATTCATTTTAGGTCGGAGAAGGCAATGGCACCCCACTCCAGTACCTTGCCTGGAAAGTCCCATGGACTGAGGAGCCTGGTAGGCTGCAGTCCATGGGGTCACTAAGAGTTGGACACGACTGAGCGACTTCACTTTCACTTTCATGCATTGGAGAAGGTATGGCAACCCACTCCAGTGTTCTTGCCTGGAGAATCCCAGGGACAGGGGAGCCTGGTTGGCTGCCGTCTATGGGGTCACACAGAGTTGGACATGACTGAAGCGACTTAGCAGCAGCAGCAGCATTCATTTTAGGTACACAGGAAAGTGATTGATATATTATCTATTTATCTATCTATGTATCATCTTCTTTTTCAGATGTTTTTGATTATAGATTATTACAAGATATTGAATATATTTCCCTGTGCTATACAGTAGATCCTTAATCTTTATCTATTTTATACTTATCTATTATACTTTATCTATTTTATACCTTATCTTTATTTTATTTTTTGTATATGTTAATCCCCAAACCCTAATTTCTCTCCCCTTCCACCTCCCTAGCCTCTTTGGTAATTGTAAGTTTGTTTTCTAAGAGTCTATTTCTGTTTGTCTATATCAAAGTCTACTATCAGTTCGTGGTTATCAGTTTTTAGATTCTCCATATAAATGATATCATATGTTCAGTAACAGCATTATTTCATTCTCTTTTGTGGCTGAGTAATATTTTACTCTATGTACCGCATCTTCTTTATCCATTCATCTGTTGATGGACATTTAGTTTGCTTCCATGGCTTGGCTATTATAAATAGTGCTACTATGAACACTGAGGTGCATATATCTTTCCAAATTAGAGTTTTCTCCAGATATATGACCAGAAGTGATATTGAAGGATCATATGGTAATTCTATTTTTAGTTTTTTAAGGAACCTAAATACAGTTCTCCATAGTGGCTGCACCAGTTTGCATTTCTGCCAACAGTGTACCAGAGTTCCTTTTTCTCCACACTCTCTCTAGCATTTATTATTTATAGACATTTTAATAATGTCCACTCTGACTGGTGTGAGGTGATACCTCATTGTAGGTTTGATTTGCATTTCTTTAATAATGATCAGCAATAGTGAGCATCTTCATATAAGCTTTTGGCCATGAAATGCCTATTTGGATTTTCTGTGCATTAAATTTTTTTTTTAATATTAAGCTGTATCTGCTTGTATATTCTTGAAATAAATCTCTTTTAGATATTTTATTGGCAGACATCTTTCTCCCAGTCCAAAGGGTGTCTTTTGATTTCGTTTGTGGTCTACTTTGCTTGCTGTGCTTAGTCGCTCAATTGAATCTGACTCTTGGTGACCCCGTGGACTGTAGCCCACCAGGCTCCTCTGTCCATGGGGATTATCCAGGCAAGAATACTGGAGTGGGTTGCCATGCCCTCCTCCAGGGGATCTTCCCAACCCAGGGATCGAACCCAGGTGTCCCTCATTGCAGGTAGATTCTTTACCATCTAAGCTACCAGGTAGTTGCCACATTTCTATAGTGTTATTTTTATTTCTAGGATACAGATCCAAAAGTTTTTTTTTTTTTTCTGTGATTTATGTCAAAGTGTGTTCTATGTTTTCTGAGAGCTCCGTTCTTCTTTCTCAATATTATTTTGGCTATTTAGGGTCTTTTAGGTTTCCATATAGCAGAAGGCGATGGCACCCCACTCCAGTACTCTTGCCTGGAAAATCCCATGGGCGGAGGAGCATGGTAGGCTGCAGTCCATGGGGTCGCCAAGAGTTGGACACGACTGAGCAACTTCACTTTCACTTTCCACTTTAATGCATTGGAGAAGGAAATGGCAACCCACTCCAGTGTTCTTGCCTGGAGAATCCCAGGGATGGGGGAGCCTGGTGGGTTGCTGTCTGTGGGGTGGCGCAGAGTTGGACATGACTGAAGTGACTTAGCAACAGCAGCAGGTTTCCATATAAATAATTTTAAAAAATATATATTTCTAATTCTATGAAAAATGCCTTCGGTGATTTGATAAGGGTTATATTGAATCTGTAGATTGCCCTGAGTAATATGGTCATTTTAACAATACTGATTCTTCCAAGATAAGAGCACAATACATTTTCCATTTGTTTTCGTTGTCCTCAATTCCTTTCATTAGTGTGTTAAATTTTCAAGTATAATTTTTTAGATTGTTAGTTAGATTTATTTCTAGGTGTTTTATTCTTTTTGATGTCATTGTAAATAAGGCTGATTTCTAATTTCTTTCTTATGGTTGGAGTTAGTATATAGAAATGCATCTGAAGCTTAATGAATTCATTGATGAGTTCTAATTGTTTTTGTTTTGTTTTGTTTTCGTTTTGGTCGCATCTGTAGGATTTTCTATGTATAGTATCATGTCATCTGAAAACAGTGACAGATACTTCTTCCTTTCTAATTTGAACACATTTAATTTCTTTTTAAGTCAAAAGTATTATGATTTTGAAGAAGTAAACCCAAAATATAAAAATATATAAAGGAGACTTTAATTTCAAACAATTACTTCTGTAGTTTGTTATTTCACTTTAAGGAAACCCTTGCAGTTAAAAAGATGTTGCCCTAAAATTGATAACCTATACATTATAAACATCAAAATTTAGTGTGTGGAAAGTAAGATTGTAATTTTTCCAGTGTTTTAATAAAACTTAAATCTGTTTCAAAAGATGCTTAATATTAATCATGACAGAACAAGTAGTAAATTTTCTGTGAGGAAAGGGACACCACCTTCAATAAGTAATCACATTTATTATCATCACTAACAGGAAAATCAACACTATGTGCATCTGGATGTGATACCCTGAGAAATACCCCAAATTCATAACCTAAATCTTGTTTTTCAGTCAGAAAGTCATGTCCAACTCTTTGTGGCCCCATGACCTGCAGCAAGCCAGGTTCTCTGCCTCTTATTATCTTTTGGAGTTTGTTCAAGCTCTTGTCCATTGGATTAGTGATGCCATGCAACCACCTCATTCTCTGTTGCCCCCTTCTCCTCCTGTCCTTAATATTTCCAAGCATTGGGGTATTTTTCAGTGAGTTGGCTCTTTGTATCAGGTGGCCAAGTATTGGAGCTTCAGCACCATCAGACCTTCCAGTGAACATTTAGCGTTAATTTCCTTTATGATGGACTGGTTTAATCTCCTTGCTCTCCAAGGGACTCTCAAGGGTCTTCTCTAGCATTCTCCTAGCACCACAGTTCAAAAGCATTAGTTCTTCAGCACTCAGCCTTCTTTATGATCCAACTCACAACCATACATGACTACTTGAAAAACCATAGCTTATACTAGATGGACCTTTGTCATTGAAGTGATGTCTCTGCTTTTTAATATGCTGTTTAGATATAGCTTTGTCTAAAGCTATGACATAGTTTGTCATAGCTTTTCTTCCAAGGAGCAAGCATCTTTTAATTTCATGGCTACAGTCACCATCTGCAGTAATTTTGGAGCCTAAGAAAATAAAATCTGTTGCTGTTTCCACTTTTTCTGCATTTATTTGCCATGAAGTGATGGGACCAGATGCCATGATCTTAGTTTTTGAATGTTGAATTTTAAGCCAACTTTTGTACTTCTCCTTCCTTCACTCTTATCAAGAAGCACTTTAGTTGTTTTTCACTTTTTGCCATTAAATCTTGCACATTTCAGGTTGTTGATATTTTTCCTAGAAATCAAATTCTGGCTTGTGATCATCCAGCCTCATGTTTTGCATGATGTATTTGGCATATAAGTCAAATAAGCAGGGTGACAACATACAGCCTTTACATATTCCTTTATCATTTTTGAACCAGTCCTTTGTTCCATGTCTGGTTCTAACTGCTGTTTCTTGTGTTGAATACAGCCTTCTCAGGAGGCAGGTAAGGTAGTCTGATTGCCATCTCTAAGAATTTTCCAAAGTTTATTGTGATCCATACAGTCAAAGGCTTTAGCATATTCAATGAAGCAGAAGTAGATTTTTTTTTTTTTTTTTTGGAATTCCCTTGTTTTTCCTATGATCCAGGGAGTGTGAGCACTTTGATCTCTGGTTTCTCTGTCTTTTCTAAATCCAGCTTGTATTCTGGAATTTCTCATTTCACATTCTGCTGAAGCCTAGCTTGAAGGATTTTGAGCATAATACGCTAGCATGTAAAATGTGTGCATTAGTACGGTAATTGGTACATTCTTTCACATTACTTTTCTTTGGAATTGGAATGAAAACTGGTCATTTCCAGTCCTGAGGCCACTACTGAGTTTTCCAAATTTGCTGACATATTGAGTGGAGCATCATCTTTTAGAATTTGAAATAGCTTAGCTGGAATTCCATTACCTCCACTCACTTTGCTCCTTGTTAAGTTTCCTAAGGCCCACTTGACTTCTCACTCTAGGGTGTCTGGCTCTAGGTGAGACATATCATCATGGTTACCTGGGTCATTAGGACTTTTTGTATTGTTCTTCTGTGTATTCTTGACATCTCTTCTTAAACTCTTCTGCTTCGATTCAGTTCAGTTCAGTTCAGTCGCTCAGTCGTGTCCGACTCTTTGCGACCCCATGAATCGCAGCACGCCAGGCCCCCCTGTCCATCACCAACTCCCGGAGTTCACTCAGACTCGCATCCATCGAGTCAGTGATGCCATCCAGCCATCTCATTCTTGGTCGTCCCCTTCTTCTCCTGTCCCCAACCTCTCCCAGCATCAAAGTCTTTTCCAATGAGTCAACCCTTCTCATGAGGTGGCCAAAGTACTGGAGTTTCAGCTTTAGCATCATTCCTTCCAATGAAATCCCAGGGCTGATCTCCTTCAGAATGGACTGGTTGGATCTCCTTGCAGTCCAAGGGACTCTTAGGTCCTTGTTTTTTCTGTCTTTTATTGTCCCCATCTTTGCATGAAATATTCCTTTTGTATCTCCAATTTTCTTGAAGAGACCTCTCTCTAGTCCTTCCCATTCTATTGTTTTCCAAGGCTTTCTTATCTCTCCTTGCTGTTCTCTGGAACTCTGTATTCAGTTGGGAACACTTTCCCTTTCTCCTTTGAGGAAATATTATATACCTAAATTGAGTGTCATTCTATGAAAAACTTCCTGCATTCTTCAAAATTGTAAAGGTCAGGACTGTTGAAGCACAACTGAGCAACTTTTCCAGAGTAAAACAATCCAGAGACATGTCAACTAAATGCACTCTGAGGTGCAGAAAATCTTATCTTACATTAGGAAAAAAAAAAAAATCTCTCAATTGTGTTATTTTTGACAAGCTAATGATATTAATTTTTTTTACTTTATTTTTTTAATTATGAAAATATGATAACACATCTACAGGAGACTTTGAAAACACCAAACAAGTTTTCATATAGTTCCACTATATACTACTATTATATTTTAAATAGATAAATTAATTTTTTTTAAATTGGAATTTCAATATCAAACTTTCAAAAATTAATAAATTTAATATATAGAGAAGTAGAAGGACATAGTAGATCTGAAAAGCACTGTGAACCAATTTAGCATAATTAAGATTTATTTTTCACACAACGGTAGGATACAAATTCTATTCAAGTTTCCAATAGATTGTAAACTGGGAGACATTGGGACATATCCAGGGATATAAAGCAGGGTGCAAAAATTTCATGGCCTAAAGATATTGAAATCATAAAGAGTCTGTTCTCTTATCATTGTAGAGATATGCTAGAAATCAATATCAGAAGATATTTGAAAATAACCCATATATTTTCAAGTGCAGTGTGACATTTACCAAGAGAGATCGTCAATTTAGCCATCAAAAGCCTCAATCAAGTTAGATTGGGAGAAAAAAGCATTTAAATAAAAAATTAGTATCAAATAAGTAGAGATATCTTAGCCAAATTCCCATATATTTGAAAATTAAACATCCACTTCTAGATGATGGCTATATGTGAGAAGCCCTAGTAAAGAAAATTAGAAAATATTTGTAACAGAATAAAAATGAAAAGCTAATTTATCAGAATTTGCTGCATGCAGTTGAAGCTACTCAGCACAATGTAGAGTCTTGACAAAGTTACAAAAACAAATAATAGAAACTAGCATAAATTTTTGTGAAATTTAAAGCAAATTTGTACTTTAATAATAGTGTATCACTTTTTGATTTCCTATTTTTGTTTTTTCTAACAATACAGTATTTGTTAATATTCTTAGAATTAAATTAGAAGTTTCAAGCCTCATTTGATTTTTTTTACAATTACAAAGATAATAAATTTTTTAGAATTTTAGCAGTAATACTAGATGCCAAAATACATGGAATAATATAAAAGTTTTGAGTGAACATAAATTAGAAATCTAGCATTCTATGTCTATTAAGTCAAACAAGTGAAATCAAAATGTCATACTTTTTTTAGCTAGACAAAAGTTTGTGAATTTTCAGAAATATATATTATACATACTATATATATATGTATAATATACATATACACATAGGTATGCCAAACTTTTCTTTTGTGCTTGATAAAAACTTGAGAAAGAATAACCACAAAAAAAGAGACAGAAAAATTGGAAAACACAAAATAAATGAAATAGAAACACTGAATATGAAATAGAAAAAAATAAACTAGGCAAAAATGAAAGATCATCATATAATCCAATTGTTTTTAGGCAAGGTTGCTCATCAGAAATACATCTGGAGCTTTGGATAAGAAAAGCAATACCTGGCCATTTGTAATTTTCAAAAATTTCCAAGATATTTCAGTTATGCATATAGATTTAAAAAAGTGATTATAAATTTTCTATTAAAAGGTAGTTTTAGTGATATAGAATTCTATTATTTTCTGTTGACCAATCAAGATACAATGGTATTAATTGAAAAATAGTTACATAATAACTATAGTAAAAGGTGTTTATCAGTTTTCACAATCAAAAGCCAGATAAAAAATAAAATATAATTACAATTGCCAATGATAATTGAATCATGATTAGCCTAGCAATACAAAATAATTGCATACAGCTTGAGCTAGGGCAAGCAAAGTGATGTGATAAGTGGAAATGCATACATGGTGCATGCTTTCATCCCCCCAGCCAGTCTATGTCTTTTGGTTGGTGCATTTAATCCACTTAGAGTTAAGGGCTTCTGAGATGGTGCTAGCGGTAAAGAACCCATCTGGAGAGGTAGTTCAGTTCAGTTCAGTCACTCAGTTGTGTCTGACTCCTTGCGAACCCATGGACTGCAATATCTCAGGCCTCCCTGTCCATTACCAACTCCTAGAGTTTACTCAAACTCATGTCCATTGAGTGGGTGATGCTATCCAACCATCTCATCCTCTTTCATCCCCTTCTTCTGCCACCTTCAGTCTTTCCCAGCATCAGGGTCTTTTCAAATGAGTCAGTTCTCCACATCAGGTGGCCAAACTATTGGAGTTTCAGCTTCTGCATCAGTCCTTCCAATGAATATTCAGGACTGATTTCCTTTAGGATGGACTGGTTCAATCTCCTTGCAGTCCAAGGGACTCTCAAGAGTCTTCTCCAACACCACAGTTCAAAACCATTGATTCTTTGCTGCTCAGCTTTCTGTATAGTCCAACTTTTGCATCCATCCATGACTACTGAAAAAACCATAACCTTGACTAGACGGACTTTTATTTGCAAAGTAATGTCTCTGATTTTTAATTTGCTGTCTAGGTTGGTCATAACTCTTCCAAAGAGCAAGCATTTTTTAATTTAATGTCTGCCATCAACATCTGCAGGGATTTTGGAGTCTCCCAAAATAAAGTCTGTCACTGTTTCCACTGTTTACTCATCTATTTGCCATGAAGTGATGGGACCAGATGCCATGATCTTAGTTTTCTGAGTGTTGAATTTTAAACCAACTTTTTCACTCTCCTCTTTCATTTTCACCAAGAGACTCTTTAGCTATTCTTCACTTTCTGCCATAAGTGTGGTGTCATCTGCATATCTGAGGTTGTTGATATTTCTCCCGGCAGTCAAGAGACCCAGATTTGATCCCTGGGTCAGGAAGATCCCTCGAGTAGTCTTTTCATTTCTTGTGTTTCCTACTTAGAGAAGTTCCTTTAGTATTTATTGTAAAGCTAATTTAGAGAAGCTGAATTCTCTCTTGTTTGGAAAGTGTTTGATTTCTCTCCCAAATCTGAATGAGAGTCTTGCAGGGAAGAGTATTCTTAGTTGTAGGTTTTTCTTTTTCATCATTTTAAATATATTATGCCATTCCCTTCTGGCTTGTGGAGTTTCTGTTGATAAATTTGCTGGTAATTTTATGGGATTCCCTTGTATGATATTTGTTATGTTATGTATTCCCTTGTCACTTTTAACATTTCATCTTTGTCTTTAACTTTCATCATCTTGATTACTATGTGTCTCAGTGTGTTCTTCCTATGGTTTGTCCTACTGGAGACTCTGCACTTCCTGGACTTGGTTGACTATTTCCTTTCCCACGTTAGGGAAGTTTTTAGCCATTATTTCTTCAAATATTTAATCAGATCCTTTATTTTTCTCTTCTCCTTATGGGACCCTTTAATGTGAATATTGGTGTGTTTAATGTTGTCCCAGATGTCTTTTAGTCTGTTTTCATCCATTTCTCATTCCTTTTTTTTTTTTTCTAGATTTTGTTCTGCAGCAGTGATTTCCACCATTCTGTCCTCCAGATAGCATCTGTTTTTCTACATCAGTTATTCTGCTGTTGATTCTTTCTAGCATATTGTTCATCTCTGTTTCTTTGTTCTTTAATTCTCATGTCTTACATCTTCTCAGTCTTTGGCTCCATTCTTTTCTGAGATCCTGGATCATCTTTACCATCATTATTCTGAAATTGTTTTTCTGGAAGGTTGCCTATATCCACTTCATTTTTAGTTGTTTTTCTGGGGTTTTATCTTGTCTCTTCATCTGGGGGCAAAATCCTCTGCCTTTGCATACTGGTTAACTTTCTGTGATGTGGTTTTAGTTCTAGCCCTGTGGACAGTGATTGTTTTTGCTTCTTCTGTCTTTCCTTTGGTGGATGAGGGCTAAAGTCTTGTGTAAGGTACTTGATGTGAGGGACTGGTGATAAGAAAAACTGGGTCTTGCTCTGGTGGGCAGAGCTGTGCTCAGTAAAGCTTTAATCCAATTATCCCTGATAGTTGTTTGGACTTCGGTGACCCGGCTTGGGATCTATGGGCAGTATGATGGGGTTAATGGAGACTTCCAAGAAGATCTTATGCCAAGGGGTCCCTTCCAGGACTGCTGCTACCAGTGCCCCTATCCCCACAGAAAGCCACTGCTGACCCACACCTCACAGAATATCATCCAACACCAGCCAGTAGGCCTTGTTCAGTCTCCTATGGGGTCACTGCTCCTTTCCCCTGGGTCTTGGCCTACACAAAAATATTTTTGTACTCTCCAAGAGTGGAGTTTCTGTTAGTCTGAGTCCTATGGAAGCCCTGTAATCATATCTCATTGACCTTCAAAGTTAGATTCTTTGGGGATTCCTAGTTCTTTTGCTGGATCCACAGACTAGGAAGCCTGAGATGAGGTTTAGAACCTCACGACAATGAGAGAGCTTCTTTAATATTATTGTATTCCACATTGTGGGTTGCTCTCCATGTAGGTATAGGATTTGATTTTATCATATTTTCACCCCTCCTACCATCTCGTGGCTTCTTCTTTGTCTTTGGACATTGGGCATCTCTTTTTGTTGAGTTCCAGTGTCCTCCCATTAATGGTCGTTCAACAGCTAGTTGCAGTTTTGGAGCTCTCACAGGAGAAGATGAGCACAGGTCTTTCCATTCTGTCATCTTGAATCACAAACATCTAAACTTGAATATGGAGTAAAATTTAGGTATTGCATAGTATCAATATGATATCTCTTAATTTTGAAAATTTTAATAATCATGAAAAATTTATCCTTGGTCTTAGAAAATAAACATTAGAGAATTTAGGGATATAGATCACCATATTGCCAACTTAATCAAACAGCATTAAATGAAATGCATGTCATAAGCATACAGACAAATAGTAATAAAGCAACTGCAATAGAATATAAACAATTTGGTGAATTTGGGTATAATTACTATAAGCAAAAGTGTCTGGAAAATGTACATTGAAGTGAAGTGAATTCGCTCAGTCGTGTCCGACTCTTTGCGACCCCATGGACTGTAGCCTACCAGGCTCCTCTGTCCATGGGATTTTCCAGGCAATAGTACTGGAGTGGATTGCCATTTCCTCCTCCAGGGGATCTCCCGACCCAGGGATTGAACCCCGGTCTCCCTCATTGTAGACAGACGCTTTACTGTCTGAGCCACCAGGGAAGTCTGAAAATGTACATTATTTACCCTTATATAAGTATATATCTATTTCAAATCTCGAGAGTATTTTAAATATTTGACACACTGACCTCATTGTTAGAAAATATATAGTCTGGATAATATGTTCCAGGACTAACTTAAGAATATGCATTATTATTTTATATGTAGATGATATCACAGCAGATGATCATTTTGGTAAAATCATTATTGTTTGTGATCTTTTGGTTCTTTTCCTCATTTTAATGATTAACTGACTAGGTCTTTTAGAACAGTTCTGAATCAAGCTGAATTCAAACCAGATGTTTTGAGTGTGTAATTTCACTCCAAAATTTTTGAGATGCACTGTAGAGAATGTCTAAGATATAATGATCAGGAAAAATTTCCCATATAAAATTGGACAGTCCCAGATCAGCCTCTGAGTTAAATGTTTTTTTTTTTTTTTCAAACTGTTCCATAGTGGAAGTTTGGTTAAAAGATTTGGCACAGTGCTCCTCAGTTTAATTTTAAGCCTGACAGAAATGCTGGCCTCGGTGTGTGTATGTGTGTAATTTAGTTGCTTTGCTACTGGAAGTCTATGGAAGATTAATGAATGGTGAGGCTCGGTGGCAGTTGTGAGGGGATGCAGGATAGAGAAAACCAGTCACCATCTGTTCAGAATGTCTTTTGTAGTGCTTTTAAGGAAAACAGTTATCAGCAGGAGACAAAGGCAAACAATGGCTTTAAATATTAATGTTTCTGTTGTTGCAAATAAATATTGCAATTGTACTTCTATTATCTCAACAAATAAATATGCTTATATCATGTTGTGACCAACTATATATCAAATCAATTCTCCAGAAAACAAGAAAATTAGTAAGAATATTGTATCCTTAGCAATATTTACTCTCAATTAGGATCTTTGGAGCTTGTCTTTGAGATAGATATATATAGAGAGATAAGCTCTGTAAATCACCTTTAACTTAAAGTTAACCTTTTCCTTTAGAATCAGATTCATTATTCCACTCTTGCTTTAAATCTATTCAAAACTGGCCATTTATAACTGAAATGGTATCAGTTATTTATGCTCACTCAGAAAACTCTAGGCTTATGACTTTTCAAACTTGAATTGAACACAAAACGCCTAGGTGGTCTTTTTCAAATGCAGATATTGATTCAGTAAGCCAGGACTTGAACCTAACTCTCAGATGATGGCAGTGCTGTTGGTCTGCTCTGATTATAAGGATAGAAATATATCTTTATGATTTTTTTCATCATTAAGAATGGCAGAAGAGTCATTTATAAAATGTTAAAAATACACTGCCTTAATATTGGTGTCTACTTGGCTAAGGTTTTGCAAACGTTCCCACTCATCCAGCCACAAATAATAAAGCAACAATAGTATAGAAGTAGTATTAAAAGAAAAATAAGCCCTTTAATAGAGTATTGGATGTCATTAGAACTAGTATTGAAACAGCATTGGGTCTTTCATCAACAGATTTGGTTACATCAGAAAATCATAAAAGATGTGCGAAACAACCTAAGCATTTTCTTTTAATTAAAAAGACATAAATGTTAATCTTTTTGTCCCCTTTGACCTAAGACCAAACTATTTTATTTTTGTATAATTTTGCCAATTTTATATCCCTGTCATCTTTCAGGTATAAAATGTACCCATGATTCATGACCTTGGATTTTCAGTTTCCATTTCTTTCATGTGGATCAATAACTTAAGTAAAGCTACAGGGCAGTATAATTAGAAGATTTATAGTAACTTCCAGTTTTTCACAATTAGCTTGTTTACACCTAGCTCAAGTGGTTCAGAGGGTAAAGAATCTGCCTGCAAAGCAAGAGACCTGGGTTTGATGCCTGGTTAGGCAAGATTCCCTGATGAAAGAAAGTATTGTTATTAATCCAATTTAATTGGGTTAATTAAATTAATTAATCCAATAGTCAGCATAATTTCCATAAAAACAATAAAAATGCTTATTCTCTTACATATTGTTTTTATTTACATAATGTTTAATTATGTTATAGCTTCAAGGACAAATGCAATGAAAATATTGAACTCATTACCAACATTGGTAGTAAGGTCATGTGTGTAAACTAGGGAGGAACGAACTAGACAAAAAAGGTCCATTGTGCTATTAGTATCCATGAGTTTGATTCACAAAGAATACTGAGAATGATAATAAATCTGGGAAATGGAGCATGATTAAGAAAGCTTTTAATTTTAAAGAGAATTCAATGCACCTGCAACATTTAAAAAATAAGGAATTTGACATAACCTCCAGTAAATATCTCATAATCTCTTCTGATACTTTCTGGTTCTTTTGTATCAATTTATTTGATTGATCTTTCCTCCTCACATTGAGTCATATTTTCTTCTCTATCATTCTCTCACCATTTCTAGTTTTTTGTTTTTTTTTTTTTTTGTATCTGTAACCTTAAATAGATCCTCCTTTTTTCTTCCTCAATTTTATCTCTAATTTTTCTACTTTTTTCCTCTTTTTTTTTTTTTTCTATTTTTTGGCCATGCCGTGTGGCATGCAGGATTTTAGTTGCCTGACCAAGGATTGAACCCATGTCCCCTGCAGTGGAAACATGGTATCCTAAGCCCTGAAACTGAATGCCAGGAAGTTCCCAATTTTCCTGCTTCTGAATCACAAAATATCTGAGGAGAAAATGGCAAAAATGAATTGGTGCAGTCTAAAATTATTTCCTTGGTAATAAGTTGACTTTATGTCTTGCAAATATTTGTTAAAATTGTTATTTTCCTGATTAGTCAATTGTGAACCAAGATAGTAACAGATTAATCTTTTGAGACACTTGATTTGCAACAGAATTTGTTATTTACTGCTAGAGAATAGGATATAGGATAAGGATCATTTAAATGATACCTGGGACCAAAATTCCTTCAAAGAACATTTTTATCTTAGAAGGCAATGGAACCCCACTCCAGTACTCTTGCCTGGAAAATCCCATGGATGGAGGAGCCTGGTAGACTGCAGTCCATGGGGTCTCTAAGAATCGGACACGACTAACCGACTTCACTTTCACTTTTCACTTTCATGCATTGGAGAAGGAAATGGCAACCCATTCCAGTATTCTTGCCTGGAGAATCCCAGGGAAGGAGCCTGGTGGGCTGCCATCTATGGGGTCACACAGAGTCAGACACGACTGAAGCCACTTAGCAGCAGCAGCAGCAGTAATATAACTTAAGTACCACCAGTTGATGAATCATGAAATATGAGAAAAATATAACTAAGTTTTCCACTCTTTCTTCTTTACAAAACTTGTGATTCACAATTCTTAACGATTTGCATCAGGAAAAGTAAACAGAGCAAATTTTTTAAAAACTTAAAATATACTATAATCAAAATTTCAATGAAATCATTCTAGCCAAAATTGTCAAAAAGTTGATCATTTAGAAAGAAAATACATTGTCTTATTTAGTTTGATTACTAGTTAT
Organism: Capra hircus; assembly: GCF_001704415.2. Lineage (NCBI taxonomy): Eukaryota > Metazoa > Chordata > Mammalia > Artiodactyla > Bovidae > Capra > Capra hircus. The sequence continues at coordinate 40,682,105 of NC_030819.1, forward strand.
ACAAAAGGCTTGGTTATAGTTTCTGTACCCAGTATTTGCTTCACAATTTTGTAATTTATTTGAAAAAATATAGGGTTGGAATTCTAAAAATACTCATATCAATTCAGTTGTTTATTAACCATCTGACATCAAGTAAATCACTTCATCTCTTTGAAATTTATATTTTACTCTATTTTTCAGTGATTCTAATATGACTTTGAATTTATTATTTTTGGAGCAAAATTTCACAAAATATACAAAGTATATATCAACACATTAAAAATTAATGAGTGGCTTATGTATTATTATATTTAAACATAAATTAAGATGCTAAAGCTGAAACTCCAGTACTTTGACCACCTCATGAGAAGAGTTGACTCATTGGAAAAGACTGATGCTGGGAGGGATTGGGGGCAGGAGGAGAGGGGGACGACCCAGGATGAGATGGCTGGATGGCATCACGGACTCGATGGACATGAGTCTGAGTGAACTCTGGGAGATGGTGATGAACAGGGAGGCCTGGCGTGCTGCAATTCATGGGGTCGCAAAGAGTCGGACACGACTGAGTGACTGAACTGAACTGAACTGAAGATATAAATTAGGATGTGGAAAGCAAATTATTCTAATCTTATCTTTTCCTGGTGAATAACAAGTTATTTTTACAATATTAAATGTTTTATTCAATATCTCTTGGTTAATGATTTGAAGAAATTATGAAAAAGCCTCTTCCAGTCCAGAAATTTAGACATTTGTAGTATTTGTCAGCATATAAATTGTATAAATTTTGCTATTTAGAGCAACCCATGTTCACAGATGTCATATGGAAACACGCACAGACAGAGCCACTGACTTACCAACTTATAAGCCTATAAACAGTAATATTGTACCTTATTCATTGTTGGTTTGATATCTTGAAAGAAATGATACATTATTTACAGGGCACCTATGTTCATGGGAAATAGATGAGGAAACAGTGGAAACAGTGTCAGACTTTATTTTTGGGGGCTCCAAAATCACTGCAGATGGTGACTGCAGCCATGAAATTAAAAGACACTTACTTCTTGGAAGAAAAGTTATGACCAACCTAGATAGCATATTGAAAAGCAGAGACATTACTTCGCCAACTAAGGTCCATCTAGTCAAGGCTATGGTTTTTCCAGTGGTCATGTATGGATGTGAGAGTTGGACTGTGAAGAAGGTTGAGCGCCGAAGAATTGATGTTTTTGAACTGTGGTGTTGGATAAGACTCTTGAGAGTCCTTGGACTGCAAGGAGATCCAACCAGTCCATTCTGAAGGAGATCAGCCCTGGAATTTCTTTGGAAGGAATGATGCTAAAGCTGAAACTCCAGTACTTTGGCCACCTCATGCGAAGAGTTGACTCATTGGAAAAGACTCTGATGATGGGAGGGATTGGGGACAGGAGGAGAAGGGGACGACCCAGGATGAGATGGCTGAATGGCATCACGGACTCGATGGACATGAGTCTGAGTGAACTCCAGGAGTTGATGATGGACAGGGAGGCCTGGCGTGCTGCAATTCATGGGGTCGCAAAGAGTCAGACACGGCTGAGCAACTGAACTGATGTTAACAAAACTGATTCAATGTGATAGTCATACTAATTACTTTATTATTCTGGGTTTTTGGCTCGATTTCTATTTCATGAGGCAAAAATACAGTGAAAATTGGGATTAGTGAAAATGTTCTTGCCTATAAATAAGCTTTGAATGTAAATATATAAAGCAAATTATATAAAAAATCTCTGTCTACCCTGAGAGTTATTGTCCTCAAATATAGATACAACAGTAAGTTAAAGAAACTAACCAAAATTTCTTCCAAGGTTTAATTTAATTTCTTTAGGAATTTTGTATATCGTTTGTTATGTAAATACCACTAATTGAGATACAGAACTTCAACTGAAATCTAAGCATGGGAGATAAGAAAGAGCAGTTATAGTCTTTCTTACCTTAACTTTCCACTACAAACTTTATTGCATAACAGTTGGCCAAAATGCATACAAAATTTCTAAAAATATAAGCCAGCAGTTGGTGTCAACAAACAGCTTAGCTAGCTCATGCTGTTTAAGCTCATAATACAAAAGTACTGGGATAAGCAAAACTGATTTCTGGCACTCTCCTGTCCCTTACAAAGATCAAGTCATCTTGGTGTACCCCTAAGAAGGCTATGAAGACTATTTACCCAAGTCACTCTGCAAGTGGTACTTGCTTAAAAATTTAAAACTGCTTATATTCTTGCTAGGGCTTCCCAGGTGATGCTAGTGGTAAAGAACCCGCTTGCCAATGCAGGAGACTTAAGAGGGCAGATTACATCCCTGGGTTGGGAAGATTCTCTGGAGGAGGACACAGCAACCCATGCCAGTATCCTTGCCTGGAGAATCCAATGGACAGAGGAGGCTGGCGGGATGCAATCCATGGGGTCACACAGAGTCAGACACGACTGAAATGACTTAGCACGCACACAGGTATATTCTTGCTAATTTGCCCCATAATGTTGTTTAGAGAAAAAAGATGCATTTAGTGAGCAGAACTCCCCATCCCCAACTTCCAGGCACGCATACACACACTCTTACCTTCAAAGATCTTCTGTCCTAATGGCTAGACCTAGTGAAAGTGTGTGTGTGTGTGTGTGTGTGTGTGTGTGTGTGTGTGCATGCGTTCTGGGCTCAGTAACGCCTAACTCTTTTGAGACCCCACAGACTGTAGCTCATCAGGCACCTCTGTCCTTGGGATTCTTCAGCTAAGAATACTGGAGTGGGTTGCCATTTCCTCCTCCAGGAGATCTTCCTAACCCAGGGATCGTGCTCGTGTCTCCTTCATCTCCTACCTTGCAGGCATATTATTCTCTGCTGAGATATCTGGAAAGCCCAGAACTGGTCAATATGTTGCCTTATATGGCAAAATGTGACTGAGGTTAGGGACCAGTGATAAAATTAAGCTGAATGACCCAGGTCAACCCAAACTAATCACATGAATCCTTAAAAGTAGACAATTTTACTAGCTGTGGTGGGAGAGAGAGATGACAGCAGAAAGATTTGGCTTCAACCACATGGGGCTTCCCTTGTGGCCCAGATGGTAGAATCTGCCTGCAATATGGGAGAATGAATTCGATCCCTGGGTTGGGAGGTTCCTCTGGAGAAGGGGATGGCAACCCACTCCAGTATTCTTGCCTGGAGAATCCCATGGACATAGGAGTTTGGCGGGCTACAGTCATGAAATCGCAGAGTTGGACATCACTGAGTGACTAACACTTTCACTTTCACACACAGATGCTGATTCTGAGTTGGAGGGGGCTGTGTGTAAAAAAACAGATCTTTCAACAACTGAATGAGCAAGGGACTGGATCCTCCTCTAGAATCTTCAAAAAAGGCAAAAGTATTGCTAATCCCTCAACTTCGACTTGGGTGAATCTATGTTGGAATTCTGATAATACGTTTGTGTGATAGTAAATTAAACATAATAAAATTCAAAACCACATGCTCTGTTTAGCTGCCATATCTCTTTAGCTGAATTTATTTTGTAAGATATTCAGTCTTCTACTGACTTTCTTTTTTTTTTCTTCTTCTTTTTTTTTCCTTTTTTAAAAATTTTTTTTTCTTTTTTTTTGCCACTGCCTTTCATGACCTTAGATATTTCTGAAGATTGCAGGCAGGTTAGAATGCCCTTTCATGTGGGTTTGTCTTAAATGTATACCTGATTAGATTTAGGTTCGTGAATCTGGCAGAATACCATAGAAGTGGTAATGAATATTAGAAAATGTGCCTATAAGAACTTCAAATTAGTTTTGAATAAAGTGAAATATTAATTTCTCATTAAGTAGAACTGAATTTACTTTCATTGGCCCAGGAGAGTAAATAATCTGATATTCAAGAGGGGGAACTGAGGAGAGTACAGTGTTTGGTATCTAACTAGATATTGAAAATTTCAGAAATGCAACTAAATAAGCAATTGGACACATTAATGGATAAAAAAGGTAAATCACTATGTTATACAATTTACAAAAAGGGACACTAGAATAATCTTACAAATATTTATAGATATCATTTGGCTTATGGAGTCTTTTTAAAAGAAACTAGCAATAACTTTTTTTAAAAAAAGCTTGTAATTTGATTTGAAAAACTGATCCAAAACAACAAGTGCAATAGGCAAAAATCCATGAGTACGTAACACTACAGGATGGCATATAGTTTTTTAGGGACAGTGAGCTAAATAATTAGAATAGCCCATCCCGTGCTACCTCTTCATCTTCCTACTAAAACTAGAATGCTAAATATTTTGTTGTTGCTGAGTTACTGAGCCCTGTCCTACTCTTTTGTGACCCTGTGGACTGTTGCCTGGTAGGCTCCTCTCTCCATGGGATTTCCCAGGGGATTTCCCTGATCCAGGGATCCAATCTGCATCTCGTGCATTGGCAGGCAGGGTCATTATTGCTGAACCACCAGGGAAGCCTGTTACTTATCTTACAGATGATCTAAGCTATACACTGGGGTGGAGGTTGTTTGTATGTTAATAACCAGGAAATTACCACCTTCCCGAAAGGCTAGTACTGGAACTTTCAGTGTTAGCTTTATCTTGGCTTGAATCATTATTGCACAGGATATATTACTGAAAGCATAATAGTGCTTTTAAGATGTTAGGCACTGAACTTTAAAAGAAATAGTTTTGAATTCTTTTCAAGGCAGAAAATGTTAACAGTGGAGAAAATGACAGTATGAGGTTTCTGGTGCTCTTTTTGCCTGCAATTTTTAGTTTCCTCTGAAAAACTATTTCAAATTATTAAAAATGAAAAACCTGTTAATATTGCTTTCTGGCTTAATACCCTACTATGACTGCATTGAACAGCTGCTGCTACTGCTAGGTCACTTCAGCTGTGTCCGACTCTGTGTGACCCCATAGACGGCAGGCTACCAGGCTCCCCTGTCCCTGGGATTCTCCAGGCAAGAACACTGGAGTGGGTTGCCAGTTCCTTCTCCAATGCATGAAAGTGAAAAGTGAAAGGGAAGTCGCTCAGCCGTGTCTGACTCTTCGCGACCCCATGGACTGCAGCCTACCAGGCTCCTCTGTCCATGGGATTTTCCAGGCAAGAGTACTGGAGTAGGGTGCCATCATCTTCTCCGTTATTGAACAGAGTAAGACCCAAATCCTCAAAATATGCTTATCTGGATTCCATGTACTCTTGTATTTCCATGTAGCCATTTCTCACACACACTCTTAAAGCCAAACTGCTTACTTCTTTCTCTGTGCATTTTATATAATGTTCTTTCCACTGTAAACAACCCATTTCTTTATCTGGTGAGCAAGGCCCCACAGGGAAAAAAAAACAAAAACAAAAACCCTCCATTCAAATGCCAGCACCTTTGCGAACCCAGTGGCTCAGGCAGAGTTAGATGATCTCTTCTTTGTGACTCCTGTGTCTCTAAAGACATTGTTGTGGTTATGAATATGTGTTTATCCCTTTCATTCGTCTGCCAGTTCCTTAGAAGGTGAGATCATGCCTTGTAACTCCATGCTTCTCTAGCACCAGATATAGCAGGTGTTTTATAAATCATTGATGAAGAATGAATGAGTGAACAAGGAAAAGAAATATTACTGCTGCATTTAATGTAGATAACCAACAAGAATCTACTGTATAGCACAAGGAACTCTGTTCAATATTCTATAATAACTTACATGGGGAAAGAATCTGAAAAAGAATAGACACATGTTTATGTATAACTAACCGAATCACTTTGTGGTATACCTGAAGCTAACATAACATTGTTATTCAACTATATTCCAATATAAAATAAAAATTAAAAAAGAAACATTACTCAGAGTTCAAACAGAACTTGTGTTTTTTAGGGACAGCTAATCTAAATGTCGTTACACAACCACCTTCCCCATGCCAGGTATGAAGAGTAGAATTTGAAAATGCCATTAAGTTCAGTATGGGATCCCTGATGGCTCAGTCAGTTCAGAATCTGCCTGCAATGCAGGAAACCCAGCTTCTATCCGTGAGTCAGGAAGTTCCCTTAGAGAAGAAAATGGGTACCCATTCCAGTATTCTTGCTGGAAAATCTCATGGACAGAGGAGTCTGGTGGGCTACAGTCCATGCGGTCACAAGGAGTCAGACTCTACTGAGCGGCTAAACTACCAAACATAAGGCCTTTACCCTCTATCCTAAACTTTGTCATACCTCTATATCCACAGTTAGGTCCACCCTTTAACAATTGAAGGATGCTTGAGTGATTTTCTTTTCTTATGTATTCTTAAGATCTACCATTTGTAATTTATTCTTTTCTTTCTTGCACATGTATAATATTATTCATCAACTTTTTTATCTAGCACTTAAATGATGTTAAAATTAAAGTAAATAAGTAATATAATTTTGCACAAACCCTAAAGACTTTGAATTCATGTATGCACAATTTGTTAACTTCTGCAGAGTTTGACAGAAATATTTTATTTTCATGTTAACACAGTAGACAGGTACTTGAACAAAAATGACCTTTTCAGATCCTGAGGTCTTTAAATCCTCTACTGTGATTCAGTTTTGCATACTATACCTGCTGAGTTTCTAATGCAAACTATCACAGTGTGTGGTCCCTGCTACTGTAAACATGAATTCTTTCTCATTGTGATTTCATATCTTCAGCACTGATTATAATGATTCTTTGTCATCTCAAACCTGTCAACTTTTTTCTCCAAGGACTGCAATCTTAGCTTAAAAAAAAAATACAGATAGCGATTCACACAGAGTTAAAGATGGGCTAATGCTCTCAAATTAAAAAGACAAAAGGGAAACATATCTCTTTTTTCTCTCAATGACAAAAAAATGTATAATTTTTTTCCTATCATGTAATAAATAAATTCAGTGTTTTAATAATGTAACTGGCATCACTTTTTTTTTCCGTTTTACTGCAGCAATATTCTAGATATAAGCCACTGATAGTTATTCCTCTGTTTAATCCTCCTTAACACATTTCCCTTTTCATAAAAAGTGATAAACTACACAAACACTCAACTGCCTGATTACCCAAATACCTCTGCTAATTTGCCAAGGTTAGCAGAAATGGGGCGTACAGTATATTGTTGGCTATGCATGGCTGAAGGGTGCAGAAACAGCACAAGGCTATATATTTCACACTCCATAAACAAAATGGTGAAACACACACTAGAAAGGTGCAATACTTATCTAATCTAAATTCAGGCAACATCAGTAGCTTTGATCTCTATTAGGTTAAATCACTGTCTCTTCAAGGAATGACCAAATCATTAACCCAACAAACCAGTTGATGAAAACACTCATATATATGAATACTGAGTAAGCAACATTTCTGATGCAGTGAAAAATAACCCCACATAATTGAGCAGAACATGGATGGAAGTCTCTTTAACACTTTATCCCCTCTTTCAGCTATTTGTCCGTGCATACAAAAAAAAATGTATTTAATATCTATGAACAAATGCTAAGCAATGAACAGAGAGCCATTGGAAAAACTAAAATAAAGAACAATTTCTGATCTTGCCAGCTGCATAAACAAATTAATAAAATAGAACATAGTGATCTGTGGTGGCTTCAGCCTGCAGCAGCTTGAAGCAGAATTTTGGTTCCCTGCCAGAGATGTAAAGTCAAGCCATTGCAGCGAGAGTGCTGAATCCTAGCCTCTAGACCACCAGGAAGCAGTGGCCAGTGACATGACCTTGGCATGTCAGTTATGTAGAAATGAATTTTCGCATGGAGAGGGAAAGTAGTGAAACAAGTAAAGTGTTTATTAGGAAGGAAAAGGGTACGTGTGGCTAGACACACGGACGGGCTCAGAGAGAAGGTCGTGCCCTTGTGGAGGTTTGAATCACTTTTGTGGGGACATTTCTTCCAGGTTTCCCTTGGCCAGTCAGTATGATTTGCCTGGTTCTGAGTTTGTGTTTGATAACTCTCAGGACCCTCCCACGTGTGCATGCACATGTCTTACTGAAGATGAATTCTAGTGAAGAGGACTAAGGGTAGGTTGATATCACCTACTATGATATGAGGCCCCTCCCTTGTGACCTTCAAGGAACCTTTCTGCACATGTGTAGTTGGGAATATCGCCTTGACTTTGAGAATAAGTAATATGTGCTCTTTTATCTCTCATCTGGGCAGGACCCAGCATCCACTCTTGCTCCTATTGTTATGGAGATTTTTGTCCATAAGGAACAAACTAGCTGTTCACCTGGGGCCCATCTATCTTCTGCCTCTAGAGAACTTGTTTCTAAATTATAAAAAATAAGCCCAAGTTGTAGTGGTTTATAGCAACTAAGGTTGTCATCATAATTTGGCTGTGGTTCCCCTACATGTCATTTCCAATATGGAACGCAGGGTAAAGGAACAGCCTCTTTGTGGAATATTTTTAATTTTAAATTTCCTTCCTGGAAGGAGCATATGCCAATTCCACTTATCTTTCATTGGAAGACTAAATCACATGGCCAAGACTGACATTAAGCCAATGGAAAAATACAATGGCGCTTTGGTAAGGTTCAAAAAAAAAGACAACAATTATGCACCTTTTATAGTACTGTAAAAGAAGGATAGACCACATGTTTTTGGAAGATAGGGTGCAAATCAGTGCCAGTTATGGAGGAATCTAGTCTAAGGAGAGCTTCATAGAGGAGGTGACAATTGAAGCAAATCTGGAACAGTAATATACTCAGTCAAACATCCCCTGATCTTATATTATTAAACAGGGAAAAAGTAATTCTCTACAGAGATTTAGAGGAAGTCTTCAGTTCAGTTCAGTTCAGTTGCTCAGTTGTGTCCAGCTCTTTGCGACCCCATGAATCGCAGCACGCCAGGCCTCCCTGTTCATCACCATCTCCCGGAGTTCACTCAGACTCATGTCCATCGAGTCCGTGATGCCATCCAGCCATCTCATCCTCTGTCGCCCCCTTCTCCTCCTGCCCCCAATCCCTCCCAGTATCAGAGTTTTTTCCAATGAGTCAACTCTTCTCATGAGGTGGTCAAAGTACTGGAGTTTCAGCTTTAGCATCATTCCTTCCAAAGAAATCCCAGGGCTGATCTCCTTCAGAATGGACTGGTTGGATCTCCTTGGAGTCCAAGGGACTCTCAAGAGTCTTCTCCAACACCACAGTTCAAAAGCATCAATTCTTTGGCACTCAGCTTTCTCCACAGTCCAACTCTCACATCCATACATGACCACTGGAAAAACCATAGCCTTGACTAGACGGACCTTAGTCGGCAAAGTAATGTCTCTGCTTTTGAATATGCTATCTAAGTTGGTCATAAATTTTCTCCCAAGAAGTAAGCGTCTTTTAATTTCATGGCTGCAGTCACCATCTGCAGTGATTTTGGAGTCCCAAAAAATGAAGTCTGACATTGTTTCCACTGTTTCCCCATCTATTTCCCATGAAGTGATGGGACCAGATGCCATGATCTTCATTTTCTGAATGTTGAGCTTTAGGCCACCTTTTTTTGCTCTCCTCTTTCACTTTCATCAAGAGGCTTTTTAGCTCCTCTTCACTTTCTGCCATAAGGGTGGTGTCATCTGCATATCTGAGGTTATTGATATTTCTCCTGGCAATCTTGATTCCAGCTTGTGTTTCTTCCAGTCCAGCGTTTCTCATGATGTACTCTGCATATAAGTTAAAGAAGCATGGTGACAATATACAGCCTTGACGTACTCCTTTTCCTATTTGGAGAGGAAGTCTTAGAGGCATAAATTGAGAATAGCGTGCTTGGGTAATAGCAAGTGGTTCAGGACTGGAAGTAAATTATTTCCCAGAAGGAAAAAGATAGTAACAGGAGGCCAGATAATAAACATTCTTGAAGACTAGGCTATGGGGATTGAAAAAGATTACAGTTGGTCTTGAGGAGTCAAAGACACAGTTAAACAAAAAATGGACATGGACTTTTCCAGACTCCTCTGGTCTCACAGGGACATGTGATGCAGTTAAAAAGTAGCCTCAGGGAGAAGATGCAAGCCTGAAATAGAAGAGACAGAGTAGGAATGAGAAAGGGTGAACTATTCCTTCTTGGGAAGTTTTAATGGTTTAAACACTTTAGTTAACATCTGGGACCTTAGCTAAGCAGTCATTGGAAGTGAAGTTAAAAAAAAAAAAAAACATTAAACACAGGAAACAAACGTATTTATTGAGTGAGTCCAAATAATTTTGAATGTTATGATACTGAAATACTACCAATTTTTAAATTATAAATTATTTATTTGTGAAAAATCTGGATTACATGAAATTTACATTATGACCATTTTTCTGCATACATTTCAGTGGCTTTAAGTATATTCACATTATTGTGAAACCGTTGCCACCACTCATCCATGGAGCTTTCTGTCTTGTGAACTGAAGCTCTGTACCTATTTTGCAACAATTCTCTAGGAGCTCCTCTCCTCAGTCCCTGGCAACCCTCATCCTAGTTTTTATATCTATGAATTCAGCTACTCCAAGGATGTCATATAAGTGATTTAATGGTTCTGAAACAAAAATTATTTATTTATAGTTCTGTGAAGTAGATATGTATATTGGAGAAGGAAGTAGCAACCCATTCCAGTGTTCTTGCCAGGAAAATCCAATGGACAAAGGATCTTGGTGAGTGACAGTCCATGGGAAAGCAAAGAATCAGATGCAACAGAGCAACTGAGCACACACACACATATATTTATGTATTGTATCACTCTGATTATAATAAAGAATTATATATTAAATTATGAAATTCACTTTCTCAGTGGTCCCATGATCACACTAGCTTGTAAGGACTTCTAGGACTCAAAATAACAATAACACTAAAGGTAGCAATAGTACTCACGACATATTTATTATAGAACACATATAGTAAAGGAGCATCTAGGTAAAGGTACATCCAGGTAAAGAACATCCAGGGAAAGGGTGAAGTAATCAAACACAGACTTTCTTGCCTTTCTCCCCCAAAAGTATCTTTTTTCCCCTCCATCAAATTTTAGCAACTGTGTGATCTGTCCTTGCCCAAGAAATCTCTTTGTTTTTGGTTTCTTTTGAAACCTCCTCTCAGCTTCTCTATTGCCTTATTTTGTTACTAAATATTTATATTTTTCTATTTATTATTTTAACATATAATTTTGACTTAATTTTAGCGGTTGTTCTAGCAATTACAGTATGCATCTTATATCACAGGCTATTTCAGAATAATATTACTCCTGGTAAAATACAGAACCCTGGCTCCAGTGTAGCTCCATTCCCTCCCTCTTTGTGCTATGATTGAAATCCCAGGTTCTTATTTTTGAGGATTAATGTTTTTAGGAAGCCCTGAAATATTGTGAACAAGAAAGAGGTTCTGATATGCATACCTAGCCTGTATTACCCATAGACATAGGAAATTATAACTATGAAAACCTTGCCTGCCCAGAAGAGCAGAAATTTGTGAATGGAGGGAAATGGTTTCACCCCAGTTCTGATACGGCTTTAAAACATGTAGTATTGTACAGTTAGTCCCTCCTATGATAAGGAGCTTGTGACTCTGGCATTTTCTAGCTCAGTGATGCTATGAATCAGTTTTACTACATTTCAAGCTAAGGTAGAATGTCTCCATCCTTCTTTTCCTTGTGAAGCTAGAACTCATTTTACAATGTGCCCTTAAATGCTACATTTCTGCACTGGAAAGTCTGAGACTGGTTCTTGCCACTGAACTGTTTTCTTTTGCCAACTTTTCTACACAGTGTAGAAATTGACTGAACTAAATGCTGTTCTTGCAACAAAATGTATTTAAGCCTTAAAGGTAATCCATCTTTAAGACAAATGTCCTTTTCCAGAAAAAAACATTATTTCTCATATATAAATATTAGTAATTAAGCTTCAAGAAAGGCACAATTTGTTGAATGGCAATGCACTGACACAAAAATGATAATTGCATTCACAATTGCACATATAACTCTGAAAGTTCTTTTTTAAAAAGTGTTCTACAAAACCAGACTACAAATGGCAGGTGCCTGCATTGCTCTTTTCATAAAATAATTTGGCAGAAAGTGAGTCACAGTCTCTCCTCCCATGAAGAGGAACTATGTGTCAGACCCAAGGACCACCAGGATATTGAAACAGAGGATGAATTAGGATGAGATTGCTTATGTGATAAGCTGTGTTTAGAATGATGATAATTGATATACAATTCAAAAACAGTATGATAGTACAAAAGGTTTATCAGAAATAGCGGACAAAAGACAGAAAAAGAAGGGGAATAAACTCAGGATTCAGACTATTTTCATTAAATGTTATTTTCTTCCTCTTGGATTTCCTAGCCTTATATATATTATTTGGACATATCTTCCTTTAGGGAGAACTCAGTGTCCTGAAATGCTGCATAATTTAATACATTTATTTTGATTTATAAAATAGAGTAAATTTAGACTGACTCATACAAGCTTCATAATTTAAGGAATTTAAGGAATGTATCTACTAAAGGTAGAAGGTCTCTTACCTCTGCAATTCTGTTACTTACAGAAAGAATGTGGTTATGAATCAAAGTGAATCATTGAAGTGTTTTAGAACTCTGTATTACCATATTTAAGTTATTATTATAGACAATAAATAGATTTTTAGAGAATAAATTTAAAAAGAAAGAAAGTTAAAGAGTTCACTCTAACCCCATCATATTAGGGTGATGGGTAGGACTGAAAGAAAAAAAAGAAAAAAAAAAACCAAAAAACTAAGAGCATACACACTGTGATGCAGATTATTCTAATTGTTTCAATAGCAAGAAAATTAAAATGATGCTAATTCTGATCTTCCTTCTTATACTTCCCTCCTCCAGGTTGAAAAATACACTAAGAAAGATATTTGAAATCTAACCAGTAAGGAATGCGAACAAAGTAGGAAACAATATCCAAACATTTGGTTATCTTAGAGGATTTGGAGTGTCTGTTATTTGTATGAATTCTTCCTAAGTCAAAGGACTTCAGATCTTTCCTGTGCATACTGTGTTTTCCTAGATATGTCGATAGGAGGTTCATTACTTTATAGGCACAATGGATAAAGACATAGGGTAGTTAAAGTTTTTAATTTGAAAAATAAATTAACATTATATCACATAATTTATGGGAAATGTGTAATATATTTTATTGACTGCATGTAGAACTTAGAAATATGATTTATATGAATTTGCTATTTCAGCATGATGAATTGATTGTCACATTGAGGATTATGGAATTAGCTGGAAGAACAGATGATTAACCACCACAGCCTTTTGGCTGGTGAAGTTTTACCTTCTGATTTTCGAACATTAATAAATCATACTTCAGCATATGGGACTATTTTGGCAATAGAGCCACTATCAATTTAATCATCTCAAACCAGAAACGAATGTGTAAGTTGCAAATGTCACAGACACGCAAACCAGTTACTAAGAACAATTGAGTATATTATTCTTCTAGTCACATTAATTACAGCTGAAACAAACCTTGAAGAGCTAAGAAAACATAGCACGACTTATCTACTATTTACTAGGGGGAAAAAAAGAATCAATATAGCCATTAATTGCATAAATAGCAATAAATACTTTGGCTGCTGTCCAGGAAGTGTACCAACTGAGAGAGTTTTTCGTACTGCTGGTTTCATTACACAGATCATAGTCACAGTAAAGCGGGCAGTGGACTGCTGTTCAATAAACTAAATTTAATGTTACTCAATTATGATCATCACGCTCAGATATAATACTAATAGGAATGTCAACAGCGATTACATTTTCAGATTTATGTAAAATAATTCAAATGCTATTTGCTATCCCTCAGATACAAGGTTCATCCGGTTGTTTATGCAGTTGGTCGATATTGATCGTGCACAGCAAGTAGCATAGCAGAGGCCCAATGGCAAGGATACAGAGCATCCCCGGTGCCAGCCACCAGGGTGCTATGCCAAGCACTGGGGGCAGCGTGCCAAGTCATCAAGCAGACAGCGCACCTCTGCAAAGCTGCCTTGTTGTTTTTTTACAATATTTTTTTTTGAATTGCTCACATGTGCCATGAGTAATTCTTGCCAACATTACCCAGCATGAAACAGAAATGAAGGCTCGGAAATGTCTTTCTTAGAGAATTCTTTTCAGAGCTAAATGAATCTAGTGAAGATATCAGTCTAGCATCATTATATGTTGTTATGTATGGCTGGGGCTGTGCCATTTAGCAAAGTGTCACTCAGTGGGCTGAGCAGCTGGTGTATATGATTTTGTATACCACCTGCAAAAAAGATGCCAAACCATACAATCAACCACCTGGCCAAGAGAGGAGGGTAGCTAAACACTACTTTGTTGTCGCACCCACATTTTCAGAAAGTTCGAGAACGTAAACAGGCTTAGGCAGAATGAACATTGTACAAAATAAGGTTTGTTAAAGCTTTTTCTGTTCAATAAAGCATATAGTGCCTGCTGTTCAGAGTACTGTTGAACAGATTTGCTTTATTTCTAATGAAGGTGTTTGGGCATTTTCCTGGCACAAATGGAGTAGAATTATGTACTTAAAATGATATTTTAGAACAACAACCAAACATACCGCCACTTCAATTGCACTGCAACAGATTGGAAAAAATGAAAATAGATATAAACTGAAACTCAATAATGAATTAGTGTTGTTACTATGGATGAATCATTCATTTAGGAGAATCTTGTCTAGCCTTGAACAACCTGTATGTCTAGCAAATCCACTGAATGCCTTTCTGCCTAAAGCATGTGTTTATTATAATAGTCTCTGTTCCATTACCTGTGGGGGAAATACCTTACAGACGGCCTCTTTACTTATTTGGTTATAAGTGAATATGAGAGTAATTTGTTTGGTAACTAATCTTTCTATCACCAGGTTTTCAGTGTCAGAAATGTCAGTCTCATTATCTCATCTTTTCACTGGCTCAGCACTAGCTCACTTTCTGTGGCCACACACCTTTTAAAACTCCAGTCTCTGATTGTTTCACAGATTACTGGAGAAAGAGCTAATAACAATATAAGGGTATTCAATATGAAGCAAACGAACTTGCGGCTTAGAGATTCAAGGTCTCTGGCTCTCATTATTTCTGTTCTGTTCAGTTCATTTGAGTTCAGTCACTCAGTCATATCCAACTCTTTGCGAACACATGGACTGCAGCACACCAGGTGTCCCTGTCCATCACCAACTCCTAGAGTTTACTCACACATATCCATCGAGTCGGTGATGCCATTCAACCATCTCAATCCTCTGTCAACCCCTTCTCCTCCCGCCTTCAATCTTTCCCAGGAATAGGGTTTTTTCTAATGAGTCAGCTCTTCGCATCAGGTGGCTAAAGTATTGGAGTTTCAGCTTCAGCATCAGTCCTTCCAATGAATATTCAGGACTGATTTCCTTTAGGATGGACTGGTTGAATCTTCTTGCTGTCTAAGGGATGCTCAAGAGTCTTCTCCACACCACAGTTCAAAAGCATTGATTCTTCAGCGCTCAGCTTTCTTCACAGTCCAGATCTCACATTCATACATGACTACTGGAAAAACCATAGCTTTGACTAGACGGAGCTTTGTTAAAAAGTAATGTCTCTGCTTTTTAATAAGCTGTCTAGAATGGTCATAACTTTCTTTCCAGGGAATAAGCATCTTTTAATTTCATGGCTGCAGTCACCATCTGCAGTGACTTTGGAGCCTCACCCCAAAGTAAAGTCTCACTGTTTCCCCATCTATTTGCCATGAAGTGATGGGACCAGATGCCATGATCCTAGTTTTCTGAATGTTGAGCTTTAAGCCAGCATTTTCACTCTCCTCTTTCACTTTCATCAAGAGGCTTTTTAGTTCCTCTTCTCTTTCTGCCATCAGGGTGGTGTCATCTGCATATCTGAGGTTATTGATATTTCTCCTGGCAATCTTGATTCCAGTTTCTGCTTCATCCAGCCCAAGGTTTCTCATGATATACTCTGCATATCAGTTAAATAAACAGGGTGACAGTATACAGCCTTGACATAACCCTATTTTCTATTTGGAACCAGTCTGTTGTTCCAGTTCTAACTGTTGCTTCCGGACCTGCATACAGATTTCTCAAGAGGCAGGTCAGGTGGTCTGGTATTCCCATCTCTTGAAGAATTTTCCACAGTTTATTGTAATCCATGCAGTCAAAGGCTTTGGCATAGTCAAGAAAGCAGAAATAGATGTTTTTCTGGAACTCTCTTGCTTTTTCCATGATCCAGCAGATGTTGGCAATTTGGTCTTTAGTTCCTCTTCCTTTTCTAAAACCAGCTTGAACATCTGAAGTTCACGGTTCATGTATTGCTGAAGCCTGGCTTGGAGAATTTTGAGCATTGCTTTACTAGCATGTGAGATGAGTGCAATTGTGCGGTAGTTTGAGCATTCTTTGGCATTGCCTTTCTTTGGAATTGGAATAAAAACGGACCTTTTCCAGTCCTGTGGCCACTGCTGAGTTTTCCAAATTTGCTGGCATATTCAGAGCAGCACTTTCACAGCATCATCTTTCAGGATTTGAAATAACTCCACTGAAATAATTCCATCACCTCCACTAGCTTTGTTCGTAGTGATGCTATCTAAAGCCCACTTGACTTCACATTTCAGGATGTCTGGCTCTAGGTGAGTGATCACACCATTGTGATTATCTGAGTCGTGAAGATCTTTTTTGTACAGTTCTTCTGTGTATTCTTGCCACCTCTTCTTAATACCTTCTGCTTCTGTTAGGTCCATATCATTTCTGTCCTTTATTGTGCCCATCGTTGCATGAAATATTCCCTTGGTTCCTCTAATTTTCTTGCAGAGTTCTCTAGTCTTTCCCATTCTATTTTCTCTGTGGCTGTGAGTTTAAACTCATAGATTCTCTCTTTGCCTCTTTAATATTCAAGGATTGATTTGGGACTTTTAGACTTACATGCCAACTCTTCAAATAAGAAATGCTAGAATTTTGAAGACTTATAGAAGTTGTTGCTTGTAATACTAGTTTTTGACTGAGCCATCTCTTCATTTTGATATAGCTTGATTATCCTCTACCTCATTTTTTCCCCTTCACTTGAGGAGAAGAGTTCACATGAGAACTCTTAAAATTATCACTGCAAATTTAAAAACAGGAATTTATTTTATTAATTTTAAATCTTTATTTTAAAATAAAAATAAAGTTGTAAGAATATATGGAGGCATTTTGCCAAGCACTACCAATCTAAACTTTTATTTTTCTTCTTTTTCCTTTAAGGAAAAGAAAACAAAGGGGAAGAAAAAAAAAACAGAGCTTTTAAAAGCTATTAAAATGTACTGTGATTTATTGTACTATTCATTACAACTCATGATCTTCTTAGAATGAAAGGAATGCTTTCTATATACTCAATGATCGAAGAAAAAAGGGCAGTGTGATTTATGTTTTTCAATATTATACTGCTCATGAACAAGCTAAATTTAAAGCTCCGAGAAAAGGAAGAGCTTATTTGTATCTTAGGTAGGCTGGTACAGATATTTATATTGAAATTAAAACTTTTCATTATACAAATAAATAATGATGTTATATGGATATAAAATGATTTAATTTATTTAACCTGTATAGACATCATTTCAATTACATGCTTTTGGTTCAAATTCAAACAACTGTTACAATAATGATAAACCAGTTTTGTTAAAATTGATGCAAATACTCATGAAAAATAATATTTTTGTATTTGATTCTGTTATTTGAAATTTTTAAGTATATTTGGAAAATCTTGTGCCACATGATTCTGCATTCTTAATTGCAATTTTTACTCTATTAAACAAATCAAGTATTTCTGATGAAAACTGACCATCTGAATTGAGATACACTATAAATGGAAAATCATGCTGAATTTTGAAGAGGTAGTAAAAACCAAGTAAAATACATGTGTAATATTTTATATTGATTCCTTTTGGAAATGATAGTATTGTATATATTTGATAAATAAAACATAATGCTAGAATTCATTGTTTTTTACTTTTGTGTGGCTACTAGAAAATTAAAGTGACATATATAGAGTTCACTTTATATTGTTATTGAACAGCATGAAGATCTGGTATATATTCACATCAATAAATTCAACCAATCAAAATCTATGTACTTGTGTTTTTTGTTTGTTTGTTTGTTTTGTTTTGTCTTCCATTCTATAAGCTGCTTTCATAGAATGTTTTGAAAAATTTTGCCAATTTGTATTAGCATAATCTTACATTTCTGTGATGTGTAAATGTTTAGTCCCCTTGGACATAGCATGCTGAAATCTGACTCTGGTGAAGGGTCTCCAGACAGCAAACAGGTAGTAGACATGAGCTAATTCCCCTCCAGCATCTGTGAGCAAGGCCTGATTCTGCTTCAAGTGAAGCTTGGTGGGAATGGGAGTTTGAGTGTAAATTGAATCAAATAACTCCTTTAAAATATCAATATGCTCAATATCAGTCTCCAGTTCTTTTCTGATATGTGCTGTAATTAGTATTTAAGATACTGGAAGGCTCTCTGAATATGCTATAATTTCTTAACTCAGAGTATTTGATTGTCTTTTAGGGCAATCATAGAAAATTTCTTCTTTCTTTAAGATCTTGAGACTTAAAATCTATCTGTATAGCAGCTTTAAACTTTCCAGTGTTTGAAACAGTCGTTCACTCTCATGGTCTTACTATCTTCCTCACTTTTAGTGCATTGATATGTCAGTATGCATCTGGTCTGCCACGGAGGATAAAGAAGGATAATTTAGGCAACTTACTTGCAATTTTTTATGTACCAATTACTGGCATCCTATTTGGAAATAAACTAATATACTGCCATCAAGACCAACCAGCTATCAAGCCCGGATTCCACTCACTAGATTGGTCTTACCATTTACTTTGCAAGTTTCAGTCACAGAATCTACTCTAGATAGTTTAAAAAGAAATTTAACAGAGGGAATTAGGCACTTTAAGCTGTTAGATGATATAATATATAATCCAGGAATGACTATCAGAACAAAGTCTCTGAATTGATTTGCAAAGGAGCTATAAGCTCTATCACTTCTGAAATTTGGGGAATAAAGAAACTATCATTGCAACTTCAGACTTCTGAATTATATAGTCATTGTTGTGACCTACGTTAGAAAAGAACTATCTGCCTGAGGTTTTGTAAGCCATCTGCAGTGTTTGTTTTATACCACTTTCCAACAACAGGAAACTTAGAAAACTGGACAAGTCAATTTGTGAGCATTTGCTACAGAAATTTGGGCATAGTATTATCAAGAACAGAAGAAACAAAAAGGCTAATAAAAATAGCATTATTATAAAGCAAGTCTTTTATTTCAACAGGTATTACAATTCACAAGGAAAAATAGACATACATACCATCAGAATGCATTATTTTACTCTCTCTCTCTCAGTAGTTTGTAGGTCAAGCAGACAAAAACATCTAGAAGAACAACATAATCAACAAGCTTAATTGGATGATTATAATCCTGAAAAGTAATAAAACATAAGATATTTTAAATTAATATAAGATATATGTCAGAGAGATATCTCTAACTTTCAACACTGCTTGCTATACAAAAATCCTTTAAAAAATCATTCTGGACAAAGAGAAGTAAGCACCTTGCTTTTGTGATGTGAAGAAATCCAAAAGATGCCTAGAGGATTGTCTCCCAACAATGACCCCTCTGAACGATGGCAGTTTCAGATTGTTTTAAAGTAAAAGCATCAGTTGTAATGTATGTTGCCTCTAAGATCCTAAAAGGCTTATCAGAAGAATTTTGACTGCTTCTTTGTCCTTCTCAGTATGGTCAATTACATCAACACTTTGAGACCCCATGGACGGTAGCCCACCAGGCTCCCCTGTCCATGGGATTATCCAGGCAAGAGTACCAGAGTGAATTGCCATGCCCTCCTCCAGGGGATCTTCCCAACCCAGGGATTGAACACACGTCTCTTGAGTCTTCTGCATTGGCAGGCAGTTTTTTTTACCACTAGTGCTTCTGGGGAAGCCCTTTTTTGTTCTTAGGAGTATACAAGGGCACCAACTTGTCTTTTACCTTTGAGGAGACAGTGGAACTACCGTAATGGTTAGCATTCTTTCTTTACCTTTCCCCTTGCCAAAATTCACAGCAGGAGCAGTATAATTGCCAGGTTCTCTGACTTTGGGTTTGGCTACATAACTTGTTTTGTCCAGCAGGAGGTAAGTGTCATGGTCTATGTGTGGGTTGGAAAAGAATACCCAGTAAAAAAAGGAGAATAAAGTTTATTGGAGTGGGGTTCACTGCCAGAGAATGGGCCTGCATCCTGATAGTCAGGTAACACTTGTTGCCAAAATCTCAGCTTCCTGCCCACCACTGCCAAATATAAATATGGAGACAGAGTTTGAAGGGAATAGGAAAGAATGACTTTATTATTTTTGCCAGGCAAAACGGAAACACAGCAGGTTAGTGCCTCAAGAACTGTGCCCCTCTTTCTCAGGAATAGGGAGAGGTTTTTTTAATCCTTTTGAAGGTCTTGTGTGTGTGTGTATTTTTTTTTTTTTTTTTTTCTCTTGCAGAGTTTCAAAATGGCCACAGCTGGCATCAGACAACTCAGCAACCGGGTCTTGTGTCCCTGAAGTTATCGTCCCGTGACCTTCTTTCTGAAATGTAGAATGTTACAAGAGAGTATAGGGGGAAAAGTATGCCAGGTGCAGAGTATAATCTGTATGGTTTTGGAGTGTAATTAGCTTCATGAAGGATAGCTACAAATGTTTGTTGGTAGTAAAAGCTAAAGAATAGTGGTTTATTTAACTCTTGTATGCCTGTTTGGCTGTTTCTTTGACAAAGGCTGTTTACTCATTTCTGTTGCAGCTTGTTTTTGCTGCAACAAGCTGACACCAACATGGGTCATTTGCCTGTTTTTATAGCCGGGGATCAAAGGAATGGGATAGAAATATTGCGAGTCATTTGCTGATTGGGTGGGCTATGTATACTGTCTAACTTACGGGGGGAAGGAGAACAGGACAAAAAGCTTTCCTTATATGAGATGGGAAACCGACAGGCCAGCTACCCAGGAGGGCTCCAAAAATTTCGTAACAGTTGCAGCATGCAGCAAGGGTGCTAAAAGTCTGCTGCTTTCTGTTTCCTGTTCTAGGGGCGTTTGAGCTTGTCTTATTCTTTTTTCCTGAAGACACCACAGTAAGCTCACAAACTATCCTGCTCCACACCATGAAAAATAAAACCATCCTCAGTGGTAATCGTTTCTTCGATCCTGAAATGAAAGATACACAGAACTGATCTGAGCTTGATCTGCATCCTGAAACAGAGAGTGGGTGCAAGAAAGAAATGTGTGCTTGTAGATCACTGAGGTTTTAGAGCCGTTTTTAGGAAGAGTATTTTGTTATGCCCCAGACGACTGGACATGCAAAATATTTACCTATGTGCAGATTCCTGAGTTTTCACAAGAACTAGCTCCTGTTTTGCTTCATAGGAATTTTCCAGAAGATTTTCTTAAAAACTGGGTGTGACTTTCAGTGCTCGAATCTAGGTCTTTACTTGAAACACTGTGACATTTCACTTCACTTCAGTCATATGCATATTATATGAGAAATAAAACCCGTGTCTGAATTGTAGCTCCCTAAACAGGGAACTAAAGGCCAACCTCGAGACCTCCTAATTAAAAGAGAAAATTTACTAACAATATCTATTAAAATGATGCTCTTTACATTGCTAATCTAGTTCCTGGGTGATTGCTTTCTCTTCTACAATGAAAATCTGATCTTTCAGTTTATAGTAGAACTATTTTGTTTCTAAATGGTCTTCATAACCTCTTTATTTTTTAAGTTTTATCACAAGAATATTATAAAATAATTAGTAAAAATATATCATTTATCTCCATTTTGCATATAAAGAACAATGAAGGATAAAATTATAAACTGATAAGGAAAGCATCACTACATGGAAAATAGATGGGAAAACAGTGGAAACAGAGTCAGACTTTATTTTCAGGGGCTCCAAAATCACTGCAGATGGTGATTGCAGCCATGAAATTAAAAGACACTTACTCCTTGGAAGAAAAGTTATGACCAACCTAGGTAGCATATTAAAAAGCAGAGACATTACTTTGCCAACAAAGGTCCATCTAGTCAAGGCTATGGTTTTTCCTGTGGTCATGTATGGATGTGAGAGTTGGACTATGAAGAAAGCTGAGCACCAAAGAATTGATGCTTTTGAACTGTGGTGTTGGAGAAGACTCTTGAGAGTCCCTTGGACTGCAAGGAGATCCAACCAGTGCATTCTAAAAGAGATCAGCCCTGGGTGTTCTTTGGAAGGAATGATGCTAAAGCTGAAACTCCAGTACTTTGGCCACCTCTTGCGAAGAGTTGACTCATTGGAAAAGACTCTGATGCTGGGAGGGATTGAGGGCAGGAGGAGAAGGGGACGATAGAGGATGAGATGGCTGGCTGGCATCACTGACTCAATGGACGTGAGTCTGAGTGAACTCCGGGAGTTGGTGATGGACAGGGAGGCCTGGCGTGCTGCGATTCACGGGGTCGCAAAGAGTTGGACATGACTGAGCAACTGAACGGAACTGAACTGAACTGAAGGAAAGCAATATGTTTTCTCTAATGTTGAGTATGGGACACGTTCCTTAATGAGAAAATTCATGTTTGTTTTTCAGAAAACCACTCTGTCCATAGATAAAACTCTAATTTTCAAATAACAGTTTAAGAAAAACATCTCTGAATGAAGCTACTGGTGGTTACATAAAGGATTTCAATTTCGTGAAATAATTTTATTGTAAAATATCTTTTGTGATCAGCTGGAATTTATGAATATGTATATATATTAAGATATATATGTATGTACATGTATACATATATCTTGAGAATTTGCAATAGGTTAATATATATTCATTACTTATGACTTAAAGAGCTCAGATAAAGTAAGGATAAAAGACTTGTAAATAACTAATGTCAGTAAGGTCCCACCTGCTATTACTTAATTATGCTGTATTCTACAAAACAGCCATGTAAGGGTCATTACTGTGAGGGATGTCAAATTGGCCGATTTAGTGTTACTTAGGGCTTACTTTATCTATATAACTGTCTTAGATAAGAATTGCAACCTAATAATGATTACATTAGTGTCAGAAGTGTAGGGGACACCTATGGTTTATTTAGTAGGAAAAGATAGTATTAATGTTCTAAATTGAATTGTACTATCTACTTTCAGATAGTTAAAATAGTGTATGTAAAATATACAACCACTCATTTATGGTTGATACCTGAGAAATACCAAAGTGCTTGAAATATTTAAATGTCTGCTGCTACCTTAGGTCAAACAGCTTGTCAAAAGTATGGATACAGGATGATTGAGGCTGGTGCATGGGGATGATCCAGAGATATGATATGGGGTGGGAGGTGGGAGGGGGTTCATGTTTGGGAACTCATGTACACCCGTGGTGGATTCATGTCAATGTATGGCAAAACCAATACAGTATTGTAAAGTAAAATAAAGTAAAAATAAAAATTAAAAAAAAAAGGTATGGTGGCTTAAATATATTATTGATACATCTAAATAAAGTTACCGTGCTTTACGAAGTAAAATTTAAATGTGTCATTTTTAGGTACATATGACTTATATTTTTTGTGTTTAACATGTTTATTCCTTTTGGTATTATGTTGCATTCTCCAAATTCATCTAAGTGAAAAAAAAAAAAAAAAAAACTTTTAAAAGTTTTTCTGGGCTTCCCTGGTGACTCAGATGGTCAAGAATCAGCCTCCAATGTGGGAAATCTGGTTTTGATCCCAGGATTTGGAAGATCTTCTAGAGGAGGGCATGGCAACCCACTCCAGTATTCTTGCCTGGAGACTCCCCATGGACGCAGGAGCCTGGTGAGCTACATCCATGGGGTCACAAAGAGTTGGACACAACCGAGCGATTAAGCACAGCACAGCACACAAGTGGGAAAAAAAAAAAAAAAAAAAAACTTTACAGAAGGAAATTTGTAATAGTAAAGTTGAAAAATGTGTTTTATGTAAATTTATAATTTTCAGATAACACACAAAATCTGTATTTGATACTGAGTCATCAGAATCAATTATGAAACAGTAGAACATTACAGGAAATAGTACAAACTCAAAGCTATTTAAAAAAATGGAGCATTGTCATATATATATTTTTAAGTTTCTAATTTTTTGAAAGCAGTTGAGTCTCCAGTATATGCATTACTCTAATGAACTAAGAAGTAAGCATCTTAAAAATATATTCCATCTTCACAACAACAGTAATTTTTTTTTGTTTTAAAACATTTATTTAAAATGTACATGAGTTTGTTGTTGTATTTTCATTCATAGGAGAAATCTTGAACAAATACAGAACAGCAGCAAATATAAGCACACCTATTTGAGCATGCTCATATGAATACGTGATCAATTGATTGCTAGTATGAATCTATGCTAACTAATCTAGCATAATAATGGATAGGAATTATAGAACATATTTGGAGAAAGTTTCTCTCTTCTATATAGGATGAAAAATTTTGGATTTGATTAAAAAGGGAAAATTTTCTCACATTGCTACATTAGCCAGTATGTCAATAGTTAGACTAAATGCAAAGATGTCTATCTTTTGGTCTGAAGTTCAACTTTTCAAATTTATTAGAACAACTGATCAAGCTGTCTGTCAGGAACATGCCTAGACAGAAAGCACCAAGTAACAGAATAGCATATGGACATTGTGCCTTATAATTCACAAGGCATTTTACCATACATAATCTCATTTCTTCCTCGCAACAAAACAAATACATTGGTAGGTGAAATATTATATTCTAGAAGTTCAAAGGCAGAAGCAGAATGAAAGAATTTTAGTGATTCTCACATGAACACAGAGTTTGTGGTAATAGATTCAAGATGTAGATCAAAGTTATAAGTATTAATTACAGACTTCTTTCTTTTACATGTGCTCTTATGAAAAGATTGAGAACATGTATTTTATCAAGATTTAATGTATATCATCATTTTGTTAAATATCAAAAATGTGAAAATTATTCTAGATAAATTCAAATTGACGATGAGCTTATTTTACATTTAGATCAATTATCATCCTCAAATATCTATTCTTCAGGGCACAGTGAGGTCAAACAAATGTACAATGGGCTTCCTACTTGGACGGTAATTTTGTTAATGGTTGATAAACTGTATACAGGAAGTAAGATAACGTGCAGCCTTTTAACAAATATTATCTTTTAACAAATGTTAGAAATAATACTAAAAGCAAAAAATTGAATAGTGAAAGAGAAAAACCTAGGTGTTTCTCTCTGAGTGTGTGCTTGTGTATATATACTTACATGATGCCTGATATGCCAAATTCCAACTGAATCCTTGATATGCAGAAAACTCTTAGCATTACAAGAAGCTCTTCTCTTCCATTCAAGAATCTTAGTCTAGTAAGAAACACCATTGTTAATCAAATAATCATTTTCCATCCATGTATTCATTCATTCAGCTAATATTTAAAGAACACTATAGATGAGAAACTATTCTCAGAGAGCACTACAGACATGGTTGTGTAAATACAGGTGCCATTGCACATATACAAAGTCATAGAACTGGGACACCATATATCCTGGAACACACAACTCCATCTGCCTGAAAGTGAGGTCTTGTGAACAATCAACTATGTCCAACTCTTCTTCATCTATCTAGAAAATGCTAACTAAAGGTGGAAAACAATTTGAAGTTTCTTTGATTTGAAAATGCATGCAATTTTGCATTATTTGATAATATATAATGTATTTTATACCATATACTGGGCTTCCCACGTGGCTCAGACAGTAAAGAATCTGCTGGCAATGCAGGAAACCTGGGTTCGATTCCTGGGTTGGGAAGATCCCCTGGAGGAGGAAATGGCAACCCACTCTAGTATTCTTGCCAGGAGAATCCCCATGGACAAATAGCCTGGCAGGCTACTGTCCCTGGGGTCACAATGAGTCGGACACAGCTGAGCAACTAACCACAGGACACCACATGTAATATTTGTAATACTGCATTATTTGATAATATATAATGTATTTTATATCGTATCAGTTCAGTTCAGTTCAGTCGCTCAGTTGTGAATGAATCGCAGCTCGCCAGGCCTCCCTGTCCATCACCAACTCCTGGGGTTCACTCAGACTCACGTTGAGTCAGTGATGCCAGCCAGCCATCTCATCCTTGGTCGTCCCTTTCTCCTCCTCCCCCCAATGTCTCCCAGCATCAGAGTCTTTTCCAATGAGTCAACTCTTCGCATGAGGTGGCCAAAGTACTGGAGTTTCAGCTTTAGCATCATTCCTTCCAAAGAAATCCCAGGGCTGATCTCCTTTAGAATGGACTGGTTGGATATCCTTGCAGTCCAAGGGACTCTCAAGAGTCTTCTCCAACACCACAGTTCAAAAGCATCAATTCTTCGGCACTCAGCTTTCTTCACAGTCCAACTCTCACATCCATACATGACTACTGGAAAAACCATAGCCTTGACTAGATGGAGCTTTGTTGGCAAAGTAACGTCTCTGTTTTGAACATGCTATCTAGGTTGGTCATAACTTTTCTTCCAAGGAGTAAGCGTCTTTTAATTTCATGGCTGCAGTCACCATCTGCAGTGATTTTGGAGCCCAAAAAATAAAGTCTGACTCTGTTTCCACTGTTTCCCCATCTATTTCCCATGAAGTGATGGGACCAGATGTCATGATCTTCGTTTTCTGAATGTTGAGCTTTAAGCCAACTTTTTCACTCTCCTCTTTCACTTTCATCAAGAGGCTTTTTAGTTCCTCTTCTCTTTCTGCCATCAGGGTGGTGTCATCTGCATATCTGAGGTTATTGATATTTCTCCCGGCAATCTTGATTTCAGCTTGTGCTTCTTCCAGCCCAGCGTTTATCATGATGTACTCTACATAGAAGTTAAATAAGTAGAGTGACAATATGCAGTCTTGACGTACTCCTTTTCCTATTTGGAACCAGTCTGTTGTTCCATGTCCAGTTCTAACTGTTGCTTCCTGACCTGCATATAGGTTTCTCAAGAGGCAGGTCAGGTGGTCTGGTATTCCCATCTCTTGAAGAATTTTCCACAGTTTATTGTGATCCACATAGTCGAAGGTTTTGGCATAGTCAATCAAGCAGAAATAGATGTTTTTCTGGGGCTATCTTACTTTTTCGATGATCCAGCAAATGTTAGCAATTTGATCTCTGGTTCCTCTGACGTTTCTAAAACCAGATTGAACATCTGGAAGTGACAATTGATAATTAATATATGGTACTATGATGAAGACATTAGTTTTTACTTACCTACTTCTAATTTTTAAGTGAAATTGATAATTGGAGTTCTACTGAGACTTGTTAAGGAATGATAAGCAATTATTTCATCTGCAGCATAATTTTCAAATATGTTCTTAAAATTGCAGGAATTGTGGAATCAAGATTGCCAGGAGATATATCAATAACCTCAGATATGCCGATGACACCACCCTTATGGCAGAAAGTGAAGAGGAACTAAAAAGCCTCTTGATGAAAGTGAAAGAGGAGAGTGAAAAAGTTGGTTTAAAGATCAACATTCAGAAAATGAAGATCATGGCATCCGGTCCCATCACTTCATGGGAAATAGATGGGGAAACAGTGGAAGCAGTGTCAGACTTTATTTTTGGGGGCTCCAAAATCACTGCACATGGTGACTGCAGCCATGAAATTAAAAGATGCTTACTCCTAGGAAGAAAAGTTATGACCAACCTAGATAGCATATTCAAAAGCAGAGACATTACTTTGCCGACTAAGGTCCGTCTAGTCAAGGCTATGGTTTTTCCTGTGGTTATGTATGGATGTGAGAGTTGGACTGTGAAGAAAGCTGTGTGCCGAAGAATTGATGCTTTTGAACTGTAGTGTTGGAGAAGACTCTTGAGAGTCCCTTGGACTGCAAGGAGAGCCAACCAGTCCATTCTGATGGAGATCAGCCCTGGGATTTCTTTGGAAGGAATGGTGCTAAAGCTGAAACTCCAGTACTTTGGCCACCTCATGTGAAGAGTTGACTCATTGGAAAAGACTCTGATGCTGGGAGGCACTGGGGGCAGGAGGAGAAGGGGATGACTGAGGATGAGATGGCTGGATGGCATCACGGACTCGATGGACGTGAGTCTGAGTGAACTCCGGGAGATGGTGATGGACAGGGAGGCCTGGCGTACTGTGATTCATGGGGTGGCAGAGAGTCGGACACGACTGAGCAACTGAACTGAACTGAAATCTAGAGAGATAGAATAAGAAACTATTCTGGAGACCCATGAATACAAAAGCAAAGTAATATTTTATTTAGAGAGGACTTACTGCATTATCTTTCACATTACTAGAGATATTACTATCTACCTTGCAGGAGAGTAATGAGACCATCTAGGTAAAGACACTTTTCACAGTATAAAACATATGATTAGGAAATCAGTAAATACTAAATATTAAGAGATATATTCTTGACTACTTTTGCAATAGTTCAGTTTAGAAATAATGCAGATAATACCACATGCTTATTTTATTTCTGTAATATAATATTTTACTCTCAAGTCAACAAACAACCTTATCTGTTTCCTGAGAAACCTGTATGCAGGACAAGAAGCAAAAGTTAGAACCGGATATGGAACAACAGACTGGTTCTAAATCTGGAAAGGAGTATGTCAAGGCTGTATATTGTCACCCAGCTTATTTAAATTATATGCAGAGTACCTCTAGCTAAATGCTGGGTTGGATGACTCACAAATTGAAGTTAAGATTGCCAGGAGAAACATCAACAACCTCAAATTTGCAGATGATACCACTCTGATGGCAGAAAGTTAAGAGGAACTAAAGAGCCTCTAGATGAGGGTGAAAGAGGAGAGTGAAAATATTGGCTTAAAACTCACTCAATATTAAAAAAGCTAACATGGTATTCACATAACTTCATGGCAAATAGATGGGAAAAAAGTGGAAATAGTGACAGATTTTATCTTCAAGGTCTCCCAAATCACTGTGGATGGTGACTGCAGCCATGAAATTAAAAGGCAATTGATCCTTGGAAGAAAAGTTATGAAAAACCTAGACAGTGTATTAAAATGCAGAGGCATCATTTTACCAACAAGATTCATAAGCTTAAAGCTATGGTTTTTCCAGTAGTCATGTATGGATGTGAGAGTTGGACTATAAAGAAACCTGAGTGCCAGAGAATTGATGCTTTCAAATTGTGGTGCTGGAGAAGACTCTTGAGAGTCCCTTGGACTGCAAGGAGATCCAACCAGTCAATTCTAAAGGAAATAAACCTTGAATATTCATTGGAAGGAGTGATGTTGAAGCTGAAGCTCTAATATTTTGGCTACCTGATGTGAAGAGCTGACTCACTGGAAAAGACCCTGATGCTGGGAAAGACTGAGGTCAAGAGGAGAAGGGAGCAATAGAGGATGAGATCATTGAATGGCATCCCTGACTCAGTGGACATGAATTTGAGCAAGCTCCAGGGGATGGTGAAGGACAGAGAAGACTGACGTGCTACAGTTCACGAGGTTGCAAAGAGTTGGACCTGACTTAGTGACTGAATAAGAACACCACCAACAAATGCAACAAATAAAACAAACAGAAAACATTTCATCACAATATGCTACTTTATCAAGCAATATTTTGATAACATATTCCTTTAGTCATTATAAACTTCCTAAAACATAAAAGAAATTAAATCTGGAAAAAAGCTTACTATACCAGATACTGTGGTCAGAACTCTGTATGCTGATGGTTATACTCTGGTACGTCACAGATCATCCACCTCATTTCCACTATCTTGCGTATAGTAACCTCTACTTCCTGCACTGCCACTAAGCCATCAGGAATACTGTATCTCCACTATAAATCATTCCACACTCCCATTCCCCCAAAAGATCATTAATCTCCCATTTTATCCATTCCATTTCTTCCATAACACCCCATTTCAGATCCTCACATTCCAAAGGCACTTCCAGGGCTATAATTCAAGAAAAGTTCAATATGTTAATGCTGTGTGTTATTCTTATCTTTAGACATGGCTAGCTACTGCTACTTCATGTGTCATTAAGTTTACATCTGCTTTTCCTGTTGTTCTGCCATCCACTCCAATATCAGTATGAACTAGTATTGGACTGAGTGCTGAGAAGAAATTAACAATATCATTTTCAGTTGAATGAACATGTATCCTCTCATGTGTACAATATGACCACCATGAAAATCTGAACTTATACAAGCAGCTCTACCATAGCCATGAACTCCCATACTTCTTCCATCTCTCATTTAAGCATCAACACCACCCTTTCCTTAGTCAGAATTATTAGAGCTACCATAGTCATCACAACCTCCATAACCTTATTGGGGAAGAAAAAGCCAGGACAGATGCCAGAAATATAGCAAGTATCTTCTTTTCATCATCCATCCTCCACCTCTGATGCAGTGTGATAGTTTTGATGAATATTTGATCTGGAATAAATGACCCCTTTCATCTCACTGGTAATTTGATATAGCCAGCAAAATCTGCTGAAATTTCAAGATAGGAAGTTTGAGAATACACTAGATAGTAAGGAGGATAGTGTTAATGACATACACAGTCGTACAAAACTATGATACAAATATAAAATGGTATTTGATGATTATTTAAAAAGTGAAATTTCATTTCTTTACCAAGCAAGGATATAGTTGGACTTCTGAAGTCAGTGCAGCAAATCGGTTGCACAGAATTTGTGCATCACATAACTCAATGTTGTAGAAAACTGGATTGAGCCTTGTCTTTTAAATTTATGTAACCTTTCATATTATATACTGCTGAGATCACCTAACTGACTCATATCTAGGCTCAAGTACTTTTATTTCTTTAATATTTATCCATCTTTCATATATAAATATAAAAATACACATAAACATTTTACTGGTTTCCCATCTAACATTTTTAAAACATTGGTATTTTGCTTTCTTCATTTGATGTTCTCTCATTGTGTGGCTCTACATGTTCTCTTCAGTGCCAGATTATCCTTTTAGACAAGAGAGCTAAGAATCTGAAGGATGTTCCTTTTTGAGGATTTAGATTTCCAAATGATCAATAATTTATAATGACTCGAGTACTGAAAGTTATCAGAATTCATTAACTTCTCAAAGAAGTTTCCTTCATATGAAAAAGAATTTCCTCTTATCTCTAAAGAATTGTTAGTCTCAATATTTTGGAGACTAGTATAGAGCTGAAGAGCATTTTTCTAAGATTGAGTTTCTGTACTGTGTGTGTGTGTGTGTGTGTGTGTGTGTGCGCGCGTGCCGTGCATGAGTGTGCGTGGTGAGTGAGTGGTGTGTTGTGCATGCATACTCTAATGTACTCATCTGTGCCTCTTTGTGGTGGTAAAATATTTTCTTTCCCCTTTACAAATAAAAGTGTCTTATTCTAAAGAAGATACATAAACTATCAAATGCAATGTGATGTTTTTGTTAAATAATAAGCAACAGAAGCATACAGAAATAAATATTTCTCATGGAGATAAAATATATACAACTATAAAATCATAAATATACTGGAGAATTATAATATGAATTTGTAAATTGTATGCAAATAGCTTGAAACCAGATCTATAAAGACATAAATAAAGCAACAAGACTGAAAGGTTTATATGTTGGCTTGTTTATAGAGTAGCACAAACATTTTTCTTTTTTAATTGGCAATTAATTTTCGGCAGCCATCTAGGTACTTTCATGTCAAATTACTTTTCCTACACTAAACAAGATTAGGCATCCAAGCAGCAAAGCACTTACATGAAAAGTGAGAAACTGACTGTCAAGTGGATATTTTCCACCTATAACCAATTAAAATGTTTCTTTTTTTGATGAATGGGTGTTGTAATTTCTCATTTTGTATTTTTACCTAAGTACATACCTGTGTAACATCTCAGTTCACAAGGGCTAAAAAAGATGAGTGTTGATATTTCTGTTATTTCTTTCATGCATATACCTTTAGAATGAAATGAAGGCACATTTTAGTAAAACAGAGTTTTATTATGCTACTGCACACAAAAATACATCAACAGTATATGTACAAGTGTATATATGCTGCTGCTACTGCTGCTGCTAAGTCGCTTCAGTCGTGTCCAACTCTGTGCGACCCCAGAGATGGCAGCCCACCAGGCTGCCCCGTCCCTAGGATTCTCCAGGCAAGAACACTGGAGTGGGTTAAGTTTGTGAAAATATATATACACATATGTGTTTTTAAGCAATAATTAAATCTCAAATATATTTCTATTAGAAGATTTTAGCTTTTCAGTCCCCTGTAGATTATAATTTTACATTGAAATGTAAAGATACCTGTATTTAAAAATTAGAATCTTGACACATAAGGTAAAAAAGTAATGTATTATTGATAATCTTCAAATGAATGACATAAAAAGGAAAATATTGATTTTTTGGAAGATGTCTCATTTTTCTTACTTCACAGAAGACTGATGCAGGTTCATGAGCCTATCAATATCATTTGAATTAATGCATATTCCTTACTATTGATTGCTTTAACAATGATTGTCATAACTGATTTATGGGCACTTACGCCTGTTAAATATTTTAAGAAGTAAATATCAGATTTGTATGTATAAGTAGATTGACTTGAATAAACAACAAGGTTGGATGTTAACATTATGCCTTTTGATGTAAGCCATATTATAATACATATGCAAGATGTATTTTTCAGAGAGTAGCAAAAATTCAACTAAAAGTTAATATTAGATCACATTGCTTACTAGAATTAGGTGCAGAATTTTCTCTAAGAATTAAAAAAATCACCTTAAATTGAAGGTAGCAATTCTCAAGTTACTTGGAAATATACCTAACTTCTATGAGAAAAATAAACTAGAACACAAAATTTGAGTATCATTTTAATGCTTAAAATGTATTTGTTCCTATTGCTTAGAATAGGTCAGAACATAGGACTACAATTCTTAATTTCAATTTCCTATGGTGACTGATACGCAATATTCCCCAAATAATTGGGAGAAGATACTATGAAATGGGACACAAAGTAGGGGCATATATGTCTATGTAACTCTTTATTTAGCATGATTATCTTTGACTTGAGAAATTATATGTGATAGCTACAGTTATTTACCAAGGAACCTACTAAAAAAGTTTATTGAATTATCACATATGTACCATATATTCACTGGCTTTAAGAGTACAAATCAATGATTTTTTATTATTCTTTGTTGTTTATTTGTGCAAACATTTCTGTGCTATAACTTTAGTGTATTCTATTATCCCAAAAACATACTTGTTAGTCACTGCTGTCACTTCCTATTTCCAACTCTAGTCTCAGAAAATTGTTAATATACTTACTGTCTCTAAAGATTTGTTTTTTCTGGATATTTCACATAAATATGCTCATGCATGCCTGCTCTGTGCTATTGGACTCTGAGACCCTGTGACCATTAGCCTGCCAGGCTCCTCTATCCATATTATTTTCCCAACAAGAATACTGGAATGGGTTGCCATTTACTCTGTCAAGGGATCTTCTTGACCCAGGGACTGAACCAGTGTCTCCTGTATCATAAGCGGATTCTTTATTGCTGAGTCATGAGGAAAACTCTTTTACGTAAATAAAATCATACATAACGTGGTCTTTTGCATCTGGTTTCTTTCATCCAGCATATTACTTTAAATGTTCATCCATGTTGCAGCATGTATCAGCATTTCACTCATTCGTTATTGGCAGATACTATTTCATTGCAGGTATAACCACATTTTTTTTTTAAATACATTCACCAGCAGATGGATATATGCATTGTTTTGGGCTATTACAAATGCCATTTCTGTGATCTTTCATGTAAAAAACCTTTGCATGGTCATATGTTTTCTTTTCTCTTGTGTAGTTTCAGTTCATTCAGTTCAGCCACTCAGTTATATCCGACTCTTTGTGACCCCGTGGATTGCAACACTCCAGGCTTCCCTTTCCATCACCAACTCCCAGAGCTTGTTCAAACTCATATTGATTGAATTGGTGATGCCATCAAGCCAGCTCATCCTTTGTTGTCCCCTTCTCCTCCTGCCTTCAATTCTGCCCAGCATCAGGGTATTTTGCAATGAGTCAGCTCTTCACATTAAGTGGCCAAAGTATCGGAGTTTCAGCTTCAGCATCAGTCCTACCAGTGAATTTTCAGGACTGATTTCCTTTAGGATGGACTGGTTGGATCTCCTTGAATGGTTTGCGTTGGAAATGAACAGAGATCATACTGCCATTTTTGAGACTGCATCCAAGTATTGCATTTTGTACCCTTTTTTTGACTATGATGGCCACTTCATTTCTTCTAAGGGATTCTTGCCCACAGTAGTAGATATAATGGTCATCTGAGTTAAATTCACCCATTACAGTCCATTTTAGTTCATTGATTCCTAAAATGTTGATGTTCACTCTTGCCATCTTCTAATTTGCCTTGATTCATTCCAGGTTCCTATGCAACAAAGGTCCGTCTCTTCAAGGCTATGGTTTTTCCAGTGGTCATATATGGATGTCAGAGTTGGACTGTGAAGAAAGCTGAGCAGTGAAGAATTTATGCTTTTGAGCTGTGG
The DNA here is from genome assembly GCF_001704415.2 of Capra hircus. Classification (NCBI taxonomy): domain Eukaryota; kingdom Metazoa; phylum Chordata; class Mammalia; order Artiodactyla; family Bovidae; genus Capra; species Capra hircus. The sequence continues at coordinate 40,716,560 of NC_030819.1, forward strand.
TCTTGGAGAAGAGTCTTGAGAGTCCCTTGGACTGCAAGGAGGTCCAACCAGTCCATTCTGAAGGAGATCAGCCCTGTGTGTTCTTTGGAAGGAGTGATGCTAAAGCTGAAACTCCAATAATTTGGCCACCTCATGATAACAGTTGACTCATTGGAAAAGACTCTGATGCTGGGAGGGATTGGTGCAGGAGGAGAAGGGGACGACAGAGGATGAGATGGCTGGATGGCATCACCAACTCGACGGACGTGAGTCTGAGTGAACTTCAGGAGTTGGTGATGGACAGGGAGGCCTGGCATGCTGCAATTCATGGGGTCGCAGAGTCAGACACGACTGAGCGACTGAACTGAACTGAATTGAACAGCTCTTTATAGCATCAGACTTTACTTCCATCACAAGTCACAAGCCCAACTGGGTGTTGTTTTTGGTTTGGCTCCATCTCTTCATTCTTCCTGGAGTTATTGCTCCACTCATCTCCAGTAGCATTTTGTGTGCCTACCAATGTGGGGATTTCATCCTTTAGTGTCATACCTTTTTGCCTTTTCATAGTGTTCATGGAGTTCTCAAGGCAAGAATGCTGAAGCGGTTTGCCATTTCCTTCTCAAGTTGACCACATTTTGTCAGAACTCTCCACCATGACCCATCCATCTTGGGTGGCCCTACACAGTATGGCTCATAGCTTCATAGAGTTAGACAAGGCTGTGGTCCATGTGATCAGGTTGGTTAGTTTTCTGTGATTTTGGTTTTCAGTCTATCTGCTCTCTGACGGAAAAGGAGAAGAGGCTTATGAAAGCCTCCCGATGGGAGAGACTGACTGAGGGGGAAACTGGGTCTTGTGCTGATGGACCATGCATAGTAAATCTTTAATCCAACTTTCTGTTGATGATCTGTGCTGTGTTCCCTTCCTGTTATTTGACCTGAGGCCAAACCATTGTGGATGTAATAAAGATAATGATGACCTCCTTCAAAAGGTCCCATGCACGCATTGTTACACTCAGGGACCCCAATCCTGCAGCAGACCACTGTCAACCCACTTCTCCACCAGAGACTCCTGGTTCCTTATGGGCAAGTCTGGGTCAGTCTCTTGTGGGGTTACTGTTCCTTTCTCCTGGGTCCTGCTGCACACAAGGTTTTGTCTGTGTCCTCCAAGAGTCTGTTTCCCCAGTCCTGTGTAAGTTCTGGTGGCTCTAGGGTGGGGTTAATGGTGACCTCCTCCAAGAGGGCTTATGCCATACCCAGGTCTACTGCACCCAGAGCCCTTGCCGCTGTAGCAGTCCACTGGTGACCCATACCTCCTCATTCCAGTTCAGTCAATTCAGTTGCTCAGTCATGTCTGACTCTTTGTGATCTCATGGACCACAGTGCACCAAGCCTCCCTGTCCATCACCAATTCCCAGAGTCTACTCAAACTCATGTCCATTGAGTCAGTGATGCCATCTAACCATCTCATCCTCTATCATCCCCTTCTCCCTCTGCCTTCAATCTTTCCCAGCATCAGGGTCTTTTCAAATGAGTCAGCTCTTTGCATCAAGTGGCCAAAGTATTGGAGTTTCAGCTTCAAAATCCATACCTCCTCAGGAGACACTCAAACACAGTTCTATCTCAGTCTCCGTGGGGTCTCTGGGTCCTGGTACATAGAAGGTATCTTTGGACCCTCTGAGTGTCTCTGGTGGGTATGGGGTTTGATTCTAAACATGATTTTGCCCCTCCTACCATCTTGTTGGGGCTTCTCCTTTATGTTTGGAAGTGGGGTATCTCCTCAAAATCAGCAATGTAGAGTTGGAGAAAATGAGAAAAAAACAGTAGACTGGCCTTCTTGCAGTGATATACAAGAAGAGGGAACCCTGTAAGATTATGTTTTTTTGGTAAGGGAAGACAATGTGTTGTGGATAAAATGCCACACACTCTCATTGTTATTACTAAGATTTAGTACATTTTGTTGAATGAATCTTTTTTTTTTCCATTTGCTGTATACCCTTAGGATAATTTACAATGACTTAAATTATTATTTGAAATAAAATTCTCTGTATATAAATGGTTGATGAGTAAAGCGTCTATAATGCTCCTTCTTCTATCATTTCAGAAGAAGTCAGTCTCTTAAGGAACTTACTTTTAAAGCTAATGATTTTTTTTTAATTATCAGAAAGCAAAATTATTCATTTGAGACATAAACACTTTAGGGACTCAAGTATATTACAAGCTTTTGTAAATATTACTAAATACACTGAAAGGTTTCTTTTAAAACTAATATCTTCATAATTGAAATTGCTAAACTACAATACTCTATCAACCATTATAATACACATAATGCCATTATAGCATTTTTTCTTCTAAAGAGTCTTCATTTAATTGTTCTTGATAAAATATCATTTGCTGTCATAACACCAAAATCATTCTGAGTGTAAATTTTAATTGATAATCTATAGTCTAATTGCTAATCCTATTCTGCACTAATTTATAATTCTGCTTATGTCATAAATATGAATGTGTAGTTTCAAATAATATACTATCATGCATTTGTTCAAGGACTGCCTTTAATTACTTCCATAATTTCTGGTCTTCTGGTGTAGGTGGGAGAAATTTGGGTAACCCTTTGGATGCTACCACTGTTTTATGTGTCAAAATTGGATTAGATACTATGCATAATGCAAATAACCATGTAATTATTTTGAATTTACAATGTATTTACTATGTAATTGCATAGTAAGTACCATATAATTACAAGATGATTACATGATTATTTCTGCCTTTTACACAGCTTTAAAAGCAAAAGATTTTGTTGCAATTATTATTGGCATTTATTGGTAAGTGTTACATAGTAGGGAACAAAATATTTATCATATAATCAACCAACTAAGGAACTGCTATTGACTCTTTTCACTTGAAAAATTATATTTAAAAGTTATTTTAGTGAACCTAAAATTGCTTTACAATGAATTTTATTAATTAAAGAATTTAATGCACTTGAAGTTAAACATGAATACAGGCACAATTTGATATCTCTCAAAGAGTTGATCATTGTGTACACCATTCTGTTTAACTATTGTTATTGTGGATTTTTATTTGAGATTTTTGAGTTTCAGGTTAATTTCTTTGCATATTCCAAGAACGTCTTAAATGACCAATATAAGGAGAAACTCAAGAGATAAACGTGCTATTTCACTTTTTGACTTTTTACCTAAAAATGTCCATACTTATGATAATAAAACATATTATGCTTCTAAAAATTCTTGACTAATATATTTTGCAATTATAAAATTTATATATTTTATATTAAAGGATTATTCAGTTCAGTTCAGTTGCTCAGTCGTGTTCGACTCTTTGCGACCCCATGAATTGCAGCATGCCAGGCCTCCCTGTCCATCACCAACTCCTGGAGTTCACTCAAACTCACATCCATCGAGTCGATGATGCCATCCAGCCATCTCATCCTCCTTCGTCCCCTTCTCTTCCTGCCCCCAATCTCTCCCATCATCAGAATCTTTTCCAATGAGTCAACTGTTCACATGAGGTGGCCAAAGTACTGGAGTTTCAGCTTTAGCATCAGTCCTTCCAAAGAAATCCCAGGACTGATCTTCTTTTAGCGTTACATGAAAACTGGAGAAATAGTACATATTTTCTGCACCCTCAACATTTTCTGCTTCCACTATTATTAACATCTTGTGTTATTCTGGTACAATTGTTATAATAAATGAATTAGTACTGATACATTATTGTTAACTAAAGTCCATCATGTATTCTGATTTCCTTGGAAGTGAAAAGTGAAAGTGAAGTCGCTCCATCATGTCTGATTTCCTTAGTTTGTAACACATGTTCTTTTTCTGTTCTTGGATTATATTCATAACATCACATTGCATTCAGTAGTGATGTCTATTTAGTATCTTCTTGGATGTGAGTTTCTGAGATTTTCCTTGTTTTTGATGACCTTGAGAGTTTGAAAAAGTGTTGGTTAGGTATTTGTAGAATATCCCTCAAATGGGATTTGCTTCATGTTTTTCTCATGCTTAGGTGATTGCTATGTGTTTGGGGAAGGAAGATCACAGGTGAAAAGTGCTAATATAATCACACTATATCAAGAGTACATAATATAAGCATGATTTATCACAGCTGGTGTTAACCTTAATCGCCTGGCTGAGGCTGTGTTTGTCAGAGTTCTCAACTCTAAAGTGACTTTTTTTTTTTATCCCTTTTCCATGCTATAATCTTGGAAGAAGTTCACTATGCACAGCCCACAATTAAACAGAAAAGTTACACTCTAACTCCTTGAGGGCAAAATAGCTACATAAATTATTAGATATTCTTTTACATGGCAGATACATCTCTTCTCTTCCACTTAGTTATTTATTCAACCATTTATTTATATCTGTATGGATTCATGCATATTTATTTTGTTGCTCAAATTTTTCCAGCATTTGCCCCAGGATGCTCTCTTGATTGGCTCCTGTGTTCCTTAGACATATTGAATATTGTAAAAATTTTGAGCAATTATGTACAAAGTTGTTATATTTTGTATGCAAATTTTTATGTGAAATTAGCTATCATATCTCTTGAGTAAATATCTAGAACTGTTGAAGTGTATGGTAAGGCTATACCTACTTTTTTCAGAAACTGACAAGCTGTCTTCTAAAGTGGCTATATATTTTATATTCACACCAACAATGAAGGAGAATTGCTCTTGCACCACATTGTTGTCAGTCATTGGAATCACAGTTTCTTGGATTTTAATTGCTGAAATGGGCTTCCCTCTTGGCTCAGCTGGTAAAGAATCTGCCTGCAATGCTGGAGACCTAGGTTCGATCCCTGGGTTGGGAAGATCCCCTGGAGAAGGGAAAGACTACCCACTCCAGTATTCTGGCCTGGAGAATTCCATGGAATGAGTAGTCCATGAGGTTGCAAAGAGTTGGAGACAAACAAGGGACTTTCACTTCAATCACTGAAATAGATATACAGGGTTGTGTCACTGTTGTTTTAATTTGCAATTATTATAGATTATATCACACATTTTTCATAAATATATTTGCCATCTATGTATCTTCTTTGGTAAGGCATTTGTTAGATCATTTGCTCATTTGAAAATTATTTTCTTATTGCTGTGTTTTAAGAATTCTTTACATAATTTGCATACATTCCTTTATGAAATGTGTTTTTCAAATATTTACTTACAGTCTGTTGTATCTTGTTTTTCTTAATAGCCTTTTGCTGAAAAGAAGTTTTTAATTTAAATAAATATAAGTGATCTACTTTTTCTTTCACAGATGATGCTTTTGGTGCTACGTCTGTATTATGCTGCCAGGCCTGACTAACAATTTACTACAGCCTGTGTGGCTTTAACAATATATTCATTGTCTCACAGCTCTAGAGCCTAGAAATCAACATCAATGTGTCAGTAGGGCCACACTCCCTCAGAAACTGGTGGGGCACAATCTGCTCCAGACCTTTCTCCTAGCTTCTGGTGGCTTAACTCTCATCCTCACTTGGCATTCTCCCTATGCCCAGATTTTCTTTCTGGGCTTCCTTCGTGGCTCAAATGGTAAAGAATCTGCCTTTCAATGTGGGAGACCTGGGTTTGATCCCTGGGTTGGGAAGATCCCCTGGAAGAGGGCTTGGCAACCCACTCCAGTATTCTTGCTTGGATAATCCCCATGGACAGAGGAGCCTGGCAGGCTGAGTTAGCCCATGGGATTGCAAAGAGTCAGATATGACTAAATACATAAAGACACCAGTCATATTGAATCACCCAGTGGCTCAGAGGAAGAGTCTACCTGCAATGCAGGAGACACAGGTTTGACCCCTGCATCAGGAAGATCCCCTGGAGGAGGAAATGGTAATCCATTCTAGTATTCTTGCTTGGGAAAAATCCCATGGACAGGCTCCCAGAGAGTCCTGGTGGGTGATGGGATCAAAAAGATGCAGACATGACTTAGCATCTAAACAACAAATTAAATCAGGGACCTACTTTACTCCAGAAAGGCTTCACATTTACTTAACAATTACATTTTCCACAACCCTATTTCCAAGTAAGATAATATTCTGAGGTACTGGATATTATGACTTTAACATATGAATTTTAAGGGACCCAGTTTTACCCATGAAAGTGAAAGCGTTAGTTGCTCAGTCATGTTCGACTCTTTGCAACATGATGAACTGTAGCTCACAAGGATCCTCTGTCCATGAGATTTCCCAGGCAAGAATACTGGAGTGGATAGCCATTCCCTACTCCAGTGGATCTTCTCAACCCATGGACAGATCCCAGATCTCCTACATTGCAGGCAAATTCTTTATTTCTGTGGTACTAGGAAAGCCTATTATTATTATTATTTTTTACCCATCAGTTCAGTTCAGTTCAGTCGCTCAGTCCTGTTCGACTGTTTGCGACCCCATGAATTGCAGCATGCCAGGCCTCCCTTTCCATCACCAACTCCCAGAGTTCTCCTAATCCCTCCAAGCATCAGGGTCTTTTCCAATGAGTCAACTCTTCACATGAGGTGACCAAAGTATTGGAGTTTCAGCTTCAGCATCAGTCCTTCCAAAGAACACACAGGACTGATCTCCTTTAGTATGGACTGGTTGGATTTCCTTGCAGTCCAAGGGACTCTCAAGAGTCTTCTCCAACACCACAGTTCAAAAGCATAAATTCTTCGGTGCTCAGCTTTCTTCACAGTCCAGCTCTCACATCCATACATGACCACTGGAAAAACCATAGCCTTGACTAGACGAACCTTTGTTGGCAAAGTAATGTCTCTGCTTTTCAATATGTTATCTAGGTTGGTCATAACTTTCCTTCCCAGGAGTAAGCGTCTTTTAGTTTCATGGCTGCAATCACCATCTGCAGTGATTTTGGAACCCCCCAAAATAAAGTCAGCCACTGTCTCCACTGTTTCCCCATCTATTTCCATCAAGTGATGGGACTGGGTGCCATGATCTTCGTCTTCTGAATGTTGAGCTTCAAGACAACTTTTTTACTCTCCTCTTTCACTTTCTTTTTTTTTTTTTTTTTTAAGTTTTCTTTTTTTTTGTTAATTATTTTTATTTTATTTTTTTTTAATTTTTATTTTTACTTTATTTTACTTTACAATACTTTTTTGGTTTTGCCATACATTGACATGAATCCGCCACAGGTGTACATGAGTTCCTAATCCTGAACCCTCCTCCCACCTCCCACCTCATATCATCTCTCTGGATCATCCCCGTGCACCAAACCCAAGCATCCTGTATCCTGTATTGAACATAGACTGGTGATTCGTTTCTTACATGATAGTATATATGTTTCAGTGCCATTCTCCCAAATTCCCAAATCATTCTCCTCTTTCACTTTTATCAAGAGGATTTTTAGTTCCTCTTCACTTTCTGCCATAAGGGTGGTGTCATCTGCGTATCTAAGGTTATTGATATTCTCCCGGCAATCTTGATTCCAGCTTGTGCTTCTTCCAGCCCAGCATTTCTCATGACGTACTCTGCATAGAAGTTAAATAAACAGGGGGATAGTATTCAGCCTTGACGTACTCCTTTTCCTATTTGGAACCAGTCTGTTGTTCCATGTCCAGGTCTGACTGTTGCTTCCTGACCTGCATATCGGTTTCTCAAGAGGTACGTCAGGTGGTATGGTATTCCCATCTCTTTCAGAATTTTCCACAGTTTATTGTGATCCACACAGTCAAAGGCTTTGGGATAGTCAATAAAGCAGAAATAAATGTTTTTCTGGAACTGTCTTGCTTTTTCCATGATCCAGCGGATGTTGGCAATTTGATCTCTGGTTCCTCTGCCTTTTCTAAAACCAGCTTGAACATCTGGAAGTTCATGGTTCATGTATTTTTTACCCATAACAGTCTCTAAAACTCATTACTAGTCTCATGACAACCTAGAAGTTTTCCTATGTTTTCTTCCATACGTTTGGTGATATTTCATTTAAAAGTTAAGCCCACGATTCATTTTGAATAACCTTTTTGAAAGTTGAAAAATTTATTTTTGTATGGAGCTTCCAATGATTGGAAGCAACAACCATTTGTTGAAAAGATAAAGCATTCTTCATTTAATTGTCTTTTCTCATTTGTCAAAGTTTAGTTAACTATATTTGTGTGGCTGCTGTGGATATTTTTCTGGACCTCTGTTGTGTTGCATTGATCTTTGTTCTTTCACTGATGCCATGTTGTTCTTATTGAAATACATTTAAAGTCAGTCTTGAAATTAGCTTATGAAATTAGCTCCAATCTTTGTTTTATTATTTTAGTCTTGTATTGGCTAGACTAGTTCTTTTGTTTTCAAGATAATCTATAGAATAAGTAAATTTTCTCAAGTACATGATAGAATTTGCTGAAAATTTCAGCAATAAGAACTAAAAGGCTAAATTGTTTATCTTGCTGTCTATCTGTGGCTAATATATAATTCCTTGTCTGAGTGATTCAGCCATAAAATATGGAAACTTATGCCTTCTAAAGGAATGAGGCAACTCCTCCCACAGTTGATCTCTGAGTTATGAAAAAAAAAAAAAAAAAAAAAACCAGAAAGGACCAAGGTGCCATCCTTTTTAGTGAAGAGCCCTTTCTTCTGCTGACAGAGGTGGCATTATTCACTGAAGTACTACCTTTTTCTGTAGCTGTTGAGGCACCCTTGATCACATCTGGAGAAGGCTGAAAACCTAGGCAGTACCTTTCAATATTAATCTACATACAAATCACCAAAGGATGTTGTTGAAAAGTGTATTCTAATTCAATATGTCTGGAGTGTCCCATACTTTTGCCTCTCCAGCAAACTCTCAAGTAATGCGGTTGCAATTCTATGAACCACACTTTGAGTAGCAGAGAGAGAGAGAAAATCTTCCCAAACTTGAGCAAATACAGAGTGACTTGTTATTGATCATATAAAGATTGTTGGTCTTCATGCCCAGACTTTCTGATACACTAGGCCTGACAGCAGTCCTTTGAATTTGAATTTTTTTGGCAAATTCTTAGATTGGATAGAGGCTGGAGATTGAGAAACCAGAATCTGGAAAACACTGACCCAGAATTCTAACATACAATCACTCCAAAATATTAAAAGAACCAGAATTCTAGCTTATTTGATGGGTTGGAGGAAAAAAATAAAATAAAATAAAATCTTCCTACAATTCACCACTTATTGACTCATCTATTGGTCAGATGATCCAAAGTATGATTTATAAAGCACAAAGAAATCAAGATGGAAAATAAAATAGATTCCATCTGGGGAGGGGGAGGGGAATGGCTAAATTCTTCCCCAACTGCCAATTGGCTATCCATACTTTCCAGTTGCTGTATCTTAATGCTTGAGTACTTCTCTTTGTCTTTCACATTTTATACACAACTATTCAGCAAATCCACTTGGCATTGCCTTCCAAATATATAAAGTTTAACCGCTCACTACTGCGTCCACTGCTAATATCTTGAACTAAGCAACACACTCTTTAATCTGATATTAACATAGCTGCTAATATGCCTCTTTGCTTTCCCTTATGTTCTCTCCACAATCTACTGTTCTTAACGTCACCTAAGAGTGATCCATTTTAAACATCAAGCAGATCACATCACTGCTGTCTTCAAAATGTTCAGTGGCTTTTACCACACTCAGTAAATTGAATTCTGAGTCCTACAAGACCCCTCACCACCTGGTCCCTGTTATTTATCTAACTATCACCCTTCTACCCTCCCCTCTTGCTTATTCTGGTTCTCAAGCTACTCTGCTTGAGGCTTTAGGCTGCTCCTGCCTTTAGGTCTTTGGTGTTTGCTTTTACTTGTGTGTGTTCTGTGTGTGATAAGTTGTGTCTGACTCTTTTCAACCCCATGGAATACAGCCCACCAAGCTCCTCTCTCCATGGAATTTTCCTAGTAAGAATATTGGAGTGAGTTGCCATTTCCTACTCTCGACCCAGGAATCAGACCCCAGTATCTTCTGTTTCCTTCATTGGCAGGCAGATTCTTTACCACTGTGCCATTTGAGAATGCTTTACTTGCTTCTCCAAAATCCACAAGAGTTGCACCCTCACCTAATACAGGTCTTTGATCAAATATCACCGTTATAATCAGGCCTTTGTTGACTGCCCTGTAGTAGCAAATGGCTCTCTCCCCATACTTCTTTCCCTCTTTTTATTTATATGTCTGCCTCCCTGGTGGCTCAGACAGTAAAGAATCTGCCTGCAAGGCAAGAGACCTGGGTTCGATCCCTGGGTCAAGAAGATCCCCTGGAGGAGGGCCTAGCAACCCCCTCCAGTATTCTTGCCTGGAGAATCCCCACAGATAGAGGAGCCCTGGGGACTACAGTCCATGGGGTCACAAAGAGTCAGACATGACTAAGCATAGCACATAGCACTTAATATTATCTGTCATGAAATATATTTTTCTTATTTCTTGTCTATAGTATCATAATGTAATATAAGTTGTAAGAAAGAATCTTTACGGTGGGATGGAACTGTTTTGCTCAGTGCTGCTGTATGCCTAAAAGCTTGGGGAACACAGAGGTCCCTAGGAATGATGCACCTCTGGCCCCAATGAAGAAACAACAAAAAACCTTCAAAAAATAATAATAAAAAAATAACAATAATAATAAAACCTAGGAGAGTACTTGATAAGTCAAAACAAAAATCCAAAGGATTACTTAATATCACTGAGAGTAATATATACATGCATATATATATATGAAAGAAAAATCCAGAGTCTTACAATTGAATAATGAAAATTCAATGGGAAAGATTAGAGAACAAAACAATCAATAAACTCAGTATAAAAATACTGTACAATAAATAAATGTATAAACTAGCAATAAAAAGAAAATTCTAGAAGTTTATTATCAGACAAAATAGATTACCTACTAAGAATGAGAACCACATGGCTGTTTCTTTTAAACTGACATTTAAAATACATAGACCAATATTTATGGATTTAGAAAGAGCTGTATTTCTAGAAGACTGCATGTTTTCATAAGGAAAACAAAAAACAGCTGAGGGAATCTTCCCACTTGTGGCGGAGACTCCTGGCTTGTCCCATGGCACGGAGTTTCTACGTGGGTCCAGGATTGCTCAGTGATAGCATACTTCCCCACCACTAGGTTAGCTGGAGCCTATGACAAGGCTCTTGACAGTGAGATAGGAACAGATGTGAAATGTACGAGGTATGTGGTCTTAGATGTTTATGTGTGCTTTGTTCATCACATGCTCTTCCTTAAACTTCTATCACCTAGAAAACTCAATGCACAGGTGTACTGAAAAGGAAACTAAGTCCCTGATCAACTTTGGGGAGCAGAGGTGACTTATAAATTCTGAGATTTCACATCAACACAATAAAGAAGAAAGTTGCCCCCAAAGAAGGGATTCTTGTTTCTTAGCTTAAATGTGCAGATATAGTTCCAGGCAAGATTAAGGAAAAAAAAACCACACACACACACATGAACATATATCTAATTATATTTCTGAAACCTGAGGCGAGAGAAAGAAAACTTTTAGATTTTTAGTCTTTGTATTTTGAGTCTTTGTCATTATTAAGTACCATCTTTATCCAAAATAATACATTAAGCATTTGTTTTTCCCTATAAAGTTTACCTAATCAAGTATTCCATGGGAAGAAAGAGTAAGTTTTACTTCTTAATATACCTTTCTAAGGTTGTAATGATGAGTTATTTTTTATTATATTTTTTTCTTTTCAATCATAATGTTGATATAATAAGAAACTGAAAAATCTATAATGCAGTGTGGAATGTTGAATCAAAGAATTTAGTTGAATTGGTTTTTAAAAATAGGGAAAATAACCAAAAAACCCCAATAATTTTAGAATGCTTTGCATAGACTGCTCATTCCCTCAATCTGTCAGCCTGAAATGACTTTTCCTTCTTTTTCCTTTTGTTCTACAGATATTTTTCTCACCCTTCAAGACTCAATTTAAATATCACCTTGTCCCATAAAATTCTGCCCATACTTCATTATAACCTATGTAACACATGACTTTATCATAATCTGTCTAAATGTTACCTTCTCCCTCTAGGCTGTGAAACCCTTGAAGACAAGAGATGTGTCCTGTGCTATTATTTAATGAAGAAACACTATTTATAATTATAATGACATGAAAGAGATGAATTTGACTATGTGCTTTAAAAACAAGCCAAAATTAATAAGATAAAGAGTAGATGGAAATGTAAATCCTTATGGTTGTGTTCAAAACAACAATTTCCCAAGGACAGGAAGAGAAAGGACTAACTTAACTACAGTTCATATAAAATGGCTTATGAGATTTTGTTAACTACTCAGCATGTGAGTCAACAATGTAACATGGCTGCCAAAACAAGCAATAAGCCCAATGAAAATGTTTCACTTTGCCAGACTCAATAAACATTATTTTGCTGTTCTGATGGTCTCTAATTAGGATAATTAAGAGCTGAAGTGTCAACATTGGCCCATCTACTAATTTCCTGATTGTTCATGGACTTTAGCAACTCCACATTTTTTTTGCTCTGCATTCTAACACTCTGGTCATTTTGCTTTGCATAATAAAGATGTATGACTGACTCTTAGCTGCTTTGATACATGTATTAGACAATTTCTATCCATATAGATGATGTGATAAGATATGCAGTCTTAAGAACTATCAAGAGGTATTGAATATTTTGTGTTAATAGTAGTTCTATTTTCAGCCAGATGGTGGTCCTAATGATTTCCGATCAGCATTATATTTGATATAATAAGCAAAAAAAGTATAGACAGGTTACAACATTGTTTAAATAGAGTTTCATGGAAAATTAGATAATGAAAAGTCTTAGGGAATTTTCTATTAAAAATATTTCATTATACTATTAGCATAGTCTCTTATTATGGAAATAAAGAATAATCTTTCTAACTTTATTTTCCTCAAGTTTCAGGTCAATGTCACCTCAAATCATGGTGTAAAGTGTCTCATCTCCTGATTGAGGCTCTGTTGTGTACATGCTTTTTCACCTCAGCCCATATATGATTTGATGTTCCTCTTATTAAAAACACAACTCCTTTATTTCACCTGATCTGCTGCCTTCATCTCAAACGTAAATGTCTTAGATCAAGTTCCTAAGAAGCAAAACCTGAGACAGGAGTCTGAGTGCATGTAATCCACTGAGGGAGAACTTTTCAAGAAAATTTTCAGAAAGGGGATAGACTAGATTAAGGAAGGGAAAGTGCCATGTAAGAATGTGGATTTGGATCAAGTCTAATCTTTGTCTCACCTATTTGGTGGAAGAGAGATGTTCAGAAAACAAACAGCTCTGCTGCACTCTCCACATTTAAAGAAAGAGGTTCAGCATTTAAGACACCAAATCAGGAAGTCACTGGCTGTGTGGGTTTCCTCTGAGTTTGGGCAGGTGTGTATAACATCTGCTGTAAGGTAACTCCAATCAGGCAAGACAATTTTCCGTAGAAGGAATGGTGTCTACTATTTTGTAGCAGCAGACCAAACAGCTAAAAATGAACCATGAACACAAAATTAGAAAAGGGAGTCAGCTGGGACATGTCCAGGCACAGCTTACCTTAAATTTTCTTGTCAAAATTCCTGAGACAATTGACAATAGGAAAATTACTGGGAAAATTATGGCCTCTGACATGGATACTGCAGTTAGTACCAGGGTTGTAACTAACACTTCCGCTTCATTATTTTCTCTCCCTACCCCTTCCAGATTCCCCTCAGTCTTGGATAAAACCTCTGCTGGACTAGAGACTGGCAAAATAGGTTGACTCAGACTCCAATTTTGCAGACATTTGGTATCTGGGCCTCAGGTTATCATGTACTATCAGATGCAGATGCTGCAATTGCTAATTTACAGGTAAAATTGATCATGTGAGTACCACCAGCTGCCTCACTTGTCATATGAATATCAAATGCATTTCTTAGCAAAAGTCCTACCTTTCAATAAGAATCAGGGTCAATTATCTCTGACAGACTGGCATATGAAGCCAAAAGAGACCCTCTATCAGTCCTATATTCAGTTTTACTATATCCCTTGTTGGAAGGATCATTCTTCTGAGAATGAAGACCTCTGGACTCACAGATCCTAGAGTTTCAAGGAAGAGATTCATGAATTCATCAAGTGAATGGCATAGGTAAGTGGGGTCTTACGGGCTGAAGACCCATATGTGTTACTCAAGAAGTGTTAAGACCCAGTGCTTCATAATGTGGCTGGATAAGGATAAGGACTTATTTCAGGATAAGGACTTTAATAAGGCAATTTTGATGCTATGGGGGTGGGGGGGGGGGCGGTGCTAATCTAATCTTACTAGCAGTTTTATAAAAGAGAAATTTGGACCCGAAAAGAGATACTGAGGATATGCATGCCCTAAGAAACACCTATTTGAGGATCTGGTAAGAAGTTGGCCACCTACAAGCCAAGGACAGAGACCTTAGAAGAAAGCCATCCTACTAGCACCTTTATTTTGCATTTCTAGCATCGAGAACTGTGAAAAATAACTGTCCATTATTCAAGTCACCCAATTTGAGGTATTTGTTATGGCAGCCTTATCATGGGGCCATTTTTGCTTTTATAATTTGTGTTCCACATGCATATTCTGTCTATGAGGGCTACAATTACACATAATGCCTATATTTTAAGGATTATACCTCATTCTGAAGATTACCCCTCTTTCTTGGCACTGTTTTATTTCTTCATCTTTTTTAGGTTAGTCTACTGTTCTTTAGAAAGTATCTGAATGATAATCTGTTGGGTAGTGAGACCAGTGGATCTCATGGTTGGAAGCACACTACCATTTTAACTTCATTGTGAAGTAAGTTCCTTGGTGCAAGGTGACATGCTGTGATAAACCCTGTAAATGAGAAATAGCATTTATAGAATGGGAGAAGATCTGGAAAATATCTCCCCATAAAGCTATTAAACAGAACAAATTCTTCAATAACTGTCAGTTCTCCAAAGCAAAAAAAATACAACAAATTGTGAAACATTTAATTATTAAGAAAAATTACTAAAACTTATGTAAGAATAGTGGTGATCTATGGGGTTTTGGCATAAAACAGATCCTAACCCTGCTCCTAAACTATTAGAGATAGCTTTCTTGGAATTGAGAAAACCATAGAAACCATCAATTTTATCACCAGGCAGCACCAATTTGATTAGTAGCAGAGCACATAAAAACTCCATAAGCATGATCATTGCTGAAAGCCTTATTGATCTTGCTGGTCATCAATCCCTACCTGAATTTGCAATACTGATTGGACCAAGCAACAGGTAAGATAACCCTAGGAGTTTATCCAGGAGATTCAGGAGAATGAGACTGTCATAGTGGGCTTGATAAGCTACCACATATATAGGTGGTCTCAAAGGCTGTGCATATGTATTCACAAGGATACATAGAAACTTAGGAGAAACTGGAGAGGGCCTTATTATGTTTCTAGATGAACATGAGACCATGTGCGAATGCATAAAAGACCTGACAAGACCCAGCAAAAGGTAAAAGCTGGGACATATTTGTAAACTGCCTGAAATATGAATGTACAACTTAATCTTCACACAAGAGTCACAAAGAGTGGTAATTTTACTGAATCAAGGTGTTTAAGCACTATCTCTAGCCAGTCATTTCTTAGCTACTAAATTATACTAGTCCACATGTGATCACTAGGATCTTAATAATAATAAAAATAAACAAATAGATACACTAAAATGGGAGATCATTGACTACACACTTCAGAACAGGCAAATTCAATAGAATTAGTTCAGGTAAGTAGATACAAATATAAACAAATAATAAGAAACTACAGATTCAGTAGGGAGGAGCACCAGAATCCAGAGTTGCTAGAACATATTACTTAAAATGTTGAGCCTTCAACAACAGATTGTGAGGCGTGTGAAGAAACAGGGGTACGTGACACATACATAAGAAAAAAAAATCAATGTTAACTATTATTTATTCAAGTCCAGATATTAGACTTCACAGAGATGTTAGGAAAGCTACTATAATATATTCAGGGAACTAAAGGAAAGCATTTAAAGAATTAAAGGGAAGTATAACAATGACTCATCAAAGAGCGAATATCACTAAAAAGAAATTTTAGAAAAGAAGCCAGTGGGAATTCTGGTATTAAAGTACAAATATTGAAAAAAAATCACAAGAAATATCTAAAATGGAGACACAAAATATGAAAATCAAGATTGAAAGAAGGGCCATCACTATTAACTCTAAAGAAATGAAAATAATTATAGGGAAATGATAAGAAAAAGTTTCTGTCAATAAATTAGACAATTTAGATGAAACAGAAGAATTGCTAGAAAAAAAACCCAGCTACCAAAACTGACTCAAGAAGAAATTGAAAATCTGAATACTTTTGTAACAAGTAAATAAATTAAGTTAGCAATTACAAATCTCACATGATAGAATTAGTTATTTTATAACTCCTTCTGTCATTTGAATACACAACAAGAGGATAGTTACCTATGAACCAGGAAGTGGACTCTCACCAGACACCAGATCTGCTTGTTCCTTTGTCTTAGACTTCCCAGCCTCCAGAAGTATGAGAAATAAACTTGTGTTGTTTATAAGTCACCCAATCTATGGTATTCTGTGCTGAAGAGTTGAGTATGGCCAGGCAACCATTTGTTAACAATATTAATGTGGGTGTGAATCACAGTCCTAAACAGCCATTTCAACAGAAGCCAGGTTCCGTTCTAACAGATAAGGGAAGAATGACCCAAAAGTGACTGGGACTACCATTTCAGTTTTAAAAAAGGAGGGTGATTGCCTTTTTTTCAACAAGTAAGATGTATTCTTCCCTAAGCCATAGGGGTGAGGCAGCTCAGGGTCTTGGTTGGCAATCCTTGCTCAAAAACTGAAGGAGAAAGATACCTAACCCATTGGGTACAGAATGGGAGACAATCTCCTCCAATCTCCTCCACTGTGTCCCACAAGCAGGACCTTGACCTGGATGGTAGGGCAGAGCATCAAGCTAAAGAGGATTATTCAGGTCCCTTAAGATCTCATGTGGAGTTTGCCTTGTAGCTTGAACTTATTTGGGACCTGGTCCCCTTATTTCTTTCTTATGTCCTCTTTTGGAATGAGAATGTCTATCATACACCTGTCTGACTATTGTATTTTCTTTATTTTTTTTTAATTTTTTAAATTTTAAAATCTTTAATTCTTACATGCATTCCCAAACATGAACCGCCCTCCCACCTCCCTCCCCACAACATCTCTCTGGGTCATCCCCATGCACCAGCCCCAAGCATGCTGCACCCTGGGTCAGACACAGTCATCAAGACAGTATGGTACTGGCACAAAGACAGACATATAGATCAATGGAACAGAATAGAAAGCCCAGAGATAAATCCACACACATATGGACACCTTATCTTTGACAAAGGAGGCAAGAATATACAATGGAGTAAAGACAATCTCTTTAATAAGTGGTGCTGGGAAAACTGGTCAACCACTTGTAAAAGAATGAAACTAGATCACTTTTTAACACCGCACACAAAAATAAACTCAAAATGGATTAAAGATCTAAATGTAAGATCAGAAACTATAAAACTCCTAGAGGAGAACATAGGCAAAACACTCTCAGACATGATCCACCTCCCAGAATTCTGGAAATAAAAGCAAAAATAAACAAATGGGATCTAATTAAAATTAAAAGCTTCTGCACAACAAAGGAAAATATAAGCAAGGTGAAAAGACAGCCTTCTGAATGGGAGAAAATAATAGCAAATGAAGCAACTGACAAACAACTAATCTCAAAAATATACAAGCAACTTCTGCAGCTCAATTCCAGAAAAATAAACGACCCAATCAAAAAATGGGCCAAAGAACTAAATAGACATTTCTCCAAAGAAGACATACGGATGGCTAACAAACACATGAAAAGATGCTCAACATCACTCATTATCAGAGAAATGCAAATCAAAACCACAATGAGGTACCACTTCACACCAGTCAGAATGGCTGCGATCCAAAAATCTGCAAGCAATAAATGCTGGAGAGGGTGTGGAGAAAAGGGAACGCTCTTACACTGTTGGTGGGAATGCAAACTAGTACAGCCACTATGGAGAACAGTGTGGAGATTCCTTAAAAAATTGCACATAGAACTACCTTATGACCCAGCAATCCCACTGCTGGGCATACACACCGAGGAAACCAGAATTGAAAGAGACACATGTACCCCAATGTTCATCGCAGCACTGTTTATAATAGCCAGGACATGGAAACAACCTAGATGTCCATCAGCAGATGAATGGATAAGAAAGCTGGGGTACATATACACAATGGAGTATTACTCAGCCGTAAAAAAGAATTCATTTGAATCAGTTCTGATGAGATGGATGAAACTGGAGCCAATTATACAGAGTGAAGTAAGCCAGAAAGAAAAATACCAATACAGTATACTAACACATATATATGGAATTTAAGAAGATGGCAATGACGATGACTATTGTATTTTCAAAGCACACAACTTGTTTGATTTCATAGGTTCATAGCTGGAGAGCAATTTGCCTCAGGATGACCCCTACCTCAAGTCTCACACATTTGTAATTTGGATGATATTTCAGTGAGACTTTGGATTTTAGGCTTTGGAGTTCTTTGCAGGCTATTGGCATGCACTCAATGTGTTTTGCATGTGAGAATAACATAAATTTGATGGGGTGTACTAAATGTTATGTTTCTCTGAAATTCATGTGTTGAAATCCTACTTTCAGTCTAATTATATTAGGAAGTAGGGTTTTCAGGAGGTGATTAGATCATGAGAATGAAGCGCCATCCATGGATCCCCCATGGATGGACTGCCCCTATAAAAAGAGATCCCAGAGAGCTTCCCTACTTCTTCCATGTAAGGCTATAATGAGAAGAGAACCATCAGCAAACCAGGAAGAAGGCCCTCACCAGACACTGAATCTGCTGGCACCTTAGTTTTGGACTTCCCAGCCTCAGAACTGTGAGAGATGAATTTCTGCTCTTTATGAGATGCCCAGGGTGTGGTTTTCTGTTATAGTCACCTGAAAGGAGTAAGATACAACTTAATATTTCACTGTTTAGCATCTGGAAGCATTTTTTTCCCAATCCTGAAAAATTGCAAAAATCTTATTTCTATTATTCCTTTATTACTTTGTTTCCAAAAGAAACAAATCTCATACAAGCTTTTTCTTCCTCTTCTGATAACTACTGGCTAACCAAACCAATGTTATCTGTTCAGATTTTTACTTCTGTATCACCCAGCTTCAAGGTACCAGTGTTCATTACTTAATGAAGGTTGCGCTAGCTACCCTAGCATATGAATTCCTAAATTTGTGGCTTAATGCAATAAAAGTGTCATATTTGGTCACAATAAGTCCACTGTATGCAGTCCATTCATTCATAGGAACACAGACTGGAAGAGACTGCAGTTTCATCATATTTGGCAAACAACTAGCCTTTTTCTGCCAGTTTTCTCTCTGAAATGCAAAATTTTCCTCGTTGAAATCCTTCTTATGAATCCCTTCTTACCTTGAGAATAAAATCCAGGCACCTTCACCTAGGAGTACAGAGCTTCTTAAATGAACCTGCCTTTTAAATCTCTTTTTCCTTGTCATATAATGCTCCCTCTTTTTGGAGTTCTCTTCTCCTCCATTACTACTAGGCACTCTCATATTCATTGTACAGAATCCATATCAAATGCCATCTCCTCTTGAATGCTTCTCCAAAATCCACATCTAACGTATTCTAATCAATTCTTCTTTGTGTAATGTCTTGAAGTTGCTTGTGATTTTACATTTAAAATGATGCATTTTATAAATTTTTGTTTTTATTCATATGCATATGTTTTTTATTCTTATAAGTTTTCCTCAGTATCTGGCAGTGTGTAAAGTGAAAGAGGTAAAAAATATGTTTACTGAAATACATGACATGCTTAGCACTTTCTAATGAGACACATTTTAGCAATTATTACTCACTCTGCACTGAAAGTTTTCAAATTTCCAAGACCTATACATTAAAATGAGTATGATTCAGACTACTTAGTTTTATAAATAGAAATAAATAATGATTTGTCTTTTATCTGACCCCATGGTAATCTTTCTTAGAATTCAATGCCCTTTTATCAGTTTGTTTTTCTAAATAAAGAAGCTTCTTTGTTTTCTTGTTGCAATTTTCTTTCCTTTTCTGATAAATTGTAAAATTTAAACCTATCCATGGTATAATAGATATTTGCATTTTAACATGATTTTGAAGCACATTTCTGTTTCTGTGTGCTAGACAAATGACCTCAAGCTCAGAATAGGACTGGGTCACTGAGATATGGCTGTGTTTGAATTTAATTTGATTTTGGAAATACATTTATCTGGCTTCTTTCATGTGTAAAGAAATATGTTACACTTTTAGAGGAATACCATTGAATAAGGTATATCATCTTCTGCCTTCACACAGCTGCAGTGGAGGCCATGTTGAATTAGAGGCTTATCAAGCACTATTGGCATTGATTGCTGGTATTTCCAGAGATGACTTTCTGAGGTTCATGCTTTTAATTTTCCACCTCCAAAATGTTACTTACTTGAATTTACATTACTTAGTTTGGTGCTATGCAGCAAAGATACTTCTTTAAAGCCATCATTCTGAGATTGAGTTTCTAGGTTTTGTCCTCAAATTAGTGTCAGTAAAACCAAGACAAATACTGAATGGACAATACTGTGGTCCTAGTCTCTGAAGTGCCCATGAGTGATAGTTGGTGGTAGAAGGAAGGTGTATTTTGCATTCAAGGGTCCTGACTTTTCCTAGCCAACTATGTGGTGTCTGAGGGACTCAATCTCTGAACCTGTATTATATATATCTTGAATATCAAATGAACAGTGATACTCAATATTTCTTTTAAATTTTTAAAAATATGACATTAAACTCATAAAGGAAAACTGGGTGATTATTAAATCAATTATTCAAAAATCAATTATTTAATGGATATTCTTTGTTCAGGAAAACGAAGCTTATTTTTTCTGTTACACAAAATTCACAATGAATTGATGCTGATAGTACTTAATAAATATGTTCTTCTTTGCATTTTCCAATGTATTTCAACCTTCATTTTATTCTATTTAGTCATTGCAGCAGTGTTTTCTCCTTATGGGTGAGTAAACACATATTTAAGGATTTTTTTAAATCATAGGGGCAGCAAATTGTAGTATAAGGAATCAAACTCACATCTTCTGAGTCCAAGGCTTCAATATTTAAACAAAACAAAACAAACAAAGGACTTCAAAAGCTAACACCAGGAAGAGACTGGTACTCTCATTCCCTGAGGCTTCAAGGATGAAGCCGAAGTCCTGCCAATTCTAACTGTCTCATTTATTCAAAGAGATAGAATAGAAAGCTCAGAAATCTTTGGGGACCCACTCTAAAGGCACCAGATTTGGCACTAGAAGCATCCCTAAAGCACAGATTGGAGCAGGAGCAAGGAAAAGGAAGCATTTTCACTGTACCACTTGTATTTTAAGGCCTTTTTCATTATGATTTTATTAAAGTGTTTTCAGTAACTTCTAGGATCAGGACAAACTCAAGCACAGAGGCCTGTGGGATAGGGGTTATGGCAAGTTGAAGTTTGGCCTATGGACACCAAAGCATCTTCCTGGGTTGTAAAAATAATAAAAACAAGTCAGATGAGGCATTTGAGGATAGTAAATCTAAAGTCTGTAACTCTGCCAAAAAAGGCAATAGAAACAGCTACATCTCTCCTAACTCTGCTGTTTGCCTTGTTGTTGCCAAATTCACCAGTGTAATGTCCATTAAAATAACATCTTTGGGAAAATAGCACAGTGACAGTGTTGTCTATGAGAGCAAGGAAAACAAAAAGGAGAAAATGACTGTATGACAATCTCTAACTGAGTAACTATGGGAAATCAAAACTTCAAAGAGAAAAATAAATCCATTAGTAGAAGAGGAATAAAAGAAAGAATAACTATCTCAAACCAAAACAAATTTAATCCTTGCATTTAACCACAGTTCAAAGACAAACAATAAAATGGATCACCATTTCTTTGATGTATGATTCAGTTAATTTCTTCATTCTTCAAAACGATAGTACAGAAACTGTTGTGCATTAATGTATGATGAGAATTCTCATTAACGACCTGAGAGGCTCTCAATTGGACAGCCTCTGATTTTCCAAAATTTGGTCATATAATTATTATATGGTGCTGAATTCCTGTCTTACCTCTTTAGCTAATTATTTCCTGGAAAAGCAAGGAAAGGAAGTTTAGATTAGCAACTCATAATAGCACTAGTGACACTTTACTCTTTTTTGTTTTTTTTCACAACTTTTTATTTTGTGTTGGATATAGCCAATTAACAATGTTGTTATCAGTTCAGTTCAGTCACTCAGTCATGTCCGAATCTTTGCAACCCCATGAACTGCAGCATGCCAGGCCTCCCTGTCCATCACCAACTCCCGGAGTTTACCCAAACTCATGTCCATTGAGTTGGTGATGCCATCTAACCATCTCATCCTCTGTTTCAGTGAATAGCAAAGGGACTCAGCCATACATATACACGGATCCAATTTCCTCCAGAACCCTGTTCCCATCCAGACTAACACATAATATTGAACAGTGTTACTTTTTCTTTTTAAACTGAAATAGAGTTGATTTACAATTTTTTTCTTTCTTAGTTAATTAACTAACTTTAATTAGAGGATAATTACTTTACAATATTGTGATGGTTTTTGCCATAATTTACTCTTTTATCTGCTCTCACATTCCTCAGAGCCACCAATCTTTCTTATTCCCCAGTGTCTGAAGTTTTCCTTAAATTTTACCTTTCAAAGTAACTCTGCTGTGACAAGCCTTGATGTGTGCCTCTGACCCTCTATTCTCCTTTGCAAAATACACCTTACATTTGAACAGTTTAAGTTTTTGCAAACAGTTTCTACCTAAATTCCATTTTACATACTACATTCAAATTATCCACTATTGTTCACACTAATAACTGCCCTCCTGTGACTAAATATTGACATATTCCAGAGATCTGTTTTTTTTCTCAGCCTTAACCTTCCACAGGGTGACCCTTCTAGATAAGCCTTATTTCTGATCCCCTATTATTCAGGTGATGGATGGATGTATTTTCCTTGCCAGGTAAAATAGTACATGTGATGGTTAATTTAATGTGTCAACTTGACACAAGATACCTAGATATTTGGTCAAAATTTATTCTGGGTATTTCTGGGTGTTTTGGATGAGATTAACATTTAAATTGGTGAGCTTTTAGTAAAGAAGCATGTACTTTAAATGTGGGTGGGTCTCATCCAATTGATTGAAGGCCTGAATAGAACAGAGATACAATCTCCCCTAAGAAAGAATTCTCCAGCTGACTGTCTTTAAAGTTACTTCATCTGCAGCATCAATTCTTCCTGGACGGCCTTCAGACTTATGTTAGAACATCGAGGACTGGGTCTCCAGCTTGCTTAAGGTTTTGGACTTGGCAGTCTCCATAATCATGTAAGAAATTTCCTTAATACATCTTTCCCCATATATATATACATCCAAAATTTCCTAGATTATTTTTTTGGACAACTTTGACTGATACAATACCATTTACTTAGTAATTTGCTCATATTCATTAAAGAGCAATTCTATAACGTTATGGAGAAGTCTTATAAATTAAACCAACCTACACCCATTTATTTTAATGTTCATTCACCTATGGGATTTTAATCTTGGTGCATAGTAATATATTTTTATGACACTGTCACATTTCTTGACAATTTACATTTTATATAGTTATAGATGCCTTATAGGTACTCCAGTTAGCATTATACCATAAATAACTCTCACATTAGCTTTATCATAATTAGGGTTTATTATATCCATTAAAAGAAATTTATTGTAATTTTCAAAAAAGTTAATTTTAACTTTTTAAATTACAAAAACTTACAATACAGCTGAATAAAAATATAATTTATTTTATATATACTACTAATAAACATATAACATTATATAATAATAATAAACATCAGTTCAGTTCATTCACTCAGTTGTGCCTGACTCTTTGTGACCCCATGAATTGCAGTATGCCAGGCCTCCCTGTCCATAACCAACTCCTGGAGTTCACCCCAACTCATGTTCAACTGTCGGTGATGCCATTCAGCCATTTCATCCTCTGTCGTCCTCTTCTCCTCCTGCCCCCAATCCCTCCCAGTATCAGAGTCTTTTCCAATGAGTCAACTCTTCACATGAGGTGACCAAACTATTGGAATTTCAGCTTTAGCATCATTCCTTCCAAAGAACATCCAGGATTGATCTCCTTTAGGATGGACTGGTTGGATCTCCTTGCAGTACAAGGGACTCGCAAGAGTCTTCTCCAACACCACAGTTCAAAAGCATCAATTCTTTGGTACTCAGCTTTCTTCACAGTCCAACTATCACATCCATATATGACCACTGGAAAAACCACAGCCTTGACTAGACAGACCTTTGTTAGCAAAGTAATGTCTCTGATTTTCAATATGCTATCTAGGTTGGTCATAACTTTCCTTCCAAGGAGTAAGTGTCTTTAATTTCATGGCTGCAGTCACCATCTGCAGTGATTTTGGAGCCCAAAAAATAAAGTCAGCCACTGTTTATGCTGTTTCCCCGTCTATTTCCCATGAAGTGATGGGACCAGAGGTTACGATCTTCATTTTCTGAATGTTGAGCTTTAAGTCACATTTTCACTCCCCTCTTTCACTTTCATCAAGAGGCTTTTTAGAAACTCTTCACTTTCTGCCATGAGTGGTGTCATCTGCCTATCTGAGGTTATTGATATTTCTCCCAGCAATCTTGATTCCAGCTTGTGCTTCTTCCAGCCCAGTGTTTCTCATGATGTACCCTGCATATAAGTTAAATAAGCAGGGTGACAATATACAGCCTTGGCGTACTCCTTTTCCTATTTGGAACCAGTCTGTTGTTCCATGTCCAGTTCTAACTGTTGCTTCCTGACCTGCATACAGATTTCTCAAGAGGCAGGTCAGGTGATCTGGTATTCCCATCTCTTTCCACAGCTTATTGTGATCCACACAGTCAAAGGCTTTGGCATAGTCAATAAAGCAGAAATAGATGTTTTCCTGGAACTATCTTGCTTTTTCCATGATCCAATGGATGCTGGCAATTTGATCTCTGGTTCCTCTGCCGTTTCTAAAACCAGCTTGAACATCTGAAAGTTCACGGTTCACATATTGCTGAAGCCTGGTTTGAGAATTTTGATCATTACTTTGATAGAGTGTGACATGAGTAAATTGTGTGATAGTTTGAGTAATGTTTGGCATTGCCTTTCGTTGGAATTGGAATGAAAACTGACCTTTTCCAGTCCTGTGGCCACTGCTGAATTTTCCAAATTTGCTGGCATATTCAGAGCAGGACTTTCAAAGCATCATCTTTCAGGATTTGAAACAGCTCAACTGGAATTCCATCACCTCCACTAGCTTTGTTCATAGAGATGCTTTCTAAGGCCCACTTGACTTCACATTCCAGGATGTCTGGCTCTAGGTGCGTGATTACACCATTGTGATTATCTGGGTCATGAAGATACTTTTGTACAGTTCTTCTGTGTATTCTTGCCACCTCTTCTTAATATCTTCTGCTTCTCTTAGGCCCATACCATTTCTGTCCTTTATTCGGGCCCATCTTTGCATGAAATGTTCCCTGGGTATCTTTAATTTTCTTGAAGAGATCTCGAGTGTTTCCCATTCTGCTGTTTTCCTCTATTTCTTTGTTTAGATCGCTGAGGAAGGCTTTCTTCTCTCCTTGCTATTCCTTGGAACTCTGCATTCAGATGCTTATATCTTTCCTTTTCTCCTTTGCTTTTCACTTCTCTTCTTTTCACAGCTATTTGTAAGGCCTCACTAGACAGCTATTTTGCTTTTTGCATTTCTTTTCCGCTGGGATGGTCTTGATCCCTGTCTCCTGTACAATGTCACAAACCTCTATTCATAATTCATCAGGCACTCTATCTATCAGATCTAGTCCCTTAAATCTATTTCTCACTTCCACTGTATAATCATAGGGATTTGATTAGGTCATACCTTAATGGTCTAGTGGTTTTCCCTACTTTCTTCAATTTACATCTGAATTTGGCAATAAGGAGTTCATGATCTGAGCCACAGTCAGCTTCTGGTCTTGTTTTTGCTGACTGTATAGAGTTCTCCATCTTTGGCTGCAAAGAATATAATCAATCTGATTTTGGTGTTGACCATATGGTGATGTCCATGTGTAGAGTCTTCTCTTGTGTTGTTGGAAGAGGGTGTTTGCTATGACCAGTGCATTCTTTTGGCAAAACTCTACTAGCCTTTGCCTGGCTTCATTTTGTATTCCAAAGCCAAATTTGCCTGTTACCTCAGGTGTTTCTTGGCTTCCTACTTTTGCATTCCACTAAATGGAATAACAAAAGGACATCTTTTTTGGGTGTTAGTTCTAAAAGGTCTTGTAGGTCTTCATAGAACCATTCAACTTCAGCTTCTTCAGCGTTACTAGTTCGGGCATAGACTTAGATTATTGTGATATTGAATGGTTTGCCTTGGAAACGAACTGAGATTGCATCTAAATACTACATTTTGGACTCTTTTGTTGACCATGATGGCTATTCCATTTTTTTCTAAGGAATTTCTGCCCACAGTAGTAGATATAATGGTCATCTGAGTTAAATTCACCCATTCTAGTTCATTTTAGTTCGCTGATTCCTAAAATGTTGACGTTCACTTTTGCCATGAGGAACTGTACAAAAAGATCTTCACAACCCAGATAGCCATGATGATGTGGTCACTAATCTAGAACCAGACATCTTGGAATGTGAAGTCAAGTGGGCCTTAGAAAGCATCACTATGAACAAAGCTAGTGGAGGTGATGGAATTCCAATTGAGCTGTTTAAAATCCTGGACGATGATGCTGTGAAAGTGCTGCACTCAATATGCCAGCAAATTTGGAAAACTCAGCAGTGGCCACAGGACTGGACAAGGTCAGCTTCCATTCCAATTCCAAAGAAAGGCAATGCCAAAGAATGCTCAAACTACAGCAAAATTGCACTCATCTCACATGCTAGTAAAGTAATGCTCAGAATTCTCCAAGCCAGGCTTCAGCAATACATGAACCGTGAACTTCAGATGTTCAAGCTGGTTTTAGAAAAGGAAGAGGAACCAGAGACCAAATTGCCAGCATCCACTGGATCATGGAAAAAGCAAGATAGTTCCAGGAAAACATCTATTTCTGCTTTATTGTCTATGCCAAAGCCTTTGACTGTGTGGATCACAATAAGCTGTGGAAAATTCTTCAAGAGATGGGAATACCAGATCACCTGACCTGCCTCTTGAGAAATCTGTATGCAGGTCAGGAAGCAACAGTTAGAACTGGACATGGAACAACAGACTGGTTCCAAATAGGAAAAGGAGTACGCCAAGGCTGTATATTGTCACCCTGCTTATTTAACTTATATGCAGGGTACATCATGAGAAATGCTGGGCTGGAAGAAACACAAGCTGGAATCCAGATTGCCGGGAGAAATATCAATAACCTCAGATATGCAGATGACACCACCCTTATGGCAGAAAGTGAAGAGGAGCTAAAAAGCCTCTTGATGAAAGTGAAAGAGGAGAGCAAAAAAGTTGGCCTAAAGCTCAAAATTCAGAAAACGAAGATCATGGCATCTGGTCCCATCACGTCATGGGAAGTAGATGGGGAAATAGTGGAAACAGTGTCAGACTTTATTTTGGGGGGCTCTAAAATCACTGCAGATATTGACTGCAACCATGAAATTAAAAGACACTCCCTGGAGGAAAAGTTATAACCAATCTAGATAGCATATTCAAAAGCAGAGACATTACTTTGCTGACTAAGGTCCATCTAGTCAAGGCTATGGTTTTTCCTATGGTCATGTATGGATGTGAGAGTTGGACTGTGAAGAAAGCTGAGCACCGAAGAATTGATGCTTTTGAACTGTGTTGTTGGAGAAGACTCTTGAAAGTCCCTTGGACTGCAAGGAGATCCAACCAGTCCATTCTGAAGGAGATCAACCCTGGGTGTTCTTTGGAAGGAATGATGCTAAAACTGAAACTCCAGTACTTTGGCCACCTCATGAGAAGAGTTGACTCATTGGAAAAAACTCTGATGCTGAGAAGGATTGGGGGCAGGAGTAGAAAGGGACGACCGAGGATGAGATGGCTGGATGGCATCACGGATTTGATGGACGTGAGTCTGAGTGAACTCCGGGAGATGGTGATGAAGAGGGAGGCCTGGCGTGCTGCGATTCATGGAGTTGCAAAGAGTCGGACACAACGAGCGACTGATTTGAACTGAACTGAATTTGCCTTGATTCATGGACCTAACATTCCAGGTTCCTATGCAATATTGCTCTTTACAGCATCGGACCTTGCTTCTATCACCAGTCACATCCACAACTGGGTATTGATTTTGCTTTGGCTCCATTCCTTCATTCTTTCTGGAGTTATTTCTCCACTTATATCCAGTAGCATATTGGGCACCTACCGACCTGGGGAGTTCCTCTTTCAGTGTCCTATCATTTTGCCTTTTCTTACTCTTCATGGGGTTTTCAAGGCAAGAATACTGAAGTGGTTTGCCATTCCCTTCTCCTGTGGACATTCTGTCAGACCTCTCCACCACGACCTGCCCATCTTGGGTGGCCCCACATGGCATGGCTTAGTTTCATTGAGTTAGACAAGGCTGTGGTCCCAGTGTGATTAGATTGACTAGTTTTCTGTGATTATAGTTTCAGTGTGTCTGCCCTCTGATGCCTTCTCCCAACACCTGCCATCTTACTTGGGTTTCTCTTACCTTAGACATGGGGTATCTCTTCATGGCTGCTCCAGCAAAGTGCAGCCGCTGCTCCTTACCTTGGACGATGGGTATCTCCTCACAGCCACCCCTCCTGACTCTGAACATGGAGTAGCTCCTTTTGGCCACCCTGTGCCCGTGCAGCCACCGCTCTTTGGACTTGGGGTTGCTCCTCTCGGCTGCTGCCCCATTGCTACTACCGATTGGATGGTTTAGTGAGGCCCTCAGATAATCCAATAAGTAGAATTAATAGGTGAAAACTTGTAAGCATTATTAATTACTTTCTGAAAACTCTTTTATTGTACGCTTGTGATTAGAGATGGCCAAACCGATATGGTTTAATTTAGGATTTTCACCTTTCAATGGTGTGAAGTTATTACATGGGCTTCTCAGGTGTCTCAGTGAGTATAGAATCTGCCTGTAATGCAGGAGATACAGTAGTTGAGGGTTGAATTCCCAGGTTGGGGAGATTCCCTGAAGGAGGGCATGCCAACCACTCCAGTATTCATGCCTGGAGAATCTCATAAATAGAGAAGCCTGGCGGGCTACAGTCATTGGGTCACAAAGAGTCAGACACAACTGAAGCAACTGAGCATGTGTGCATGCGTGAAGGTAATAGGCATACAGTGGAAACCATATTTCAAATTCTGAATTTTGATATTCTCTTAGGGTAATGATGAGCAGTACTATGTATACACTTTTGTGATGCTGAGCAGCTGCTGCGAGCCCTAGCTCTTCAAGTCATCCAAGTGATCCTGAGGGCAAACAACCAATGCATTTATCGACACAAGCATTCTTGACTCACACAGCCCTAGTTTTTCATTTTCAATACAACATTCATCAAATTACATGAGATTTTCAACACTTTGCCATAAAATAGGCTTTGTGTTAGATGATCTTGCCTAATTGTAGGCTAACATATGTTCTGAGCACCTTTAACATAGTCTAGGCTAAGCTATGATGTTCAGTGAGTTAGGTGTATTAAATGCAATTTAATTTAAATTATGATGTTTTCAACTTCTTGGGTTGATATAATGTAACTATATTGAGGAAGATTGTATATACAACACTTGCTGTTGTTGTTCACTAGCTAAGCTGTGTCCTCCTCTTTGCAACCCCATGAACTGCAGCATTCAGGCTTTCCTGTCCTTCACTATCACTTGGAGTTTTCTCAAACTCATGTCTATTGGATTAGTGATGCCATCCAACCATCTCATCCTCTGTTGCCTACTTCTCCTCCTGCCCTCAATCTTTTCCAGCTTCAGAGTCTTTTCTAATGAATTGACTCTTTGCATCAGGTGGCCAAAGTATTGGAGCTTCAGCTTTAGCATCATTTCCTCTAAAGAATATTCAGGGTTGATCTCCTTAGGACTGACAGGTTTGATCTCCTTGCAGTCCAAGGGACTCTCAAGAGTTCTCTCCAGCACCACAATCTTTCTTTATAGTTCATCTCTCACACTGATACAGGACTACTGGAAAAACACTATACAACACTAGCAACAAGATAAAAATATTTGTGTCACAGACAGCACTAGTATATATAATATACTATTATTTCAAATTTTATTATAAATTTAAATTTTTTCATTATATTAGGGAACATTGAATTTTGTCACAAATAAGATACAGCAAATTCATAATTATTGATATATCCTATTACTCTCTACTTTTTCCAGAAAGAAAAACTCTAACTCACTCATTTCATTGATTTTCTGTTCTACAAATAAGAATTGCATATATTTTATAGTCTACATATGTTGATATACTATATATTGTGAAATGATTACTACATTCAATTTAATAACAAATTCA
The DNA here is from genome assembly GCF_001704415.2 of Capra hircus. Taxonomy (NCBI): domain Eukaryota; kingdom Metazoa; phylum Chordata; class Mammalia; order Artiodactyla; family Bovidae; genus Capra; species Capra hircus. The sequence goes on from NC_030819.1 coordinate 40,747,097, forward strand.
TTACCTCAGTTGTTACTCTCCCTTTCTTTTTTGTGGTAGGAGAAATTGAGGTTCTACTATTGGCAAATTTCAAACATATCTCATGAGGTTTTGATTTGCATTTCCCTGAAATTTAGTAGTGTTGATCGTCTCTTCAGATACCTGTGGGCCATTTGTATGTCTTCTTTGGAAAAATATGTATGTTCAAGTCATTTACACATTTATTAACTGGGTATTTAATTTTTGCCATTATGTCATATGCGTTTCTTATACATTTTGGATGTAAATCCCTTATGAGATATATAATTTGCAAATATATTCTCTCATTTTATAGATTGCTTTTTTAGCTTGTTGTCTCTTTTGCTGTGCAGAAGGTGTTTAATTTGATTTAATCCCATTTCTTTATTTTCGCTTCTATTTTTTGATTCTAAATTAAAAAGAAAAAGAATTGTCAGGGTCGGTGTCAAGGAATTTTAAGGTTTCAGAGTATCAAACATTTTTTTTTCTATTCTGTAAAAATGCCATTGGAATTTAAAAAGGGATTACACTGAATATATAGAGTTTGGGTGGTATGGACATTTTAGTAGCATTTATTTTTCCAACCCATGAGATGTCTTCCATTTATTTTCACATTTTAATTACTTTAATCAGTGTAAGATAGTTTTGGTGTACTATGATGATATGTGATATTTTCTACATCCTTGATTAAATTTATTCCTAAATAAATAAATACTTTATTTTTAGTGTATAGTTTGTTGTAGTAATAATTTTTGTTAGTATATAGAAATAAAACATATTTTTGTAGTTTGGTTTTGTATTCTGACATTTTGCTGAATCTGTTTACTAGCATTAACTGTATCTTAGTAGAGTCTTTAGGATTTTCTGTTATGAGATCAAGTCATCTTCAGACAATTAAAATTTTCCATTTAAGATGGACTTATGCTTTTTCCTTGCCTAGCTGCTCTGGTTAGGGATTCAAGTACTATGTTAAATAGAAGTGATAAGAGTGAACACTGTCTTCTTCCTAATCTTAAAAGAAAAACTACTTTTCAGTATATAGAGTATTATATTAGTTGTAATCTCATAAATGATCTTTCAAATGTGGAGGTGCATTCTTTCTATACTTTGTTGAGAATATTTTTCATAAAAAGTTTTGAATTTTGTCGATTGTTTTCTGTATCTCCTGTGATGATCATATAATTTTTACTATTGGTTTGAATATGTTATATCTTCTTTGCATCCTAGGGATAAGTAAATCTTGATCATGATATAGGATGATTTCAACGTGGTGCTGAAATCAGTTTGCTACTTTGCTGAGGATTTTTGCATCTATCCTAGTGAAAGATGTTGACTTATACTTTTCTTATCATGATAATCTGCTGATATTCTTATGGGGCTTCCCTTGTATACGATCAGTTTCTTTTCTCTTGCTGCTTTGTAATTTCTCTGTCTTTGATTTTTGACAATTTTATTATAATGTGTTTTGACAAAGTTCTCTTTGGGCTGAATTTATTTGGGGATTTGTGAGTTTCTTATAACTGAATGCCCATATCTTTGCCCAGATTTAGGAGGTTTCTGGTCATTATTCTTTTTTTTCTTTTTTTTTAAATTAATTAATTTAATTGGAGGCTGATTACTGTACAATATTGTAGTGGTTTTTACTATACATTGATATGAATCAGCCGTGAGTGTACATGTGTCCCCGATCCTGAACCCCCTTCCCACCTCCTTTCCCATCCCATCCCTCAGGATTGTCCCAGTGCCCCGGCCCTGAGTGCCCTGTCTCATGCATTGAACCTGGACTGGCGATCTATTTCACATACACGTTTCAATGCTATTCTCTCAAATCATCCCACCCTTGCCTTCTCCCACAGAGTCCAAAAGTCTGTTCTTTACATCTGTTTCTCTTTTGCTGTCTCATATATAAGGTCATCATTATCATCTTTCTAAATTCCATATATATGCATTAATATACTGTATTGGTGTTTTTCTTTCTGACTTACTTCACTCTGTATAATAGGCTCCAGTTTCACCCACTTAATTAGAACTGATTCAAATGCATTCTTTTAACAGCTGAGTAATATTTCATTGTGTATACGTACCACAGCTTATCCATTCATCTGCTGACGGACATCTAGGTTGCTTACATGTCTGAGCTATTGTAAACAGTGCTGCGATGAACACTGGGGTACATGTGTCTCTTTAGATTCTGGTTACCTTGGTGTGTATGCTCAGTAGTAGGATTGCTGGGTCATAGGAAGTTCTATTTCCAGGTTTTTAAGGAATCTCCACACTGTTCTCCACAGTGGCTGTACTAGTTTGCATTTCCACCATTGGTGTAAGAGGGTTCCATTTTCTCCGCACCCTCTCCGGCATTTATTGTTTGTGAATTTTTTGATAGCAGACATTCTGACTGGCATGAGATGATACCTCATTCGGGTTTTGATTTGCATTTCTCTGATAATGAATGATTTTGTGCATATTTTCATGTGTTTGTTAGCCATCTGTATGTCTTCTTTGGAGAAATGTCTGTTTAGTTCTTTGGCCCATTTTTTTGACTGGGTCGTTTATTTTTCTGATATTGAGCTGCCTGAGCTGCTTATATTTTTGAGATTAATTCTTTTTCAGTTGTTTCATTTGCTATTATTTTCTCCCATTCTGAAGGCTGCCTTTTCATCTTGCTTATAGTTTCCTTCATTGTGCAAAAACTTTTCAGTTTAATTAGGTCCAATTCGTTTATTTTTGCTTTTATTTCCTTTACTCTGGGGGTGGGTCATAGAGCATCCTGCTGTGATTTATGCCAGAGAGTGTTTTGCCTGTTTTCCTCTAGGAGTTGTATAGTTTCTGGTATTATGTTTAGATCTTTAATCCATTTTGAGTTTATTTTTGTGTATGGTATTAGAAAGTGTTGTAGTTTCTTTTAAAAGGTTTCCTGACTTTTTCTTTCTTCTAGGATTCCCATAATGCATATATTTCTCACTTGAATGTATCTAACTCCTTTTTCGTTGTTGTTTTTACTTTTTCCTCTAACAATAATTTCAAATGAACTGTTTTTGTGTTCGCAGAATTTTTCTACAAGTTGATCAACTCTGATTTTGACAATCTCTATTGAAGTTTTATTTACATTTATTGTATTTTTTAGCTCCATAATTTCTTTTTGGTTCTTTTTTAATTTTTACAATATCTATATCTCTGATAGAATTCTCATTTTGTTTCTGATTGTTTTTTTCTGACATTGTTGAGTTATCCATGTTCACAAACTCTCTGAGCTTCCTTAAAACAATTATTCTATAAGTTGTCAGCAATTCACACACAAAAATGCTCTGATAGTGTTGTGTTTCCCTGATTTTTATGTTTCCTGTCTCTTTAGTTTAAACTCTGTACATTTGATGCAAAAGTCACCTCTTCGAAGCTTTACATTCTGGTTTCAGTGTGAAAATATCTTTATCTACAGATGGGTGTGCAGCATCAGCTGGACAGGGTGTGACAGTTCTGGCTCCAGGGAGGATCAGTTCAGTTCAGTCACTCAGTCGTGTCCGACTCTTTGTGACCCCTTGAATCGCAGCACGCCAGGCCTCCCTGTTCATCACCATCTCCCGGAGTTCACTCAGACTCACGTCCATCGAGTCCGTGATGCCATCCAGCCATCTCATCCTCTGTCGTCCCCTTCTCCTCCTGTCCCCAATCCCTCCCAGCATCAGAGTTTTTTCCAATGAGTCAACTCTTCTCATGAAGTGGCCAAAGTACTGGAGTTTCAGTTTTAGCTTTATTCCTTCCAAAGAAATCCCAGAAAACGAAGATCGTGGCATCTGGTCCCATCACTTCATGGGAAATAGATGGGGAAACAGTGAAAACAGTGTCAGACTTTATTTTTGGGGGCTCCAGAATCACTGCAGATGGTGACTGCAGCCAGGGAGGATACAGCTGTGTAATCTTTGTCCAGGTACAGCTCTGTGTAGCTATCATGAGCTCAACATTGCTGGAGATCACAAAGGTGCTTGACAGCCAAGATTGAAAATGTCTGTTGGAAAAGCTGTTGGGTCTTCAGTGGTAAAGACTGCTGCAGTCTTCCTGACATCTTTTTCTTCCAGAGACACAGTCATGGTTAAGGGTCTTCCTCCTGGGTCCTTCTTGCAGGTGAATTTGCAGTGATATCCATGTCTGATATTTAGGCACCTGTGGAATGGCCATGGAGCTGATATTTAAAATGTGAATGCCCTTGGTGCAGCCGTGGAGCTGGGATTCAGAATGTGGGCACACACAGAGCTACACTCCAGGATCCACAAGCATTCTCACTGAAGCAATGGCTCTGGTACTAGGCATGGGTGTTCACAGAACAGTCATGGAAGTCTGGACTATGTACAGAGTTGTGGAGGTGGTGACCCTGGTCCTTGGATGTAACAACAATAACTTCTTTAGGAGGAGAGTGGTGCAGTCATGTCTCCTTCTTTAGGGGTGGGTAGTGATGTTGACTATTAATTATTTAATTGGTGAAAACTGCTGGTGTCCTCTGCAAATGAGCTGATGGAGTTCACACTGATGAACATTGTAGGATCCTCTGCTGTGAAAGCTGTGGGGAGTCTATGGCTGCCATCTGTCATGAGGGTTGTTGAGGTCCTCAGAAGTAAAGGCTGTCAGGGTCCTCTACACAGTGGGCCATTGGAAACCATGGTGGCATCTTCCGCCTGGCTGATCCTGGCAGCCCCTGCCCTTTTTCTTTATTTTTATCTGTCTCCAGACATTTCAACCATACCAGTCACCCAACAATCTTTTGTATGAGGTTTTTATTTATTTTTGACTCTGCTGTATTGCTGTAGAGGCTAAATGGACTCTTGAGCTCTCCCAAGGCTATGTTTGTGGATTTCTATCTAATTCACTTTTATAAGGAGAGAAAAATTGGTATCGCCTACTCCCTTTTCTCAACTACAAAATTCTTTTTATAGATGTATAAAAACAAAATGCTTAAAAACATTATCAAAAATATTACCCAATATCATAATACCCAGAAGTATTTGTTTTTTTATATATCTTATCTATAACTTAAAATAAGCATTTGAAGTTAGATACAACTCTAAGCTTTTATGATCCTAGATAGTTTTGCTAAGTTTTTTTTAACTCCTGATAAATTATTACAATTTTTCATCTGAGCAATATTTTGCTTGTATTTGATAAATGTTAATGTAGTGATATGATTGGTTATTTGATAAATATCTCTTTCTCCAGGGTTCATTTTTCTTATTTAAAAGTATTCTTAATTTTTTTGTTCATTTCCAAGTAACAAGATTTTTATTTGCTTCTAATATTTATTATTATTTCTAATTTTGTTGTATCAATTAATTATCTCAATTGATATTTGATTAATTTTTAACTGTTCAATGAATGCTTTATACTCTTAATACTAACATCAGTGTCAAAATTAAAACTAAAAGTGAAATTAAAATAAAAATAGAAGACAAGACTGATGTAATTATATTTGTATGAATAACATAAACACATGTATACTTGCTAAATCACTTCAGTCATGTCTGACTCTGCAACCCCATCAACTGTAGCCTTCTAGGCTCCTCTATCCATGGGATTCTCCAAGCAAGAATAATGGAGTGGGTTGCCATTTCCTTCTCCAGGGGATCTTCCCAACCCAGGTATCAAGCCTGTGTCTCTTACGTCTCCTGCATGGGCAGGTGGGTTCTTAACCAATAGCGCCACTTGGCAAGCCCAGCATAAACAGAGAAACATCAAATGTGAAACATGCAACAATATTTGGACAGAAAAAGGGTACTAATAATAGGCATTAATAATCTTACTTCACAATAAAAGCCCATGAAACAATAAAGGAATAAAAAATAAATAACGGTGAGGAGGGTCTAAATGACATAACCATGCAACCAGTAGTGATAGCTCATCAAGAGTTTCCACTTTTTGTAAAATAATTTCTTAGCTATTTGTTATTTAATAATTGTATACATATATAACACTGTAAATACAATGCCATGCAGGTATATAATTGATGATTCCCAAGTGGTTCAGTGGCAAAGAATCCACCCATCAATGCAGGAGATGCAAGATACATGAGTTTGATCCTTCGGTCAGGAAGACACCTTGGAGAAGGAAATGGCAACCCACTCCAGTATTGTGGCCTGGGTAATCCCATAGACAGAGGAGCCTGCTAGGCTACAGTCCATGGGGTTGCAAAATGACTTGGTGAATAAATAACAACCATAACAGCTTTTAAAAATTAATGTAGAGTTTATCTTTGTCAAGCAAAGATAAATGATATGCTGATGTACTGCTTCAGGGATGTACTGCTTCAGCAAAAATTCAAACAAAGACCATTTCTGGGAGAATTAGGACACCAGATAGTAAATAGTTACATAATATAAACTTAGAACATGATGATATAATGTAGACTTAGAGGATGATTGTGGAAAATTGATATATACTTAGAATTTTCCACAGTGGTAAGTATATAGTGCACCATTCCTATCTTGTATATATCACCATATGACAGTTTATTAGTAGAAGGTTTAATAATATAGTCACAAGGAAGGACATTGGGTAAACCATGCATTGTCATTTTCAGTATTATATTTAGGGTATGAAGCTTGAAATAAGAGCTATCGTTCAAAAAAACCTGTTTTCCGAATACAAGGCTCTACATAAAAATGATCAAAGCCTTTTATTTGGGGGAATTATATTCAAAATTTAGTGAAGATGAGGTGATTAAAAATAATACATCAAAAATTTGAAACCAATATTGAATGAGTATGTATTTTTATAATTAAAATGGGTTATTTTTTATACTCTATTTTAATTATATTTTATTTATTTTTATCTATTAAGTCTTCGTTAATAAATTTTAGCCAATTTATAAAACATTTTTTGTTACTAGGAAATTGCCTCAAAGCTTTTCAATTAAAGCATATTTTGTAGTTTCTGGACTTCTGGGTCTTCCCTTCTTTCTCAGTCTGTTTAAATTTTTGTTTACTTTTATTTCAATTTATCATTTTCTGACAATTATTTAAAAATTATGATTATTTCAGATAACTTAAAGAGTTTTTTACTGAGTGGATTTTAGAGGAATATTCCAATTTCCAAGCTTTTTCCTGAAATGGATTTTGATTTCCATTTTGTTTTCCACAGGATATTTTTCTGTGATTGAAACAAGAGTAAATTTAAACGTCAGTATTTTACGTATCAAGACAGGTAAAGCAAATATATTTTAAGCATTTTGATGCTTTCCAAAATGTGCACTAATACCCTGCTATATTATGGACAGCTAGGATGGACAGAGCAGTTTGTCTTTGCTGTGGTAGCAATTGTCTATACTGGTAACAACAAACACAAAATAGCATATCAAACCTTTGTTGTAATACTGAATTATGAAGACTGTGATTTTGTGAACACTCTGAAATAGTCAAATAAAAATTTCACACAACAGGATCTCTTGTAAAATGATTTTTCATTAATTAAATTTTTAGAAAATGCATTTTTAGTTTTTTTTGATGAAATATGTGACAAGTAAAATTCAAACACTAAAATATAAAGCTTGTCAACTTACTCTTTTAATTGAAATTTCCAAATATATATATCAATTCAGTTCAATCGCTCAGTCACATCTGACTCATATATAAAGACACATATAGACACATATTCCACATTATCTCTCAGAGGTTTTATGCATTTTCAGGTATAACAGCCCAATGCTATTTGTCGCATTTTATAGGAAACTGTTTATTAATAACTATAATTGTATAGATCACTTGAAACAATTATATTTGCACAACAAAATTTGCATTGTGTGACAAACAAAAAGACTGGAAACAAAATGGTATATAGATATATAAATTAAAAAATATTTTACTGAATTTTTAAAATATATTTTTGTTTGCTAATCTTCCCTGGGAATTAGATCTCCATGCTTAAATCTGCAACTTAGAAAGCTGGAATTTCTTCCCATTAGAGATACAGTAATAACTTTGTAATTAGTGAAATCATTGTCACACTGCATAATCAGCTCATTGAACACATACATTATAGTAAGAAAAAATAATAAAAAATCCTTGATAGTAACATAACTGTCCCATTAAAGTCTTGATTAACTTTATAACAATAATGTAGTATCATTTTACTTTTATAAATTAGCAGACAAATTGGAAATATATCAAACAATGCTCCTTCTGTATCTCTACAGAAGGGAGGGATGCTTAATTAAAATAATATAACACTGGCAACATTAATTTCTTATTGTGGGGATTTAGCAACTCATTTCAGGATGTGAGGCCAAAATTATATTTCAGCAGTTTTATGTTAAATGTTTCAAGGAAAGCCATACGGCCCCTGGGCACTGCATGACATACAGTAGTATCAGAAACAATTGATGTGTGTAATGACAATTGTGAGCATCCTTTCCAGATGAGCTGACACGCCCTGATTCCACCCTGCTGCTCCTGTTTGGTCAGCAGGTACCTTTCACCATCTGTTTCTCTTATAGCAGCTGAATTGTTTCTCTTATTGTGCACCTAGATGGTGAACCATGTTGAGTATGAAATATACCTTGTAGGTCATGGGATATTCTAAGTATTTCTGTTTAATTTGATAAGACTAATTTTAGTCTTTAATTGCATTTTGCTTTTTTAGTAGGCAAAGAGATTCTATGCTGAGTATAATCAGACCAAGGCATGTAAATTTTTAATAGGGACTGTAGAAATACTTATAAAGATTGCTGCATTTTGCTGTTTGTATTATTAACATCTTTATGATGATTTAATAATCATTTCTTCTAAGTACTTGGCATGATTTCTAAACTGGCAATGAAAGCTAAAGAGCCTTGAAGAAATCATGCAGAGCCCATTCTTTGAATCCATGCATTTTGTTTTTTTCTGATTCAAACACTGATGGGGAATATTTGAGGAAAAAAAAATCATGTCATGTCCAACTCAGTCATGTCCAGCTCTTTGCAAACCCATGGACTGCAGCACTCCAGGGTTCCCTGTCCTTCACCAACTCCCAGAGCTTGCTCAAACTCATGTCTATTGAGTCGGTGATGCCATCTAACCATCTCATCCTCTGTTGTCCCCTTCTCCTCCTGCCTTCAATCTTTCCTAGCACCAGGGTCTTTTCCAGTGAGTTAGTTCTTCACATCAGATGGCCAAAGTATTGGAGTTTCAGCTTCAGCATCAGTCCTTCCAATGAATATTCAGGACTGATTTCCTTTAGGACTGACTGGTTTGATCTCCTTGCAGTCCAAGGGACTCTCAGGAGATTTCTCCAACACCACAGTTCAAAAGCATCAATTCTTCAGCACTCAGCTTTCTTTATAGTTCAACTCTCACATGCATCCATACTGAAAAAACCATCACTTTGACTAGATGGACCTTTGTCAGCAAAGTCTCTGTTTTTTAATATGCTGTCTAGGTTGGTCATAGTTTTTCTTCCAAGAAGCAAGCGTCTTAATTTCATGGCTGCAGTCACCATCTGCAGCAATTTTGGAGCCCCCCAAAATAAAGTCTGTCACTGTTTCTATTGTTTCCCCATCTATTTCCCATGAAGTGATGGGACCAGATGCCATGATTTTAGCTTTCTGAATGTTGAGTTTTAAGCCAACTTTTCAAGGGTATATTAATTATTACATAATGGTTATTACATAATTAGTTATTATATATGGATGTATTAGTTTTTATAGTATAAATAATCCAGATACAGCAAAGTATACAGGATAATGTGTGTATGGTACATGCAAATACTACACCATTTTAAATAATGGATTGAGTATTCTTGGATTTTGTATCTATAGGAAGAATGGAATCAAGAAGATACAATACTCTGTTGCATAAAAATCTAGACATAATTTTTGCATTGTTTCTTGTCTTTCTTCTCCAAAGATCACAACTTACATTAAGGTTTGCTTTTTTAATCTTGTGTTTCAACTTATTGGGCTTCCCTGGTAGCTCAATTGCAGGACACCCTGGTTTGATTCTTAGGTCAGGAAGATCTGCTGGAGAAGGGATAGGCTACCCACTCTGGTATTCTGGCCTAGAGAATTTTGGTATCTGTAGGAAAGTTGGAATTAAGAAGATTCAATACTCAACTAAAAATCTAGACATAATTTTTGCATTGATTTTTTTGTCTTTCTTCCCCAAAGATCACAACTTACATTAAGGTTTGCTTTTTAAATCTTGTGTTTCAATTTATTAGTATTGTTATATTTAAACAGAGCCCCAAGTATTAATATTCTATACAGGAGATTCATTTATGCTTCTTTGAAGCAATTCCATTTCTCTTGAATTTGGGGAATGAGTGTTAAGAAATTAAGTCATGCCAGGAAAAGACCCAAACTGAGATTGTTTTAGGAAAAGACTGGTAGGGGTCCAAGGCAAGAGATGTGTAAAAAAAATGACTTTATTCTTGAAAGGAGAAAGAAAATAGGTGAGATATGAGCCTCATCATAATCAGCAACATTTCCAAAACCTTTCAAGAATCTGACAAACAAACCTTTCTAAAACGTTGCTTTTGTCATATTATGTTTATTTGTTATTTAAATGTAAAGATAACTCAGAGAAAATCAAATATGCTAGTTTTGTTATTCCATTAACTAATTCCCAGGTGGTGCTAGTAGTAGAGAAACTGCTAGACAATGCAGGAGACACAGGAGATGTGGGTTCAGTCCCTGGATCAGGAAGATCCCCTGGAGTAGGAAACAGCAACCCATTCCAGTATTCTTGCCTGGAAAATTCCACTGATAGAGGAGACTGGCAGGCTATAGACCATAGGGTTGCACAAAGTCAGACATGACTGAAGCGACTTAGCACACACACATACAAACATTAACTAATTATAGGACCTTGGATAAATAATTCAAAAGTTAACATTTTACAGTGGTCTCTCAGGTGCCTAATCTGGGCCCTCAGTAATTCTGTAAACATTCATTTTATTCTTGTCCATTTCATTTACTCAGCTCTAGTCACACTCGCGTCCTTACTGTTTCCTGAACATGCTAAATATACTCCAGCTTCAGCTTTTGCAAAGGTCCAGATAGTCAAAACTTCAGTTTTTCCAGTGGTCATGTATAGATGTGAAAGTTGGACTGTAAAGAAGGCTAAGCACTGAAAAACTGATGCTTTCAAATTGTGCTGCTGGAGAAGATTCTGAAACTCCCTTGGACATTAAGGAGATTAAACCAGACAATCCTAAATGAAATCAAGCCCAAATATTCACTGGAAGGACTGATCTGAAACTGAAGCTCCAATAATTTGGTCACCTGATGCAAAGAGCAGACTCATTTGAAATGACCTTGATGTTGGGAAAGATTGAGGGCAAGAGAAGAAGATGGCAGCAGAGAATGAGATAGTTAAAGAGCATCCCCAACACAATGGACATGAGTTTGATCAAACTCTGGAGAATAGTGAAAGACAGGGAAGTTGCAGTCCATAAGGTTGTATAGAATCGGACCTAACAGATACAACTTAGTGACTGAATAACAACAGCTTTTGCAATTTCTTCTGCCTCAATCATTCACTTCAGGTATTTTTACTTCCTTCAATTGTTTTAAAATAATGAGCTTTATAATTAAGGATTCCCTTGCCCACTTAATGAAAACTGGAGTCCATCTGCAAGAACTTTCTCTTTCACTCTGCTTTAATTTTCCCTCAAGCTCTTTTCAAGCATCTTTTTTTTTTAATTTATTTTATTTTATTTTTTTAATTTTTATTTTTACTTTATTTTACTTTGCAATACTGTACTGGTTTTGCCATACATTGACATGAATCGACCACGGGTGTACATGCGTTCCCAAACATGAACCCCCCTCCCACCTCCCTCCCCATAACATCTCTCTGGGTCATCCCCGTGCATCAGCCCCAAGCATGCTGTATCCTGCGTCGGACATAGACTGGCGATTCGATTCTTACTTGATAGTATACATGTTACAATGCCATTTTCCCAAATCATCCCACCCTCTCCCTCTCCCTCTGAGTCCAAAAGTCCGTTATACACCTCTGTGTCTTTTGTGCTGTCTTGCATACAGGGTCGTCACTGCCATCTTTTCAAGCATCTTGATTGAACTTTGTTTACTTTCTTATCCTTTTTACTAAAATATAAACTCAATGAGACATGGGCTCTGTCTACTTTGCTTATAGTACTAATATGATCCTCAGCTCCTAGAACAGTTTCTGGCACATAGTAGATGCTCAATAAATATGTGCATGAAACAATTAATTCAGATAGCTAGAGTGACATTTTTGTACAACCAGTATACTAAATATGGACTAGAAATACATTGCTGAGTAAGACAGCTTTGGCACCTGTGGAGATAGAGTCTTAGATTATAAAATATTTGTAATGTGCCAATCTGTGTATTATCTAAACTCTCTTTACTTGTGCAATAATGAAGGGTTAAATTCAATAATCTCTACAGTTTCTTTTATTTCAAAAGTTCTATAATATGGTCAAGTTGGATTCCAGGTCCTTCCTAATCTACCTTCATTTCACGATTTTAACATCTCTCTCTCAAGCCTATTTTATAAACAACAAACTCTACTCCTGATATATGCCCTCAAAATACCAACTCTAAAATGTGTACAATTTTTTTTTCATATACTAATTTGTCTTCCTCATCTCTACCTATCTGCATCTCATCTACTCTTAAAAGTGGTGCAAATCCTGCTTATCTGTAAAGAATCTGTGGTTTCACCAAGGCAGCTCACAATGATCACAACGAGAACTTGCTAATTAGTTTAATCAACATCATTTACAACGAAAATGCAAATAAACTGAGTCCTAGAGTCATTGGTTCTTACTCTAAGGCTCTAGCTGCTGCTGCTGCTAAGTCGCTTCAGTCGTGTCCGACTCTATAAGACCCCATAGATGGCAGCCCACCAGGCTCTCCCATCCCTGGGATTCTCCAGGCAAGAACACTGGAGTGGGTTGCCATTTCCTTCTCCAATGTGTGAAAGTGAAAAGTGAAAGTGAAGTCGCTCAGTCGTGTCCGACTCTTAGCGACCCCATGGACTGCAGCCCACCAGGCTCCTCTGTCCGTGGGATTTTCCAGGCAAGAGTGCTGGAGTGGGGTGCCATTGCTTCGGGTTACATGTGCTTTAATTTGCTTCCTGGGGGGTCCCAGAGGCTGCTCTCTTGCTCGTTGATGACAAATTTGCTTGTGTACGTAAGCCCCCAGTTTAGAGATCTGCCTGGACCTGGAGATCATATATTCTTTTGTAGTGTTGTCTTAGACTCTTCAGGCTGCTATAAAAAAGCACCGTAAATGGCTTATAAACAATAAAAATGTATTTCTTACTATTCTAGAGAATAAGAAGTAAATTTCAAGTTGTTGACAGATGTGGCATCCAGTGAGACCTTGCTTACTGGTTCATAGATAGACTTCTTCATGCAGAAAGGGTAAAATATTACTCTGTAGACTCTTTTGTAAGGGTGAAACATCACTCATGGGGGTTCTGGGCTCATGATGTAATCAGTTCCCAAAGGCTCCTCCTCCTAATACCATCACACTGGGGATTAGGTTTTAACATATAAATTTCAGAGGAGTATAAACACTCAGTCTAGAGCAACTGCTACCTATCTTTTTATTTACAATGCCAAATAAACCCAAATTAATTGACACATAACTTGATGTTGGAAGAATCAGGACTTTTTGACATATGATTACTCAAAGTTTTCAGAATTCCTTTTTTGTCAAGATATCTGATCCTTTTGTAATATTCTTTTTGGGAAAAAATGTATTATTTAATGGAGTCTTTACTTACATCACAGATTGTAGTATTGTAATTTTTTCTAGGAAAGCAGATTTACATACCCTAGCACAAATATTTATGCCAAAGACTTTGGCTTTGTGGATCACAATAAACGGTGAAAAATTCTGAAAGAGATGGAAATACCGGACCAGCTGATCTGCCTCTTGAGAAACCTATATGCAGGTCAGGAAGCAGCAGTTAGAACAGGACATGGAACAACAGGCTGGTTCCAAATAGGAAAAGGAGTACGTCGAGGCTGTATATTGTCACTCTGCTTATTTAACTTATATGCAGAGTACATCATGAGAAATGCTGGGCTGGAAGAAACACAAGCTGGAATCAAGACTGCCAGCAGAAATATCAATAACCTCAGATACGCAGATGACACCACCCTTATGGCAGAAAGTGAAGAGGAACTAAAAAGCCTCTTGATGAAAGTGAAAGAGGAGAGTGAAAGCTCAACATTCAGAAAATGAAGATCATGGCATCTTGTCCCATCACTGAAAACAGTGTCAGATTTTATTTTGGGGGGGCTCCAAAATCACTGCAGATGGTGACTGCAGCCATGAAATTAAAAGATGCTTACTCCTTGGAAGAAAAGTTATGACCAACCTAGATAGCATATTCAAAAGCAGAGACATTACTTTGCCGACTAAGGTCCGTCTAGTCAAGGCTATGGTTTTTCCAGTGGTCATGTATGGATGTGAGAGTTGGACTATAAAGAAACCTGTGTGCTGAAGAATTGATGCTTTTGAACTGTGGTATTGGAGAAGACTCTTGAGAGTCCCTTGGACTGCAAGGAGATCCAACCAGTCCATTCTGAAGGAGATCAGCCCTGGAATTTCTTTGGAAGGAATGATGCTAAAGTTGAAACTCCAGTACTTTGGCCACCTCATGCGAAGAGTTACTCATTGGAAAAGATTCTGTTACTGGAAGGGATTGGGGGGGAGGAGAAGGGGACAACAGAGGGTGAGATGGCTGAATGGCATCACTGATTCAATGGACGTTGAGTCTGAGTGAACTCCAGGAGTTGGTGATAGACAGGGAGGCCTGATGCGCTGCGATTCATGGGATCACCAAGAGTCGGACATGACTGAGCGACTGAACTGAACTGAACTAAACACAAATATTATGAATAAGTGTGTGGTTCATCTGTGTATTTTGTAAACACAAAATTGAGCACAACAGAGATACTTCTTAAGTCCTTGAAATATTTACTTAATACTTTTGTAGATATTTTCCATATCAGTACTTATTCTTTCTAATTTGTGCAGAGTATTCCATTATATAAAATGTAAGGACTTAACTATGCATCTACATATCTCTTGATGGATTCTTTGGGTATTTTCATTGTTTTGCTACTCTTAGTAACAGTGCAATAAATAGAATATACATATATATTTTTAATATATTTTTAAATTTCATACACATACCCACATACTAAATAAAAATAGTTCTCATACATTTATTATTTTTTGTGAAATACATACTCCTCTCCTTGGTTGATTTTTGTGTTGATTCCATCTTCTTTTCATTTTAAACTTGTATGGGCTCTTTGAAAATTGAAGGTGGTAGTTCTGTGTCAAATTCTGTAAATATGTTTTGCCAGTTGTCACTGGTATTCACTTTGAGATTTAAGGCAACCCATGAAATGACTATGAACGCTATTCAAAATTAAGTGGATAATTGAGGCAATTATTCAGCAGTGTCTATCAAAGAAGAAAAATACTCACTCCTGTTAATATTTAGAAAGCAAATGTTAATTTGGCTAATTTTTTTGGAGACAAAATCGTTTGCATAGCAAAATAATATTTTATCCGGAGTTGAATGGCATCAGTTCAATCCAGTTCACTTCAGTCATTCAGTTGTGTCCGACTCTTTGCGACCCCATGAATTGGAGCATGCCAAGCCTCCCTGTCCATCACCAATTGAATGGCATAAATAATATTTAATAGTTTTTGCCATATAGTTTATATAAAATTTAAACATTTTGTAGGTGTTACAAGAAGCTTTTCCTCTTCTCAGTTCTTGGTCATGTGTTCAAAGTAGTTGCTCTGGTCATTTGAACATGTTTCTATTTCCTTAACACCACCATGCCATTAATGCTTAACTTAACATATAGATGCTTAACTTAACATATAAATATACACCAAATGGAGATGGAATTCTTGCTTCTCCTTCACATTAAAAAGTTTGCTTAATGTTCATCATCTCTCTGTCTTTTGATTACCACCTATTTTATTTTATTTTTATTTATTGTTTTAATTTTTATTTTTACTTTATTTTACTTTACAATACTGTATTGGTTTTGCCTATTTTTAAAAACTCAGTTTTTACTAAGGGATATTCAGTTTTATGGTCCCCTTTTCTAATCATTATGTTAAATTCCTTTTTTTTTAAATAATTGTTTTACTTCTAACAGATATTTACTTCATTGTTATTTCCATTTCCACACTCTCTGATTTGGATTCTCTCTAGTAGGAATGTCATCTTGTAGTTAGCAAACACGATCAAGTTTTAATGTGAGCTTACCTGACACGTTTCTTCTTTTAAATCACATTTATTAGTGGCAGAATGGTTTTTGTTTTCATTTCTCTCTACTTTTAGTTTAACATAATTTTTCTTCTCATTTATTTGCTGCATATGGAGATGCCATTTAAAATGCTCTCTGGAAAACATTATTTATAAATAGATGTTGCTCCCGACACATATATAAAATCTTTATCTGGAATGCAGTAGCATAAATAACATTTAGTAGCTTCTACCGAAAAAGGTATATAAATATTTACCAAATAGTAGTGAAATTCTTTCTCCTTTTTAGTCCCCTTTTTATCTATCTATCTGTCAATCAATAGTCTATTTACCTATTATCTATGTATCTACTTACCTATATATATATATAAATCAGAAAACAAAATAATGGATATACTTGAAATGTATAGGTATGTACGTGTTTACACATAAGCCTGTATAGATACATATGGGTGTGTATGTACATATGTGTACATAGAGGGAAGAAGAAAGACTTTTTTGGTGCATTTTCTACCATCTGACAATGTTCAAAATACTCTGCTAGAGAAACTGTGATGTTTTAAAATATAAAGTATGTGGAACAAATCCCACAGATTTTCTGCAGTGAGTTAGTGAAGCAAAAACACAAACAAAACAACTCTACCTTACCTACAGTGAATAGTTTAAGTGCTTCCCCTGGGGAGCTCAAAAGGAGTAAGAAGTCAAATAGTATGGGTGTTAAGAGAATGGGCTGTGGATGTCTCATGACTGAGTTCACTAGCTGTGTCTCCTTGGCACTGACACAACTATTCTGCATCTCTTTCTGCTTATTTATAAAATAATAATCTCCATCCTATAGGGTGCTGTAAGGATGGATAAGTTGATACATGTAAAGTTCACTGAAGAATGTTTGGCAGGCAGTAAATGCTCAGTGACTATCTGGCTGTATTATTACTGTTATTATCCCATCTTAAGCCTGTCTGAAAGAGGCTTCTTCCACACCTTCCTCATATGCAGCAATCCTTCTGCTTTATCTGAGGTTTGGGAGAGAGTTGGCTTTTAGAGAAATGCAATCTGAGTGAGAGAGTGAATAGGGGCATGCCAATTAGTATGACGACAGCTGAAAAGCTTGGATATGATTGTTCTCATGAGACTAAAGCTGAGGGCACAGGGGAGGGTTGGCAGTAAGGTGAGAAAGGTAGGTTGGCATCAAACTGTGACCAGTGTAATTGTCATATTGAAAACATTTAAAAGTCACTGAACTCCAGCTCTGGGGCCAATTTCTATAATGTTGCCTGTGATAATGACCATCTTTCTTCCTGAAGGGTCTCCTGATCAAATTTTACAGATCTTAAAAAAAAAATTTCCCCAAACTTCAAGTGAAGAAAGAATGCAATAGATATGATATAATGTTTTGAAAATTAAATAAAATTAAATATGAGAACTTAGTATAGTCCCTGGTTTATAAATTACAGTTATTATTATCAATATCATTATCACTATTACTATATACAATTCACTGGAGGAAAGATTAAAAGTCAAATTAATATATTTATATTATATTTATTAGAGAGAAAGCCAAAGAACAAGACAAATGAGAATGTTTTTAAAACTACAATAAAAGAAGTATTATATTTGTGCTATCATCTGGCTGGTACACCTTAGGCAGATAATAGTTTCAGCAATTAACTAGTGAAAGTCCCAGAAAGTTTTATTCATAGAAGATTATAAGTGTGAAAAATAATCATGTGTGATAACGTAAGAAAGTTAAAAGGCACAGCATCCAAGTGAATAAGATATCACATCAGCATCCTAACCATTTTACAGCCTGAAGACAACTACAGTGTAGCCAACACAAGAGCAAGCAGAGGCTGCCAAGGAGCCAGATGCTATTGCTGGAAAGAAAATTTTCTCAGCTCAGCATCTGGGTTTTCTAAATGCAATCCAGAAAGAATGAGGGCAAGCAGAGCTTTGTAGAGGGGAAAATAGTCTTCTTTCCTATATGTTGTATTATAAAAATTATAATAAAATTATAATTATAAAAATTAATTATAAAAATTAATATTCACAATTTTTAAAAAAATAATTGACAAACACAAACAGACTATACTTTGAATGCAATAGTAATCATTTTCAGTGATGACATCCATAAAAACATTTACCCATTATAAGGATTTTAATAATATATATTATATTTGCATTCTTAGAGGTGGTAATGGTTATATATGATCACGTGTTCAGTATAACTACCAGTGGATAAAGAGCTCATAACTGGAAACCTCTGGTCTTTGGATGTCTGTATTTGTAGTAAGATTTGGGAATTATAAGCTTTCAAATTCTGATATTTCCTTCTAATGTAAAATAGTTACCATAGCTAATAACATTTATCCATTGGAAAACGTTGAATAAATCAGAGATTAAGTGGACAAGATAAGAGTTAATATTGACACCAGACAAGAATAATGCACTTGTTTATTTGAAATGGTATAATCTTTATTCTTCAGAAGAGTATTTCTGTTTGGAAAAGGATGATGTGTATACAAAAATAAATATTTGTAAGACATATTCCTATATATCAACTAATTATATATTTCTGTGCAGAAGTTACATCATAATATACTATAGGAATATTTGTGTGTAAATCTAGAAATCTGAGATTGAGTATTATAACATTGTGTCTTTCAGTGAGTAACCCTCAGTGTATTTTTAAAATAAAACACAGTACTTGGTAATGAAAGCTTAGGATCAAATTTCCTAATAAGCTGTATCTGGCATTTCAGTATTTTAATTTTGGGAAGTTGTGTATTAAAAGATACAGTTTAATATAATAATCCTACTTGGTGACCTATTATGCTTATAGCTTTAAGAAGTTGCAGAGTTAATTTAAAACTAAAAATGTGCTTTTTCTGTCCAGAAGTTTGCTATATTTTGACATAACCACAAATATATACCACTTATATTTTTCTACCATTTTATGAAGCCCAGTACTAACAGATAAAGAAAAATCATGCTTCCAAATACAACTATGGATTTGCTTCATTCCATATCTGCTAGGCAATAAGATTTGTTTGTTTACTTATCTATTTATATCTAATGGAATAATTTTCTTTCAATATGCCAACATCCTGATAATTAAAAATAATAATAACATTTTCTAATGTTAAAGTTATAATTTCAAAGTAAAGCAAACAAAATTATTTGTGGTGAATATCACCACAAATTTTTTTCTTATCAAATCAAATATGTGCTGGCTGAGCTCTATATTTTTCATTTTACTTGTTTTTTAGTTTATGTGGTTGGATGAATAATATCAGGGAGACCAGGTCAAAGTCTGTCCCCATTTAAACTAGTTTCTTGGTCAATAGATGTATTGCTAAATCTAGAAGGCAGTTTTGGAAACTGGTGATAAGATACACTTGAAAATCTAGTGTGAGTACAAAATCACTGCAAACGGTGATTGTAGCCATGAAATTAAAAGAGGCTGTCTCCTTGGAAGAAAAGTTATGACTAACCTTAGATGGCATATTAAACAGCAGAGACATCACTTTGCCAACAAAGGTCCATAGAGTCAAGCTATGTTTTTTTCCAGTAGTCATGTACAGATGTGAGAGTTGTCCAAAGAGAAGGCTGAGCACTGAAGAACTGGTGCTTTTTAACTGTGGTGTTGGAGAAGACTCTTGAGAATCTCTTGGACTGCAAATCAGTCAATCCTAAAGGAAATCAACTCTGAATACTCACTGGAAGTTTGATGCTGAAAATGAAGCTCCAATACTTTGGCCACCTCATGCGAAGAGACAACTGGTTTGGAAAAGACCCTGATGCTGGGAAAGATTGAGGGCAGGAGGAGAAGGGGGGCAACAGAGAATGACATGGTTGCTTGGCATCTCCAACTCAATGGACATGAGTTTGAGCAAACTCTGGGAGTTAGAGAAGGACAGGGGAAGCCTGGTGTGCTGCAGTCCCTGGTCACAAAGAGTCAGGTATGACTGAGTGACTGAACGACAAACAGCAACACTAAATTGTACAACTCTAATGAATCTTTTCTCCCCCACTCCCCAAATAAATAAATGTCAGCGGTGTTTTTACTTCAAGATTATATCAATAGATTATATGTATGCTTTTGTGTATGTGTATGCTTACACACAAGATAAAAATGAGGCAGCACTTAAATACCTCTAAAAAAGAAATAAAACATTATTTAGCACGTTAAACATTCCTGAATAGCTTACTTTCTGTTAAATCAGCAGTTTTACTTGGAAACTCTCTGTGGTTTTTTAAGTCACTGAAGAGAGCCCAAATTAGATTACTTGATTCCACAGTCTTGTGGCTACTCATATACTGAACTCCAGGTTTTTCACTGGGTAGGAATTGCTCTAAATTTTCCAACTGTATAATCTCTGTACTTTGCATACAAACCAAATCTGTTAGATGCATAATAAAGATAGGGTTTGTAATTGTTTTTCTCTTGATTGTGTTAAAATAGGATTGAAGTAATCCTGTGACTTCCCCAGCATTGAGTTGTGTATATTGACATTACAAAAAAGGTTTGTTGAATGGAGAAATAAAAGAACAAATTTTAAAAAAGTAATAAGGCATGAGGGATTTAAGTTAAGGTTAATGTGATTTCCCTGGTTGTCCAGTGGTTAAGAATCCACCTGCCAATGCAGGGGACATGGATTCAATTTCTGGTCCAGGAAGATTCCACATGTCACAGGGCAGCTAAGCCTGTGTGCCACAGCTACTGAAACCTGTGTGCCCTAGAGCCTGGGTTCTGCAACAAGAAAAGAAGCCACAGTGAGAAGCCTGCATATCACAGCCAGAGAATAATCTCTGCTCACCACAACTAGAGAAAGCCCATGCACAGTGCAGATATAAATACGTAAATAAAAATTTAAAAATATATTTAAAAAATAAATTAAAAATTATAATCTGTTACTAACAGATTAACAGTTATTTTACCTTAAGTTTTAAAAATCTATAGAGGTTAAGAAAAGAGGTAGAAAAACATATTCACAATGAATAACTTTACTTATTGACAAAGACATCTTAGCACTGTCAGGAGAATCAGCCATAGGCTAACAGTGAAGCATGGATTTCTAGTTGTAGGGTTACAGTTGATATTTGATGAATTATAGACTTCTCTAGGTGGTGACTGCAGCCATGAAGTTAAAAGACGCTCGCTCCTTGGAAGAAAAACTATGACCAACTTAGAATATTAAAAAGCAGAGACATTACTTTGCCAACAAAGGTCCGTCTAGTCAAAGCTATGGTTTTTCCAGTAGTCATGGATGGATGCAAAATTTGGATTATAAAGGAAGCTGAACGCCAAAGAATTGATGCTTTTGAACTGTGGTGTTGGAGACTCTTGAGAGCCTCTTGGACTGCAAAGAGATCCAACCAGCCTATCCTAAAGGAAATTAGTCCTGAATATTCATTGGGAGGACTGATGCTGAAGCTGAAACTCCAATACTTTGGCCTACTGATGTGAAGAACTAGCTCATTGGAAAAGCGTGATGCTGGGAAAAGTTGAAGGCAGGAGGAGAAGGGGACGACAGAGGATGAGATGGTTGGATGGCCTCACTGAATCAATGGACATAAGTTTGAGTAAACTCCAGGAGTTGCTGACAGACAGGGAGGCCTGGTGTGTTGCAGTCCTTGGGGTTGCAAAGAGTCATATAGACTAAGTGACTTCACTTTCACTTTTCACTTTCATGTATTGAAGAAGGAAATGGGAACCCACTCCAGTGTTCTTGCCTGGAGAATCCCAGGGACGGGGGAGACTGGTGGGCTGCCATCAATGGGGTCGCACAGAGTCGGATATGGCTGAAACGATAGCAGCAGCAGCTCCTTATTAGTTCTGGTAGGGGTATAGTGACTGTAAGGGCCAGGAGATTAGTGATTCTGAGTTCAGCACTTTGTGGAACAAACAGGCAAATTGTGGATGTTTCGTTAGCAATGCCTGTCATGGGCTTGTGGGAATAAGGATATCCGTGAACTAGAAGTTTTCTGAGGGTTTTCTGTGTTTTTTCTCACTTCTTTAGCTATTGTTTCTTTGGGCTGAAAATGCCTCTCTTACTTCTTTAACCTCTTGCCATCACCCACTTCTTTTTAGCTTTACTTAAACATCTTCAGGATAGAGGTTCCAAACTCATCTCTGGTTAAATGATTAAGTTTCATATTTGGCAGGCCTTTTCCTTATTGTTTGGTTATCATAGATGAGAAATTGCTAATTTTAGGACTGATATAAATGACTTCATATAAAGCAACTAAAAAATTTAGTACTATAATAGTTAATTTTTGTCTATTTAATAAGATACAAAATTATTTGAGATCATATAATGCTTCTGCAGTCCCATAAAGATAATCAGTTATTTGATAACATTAGCAATGGGTAATTCTAATATAATGTAGAGTTTTCATATAGGACTAAACAGTTATATGCAGATTTTATAATAACTGATTATGTTCCTGTGAGTTTTATCTTAAACTATCATCTATTTATTTCAAAGCACTGGTAATCCACAGATCATGAAATGAAACTATTATAAACTTTAAACAATTCAGTTCAAACTCTTACACGTGTAGTTAGATTGCACATGTAGTTAGATTGCACATGTAGATGCTTAAAAAGCTGCTATTACAAGCAGTTTGGTCAATTTTGTTGCATTCTTTTCTGGATAACAGACATAACAATGTACTGGGACTAATGCATTTTATCAGTTTAATCAACTTTGGATAACATGTTGCCAATATTTTGCCTTTAAACAAGAATATATGGCAATTGATCAGAAAGAATATGCTTTCGGTGTGACTTTGAAACTCCGCCATTCCTGCTGCAGTTGTGTTGCTGCGATGGATGACTTTCACAACAGGAAATCAGGCCAATTTAAAGTCCAGGCACCGAGCAATTTGAGAACCACCAGCTTTATGCAGTAATATAATTATTCCCTCTGAGGCTCTTAATTGTATTCATCACACCATGATTTCTGCACAAATTAAGCATGCATTTACTGCTATATATAACTTCCTTTGCAGTTAACATTCTGGAAACAAATTTCAAGGAGATAGAATTTTGGACTTATTCATCCCCTGAAATCATAAGTTCCAAATGTTCCGTATACTGTAAGGTCACATTTTCTACCTTCTGGCCACTAAATAAATGTGATACCAAACTGTTTAAGGAAGAAGAAATATCTGAAACTGGATCTTTTTATTTTTATGTTTCACTACCCTGAAAATGTGTAAGACTTTAAATCCTAAATAGTTCTTATGTGCGTTAATATATTGTTTTCTAGAAGGAATTCTTAGCAAAATATAAGTTATATACAAACTCAGAATCAGAAACTGAATGTGTTCAGTATGAGGTTTTAATCATCTGTAAAATAGATTGCATATTTAGGACAAAAATAAAGTAATCAAAAATGACCCAAGACATAGACAATTTAAAATACATAGACAATTTAAAAATAAATAGTGTATTTTAAAGTAAACTTATTTTCATATGTTTCTAAAAAATTTAAGCCAGAAAATTTAAGCTTCCTTTTCATTGTTTCCTTTAGAAAATTGGAGTTAAAAAGCATTGGGTTTCTATAGTAGTTGCTGCTTATGGCTTATATTACTCTACTTTCCCTAACCCTGCTTTATGATTATATTATAAACATTCAAAAAACTAAGATCATGGCATCCAGTCTAATCACTGTAATCAAATAGAAGGGGAATAAGTGGAAGCAGTGACAGATTTTCTTTTATTGGGCTCCAAAATCACTGAGGACTGTGACTGTAGCCATGAAATTTAAAGACAATGGCTCTTTGGAAGGAAAACTATGACAAACTTAGACAGCACGTTAAAAAGCAAAGATATCACTTTTCTGGCAAAGGTCTGTATGGTCAAAGCTATGTTTTTTTCTAATAGTCATGTATGGATGTGATAGTGGGACCATAAAGAAGGCAGAGCACTGAAGAAGACTCTTGAGATTCCCTTGGATAGCAAGGAGATCAAACCAGTCAATCCTAAAGGAAGTCAACCCTGAATATTCATTGGAAGGACTTATGCTAAAACTGAAGCTCCAAAACTTGGTCACCTGATGAGAAGTGCTGACTCTGATGATGTGAAAGATTAAAGGTGAAAGGAGAATGCGGCGGCATAGGAAGAGATGGTTAGAT
Organism: Capra hircus; assembly: GCF_001704415.2. Lineage (NCBI taxonomy): Eukaryota > Metazoa > Chordata > Mammalia > Artiodactyla > Bovidae > Capra > Capra hircus. The sequence goes on from NC_030819.1 coordinate 40,771,495, forward strand.
AGCATCACTCACTCAAGGTACATGAATTTGAGCAAATTGCTACAAATAGTGAAAGACGGGGGGCCCCGCATGTTGCAGTCCATAGGGTCGCAAAGAGCTGGACACAACTTAGCAACTGAACAACAACAGTATTATAAATATCACTTTCTAATATTTTATATAGTTTAGTTATTTTCTCTATTTTTTTCCAGATTGTAAGCTCCACAAGGGCAGGAATTTCTCTCCTCTCTCTCATCTACGTATCTAATCTCACTGCTGTTGTTTTTGCAAAGTGAAATGCTAAGTATCCAGTTTCTGTGTCATTCCCCACTCAGATAGGTTGTAAACTCCTTGAAGAGAGAAGCTTCAGGGAGGCCACGGAGTGATTTGTCTTCTCTCAACCATTCATTCAAAACCCTTTGTTGAGCAGCAACCCTGGGCCAGACAACAAACTAGAAGACATCTATGGCTTTTATACGCACAAACTGCAAGTGGTTCAAAGCATGGGTCATGCCCTGTTTTAGTTGAATAGCATAAAATTATATAGAATCTGCAATATTCAGTATTTCATTTGTGAAAGCAGATTAATTACAACTCTTTTTCAATTGTTGGAAATCACATCCCTTGCACACTGTGGAGGGAAATACAAAATGGTACCAACACTATGGAAAACACTATGGAGATTCTTCAGAAAATCTAAAATGGAACTAAAATATTATCCACTAATTCCACCTCTGGGTGTGGATCCAAGAGATCCAAAATCAGAATCTTAAAAAAAATATTAGCACTCTCATTTTTTACAGCACACTTCACAGTAGTTAAGAAATGGAAATAATATAAATGTTCACTGACAGATGGTTAAAGAAAATGTAATATGTGCATGTAAGAGAATACTGTTCAGCCTTAATAAAAATGAAATTCTGCAATTTGTCAATAATATGGGTGGGCATTGAGGGTACTCTACTGATATAAACCAAAGGCAGACACTACATAATTTCACTTATATGAGATATCTAAAATAGCCAAATTCATAAAATAGAAGATTAAAATGGAGTTTACCAGAGGCTGGAGAGTTATTAATCAATAGGCATAAGGTTTTGGTTAAAGTCAAGAAATCTGTGGTACAGCATTGTATCTGTAGTCAACAATAATGTACTCTTAAAATTTTTAAGAGTACTTAACATAGGTTAAATGTTTTACCACAATAAAGGTAAATAAAATTCCAATGTTTACTTTTACATTTTTCTGAATTGATAAATATTTTTAGAAGCAAAAAATCTTAAGATATAATACAATACTGAATGTATACTACTGTAAGCATAGGTCTGTCAGAAGGTAAGTGTTTAAAAATTGGCAATTATTACTTCAGAAGGATTTTTGTCTCCTATATTTTTGACCTAACACCTTAAACAAACTAGGAATATAATAGATATTTTTGAATGATTAATTCATTTCTTTTCAGCCACTATCATTTATTCAGTTATTCTTAAATGCAAGATATCTTAACTTTAATTACAGCTCTGAGGGCAGCTATGAAAAATGGTGTTTGTCAGCGGGGTGGCCTGAGACACTGAGACAGGAGATGACCCTGAGAAGCAGGGGAATGGACAATGTGATGAGCTGAGATTTCTTCTATGTGCATCTAATTACAAACCAGTGAAAGATGTTTAAGAATTTTGCAAGATAGAAAATATCTCTACGTATTTTCTAGGCGTCAAAGAAATAGATTAGAGGAAATTTGATGATGAATAAAACAAATTTTCTCATAAATACAGGTGTGAAATTGTGATAGATTATAAAAGATTATTTAGAAGGTAAACGTAGAAAAATAGGCAAGAGTAAGACTCAAAAGTACTGGGTAATGGGGTGGAAGGGTTTGTACCTAGAATGCAGATAAAATAGAAAAAGTAACCAATTATAAAATACAAACATGTGGTCTTCCCTGGTGGTCCAGCGATTAAGAATCTACTTTGCAATGCAGTGGATACCAGTTCAATCTCTGGTCTGAAAAGTTCCCACATGCTGCAGGGCAACTAAGCCCACATGCCACAGTTACTGAAGCCCTGGTTCCTAGAGCCTGTGTTCCAAGAGAGAAACCACCACAATAAGCCCACACACCACAACTAGAGAGTAACCCCTGCTGTCTGCAACTAGAGAAAGCCTGTGTGCAGCAGCAAAGATTCAGTGCAGCCAAAAATAAAAATAAATTGAAAAAATAAAAATTAAAAAAAGCAAATATCTGTCATTCACTAAGGAAGGGAATATAAAATGAGGAATAAATATCCTCTGCCCACATATCAAACATATTTTAGGCAAAAAAATAATGGTACATAATTATTAGACAGTATGTAAATTCCTCCTTCCTATTTCCTTGTTTAAATCTATTGTTTTCTTCCACTTGTAAATTTGATCTGCTCAGTGATCCATAGATTTAAAACTTAGAGCTAAAGAATATTAAATATTTTCTCTATTGTTTTCTTATAAAAATGAATTTTTAAAATTTAATTAATATTTATATTAATTTATAGAGAATACCTATGCTGGGTTGGAAGAGTCAGGAAGTCCAAAATGTGAAAGTAACTTCCAAACAACAAATGGTAGAAATTAAATCTTCTCATTTATAAAATGACATTTCTACATAAATGATTAGAAACTGAAGATTAGAATAATTGATTCCTTGTATATGCACTTAATTGCAGTATCTGCTCATATTATGGAGCGAACATCAGATTGGCATTTTGTAAAATCTTTCATTTGCAGATTGTAAGCTTTTAAATTCTGTGCTCCCATCTGTCAGCTTCAAGTCCATCCAGTCCATATCCTTTTTAAGTGGTGTTAACACAACTTCATTACACAGTGATATATATTATACAAATGTTAATTATGTATTTGACCTTGTTAATAACATGGCAATGTTACAATTTTGTTTTGCTTTTAAAAACTATAGATAAGACAAATCATGTAAAAGAATATAGAAAAGAATCATTAATGCAATTAGATCTAATGCATAAGCATAAAATGTCCCTAACATGTTATTAATTTATTCAACTTATTTTTTAGGAAAAAGCAATAACATTCATGATACATTGTTATTTTTTAATTTCATGTATTATCATTCTTATGTGCTAATTAAAGAATAAACTAATATAATAACATGACATTATTGCAAGGTACATCAAGAATAATTTTGTGTTTTACTAAGACTCAACCTCACATGTATTCCATTTAAGTGAGAAATGATAGCAAGCATAATTCTCTGAAATTGATTATTATCAGAGTTTTGTCTTTTAATATTCAAAGTTTAACAGCCAATAAATTCTGCATACCTCTAGATCTATGCTGTCCACATGTCACTATAATAATTGACATATGATAAAGCAGAAAGAATCAAAGAGAGAGAGGGAGGGAGAGAAAGAGAAGAAAAGAGAACTAGGAAATGGTAGTAGCAATAATCTCGGTTACAAAAAAGTATTAACTATAATAGATTCATTGGCATTTCAGTGTCATCTTTTTCCAGTAAAATCATATTTTTAGGAAATCAAATCTTCATAGAATGGTGAAATTCAGTGCTACTAAAATCGCTAAGCTCCAGTCTTCTTGAGACCAAAAAGATAAAGAGCAAACAAACAAAAGGATATAAAGGAACACGTTGTCTGCAACAGGAGAAACAGAATCAATGCAAAACAAAACAGCATTCTATGAGAATATCAAAAGAGAAGAAATCACTGGCAAAGCACAAACTGCATGCAAGAGGCATTTATTGTCATGAATATTCATGCTACCGTATGCAAGGAAAGTTGAGTGAATTTCTTGAAGCTAGTGATATAGTAACAGAATGGGTCCTGAGAAGGAAACCTTAAGCAAGATCTAGAATTGCATTGAGGAAAGAATGATTAGGGAAGCAAGGATATATTTTTGCCTGGTGACACATATGTTTGTTCTGTGGTTATTCACTCAGTCGTGTTTGACTCTGTGGCCCCATGGACTGCAGCCCACCAGGCTCCTCTGTCCAAGGGCATTCTCCAGAATACTGGAGTGGGTTGCCATGCCCTCCTCCAAGGAATCTTCCCGACCCAGTGATCGACCCCAGGTTTCCTGCATTGCAGACGGCTTATTTACCATCTGACTATGTGGCGCCTTCTAATAATGGGACAGTTCTTATGCTTTGGCATATTCCTGGTTCAATGGAGAAGAAGCTCATTTTGTGAGTGACAATTGAAGCCCCAAGTAAGTTGGTATCTCCTGTGTTACTCATACAATTAGTGCCAGAACTTAGTCTGGAAACTATTCGGAGCAAATTTTTAAACAAGTAATTCACAACATCTTCTTTCTGCTTGAATGCTGCTATATATTTCAGTAGGCAGGCAGTGAAATTTTAAATAAAGAAATCCAAATAAAAGGATTCTAAAGAATAACTATATAAACAATTGCTATTTGAATCTAAACTTTTATATTGTGACAATTTATTGGAAATTTGATTTACTGTTTTTATGTATTATGCAGAAAAAAACACACCAGCTTCTTTTTATTTTTTATGATTTTTAGATTTTTTGTGATCTGAAGAGATGCTTTTGTACTTTGAAATAAGAGTTGCCTTTATTTCTAATTCATATTAGTTTCTAAAATTACTGAATGACCTATGGCTGTTTATGAAAATGATAAAAAGTTAAATGTTGTGACTTTGAGAATAGTTGTAAAAGAGCATAAACTATAACTTTCCTCACTTTTCATTATATACCTTTAAAAATAATGTCATTATATCTCAGGAGTTTTATAATTTACAGAGATAAGTTTTAATTAATTATAGAATAAAGGCATGAATCATGAACTTAAAGATTATTCATTCAAGAAAGAGAAAGCTTTCATATGAGCACTATATTAGGAGCTGAGAATAGAGTCATAAATAAAGTGCTGACTCTGCCTTTGGGGATATCAAATCACCTTAATAGCTAAACACAACACAATATACTTCTGCCTTCACTAACTTGAGTGAAACGCGTGTCTTAAAAGATTGGTGAAAGCTCTCTTTCACAGCAGAGAGAAAGATTCTGTGTGTATATAGGGTAGCAGTTTAAACCCTTTAAAAGAATATAGTAAACCCATAAAGATGATGCATTACAAACACCCTTTGATGTCAGATATAGAAATTACAGTAGAGGCATAACAGTGCAGATGTGAGAGTTGAAGTACCAAAGTGCTATTAATTAAAATATATGTGTGTGTGTGTAGTACAGCATTTTACGTATATTCCCTGAATTTTAGATTTTGTATGTTAAAGGTGTGTAGTTTTACTTTTTTCTCTTCAACTTTCACCAGACACTTGAATCTCTACATTGAATGCCTAAGAGTTGGATGTTACTTAATGCTGACAAAGTGCAGTTACTCTGGAAACTTTATTTTAAAAGGGCTTCCCACGTGGCACAGTGGTAAAGAATCCACCTGCTAATGCAGGAGACACAGGAGATGCAGGAGACATGGGTTCAGTTCCTGGCTTGGGAAGATACCCTTGAGTGGGAAATGGCCACCCATGCCAGTATTGTTGCCTGGAAAATTCCACATACAGAGGAGCTTGGGGGGATACAGTAAAGGAGGATGCAAAGAGTCAGTCACGCTTTTATTCCTATTTGATACTCAATTTTATTGACTGGGTCAAGAACTGGAGACTATTCTTCAGATTAATTAGGGTTGCTCTGAGACTCTTTTAACACAATTATTTGCCTTGTCCCCAAAATGTAAACAAACAACAACAGCAACAACAAAGAAGTGGTTAGTATTGGATTGGGGAAAAGAAGGAAAGAAAAGAACTAAACAGTGAAGAGAAAACAAAGGGATGGGTGAGAGAATATTACCAAAAAAAAAAAAAAAAAAAGAGGGGAGATTGAGTTAAAACTTTCATGGCAATTTGGTTTTGAGTAAGCTTCAATAAGATCATGATTTAGTACAATGATTAAGAAGTATGAACTTTAAAAGAAAATGAGATTAATGTACACAGAGGTTGTTGTAGGCACATGTTTCACTGCAACATAAACTTGCAATAAATAAAAAAAAAAGTGTGTGTATATATATGTGTGTGTGTGTTAAAGATTTTAACAGAAATTTAGATTTTTCAAAATGTCATTGAGATTTCTCAAAATGAAAATATGAAGGAGAAGCTTCCCTGTTTTATTTCCATTTAAAATAAATTAATTAGATTTACTACTCTTAGAGATTTGGTAACTTTTGAGTGAGTAAGAAATTTCAAGGATAGAGACATTTCCTGAGAGACTGAATTGATTTAACAAAAAATTTTAGGAATACTGAATAAATTTTTATCAATAATTCTAAAGAAATTCAAATTATTAAGGTTTATTTTAAAATGATTTAGGATTAACAGGGCAGTAAGCAACTACATGTAATAAGATTATATTTCTAATAGGGAAATTTGGCTATGACACATAGGTCAGTTACCATCTTTTATTCAAAGAAATTTTAATGATAGGGAAAAATGTTTTTAAATCTGTATGATCAATAGAGGCAAAATATAAACTATTTGTAGTATACCAATATTTCTATACATAGTGTGAAAGATATAGACCAATATAATAACAAGGTTGTGTGTGAATGATAGTAATGTGCGCAATGAATAATTTAATTTTTTAAATTTAAACTCTTCCAAATTTTTAAGAGTTCCTGTATTTTACAAATCCAATATTCCAAACTGAATGCTCATTAAATGACTAGCTTGTGCCAGCAACTTCAGTTATAAAGGTGAAAAGGAGCTACTTACATTTGGTAAGAAAATATACTATTAATAAATATCATGATAACAATTTTCTTTCAATGTAACTAAAATCTAGTTTATATTTCAGAAGTGTATGTATGTGTCAAAATTATGTGGGTATTTTTGCAATAATTTATCTGCATCCACATAACAGTGACATATTCTAGTGCTTTTTATAAGGAATGATTAGTAGAGAGTAGAAAGAATGTGTTCCCACTTGCAGAAGTTTTCAAATGCAGAAGCTGCATTTTTATTGCTGTGAAGTAACAGAATAATCCTCAATATATATATAAATTTGGTATTACCGAAAGCAGAGGTGAAATAAATGTTTTAAGAGTTTTTTGCTCTGTTTTGTTGTTATTTGCTTACTTCTAAGAACCTACAATAGGTCTTTAGGAAAAGCTGAGAGTGAGCAATTTTAATACTCCATTTTCATTACTTTGATAAGTTCAATTTTATTATTTTATTCTAATAGAGGAGTGTCCCTTTAAATAAGCCTTCTTTTGAGAGACACAATTTAATTGTGCACAATAATCTGAACCCAACAAAGCACATTATGCTTTTACCATACTTGCCTCATTAGATTCAGCACTCAAAAGACATCAATGACTTGGCTGAACTAACAAAATATGCATTTTTCCTTTTGCTGATGTGCTGCCTAAGACAGGAAATACTTCTTTCGGTTTTTTTTTTTTTTCATTCCTTTAAAGCATTTCAACTTTCATTTCTGTAAGTGTTATCACATTCAACGACTTCAACACACTCTCCATTTCACTAGCAATCTGTTAGTGATCTGCTCCTTTCATCTCTCCACAGATTTGTCCTAATGAAATCATTATGACTGAACTGTTGTTTTTCATCTGCTTTTATTCCATCTCTCTATGATAATAATTATCTCGTTTTATTTTCAGAAACACTGACACACAGCCACAGTTTTGGAGTCATTATTTTTATGTTTCTTAAAAGAAAAGTAATTGATTCTCTAAAAATTTTTGTTTTTTATATTTATTTAAGGTGAATACAAGACAGTAACTGCATTTAATCTGAAAGGTAGTAGAATAGTGTGGTTAGTAGATGCTTCTGCATTCATAACAAACGGTTCAAATCTCTCTGCTATTTAGAACTATGTTGTCGTAAACAGGCAGCTTAATTCATTAGTTTTCAGCTAATTCATAGGTTTCCTGTGTGTATTAAATGAGACAATGTACAGAGAATAATTAGTTCAATCCCCAAAACATAGATGTCAAGCTAAATGCTTTATAAGAATAGACCTGCTTTTATGACTCAAGGCCATTATCATAAATGCATTCATTTAAGTCATGCTCTAATACTGAGGTACACTTATGCATTTTTACATGTCTTTACCTGTCAATATCAACTTATATCTTTCATCTCTTCTGCCACAATGTCTTTTAATCCAATACCATTGATTTTAAGCAAAATTAAAAACAATCACATTTACATAAAGTATACTTTAAATAAATTTAATCCTATGTTGAATATGAGCTTGAGGATCTGGTTTAAAGATGGCAACCCAGGGAATTCAGAAATTCTGCCATGTAAATCTGATTTTTTAAAAAATTTTCGTAACTATTCCAATTTTCTTTTGCCTTTTTTTTAACTTCCCCCACCTTTTGTTTCATGCCCATCCATCCCTACCTTATCCCATTCCCATTTTCCACATATTCACTGATAGGCTTTCTGTCAAACTGGATTAGTTTGCATTTATAGAAATTTATATAAATGGAATTATACAGTATGCACCATTTATTTGTCTCACTTCTTTTGCGTAGTTATTTTGAGATTCATTCATGTATGAGGATTTATCAATATTTCATTTAATGGCTAAATAGTATTCTTTTGTGAGATATAATCAAATTTGTTTATCTTGTTAAGATTTGAGTTGTTTCCAGTTTTTGCCCATTGCGAAGTTGCTATAAACATCTGTGACCAGTCTGTTTAAACAAAATGCTTTCTTTTCTTTTGAGTAAAGAGAAATGGCTAGGAATGGAAAGGCTGAATTGTATGTCAGTTTTTAAGAAGCTATCCAAACTGTTCCACAGTGATTATATAACTTTGCATTCCCACTAGTCATGTATGAGAGTAATTTCTGTAGAATTGATAATATATTTTTTTCTCTTAAATGCTTAGTAGAATTTACTGGTGTAAATTTCTGTTCCTAAATATTTCCCTGACGTTCACGTGGGAAGGATTTTAACTACATATCAAATCCTTTAATAGTTAAAGGACCATTCAGGCAACATATTTTTCCTTGAATGAGCTTTGGCAGTGCGTGTTTTTCAAAGATTTGCCCTTTTCATTTAAGTTCATAGAGTTGTAGATGATAATTTCTTATTACCCTTTTAATACGTGGGTCAGCTCTCTCATTTCTTATATTGGTAATCTGTGGCTTTTCTCTTATTTTGAAGGTCAATCTGATGAAAAACTAATCAATTTAATTGATCTTCTAAAATAACCAGATTTGATTTCATTACTTTTTCTTCTTTTTCTGTTTTTAATTTTTGTTCTAAGCTTTATTTTTGTCAGCTTATATTAGATATATTTTGCTTATTTTAAATTATTGTTTCTTATAATGGAATCAGATTACTGAAATGAGATATTTTCTTTCCTAATACAAGCAGTTAGTACTCTAAATTTGCCCATAGGTACTATTTTAGCAATATCATTTCACCACATTAATTTTTGATATTTTTTAAAAATTTCATTCAGTTGTATGAAAATGCATTCATTTTGAAAATACTGTTTAATTTCTTTTTGATGTCTTTTTAAAATGTCTTCATCTACCAACATATCATTTATAAGTATTTTGGTTGTTTTTAATGCTCACATATTTAGAGATTTTCCAATATTTCTCTCCACTGTCTCCCTGCTTCCTCTGTTCTATTTTCATGTACATTGGTTACAATGAATATCTGCTGTCATCCTTATCTTTGTTCCTCTTTATGTAACATATTACTTGTTCTCTGGTTGCCTTTAATTTTTTTTCCCACTAGTTCAAAGCAATTTTATTATGATGTATATTTATTTTCTTTAATGTTTCTTGTACTTAAAGTTGGTTGAGCTTCTTGTATCTGTATATGCTTTATTTTATTTACTGATTATTTGCAAGTTGGAAGATTTAGACATTATATTTTTCAAATATTTCTATGTTCTTTTTCTCCCTTCTTTTTGGTATTAAAAGTTATTTTTACAGTAGATTGCTTAAAGTGGTTCCACATTCAGTTCAGTTCAGTTCAGCTTAGTCAGTCAGTCATGTCTGACTCTTTGCGACCCCATGCACCTCCCTGTCTATCACCAACTCCTGGACTTTACCCAAACCCATGGCCATTGAGTCGGTGATGCTATTCAACCATTTCATCCTCTGTTGTCCCCTTCTCCTCCTGCCTTCAATCTTTTCCAACATCAGGGACTTTTCAAATCAGTCAGCTCTTCACATCAGGTGATTCCACAGTCACTGATTTTTTTTTTTATTAGTTTTAATTTTTTTCTGTGTTTTGCTTTGGATAATTTCTACTGCTCTGTACTCAAGTTCACTACCATTTATCTTGTTGTGTCTAATCTGTCATTAGTGTTATCAGTTGTACTTTTCAATTCAGACATCACAGTTTTCCTCTCTAGAAGTTTGATCTGTATCTTTTTAAATTTTTCATCTTAAGTTTTGAACATATGGAGTTCATAATGATTGTTTTAATGCCCTTGTCTGTTAGGTTTATCATCTGTGCCAGTTCCGAGTTGATTATGATGGACTGATTTGTTTCCTCAATAGAGTTTATAGTTTCCTACTTCCTTGTGTTCCTGGTAATATTTGATTGGAAACCACATGTTGTAAATTTCAGCTTCTAATGTGATGGATCTTTTTGTATGCCGAGTGTTTTGTGTTCCTACCTACAATGCTAATATACCTTAGCATTTTCCTGGGTCATAGTTAACTTACATGGATATTTTGAGTCTTGCTTTTAAGATTCTGTTGCTTAGTTTAAGGCTAAGAGTGTCTCACTACTGAAACAAAATTATTGGGGATACTGTCAGTGCTTTGTGAATCAAATTTCCCTATAAGATAGTGGGAAAGACTATTCTTAGCTTTGTATGACTGCTGTGAACTGTTCCTCTAATCTTTTCAGATAATTGATTCCTTGGCTTTAGGCACTTCAGTTACACACATACACTAATACTCAGCTGAAGACACAAGGGGAACCCTCTGCCATCACATTTTCATCTCTCTGCAGTGCTTTTTTCTCTGATTCTCTATCCAACAAACTCTAACCACCTTGTTCTCCTTAAGTCTTATCTCCATTTTCTCAGGTCCTTCTGGGTTCCTCTATCCTACTCCTTAACATGGATATCTTTACTTTTCTAAGACATTAGGCTGGAACAATCTTAGGGCTCAATGATTTTTTTTTCTATCTCTTAGGGTTCATTTTCTATTAGTATGTTCATAACAATTGTGGTATTTATTTTGTCCTTTTTTCTTTAAGTTGTTTTAGGTGGAATTAAATCCAGTATCAACTACTCCATTTTCTAAACTTGGTTTTGAATAATCTATTTATTTGTTCATTTATTTGTTCCATTTGAAACCAGAAAATGTACAGTTGCATTATACTTGTGGGTCATTGATGTATGTTATAGATATTAGTATTTTCTAGAAGCATTGCAAGCATTAGATTGTTTTCTGATTTTAAGTATGGGTAGTATTCACATTTTAATTTTCTAGTGGCCAATTTTTATAAATAGAGGAATAAATGTAAATGTAGACATGGATCTTATTAGGAAGCATTAAATGATCCACAGAATAAAAATAGTGCTGGAATTAAAAAAATTTAATTTTCTCAAATGCATCATAAGCAAATTTGAACCTAGAATTTTAATGTATTAAGCATCTGAAAAAAAACACAAACTTCAATCAAAGTTCTGATTCTTTTAGTGACTTAGATATAGTCAGTGATATACAAATATAAAAATTATCCACTGAATATTCTATTTCTATCCATAAATTTGATATTAGCACTTGACAAAATAATTTTCAAGAAACCACAGAAAATATTTGATAGCAATTGAACTATTAATATTAACCGTTCTTATTCTTTGAAACAGGAACAAAAACTAGACAGTCTATGAAACTTAAGTTGAGAGTCTGTGGTGGGGAATATGTAAATAATGACACAATCTGAGAATGCAAAACAGTCCTTAAACCCAATAAGATTTTTTTTCAATTAAACACAATTTCTGTAATTGTAATATTTTAAAATAAAGAAGAAAACATTAGTAAATGTATATGACAATATCTTCAGAAACTAATGGCCTTTCCCCCCAAAAATAATTGTTTTAGCCACTTCATTTATTCTCACTCTATTTGGTCATTCTCAAAAAGAAGTATTCATCTGTATTTCTTTAATAATATTATTTTAGAAGAACACAGGTGATATTTGACAGTCTAAATTTTTCAAGCCAAGAAGTAGTCTACTTAAAACTGGCTTCAGTTTTCTTTTTTGCTGTATATTTTTGCTACATTTTCATGGTATGTTCTACTTAAAATATAAACACACAGATGGCAAGATACAGATAGCAGGCATAAGGCTGAAATATGTTTGTGTGTGTTGGTTGAAAAATATCTACAAAATGAAGTACTTGTAGACATTAAATAAAATCCATTCCCTCTAGATATCTTATAATGTTGCTACATATGGAACACTGAAATGATCACAATATATGCTTCTAAAATTAAGCTTGTTTACTTCAGTGAAAAATTATACCATCTTTGGAGACCAAGTCCAAGTTGCCTCCAATTTTTCAGTAAGATGAAAGAAAAGATTTTGCTTACAAGTATAACCTAAGAAAATGAAATGAAAAAAGGAAAAGGTTTAAAATTGAAGCTACTTGACATAATCTGGCATGTATTTAAACTATTTGGTATTGTTCATGTCTTTATTTTATGTAAATATAGTGACTCTCGGGCAATTATATTTTTAAAATAACCAATTTTCTTTAATGTGATAACAATGAAATATTTTAAAAAGTTGCTGACTTATTATGACTCATTATTGCTGATTTATTATGACATTACCTTTTCAATCCATTATTAATTATTGCCATATAAACAGAGGAAATTGTCATGGAGAAGCTATTTATGTTCCCAAAACAGAAAATTAATTTACTTAAGCATTATGGTTGCAAGTATATGGATTGTTTCAAAATGGTTTACCTTGAAGAAAGAGGAGACTACTATGCAAAATAAAGACATAGTTAACTTCCATGAAATCATCAGTAGAAAGTTTGTTCTCCAAATTTAAGGTATTGATAAAGGGGATATACAGGGTTTCAAATGTGGTGCTAGTGTTAAAGAATCTGTCTGCCAAAGCAGGAAATGCATGAGATGCAGGTTTTATCCCTAGGTTGGGAAGACCTCTGAAGGAGGCAATAGCAATCTGCTCTAGTATTCTTGCCTGGAAAATTCCATAGACAGAGGAGCCTGGCAAAGTACAGTCCACGGGGTTGCAAAGAGGTGGACGCAACTGAGCACACACACACATACATACACACACAAAGGAGATATATGAAGGTAACTGGTTCAATGGGTGAGACAGAAACTAAACAGAAATGTAGTGAAAAATATCAGATTCATTAATTATTGGTATAACACTGAAACATGAAGAAAAAATCAAAATGATTGGTCATATTTGCTAAAAATACTGCTATTATCAGTTTGCATTTAAACCTCCTACAATTTGTTGTGATATCCATAAAATTTTAATAGCAAATTTTTAATCCAAATATTTCCATTTCTCAACAAAATGGATCATTGATATTTTAACTATGGTTTCAATTTATTTGATTTTATCAATTATGCCTCTATATTTAGCTGTCAAATTTCATCTCAGAAATAGGAAATTACTTACTTCTTTATAATTAACTCTTTCCTTGTTTATTTGCTTTATCTTAGATTTTATAGCTGCATGCAATAATTTGCATCTTAGCTTGTTTCCAGTAACAAAATATACTTAATATATAAATAACTAGATGAATTTTAAAACAAAAATAAATAAACATTGTGTTATTTTGATAGAGTTATTGGATAATTGCTTAATTGTGTCGGGAGATAATCATTTATGCAAGTGCATGTTATTCCTTTCAATTAAGTTATAGTTTATGGACTACATTAATCTTTAGAACTTGGAAAATATATGTTTCAACCTACTTACTGCTGATTTCTCCTACAGACATTTCTTTCCTAAACTCAATAAACGACTCTGTGGAAATTACCTTGCAGTTTGAATGATATATTTCTATTGAGTTACAATACAGTGATAAATATTAATTGGTAATCAAAATCAAAATAAAAAGTCATCAATCTGCTTATGCTTAGTTTGATGTATCTTGACCTATCAGAATCCAACAAGTTCAGTTCAATTCAGTTCAGTCGCTCAGTTGTGTCTGACTGTTTGTAACCCCATGGACTGCAGCAATGCCAGGCTTCCCTGTCCTTCACCAACTCCCTGAGCTCACTCAAACACATGTCCTTCAGGTTGGTGATGCCATTCAATCTTCTCATAATCTGTTGTCCTCTTCTCTTCCTGCCTTCAATCTTTCCTAGCATCAGGGTCATTTCAAATGAGTAAGTTCTACACATCAGGTGGCCAAAGTACTGGAGTTTCAGTTTTAGCATCAATCCCTTCAAATGAATATTCAGAACTGATTTCCTTTAGGATGGACTGGTTGGATCTCCTTGCAGTCCAAGGGACTCTCAAGAGTCTTCTCCAACACCACAGTTCAAAAGCATCAATTCTTCAGTGCACATCCTTCTTTATAGTCCAACTCTCACATCCGTACATGACTACTGGAAAAACCATAGCTTTGACTAGACAAAACTTTGTTGGCAAAATAATGTCTCTGCTTTTTAATATGTTGTCTAGGTTGGTCATAGCTTTCCTTCCAAGGAGCAAGGGTCTTTTAATTTCATGGCTACAATCACCATCTGCAGTGATTTTGGAGCCCCCCCCCCCCCACATACACAAAAATAAAGTTTCCTACTGTTTCCATTGTTTCCCCATCTATTTGCCATTAGTGATAGGACCAGATGCCATGATCTTAGTTTTCTGAATGTTGAGTTTTAAGCCAACTTTTTCATTCTCCTCTTTCACTTTAATCAAGAGGCTCTTTAGTTCTTCTTCATTTTCTGCCACAAAGGTGGTGTCATCTGCATATCTGAGGTTCCTGATATTTATCCTGACAATCTTGATTCCAGCTTATGCTTCATCTAGCACGGCATTTCTCATGATGTGCTCTGCATATAAGTTAAATAAGCAGGGTAACAATATAAAGCCTTGACATACTCCTTTCCCAATTTGGAACCAGTCTGTTCCATGTCCAGTTTTAACTGTTGTTTCTTTACCTGCATACAGATTTCTCAGCAGGTAGATCAGATGGTCTGGTATTCCCTATCTCTTTAAGAATTTTCCAGTTTGTTGTGATCCACACCTTCAAAGGCTTTAGCATAGTGAACAAAGCAGAAGTAGATGTTTTTTCTGGAATTCTCTTGCTTTTTAAATGATCCAGCTGATCATCTTTCTAGTTCTTTTTTTTTTCCTTTTTCTTATTTGACTTCTCAAACTCAAGCAACACAATCAGACTCTGGAAATACAGTTAAAGGGCTCAAAATGTATTGGTAAGTTACCATGTAAGTGAAATGGGCTTCTCTGATAGCTCAGTTCATAAAGAATCTGCCTGTAATGTGGGAGACCCTGGTTGGAGTCCTGGATCGGGAAGATCTCCTGTAGAAGGATAGGCTACCCACTCCAGTATTCTTGGGCTCTACTTGTTTCTGTAAAATACATTTGAATATCTGATAAATATTGGTGGTTTTTAAATAAAAAACAAACGTTTTATATAAAAAAATAAAATCCATCTACAGTTCTGGAGACCTGATTTGGGAAGATCCCCTGGAGAAGGGAAAGGCTACTCACTCCAGTATTCTGGCCTAGAGAATTCCATGGATGAGTCCATGGGGTCACAAAGAGTTAGACATGACTGAGTGACTTTCACTCTCACTTTCAAATAAGTGAAATATAAAGGCTTGAATATGAAATGACATAAAGGACACTAAAGAATTTCCTGGAGCTCCTTAAGCATTCATTGCTTTAGGTAAATCATTGCTTCTCCTTACCTCCCCTCACCAGACTTGCCCAGAACTCCACTCAAAGGGACTGATTTTACCTTAGAATGAATTAATTTATCATATCATTTTCTTTGAGATAAAGGAAATCAAGAGAGCATAGCAAATTCAGATTCATAAGATGTAGAAAAAAGAAAATGCTGAGATCTTGAAAGAATTGGCCAAATATTCTTTCTCATAATTTTGTGAAACTATCTTCTTAATATGATTTAAGTTTGGATTAGAATCGTTTCTCACCTTGATGCTGTAAAATTGAGATTAATTATAAACATGATGGGACCATAAAGACAGACAGATATCCTCTGTAAGAAAGGAGGGTATCTCCTTCTCTAGATAGCAAACAGCTAGTGACAGTCTTCATTTCTTTGTACTTTCTATAATCTTAACCCAAAAAGGAAAAAAAGGCTGCAAAATTAATATATTTATTTAGCTTGCAACATGTAAAATTAACTCAACTTAAATACCTTTCCTCATTAATACATGAGTTTTCTCTTTTAAATGAATCTATGCACCATTATTTCTATCATCATGATCATCCTCATTATTATTAGGGAATTTTGCATCCATTTTTGAGACTGCACTCAGTGACATATCATCCTCTGTACTGATCCACGGAGGCAGGTGGCCTCTCTGACAATGACCGTAACCCTCATAATACCCCCAGTCAATTGTGCAGGAAGTCATTCCCTCCCAATTTCTGCAATGAGCAACTTATTCCCTAAAGTGTGAGATTTGATTACCTTTTCTCAGCATGCATTCAGACAAATGTTATTATTGGTCATAAAATTATCCAGCCCAGTGACCTACGGTGACAGTGAATTTCACAAGGTGACTGCCTGCTGAGTGAAGCATCTCCTTTTATTTGTTCTAAATATTTTATATTATAGACCTTGAAAATAAAAGGAGAAACTTCAGATGTTTAAAAATATTGACACTAATACTGTAAGATGGCACTATTTTAATATTTTAATATTTACATCTCTGATTTGCCTTCGTTAAGTTGTCAAATTTAGCAAACAAAAATACAAATTTCCCACTTAAATTTGAATTTATGATGAAAGATGATTTTAATATTGGGGATATATTTATACAAAAATATGAGATGTGAAATATGAAAATATGAGATACTTATGCAAAAATATGAAATTCAAACTTAACAAGACATTCTGAATTTTATTGAGGATTTCATTTTCACCTTTGTTTTACCAAAACTACTTATATTCACTATAAGTGAAGTCACTAAGTCATGTCCCCATGGACTGTAGCCCATCAGGCTCCTCCATCCATGGGATTTTTTAGTTAAGAATACTGGAATGGGTTGCCATTTCCTTCTCCAGGGTATACAGGTTGTCCTAATATAAATCACTGATTCAGTTAACTTTTTATAGTGCTATATACAAAGAAATGTTATAATTTTCAATTTCCCTTTGAATCACTCAGAAACTAGACAAGGTGAAATGCTTGCTAGAAATAGTTGAAGTTCAAAACCCAAATCTATATGTTAAAAAGGAGAGAATGAAAAAGAACAAGTCAAGATTTGTTTTCTTTTAATAGATTCTTACAGGCAGTTACTGAAACACTAGCTCTGAATAAAAATTTCCACCTCCTTTATCTTCTTTCTTGGAATTACTCTCATGCATGGATTTGTATATAAAATTCATAAATGATTGCATCGCTGAATCTAGACTTAACTGTTGCCTGAATGAAATTGTCACCACAGAGACATGCATGTAGCACTGAGAAGTCATGAGAGAACAGGCCCAGATGTTAGCTTATTGTGATACTTTGTGCTGCAACTTTGGTTAGTAGAGCTTTTCTGCGGAGTAAAATACTAATATTTACTATAAGAAGAAGTTACTGAACAAGACAGCTCACTTGGTGAATACTCTGCTAGCAGTGAATAAACCAGTGAGCACACATTTTTTTTTATTGAAACATAAAAAGTTCTGAGTTTTATTTACCTGAGCAAAATTCTGTAAATAGGGCACTTGGAGTAATAGAATTATATGCATACTTATCTGAGAAAAAAATATTTCAATGACTGACCATAAACCTTTTGAAACATGGCTAGAGATCTTTCTACAATGAGGCCAGGCTATAGTAATTGTTTATAACATTGTCAGTGTAAAGGAAGACATTCACTATACAGCCTCTTTGGAACATGACAAAGCAGGTTTTCTTGAAATTCTCTAGAGAAATCCAGACACCTCAGTGTAATTTTTGTCCAGTTTGTTCCGCAAACAACTTTAGCTATAACAAGAGAAAACAATAATGACTCTGAGCACAGGATGTCAAGTACTTCATAAACATATAACATTGTAATTCCTAGTCCTGACTCAAAGTTAGACCCAAGGGAAGATACAATTGGGTCGCTGATAATACCTTTTGTATGAGACTCAAGGATTCTGTTGAACCTATATAATTCTATTTTAGAACAAACAGTAATAAAAATTTAGCAATGTATCATCCATAGTCATGGGTGTTACAGCAAAGAGGTGAAAAGCAGAACCACACCACTGCTGTCAGTGTAGCTGGTGTTGTGAAGAGGCTTATGTGCGCATGATACTGTGTAAAACTGTGTGCAAAAGATTTTAAATAATTGTACTTCCATAGGAGATCACTGCCGGGGTTCAGCCCCGGTGGATCCAGGGAATTCGAAGGGTGGACGGCGTTGGCGTGGAAAGACTTGTTTATTTATTAATGTAAGATTAGATTAAGAAACTATAGTGTAGTAAGAAGATTAAGTGGAGGAAGAGGGCTGAATAGCTTGGTTTATGCAGAAGGCCAATAAAATTCCAGACAAGGAATTTGCACCATCTACGTTGGGCCACCGGCGCCCGCTTGAATATCTAAGGGTGCCTCGCCTTAAGCTCCCTTTTGTGCGGGTCTTAACAGCCAGGGCAAGTAAGTAGACCTGGCGAGCCTCCGCGCCCCAGGTGGAGATTCAGCCTGAAGTTAAAGTAAAGAGCAGAGAGAAGGAAAGGGAGAGAAGAAGAAAGAGAGAGAAAGACACGGGGGGAGCCAGAGTCCCAAGAAACCAGGCCGAGAGACTAGTTCGCGAAACTGGTCCGAGAGACTGGTCCGAGAAGCTGGTCCGAGAAACTGGCCCCATCCTTTATTGTTCAGAAGGCCTTTTATACTTTTGATAAAACACGGACATCAGTGGGTAACACAAAATTATGTAGCGTTCGTAGCTCAGACTCTTTCTATACATCATTTTGTATACAAAAGGTCTCAGTTGATTTACATTATCTTTTGGCCAAGAGGCTTGTTAACAGTTTTTGGCTCTCTTCCTTAATGAATGTTAATTTTGTTTCCCCTGAAGTGTTTTTCTTTAATCTACATCTCCTTAAAGCACTAAAGTTACATCTCTGTAGAACAAAGGTGCAGTGGGTTATAACAAAGAAGGTACTTAATTCAAAGATCTAATGTTGCTAATACAAGGTCTACTACTTGTTTTTCTATATACCAACTATATCTAAAAATAAAGGATATGAAAATTTGGCAGCAAGCATTGACCCAAAAAGTGAAACTTTTAATCAGTCCTATTCTAAAGATTTTGACTCCTCGGAAGCCCCTACATTCCTAGGATGTTTTAAGCTTCCTGTGCCTCCTGCGGTCAGGAGGCCTCAAACAATCACATGCGCAGCTGTACGAGTCCTGCAGGCAGGCTAGAAAGCCATCAGAGGGTTTTTGGATTGAAACACTCTTTCAAATGCAGAAGACTAAAGCCCTGAATTGACTTTTTCCAGAAAATGTCAGAAGAGTGGAAAAGCAGAGCACAAAAGCCGGCAGATTTTTGTTGGGGTACATGCTTAGGAATTTCCAGAGGGGCCCCTGAAGTCTGAGCACGCCTTGCATATGTCAGCTTCCTTCCTCAGGACCTTGTCACGGGCGGGATTCCTCACACTGGCTCCCGGCAATCACAATCTAAAACCAGAGAGTTCAGAATTGGATATTAAAAGAAAGCCTTTAAATAGATAACTAAATACCTCAAAAATTTCAGTGCAAATTAGAAAGGCAAAAAAAAAAAAACCAATCACTTCTGTGTATTTTCTCCTTTTTTAAGAAAGATAATCGATGATGTTTACTCTGTACTAAGGGCATACCACAGGCTTTGTGTACATTATCATTTTTATCCCTATCTTTTTTAGAGATAATCCAGGCAGAGATGAAGAAGTGGATTGCTATTTCTAGTTTAAAACTGGGTATCTTGTTTGAGTGCACACATGAAGTTATAGGATCAAGAACAAAAGTAAGACTGTAGTATTAAAACAAAGGGGAGGGGGATAAATCTAAGTAAAACCTGCATCCTTTCTTCTGTACCTTCTAACCACTGGGTCTGTACTGGGGACAATTTTGCCCTGAAAGCAAATTTGGCAGTGTCTGGAGATATTTTTGGTTGCCACAACTATGAGAGAGGGGAGAGAAAGAATGTTAGTCATCTAGTGAGTGGGCACCAGGAGGAGGCTAAACATCCTACAATGTGCAGGAAAGTCCTCTCACGAAAAAGTATCTGGCCCAGATGCCAAGGCTGAGCAACAATGGTTTAAAAGAAACCTGCTATTAAACTGCTTTGATACCTGTTTTATTCTTATCTTTTAAAAAAGAAAATTCTCTGCTATACTCCATAATTACTTAAGTAATGGAGCACAGAGACCAAGAACTCAAATATTTCTGCTATTCTATTCTCTAGATGTGTGAATTTGGGTAAATCTTCCCAAAGTACAGGTTTGGTCCTATTATGATTCAATCAATTTGATGGCTCAGGTGTTTTGCCAAGGAAGTGGGTGAATTATAACAAAATTGTTGCAGTTTTAATAGCCATCAAGATCAGGTCACACATACACACACACACACAATTCTAGGACATAGCTCTTTCTTTGAGGACAATTCTAACAGCCATCATAATCAAGTCACACACACACACACACACACACACACACACACACACACACCCCTCATCATTTCCAAACTTATAGGTTCCAGTACTGTTCTAGTCACCTTGGCTCAAAATCAGATATCTATTCATCTTGTTCCTCACACATCAATCTTATTGTAACCGGACTTGTTTTAGAGATCTATTATATATCTTACTGCATTTTTTTAAAGCATCTCTTTTAATCCGGTCTGGTCTATGCACACAAAATCTTGACTGTCATTCATTGGTTTAAAACAACAATAACAAAAATAAACAAATGAAAAACAATTTGTCTCTGGATTACTTTTAGCTGCAAATGACACAAAACCCAAAACAATGGTGGCTAAAGCAGTTTGGAGCTCTGTTTCATAAAGTTAGCTATTCAGACTACTTCCAATTCATATTTTGTTCTATGGTATACCCTTGGTCTCATGGTCCAAGTTGGGTAGTCCAGATCCAGGTTTTTGATCCTAGTACAAGCAACAAGGAGGAAGAAACAACAAAGGACATAGCTCTTCCTTTGAGGACACTTAGAATTTGCACACAAAATTTCTGCTTTTGTATCATTGAAAGTAATAAATTTGTTTGTATGATGTCATCCAGCTACAACGTGGCTAGGAAATGTAGTTTTCATTTTAGGTAGCCACACAACAGGGTCTTGGTTGCTAAAGGAAGAAGAACATGGAGAAGGAAAGACAGCCATTAGTTTCTTCCACACAAACAAAAAAGTAATTCCCCATTGACAAGACAATAAGGGTAAAATTATTCAACATGACTATTGAGGCTCTAAAATAAGCTTCCCATTAGTTTTTCAGCCTCCTTTTCACAGTTTATAGGCTTTGCCACTGCCAGATCTTTAAATCCACCGCTATAACTTAAATTCCTTCTTTTCAGCCTTTCAGTTTTGCTACTTCCTGCTTCCCAAAGACAAAGATATACATACTTAAGGCTGACTTTAGATTTTTTACCATTACACTTTATGCCTTTCTGTTAGACCATCATGGAAGGAGTCTCTCCTTCTCTGTGTCCCTCTAGGTCTTTTTCCTTCCCTAGTTTTTCTGTCATTTAGCAGGGTATTTTCTATTGTTTCATCCCTTCTACTCATATGCAAGTTTCATGTTTCTATGCTCCAGTGTTCCTTTCTGAAAGCCCTATTTACACTAAATATGAACTAAACTCCAAGACCTGGTTAAAAAAAAGTAAAATCTTAACTAGGTTTTGGCTATGGTAAAAAGAAATTGAATACTTTGGAATGAAAGAGTCCAAATCCTTACCTGTCATTAACTTAATATCTCTTTCTCCTTTGTTTTCCTTCAGTTTGATCACATATCTGAGAAACGTTTCCATGTCATCTTCACTTTTGCTCTCCTTCAACAACATTGTAAAAAATATTATATAAAAAAATTCATATGCAATCAGTAAAGGCAAGCACTTTCTTCAAATTTGAATTCTAAATTCAATTTCTGACTTTGAAGAATGGTTAGTATAACAAATGTGGTGAGAGTCATACATAGATTAGGAACTTAGTTCTGATTGCTGTAACAAAATGTAATAGACTGGGTAGATATAGCAACAAAAATTTATTTCTCACAGTATTGAAGGCTGAGAAGTCCAAGATCAAGATGGCAGCAATTCAATTGCCTGCTAAAGGCTGTCTTCCGGATTTGCAGATGTCTGCCTTCTGGCAATATTCTTCAATGACCTAGAGAGAGTTCTCAGGTCTCTTCCCCTTTTTACAAGAGCCTTAATTTTATCATAATGGTCCCATCTTCTTGATCTAATATAAATTTGATTGCCTTCCAAAGGCCCCAAGACCAAATATCATCACACTGGGGATTAGGACTTCATTTTATGAATAGGGCAGGTGAGAGGGAACAAAAGCATTCAGTTCATAGCAGAAACATGTGAGTGAGAAATGAAAGCTACCTCATGTGTCATAACTAGCTGGAATTTGAAAGTCAGGAGTTCAAAGACAGAAGTTTCTGAGTAGAAATAAAAATATATCAAAATACATAATATCTTGACTCATGGGGTATGAGAAGAGAATGAATCCAAAGACATTTGTTATTAGATCATGCCTAAATTTTAAAAATAGACATAGATTTTACTAAGCTTTCCAGTGGTAAAGAATTTGCTTGCAAAGTAGGAGACTGGGTTCTATCCCTGGGTCAGGAAGGTACCTTACTGAAGAAAATGTCAACCCACTCCAGTATTCTTACCTGGTAAATCCCATGGACAGAGGAGACTTGTCGGCTCCAGTTCACGGAGTCTCAAAAGAGTCAGACACAACTAAGTAACTAAACAGCAGCAAGAGCATATTTTACTAATATATGATAGAATGTTTAGATGAGTAAAATGTGCAATGGGTATGCAGGTTGTTAATTTAAATTCAAAATTGCTGTTTTTCAGTCACTAAGTCATGTCCAACTCTTTGTGACCTCATGAACTGAAGCATGCCAGGCTTCCCTGTCCTTCACTGTCTCCCAGAGTTTGTGCATATACTCATGTCCATTGAGTTGACAATGCCATCCCATCATCTCATCCTCTGTCACCTCTTTCTTCTTCAGCATCTGTCCTTCTAATGTATATTCAGGATTGATTTCCTTTAGGATTAACTGGTTTGATCTCCTTGCTGTTCAAGGGACTCTCAAGAGTCTTCAGTACTACAATTTGAAAGCGTCAGTCCTTTGGTCCTCAGCCTTCCTTTATAAGCAGTTTTTTTCAAACTTGTTTTCTTTGTTGTACTCTAAAATTTAACTATTTTTTTCCTAATCAGTCTTACTGTCATAAAAGTTCAATACCACAGATATATTGGATATCTTTTGGGGTACTGTAGCTCATCAGAGGGCCACAGATTATTATATCTTTCTCCTCTCAAGAACCACTTCCCACCAAAAGCACTTAGGTATAAATCTAACATAATATGTACAAAATCTACAAGAAGAAAACTAGCAACGCCTGATGGAAGAAAGCAAAGAACTAAATAATTGGAGAGATATTTCCTGATCATAGATAGGAAAAATCAATAATGTCAATATGTCAGTTTTTTCTAACTTTATCTGTAGATACAATGTAATCTCAATCAAAATCCTAGCAAATTCTTTTGAGATACTGCAAAATAGATCAATGGGACATAATAAAGAATCCAGAAATAAACCCACATAAACTTAGTCAAGGAATAGAGACAATACAAGAAAACAAGCAAAGTATCTTCAACAAATGTTGCTGGAGCAACTGGACATTCATATGCAATCAAATAAATCTATATACATACATTATACCTTTAAAAAACCTAACTCAAAATGGATCCAACCTAAATGTAAAATGCAAAACCACAAAACTTTTAGAAGATAACATGAGAGAAAATCTAGATGACCTGGGATTTAATGATGACTTTTTTAGATATAACACCAAAGATTTAATCCATGAAAGAAAGAATTGATAAATTATACTTCACTAAAATTAAATACATCTACATATATATATGCACTGTGAAAGACACTGGCAAGAGAATAAAAATATACCACATTTTTTGAGAAAATTTGTACAAAAGATAAAGCTGATAAATAATTCATATACAAAATAAGAATACTTAAAACTCAACAATAAAAACATAGGCAATTAAAAATTACTAAAGATCAAACAGACATCTCATCAAACAATGTATACAAATAGACGTGAAATACTGCTTCACATCACTTGTCATCAGGGAATAAAAATTAAAAACAAAAAAAAATCTATTAATATGCCAAAATTTGGAAACTTGCTGACTGCTAAATGATGATGAGAACATAGAGTAACAGAAACTCTTATTCACCGATGACAGTAACTCAAAATGCTATAGCCACTTAGGAAGACAGTTTGGCAGTTCTTTTCATATTACATAGTAAGATTATATTTAGTATACTCTTAATAAATGACACAGCAATTATGCTTCTTGGTATTTTCCCAAGAGTTTAAAAATCATGTTCACATAAAACCTGCACATGGAGGATTATAGTGACTTTATCCATAATTGCAAAAACTTGGAAGCAATGAAAATGTCTTTCAGAGTATATACAGACTTCTGGAGAATCAGAATCTTGCCCTAGTTCTGCAAGGTGTTACCACCTAGCTGTCACTCTAATTGAATCTCCAAAAGGCCATTCTGCCATTCTATCAAGCCAGTTGCCTCAGTATGTTGGGGAACATGATAAAGTCACAAGCAAAACTCATTAAAAATTCCCAGGGAGTAAAAATAGTTCTGGTAATAAAATGTAGTATAACCTTTTTTCATTTGTGCTCAGTCTCATAGGTACCATATGCAGAAGCCTTGTAACAGGCACTTCAGACAAGAGGAAAGTTCTTATCCATAGTAACTATTTGTTCCAGTGAAAACAAATTGTTGCTGAACCAAACTTGTGTTCATTTGCACACATGCAGTAACGCCAATCTACTGATACCCAAGTTGTGATGAAGGAAAGTGCAGCTTGCATTGTAGGGTGCCAGAAAAAGATTCTGGCCAGCTAATGCTCAAAAAAGGTAAACTTCTTGATGGGTTTCAAGGAAAAAGCTTGTTTTGGCAAAATTGGGTGTGCATGAGAGCTACAGGGTGTGTAATCCTTCTCTGATTGGTTGGTGAGGAGGTAACAGGATTGTGCCCCAGGAATCTCAATCATCAGTCTCCTGGTTCCAATCAGCCTGGAGTGCATACGCTTGGGTGCTTGATATCTGAAGATAGCATCCTAAACCTGGTTGAGGGCCTTAGTTCCTCTAAAAGAACTCAGAGATAAGTATCAAATTGCTATTTACATCCTCTGAGGAGGTATAAGGACCAGGTTTCATTGCTGAACTCATTTCTTTCTGCATTCCCTCACTCCTCTGATTACTACCTGAATCTGCTGTTTGAAACTCAGAAAAGGTCTAGGAGGCTAAAATTTTTTCCCTACAAACAAGAAATGGATTATGACTGACCCTTGTTATTGTACAGCAGAAACCAACACAACTTTGTAAAGCAATTATCCTCCAATTAAAAATAAATCTAAAAGAAAAAAAAAAAAAAACAGGGAACATAGAAGGGCCTTTTTATTTGGGAGGTTCTCAAAGGGCCCCTATAGGATTTCAAAATTACTGCCCTCTCTGTGATGGGGGAGGAGAAAGTCCAATGTAATCAGCTTTACCAAGTAACTGACTAACCACCCAGGTAAATGGTGCCATATCAGAGATTCAGGGCTGAGCTCTAATGGTGGCAGATTGGCTACTCAGTGGTGGCTGTAGTCAAGCCAGCCTTGGTGAGTGGAAGTCATGTTACTGAATCCATGCATAACCCCCATCATCACCATTATGGCTACTTTGTTCATGGGCCCATCGATATGATGGCAAATGTCACTGGGGAAGGATGTTGACTAATATCTACAAAATGGGTCATCATTTTCACTTGATTATTAAACTTTTTTATGTCTTCTCTTCCTCTGTCAATAGATTGTAGGGAACTCCCAATGAAGCCAAGAAACAGGCTAGGAGAGAGAAGGTAGTTTAGCAGAAGAGAGAATCATGGACATTTGGGTCACTATATGTAATTTATTTGTGCCTTTGGAGACTGCTTGGGACTGATCTCATTTATGCTTCTTTATCTGATGATTGAATGCTGCTGTGTACACCTAATTTTATGGCTTGGTCAGTCATATAACACCCAGTTCATGGTAGGTGGTTCACTTCACATGGTAGCTCACTTGCTTATAGTTAAGCATTCTACTAAAGCCCGGTGTCAAGCTAAAAGCTGTTTCTCAAAAAGAAAGTAGTTATCTGCATAAAAAAGTGACAAGACTCTTTTTCAAAATTTTAAGAGCCTGAAGGGTCCTGCCAAAGGCTCCGGACAGCATCCCTATCTGCCATTTATATTCCACACACCATTGTATCTGCTGGATCCTATGGCTTAAGTGTCAGGGTAGATTTTACAATAGCCTAGAGTTATTTCAGATCCTTCCTTCTGAAATCGTTCAGCTCAAACTGGGACTTGAACTCACATCTTTTAATTTGGGATAATATACCTGGTCTCAGGACTTAAAGAAGCTCAGCTTCTTGATGTCTCATCACACAAAGAATTCAGTAAGAGATGAAGTGATAGGTAAGAAGTGGATTTATTTAGAGATAAACACTCCATAGACAGAGTGTGGCCCAGCTCAGAAGGCAGGAGTGCTCCAAAATATGGTGCAGTTAGTTTTCATGGGCTGGGTAATTTCAAAGGCTAATGAGTGGGAGGATTATTCCAGCTGTTTAGAAATGGGGCAGGGATTTCCAGGATTAGGGCCAATGCTCACTTTTTGCCCTTTGATGGTTGGAACTGTCAAGGCACTTGTGGGTATGTTACTTAGCTTGCTAATATGTTACAACAAGCATATACTGAGGCTCAAGCTCTGATGGAAGTTGACTTGTCTAACATCTTGGACTCATTTGGTTCTAATTAGTTTACATCAACTCCTTGACTTGTCATTCTTTTGATGTTTGTGCTCTGCCCCTTTGCTTTCCTATATCCCCAAAATAAATTGTCTGAGTTCCTTTGCAGGATGCCTCACACAGTGGCTCAGTGGGAAAGAATCCGCCTGCAATGCAGGAGATCTGGGTTCGATCCCTGAGCTGGGAAGATCCCCTGCAGAAGGGATTGGCTACTCACTCCAGTACTTTTGCTTGGAGAATTCCA
The DNA here is from genome assembly GCF_001704415.2 of Capra hircus. Taxonomy (NCBI): domain Eukaryota; kingdom Metazoa; phylum Chordata; class Mammalia; order Artiodactyla; family Bovidae; genus Capra; species Capra hircus. The sequence continues at coordinate 40,799,021 of NC_030819.1, forward strand.
TGAACAGAGGAGCCTGGGGGATACAGTCCATGAGCTTGCAGACTCAGGCTTGACTGAGCAACTAACACTTTCACTTTCACTTTGCACACTGCATACTCAGTACTACATGATGGGGATTGTGTGGGTCTGTGAATGCATATGTGTGTGTATGTGGGAAATAAAATGCAAGAGATAAACAGAGGTGGGGAAGGAAAGGAGGGAAAGGAGGGAAAAAAATAAGGACAAAGAAAGGAGGCAAGAAGAAAGGGAGAGAGGAAGAGAAAAATCAAGTTTGAACTTTGTTTGCCCCTTTCATTTTTGAAAGTTCACTAGAGTGTTACCAAATATTTGCATAGATATCAACCCACATAAAAATGCAGAATTTCAAAGCCATTTTTGGTAATCTTTCTTCAGGTAGATTGATGGAATGTCTAGCTTAGCTGCTGCGCAAAGAAGGGCAAATTCTCAGAGAGCTCTCACACTTGACCTTGAGGAGCAACATTCACCAAGGATAGCTCATGCAGATGGGATTCCTATAGTTCACACACCCTCGGGGAAGCTCACAATTGTCCATCAGATTCACATGTCTGACAGAGGTGGTATTCTTTCAATTGACTTTCTTGTTTTTACACTGCATAATGAGTAAAGAACTGGCCTTTCCACTGGTGTAATTAAAGACTGGGGAACAAAAGATATGACAGGACAGAACTTTCTCTTCAGTCATATCCTGACAGTTCAGTAATTGTAGCTGGGGATAGCGCCAACTCCTCCTATTGTCAACCAGGGTACTTGAGCCTGTAGTTGTGGTTTGCATTTTGGGTAATAGATTTATAGGTATTTTTCACTATTTCTATGAAATAGTTTTTGGGACAAGTTGGCAGCATTTTTCTTTTTTTCCTATGTATTGACTCTCACTAGTGGTTGTTTTTTCAAGTTGTTATGCCCAAGTTGTGAAATCTCCCAATGACCACCAGTGAGCCAATATCCGATGCAAAAGCAAGAGAGTTTTTATTACCAAGCTCGAGCTGGGGCTCCCACTGATACTGACGCAGCAGCTATAGGGAGGAGCCCTGAGCTCTGGGTTATATTGCTTATATAGGGTATTCTCGCAGGAAAAATTCAAAAATCGGGAGTCTCCAGGTCTGATTGGTCACCTTCTGGTGAAGGGTTAGGTGTTGAGTTCTGACTGGTTCTCATTTCCCGGGCTGGCCACGGGTGCTGATTGGTTCTCATTTCCAGGGCTTGATTTGAATTTCCTGGGCTGGCCAAGGGTTCTGATTGGCTCTCAGGTGGTGGGGTGAGGTTAGGGGATTTCCAAAGGCTCTTGGATTTCCAAAGGCTCTTTTCCCAGAACCTTACAAAATGGAGTAGCTTAGATTCTTCAAAGTTTCTCATAGTTTTGGATTTTCCACTCATGTTCAGTGCTATCTGCATAGGAGGATGTCATTTCAGAGCAGTTTTACATTATCTGTGAAAACAACACATTGCAAATGGATCATTTTTTAGTGATAACCTATTTTTTTTTTTTAAATTCAGATCTTAGATTGAAACAAAGAAGCATCTGGTTGTGTCCTTATTGTGCAAGGAAGATACTTATCTCATTTTTTGTGTATTATTTCTTGAGCTTATGGCTCTTTGGGGGCCAAGATCGTCACCTACACAATTTTTGCTCATTCAAAAAAAAAAAAAAAAACAAAACAAAACTCTAGAATTTTTCAGCACAGTGGCTTTCCTCTCTGGCCAATAGCTTAAACTTGAATGTTTAATAGCTTTTTTTCCTTTCTTTGTGTACTTTTTTGATTATTAAGTATTGAAGTCTTATAAAAAGTATAGAAAATAAAGCAATCCAGACCCCAAACACCACAGAAAAAGATTTAAAAAAAACTACTGTCAGCACAATTAGAGTTTTCTGTGAAAACTTTCCCAAATGGATTCCCCTTCAATGTTCCTCAGACATTATCTTGATTCTGAAATTACCATTTATAAATTTTATGGAACATTTTGTACTTTTATGACACATCTATGAGCCCCAAAATATACACATTGTTCTAAGATAGTAACATACATAGTATATCTTTCTGCATCTTTAATTTGCCAGAAAATGCTGTAAGATTAAATCATGTTGATACATGTAGTGTTAGGCATTCATTTGCATTTTCCATGTTTCATTTCATTGTATAAATACATCACAATTTCTCAACCCTTTTACATTCTGTTTGTAGACATTTAGGGTGTTACCGCACTTTGATATTAAATGCAATGCTCCAAAGAACATCCTTAAATAAGTTTCTTTGTATACAAGAGTTTCTCTAGTATTTATTGCTGAGTCCTAGAGTACACAGATTTTAAATTTTGTTATCTATTTTTAAATTGCTTTTCAAAATTTTTTCTTCTTATTCATATTTTCAAATATTTATTTGTATGTGCCAGGTCCTATTTATGGCACTTGGGATTTTTGACCTTTGCTGGCATGCAGATCCAGAGCTTTTAGCTATGGCATGCAAACTCTTAGTTGAGAGGCATGAGACATCTAGTTCCCTAAGTAGAGATTGAACCCAAAGCCCCTGTGTGGATGACCACAAACCGTGGGAAATTCTTAAAGAGATGGAAATACCAGACCACCTGACCGGCCTCTTGAGAAATCTGTATGCAAGTCAGGAAGCAACAGTTAGAACTGGACATGGAACAACAGACCAGTCCCAAATAGGGAAAGGAGTATGTCTAGGCTGTATATCATCACCCTGCTTATTTAACTTATATGCAGAGTACATCATGAGAAATCCTGGACTGGATGAATCACAAGCTGGAATCAAGATTGCTGGGAGAAATATCAATAACCTCAGATATGCAGATGATACCACCCTAATGGCAGAAAGCTAAGAAGAACTAAAGAGCCTCTTGATGAAAGTGAAAGAGGAGAGTGAAAGAGTTGGCTTAAAGCTCAACATTCAGAAAACAAAAATCATGGCAGCTGGTCCCATCACTTCATGGGAAATAGATGGGGAAACAGTGGAAACAGTAGCTGACTTTATTTTTTGTTTTGGAGGAGGAGCTCCAAAATCACTGCAGATGGTGACTGCAGCCATGAAATTAAAAGACACTTACTCCTTGGAAGGAAATTATGAACAACCTAGACAACATATTAAAAAGCAGAGACATTACTTTGCCAACATAGGTCATAGTCAAGGCTATGGTTTTCCCAGGAGTCAGGTATAGATGGGAGAGTTGGACTATAAAGAAAGCTGAGCACCGAAGAATTGATGCTTTTGAACTGTGGTGTTGGAGAAGACTCTTGAAAGTCTCTTGGACTGCAAGGAGATCCAACCAGTGCATCTTAAAGGAAATCAGTCCTGAATATTCATTAGAAGGACTGATGTTGAAGTTGAAACTCCATTACTTTGGCCACCTGATGTGAAGAACTGATTCATTTGAAAAGACCCTAATGCTGGGAAAGATTGAAGGTGGGAGGACAAGGGAATAACAGAGGATGAAATAGTTGGATGACATCACCGACTCAATGGGCATGAGTTTGAGTAAACTCTGAAAATTGATGATGGACATGGAGGCCTGGCATGCTGCAGTCCATGGGGCTGCAAAAAGTTGGATTTGGCTGAGTAATTGAACTGAACTGAACTGAGGTCTATTTAATTTGTTTGGCACTTAAAACAGATTTTTGCTCAAACTTAACTTATAAACTATGCTTTGGTGTTTCAGAAACTATTAGATAAATGATAGTTCTACAGATCTTCCAAATGTTGAAACATCACATAATATAATGTAGAGAAATACTATTTATTAAAGGCAGCAATAGTCTTATCACTGTTCTAAATCTGTCAAGCTCTAGTAATAGGTTTGTGCTCTGCCGCTAAATTGTGTCTAACTTTTGAAACTCCATGGGCTGTAGATCACCAGGATCCTATGTCCATGGTATTCTCCAGGCAACGTTACTGGAATAGGTTGCCATTTCCTTCTCCAGGGGACCTTCTTCACTGAGGGATCAAATTTGCATTTTGGCGTTGGCAGATGAGTTCTTCTTTACTCTGTCACCTTGGGAAGCCCCTAAGTTAGCAAAATTACATTAATTTTATGGCTTCCTTAGTAGCTCCATGGTAAGAATCTGCCTGCAATGCCACAGACCCAGGTTTGATCCCTGGATTGGGAAGATTCCTTGGAAAAGGAAATGGCTATTCACTCCAGTATTTTTACCTGGAAGATTCCACGGACAGAGGAGCCTGGCAAGCTATAGTGTATGGGGTCACAAAGGGTTGGATACACCTAAGGGACTAATACTTTCACTTTTTGTTATATTAGTATATTGATCCTATGTTGGAACCATACAATAGCTTATATATTGCATTGAAATGCTGTCAAAGGAATATACCTTTGGTTTACAAGCTCTTTGACTATTGTCCTGTGCTGTATTCAGTTGGTTTACTAGGATTGATGGACTCCACATATTGTTACCAAAATAATTAATTATGAATATGTGAATGTAAAGAGATTTTACAGAAATCAACATTTTCTTAATGATTGAGAACACTTCCTGTTATCATTGTTATAAGTATTTAGCTAAACTTTCTTAATCAAAATCAATATTGACTCTTTACTTTTTTATGAAGTTGCTTTTCCTTATACTTGGATTTCAATTCTATTTAATAAATCTTAAACTCTCCAAAAGTCTCCTCTATAGCCATTGTTTTCTTTTTCTTAACTTAATATTTTTATTTTCAATTACTATCTGCAAGCAATTTTATTCACCAGTCTGTTCCAAAGTTTTCTATAATTCCATAAAAACTTTACATTGTTAAGCCTGTAACTAACTTTCTTAACAGATCCTATTAATTTTTCTTTCCATACATTGCATTTTCCCTAGAGCAGTAATGCCCTTTTGTAGAGTGGTAGCTAATACTGTACTATGCAGAATGAGAAGAACTGATTAATTGCTTTTAGAATAGTAAATGAAGCCTTTTAATTTAATGAATATTTCAACAGAATCAATTCACTTTGTCTCTCTAAAGGCAAAATCCCATCGGGAGAATTTCTTTGGGGTGACCTAGAGATCAAATTGGAACCTCTGTGAGCCTGGCATACAACCACGTGTTTCCACAAGCACTTAGATTATCTGTATATTTCTAATAGATTATCCCATAACCTAAAATGCATTCAATTTCAAGAGTTTAGATTTACAAATTATCCTTGGGTATTGTGAGTTGTAAGGCCAGGGCATGAGCTCTCTCTATCTGAGATCTGTCTGTTCTAAGTATATTGCTGAAGTTGGATTGTTTAAAAGGCATGAGAATGTAATGGATAGGATGGTAGGCTAAGAGCACATCTATATGTGGTAAAGGAAATGAACTGCAGTTTAAATCCTGTAAATGTGACACAATACAGCTCATTTATACGACAGCCATTTGAATCTTTGAACTAGCTTGATCTTATAATTGCAGTCTTGAATTTTAAAACAAATATCAAGGCTTTTTTTTTTTTTCCTACTTGCTTAAGCATTTACTTATCCTTTAACTTTGTCTGTCATGGTTCACTTTCTATTCATTTGAAAATGTAGCAACTGCATTGATTATTAAGTTGCTTTCTGTGAAAATCCTTTTTCTCTGATGGAAAATTGCATAATGACAATTGATAATTATTTTATTGAATTTGAATAAAATATAATTATCTTGTCATGAATGTATGTGCCTAAATATATATTCAGGAAAATATTAAAATATTACCCTCAAAGGTAAGGTCAATATTAAAAGCAGATGCAAAATTTGAATTTCTGATTCTCTTGACAATTTAGTTTTGCTGGTTTTTACAGAAACTTTAGATACAAGCTTCATAATTTCTTAATACAAATGTAATGAGAATAAAGCAGAACAATGTAAAAATTGTAAGACAGATGCTAGAATTCTACTACTCAAAAATAAGTATTTTTTATCTACAGCAAGTTAAAAAAGATTGCAATTTCTTCATTTGGATGTATTTATTTTAATATTTCTTATGATTGCATCTTCGCTTTGGTTGACTTGAAATCAACTGATATTTCCATTCTTCATTGCAATAAAGTGTTCTAAACATATTCATTAAATTCAAACCAATGGGGATTTATAAAATGTAGTGAAACACTTGTATTAAGAAGACTAGCAACAGGGCATAAAGACGAATAAAAACATACAGTAGAAAGAGAAATTACAAAACCACCTTCAGAAATCCTGTTTACACAAAACAAACTGCAAAAATGTGAAAACTAGAAAGGAAGAAATTATAAACATCTATAAGCTATTTGATTCTCTAGACATTGGTATCTAGAAAATTAGAAGATAATAAGATCTTATTCCTGATATTTAAATATTCAAAAATTGGAACTTTATATGAAATAGTTTTTTGAGGATAAGTAACAATAATTCTCAATGTTTTGGACCCAGAACCTATATTTAGAGGTTATTTTATAACAAATTTCAGTATAATATAAGAAAAAGTAACTTTTCCATATCTGGAGCTTTAATGACGTTTTCGAGCCTACATATTTGGGTTCCCTTTATTTTCACTCTGTGGTGGTTTAGTTGCTAAGTCGTGTCCAACTCTTGTGGCCCCATGGACTGCAGCCTGCTAGGCTCTACTGTCCATGTGATTTTCCAGACCTAGCATTCGAACCCAGGTCTCCGGCACTGCGGGCAGATCCTTTACTCACTGAGCTAAGAGAGAAGCCCCTTATCTCCGCTCTATCTCCCAAATAAACTTTGGGAGATTTCCTAGGCTGCCAGTTCAGAACACTCTAGAAAATTTGCTGAACAGAGGTAGGAAAAATTTAAAGGTCCAGTTAACAATTTTTCTAAGTCAAATTTGCTTTCAATGTAGCGGGGTGATGACATTAGGAAATGTTCTCCACTGAGTTGTTTTACATTTGACTCCATCTCAAAAGCTCTCTATACTCTTTCACTACATTTTCAAACCCTCAATTTATGGAAGTCATCATTATCCATGAACTGTTCTAAGTTGGACAACTTATATTTCCTCTTTGGAAGGTAATTTGAGCAGCTTGGAACAGAAGATTTATGGAGGACATGAATATACTAAGATGCTGAATAAGACTAATGCACCACATTTATGTAGTCTAAAGTTTATAGCTGTCCTCATTAAACAGCTGGCCAGAACTAAGCTGAAAGAGTTTTTGCGACTGCTGTGAAAATGTGTTTGACTCTTCAGAGTCAATCTCTAAAATGGTTGGAAAGCATCATTCTATGTTACTGTTTCTTATATTTAATAATGCACATAACTCATTTTAAAATGATTATCTTCTGCAGTGTTGAATCTCTTAGTTTGTTTTGGCTGCCATAATAAAACACCACAAGTTGGGTAGCTTGCAGATAGCAAAACCTTCTTTCTCTCATTTTTTGGTCTGTGGAGCCAACAGTGTATTAATTTTTTTGTTATTTTCAAATAAACGGCTTTAGGTTTTATTGCTTCTCTTTATTCCTTATCACTTTACTATTTAATTGATTTTTTATTGATTTCCATTGTGTATTATTTTTCTTTTTTCATACTTATTTAGTCTTATATGTACCAGAGCTTCTTTATCCATTCATCTGTCAATAGATATCCAGCTTGCTTCTGTGTTCCAGCTATTGTAAACAGTGTTGCAATGAATATTGCAGTACATGTCTCTTTTTCAATTTTGGTTTCCTCTGGGTATATGCCTACTAGTGGGATTGCTGGGTCATATGGTGGTTTTATTCCTAGTTTTTTTTAAGGAATCTTCATACTGTCTTCCATAGTGACTGTATCAATTTACATTCCTACCAACCGTGAAAGAGGATTCCCTTTTCTTCACACCCTCTCCAGCATTTATTGTTTGTAGACTTTTTGATAATGGTTATCCTAACTAGTGTGAGGTAATATCTCACTGTAATTTTGATTTTCATTTGATTTGAACTCACAATAAATTTGATTTGCATTTCTCTAATAATGAGTGATGCTGAGCATTTTTTCATGTGTTTGTTAGCCATCTGTATGTCTTCTTTGGAGAAATGTCTATTTAGGTCTCTTTCCCACTTTTTGATTTGATTTTTTGTTTGTCTGGTATTGAGTTGTATGAGCTACTTGTATATTTTGGAAATTAATTCTTTGTCAGTTGTTTCATTTGCTTTTTTTTTTTTCCCCATTCTGAAAGCTTATTTAGTCTTAAATTGCTCTTCTTTTTCTAGACTCTTGAGGTATAAGTGTAGAGTTTTGGTTTCAGGCTTTTTCTTTCTAATAAAACATTTAAAAGTGTAAATTACTCCCTAAGAATTTCTTCTGGCTCATACCACAATTTGTATATGTTCTGGATTTCTATATCATTCAAGATTTTATCTAATATCCCTTAAGCATTTTTTGCTTGATCCATGAGTTTTTTCAGAGAAAGCAATAGCACCCCACTCCAGTACTCTTGCCTGGAAAATCCCATGGACAGAGGAGTCTGGTGGCCTGAAGTCCATGGAGTCGCTAAGAGTTGGACACAGCTGAGCGACTTCACTTTCACTTTTCACTTTCATACATTGGAGAAGGAAATGGCAACCCACTCCAGTGTTCTTGCCTGGAGAAACCCAGGGACAGGGGAGCCTGGTGGGCTCTCATCTATGGGGTCGCATATAGTCAGACATGACTGAAGCAACTTAGCAGCAGCAGCAGGATGAGTTGTTTAGAAGGCCTAAATTAATTTCTAAGTATTTATAAATTTTTCCAATTTTTGCTAGTCTCAAAACTAATTCTGCTTTGCTCACAGTATACAGTCCATACTATTATCTTTTTAAATTCATTAAAATTTAAATATGGACTAAAATATGATCTAAATTGGTTAATATTTCATGTGCATTTAAAAATAATGCATGTCATATAATTTACATTGTAATTTTATATATTTTAAAACAGATATAAGGTATATTTATGATATATTTATCTTTATTGTATCTTTGGAATATCTAGAAATTGCATTGTGATTAATGTTCCATCTCTAATAATATTCCTTGTATTTAAGTTTTATTTTGCTTATATTTATTTAACTACTCCACATTTTTTTATGCCTTTTTGTTTGTTGGCTATTTCCCCCTGCTTGCATTCAGCTTAAGTATGTAGATGCTTAAGAAGTATATATCCTGTGGGCAGTATATTATGTCCCCTCTTTTTTTAAACCTCATCTCAGTCATTTGAATGGTATGTCTAGTCTATTTACATTTAATTCAATCAATGGTACTATTGTATTTATTTATGTCTAACATTTTGATATTTGTTTTCCATTTTGCCTTCATTATTTTAATTTATCCTCTTTCTTCTTTCTTAATTTATTTTTTATTGAACAAAAATTCAATATATTTTAAAAATTTGCTATTGGCATTATAGCAGAATCTATTTACATTGATGTTTTTGTAATTTTTGGAAGGATTGAAATATGCTTTTTGATTTGTTGTAATTTCCTGGCCTTTAATATTGAATTACTTCTGCTAAAATGTTGGAAATGTGCTTCCAATGATATATTTCCACTTATACCTTATTCTATTGCTAACATTTTCACAAACATTATAGACAGAATAATACACTGATGTAATTTTTACTCTAAACAAAAACACGGTTTTAGGGAAAAGACAAAAGTATGTGGGTGTATGTTTACTCACATACCATTTCCAACACTTAAGTCCTTTTTATTCACATTTGTCATCTGGAGTCACTTTCTTCAGCTTGAAGAACTTACTTTAGCAATTCCTGCAGTGCAGACCTGCTAATAATTTGTTCTTTCCACTTTTGATTTATATAAACATGTCTATATTATTTTCATTAAAAAATAAATATGTTAGATGAAGAGAGTTTGGTAAATTATAAATATTTTTCTTTCAATATATGGGATATCATGTTATAATTGTTCTTGATGAAAGTGAAAGAGGAGAATGAAAAAGCTGGCTTAAAACTCAACATTCAAAAATCTAAGATCATGGCATCCCGTCCAATCACGTCATGGCAAATAGATGGGGAAACAATATAAACAGTGACAGACTTTATTATCTTGGGCTCCAGAGTCACTGAAGATGGTGACTACAGGCATGAAATTAAAAGATGCTTGCTCCTTGGAAGAAAAAGCTATTACAAACCTAGACAGGATATTAAAAAGCATAGACATTACTTTGTGACAAAGGTTCGTTTAAGTCAAAGCTATGATTTTTCCAGTAGTCATACATGCATGTGACAGTTGGACTGTAAAGAAGGCTGAGCATTGAAGAATTGATGCTTTTGAAATGTGGTGTTGGAGAAGATTCTTGGGAGTCCCTTGTACTGCAAGGAGATCCAACCAGTCCACCCTAAAGGAAATCAGTCCTTAATATTCATTGAAAGGACTGATGATGAAGCTTAAGCTTCAATACTATGACCACCTGATGCGAAGAACTGATTCATTGGAAAAGACCCTGATGCTGGGAATGATTAAAGGGGGGAGAAGGGGACAAAAGAAGATGAGATGGTTGGATGGCATCACAGACTTTGTGGACATGAGTTTGAGCAAGCTACAGAAGTTGCTGATGGACAGCGAAGCTTGGTGTGCTGCATTTCACAGGGTTACAAAGTGCTGGACTCAACTAAGTGACTGAACTGAATTGATTGAGAATCAGCCATTAATCAAATTGGCTTTCTCCTGTACATAAAGTGTTTACCTTTGTATGTGAAACGCTTTCAGGATGTTCCTGTCATTGGTTTTCAGCTAAACTGAAGAGTATAGTTTTCTTTGTTCTGCTTAGGGTTTAATTATTTACAAAAATTTTCAGTCATTATTTTTTCAAGTTTTTTTTTTTTTTCTCTATTTGCACTCTGCTTTCTTTCATTCTGAGATTCAAATTTCACTTTTTTTCTTATCACTTTATATTTTCACATGGGTCTCTGAGACTCATTTTAGTTCCCTTAAATTTTTTCTCTATGTTCTCTAGGTTAAAAAACAACAACAACAACAACAGTTCTCTTATCGATCTTAAAATACTAATTCCATCATTTCCAATCTCTGTTGAAACAATCTGTTAAGTCTTTTATTTCAGTTATTGAGCTAATCAGTAATTTGTACTTCATTTTTCATTGTTTCTATTCCTCTTTTCACTTTCATGCATTGGAGAAGGAAATGGCAACCCATCCAGTGTTCTTGCCTGGAGAATCCTAGGGACAGGGGAGGCTGGTGGGCTGTCGTCTATGGGGTCGCACAGAGTTGAACACGACTGAAGCGATTTAGCAGCATTCCTCTGTTTGGGGCTTCCCTGGTATATCGGCAGTAAAGAATATGCCTGCAATTTGTAGAGGCAAGAGACTTGGGTTCGATCCCTGGATCAGGAAGATCCCCTGGAGGAGGGCATGCAACCCATTCCAGTATTCTTGCCTGGAGAACCCCATGAACAGAGGAGCCAGTTCGGTTACAGTCCATAGGATCGCAAAGAGTTGAACACGACTGAAACAACTTAGTATGCAAGCACATCTCCCTCCCTTAGGGCCTTCCCCCACTCCCTTTATGTTGTCTGAATATTTCTGTAAAAGCTGTTTTTAAATCTTGAATTCCTATGTCAAATATCTGTCTGTGATGACTGACTTGAAATCAGTTTTGATATATTGCTTTTTACCCTGAGTATAAGTCAGCTTCCATATCTTTGGATCATATAAAATATTGGAAAATTGGACAATATGGATAGGATGTAGTACTGACTCATATTCTGTTATCCTCTTCAAAGGATTCTCAGTTTTTTGTTCTGACAGTCTTTGACATCCTAGCTTCAACCTATAAACTATTTTTCTTCCACTGTGTGTAGTAGTTGATATCTGGTCAGTTCTCATCTGTTCTTGCTCTAGCCTCTTGCAGTTTCACTGTGGACTTCTAGAATTCTCCTCTGTAGCTAGAGTTTGGTGTTCAACTAAGTATTTGGATACAGTCAATGCACAGTCTTTGGGGCTTATCCTCTCTTTGGTCTCTTTGTTTCTATGAAATGCCTCATAAAGTCTTATCTACTTGTCTTCTTGGTATGTCATCTCATACATCAAAGAATAAAAGACTAGCTTCCTGCTGCTGAAGATCTGCAGACACTGGAAGTACATTCACTTAAAAAACAAACAAATTACAACAGACTCAAAATTCTCAAAGTGAAGCTTTGTCTAGCTGGTATACATTCTTCTCTGGTTCCTGATTATGGAAGTAGGTCTTTGTAGTTGGTAATGAAAATATTTCAAGCCTATAGTTACATGACAGGGTGATCTCTCTATCAAATATAAAGTTAGCTAAATAACATGTTCAGACATTGTATTTCTTAAAAAATGTCCTTCATATGCACCATACCTTAGAAAGCTATTGGAAGAAAAGCTCTCTGCAAATGAGGAAGAAAAATCAGGAAAAACATAAAAACAGGATCTATTTCAAGAAAGTGGCAGGATAACTGCCACCCCATTTGGATGATAATGAAGGAAGAGACTACACTATTTGTTGTGCATCAAAAATGGCCAAGAAGGTATATCTTTAAAATAGAAATAATCATGGAGTTCTTGAGGCATGTGAAAAAATTGAGATTTAGGCTAATAAGGAAAGTTTGGCTGTAAATTAGGTTTAAAATCTACACAAAGTTACAAAGAAAAAAAAATAAAAGAAAACAGAATAGTGTGCGAGAGTTTACAATAATCTTTGCAAATATGTGTCATTTTTTTTTCAAATATATGTCATTTGCAAATACACCTTTCAAGTTGTATCCTCAATAAATGATGATCTCATTAAATTTTTATATACTGATAATTGAAAAGATTTTGGAGGGACAGGACTACTAAATAAAATAAGGATACACAGTTAAATATGAATTTCTAGTAAACAATTTTGTTTAATGTTTAAGTAACACAATGGGGTTGCAGATTTGGAGATGACTTACTTTTTTTTTTTAACAGCATTTTTTTTTAATTTAAATTTATTTATTTTAATTGGAGGCTAATTACTTTACAATATTGTATTGGTTTTGCCGTACATCAACATGAATCTGCCATGGGTGTACACGTGTTCCCCATCCTGAGCCCTGCTTCCACCTCCCTTGTCGTACCACCCCTCTGGTTCATCCCAGTGCGTCAGCCCCAAGCATCCTGTATCCTGTATCGAACCTGGACTGGTGATTCGTTTCTTGTATGATATTATACATGTTTCAATGCCATTCTCCCAAATCATCCCACCCTCTCCCTTTCCCACAGAGTCCAAAAGACTGTTCTATACATCTGTGTCTCTTTTGTTCTCTTGCATACAGGGTTATCGTTACCATCTTTCTAAATTCCATATATATGCATTAGTATACTGCATTGGTGTTTTTCTTTCTGGCTTACTTCAGCCGGCATAATAGGCTCCAGTTTCATCCACCTCATTAGAACTGATTCAAATGTATTCTTTTTAATGGCTGAGTAATACTCCATTATTATATATGTACCACTGCTTTCTTATCCATTCATTTGCTGATGGACATCTAGGTTGCTTCCATGTCCTGGCTATTATAAACAGTGCTGTGATGAACATTGGGGTACATGTGTCTCTTTCAATTCTGGTTTCCTCTGTGTGTATGCCCAGCAGTGGAACTGCTGGGTCATAAGGCAGTTCTATTTCCAGTTTTCTAAGGAATCTCCACACTGTTCTCCATAGTGGCTGTACTAGTTTGCATTCCCACCAACAGTGTAAGAGCATTCCCTTTTCTCCACACCCTCTCCAGCATTTATTGCTTGTAGCCTTTTGGATTGCAGCCATTCTGACTGGCATGAAATGGTACCTCATTGTGGTTTTAATTTGCATTTCTCCGATAATGAGTGATGTTGAGCATCTTTTCATGTCTTTGTTAGCCATCTGTATGTCTTCTTTGGAGAAATGTCTGTTTAATTCTTTGGCCCATGTTTTTATTGGGCTGTTTATTTGTCTGGAATTGAGCTGCAGAAGTTGCTTGTATATTTTTAAGATTAGTTATTTGTCAGTTGCTTCATTTGCTATTATTTTCTCCCATTCTGAAGGATGTCTTTTCACCTTGCTTATAGTTTCCTTTGTTGTGCAGAAGCTTTTAATTTTAATTAGATCCCCCCCTTTTTTTTTTTTTTGCTTTTATTTCCAATATTCTGGGAAGTGGGCCATAGAGGATCCTGCTGTGATTTGTGTCAGAGAGTGTTTTGCCTATGTTCTCCTCTAGGAGTTTTATAGTTTCTGGTCTTACATTTATATCTTTAATCCATTTTGAGTTTATTTTTGTGTATGGTGTTAGAAAGTGTTCCAGTTTCATTCTTTTACAAGTGGTTGACCAGTTTTCCCAGGACCACTTGTTAAAGAGATTTTTTTCTCCATTATATATTCTTGCCACCTTTGTCAAAGATAAGGTGTCCATAGGTGTGTGGATTTATCTCTGGGCTTTCTATTTTGTTCCATTGATCTATATTTCTGTCTTTGTGCCAGTACCATACTGTCTTGATGACTGAGGCTTTGTAGTAGAGCTTGAAGTCAGGCAGGTTGATTCCTCCAGTTCCATTCTTCTTTCCCAAGATTGCTTTGGCTATTTGAGTTTTTTTTTAATTTCCATACAAATTGTGAAATTATTTCTTCTAGCTCTGTGAAAAATACCGTTGGTAGCTTGATAGGGATTGCACTGAATCTATAGATAGCTTTGGGTAGTATACTCATTTTCACTATATTGATTCTTCTGATCCATGAACATGGTATATTTCTCCATCTATAAGTATCCTCTTTGATTTCTTTCATCAGTGTTTTATAATTTTCTATATATAGGTCTTTAGTTTCTTTACGTAGATATGTTCCTAGGAATTTTATTCTTTTCATTGCAATGGTGAATGGAATTGTTTCCTTAATTTCTCTTTCTATTTTCTCATTATTAGTGTATAGGAATGCAAGGGATTTCTGTGTGTTGATTTTATATCTTGAAACTTTACTATATTCACTGATTAGTTCAGTTCAGTACAGTTCAGTCGCTCAGTCATGTCCGACTCTTTGCAACCCATGAATTGTAGCATGCCAGGCCTCCTTGTCCATCACCAACTCCCGGAGTTCACTCAGACTCATGTCCATCGAGTTGATGATGCCATCCAGCCATCTCATCCTCGGTCATCCCCTTCTCCTCCTGCCCCCAATCCCTCCCAGCATCAGAGTCTTTTCCAATGAGTCAACCCTTCTCATGAGGTGGCCAAAGTACTGGAGTTTTGGCTTCAGCATCATTCCTTCCAAAGAAATCCCAGGGTTGATCTCCTTTAGGATGGACTGGTTGGATCTCCTTGCAGTCCAAGGGACTCTCAAGAGTCTTCTTCAAAATCACAGTTCAAAAGCATCAATTCTTCGGCTCTCAGCCTTCTTCACAGTCCAACTCTCACATGCATACGTGACCACTGGAAAAACCATAGCCTTGACTAGGTGGACCTTAGTTGGCAAAGTAATGTCTGTGCTTTTGAATATGCTATCTAGGTTGGTCAGAACTTTTCTTCCAAGGAGTAAGCGTCTTTTAACTTTATGGCTGCAGTCACCATCTGCAGTGATTTTGGAGCCCCCAAAAATAAAGTCTGACACTGTTTCCACTGTTTCCCCGTCTATTTCCCATGAAGTGATGGGACCAGATGCCATGATCTTCATTTTCTGAATGTTGATCTTTAAGCCAACTTTTTCACTCTCCTCTTTCACTTTCATCAAGAGGCTCTTTAGTTCTTCACTTTCTGCCATAAGGGTGGTGTCATCGGCATATCTGAGGTTATTGATATTTCTCCTGGCAATCTTGATTCCAGCTTGTGTTTCTTCCAGTCCAGCCTTTCTCATGATGTACTCTGCATAGAAGTTAAATAAGCAGGTGACAATATAGAGCCTTGACGCACTCCTTTTCTTATTTGGAACCAGTCTGTTGTTCCATGTCCAGTTCTAACCGTTGCTTCCTGACCTGCATATAGATTTCTCAAGAGGCAGGTCAGGTGGTCTGGTATTCCCATCTCTTGAAGAATTTTCCACAGTTTATTGTGATCCACACAGTCAAAGTCTTTGGCATAGTCAAGAAAGCAGTAATAGATGTTTTTCTGGAGCTCTCTTGCTTTTTCCATGATCCAGTAGATGTTGGAAATTTGATCTCTGGTTCCTCTGCCTTTTTTAAAACCAGCTCGAACATCTGGAAGTTCACGGTTCACTTATTGTTGAAGCCTGGCTTGGAGAATTTTGAACATTACTTTACTAGCATGTGAGATGAGTGCAATTGTGCGGTAGTTTGATCATTCTTTGGCATTGCTTTTTTGGGGATTGGAATGAAAACTGACCTTTTCCAGTCCTGTGGCCACTGCTGAGTTTTCCAAATTTGCTGGCATATTGAGTGCAGCACTTTCACAGCATCACCTTTCAGGATTTGAAATAGCTCAACTGGAATTCCATCACCTCCACTAGCTTTGTTCATAGTGATGCTTTCTAAGGCCCACTTGACTTCACATTCCAGGATGTCTGGCTCTAGATGAGTGATCACACCATCGTGTTTATCCGGGTCTTGAAGATCTTTGCTGTACAGTTCTTCTGTGTATTATTGGCACCTCTTCTTAATATCGTCTGCTTCTGTTAGGTCCATACCATTTCCGTCCTTTATCGAGCCCATCTTTGCATGAAATATTCCCTTGGTATCTCTAATTTTCTTGAAGAGATCTCTAGTCTTTCCCATTCTGCTTTCTTCTATTTCTTTGCATTGATCGCTGAAGAAGGCTTTCTTATCTCTTCTTGCTATTCTTTGGAACTCTGCATTCAGATGCTTATATCTTTCTTTTTCTAGGCTTTTCTATGTAGAGGATCATGTCATCTGCAAACAGTGAGAGTTTTACTTCTTTTCCAGTTTGGAATCCTTTTATTTATTTTTCTGCTCTGATTGCTGTTGCCAAAACTTCCAAAACTATGTTGAATAGTAGTGGTGAAAGTGGGCACCCTTGTCTTGTTCCTGATTTTAGGGGAAATACTTTCAATTTTTCACCATTGAGGATAATGTTTGCTATGGGTTTGTTATATATAGCTTTTATTATGTTGAGGTATGTTTCTTCTATTCCTGCTTTCTGGAGAGTTTTTATCATGAATGGATATTGAATTTTGTTAAATGTTTTCTCTGCATCTATTGAGATAATCGTATGGCTCTTGTTTTTCAGTTTGTTAATGTGGTGTATTACATTGACTGATTTGCGGATATTGAAGAAATCCTTGCATCCCTGGGATAAAGCCCACTTGGTCATGGTGTATAAGCTTTTTAATGTGTTGTTGGATTCTGATTGCTAGAATTTTGTTAAGGATTTTTGCATCTATGTTCTTCAGTGATATTGGCCTGTAATTTTCTGTTTTTGTGGCATCTTTGTCAGGTATTGGTATTAGGGTGATGGTGGCCTCATAGAATGAGTTTGGAAGTTTACCTTCCTCTGCAATTTTCTGGAAGAGTTTGAGTAGGATAGGTGTTAGCTCTTCTCGAAATTTTTGGTAGAATTCCGCTGTGAAGCCATCTGGACCTGGGCTTCTGTTTGCTGGAAGATTTCTGATTTCAGTTTCAATTTCCATGCTTGTGATGTGTCTGTTAAGATTTTCTATTTCTTCCTGGTTCAGTTTTGGAAAGTTGTACTTTTCTAAGAATTTGTCCATTTCTTCCATGTTGTCCATTTTATTGGCATATAATTGCTGATAGTAGTCTCTAATGATCCTTTGTATTTCTGTGTTGTCTGTTGTGATCTCTCCATTTTCATTTCTAATTTTATTAATTTGATTTTTCTCCCTTTGTTTCTTGATGAGTCTGGCTAATGGTTTGTCAATTTTATTAATCCTTTCAAAGAACCAACCTTTGGCTTTGTTGATTTTTGCTATGGTCTCTTTTGTTTCTTTTGCATTTATTTCTGCCCTAATTTTTAAGATTTCTTTCCTCCACTAACCCTGTAGTTCTTCATTTTTTCCTTTTCTAGTGGCTTTAGGTGTAGAATTAGGTTATTTATTTGACTTTTTTCTTGTTTCTTGAGGTATGCCTGTATTGCTATGAACTTTCCCCTTAGCACTGCTTTTACAGTGTCCCACAGGTTTTGGGTTGTTGCGTTCTCATTTTCATTCATTTCTATGCATATTTTAATTTCTTTTTTGATTTATTCTGTGATTTGTTGGTTATTCAGCAGTGTGTTGTTCAGCCTCCATATGTTGGAATTTTTAATAGTTTTTCTCCTGTAATTGAGACCTAATCTTACTGCATTGTGGTCAGAAAAGATGCTTGGGACGATTTCAAGATTTTTTGAATTTACCAAGGCTAGATTTATGGCCCAGGGTGTGATCTATCCTCGAGAAGCTTCCATGTGCCCTTGAAAAAGGTGAAATTCATTGTTTTGGGATAAAATGTCCTATAGATATCAGTTAGGTCTAACTGGTCTATTGTATCATTTAAAGTTTGTGTTTCCTTGTTAGTTTTCTGTTTAGTTGATCTATCCAAGGGTGTGAGTGGGGTGTTAAAGTCTCCCACTATTATTGTGTTATTGCTAATTTCCCCTTTCATACTTGTTAGCATTTGTCTTACATATTGCTCCTATGTTGGGTGCATATATATTTATAATTGTTATATCTTCTTCTTGGATTGATCCTTGGATCATTATATAGTGTCCTTCTATGTCTCTTTTCACAGCCTTTGTTTGAAAGTCTATTTTATCTGATATGAGTATTGCTACTCCTTCTTTCTTTTGGTCTCTATTTGCATGAAATAACTTTTCCAGCCCTTCACTTTCAGTCTGTGTGTGTCCCCTGTTTTGAGGAGGGTCTCTTGTAGACAACATATGTAGGGGTCTTGTTTTTGTATCCAATTAGCCAGTCTTTGTCTTTTGGTTGGGGCATTCAACCCATTTACATTTAAGGTAATTATTGATAGGTATGATACCATTGCCATTTACTTTATTGTTTTGGGTTCGAGTTTATACACCCTTTTTGTGTTTCCTGTCTAGAGAATATCCTTTAGCATTTGTTGGAGAGCTGGTTTGGTGGTGCCGAATTCCCTCAGCTTTTGCTTGTCTGTAAAGCTTTTGATTTCTCCTTCATATTTGAATGAGATCCTTGCTGGGTACAGTAACCGGTGCTATAGGTTATTTTCTTTCATCACTTTAAGTATATCTTGCCATTCCCTCCTGGCCTGAAGAGTTTCTATTGAAAGATCAACTGTTATCCTTATGGGAATCCCCTTGTGTGTTGTTTGTTGTTTTTCCCTTGCTGCCTTTAATATTTGTTCTTTGTGTTTGATCTTTGTTAATTTGATTAATGTGTATCTTGGGATGTTTTGCCTTGGGTTTATCCTGTTTGGGACTCTCTGGGTTTCTTGGAATTGGGTGGTTATTTCCTTCTGCATTTTAGGGAAGTTTTCAACTCCTCAAGTATTTTCTCATGGTCTTTCTTTTTGTCTTCTTCTTCTGAGACTCCTATGATTTGAATGCTGAGGCATTTAATATTGTCCTGGAGGTCACTGAGATTGTCCTCATTTCTTTTAATTTGTTTTTCTTTTTTCCTCTCTGATTCATTTATTTCTACCATTCTATCTTCTATTTCACTAATCTTATCTTCTTCCTCCATTATTCTACTATTTGTTGCCTCCAGGGTGTTTTTTATCTCATTTATTGCATTATTCATTATATATTGACTCTTTTTTATTTCTTCTAGGTCCTTGTTAAACCTTTCTTATATCTTCTCAAATCCTTGTCTCCAGGCTATTTATCTGTGATTCCATTCTGATTTCAAGATTTTGGATCATTTTCACTATCATTATTTGGAATTCTTTATCAAGTAGATTCCCCTATCACTTCCTCTTTTGTCTGGTTTGGTGGACATTAATCCTGTTCCTTTACCTGCTGGGTATTCCTCTGTCTCTTCATCTTGTTTATATTCCTGAGTTTGGGGTGGTCTTTCTGTATTCTGGCAGTTTGTGGAGTTCTCTTTATTGTGGGGTTTCCTTGCTGTGGATGGGGTTGTACAGGTGGCTTGTCAAGGTTTCTTGGTTAGGGAAGCTTGTGTCAATGTTCTGGTGGGTAGAGCTGGATTTCTTCTCTCTGGAGTGCAATGAAGTGTCCAGTAATGAGTTATGAGATGTCAATAGGTTTGGAGTAACTTTGGGCAGCCTGTATGTTGTAGCTCAGGGCTGTGTTCCTGTGTTGGTGGAGAATTTGCATGGTATGTCTTGCTCTGGAACTTATTGGCCCTTGGGTCGTGCTTGGTTTTAGTGTAGATATGGAGGCATTTGATGAGCTCCTGTTGATTAATGTTCCCTGGAGTCAGGAGTTCTCTGGTGTTCTCAGGATTTGGACTTAAGCCCCCTGCTTCTGGTTTTTAGTCTTATTTTTACAGTAGTCTCAACACATTTCCTTCTATACAGCACCATTGATAAAACATCTAGGTTAAAGATAAAAGGTTTCTCCACAGTGAGGGACACCCATTGAGGTTCACAGAGTTACATGGAGAAGAGAAGAGGGAGGAGGGAATTAGAGGTGACCCGAATGAGATGGGGTGGAATCAAAAGAGGAGAGAGCAAGCTAGCCAGTAATCACTTCCTTATGTGCTCTCCACAGTCTGGATCACTCAGAGATGTTCATGGAGTTATACAGAGAAGAGAAGAGGGAGGAAGGAGACAAAAGTGGCCAGGAGGATAAAAGAGGGGAATCAAAAGGAGAGACATTTCCAGCCAGTAATCAGTTTCCTAAGTGTTCTCCACCATCTGGAACACACAGAGATTCACAGAGTTGGGTAGAGAAGAGAAGGGGGAGGGAGGAGACAGAGGCGACCTGGTGGAGAAAAAGGTGAGTCCAAAAGGGGAGAGAACAGTCAATCCAGTATCTCACTCCCAAGTAAAAATTGGTACTGAAGATTGGGTTCTTAAAGGTACAAAATTGATAATAACAACCAAAAAGCAAAGATTGAAAATCTAGAGTAGAGGTTGGATTTTCAAAAATACAATATTAAAGAAGAAAAAAAAAGTCGCAAAATTATATACATATATATATATAAAGTTTGCTTTAAAAAAATAGGGTCTTTTTTTTTTTTTTTTTTTGCAAAGTAATAGTAGATGGTGACTGCAGCCATGAAATTAAAAGACACTTTCTACTTGGAAGAAAAGTTATGACCATCCTAGATAGCATATTCAAAAGCAGAGGCATTACTTTGCCAACAAAGTTTCGTCTAGTCAAGGCTATGGTTTTTCCAGTGGTCATGTATGGATGTGACAGTTGGACTGTGAAGAAGGCTGAGCGCCGAAGAATTGATGCTTTTGAACTGTGGTGTTGGAGAAGACTCTTGAGAGTCCTTGGACTGCAAGGAGATCCAACCAGTCCATTCTGAAGGAGATCAACTCTGGGATTTCTTTGGAAGGACTGATGCTAAAGCTAAAACTCCAGTACTTTGGCCACCTCATGCGAAGAGTTGACTCATTGGAAAAGACTCTGATGCTGGGAGGGATTGGGGGCAATAGGAGAAGGGGACGACAGAAGATGAGATGGGCGAATGGCATCACTGACTCGATGGACGTGAGTCTGAGTGTACTCCGGGAGTTGGTGATGGACAGGGAGGCCTGGTGTGCTGCGATTCATGGGGTCGCAAAGAGTTGGACACGACTGAGTGACTGAACTAAACTGACTGAATTGTAGGTTATAAAAATGAAAATTAAAAGAGTAATAGTGGACTTAAAAATTAAAAAAAGAAAAAGAAAAAAAAAGAAAAGAATGATTATAAAAACAGTAAAAATATATCTAGGACTTTCTCTGGTGGTGTTGTGGGCAGTGTGGTGTCAGTTCATTTTCATGTTCCTTGGTCCGCCTTATATTTCTCAAGATCTCTAGGCCCCTTCCTATGTAGTCAATACTAAATATAGGGTTTTAATCTATTGCACCTGTCATCCAAGGTGGTTCCCTCTGTTTTAGCTTCTTCTGTTTGCTGGTCTTTTCAGTGTCTGATTTCTGCCCTAACACAAGAGGGGCGGTGATAAACCCTTTTTTTAGGCTCACTTGTTCAGTCGCATTGTGGGGAGGGAGGGATGCTGCAAACAAATAACACTGGCATGTGCTTGCAGTGTCTCAGCCATAGTGGGCCCGCCCCCGCTCATGGTGCATGTGCCCTTCCTGCACTGCTCAGGTTCTAGGTTGCTCACAGGGAACCGTTCAAGGCTGGCCCTAGGCTGCCGGCACCTCCCAGGTCTAAGCCGCTCAGGTTCAGGCACTCGGGTAGTCCTCAGATGTGCAGACTCAGTTGGGCCTGCATTTTGTGCTCTTCCCAGATCCAAGCAGCTCAGGTGATGAGGTGTTTGGCGAGCGCGGTTGTTGCAACTTCTTGCCTCCCCCGGCCCTGTCGCTCGGTTTTCTGAGTGTACAACCAGCGCAACTTCTCAGGCGGATATTGACTGTCCAGAACCTGAAGAAGTCTTAGTTAGCAAAGAAGCCTGCTTGCAGTTTGGTAGATAATGTCTCTCTGGGGCTGGGATTGCCCCCTTCTGGCTCTGGCTGCCTGTCGCCAGAGGGGGATGGTCTGCAGCCGGCTATCTCAGTTCAGTCATTTGTTCTGTGCATGGGCCTGGCAGTGTCTTAGGTTAGGGCTGGCTTTTCGTGTGGCAGCTATCCCACAGTGTAGTTTGCTAGCCCAAGTTATTTCGCTCAAATTGTCCTCAGGGCATTCAGGCCTGGTCCTTACTCTAAGCAATGCAGCCCATGCCTCCCTGCCCAGCCCCCGCTTGCTAGTGGCGGGTACAGGCCTCTATGCTGCTTCTCTGCTGAGGGAGTTACCGTTGGGCTTGTAATCTGTGGGTTTTAATTATTTATTTATTTTTCCTCCCTGTTATGTTGCCCTCTGTGCTTCCAAGGCTCACCACAGACTCGGCAGTGAGAGTGTTTCCTGGTGTTTGGAAACTTCTCTCCCTTTAAGACTCCCTTTCCAGGATGAAGCTCCATCCCTACCTCTTTTGTCTCCTTTTTTGTCTTTTATATTTTTTCCTACCTCCTTTCGAAGACAATGGTCTGCTTTTCTGGGTGCCTGATGTCCTCTGCCAGCAATCAGAAATTGTTTTGTGGAATTCACTCAGCGTTTAAATGTTCTTTTGATGAATTTGTTGGGGAGAAAGTGGTCTCCCCATCCTATTCCTCCACCATCTTAGGACCACCCCTGGGGATGACTTACTGACTGAACAAAATCAACAATGAAAAAAATCAAGATTTTTTTAGACTTATAGAATTCTCACACAAATTCTATTAAATAGGTTTCATTTTGCCCCTTTAACAGACTGAAAAACAAAGTCAAAGGATTTAAGTATCCCTAAGTTAAGCAACAGAAGCAGAAGATATTAAGAAGAGGTGGCAAGAATACACAGAAGAACTGTACAAAAAAGAGCTTCATGACCCAGATAATCATGATGGTGTGATCACTCACCTAGAGCCAGACATCCTGGAATGTGAAGTCAAGTGGGCCTTAGAAAGCATCACTACGAACAAAGCTAGTGGAGGTGATGGAATTCCAGTTGAGCTACTTCAATCCTAAGAGAGGATGCTGTGAAAGTGCTGCACTCAATATGCCAGCAAATTTGGAAAACTCAGCAGTGGCCACAGGACTGGAAAAGGTCAGTTTTCATTCCAATCCCAAAGAAAAGCAATGCCAAAGAATGATCAAACTACCGCACAATTGCACTCATCTCACACACTAGTAAAGTAATGCTCAAAATTCTCAAGCCAGGCTTCAGCAATATATGAACCGTGAACTTCCAGATGTTCAAGCTCGTTTTAAGAAAGGCAGAAGAACCAGAGATCAAATTGCCAACATCTACTGGATCATCAAAAAAGCAAGAGAGCTCCAGAAAAATATTTATTTCTGCTTTGTTGACTATGCCAAAGCCTTTGACAGTGTGGATCACAATAAACTGTGGAAGATTCTGAAGGAGACGGGAATACCAGATCATCTGACCTGCATCTTAAGAAATCTTTATGCAGGTCAGGAAGCAACAGTTAGAATTGGACATGGAACAACAGACTGGTTCCAAATAGGAAAAGGAGTGTGTCAAGGCTGTATATTGTCACCCTGCTTATTTAACTTCTATGCAGAGTACATTATGAGAAACGCTGGGCTGGAGGAAGCACAAGCTGGAATCAAGATTACCAGGAGAAATATCAATAACCTCAGATATGCAGATGACACCACCCTTATGGCAGAAAGAGAAGAGGAACTAAAAAGCCTCTTGATGAAAGTGAAAGAGGAGAGTGAAAAAGTTGGCTTAAAGATCAACATTCATAAAACGAAGATCATGGCATCTGGTCCCATCACTTCATGGGAAGTAGATGGGGAAATAGTGGAAACAGTGTCAGACTTTATTTTTGGGGGCTCCAAAATCACTGCAGATGGTGATTGAAGCCATGAAATTAAGACGCTTAATCCTTGAAAGAAAAGTTATGACCAACCTAGATAGCATAATTCAAAAGCAGAGACATTATTTTGCCAACTAAGGTCCGTCTAGTCAAGGCTATGGTTTTTCCAGCAGTCACATATGTATGTGAGAGTTGGACTGTGAAGAAGGCTGAGCACCGAAGAATTGATGCTTTTGAACTGTGGTTTTGGAGAAGACTCTTGAAAGTCCCTTGGCCTGCAAGGAGATCCAAGATGTCCATCCTAAAAGAGATCAGTCCTGGGTGTTCACTGGAATGACTGATGCTAAAGCTGAAACTCCAGTACTTTGGCCACCTCATGTGAAGAGTTGACTCATTGGAAAAGACCCTGATTTTGAGAGGGATTGGGGGCAGGAGGAGAAGGGGATGACAGAGGGTGAGATGGCTGGATGGCGTCACTGACTCGACGGACGTGAGTTTGAGTGAACCCTGGGACTTGGTGATGGACAGGGAGGCCTGGTGTGCTGCAATTCATGGAGATGAAAGAGTCGGACACCACTGAGCAACTGAACTGAACTGAAGTTAACTAATCTATAAGAATCAAACATCTAATCAGACAGTTTCAAAAGTGTCTTTCTTCAACAACCTAATAAAGCTAGGTTGTTCCATCTGTTCTATTAAGGTTGGTTGCTTTTGATTCAATTGCACATCTCTAATGATACTGGGAAAGACTGAAGGCAGAAGAAGGGGATGACAAGGATGAGATTGTTGAATGGCATCATCAACTCGATGGACATTAGTTTGAACAAGCTCCGGGAGTTTGTGATGGACAAGAAAGCCTGGAATGCTGCAGTCCATAGGGTCTCAAAGAGTCAGACACGACTGAGAAACTGAACTGAATTGAATTATTTTTGAATAAAGGTTTATTACTGTGTGTCTCCTTTTATTCAGTGTCAATTTGTTAATTTCAATGCATTCAGTAATTGAAGCTTTACCCTATGAAATTTTAAATGAAAGCAAAAGAATATTTTAATGGAAATATATATATACTGAAATGTGTATTTAGTGTTCAATGTTTGATAGGATTATTGCTATCAGTTTAAGGCTTCTAAGGGGGTATGGAGTTTTGGGCCGAATCTCTGTTAATTATGCTTTCTCTGAATCTAGCATGATTCTACAAGTTGTTTCTTAAAGATGATTTTTTTCTTACCTCCATTGAAATTTCCAAAGCTTTTAGCTTGCATAGGAGAGAATATAGGACGGTTAACTGCATACACATTTATCATTTTTAAAACAAAATCACCTTCTATAAAAGACACATGGTGAAGTACCCACTCCTACATACCATTAGTTTATCCACTTTGATGATGATAACCAAAAATGAATTAGTGTTGTATGTTTGGTTTACATCCGCCTTTTAAGAATTAGGGAATACTTCTCTCAACCACTCCTATTTACTTCATCTTTTCAAATGGGAAAACACTTTTCTCTGAATTGATGACTACTTATTTTTCAGCTAAAGTAAATACAGGTCTATATCTCTTTTCATTTG
The DNA here is from genome assembly GCF_001704415.2 of Capra hircus. Lineage (NCBI taxonomy): Eukaryota > Metazoa > Chordata > Mammalia > Artiodactyla > Bovidae > Capra > Capra hircus. The sequence goes on from NC_030819.1 coordinate 40,824,903, forward strand.
TGTGAGAAGCTGACACATTCTGTCACAACATCGCTTGAGTAAATGGGAAAGTGACAGCTTCCTGGCAAAATTTTAAAGAGATAAACATCTATTTTTGTTTAAGCAGCCACTAAAAAATCAGATAGAAGTTTCCCATGTTGAAAGGATGAAGAATGCACAAGTGGTGCAAATTGGTAAATGAATGCATGCTGGATACCTTCTGATGTTTGCCTCTATGTTTTTAACCACAGGTCAGTATTTTCTGGAATTAAAGAATAAGTCTCCAAAGAATAAATCCTATCAAGATGATAGGATAGAATCATCAACAAACTAGACCAACAGAATTTTTAAAAATCATGCAACAATATTCACAGAAGCATTTTCTTCTAAATTAAAATATCAAATATTTTCTTTCCTGTATTTGTGAGGTGTATTCCAGTTTTAGTCAAGCGCTCTGTTTCTAAAATTATATTATTTGGTTTAAATTTAATTTCCTAAAATTATTTTTACTTAGATTTGTATACCACCTTTAAAATAACACATTTATAAAATGTTTTTTCTTGACAGCTATTTTATAATTATATAAATGTTACTACTTTCACCTGGCTTATTTCTCTGAAAATCTATCCACATGTCAAATTATTGCTCAAATTACAAAATTAGTTATAAAATTTGTATTTTTGTCTTGTTTGCCATTAAACCTTTAAAAATAGAATCACATAATTCACTATTAATGTATTTAAGATAAGGCAAGTATGTTAAATGTGGTCTAAAGTATTTAGTAAACAAGAAAGCTGTGTTAATCATTGAGACATAAGACCGCATGTATGTCAGATGTAGGTATTTATGTATTATTTTTTATTTTATGACTCTCATTTATAATTCCTACTGATATTACATTAAGTAATTATAAATATGAGAATGGCTCAGATGGTGAAGAATCCACCTGCAATGCAGGAGCCCTGGGTTCGATCCCTGGGTTGGGAAGATCGCTGGAGGAAGGCATGGCAACCCACTTATTCTTACATGGAGAATCCCCATGGACAAGGAGACTGTGGTCTTGCAGTCCACAGGGTTTCAAAGGGTCAGACAAGACTGAATGACTAAACATGCACTGGTTTTAACCTTTATGCCACTGTATGATCTTCAGAATTTCTTTGCAAACAATATGATGTTCAGTCTTGTGCATTCAATGCTGTTCAGGTGACACTTTGAGCCTAGCACTGAAACAACCATAATGCAATTCTGTACTTCTTTTCCATCTCTTTCCGTACCTCCTCAGCCAAACCACTTCATGGTTCTTGGAAGGTGAGACTACCAAGGGATTTTAATGTGTTTTTTTTTCAGTTACAAATTAGAGGCAGAACATACTAAATGGAACTTGTAGAGACTAGTACCAATTAAGTAGAATCGTATACTGATAACTGATAGTTATATGATCAATACAGTAATCAGAAAATAGGCAAATAAAAAAAGGGTTCAAACTATTCCAACAGTTCAGATGAAAATTGATTTTTTGTAGGAGAAATTAAAAAAAGAGTCACAGATTATGAAACGCTGTTACTTTACTTATTTTATTGAACTGTCAGGTAATCTTGAAATGCCTTATTCCTGTGTTCAAAAAAAAAGAAAAGAAAACTTCTATAACATTTGTAAACTTCCTTTGAATCTTACTGTTCAGAATCTTTGGGAACATATGTTGTCACGGTTTGTGTTTGAGAAAAACATTTTTATTCATTTACATGTATATAAGCATCTAAACTTGAACTTCATTTCAGACTTTGTCACTTGCCTCTGCTCTGACAGTCATTGTGATTTACATACACAGGGAGAACTTGAGCATGCAGTCAAGATGTTCAGGAAAAAGCAGAAGTAGAGGAGCTAAAAATACTGTCATCTTTCTATGGTGACCAGAATCTGCAACACTCCGACTTTAGTTTTGAGCTATTCTGAAGCAAGAAGTGAGAAAGGTGGGCTGGGATTTAAATAAACAGCGTATTCATTTTACATTGATGTCTCTTGATTAACAGTAGAAGACATCACTCCTGAAAGCATCTGCAGTGTCAGTAATTCCATTAACAAAGAGGCCACTTTATTATCAACATACTGTAGATTCATTTTAATGTGTCATTTGCACTTCAAAGTCGCATAACTTTTATTATGGTAAATCAATTAAAACTATTTCTCATGATAATTTATCTTCTGTGGAGTTTATCATCTCAGAGAATGCAATATTTCCCAATTTAACTTCCAAGACAAAAGTGATGTAATTTGAATGTCTTTTACTGAGCTTATTAAGCATAAAGATCACAGAAATTTCAAACCCTGAAAGATAACTGTTTCATCTATGTGATAAAATGGAAGCCACATTTTTTTGTAGTGTATTATAGGTAGTGGAGACAGTATGCTAATTAGTAATATAACCTCATTTACTGATTTTCTATGTCTCCCATTTTAAAATATAATCGTGTAAAAGCAGATAGTTTCTCTGATTAGTTTTAAAGAGAATGTAAAGATTTATACAAAAAAGCATGTTATTGAAGATTTGCAAGATGCAGTTATCTATTTTTTTAGTTTAAATGACTGAAAGTACATGCTTCAAAGATTTACATATTTTTCTTATCCTCAGAAACTGCCAGTATTTTTTGACCTTTTGCTGAATATGTCTAAAACAAGCAGTTTTGATATCTGTTTGCAACCCTAAAATGTTTGCATGGAAATGTGAGATTTCATGCTTTTCTAAATCGAGAGAGTATTTTCAAACATTTTCTTTACTCTCCAACTGAGTTTAACTCAAAACTTCAGTCAATACAGATAGAAGAGAAGAGGAAATACATTTAATTATGAATGGTAATCAGAATATAGAAGTACTATATAAAGAACAAGGTAGTTTACTTACTAATGCAATATTAAGCTTTGATTTGTTTTATGATAAAATTAAGAACTTTTAATGAGATTTTTTCTGAGATCATATTTATTGGAAGACCTCATTAAAATGTATACAATATTCATTTTCTTATCAATATCTTTAGGTTCTCAGTTTCCAAGTATGAAGAAATGTATGCCAGCAAACATTTTGTATCTACTAATTTCATTTTTTCAATAAAACTTTTCTACAGTACAGAGAAGGAGTAGGACTTAGAAAAATAAAGTTACTATACACTATCAGAAACTGTACCCTTGGTTTCAGCTTTAGTAATGTGGAAATTATGATCTAATATCAAAGAATTATGCTTGTAAAAGAGACCAGAGAGTAAAGTCAAATTAATTATAATAAACTTACTTTTTCCCATCATCATAGCAGCCTAAAGGATTCCCTGAGGATGCTTGGATTTAGGCAGAATAGTTATAGCACTGGCTGGTGTTGTTAGAAATCATGAAGATTGAAGCCAAAGAGACCTAGAGCCTAAAATCCTATGTATGCAATGTGTGTGTATTACTTTAGAAATGTTACATATCCCATACCTATTTTGTTGTTGGTGGTGGTAGTGGTCATGGTGATGATAGTGAGGTGACATCCATATTAATTATTGCAAGGTTAGTATATGTAAAGCATTGGAATCTGGTAGCATGCAAATCAAATACTTTTAACTGTGGTACTGATCCCTTTAATCAGTCTACACCACTAACCCAGAGGCTGTTAGCACCCCTGAACCTCATGGCTATGTCTTCCAAATTGCAATTAGGTTTCCTCACTTAAGTGATCTTTAGTTTGATCACCTCACCGTTGCTTTCTTACTGTTACATAGTGTGACTGTAAAAATAAATCTTTATGGTTCAGAGAAAAATTTACAAATGAACTAAATTTCAAGATGATGCAGTCACCTTTTTTGATAGTTTCAATGATTTCATAATTAACTACTTCTAAAACTTACACCCATCTCTTATCCTTGAAAACTTCTAGTATTCCAACTTATTTTGAATATTTTGAATATCTCAAATATTTTGAATATTTCTGAAATAAGCAGTTTTATACCCATTTGCAGCCTGAAAATGTTTGTATGGAAATGAGAAATTCTATGCTTTTCTACATTGAATCTAAATATTCTAAATAAGTATATGCACTTTTAGATTACATGCCTCACATATATTCTGTGTGTGTTGCATAAAGTACATATATGAACATTTATAGTAACATGACATTTCTATAAAAAGCACTCTCATGTGTTATGAATTGATGTCTTCCTAATAATAATGGCTTAATATTATCTATGACTAATATTTCAAGGGAAAATATATACTTTGAGCAAGACTATCAATGCCTGTGAATATAGACCTACTTTCTAGTTGGTATTCCAGATAATTTTGAATTATTTTGAACAATTTGTTAGGTATAGTTATGTCACAAATGATTTTTTTTCTCAGAATAAGGCAGATGAGGAGAGCATTGGGCAGTAAACCATCAGCTCTCCTGTGACCCCATTGCCTTCTTGTGCTTAAATAATTTCAGACTATCATTAATCTTTATCAGGTAGAAATCTTGTTTAACCCATTTGTCCATTCTCCTTGGGTTAGTTCAGTTAAAACTGGATGATTAAGTAGCAAATCCACTTAATTATGGAAATATCCATGAAATATGTAGCAGTACACCAAACCCATAAGGATAGTTCCTTTAGCTCTTCTGCCTTGCAGAAATCCTGCTCATTTCTCAAACTTTTCATTATAAATGCAACAACTGCTATGAAATAAGGCCTAAGAAAGGTTGTCATGTCAATTAGTACTAAAAAGGTAACACCTTTTTAAATGAAAATTTGAAAACTAACATTTTTAATATGTTCTTTATATATTTCTGTATGTAGTTGGTTGTGTACAGATCCTGGGGTATTTTACTTCTGATTTGGAATTAAAGCATCAGATACCGCTATTAAACTGCTATGATTTAGTTATTTTCTTCCAGATACCAGAACATATGCAGGAATTCATCCCTCTGAGAGAATGATCTTACTCCCCCAATATTAAACTTACTCAAGTCTTAAGATTTCAGCTTTCTATGATCAGCTTTATACATACCTACTGTAACTGTCTTTCAGAGAGTTTCCCAACCAGAAGATGCCTAAATTAAAATGAGCTACTATTTGGAATCTTACAAAGCATCCCTTTGTCCCTTTGAGATTCACATCCAATGCTTTGTACAGTTTTACTTTAAAATAAAGGAAAAGCAGAGTCTTTTAACTTCAGTTCCACATCCATCTAACTGAGTGATGATTAAAATTTAATCATCCAGTTTTAACTGAACTAACCCAAGCACAGTGAACTCTTTAAACCACCAAAATTATGAAAATCATGCTTCCAGTGGGTTCTCCACCTCCTTCCTTTATAAACTCAATGGTTGCTTTCTGTTGTTGTTATTGTTTTAAGGAACATCTTGCAAATCATTTTGAGGTGTCAAATCTATTATATCTAAAGATGAAGTGAAGAATCAGTGGTCATTCTAAGCTTCTTTGTATGCCCTCCCTGAGGGAAGGACTTCCCTGGTGGCTCAGAAAGCATCTGACTACAATGCAGGAGACCAGGAAGATATCCTGGAGAAGGAAAGGGCAACCCACTCCAGTATTCTTGCCTGGAAAATTCCATGGACAGAGAAGTGCCTTCAGTGAGCAGAAAGTCATGTTTAGCATATCCTTAATAATCAAAGGCAAATGCAGTTTCTAGGGAGAATAGTATTTCAAACCAAAATAAACAACAAAATATCTTTCAACACCTCTAATCATTTTGCTTCTGGTTCTTTCCTCCCTATTGTGAAAATAGAAAATAGCTGAAAAATTCTTGAAAATATTATGCCCTTTCTTGACATATTTGTAAATTCTTGTTATCATCCTACAAAAATGATTCTTTAGAATGTTACCATTGATTTCTCTTTCTTGTGAAATGATACAAACAACACGTCTTAAACACATGAAGGATCAAGAGAGTATCTTCATTATATGATTTTAATATTCAATTGACTTAATTATTGGTATGATTTTGATATGACTTTTACCAGAAGCACAATTATATTTATAAGTTACAGATAACTTTACTGTTTACTTTAGGAATTTTCTGAAAATTCACTTATCTAATAATATAACTAGTTCTCATCAAGGATCCTTACCAGAGTAATAGATTGTTCAAAGGAGTTCAAAGACTGAATGTCCCAAGAGTTCAAGACATTTATCAAAACCTCCTTACTTCATTCTGTGTGCAATTTTACCATTATCTAAAAAATATTTCCCAATCTTGATCAAATCCTAGTTAAAATATCTACTTTATGCTAAACCCTAAATACTTTCCCCTTATCTTCCCACTTTCAGAGAGGCACTGAAACTAAGTTAGCAGTTTCTTCTGCTCTAGGAAGCAATGACTTCAGCTTTGCTTTATTGACAGACTATTTGATTAGCTTTGTTTTTCAGGATGTGTATATTTTAATTACTCATATGCTATATATTTATTTAATTTGTCATTATGTTCATAAACAAAAGTATATATAATGTGTCTGTACATTCTAAGAATATAATTAATAATTAAATGTGCTTGTGTTTCCTGATTTTTTATAGTAGGATGTGGCAGCCCAATGTTCCTGCTTAAAACAATTAGAAAAATTACTATGAATTACAAGGATTGTAAAAGCATCACAGACAAATGAGGTTTGAGAACTAGATGGACTAGCATTCCACAGAGGGGAGAGCCATTCCAAAGTAAACACACAGTTGTCTCTCCTGGTTTGAAATAAAAATTAAGCCTGACTTGGTCCAGGTGGAATCTCTTTAGGGGAAAGCAAAACCGACAACTTTTTGGTGGTCACGTGGGACTAGAGTGACAAACGACACAACTGAGTGTCCTAAAATGTCTGGTCCTTTCTTCCACAAGATGTAATCTATTTTGAGGCAATGCAGTGGATTAAAATGCTAGACTGAAAGTAAACTTCTGAAAATTAGAGCAAAATCTTGTAAATTTCACTGTCATTTAAAAAACAAAGATCCATGTTGAGGGATAAGGTTGAGGTAGGTGGAGACCTTCATAAAAACAGAGATGAAAGTCCTAGGAGAATTGAGTGGACTCTGAGTTTCTTCATAATAGAATTAAAAACATTTTTTTTAAGCCAACATTTTTTTTCTGTAGTTAAATGCAGTGGAGTTTTTCCCTATCATTCCCTCCTTTTACACTGTAGGTAAAGCTCACTGGCCTTGGAATAGCCTCTATCTGCAACTTTGGGCAGTGAAGACGATTCAGAGAAAATAATACAATCATCAATCATAAAAAGGAAGGATGACAAAGCAAAGTATTGAGTTGGCCAAAAAGTTCCTTCAGAATTGTCTAAGAAGTTATTGAAAAAATCTGAACTAACTTTTTGGCCAACCCAATCATTAAACTGTGGCCTCTGTCATTTCCCTAGGTGGAACTTCCTGATTCTGGTTGTAGATGGAGACTAAGTATCTAGGCTTGGTCTCTAACCAAAGACTGATGTTGAAGAACAAAGGAAATCAGCAGATATTTTGCATTCTTTGTATTTACTTTCTGCTTAAATGTTTCCTTTAGAATTTCCTTATTCTTTTTTTTTCCTTGATGATAATATCTTCACTTAACCCTCATTCTTAATATTTTTCTGGATATAAAATTCCAAGCTGATAACTAACTTCTTTATGAATACGGATTTTCTTTCTTTTCTTGTTGATGAGATTTCAGCAACTGTGTATAATCACCATTCATTTCAAGTGGTTTATTTTTTATTCTCTATATTTTTAAACAATCCTATTTTTCTTCAGTGTCTTCACTATCTTTCATCTAGAAATGGACTTCATTTTACATTTCCTCCTTTGGACTAGCTAGAGTTTCCAGGACTGATATCTTTTAACAATAGAAAGTTATCCGTTGTCTTTGGATACTACAACTTTTATTCTTCTCTGTGTTAAATGCTTTGGAATTTTTTATGGACATTTTGATGTGCTGGTAAATGTTTAATAATTGGCTTTTCAATGTAAAAACCCTGATTGTAACTTTTGAAAATTTCCATGTATGAATACCCTCATCATGGTCGCTTTCAAAATACCACAGTGAGGTTCATGAATCCAGAGTTTGGAAAAATATATGCACAATCAGCTTTTGTAGGCTAGTCAGAGCTGGTTCTGTTGTGTGGACTTAAATCTTCTCTTTTACCTGTCTTCCATGTTACATATTTTCCATTTATTCTTCCAGGTTTCTAACATTCTCCTTCAGTTCAGTTCAGTTCAGTTGCTCAGTCATGTCCGACTCTTTGTGACCCCATGAATCGCATCATGCCAGGCCTCCCTGTCCATCACCAACTCCCGGAGTTCACTCAGACTCACGTCCATCGAGTCAGTGATGCCATCCAGCCATCTCATCCTCTGTAGTCCGATTCTCCTCCTGCTCCCAATCCCTCCCAGCATCAGAGTCTTTTCCAATGAGTCAACTCTTCGCATGAGGTGGCCAAAGTACTGGAGTTTCAGCTTTAGCATCATTCCTTCCAAAGAAATCCCAGGGTTGATCTCCTTCAGAGTGGACTGGTTGGGTCTCCTTGCAGTCCAAGGGACTCTCAAGAGTCTTCTCCAACACCACACTTCAAAAGAATCAGCCTTCTTCACAGTCCAACTCTCACATCCATATGTGACCACTGGAAAAACCATAACCTTGACTAGACGGACCTTGGTTGGCAAAGCAATGTCTCTGCTTTTTAATATGGTATCTAGGTTGGTCATAATTTTTCTTCCAAGGAGTAAGCATCTTTTAATTTCATGGCTGCAGTCACCATATGAAGTGATTTTGGAGCCCCCCAAAATAAAGTCAGCCACTGTTTCTGCTGTTTCCCCATCTATTTCCCATGAAGTGATGGGACCAGATGCCATGATCTTCGTTTTATGAATGTTGAGCTTTAGGCCAACTTTTTCACTCCCCTCTTTCACTTTCATCAAGAGGCTTTTTAGTTCCTCTTCTCTTTCTGCCATAAGGGTGGTGTCATCTGCATATCTGAGATTATTGATATTTCTCTTGGCAATCTTGATTCCAGCTTGTGCTTCTTCCAGTCCAGCATTTCTCATGATGTACTTTGTATATAAGCTAAATAAGCAGGGTGACAATATATAGCCTTGATGTACTCCTTTTCCTATTTGGAACCAGTCTGTTGTTCCATGTCTAGTTCTAACTGTTACTTCCTGACCTGCATATAGATTTCTCAAGAGGCAGGTCAGGCGGTCTGGTATTCCCATCTCTTTCAGGTATGGTTAATTTGCTTGCTAATGCAAACATAGAGCTTTACATTTGAATTTTTAAAAAATATTCATTTTGGGGTTGTATTGAATGATTTTTAATATGCTAGTTTTCTGTTCTTATTTTCAAGTCTTTATTATATTTCAGCAAATACATACATATGCTACATGCAACTGATATATAAATTTGTAACATTTTGGGTTTTGTCTAATAATTTCAGTCATAATGGAAATCTATTTATAATTGTTTTGACTCCAAGAGCCTTACCTTCTCTCAAGTTTTGTAATTTTTTTTTACTGTGAATTGATCATTTTTTGTGAAACATTATTTTTAGAAACTTGAATTTCCCCAAAAGGGCATTATTTACTTATACCAGTCACATTTCTAAATTCTTTCAAGGTTTTAGACACATATTGTCACTATAATTTCCTAAAACAAATATGTATAAAAGCCAGCTTGTGGCTACAAATTTTCCAGAGATTTGTTCTTTTCCATTTTGTTCCAGAACTGAAAAAGGTGCATTTTCTTGCTGTTTTTAGCAAAAAGAGTTTTTATCTTTCATTAATGATTATTTAGGGCATCTGGTCTTTTGATGTTCTAGTTTTACATAGAAGTTTCCTGTTAAGTGTGTCTATGTTATGCTAGAATTTTTTTCCCTGTCCCTTACAGTCTTTAAAATAGTCTTCAAAAACACAAGCTCAAGATCTCTAGCAATCAGCAGATACGCTAAAGGTGAATCTTCAAGATAAAAAGTAAATTTGGTTCTTTTTTTTACTTTCAGGGTTCCAGATTCTACTTTTGGGGATTCAGAATAGATCTCACTTTTTTGTGTATGTGTGGAAAATTAGCAATGAATTGTATTTATATTTCATTTTATATTTAATTATTTCTTCCTACTTTTTCAGCATTTCATTTCAGTATGAAAAGTGACACTCATGTCTAATCTTTCAATTTAGATTTCAAAACCTAAAGCCAGGTTTTGTATCCAATGAAAACCTAAAGAACAAAATATAACAGACTGCATCAACACAGTGAGGAAAAAAAAATGTCCTTTTAATATCAATCAATGCCTTTTTAATTTTACCCCCTAATTACTCTTTAAAGGAGTATTTACCATTTCTCCAAAATAATTCAAATTTACCAAAATATCAGATTGTTAAATTAGGCTCAACTTGCCTTATTAAATTGCTTCACTTTGCTTGTCTAACATACAAAGGTTTCTCCAAGTATGTAGTGCAACAAGCCAGTCAAATTCCTGTTAGCTACAGATAACTGCATTTAACATGTATCAATCATATCAAAATACACACCAAAACTGAATTCTACTTTCTAGTTAAAGCATTTAAATAGTATCTGTTTGTGGTTTCTTTCTCTGGTGTCTAAATTTCATTTCTGTTCCCTATGGTTTGTGGTAAACCTGGATACATATCTGCTGCTGCTGCTGCTAAGTCACTTCAGTCATGTCCGACTCTGTGCAGACTCTGTGCGACCCCTACATATCTACTTAATAGAAATAATTGTCCTCATTCATAAACAGATTTGGATTTTAAGACATTTAAAATTGGTCACATTTTAAACATTTTACTACTTGTGTGCTTCCAATATTATCTACCAAAAAACTGGTAATCTTCTTTCTCTAGATATACATTATAAGAATCAGAAGAGAACTGTTAATTATCAGTGATACTCACCAGACATCTTCAACTCTCAGCCCTCAGGGGGTACATAGTTGGGATTGCATTTCCTTGTCTCCTTCCATGGGTGGAGAATTTTGAATAGTTTTGATGAGTAAATTTTGAGCAGACACATGCTTCTTCTAGGACAGAGTATTCATTTCTTGGTGTGAAAAACTCTTACAGCTCCCAAGGACTTTTTTATTCTCCCAGTGGCAGCAAGCAAATAATAACTGCTTTGTCAGACTGAGTCACAGAATTATATAGAATTAGAATGAAATAAGCCTTTATTTTTGGTGTTTCTTTGGGATGGCTGCATAGTCTGACTGAAAGAGTGGCCATCACAGACTTAGACATCAAATTACAAGTTAAACAAATGATTCTACCATTTTTGTTTGTGGTAGGCAGAACAATGCTCCTCTCTGCCAACCAAAAAAAGTCACATCCAATTTCCTGCAACCTCTAAACCTGGAGAACACAGAAAAAAGGAACAAAGGTAGCAAATATGAATGATTTTGGTGATCAGCTGACCTTATGAAAATAGAGTAATCTGGATTACCAATGTGGGAGCAGTGTAATCAAAAGCATTCTTTAAAGTGGAAAAGAAGGCAAAGAAGAAAATCACAGAGAGCTGTGACCACAGAAGAGTGTTTAGAGAGATGCAATGTTGGCTTTGAAGATGGAGGAAAGGTACTAACGTCCAAGGAATGGCTGCTAGAAGCTGGAAAGGCAGGAAATGGAATATCCCCTAGTACCTCCCGAAGGGAAAGCAGCTCTGTGGACAGTTTCAGTGTAAGCCCTTGATACCCAAGATACACTTCTGACTTCCAGAAAGGTAAGATGAAACATTTAACTTGATGTTTTAAACCATTTACTTGGTGGTGATTTGCTGTGCTGTGCTTAGTTGTTCAGTTGTGTCTGACTCTTTGTGACTCCATAGACTGTAGCCAACCAGGCTCCTTTGTCCATGAGATTTTCCCAGCAAGAATACTGAAGTGGATTGAAATTTCCTCCTCCAAGGAATCCTCTTGATCCAGGGATTGAAACTGCATCTCATGTCTTCTGCAATGGCAGGCAGGTTCTTTACCACCAGTGCCACCTGGGAAACCCAGGTGATGTATGTGTGTCTTTCTTCTTTTTTCAACTTCCAGCTTTACTGATGCATAATGGACATATAACATTGTATATGTTTATTATACATGATAATTTGATGCATCTATATATTACAAGATGCTTAAAGTTCATGGTGATTTGTTACAGAGAACACTAATGCAGTGGTATTTGTCAGTGTATTATGTGAAATGGATACTTTCAATAACTGACATTTTATTAGTATTATCTGGAAATATATTAATAAACATTGAAGAACTAGCTGATACTAGATCCAAAACACTTCGCTAGAAATTCCAGGTGCAACAGTAAGACAGAAATACTGATGCTCACTGAATACATAATAACATAGAATTTCCAGCATATTAACTTTATTATTAACCATAAAAGCAAGTTCATCAGATATAATACTTTATATAAAGAAATGAAAGTGAAGTCCTCAAACTGTCATTTAATTTTAAAACTTTTGTTGATATAGAGGAAGATTTAGTGGAGCAAATCTGAGGATATTGGGCAGAAAAAGCTTTCAGTCACACTGTTGCAATTGCAAAATTAATCTATTTGCATATCTTTCCCTTCACAAAGATTTATTCTACATTCAAGCCAGGTTCTCCAGATAAATGATGCTCCTGCATGCCTCTGGGTCTTTACATGTACTGTTCCTTTTGTGTGATGCGTCCTTCCCTATGCTTTTAACTTGGCAAGTTCTTTTTCATTTCCCCTCAGACTTAACTGCATCAAAGAAGTTTCCCTTACCCTCTTATTAGCCTAGTTTATTTAGTTGTGCTTGTGCTACCACCATTTCCGATACTCATTATTATCACATTTTAAAAATACTAAAATGAAAAATTTCATGAAATTATAATAGAAAACAGATGAAAAAATAAGTATGAGACAGAAACAGATATTTAGAACATAAAAAGAAGTATCTGAGAACTAGTTCATAACTAAGTCAGATATAAATGAATCTTTTTAAAAGTATGTGCTGTGATCAGTCGCTCAGTTTTGTTTGGCTCTTTGCGACCCCAGGGACTCTAGCCTCCCAGCCTCCTCTGTCCATGGGGATGCTCCAGGCAAGAATATTGGAGTGGGTTGCCATGCTTCCCTCCAGGTTTAAAAGTATAACATAGTATAAAACATATTTGTGTGACTAAAATGGGAGAATTAACTACCAGATTCGCTTGAATGAATGGTTGCCATTCTCTGATTCTCAGAGCATCCCTCATTCCCAGGGAGAAGGATGGAAGTTATTATCTCCCTACCACAAAAATTCTGAGAAGTTTTGTGCCTGTGCTGTGACTGATTCAGTGAATAGATGTTAAGTTTGGCCAGAGTACATTTCTATCAAACGATGAGGGAAGGGGTGAATATTTCCCAAGGGTCAGGAGAGCTGCTCAAAAGCCTTTGCAGGTTCTTCCCATAGTAACAAAATATCTATTGTCTTTTATCTTTGTATCACTCTCTTTTGAATAAAGGATCCTATAGATATTGTATATTTATACCTCTCACATATGGCTAGCACATTGTGAACATATAATAAATTTGATATTGAATTATGAATGCATATATGAGAAATTGAGAAATAGATATAGATTCCAAAAAATGATTACCTAAAATAAACTAGTGCAAAAATGACAGTTTTTTTTAACGTCAAGGTTATTTGCAGAGCAGTAATAAATAATACATGTTCCTCTAATTTTCTTAATATTAACCTTATATAGATAAGATATATTCTTAGATCTATCTTTCAGATGAATCAGATGAGCAAGAAATAATTAAATACATATCCAGTGAGAATAGGATTTGCTTTTCTAATTCTTTGCCTTTTCCTCTCCTTTGTTGTTGTTGAGTTGCTCAGTTGTGTCTATCTCCTTGTGACTCCATGGGCTGCAACATATCAGGCTTCCATTTCTTTCACTATTTCTTAGAGTTTCCTCAAATTGCTTGGAAAATCCCATGGACAGAGGAGCCTGGTAGACAACAGTCCACAAGGTCGCAAAGAGTCAGACATGACTGAGCGACTTCACTTCACGTCTCCATTGAGTCGGTGATGCCATCCAACCATCTCATCCTCTATCGTCCCCTTCTCCTCCTGCCCTCAATCTTTCCCAGCATCAGGGTCTTTTCAAACGAGTCAGTTCTTCACATCAGGTGGCCAAAGTATTGGAGTTTCAGCTTCAGCATCAGTTCTTCCAATGAATATTCAGGACTGATTTCCTTTAGGATAGACTGATTTGATTTCCTTGCAATCCAAGCGAATCACAAGAGTTTTCTCTAAGATCACAGTTCAAAAGAATCGATTCTTCAGCACTCAGCCTTCTTAATGGTCCAACTCTCACATCCATACATGACTACTAGAAAAACCATAACTTTGACTACAGAAACCTTTGTTGGCAAAGTGATGTCTTTGCTTTTCAATATGCTGTCTAGTTTGGTCATTGCTTTTCTTCCAAGAAGCAAGTGTCTTTTAATTTCATGGCTGCAGGCACTGTCTGCAATGATTTTGGGGCCGAAATAAATGAAGTCTGTCAATGTTTCCATTTTTTCCTCATCTATATGCCATGAAGTGATGAGACAGAATGCCATGATGTTAATTTTTTGAATGTTGAGTTTTAAGCCAGCTTTTTCACTTTTGTCAAGAGGCTCTTTAGTTCTTCTTTGTTTTCTTCCATAAAGGTATTGTCATCTGCATATCTGAGATTATTGATATTTTTCCTGGCAATCTTGATTCCAGACAGTGATTCATCCAGCCCTGCATTTTGCATGATGTACTGTGCATGTAAGTTAAATAAGCAGAGTGACAATACAGCATTGACATACTCATTTCCCAATTTTGAACCAGTCCATTGTTCCATGTTTATTTCTAACTGCTGCTTCTTGACCTCCATATGGATTTCCTTCTTTAGTTATTAATATAATCAACTATTATGTTATAGGGATTCCCAGGTGGTGCAGTGGTAAAGAATCTGCCAGCTACGGCAGGAGACTCAGCATATGCGGGTTCAATCCCTGAATCAGGAAAATCCCCTGGAGGAGGAAATGGCAACCCACTTTAGTATTCTTGTCTGGGAAATCCCGTTGTCAGAGGATCCTAGT
Organism: Capra hircus; assembly: GCF_001704415.2. NCBI lineage: Eukaryota > Metazoa > Chordata > Mammalia > Artiodactyla > Bovidae > Capra > Capra hircus. The sequence continues at coordinate 40,839,962 of NC_030819.1, forward strand.
GGGCTACAGTCCATGGAGTCACAAAGAGTTGGTTACAACTGAAGACTGAACACATCCCAACAAAATCCAATATGTTATAATTTATTGGTTGAATGTTGAAACCTGTGAGTAAAAAACTGAGAACTAAATCAGTCATCACTAAAATACTTGAGTGATAAAATATCCTATTTCATGTATTGTTTCACATTTTTTCATTAGCAACAGTACTAATTTAATAACCACACCTTGACCATGCAGCTCTTTTATAGAATCCACTTTCATTACTAGTCACAGTTTTGCCAAGTAAGCTTCAGGGGGAAGTAATTAAATTTAATAGAAGCCACCTTCATTTTGAATCTGCCGTCAATTTAAAGCCATGGGGAAAGGTAATTACATTTAATAGACACCATAGTTTCTAGACGAAGATGTACGGTATGTGACGTTAATCATTAGTCCAGAGGTCTGAAAAGTAAAATCTTACTCAGAACAAACTCCTTACAAGTAAACTAGACTCTCCGTTTCCCTTTCAACTTAATAGAAGTAAAAAAATGATGCTTTTTTGTCCCTTAAATATGTCATTGAAATTTTACTCTGATGATTCAGTTCATTGATTTCAAGCAATGAAATGAAGGTAGATGGCATTTATGAATCCCACTGCAGTATTATTAACTCTTAAGGAAATATATATTGATAATATTCTTTATTAAATATTCCTTAGCCTCAATAACATCTCTCTCTTTTTGTAATTGCTGAGGCTGGTGCAATAAACTACTGCTTTTCAAATTTATTCTTATATTACATTTTTTAATGCTGTGGTTTATGTAAATTAAAAATGTTTACTGAGTCTCAGTATATAAGAGTTTTAAATCAGTGAATGATAATAATAAATATGAAAGCAGAGCATTCCTTTTTGGTAAACACATCTACAAGCCTGACTGCATTTCACTAAGCATTTTATAGGTTCATTATATCATTTGGCTCACACTGAAGTCACCTTAGATTTAATTTTTATATTTTTTCTTCATGGTGTATGAATAATTTTTGGCTTCTCTTTAGATATTTGATTTTAGAAATAGTTTTTGAATCAGATTTAGATAATGAGTTCATATGCAGTTCCCATAAAATCAAAGGGAATTTCCCAAGGGTTCATGAAATTAAAGGTGAATATAGAATTGGTAAAATTTACACAATATTTTAGGAATCTAGTATTATTACACTTCAATGATATTTCTGTTCAAAATTTTTTTACTTGTACTTATTCTGTCAAGCATAGTCATATGTAGAAAGAGGCAAGGAGGAGACAGGCAAAGAAAGAAGGAGAATATGGATAAGAATGTTTTTTAGGATTGAAGAGAACAAAAATTTCTCAATAAAAAAGGAAATTGATCCAAATAGCATTTGACATTTTTCCAAAGAATAGTAATAATGATAAATCTATATCAGTGACTCAAGTAAGACACAAACATTCTTTTGTGAATCTAAAACAATACCAAAAGCATTTTGTAAGAAAATTTTAAGAAATTATGCATTTAACATTTGTGATAAGAAATGAAAGTGCAGTGGTCTTTTTGTTTGTTTATTTACAGTGTTACTTCCAGGGATACCAACAATCTCTTAAGAAATACCAATGATGAGCTTGTTCATTTTTCAAGCACATTTTTGAGCTCTATTGGCTCATTTTTCTTAGTAATTGCATTTGTAATTATCAAGACATACTTTTGTCTTTCTTCTCAAAGGCTGTAAAAAATGCTTATTTACTGGGGGCAGATTTCTTTGTTTGTTGGTTTTTTTTTTTTGTTGTTGTTGGTTTTTTTTTTTTTTTTTGACGAGTCATCATAATGTTTAGTGAAGTAAAAAGTTGGAATAGTGAAAATTCATCACATCAGGAACGTTGGTTGGATGCCTATTAACATTGTTCACATTTTTTAAGACAATTTGGTTCATATTTTCAAAAACTTTAAATGTTTAGTAATTATATTTTATCTGAAAAAAAGACAGAAACAATTGAAAACAAACTCTATAGTTTTCTTTCTTTCTCTTTTTTTTAAAATTTAAACATCACTTGCCTTACACGTTTACAACAGCCCATAGAATAGTTAGAAATTGACACATTTCTAATATTAGTAAAATTTTCTGTTCAACAACATTTCTAAAAGCCATGAGATAGCCTATTTATGTAAGTTTAAAAAATTTTACATGACTCTCTATAATTTATATAGTTTTTACAGTTAATTAGTACTGGGGGAAAATGTTTTGAATAAATCAAGAATTTTGAAGGGTATTGAAAAGTATATTTGCGTAATTTTATCAAATAAATAGTCAAAGCTATGTTTTTTTCTGATGGTCATGTATGTATGTGAGAGTTGAACCATAAAGAAGCTGAGCACCAAAGAACTGACACTTTCAACCTGTGGTGCTGGAGAAGACTTGAGAGTCTCTTGGACTACAAGGAGATCAAACCAGTTGATCCTAAGGGAAGTTAACCCTGAATATTCATTGGAAGGACAGATGCTAAGTCTAAGCTCCATTATGTTGGCCAACTGATGAGAAGAATTAACTCGTTGGAAAAGACCCAGATGCTGGGGAAGATTGAGGGCAAAAGAAGGGGACAGCAGAGGATAAGACGTTTAGATAGCATCACCAACTCAATGGACATGAGTTTGAACAAACTCTAGGAGATAATGAAGGATAAGGAAGCCTAGTATGCTGCAGTTCATGGAGTCACAAAGAGTTAGACACAAGTTAGTGACAACAATAACAGCATTCTTCTTAATCTTAGGTTTTGATCTAAGTAATTTACAATCTAGTGGAAATGGAGCATGAAACAGATTAGTAGTACATGACAATGTGATGAATGCTACTAAAATATAGGAAAAGAGCTTTTTTTATCAGTCTGCAAAGTCATGGGTGACTTGAGTAGAAGTTATAAGAGGAATAAAGAGTTAACATTAGAGAAATCCAGTTAAGTTCTTTGCCACAGTATTGCAAGGTCCCAATTCCATGTTTCCTCTAGTTTCTAATAGGATGTTCCTAATTTCCATTTCAGGTTGCCACCCACATATCTACCAACATTCCATTCATGAATACTTAGGTATTTTCTCTACAATTTCCCATTTTTCTTTCTGAGCTCTTATCAGAAATTACCCACAGTGGTCCATTCAGGGCAATGTAGCCTTTTAAAAGACACATCTAAAAATTTTCCAGCCTCTACTCATCACCCAGTTCCAAAGCAGCTCCCATATGTTTAGGTGTTTATTATAGCAACACTCCTACTTCTCAGAATCAATTTATGTCTTATTCCATTCAAGCTGTAATTACAGAGTACCATAGACTGGGTGTCTTGCTGCTAAGTCGCTTCAGTCATGTCCGACTCTATGCCACATAGATGGCAGCCCACCAGACTCCCCCGTCCCTGGGATTCTTCAGACAAGAACACTGGAATGGGTTTCTATTTCCTTCTCCAATGTGTGAAAGTGTGTTAGTAACAATAATTTATTTCTCATAGTTCTAGAGATTGGGAAGCCCCAAACAAAGGAGCTAGCAGATTCAGTGTCTGGTGAGAATCTGCTTCTTAGTTCATAGGTTACTGTTTTCTTTCTTAGTTCATAAGTGGCTGTAGAAGAGGTGATAGAAATCTACCTCAGAAAGAGAAACTCTTAGGAAGGAATTTCCTTTCGAAGGCATTAATCCCATTCATTATGACTGATTTAGTTAACCTCCCAAAGGCCCTGCTTCAAAATACCATTACACTGGGGATTAGATTTCAATATAAAATTTGAGGGAACCCAAGCATTGTCTACAGCAATGACAAATTATTTTTGTATTTAAAAAATAAGTTTTTTCATCTATTTTTACTCTTTTCTTCTTTAAAAACTTTCTAATAACAGTAGGGCACAGTAAGTACAATATTACAATTACATTTTATGGTTGCTATGTATAGAATTAGTAATTGTTGTTGTTCAGGCCCTAAGTCATGTCCAATTCTTTGTGATCCCATGGACTGCAACATGCCATCATCAATGTAAAATATGACTTTATGTGGAGACAGATCTTTATTTTTTCTTTCAATTTAAGCTGAAAATATTTATACTTTAAACTATCAATGAAGATTTAGAGCTGATCAACAAACTCTCAGTTAGCTCCAAAGTTAATATTTAATAAGGAAGAACCAAAAATCTATCAATGTTATATCTCTGTTTGGAAAGCTTAAAAAGTACAGAACGTGTTTTCTTTCACTAGTTCACCACTAGTGAAATAGAAACTGTGGCTATGTAAATAGATGTTAATTATATCATTAGTGACTCAGCAACAAAGAATCTGCCTGAAATGCAGAAGACACAAGTTCAATCCCTGAATAGGAAGATCCCCTGGAGAAAGAAATGACTACCCACTCCAGTATTCTTGCCTGGGAAAGTCCACGGACAGAGGTGCCTGGTGGGCTACAGTCTCTGAGGTTACAAAAGAGACAAACACGACTTAGCAACTAAACAGCAACATATTACTGAAACTCCTGGATTAGTTGGTGTAACTTTGTTCCCATTTGACCCAGTGATATGATATTGGACATTTTTTCTAAGAAAATTTTTAACTCAAAAATATATATTGTTTCACTTTGAAAAAAGTTCATTTGATGTACATTCTAAAATTTCTTTCAGCAGGGAAGAAAATGGGACTAGAATTCTATACAATCTTAAGATAATTTCATTTATAGAAGGATAAACATGCATATAATATTTAAACATATGCATTTATTATTCAGACTGAGCAACTAACACACACACATTTATAATTCAAGCATCCTCAGTGTATTGCATATGTAAGATCTCAGAAAATGAGTTTCCTTAGATAAGATAAGGTATGTCTTTATATATGTCACATATGTTTTTATGTAGTTGAATATGTCATTGATTTCTTAATCAAACATTAGTTTTCATAGAAAGGAAAGTATGTGTTTTGTAATTAAAAAGTTCTTAAAAAGAATTACCATGGATCTTGCAAATTTTTGTTAAACAGATGGTATGGGGCAATTCCATTTACACTCGAAGATCATTAAGACCTTTATTTAACTGTTTAAAGCTTTAATAATAGTAATAACTGGAGCAGGAAATGGCAACCCACTCCAGTATCCTTGCCTGGGGCTACAGTTAATGGGTTCTCAAAAGAGTTGGACACAACTTAGTGACTAATCAACAACAAAAATAGTAATAAGCAAATAAACAATAGTTTTTACTACTAATTCTGAAGCACAAAATATATAGATTAAAGCTCAACTATTTTCAGGCATACAAATCTCTTATGTAATATTGATTCAAAAAGCAGAACATTTATGAAGTGCCATGAGGACGGTGTGTATATGTAAAAACATGCATACATATATTCAGTACACATTTGAAAAAATATAAATTCCATAATTTTGTACATAATTACAAATGTACATAAATTGCATAATTGCAAAGCAAAAAAACACCCAGCTGTGGATGTGACTGGTGATAGAAGCAAAGTCTGATGCTGTGAAGAGTAATATTGCATAGGAACCTGGAATGTTAGGTCTGTGAATCAAGGCAAATTGGAAGTGGTCAACAAGAGATGGTCAACATCAACATTCCAGGGATCAGTGAACTAAGATGGACTGGAATGGGTGAATTTAACTCAGAAGACCAGTATATCTACTACTGTGGGCAGGAATCCCTTAGAAGAAATGGAGTAGCCATAATAGTCAACAAAAGAGTATGAAATTCAGTACTTGGATGCAATCTCAAAAATGGCAAAATGACCTCTGTTCATTTCCAAGCCAATTCATTCAATATCACAGTAATCCAAGTCTACGCTTTGACCAGTAATGTTGAAGAAGCTGAAGTTGAACAGTTCTATGAACACCTATAAGACCTTTTATAACTAACACCCAAAAAAGATGTCCTTTTCATCATAGGGGACTGGAATGCAAAAGTAGAAAGTCAAAAAACACCTGGAGTAACAGACAAATTTGGCCTTGGAATACGGAATGAAGGAGGGCAAAGGCTAAAGGAGTTTTGCCAAGAGAACCCATTGGTCATAGCAAACATCCTCTTCCACAACACAAGATAAGACTCTACACAGGGACACCACCAGATGGTCAACACTGAAATCAGATTGATTATATTCTTTGCAGCCAAAGATGGAGAAACTCTATATAGTCAGCAAAAACAAGACCAGGAGCTGACTGTGGCTCAGATCATGAATACCTTATTGCCAAATTCAGATGTAAGTTGAAGAAAGTGGGAAAAACCACCAGACCATTCAGGTATGACCTAAATCAAATCCCTTCTGATTATACAGTAGAAGTGAGAAGTAGATTTAAGGGACTAGATCTGAAAGACAGAGTGCCTGATGAACTATGGACAGAGGTTCATTACATAGCACAGGAGACAGGGATCAAGATTATCCTCAAGAAAAAGAAATGCAAAAAAACAAAATGGCTGTGTGAGGAGGCCTTACGAATAGCTGTGAAAAGAAGAGAAGCAAAAAGCAAAGGAGAAAAGGAAAGATATACCCATTTGAATGCAGAGTTCCAAAGAATAGCAATGAGAGATAAAAAGCCTTCTTTAGCGATCAATGCAAAGAAATAGAAAAAAACAATAGAACGGGAAGGACTAGAGAACCCTTCTAGAAAATTAGAGATACCAAGGGAATATTTTATGGGCTCAATAAAGGACAGAAATGGTATGGACATAACAGAAGAAGAAGATATTAAGAAGAGATGGCAAGGATACAAAGAAGGATTGTACAAAAAAGATCTTTACAACTCAGATATTATGATTGTGTGATAACTCATCAAGAGCCAGACTTCCTGGAATGTGAAGTCAAGTGGGCTTAGGAAGCATCACTACAAACAAGGCAGGTGGAGGTGATGGAACTTCAGTTGAGCTATTTCAAATCCCAAAAGATGATGCTTTTCATGTGCTGTACTCAATATGTCAGCAAATTTGGAAAAGTCAGAAGTGCCCACAAGACTGGAAAAGGTCAGTTTTCATTCCAATAACAAAGAAGGGCAATGCCAAAGAACGTTCAAATTACCACACAATTGCACTCATCTCACATGCTAGTAAAGTAATGCTCAGAATTCTCCAAGCCAGGCTTCAGCAATACGTGAACCATGAACTTGCAGATGTTCAAGATGGTTTTAGAAAAAGCACAGGAACCAGAGACCAAATTGCCAACATTTGCTGGATCATGGAAAAAGCAAGAGAGTTCCAGAAAAACTTCTGTTTCTGCTTTATTGATTATGCCAAAACCTTTGACTGTGTGGATCACAATAAACTGTGTAAAATTCTGAAAGAGATGGGAGTACCAGGCCACCTGATCTCCCTCTTGAGAAATCAGTACGCAGGTCAAGAAGCAAGTTAGAACTGGATATGGAACACCAGACTGGTTCCAAATAGGAAAAGGAGTACTTCAAGGCTGTATATTGTCACCCTGCTTATTTAACTTATATGCACAGTACATCATGAGAAATCTTTGACTGGATGAAGCACAAGCTGGAATCAAGATTGCCAGGAGAAATATCAATAACTTCATATATGCAGATGACACCTCCTTTATGGCAGAAAGTGAAGAAGAACTAAAAAGCCTCTTGATGAAAGTGAAAGAGGGGAGTGAAATAGTTGGCTTAAAGATCAACATTCAGAAAACAAAGATCATGACATCTGGTCCCATCACTTCATGGCAAATAGATGAGGAAACAGTGGAAACAGTGGGTGACTAAAAAAAAAAATAAAACAAAACAAAACAAAAAACAGTGGGTGACTTTATTTTTTTGAGCTCCAAAATCACAGCAGATGGTTATCACAGCATGAAATTAAAAGACGCTTACTCTTTAGAAGGAAAGTTATGACCAACCTAGACAGCATATTAAAAAGCAGAGATATTACTTCACCAACAAAGGTTTGTCTAGTCAAGGGTATGGTTTTCCCAGTAGTCATGTATGGATGTGAGAACTGGACTATAAAGAAAGCTGAGCACCAAATAATTGATGTTGGAGAAGACTCTTGAGAATCCCTTGGACTGCAAGGAAATCCAATCAGTGCATCCTAAAGGAGATCAGTCCTAGGTGTTCATTGGAAGGACTGATGTTGAAGCTGAAACTCCAATACTTTGGCCACTTGACACGAAGAGCTGACTCATTTGAAAAGACTCTGATCCTGGGAAAGATGAGGGCAGGAGGAGAAGGGGACAACAGAGAATGAGATGGTTGGATGGCATCACTGACTCGATGAACATGAGTTTGGTTAAACTCCAACATTTGATGATGGACAGGGAGGCCTGGCATGCTGCGGTTCATGGGTTCTCAAAGACTAGGACACGACTGAGTGACTGAACTGAACTGAACTGAATTGAAATTATATAAATGCAAATAAATGAAACAAATATATGTATATTTATACATGCATTCTTACCTATGTTTTTTGTGTCTATTTCTATATAGTTGTTACATAACATGTTCTTTACATGTGACCGTACATAGCAGTGAAGAGATTAAGACAAAGGTGATAACACTATCTTTGAAAATAAACTCATAATATTAAAAATACATGTAACTTTTGAAATGGCATGGGAGAGAAATTCAAGTAAAGAAAACAATGTAAGAATGAAAAGTTGTCTGAGACAGAATCATAGATAGATATGGACTAAAAATTGTCTAGATATCTAATCCATTTCTAGAAATGGGCTCAAAAGTATCATGAGTTCAAATCATCTTCTAGAATCTAACTATCTGAATGACTATGAATAGGAGACAAACATTACTGAAACTTAGTTTTGTTATTGTGTAATGGGGATAATAACATTTCCTGTGTTTCATGCAAGGTATGTATTCTTGATACATACCTTTTATGTATCTAAAATCTCTCTAGAAACCAGTTAGAAGGTTAGAAGATAGAGATGATAAAGCAGTAAACAGTTGGAAAATGAATTTTGAAATCTGGTGTTTAGAAATCAGATCCATCTCAATTTTCCCTCTTGGTTTTTTCATTTACTAGTTATGCACCACCGGACTATTGGCTTAATTGGTTTAAAGCTGTGTCTGTATATGTACAATTGAGCTTTTAATGATACCTGCAACATAGTGACATAGGGAGAATTAAAAAACATTAATTAGCAGTGTTAGTTTGCCTCTGGATAGTTGTATAATGTACCACTTCCCTTTTCTTAGGTGAGAATAGCCTCAGAAAACAAAGGAAGATGGCCGCATACTTAAAAAGGACAACTAGTAACCACTGAGGTTCTCTCAGTAAAAGGATTTACAAAATTTATTTTCTATACCATTTTGTCTCACAGAAAATCCAGGCATATGATTTTTAACAAAGTATTTGCAAAATATTACAAATATGTTGCTTCACTGAAGATATTCTTGACACTTACTTTTAAAGTAATTGAGAGATCTAGAAAGAGACTAAGGGCTTCCTTGGTGGCTCAACCGATAAAGAGTCTGCCTGCAATGTGGAAAACCTGGGTTCGGTCCCTAGGTTGGGAAGATCTCCTGGATAAGGGAAAGGCTACACACATCAATATCATGGGCTGGAGAATTCCATGGACTATTCCATGGGGTTGCAAAGAGTTGGACATGATTGACCAGCTTTCACTCATTCATTCACTCACTCAGAAAGAGACTAAAGTTGTTAAGGTCAGATAGTAAATAGCTTAGGGTAGTTCAGTCAAAACAGGGAGCTGTGACAACTGACAAGATATGAATTTTGTTACTGATAGAGATTTTCAAAGTTTAGAGGGAAAAATGATACTTCCAATATATGTATCATTTTAGTAAAGACAAAATGAACAAAGTATTTTAAAATGCAATACTTTTCAAGTGACTTATTGTCTTTCTCTTCTCAAATTAGCTTTTTTAGTTTTTGTATCATCTTTTATTTCTTTTTCAATTCTATATGTATAATTTCCTCAATAACCTTTAGTCTAGGTTTTAAACATTATGGAATCTGTCTGTATTTCTCAATGGAAACTTATGCAGAATATATTGACGAAACAATTCTGTTTAAGCTGAAACTCATATATTTTTTTTCTTGAAAAATGAAACATTTTATTTTTATTCATTTTCTTGACAAAATATCCTGAATCAATACGATATATTCATGCATGAATTGTATTAAACATTTTTTTTTAGTCTTTATTAGCAGAACACATTTCATTCTTGCAGAATTGAAGGGTGCGTTAACTTCTAAACGAGATTCCTGACATTAGCAGGAATGTACTGAATAGGTCCTGTTCCTCTCCACATTTTAGTGTCAGAATATAATTAAGCAATTAGACATGATAGTGTGTATTTTAACGTAGAAATAACACAGATCCTCAGATGTGTTATGCAGTACAAGACTGAATTCCATTAGGAATCTCCCCCAAAACAACTCATTTACACAAAGAAAGCCTATCCTTAACTGAGAACTTCAACAAAACAAGTCCACTGTGGGACACATTTGGTCTAAGATGGTGAAGTTGCAAAACAAAGGCTGTAAGATGGTTTTTCTGTTATTGTTTTTATTTATATAAATATAATATAAATATGTGATGTAAATATATTTATTTTCCTCCAGCTATTTGAATTTATTTCATACTAAAGTCTGCATTTTCTAAAGTTTCATAGATATCCAAGTTTGCTTTTTAAGTATAATAATGTAAATTTCAGTCCTTATCTTAAATCATTGAACACTTTCCTTTGAATGCTTAATTCTTGTCCCAACATAAAAATTATTAAAACATATATCATTGAATATATCTGTTCCAGATATGAATCATAACTAAAATAAAAATGTTTCTTGTTTCCTCATTATACAGACATGTTAAAAATTTAAATTTATTAAAATGAATATGTACATTATTTAACTGTGGTAAAAGTAGATATATTTTTAAATATATGAATGTATACATATCCAAATTTTACCATACCCGGTCAGGAAGAAAGATGACAGAAGCTTAAAGATTTAAATATTTAAAACTTCAAATTTGATCATTATATTATTTAGTTGCAATAGAAACATAGTGCACAAACTATAGACAGACCTAAAATAAAAAGACTTCTTTGAAGGCAAATATACTCTTCTAAATGGCTAACTTTTATTCTCAGTCAATATATTTACAAGAGTGAAATTTACAAATAAGTTGTGAAGGCGTCTAACAAATTCATTACAGGATAATTTCCAGTGTATATGAGTATGCTGCTGCTGCTAAGTCGCTTCAGTCATGTCCGATTCTGTGCGACCCCATAGACGGAGGCCAACAGGCTCCCCCATCCCTGGGATTCTCCAGGCAAGAACACTGGAGTGGGTTGCCATTTCCTTCTCCAATGCAGGAAAGTGAAAAGTGAAAGTGAAGTTGCTCAATTGTGTCCGACTCCTAGCAACCCCATGAACTGCAGCCTGCCAGGTTCCTCCATCCATGGGATTTTCCAGGCAAGAGTACTGGAGTGGGGTGCCATTGCCTTCTCCAGTATGTGTACAAATGTTTATATATAAAAACACATATGGGCTTCCCTGGTGGCTCAGTGGTAAAGAATCTGCCTGACAATTCAGGGTACACAGGTTTGATTCCTGGGTCAGGAAAGTCCTCTGGAGAAGGAAATGGTAATCTAGTCCAGTATTCTTGCTTAGAAAATCCCATGGAGAGAGGAGCTTGGTGGGCTACAGTCCATGGAGTCACAAAAGAGTTAGACAAGACTAAACAACAACACCACTAAACAACAACAGCATATATACATATGTATACTTACTTGTGTATTAATAGATTTATATATATATATATAGTTAGAACTGGACATGGAACAACAGACTGGTTCCAAATAGGAAAAGGAGTACGTCAAGGCTGTATATTGTTACCCTGCTTGTTTAACTTCTATGCAGAGTACATCATGAGAAACGTTGGGCTGGAAGAAACAGAAGCTGGAATCAAGATTGCCGGGAGAAATATCAATAACCTCAGATATGCAGATGACACCACCCACATGGCAGAAAGCGAAGAGGAAAAAAGCTCCTTGATGAAAGTGAAAGAGGAGAGTGAAAAACTTGGTTAAAGCTCAAGATTCAGAAAATGAAGATCATGGCATCCGGTCCCATTACTCCATGGGAAATAGATGGAGAAACAATGGAAACAGTGTCAGACTTAATTATTTTGGGCTCCAAAATCACTGCAGATGGTGACTGCAGCCATGAAATTAAAAGATGCTTACTCCTTGGAAGAAAAGTTATGACCAACCTAGATAGTATATTCAAAAGCAGAGACATTACTTTGCCAACTAAGGTCCGTCTAGTCAAGACTATGTTTTTTCGAGTAGTCATGTATGGATGTGAGAGTTGGACTGTGAAGAAGGCTGAGTGCTGAAGAATTGATGCTTTTGAACTGTGGTGTTGGAGAAGACTCTTGAGAGTCCCTTGGACTGCAAGGAGATCCAAGGTGTCCACCCTAAAGGAGATCAGTCCTGGGTGTTCACTGGAAGGACTGATGCTAAAGCTGAAACTCCAGTACTTTGGCCACCTCATGCGAACAATTGACTTATTGGAAAAGCCTTGGATGCTGGGAGGGATTGGGAGCAGGAGCAGAAGGGGGCGACCGAGGATGAGATGGCTGGATGGCATCACTGACTCGATGAACGAGAGTCTGAGTGAACTCTGGGAGTTGGTGATGGACAGGGAGGCTTGGCGTGCTGCGATTCATGGGGTCGCAAAGAGTCGGACGCAACTGAGTGACTGAACTGAACTGAACTGATTCAAATTTATGTGCAAATTTGCTTATACTTAAAGAGGAAGCATCTGGTCCCATCACCTCATGGGAAATAGATGGGGAAACAGTGGAAACAGTGTCAGATTTTATTTTGAGGGGCTCCAAAATCACTGCAGATGGTGACTGCAGCCATGAAATTAAAAGACGCTTACTCCTTGGAAGGAAAGTTATGACCAACCTAGACAGCATATTAAAAAGCAGAGACATTACTTTGCCAACAAAGGTCCATCTAGTCAAGGCTATGGTTTTTCCTGTGGTCATGTATGGATGTGAGAGTTGGACTGTGAAGAAAGCTGAGCACTGAAGAATTGATGCTTTTGAACTGTGGTGTTGGAGAAGACTCTTGAGAGTCCCTTGGACTGCAAGGAGATCCAACCAGTCCAACCTAATAGAGATCAGTCCTGGGTGTTCTTTGGAAGGACTAATGCTAAAGCTGAAGCTCCAATACTTTGGCCACCTCATGCGAAGAGTTGACTCATTGGAAAAGACTCTGATGCTGGGAGGGATTGGAGGCCAGAGGAAAAGGGGACGATGGAGGATGAGATGGCTGGATGGCATCAACAACTTGATGGACATGAGTTTGGGTGAATTCCGGGAGTTGGTGATGGACAGGGAGGCCTGGTGTGCTGCAATTCATGGGGTCACAAAGAGTTGGACATGACTGAAAAACTGAACTAAACTGAACTGAAAGAGGAGATAGTGGGCATGTGCAATATACTACAAATAGAAAAATTTGTCAAAGGTATTTAGGCTAAATCTAATTTAATAATTCATGTACATAGACACTGCTCATGTTTGAGATGAAAATACTTCTCTGAGAATATTAGTAACTAGTCTGAGACCTCAGGCCTATTATTAAATCTCACTGTGTCATAATATTTTCCTCTGTTGGAATATTTTCTGTTGGAATGACAGTATCTATGTACTCACTGAGCATAAGAACCAAGGCAACTTCATGGGCCTGCAACCCGAACAGTTGAGTAAAAGGACTTCATGCCTAGGGTTTAATGTTCTGCATTTACATCTTGAAATGTTCAGCAATTTTATCTAGAAATGGTGTTTTTTAAGTTAAGTGAGACAATGGCACATGGGGAAAGGTAGTGGCTGGATCCAGGGGTGGGGAGCATCTCTTTTGCCTTCCAAACCTCTTGCATCTGGCTTGCATCAGTCTCTTGCTCAGCTTGAGACACCTCTGGGAATGAGCCGACGTAAAAATTGGGACATTTCAATAATTCCATGTATGAGTGAAATGTTCCGACATTTCCACTTAAAACTACCATTGGCCAATATGAAGATGAAAGGTAAAATTCATGTCAATAGCTTAAATTTTTAATTTTCCCTTTCTTAGAACAATATTAAATAGCAAAAAATACCATTACAAGTTGAGGGAGGAAAGGAGAGAGGAAGGGAGAGAGGCAGGAACAGAGACTGTGGAAAAGTGTGGTACTTTTCCCCTGTTTTTTGAACAAAGGCTTGGGCATATGCATTTTTGCCCAGTGGCCCATAAATTGTGTATCTGTCTCTGATATAAACCCTAAAATGTTGTGTTTTTATTATCATGAAAGATTCTTCTTCTTTAAGGTAGAGTATGTGGTAAATTTGTGCAATTATTATTACAATATTAACAGTAAAATCAGATACATATTTTTATTGTTTTGGTTAATTTTTCAAATTAAGAAAGCTTCCTTAACATTGTTTATAATTTTTCATTAATAAATGCATTATTATATACCCCAATGTATGGTTGAGGTAATAGGATTTTCATTACTATTTCTGATGAATGTTGAAAGTTGGTGATGAGAAAGTAGAAGATAAATATGGAATAAAGCCATAAGTATGCTATGCAAATTATGAATAGCAAATTGGACACATTGATTAGATTCTTAGAAGGTGTAATAGATTGAAAAAAGAAGTCTGTCAACTAAATTTTTGACAGGTGTCAAATACACAGAACTATTTTTTAAAATGAGATTAAGTAATTGACAGAGGGTGTTATGTGCACTTTTTATATTAAGTATGATTCAGTTTATTTTTACTAACATGAAGAATACTTTAGCAAATGATAGTTTTGAAAACTAAGTGACCTTAGGAACTCATCTACCTGTTGTGGTGCAAATTTAGAACTAGATTCAAAGTTCTTTGTAATGTAATCTATAGTTTGTAAGATCATAATAGCATTTCATTCTTTATATGACTATCATGTTCCTTGTAGGCTGAGAATACAATATCATAATTCAATATCTCAATGTGGCCATTCAAAGGAATCAACTGTTCTGTTGTTTAGAACTTTGTTACTGTAATAGAAAGATTTCTAGATATGGACTTAAAAAAGAGTCATGAGTTCCAGTCATGATCTAGCATTTCACTGCCTGAATGACTGTGGGCAGGAGACTAACATTTCTGAAACTTAGTTTTGTTATCTGTGTAATGGGGATAATAACATTTGCTGTGTCTCATAGGATGTGGGAATTGAAGCAGCGTTAAATACAAAAGTATTCTGTAAATCGTGAGGGACTACATAAATGAGAGTTTCATTAACATAAATGGGCTTCCACTATGGGCTGAATTTACTGTTACCCAGAGAATAACATTATTAACCCATTATACTCATATAACAATTTAGTGGATGCAAATCATTTTACTTTTGTTGGTTATTCTTTTTGCCAATAGTATGAGAATTGCAAAACTGAATTAGATCTATGAGCAAACTGGGACAAAGACTTAAAATAATTGCCTGAGATCATAGAATCATCAAGTTTTGTAACTGAAAAAAATGTTAATGATTACTTGCTCTATTTTTTTCATTCTCCATATGAGAAAATTGAGGTTCAGATAAAACTGGTGAATTTCCTATGGCATGTATAAAAGAATAATTATATTACTTCATATATTTTACTTTATAGTTCCTTTTTCATTCTTATTAAATTTTGCTATTCCTACAATGGCAATAATTTAATTTCTTCTTTAGTTGAAACAAATTTTATCATTCAATATACATAAAATTATAATATACTGTGATAGAGCATGATATTAACATTCATAATTTTAAATATTGCATTCATTCACTTATTCATTCAGAAATACAGATGAAGTTATCTAGTGTACCAGGCATTGTCAGTTACTCACAAGCAAATTCTTTCCTATTCTTTTCTTTAAGTCTAGTGTTTAAAGAGTAAGATAGACTCACTCATTCCAAAGCAAATGAAAAAATATAAGATTAATTGTTAGTTATAAATAGTACCAAAAAGAAAGCAAACCTATTGTAGAGACATAGAATGAACAGAAGAAAACTGAGCTGTGAATTAAAAATGAGTGGTCAGATAATGCTACTTTGATGAGGGGACACTTGAATTGAGTTAACCATGGCTAGTGAACATAAGTCAGGGACACAGCAAATAAAAAGGTAAGGGACTTTAATTGTACCTGAAATGCAGTAGCAAATAGGAAAATACTACGGTGCACTGTCACTTTCAGAGTATCACTTTAGCTTCAGTATAGACAGTGATTGGAGGAACTAATAATGGCAGCAAATGAAACCAGGATTGCAGTAGTACTGATGAGAGAGGATGTTGACTTGGACGCATGGCTGCTGTGCTGTTTTTGTATTGCTCCACCTATAGGTGGCACCATTCTCACAGACTGCAACTTGAATAGTTCTCTATTATAGAACTGTATAAAGAACAGTAAAAATGCATACAGTGACCCTTCTTGGAATGGGATGGTAATAGTGGAGAAGGAGAAAATTGGCAGAAAAAATTTATAGACTAAAAAACAAATTAAGCCTTTTAATTATGTTAATAGCAATCAAGAGAAATGGGAGAGGTTTTTTTTTGTTTGTTTGTTTGTTTTTTACAATTTGAAAGATAATTTACAAACAGGACATTTGTAAATTTACAAATTTGTAAGAGGAGAAGATGTGGAGAAAAAGGGACACGCTGGCACTGTTGGTGGGAATGTGGACTGGTGCGACCACTATGGAGGACAGTACAAAGATTCCTAAAAAACTAGGAATGAAACTATCATACAACTGAAAAATCCCAGGAATTTCTGGGCATATACCCTGAGGAAAGTAGAAGTGAAAAAACACATGTTTATTGCAGCAGCTTTTACTATATCTGGGACATGAAAGCAGCCTAGATGTCCATTGACAGAAGAATGGATAAGGAAGTTGTGGTACATACACACAATGGAATATTGCTAAACTATAAAAAGGAATGCATTTGAGTCAGTCCTAGGAGTCTGAAATGCAGCACTTGGATGCAGTCTCAAAAATGACAGAATGATCTCTGTTCATTTCCAAGGCAGACCATTCACTATCATAATAATCCAAGTTTATGCCCTGAGCAGTAAAGCTGAAAAAGCTGAAGTTGAATGGATCTATGCAGACCTACAAGACCTTCTAGAACCAACACCCACAAAAGATGTCCCTTTGTTTATAGGGGACTGGAATGCAAAAGAGAAAATCAAGAAACACCTGGAATAACAGGCAAATTTGGCCTTAGAGTAAAGAATGAAGCAGGGCAAAGGCTAATAGAGTTTTGCCAAGAGAACACACTGGTCATAGCAAACATACTCTTCCACAGCACAAGAGAAGACTCTAAACATGGATATCAGCAGATGGTCAATACCAAAGTCAGATTAATTATATTATTTGCAGCCAAAGATAGAGAAGCTCTATATAGCCAGCAAAAATAAGACCTGGAATTGACTGTGGTTCAGATCATGAACTCCTTATTGCCAAATTCAGATTTAAATCAAAGAAAGTGGGGAAAACTACTAGACCATTCAGGTATGACCTAAATCAAATCCCTTCTGATTATACAGTGGAAGTGACAAACAGATTCAGGGGATTCGATCTGATAGACAGAGTGCCTGAAGAACTATAGATGGAGGTTCATGACATTGTACAGGAGACAGGAATCAAGACTATCCCTAAGAAAAAGAAATGCAAAAAAGCAAAATGGCTGTCTGAGGAGGCCTTACAAATAGCTGTGAAAAGGAGATAAGTGAAAAGCAAAGAAAAAAGGAAAGGCATACTCATTTGAATGCAGAGTTCCAAAGAGTAGCAAAGAGAGATAAGAAAAATTTCCTCATTGATCAGTGCAAATAAACAGAGGAAAACAATAGACTAGGAAAGACCTGAGATCTCTTCAAGAAAATTAGAGATACAAGGGAAACATTTCATGCAAAGATGGACACAATAAAGGACAGAAATTGTATGGACCTAACAGATGGAGAAGACATTAAGAAGAGTTGGCAAGAATACACAGAAGATCTTTATGACCCAGATAACCACAATGGTTTGAGTCCCTCACCTAGAGCCAGACATCCTGGAATGTGAAGTCAAGTGGGCCTTAGGAGGCATCACTATGAAAAAAGCTAATGGAGGTGATGGAATTCCAGTTGAGCCATTTCAAATTCTAAAGTATTATGCTGTTCAAGTGCTACACTCAATATGGCAGCAAATTGGAAAACTCAGCAGTGCCACAGGACTGGAAAAGGTTCGTTTTCATCCCAATCCCAAAGAAAGGCATTGCCAAAGAATGCTCAAACTACTGCATAATTATAAATCTCACATGCTAGTAAAGTAATGCTCAAAATTCTCCAAACCAACAGTACATGAACTGTGATCTTCCAGTTGTTCAGCTGGTTTTACAAAAGGCAGAGGAACCAGAGATCAAACTGGGAACATTTGTTGGATCATTGAAAAAGCAAGAGAGTTCCAGAAAAACATCTATTACTGCTTTCTTGACTATGCCAAAGCCTTTGACTGTGTGGATCACAATAAACTGTGGAAAATTCTGAGAGAGATGGGAATACGAGACCACCTGACCTGCCTCTTGAGAAATCTGTATGCAGGTCAGGAAGCAACAGTTAGAACTGGACATGGAACAACAGACTGGTCCAAATAGAAAAGGGAATATGTCAAGGCTTATATTGTCACCCTGCTTATTTAACTTATATGCAGAATACATGATGAGAAATGCTGGGCTGGATGAAGCACAAGCTGGAATCAAGATTGCCAGGAGAAATAACAATAACCTCCAATATGCAGATGACACCACCCTTATGGCACAAAGTGAAGAAAAACTGAAGAGCCTCTTGATGAAAGCGAAAAAGGAGAGTGAAAAAGCCTACTTAAAACTAAACATTCAAAAAGCTAAGATCATGCCATCTGGTCCGATCACTTCATAGTAAATACATAGGGAAACAGTGGATAAAGTGATAGACTTTATTTTTTTGGACTCCAAAATCACTGCAGATGGTGACTGCACCCATGAAATTAAAAGACACCTGCTCCTTGGAAAAAAATTATGACCAACCTAGACAGCATATTAAAAAGCAGAGCTATTACTTTGCCAGCAAATGTCCGACTAGTCAAAGCTTTGGCTTTTCCAGTAGTCATGTATGGATCTAAGAGTTGGACTATAAAGAAAGCTGAGCACTGAAGAAATGATGTTTTTCAACTGTGATGTTGGAGAAGACTCTTGAGAGTCCATTGGACTGAAAGGAGGTCCAACCAGTTCATCCTAAAGGAAATCAGTCCTGTATATTTATTGGAGGGACTGATGCTGAAGCTGAAACTCCAATGCTTTGGCCACCTGATGCTAATTGACTCATTTGAAAAGCCCCTGATGCTGGGAAAGATTGAAGGCAGCAGGAGAAGGGGTGACAAAGGATGAGATGGTTGGATGGCATCACCAACTCAGTGGACATGAGTTTGGGTAAAGTCTGGAAGTTGATGATGGACAAGGAGGCCTGGCGTGCTGCAGTCCATGTGGTTGCAAAGAGTCGGACACAACCGAGCAACTGAACTGAACTGAACTGAGTGAGGTGGATGAACCTAGAGCCTGTTATACAGAGTGACGTCAGAGAGAGAAAGACAGATACCATATATTAACACACATATATGGAATCTAGAAAGATATTACCAACAATACTAAGCACAGAACAGCAAAGGAGACACAAACATAAAGAATAGACTTTTGAACAAAGAAGGAGAAGGAGAGGGTGGGATAATTTGGGAGAATAGCACTGAAACATATACATTACCATATGTAAAATAGATAACCACTGCAGGTTTGATGTATGATGCGGCGCACCCAAAGCCAGAGCTCTGGGACAACCTGGAGGGATAGGGTGGGAAGGAGGTGGAAAGGGGTTCAGGACAGAGGGGATACATGTATACCTATGGCCAATTCATATTGATGTATGGCAAAAACTATAACAATATTGTAAAGTAATTATCCTCCAATTAAAATAAACAACAATGCTTTTAAAAAGAAAGCCAGCCATGTCTGACTCTGGGAACCTTTGGATTGTAGCCCACCAGGCTCCTCTGTCCATGGGATTCTCCAAGCAAGAATGGGAGTGGGTTGCCATGCTCACCTCCAGGGCATCTTCCCCACCTATGGATTATACATGCATTTCCTACAGCTTCTGCCTTGCAGGTAGTTTCTTTACTCCTGAACCACCAGGGAAGCCCACTTAAGTTTTGACTGCTCTATACTCATTTTTGCATTTATTATTAGAAAATGAACAGTTGCATAATTTCTTAAATTCATGTATTAAAATGCCTTTTAAATATTTTAAATCCCCTGTACTAGTATTCGCCCTATGGATATGATTTGACTTTGGTTTGTCAACATGAAAAAATTCTATAAATGATTAGCTTAACAAATCGGAAACAACATGATCTTTCAAAAACTCAAGTTAAACACAGTAAGTTGTCAATAGCTATTTATTGATGGTGATGATATTGTCTGCCTTTGAAGAGCTGTTAATAATACAGTACAAACCATGTGCTGTTGAAGTCACTTGAATGGGTATTTAATAATATGATGACTAATTTGCTGCAAGATTGAAATCTTATCTGGCATTAATGCAAAATATAGCATAGGCCTTGTAAAGAGTCACAATAACACACAGTGCCTTTTTAAAAAGACATACTTCTGTGTATTCAAGTATTTTGACATTAAAATATTGATTTAACCTATTTTTAAATTCCAAATCCTGAAATTTTAGACCTTCTCTGCTTTTCCTTCTGCCCAAGAAGGTATAATATGTTGCTACTTCACAGGATTTAGCATACATTAACTTGGTCTTAGAGAACTAGCAGTTGAAAAAATAGAAAAATACCTTCCATCACCACCGTCCCCCACCTTGAAAAAAAAAAAAAAAAAAAAGAACAAACAAGCCTTTCCACTGTAAGGAGAACTTTCAAGTCTCTCTTCGAGAGGACTGGCAATTCATTCAGTATTTCAGTGCTGTCACTCTGTAATCTGTTGATTGGTGTTCATAATTCTTCACAGAGATATTGTGAAGATTAATGAAATAGAGTTTGTAGAGTATTTTATCTCTTCAAATGCAAGTTCTGCGAGCTGAACATTTAGAAGCCTCATTATACAGGCTGTAGTGTGCCAGAACTCTTAAACTGTTAGTAAAATCTCTTAAGTGTTGTACTTTATCATTGCTGTCTTGATAATGCAGCTCTGTGCCTATCATATCAGTTTTTGTCTCTTCAGGACTGTTTAAGCCTGTACTATTGATACTTCTCATTTATCAGTGTAGCATTGATCCTTTTATATGTGGAGAGTATAGAATTTTTGCTTGAATTATCTTAAACTATTACTTTATAGTGACCAGTGCTATATAAGAACAACCCATAATTACACAGAAAAAAAATGATGCTATTTAAACTCTAGCCTGTGTATAATGAACCTCCTAAAGCTGTGCTCTACATTCTGATATGTTTTTCTCCCAAAAATCTCTAGGAAACTTTATTAAGATACCTAAAATATAGTGCCTCAAATCAACAAAACTTCTTGCATCATTGTCATAAAATAACATCAATTCCAGAATGCAATATCTTCTAGAGAAGACTCTAAATTCTAGAAGAAAATACAGATAAACTTGTTTTGAATTTGATATTAACTCCTACTACCTTGAGGAAGAGAAAGTTGCTGAAACATAGAGATATAAGAGAACTCTAGAGTAGCCAAGGACACTTAGGTGGATGGAGGGAAGTGGTTTGGTCCTCATTCACTGTCCTTGAATCTGGGAACAGTCACGCTCAGGAAGGAAATACAGCTGAGGATTTATCAAAAAGCAAAACTGTTTTCAGTCTCTTATATGGTAGCATTCATTTGAGGATAAAACTTAAACTATTCTGTTGGAAACCTAAAATAGTTGTAAAATGTGTGTGTCCTTTCTTCTTTTTCTTTTTTCCACTGTATTTAGGAGTGTCACATTGTACATTCTGGGGAAAATAAAATTTAAATTTTGCTATGGAATTCACACAAATATGCTTTCATTTAATAAGGTAAAAAGGAGTCAGACTACTTAGAATACAAAACTTTTTCTTAATTTTCTGACTAGCTATATTTTATAAGTGAGAATTTCTTATTTAAATATATCAAAAAAATTCACTACTGAATATGTTGCTCATATCTTAAACTAATTGTCACTAGCTGATCATATGTTAAATAACAAAAGTGAAACTATTTTTTTATAATACATTATCTAGCTATTATAAGCTGCTGCTGCTGCTAAGTCGTTTCAGTCGTGTTTGACTCTGTGAGACCCCATAGACAGCAGCCCACCAGGCTCCCCCATCCCTGGGATTCTCAAGGCAAGAACACTGGAGTGGGTTGCCACTTCCTTCTCCAATGCATGAAAGTGAAGAGTGGAAGTGAATTCGCTCAGTCGTGTCCGACTCTTAGCGACCCCATGGACTGCAGCCTTCCAGGCTCCTGCATCCGTGGGATTTTCCGGGCAAGAGTACTGGAGTGGGGTGCCATTGCCTTCTCCAATATTATAAGCTAGTTACTGTATATTTATACATAACTTGATGGTTTATTGAAAAGAAAGCAATTTAGACACATGATTTTTAGTATAAATTTAGGTAAAAGTTATCTGAAAGAAATACTTTTATAAATTCTCCTCTGCTTCAAATTCCAAAAACTATCAACTACCATTAACAAAATCTTTAGATGGCAAATAATCTTTAGATTTAATTATATAATACTCAATGAAAATAAATCAAACTCATAATCTATCAAAATATAAAGATGTGTCTCTTACAGTGTATCTCTTGATGAATTTCTTATGTTTACCATTTTAGCTGTATTTTCAAGATACATTTTATGATAATATAAGTTCAGCTTTCATTTTTGGGACAAATGTCCTAAAAATTATAAATACATGTATCATGACAGAGATATTTTAAGAGGCCCTATGTTTCAGATATTCTATATTCTGCTTTGCAGAAATTTTCTTTGTGAATGAGTAGGAAATAATTTAAAGATTAAAGAAGCTGAGCGCACTTTTCTAAATCTCTGAATTGTAAAAATAACAGAGAGCTCTCTCTTAAATACAATTATTGGTAGCAAAACTTGATGATGTATCAAAAGATAACTTTATAAAGCTTGCAATAATGTAAATCCTTGTAAACTTGTAAAGATTAAAAATTAACTTTTGACTCATTGAAGTGTTTGGTATTTTATAGGTAGTATTGAAAATTCACAACACTTAATAAAAGGTTGTAGTCTACCAGAATTCAGTATTCAAGCCTATCAGAAAGGGGAAAAGCGCCACCTATTGATCAGAATATGCAAATTGTTTGTTGGTCCTTGAACTTTTAGCTTTGTTAACTGAGTTGGAGTAAAAGAATTTGCTAGGTTAAAGACTTTATCTCCTGAATATAAAGTTCTTTAAATCCTTTTTATTCTGAAGAATATGATATTTCCATTTAAGTATATATTAAATATATTTCAAAACCTAATTTCAGCTGTCCTTTTCATCATATTGTCTTTATGAGCAGCAAATCACAATTTTCTCAACAACAGTATGTGTGATGGATTGTCTTCTGAAATAATGAAACACAAACATATGTCCTTTTTATTCAACAGTGAACTTTGTAAGTAGAATAAAATGTGTTTTCATGAGTCTAATATACTGGTATTTAAAAATCATATTTTATTAAAGGAGTCAGATATGGTCAAACAGGAATAGCTTGACATGACATCATGCATGCAGTTTAATAAATGCATTTAATGTATGTAATTACAGTCATTGGTTACATATTTAACTTTAAATTCAGAGGGCTTGATAATGAATAGTTAATTCACTGAGTGACATTTCAACAAATTGTGTTAAAATTCATGGACCATGTATGCTGAATGAAAAGATAACTGTTATTATTTTGAAATAAGATTTTATGTCTTCATAGATCTGAGAAAGATTGACCTTCGCATGAGATATCTCTGTACTTCTATTACATCCCCAATATCAATAGAAAAATGTTTTTAATCTATACAAGAGTGTTTTTATCCTTTCAATGCATAGAAGATTATCAGGCTCAAATTCTGAACTTATCTGTAGACAGAAACTACCCTCAACCTCTGGAGTTATAAAGAAGCAATTCTAAATAACATCTAGAATATTTCTTGCACAGCAAAATATTAACCATGTAAAATCAGCCTTCAAAAAAGAAACAATAGTGTCACGCACTTGAAGGAAATATAACTGTAAATAACATCTAATTAGGTTAAAGTGTGCTTAAATTAGCCCCCTAAACATAGAATATTCATTCAGAAAGAAGAAATCCAATGTTCAGAGGCCTTTATTTTCTAAAGATGATATATCATGTTTCTAATTTCTGTATAGTAAATAATTGTAATGCCTCCATTTTACTAACCTCCCTGTGAAACTTTACAGGTTATCTTTGTTCTTTTCTAGATCAATAAAGTAACAGCAGATAACTATTAATATATTTCTTTGCATCTGCACAATGAAAACTTTAAATATTAAAACGAAATATTGCAGCCCATATATCATCTACTCTTACAAGACAGGAATGACAGTATTAAGATGCACATTCAGGATAGCAGTCTTTCTACTTTGAACGCTGTCAAGAACAAAGTGCTTTACAGACTTAAAATAAATCTAGGTACTAATCCATTGAATTTCTGACAACAGGAGCCCAAGGTTTCCATGCACTTAGCTGAGTACTGCATAAGAGCTTGTGCATTATTTATGGCCACTAATGGTGTTGCAATGCGCTTTGTGTGAAGCAGTGACAGTGCAATCGGCTAAGATAGCTGCTGCTGTGGACAAAGCCATACATTTTCTTGAGCTTCAATTTTTGACAGAATACTCTATTAATGCCAATTCTGCTTAAGTAAATGCTGAGCAGGGGTCAGTTGTTCCTTTTTTCCCCCCTTCTCTTATTATTTAAGAAAACAGTGCCATAAAATTGAAAATGATGTTCTGAGGTTTGCTGAATTTTACAGTACAACAGTAGCTGATAAAGGTCACTCTACTTTTTTAGTCTACTTTTATGATTTCATGTGATGGTCCACAGACTCAATAGGAAAGCTCTTAGCACTAGGAAAGGGAGGTGCTATTAATTCCAGTTTCAGTGCCATTATACTCTTCAGTGGATCAATAGAATTAAATGAGCTGAGATATTAGGAAAATATTGAAAAAGCAGGAGGGTTGTATTGTTTGACCAGGGTTGGGATGAGTTGAAAATAAAAAGCCATCTACAGAAGCTGTCAATAAATCATGAAAACTATACTCTGAACCAAATGGAATACAGCATGAAGACTCACACCTTAAATGAGCATAGTGTCTTATCTTTGTTGTGGTTTTTTAAAATTAAGCATTTTATTTGAAATATCCACTGAAGTTATCTTCTATTAATCAAGTAGTTTTTTAAAAAAGCATTTAAACTCACAAAGAGAATATTTCTGAAATGATATCTAGATGAAGGCAGTTCTATTTACAAATTTCAAAAATATATCTTGATGTATGAAACATATAAAAAAGAAATGGGATGGTATTTCAGATTTTAAAAATAAAAATCAAGATTCTATTTTTTGAATATATATTATATATATATCTGGATGGACAACTTTTTGGATTATAGACATACGGTCAATTTTCCCTTTATTATGTAAGGATTTGTTATTTAATTAAGCTGGGAGAAGTCAATACAGTCTAGTCTTTATAGCAAAAATAATTTGAAAGTTTTCATCCTAAGCAATAAGAGATGCACATTAGATTGAACATTATTAATATAATTGCTTATTCTCTGAATAAGTGAAAGTAGAAAAGACTCACCAATCACTAAAAGGGTGAAATTCTAAGCAAAATAGATGTTGTCACAAATATGCATTTACTTCTTTTGTGATTAAGCCTTAGTGGAACTTGCCACATTTAAAAATTATCTCACAGTGATAAATTTAATATATTATAATACTTTTCTTTTCAAAACTAATATCAACAAAAACCTCTACTTGAGAAAAGTAGTTTTTAATGTGTGTTTATGGCAAATCCTGCAAAATACTCATCTGGAGACATAGTCATCTTGCTTACTGTAAGGCTGTATGTTCCTTCTACCTTTGTGGTTAGGTGTTTCCCTTGTAGCTCAGTCAGTAAAGAATCTGCCTGCAGTGCAGGAAACTTGGGTTTGATCCCTGGGTTGGGAAGATCCCCTGGAGAAGGAAATGGCAACCCACTCCAGTATCATTGCCTGGAAAATCTCAAGGACAGAGGAGCCTGGTGGGCTGCACATGGTGTTGTAAAGAGTCAGGCATGACGGAGTGACTAACACTTACTTACTTACAGTTATGGCAATTTCTAGATAAAGGAATGTGAGAATAAGTGGTTTGTAACATTTCTATGCCATTTAAAGAGTGGCTGTGCCGCCTCCTGCATTTTTTCCCTACTTCTAAATGAATGCAGATGACAATAATAAATCTACAAAACAGAAGAAATAAGGACCCCAGAATTTCTGTAAGGAATCACTACAAATGGGAAAATGTACTTGCACTGCCATGAAAGCAAGAATGATCACCAGTTGTGTTTGAGCCATTATACATATTGAGTCTATTGACTACCACTGCTTAGGCTTTCCAAAATAACAGAGAGAGCATTAAGTAAAGGTTAGTAGTCATTGACACATAATGGTTGTGAAAGATAAAGATATTATAAAACATAGAACTCAAAAATTGCCTTTCACTGTTCTTAGAATTTTTCAAATTGCCATATTTAGAAATATGCTTTATGATAAATTTTTCTTTTCATGACTTTGGAGATAGCATCTAGCAAAATGGCAAATTCTATTCAAGGTAGCCCAAATAATGAGTTTAGTTTGACAGTATCCTCATGCAGACTATGTACTTACACATAATGAGTACAATGAAAGATAATTGGACACTTATTTCATTTGACTATTCTGGATAAAACCTAATACTCTTATTTTAATCAACTATGTTTCTGAAATAGAAATTATGGTTCTGACCCTTGAAGACAAGGGAAATTTTGATTTCTCCGAGAACAAGCTCTGCATATTGAGCAAAAGATTGTACATTGACAAGACTGAACAAGTGTTTTGGGTTTCATTTGATCTGCCAGACTTCATGTGGATGCATTCTAATCTCTATTGATTTTTGATAAAGATTCTTAAGGTTGATAAAGAGAAATTGGTTAGAATAAATGATCTCAGAACTTGGCAATACCTCTCCTAGATCCATCTTATATAGAAGATCAAATTTTAAGATGACAGACTGAACTTAAAAAGAGAATAATGAATTAGAAATCTTAAGGAAAAATTATTGCTTAAAATATTTTTCCCCTTACAGCTTTACATAATCACTGTATGGAAGTAAAATATAGTAATTCCTCTCCTTAGCCTCTTCTCTCAAGCTCTAGTATGTTGATAGAATGTCCACATTCTTGATATGACTTCATATATACTTTTAAACAAATGGTAGAGTACTGTAGCCTGCCAGGCTCCTCTGCCCATAGAATTCTCCAGGCAAGTATACTGGAGGGAGTTGCCATGCCCTCCTCCAGTGGACTGTCTCAATCCAAGGATGGAACCCAGGTGTCCTGAATTGCAGGCAGATTCCTAATGATCTGAGCCACCAGAGAAGTCCCAATCTTTAATATATAACTATATCATTTATTAGACGTTGTAGATTTATAAGTTCTTTAAAGTTTTAGTATATATAATATATATATGTATATGAATCACTTGCTGTACACCTGAAACCAATAAGCATTGAAAATCGAATATATTTCAACTTTTTTAACTTAATTAGCTGAAGTCATATCCTTCTTATATTAAGTAAAATCAATGAAAAATATATGAATTCATGGTCTCTCTTCTGTTTTCTTGAGATGTTTTTTGGAACAAGCTGAAAAAATATCCTTCCATAGACTACCTAAATGTAATGTCAAAACTTCAGTGTTTTCTCTTTTAAAAATGTGTATGTAGGAAATAAATTGCTATTATTTTCATTGGTCAGTTCAGCTCAGTCGTTCAGTTGTGTCCAACTATTTGCAACCCCTGGACTGCAGCACACCAGGCTTCCCTGTCCATCACCAGCCCCCGGAGCTTGCTCAAACTCATGCGCATCGAGTCAGCAATGCCATAAAACCATCTATTCTCTGTCATCTGCTTTTCCTCCTGCCTTCAAACTTTGCCAGAATCAGGGTCTTTTCCAATGAGTCAGTTCTTCGCATCAATAAGTACTTCGCCAAAGTAATGGAGCTTCAGCTCAGCATCAGTCATTCCAATGAATATTTAGGACTGATCTTCTTTAGGTTTGCTTGGTTTGATCTCCTTGTAGTCCAGGGATTCTCAAGAGTCTTCTCTGACAGCACAGTCCAAAAGCATCAATTCTTTGACACTCAGCTTTCTTTATGGTCCAACTCTCACATCCATACATGACTGCTGGAAAAACCATAGCTTCAACTAAAAGGAGCTTTGTTGGCAAAGTAATGTCTCTGCTTTTTAATATGTTGTCTAGGTTTTTCATTGCTTTTCTTCAAAGGAGCAAGTGTCTTTTAATTTCATGGCTGCAGTCACCATTGCAGTGATTTTGGAGCCCAAAAAGTAAAGTCTGTCACTGCTTCCATTGTTTCTCCATCTATGTGCCATGAAGTGATGGGACCAGATGCCATGATCTTAGTTTTTTGAATACTGAGCTTTAAGCCAACTCTTTCACTCTCCTCTTTCAATTTCATCAAAAGGCTCTTTAGTTCTTCTTCACTTTCTGCCATAAGGGTGGTGTCATCTGTGTAGCTGAGTTTATTGGTATTTCTTCTGGCAATCTTGATTCTAGCTTGTGCTTCATACAGCTGGGCATTTCTCATGATGTACTTTGCATATAAGTTAAATAAGCAGGGTGACAATACACAGCCTTGGTGTACTCCTTTCCCAATTTGGAACCAGTCTGTTTTTCATGTCCAGTACTAACTGTTGCTTCTTGACCTGCATACAGATTTCTCAGGAGGCAGGTCAGGTGGTCTGGTACTCCCATCACTTTAAGATTTTCCACAATTTGTTGTGACCCACACAGTCATAGGTTTTGACATAGTCAATAAAGATGCAATAGATGTTTTTCTGGAACTCTCTCGCTTTTTTGATCCAACAGATGTGGGCAATTTGATCTCTGGTTCTTCTCTTTTTTCCAAATCCAGCTTGAACATCTGGAATTCATGATTCACATACTGTTGAAGTCTGGCTTGGAGAATTTTGAGCATTGCTTTGGTAGTACGTGAGTTGAGTGCCATTGTGCGGTAGTTTGTACATTCTTTGGCATTGCCTTTCTTTGGGATTGGAATGAAAACGGATCCTTTCCAGTCCTTTGGCCACTGCTGAGTTTTCAATATTTGCTGGCCTATTGAATGCAGCACTTTGACAGCATCATCTTTTGGAATTTGAAATAGCTCAAATGGAATTCCATCACCTCCAATAGCTTTGCTCATAGTGATGCTTCCTAAGGCCCATTTCACTTCAATTCCAGGATGTCTGACTCTAGGTGAGTGATTATCTGGGTCATGAAAATCATTTATGTATAGCTCTTCTGTGTATTCTTACCATCTCTTCTTAGTATATTATACTTCTGTTAGGTCCATACCATTTCTGTCCTTTATTATACCCATCTTTGCATGAAATGCTCCCTTGGTGTCTCTAATTTTCTTGAAGAGATCTCTAGTCTTTCCCATTCCATTGTTTTCCTCTATTTCTTTGCATAGATCACTGAGGAAGGCTTTCTTATCTCTCCTTGCTATTCTTTGGAACTCTGCATTTAAATGGGTATATCTTTCCTTTTCTCCTTTGCCTTTCCCTTCTCTTCTTTTCTCAGCTCTTTTTAAGGTCTTCTCAGATAACCATTTGCCAGGGGCCAGCGTGAGGAACTCCGCCCATGGCAAAGGTCATGAGGAAGGAGGCTTGGCATATGCAAAGGTGTGATCAAGCCTCAGGAAACCCCCTGTTCCCGGGCACCTAACCCCCAAACCAGAGTCTGTTTTATGCTCTCACCTACAACTCTGACTTTACGGGGGGCTCTCCCCTATAACTGTTTCTCTCGGAGAAGGAGTAAACGTGCAGCTCCAAGGCAATAAAAATTCCTGGGCGTGACAAGAGTGTTTCAGCTTAAGGACTCCTCTGAAGGTTATCTAGCCCACCTGTATAGGTTCATCTGGCCACATGTGATTGTTTACAGCCTCCCAATCTGAGAGGCATGAGATGTTTTAGACTTACTAAAGGCAAATTCTTTTGGGGAGTTAGAAATTATTAGTATAATGAGTTGGTTATGAATTATATTGGTGAAGGGTTTTTCATTTGTTGTGTCAATAATTGCTGCTAATTCCCTGCTCTGGGTGGGACAAGGATGTCTTAGGTCAAACCTTTTTGCTGACAGACTGGCTTGTGTGACAGGATTATCCATACTCCTGCCACATGATTATTTACTACCTCTCAACCATAAACAGCACAGAGAGTTTTGGAGTATTTTGAGAGTCTTAATTAGCATAGGGCTTTTTCTTCTTGTTAAGTCAATGATTGCTGCCAGACCTCCATATCCTTAGGCACCTGGGAATATATTAATCAATGTATTTGGAATATAGAAAAGGAAATATAGTAGTTTTTAAGGTTAGCAATACTAGACTTTTTGAGTTAATGAATTTTCTCTTTTGTAATAGATCACTGTACTTTGTTATAAATTACTGTGTCCTTGCTGTGTAAAAATATAACTTTATCACTATCTTAAGACTAAATAGATCTTAAGGGGAATATTGATGAAAGGATTTTCATTTGTTGGGCTGATGTTTGCTGCTAAATCTTCATATTCCCTGCCTTTATAATGAATATAACTAACATATAGGAAGAATAAGTATTAACCTTTGAGATTAATCATGTTAACCTTGGGTTAAATAAATTCCTTTCTTGATTGTAACTCACTACACCCTCACCGTATAGGAATGCAACTTTATTTGGAGGGTGGTGCCTGGTTTAAGAAAAAACACCCTTGGAAAAAATAAGGTTTTGGTTATCAGAAAGAAAGGATCATAAAATCCCTAAGACCTTTTTATGTGAAGCACCTGATTTTGATAAAGGTCAGGACTGCTGACCCCCGCGTGACTCTGTATTCATCCCTATATATAACAAAAGGTATATTAGCAAACCCAAAAATAAAGAAATCGGATCAGTTTCCAGAAAGACTGATTCCCTCATGCCGTTCTTTTCTGCTCCCCGTTTTTCTGGCTGAATTCCCATCTGGAGTGTGGGTGTCCTCCAAGTCTACTTTTTGCCCCGGTTTTCAAGCCCACGCGAGAAGGAGCCCAAGGGGGGGCACCTTCCGATATTCGAGGGGCACCTTCCAATATTCAAGTGGCACCGGTGGCCCAACGTAGATGGTGCAAATTCCTTGTCTTGGAATTTTATTGGTATCCCACGTAAACCAAGTTATTCAGCCCCTTTTTCTCTCCTACTATTTTCTGGCTGAATTCCCATCTGGTGCATGGGTACCCACCAAGCCTATTAATTTTGCCTGGGCTTCTAAGATCGGACCGGGGGGCCCTCAGTGCCTCCTCTCCTTTGGGAGAACGGGAAGACGCCTGCGGCCTGAGTAGGTGATGATTGGTGTTCCATGTGAACCAAGTTATTTAGCCTCTTTTTCTCTGCTAATCTTCTAATTCCTTTCTATCTGTAATTAAGTAAGTTATTTCCAAAGACACCGACGCCATCCCCACCTTCGAATTCCCTGGATCCACTGGGGCTGGACCCCAGCAACCATTTGCCTTTTTGCCTTTTTTTTCCCTTGGGAATGGTCTTGATTACTACCTCCTGTAAAATTTCACAAACTTCCACCCATAGTTCTTCAGACACTCTGTCTATCAGATCTAATCCTTTGAATCTATTTGTCACTTCCACTGCATGATTGTAAGGGATCTCAACTAGGTCATATCTGAATGGTCTAGTGGTTTTCCCTTCTTTCTTCAATTTAAGTCTGAATTTTGCAATATAGAGTTCATGATCTGAGCTACAGTCATATCCTGGTCTTACTTTTGCTGTCTGTACAGAGCTTCTCTATCTTTGGATACAAAGAGTATAATCAATCTGATTTTGATATTGACCATCTGGTGCTGTCTATGTGTAGAGTAGTCTCCTATGCTGTTGCAAGAGCCTGTTTGCTATGACTAGTGCATTCTCTTGGCACAACTCTGTTAGCCTTTGACCTGCTTTGTTTTGTATTCAAGGCCAAATTTGCCTTTTACTTCAGGTATCTCTTGATTTCCTACTTTTGCATTCCAGTCCCCTATGATAAGAAGGACATCTTTTTTAGGGGTGTGTTTGTTCTAGAAGGTCTTATAGGTCTTCATAGAACAGTTCAGCTTCAGCTTCTTCAAGATTACTGTTTGGGCATAGACTTGGATTACTGTGATATTGAATGATTTGCTTTGGAAAAAAACAAAGATCATTCTGTCATTTTTGAGATGCACCCAAGTACTGCATTGTGGACTCTTTTATTGACTTGAGAGCTACTCCATTTCTTCCAAGGGATTCTTGGCCACAGTAGTAGATATAATGGTCATCTATATTAAGTTTGCCCACTTAGTCCATTTTAGTTCACTGATTCCTAAAATGTCTTTGTTAACTCTTGCCATCTCCTGTTTGACCACTTCCAATTTACCTTGATTCATGAACTTAATGTTCCAGGTTCCTATGCAATGTTGCTCTTACAGCATTGGACTTTACTTCCAGCACCAGTCACATCCAAAACTGGGTATTGTTTTCACTTTGGCTTCATCTCTTTCTTCCTTCTGGAGTTATTTCTCCACTCTTCTCCATATTGGGCACCTATGGACCTGAAGAGTTCATCTTTCAGTGTCATACCTTTTTGCCTTTTCCTACTGTACATGGGGTTCTCAAGGCAAGAATCCTGAAGTAATTTGCCATTCCCTTCTCCAGCTGATCCCATTTTGTCAGAATGCTCTGTTATGACCTGTCCATCTTGTGTGGCCCTACATTGCATGACTCATAGTTTTGTTGAGTTAGACAAGGCTGTGGTCCATGTTATGAGTTTGATTGGTTTTCTGTGATTGTGGTTTTCATTCTGTCTGCCCTCTGAATGATAAGGATAAGAGGCTTATGGAAGCTTCCTGATGCAAGAGACTGACTGTGAGGAAAACTGGGACTTACTCTGATGGGTGTGGCTATGCTTGAAAGTGAAGTTGGTCAGTCGTGTCCGACTCTTTGCGACCCCATGGACAGTAGCCTACACCCAGGCTCCTCTGTCCATGGGATTTTCTAGGCAAGAGTACTGGGGTGGTTTGCCATTTCCTTCTCCAAGGAATCTTCCCGACCCAGGGATTGAACCCAGGTCTCCTGCATTGTAGACAGACTCTTTACCCTCTGAGCCACCAGGGGAGTACTTAGTAAATATTTAATCCAATTTTCTGTTGATGGGTGGGGTTATGTTCCCTCCCTATTGTTTAATCTGAGATCAAACTATGGTGGAGGTAATGAAGATTATGTCAACCTTCTTCAAAAGTTCCTGTGCATGATTGCACTGCCACACTCAGTGCCACCAATCTGCAGCTGGCCACCACTGACCCATGCCTCCACCGGAGACTTCTGGACACTCACAGGCAATCCTGCATCAGTCTCTTGTGGGGTCACTGTTCCTTTCTCCTCAGTCTGGTTGCACACCAGGTTTTGTTTTTTCCCTCCAATAGTCTGTTTCTCCAGTCCTGTATAAGTTCTGTAATCAAATCCAACTCGTCTCCAAAGTCAAATTCCATGGGTGTTCTCAGTCCATTTGCCAGATCCCCAGGTTGGGAAATCTGTGTGGGTCTTAGAACTTTCTTAACAGTGCAAGAATTTCTTTAGTGTAATTGTTCTGCGGTTTGTGGGTCATCTGCTTTGTGGCTCCATGGTGGGGTTAATGGTGACCTCTTCCAAGAGGGCTTATGCCACATGCTGTGTGACCTTGGTCTGCTGCACCCAGAGCCCCTGACCTTGCAGCAGGCCACAGCTGACCTGTACCTCCACAGGAGACACTCAAACATTCAAAGGCAGTTCTGGCTCAGTCTCTGTGGGGTCTCTGGGTCCTTGTGAGCAAAAGATTTTGTTTGAGCCCTCTGAGGGTCTCTGGTGGGTATGGAGTTTGATTCTAAATGTGATTTGCCCCTCTACAATCTTTCAGGGGCTTTTCCTTTGGTGTGAGGTATCTTTTTTTGGTGGGATCCAACATTCTCCTGTCAACAGTTGTTCTTCAGTAAGTTGTAACTTTGGAGTTATCCCAGGGGTAGATGAGTGCATGTTCTTTTACTCCACCATCTTGTTTCCTGTTTTGATTGGCATGTTACTATTATTTTACAATTGTAAATTTATATTTTAAAATTGGTAATTTCAGATAATTTTGCATGTAGCTACAACAAATTAGTATTATTTATTAATTATATATTCAGTATCTTCATCATAGTACATCCTTTCTAATATCAATTCTTACAAATTCATATAGGATGAAATATTTTAACCTTCTTCCATTTCTTCATAAGTAGAATTTCATGATTTTGTCTTTGGCTACATGTTAATCTCCAAACAATCAATGAGAAATTTTGTATTGACTGGAGAATTTTTCATCAATTTCTTAAAGTGGCATCCTCTGAAAGTATTATATAGATTATAACCTGTGAAACTTTAAATAATTATTATGAATCATGAACTATACCTCTTGCTAGTAACATACTTATAAAGTCTATCTAAAACAACATATGCAATTCACTTTGTAAAGTTTGGGTCTAAATTCACCTTTTTCTCCTACAGATCACACATTCCCATTTTGACCAAAATTGTACAATAAGCACAGTATCTATTGATGCATATAAATATTTATCATACACAAATCTGCTTCTCATTTCTCACCACCTTCTTTCCCCTTCCTCTTCAACCCACCATCCACCTTTCCTCCACCATCCCCCAAGAACATGAATATACCTGAGAGACAATAAATTTTGAAACCAGACTCTTGAGTGTCACCAAAAATCTTTTTTGAGTCTCTTAATCTTTTTTTCTCTCTGCAAACCATTTCCCCATACACATAAGGAGGGGAGTTATGCACGTCTCAGCTTCACAATTTCTTTTCTGTGATATTCATATAGTCCTTTCTTGGTCCAGAACCCAGTCTACCCAAGAACATATTGTCTCACATTGGGTAAGATATTCAGTCATGGGCCAAATGTAGCTAAAGTCAGGATCAGGAAGGTGTTATAACTATTATAATTACTATTTTGGTATGATGTGGCAAGAAGATTACTTGGTCTGGTAAACCCACTAAAATAAACTTTGCATAGTGACTTCACTGGTTTATATTTCTACTGATAGTACACCAGTGTTCTCTATATCCTTGCCAACATTTGTCATGTCTTATTGTTTTTGATAATAAACATCCTGACATTTGTGAGATACTACCTCATTGAGGTATTTAATTTACATTTCCCTCATGATTAGGAATGCTGAGCCCTTTTTTCAAGTACCTATTGGCCATATAAGACTTTCTTTAGAAAAATGTCTATTTGTATTCTCTGCCCATTTTTTTTCAAGTAGATTGCTTTTATTCACTTATTTTTTACCTATTGAGTAATATGACTTCTTTATATATTTTGAATATTGATTCCTTTTCAGATAGATGCTATGCAAGTATTCTCTCCCATTTAGTAGGTTGCCTTTTAATTTTCTTGATAATTCCCTTTGTAGTCCTATCCGTTTATTTTTGCTTCTATTGTCTTTGATTTGGAATCAGATCCCTCCCCTCACAACTGCTGCTAAGACCCACAACAAGGAGTTTACCCTCTGTTTCCTTCTAGGAGTTTCAGGATTTCAAGTCTTACATTCTAATATTTTGTTCATTTTGAGGTAAATTTTGTGAGTGGTATAGGATTCATCTAGTTTCATCATTTTACATATGGCTGTCCAGTTTTTCTAACACCCTTTATTGAAGAGAATGTCCTTTCCTCATTGTATATCATTAATTCCTTTATTATAATAAAACCATAGGTGTATGGATTTATTTCTGGGGTTTCCACTTTGTTCCATTAATTTGACTGTTTTGTGTGAGTTCCATGCTGTTTTCATTACTATAGCTTTGTAACATAGTTTGAAATCATGAAGAAGGATGCCTCCAGCTTTGTTCTTCCTTCTCAAGATGACTTGGCTATTCAAGGTGTTTGTGGTTCCATACAAATTTTAGGACTGTTCTACTTCTGTGAAAAATGACATTGATATTTTGATAAATATTACACTGAATCTGAAGACTGCTTTTGATAATATGGGCATTTTAACATTGTTAATTCTTAAAATCCTGGAGCATGAGGTATCTTCCCATTTTTTTGTGTGTTTTCTTCAATTTATTTCATCAGTGCCTTATAGTTTTCAGTGTACAGGTCTTTCACTCAGTTTAATTTATCCGTAGATATTTTATCTTTGCTGATGCAATTGTAAACGTGATTCTTTTTTCTTAATTTCTATTTGGCTAGTTCACTATAGTTATATAGAGATACAAAAGATTTTTATATACTCTATATTCTGCAACTTTACTAAATTAATTAGTTCTAACAGTTTTGGGTTTTTGTTTTCTTTTTTGGTGGAATCTTTAGGGTTTTCTATGCATAATATATCATCTACAAACTGTGGCAATTTTATTTCCCCTTTTCCAACTTGCTTGCATATTCATTTAATTTTTTTTGCCTATTTGTTTTTGCTAAGACTTCCAGTTTTATGTTAAATAATATGGCAAAAGTGGACATCCTTTTCTTGATCTTAGGGGAAAAGCTTTCAGATTTTCACCATTAAGTATGGTGTTATCTGTGGACTTTTCATATATAGCCCTTATTATGTTGAGGTGTGTTTCCTCTTATATCCATTTTGCTGAGAGTTAGTCATAAACTGATACTGAATTTTGTCAAATGCTGTTTCTGCATCTATTGAGATGATCATGTGGGTTTTACTCTGTATTACTTTAATGTGGTGTATCACATCGATTGATTTGTAGATATTGAACCATTCTTGCTTCCTTAGAATAACTTCCATGTAATCATGGTATATGATTCTTTTAATGTATCATATAATTTATTTTGTTATTATTTTGTTGAAGATTTTCACATCTCTGTTATGGTATATAGACCTGTAATTTTCTTTTCTTATATTATCCTTTTTTGGTTTTGGTACCAAGGTAATACCAGCATTGTAAAACAAGTTTGGAAGTGTTCTCTCTCCTCCTATTTTTGGGAGATATTTAGAAAGATTGGTAGTAATTCTTTGAGTGTTTGGTAGAACTGACCAATAAAACTTTCTGGTTCTGGACTTTGGTTTTGTGGGAGGTTTTTGACTAGTGATTCAATCTTCTTACATGGCAAAACCAATACAGTATTGTAAGGTAAAATAAAGTAAAAATAAAAATTTTAAAAAAATTTTAAAAATAAAATAAATAAATAAATTAATTAATGTATGTTTTTGTGCAGAAGTATGACTAAATATACAGGCAATCTTTATTTTAAAGTGTTATTGTTATTAAAACTTATTTTGCTTATGTCTATTTGAACCTAATTTTCTGTACTAAACACATTTTTATACTGAGAAAGTTAACTTTAATTAAAATTATAGTCAAAAAATAAAATGCAGTTTATACACAAAAGTATGTACATATATATGGAATACATACATGTGTTTTTGTATGTATGTATAAATGCCTAGAGTGGGTCTTGGAAATCAACTAATTCAGAACTCTAGTGGAGAAATTAAAAAACTTTCTCCAGGTCAAACAGCCTAATTATAAAAATCTTTAGATTTGAGTATAGCCTCTTTTCAATTCTATTACATAAATAAAGTACATTTTTAAAATTAATTTTCCTTACATAAATATATATGTTTATTCATATATATATGTGTATATATATATCCTACAAAATTAGGTTGCTTGGTACTTGAAGGTAAGGGCTTAAATACTATTTTAAACAAACAGTAAGTAAAATAATATTCTACTTTTAAAAACTTATATTTCATTGCAAGTTACTGTCAAGATTTGCTGTATACCCAATGGCCACAAGTCTAGTTTGTTCACATAGCATTTCTCCTTAAGGTTTGTAAAAACTGATTAGAAGGGTTATCAGTCAGAGTGATTAGTGTATGGACTCAAACTCAAAATGATAACAACATGACAATATTATTCAAAACCATATAATAACATTTTCTATTCTAAATATTCAACTTAAGAATCTTGGAATGAATTCACTGATATATCAGATGCCTAGAAAAATTTTCAACGCAGTTAACAGGAATGAATTTATTGCCATAACTCAGATAGTATAACTTCAGTGTACCATACATAGGTCTGGGGGAAAATATAGATTTGGAATTATCTTAATAAAACTTGCTCATATAAACCTATATCTCTAGTAAATACAAAACAGATGTGCTAATGTCTCCTAAGGTAAATGCATAATGGACAAAGATAACATTTTTTCCACAATAACATTTTATTTCTTTCACCTGTTCATCTTTTATGCACCTGTGTCTTGTTGGCAGTTTGCTCAGTTTGAATTTGGGCAACATAAGTATCAACACAGTGTAACTACTATTTTCTCTTGTGTGTTTTATATTGTTCATAAACTGTTTTCATAGATGTTGTGTGCCATTATAATTATATTGAGAGTCAAGCTTGTAGTTATATATAGCTTTTTCTTGACTTTCTCAATTTTTCATCAAAATGAATAAAGTTGTCAGAACACCCTAAAATGAGCTGATATACTTTTAGTAATTTTCAAATACTTTGCTTTTGGTGAATTCGATTTTTTTAAAGATTTGTTTCACATTTTTAATATTGCTTGACCTCTGCAGCTATAAATTCAGTAAGCCTCTTTTGTTCACAGGAAGGGCAAGAAGAAATGTTTTTCTATTGACTTTAAATCTTGTTATTCACTATCACAATCGTTATGCTTATGTATGAGTAACATTTTCTGTCCAATACCCTGGGTTCAAGTTATTGAATTCTTAAAGAAAGGAAAAGATAGAAAATGCAGAGTATTTTCTCTATAAATGTAAATAAATTATGCCATAAATTATGTCCGCTTAAGTCCAGATTAAATGTTTCTGCTGAACCCTATTATTTATTTACTATTGTTAATATTTTAATATTAAAATTAAAATTAAATTTTAATTTTAATATTTAAAACTGACCTACAAATGATAATAAAACTGTACACAGAGAAGCTACAGTAGTCATATATTTTCACATGTTATGTCATATGCAATTTGAATTCTAGAAAGTAAATAAAATGTAACTATGAAATTAAACTACCAAAATGCAAGGACATCAAGTAAGCTTCTAAACAG
Organism: Capra hircus; assembly: GCF_001704415.2. Taxonomy (NCBI): domain Eukaryota; kingdom Metazoa; phylum Chordata; class Mammalia; order Artiodactyla; family Bovidae; genus Capra; species Capra hircus. The sequence continues at coordinate 40,879,392 of NC_030819.1, forward strand.
AGAAAAATAATATGTTGTTTGTCATGGAAAAACATGACAGAGTAATTTTATTGTTATTTTCTATTATATAATTGTATGTTGATAACATATCCAAAGCCCTTTCACCTAGAATAGGGAAAGAATGAACTTACGTGATATTACACATGAAAGGACTTATGTTAGCTAATAATAACACATTAAGTAAAGTATATAGAGAAGACAATTTTTATCTTCTTTAAAAATTTCTCTGGACAGCCTAAATGTAGCCTGACCAAAAAATACGGATAATATCTGTATAATTTGTCAAATTTATTGTATCTCCTTTAAAGATAACTATTCTTATAGCCCAAATGTGTCATCATATACTATCTATATATGAACATGTGTACCCACCATGTCATATAAATAATATTCCTTTTATGACTATTATCTCTACTTATTCATAAATCCTCATTATGAAATACAAATTTTTAATTTTATAATTGGAGCTCATTCGTTAAAAAGTACTTTGAAGTGCACTATGTTATTTACATGGAAGTGCTTCAGTGTTTTTAAATTTGGGCATATTTAGCAGGAGAAACGGAGAAGGCAATGGCACCCCACTCCAGTACTCTTACCCAGAAAATCCCATGGATGGAGAAGCCTGGTAGGCTGTAGTCCATGGGGTCGCTAAGAGCTGGACACAACTGAAAGACTTGGCTTTCACTTTTCACTTTCATGCATTTGAGAAGAAAAAGGCAACCCACTCCAGTGTTCTTGCCTGGAGAATCCCAGGGACGGGGGAGCCTGGTGCGTTTCTGTCTATGGGGTCGCACAGAGTTGGACACGACTGAAGTGACTTAGCAGTGGCAGCAGCAGCAGCAGCAGGAGAAAAATGACAGTATCATAAATGACAATCTTCAGTTTTTTAATGGAAAATTAATACTTTTTTACTCAATAATGCCCTATCATCTTGAAAACTTGAGAATATTTTACTACAATAAATCGTGTGCAATTCCTTTACTCAGTTTTCTATTTTTAAGGTTGCAGTGGCAATGGAATACTTTCACTGTTCCAATAGTTACTTTGTTTATCAGAATAGGTATATAACTTAATTAGCCTAATTTCTTACTGCTATAGATCAGTGTTTTCCAATATAATACATGTGACTATTTGCATTAAAAATTAAACTTTAATAGGATTTAAAAGTAAGTTCTTCAGTCTTACTTGAAATATTTAAAGTTCTCAGTAGTCACATGTGACTAGTGACTACCCTATTAAACAGCACCAAAGTTTTCCATCACTTTCAAAGTTTATTGAACAGCACTGCTCTAGATTATTTATATCCTTCTCTTAAAGGTACGTACTTCAGGACAAGTTCCACACCTTCCATTTCATGCCTCATGTTAAAAAGAAGCAAATATAAAAGTGTGTATGGTACTAAGATTTAACATGAAATAGTGCAACAGATGAGTTTCACTTGTTTTTCATTATATGGATAATCTTGGTAATTTACTCTACATAATTCACTTTCAGTATCCTACAAAATGAGACTGATAAAAGCGATATGTTTGGATTATTATTGTTTGTATTATATAATCTATATTAAGTATAAAACATATGGTCAGGCATCTAGTAGCATTTAGTCAATTTTTGTTCTTAAAATATCTACTGTAGTTATTAGTACTTTACTCAGATGATGAAATTTTAGTGGTTTATACAAACTCATTATTATAATATCATATCCTCTTTTCTGCCTTTTTCTATTTTTAAATTCTGCTTTTACCCCTTTGGGACACATCAACAAGTGCTGTGAGGAGAAAAAAAAATCATTTCAGCCCATTTTGGATTCTGAACAAATGTTATTAATATGTAAGCCCATGGAGGGTATTTAAGCTTGAATAAGCTAGTCAGAAAATTGAAACTAGTATTATAGTATCATGAAATTATTAGCTGGTCTCCAGATTATTCAACAGAAGCCATAAAAAATAGATAAGGGATTTCTAAACAACCTCACAGTAAATGTGAAGTCTTCTTAATCATATACCTGCCCAGCCCTTTACACCAGTGGCCTTTGATACACTGCACTTACCATGAGTGTACAGTATATCTCCCTTGTATAATAAATAATTCCTTGCATACTCACTTAAGCATCAGAGCTTAGCACCAGATGTGTTGCTCTTTTCATGCTGAATCTTGTACTGCTTTTCAAAAGGCAACAGTAGATTGGTTGTCTATGCATGGACTGAGAACAATTTTCTGTTTTGTTCAAAAGCACACCACTCTAACCATAAAAGCTAGAATGAAGTATTTGCTTTTATTTCATCAAATTCTACTGAATTATTCAGCAGTTTAGGATGTATTTAGTCTATATAGAAAGGGTAAGTCTGGAATGCTAATCTTATTCAGTTAGAGTAGGTATTAAGTACTGGGATTTGAATCATTCTACCATATTTAATTTACTGCCTACAGGGGCCAGATCTGTTTTGAGTATATCCTAATGAAGACCTGATTTAGGAGGCTCTCTGCTATGCATTCTTCAAAGCAATTAGTGAAAACAATCCAATTTAAAGTAAAGTTGTTGGGATTAACATATACACACTACTGTATATAGAATAGATAACCAACAAGGACCTATTACATAGCAAAAGGAACTATACTGAATATTTTGTTATAATCTATAAAGGAAAAAAATATGAAAAGGAATGTGTTTATCTATTGTACAACTCAATCACTGTACCATACACCTGAAACTAACATGACACTGCACATCAACTATACTTCAATTAAAAAAGTAAATGAAAAATAAAGAACATTTGTTAAAACAAGAAGACATTTTCAAATAAAATGGTAAATCTTCTGTGCTATGATATTATTTGTAATATATATACATATGAACATATACCACAGACTCTCACTTCAGTTATATATATCTAAATTCTATTATCTTGACCCAATAAAATTTCTCCATTTCTACTGTATATATTTTCTTCCATTTGTTGGACATTGTATCAGAATTACTTCTGATTTTCTTAAAGTTAAGGTAAAGATGTTTTATTTTGTTTCATTCAGGCTCCCATGATAGAACCTTAGCCTAGAAGTAAAAAGAGATGGGTTTGAGTCCCAGACTTTGCTCTCTAGGTCATTCATGGATCTCAGTTTCTTTATCCAAGATTCTTTCCAGAAAAAGTAATATGTAAACATATGATCACTTTTCCAATTTGCTCACTATTCTTATTTCAGTCTCTTGCTAGTAAATCACAATTGAACAGATTCTTCACTGGAGATAGTTTGGAGCTAGGATTTCTAGATACTGATTTTCTTAGGGAACAGGACTAGAAATGAAAAGGAAAGAAAACTGGGGAACTCATCACAAAACAAACTATTTCTATTACTATGAGTAGATAAACATAGACTGAATTCCAATGCATTAGCGAAATCTTGACTTGAATTTTTCTTTTCAACTAATCTGTACTCAGAATAACCAATAAACACATCTAGGAATTTAAAACCTGGGACTGATTAGCCTCTTTGCATTTTCCAATTAAATATGTTTATATTTATGAGGAATTTTTTTTTTCTTTCTGGATTTAACTTTTCCATAGGGTATGAAAATCTGAAAATAAGTTAATGTAGTTTATATTTATATTGAATGCTGCTGCTGCTGCGGCTGCTAAGTCGCTTCAGTCGTGTCCGACTCTGTGCGACCCCATAGACAGAAACCCACCAGGCTCCCCGTCCCTGGGATTCTCCAGGCAAGAACACTGGAGTGGGTTGCCATTTCCTTCTCCAGTGTATGAAATTGAAAAGTGAAAGTGAAGTTGCTCAGTCGTGTCCAACTGTTAGCGACCACATGGACTGCACCCCACCAGGCTCCTTCCTCCATGGGATTTTCTGGGCAAGAGTACTGGAGTGCGGTGCTATTGCCGTCTCTGATATCTATACTGAATGATTTTAACTCAATTCTTTCAGTAGCAAATCTGCTAATATCACATAGTATGGATGCAAAGATGATCCAGAGTTAGATTTCAAAATCCAATAGGATTGTGATAATCATATAATATTATTATTACTCATGATGACTTTTCCAATTAAGTTTTAGAAAAAATCCATATTTTTCCCCCATGGGAGAGAAAATATAATAACTGTAACATGGATCAAGATGTACTATTTGTTAAAATATTTTCCTTTTTGGCTATTGGTACCATTCACTTTATGTCACTTATTAGCTCTATATTTCATAGCTAAAATTATTAACTAGCTAAAGGAAAGAACAGCAAGTTCCTTTAAATCATCAATTAGAAAACCATCAGTGTCTTTCACTCAAATGGCTAGTGTGAACTCTTGCTTTTTCTACTTCTGCTTTGTCCATCTGGAATATATTACTTATAGTATTTGTCTTGCCTTTGGTTTTTGTGTTTCTGTGTAACCTGGCATCTGATTTTTGATTTTCTTGTTAGTCTAATATTCTATTATTTATATATTATGAATTCTTGCCATGTTTAGCCCATTCATTGAGAGTACGACAGTCATATTGGCATAAACAGTAAAAAGCCATTAATATGCTTCTACCAAATCTGGAGCCTAGTACTTTTCGGATCTACTTGGTACGTTTCCTCATGGTTGCAAACTCTGTGACTCTGGATTTAGATTCCTGTGTCCTAGAATGAGGGCTTGCCAAGTGGCAGTAGTGTTAAAGTGGTAAAGTAGTGGTATGTCTCCAGTGCAGAAGACATAAGACATGAGAGTTTGATCCCTGGGTCAGGAGGACCCCTGGAAGAGAGTATGGCAACCCCCTCTAGTTCTCTTACCTGGAGAATCCTATAGGCCAAAGAGCCTGGCATGCTATAGTCGGTAGGGTTGCAAAGAGTCAGACATGACTGAAATGACTTAGCATTTGGATAACATTTTCAGCCTCCTACTATTAGACCACAAGTTCAATGAAGGCAGGCATCTTGAATTTCTGTCTGTATCATGCTAATCACACACCAATATAAGTGAAATATATACTTCAATATTGAGATTCTAATCAATATATACGTAGTCACTTTAGTTTTCCTAAGTCATAACATCACTGAAAAACAAATGTTAATAATTTACTCAAAACCATTCAACTAATAAGTACTAATAAGTACTCTGGCCAGAACAAAACTTGAATGACTGATATTCTTACAACATAACTTTGGTCAGTCAGGAAAAAGAAATAAGAAATTCTTACAAATATCTGAAACATAAGAAATTATCCACATCAACAAAATGATGATATTTAATTTTCCTTGGAAACATGACATTGGCAGCTCTTAATATTTTTAAAAGTTTGAACTTTGAGTACAAATCCTGCCTCATCTTCCTCTTAGGTATATTACCTTAAACCTAATAGTTTAATCTCTTTCTGCTTCAGTGTTCTCATTTGTAAAATTAAATAAGAAAATGACCTTAAGACAACAATGTTTGATGTCTGCTAAATATTAAGCAGAACCAATACAATATTGCAAAGTAATTAGCCTCCAATTAAAATAAATAAATTTAAATTAAAAAAAATAAAAATAAATTTAAAAATAAAAAAGAATTTTATCTTTTTTTTTGACTGTGCCACTTTGCATGTGGGATTTTAGTTTCCTAATCAAGGTCCAAACCTGTGCCCCTGCAGTGGAAGTTTTGAGCCTTAATAACTGGGCTGCCAGAAAAGTCACAAGAATCTCATCTTCATATCATTTATTTTATTTATTTAAGATAGATTTATCCTGTATTTAAAAAGACACTGACCAATATCCAAATATGTTTACTCTTCTCTTATTATATTATATATTTATCCACCAAAAAAAGAAATACTAAATTTTTATCATTATTGACTCACACATTCCAACAAAAATTTTTATTGTTTCTGGAGTGTAGATGATTCTTTCTATATCTAAGACATTATAAGTAGTATAAAATGGATTTCTGTGTCTAAATCTTTTGACTACCTGGAAAAGTAGACTTGAAGACTTATGTGTAATATTTTTATTCTTAGGTGTTACAGTTCATCCCTCGTTATCATCATCACCAATTTATTAGAGATGGTTGAATAATATAAGTTTAACATAAGTGAGAAAGCAAAAAAAAATTCTGGCCTAGTAATTGAACTTTTATTCAAATTTACTTCTGGAAACATCACTTCAATAAAGTAAATACTAACTTCAGTTGCTCAGTCGTACCCAACTCTTTGTGACCCCCATGGACTAGAGCATGCCAAGCTTCCTTGTCCATCACTAAATCCTGGAGCTTACTCAAACTCATGTCCATCACACCAGTGATTTCATCCAACCATCTCATCCTCTGTCGTCCCCTTCTCCTCCTGTCTTCAATCTTTCCCAGCATCAGGGTCTTTTTGAATGAGTTGTTTCTGGTTTTTTTCAAATGAATTGGTTCTGGTTTGGCCACCAGGTGGCCAAAGAATTGCAGTTTCAGTTTCAGCATTAGTCCTTCCAGTGAATATTTAAGACTGAATTCTTTTAGGATGGACTGGTTGGATTTCCTTGCAGTCCAGTGGACTCTCAAGAGTTTTCTCCAACAACACAGTTCAAAAGCATCAATTCTTCGGCACTCAGCTTCCTTTATAGTCCAACTGTCACATACATACATAACCACTGGAAAAACCATAGCTTTGACTAGATGAAACTTTGCTGTTAAGTAATGTCTTTGCCTTTTAATATGCTTTAAATTGGTGACCTATGAACAATAGGTTGGTCATAGCTTTTCTTCCAAGAAGCAAGTGTGTTTTAATTTCATGGTTGCAGTCCATCAAGTCAGTGATGCCATCCAACCATCTCATCCTTGGTCGTCCCCTTCTGCTTCTGCCCCCAATCCCTCCCAGCATCAACGTATTTTCCAATGAGTCAACTCTTCGCATGAGGTGGCCAAAGTACTGGAGTTTCAGCTTTAGCATCAGTCCTTCCAAAGTAATCCCAGGGCTGACCTCCTTCAGAATGGATTGGTTGGATCTCCTTGCAGTCCAAGGGACTCTCAAGAGTCTTCTCCAACACCACAGTTCAAAAGCATCAATTCTTCAGCACTCAGCCTTCTTCAAAGTTCAACTCTCACATCCATACATGACTAGTGGAAAAACCATAGCCTTGACTAGATGGACCTTAGTGGGCAAAGTAATGTCTCTGCTTTTCAATATGCTATCTCGGTTGGTCATAAATTTTCTTCCATGGAGTGAGTGTCTTTTAATTTCATGGCTGCCGTCCCCATCTGCAGTGATTTTGGAGCCCCCCAAAATAAAGTCTGACACTGTTTCCACTGTTTCCCCATCTATTTTCCATGAAGTGATGGGACTAGATGCCATGATCTTCTTTTTCTGAATGTTAAGGTTTAAGCCAACTTTTTCACTCTCCTCTTTCACTTTCATCAAGAGGCTTTTTAGTTCCTCTTCACTTTCTGCCATAAGGGTGGTGTCATCTGCATATCTGAGGTTATTGATATTTCTCCCGGAATCTTGATTCCAGCTTGTGTTTCTTCCAGTTCAGCGTTTCTCATGATGTACTCTGCATAGAAGTTAAATGAACAGGGTGATGATATACAGCCTTGATGTACTCCTTTTCCTATTCGGAACCAGTCTGTTGTTCCATGTCCAGTTCTAACTGTTGCTTCCTGACCTGCATACAGATTTCTCAAGAGGCAGGTCAGGTGGTCTCATATTCCCATCTCTCTCAGAATTTTCCACAGTTTATTGTGATCCACACAGTCAAAGGCTTTGGCATGGTCAATAAAGCAAAAATAGATGTTTTTCTGCAACTTTTTCCATGATCCAGTAGATGTTGGCAATTTGATCTCTGGTTCCTCTGTCTTCTCTAAAACCAGCTTGATCATCAGGAAGTTCACGGTTCACGTATTGCTGAAGCCAGGCTTGGAGAATTTTGAGCATTACTTTACTAGCATGTGAGATGAGTGCAATTGTGTGGTAGTTTGAGCATTCTTTGGCATTGCCTTTCTGTGGGATTGGAATGAAAACTGACCTTTCCCAGTCCTGTGGCCACTGCTGAGTTTTCCAAATTTGCTGGCATATTGAGTGCAGCACTTTCACAGCATCATCTTTTAGGATCTGAAATAGCTCAACTGGAATTCCATCACCTCCACTAGCTTTGTTCATAGTGATGCTTTCTAAGGCCCACTTGACTTCACATTCCAGGATGTCTGGCTCTGGATGAGTGATATCACTTCATGGCAAACGGATGGGGAAACAGTGGAAACAGTGATTGACTTTATTTTGGGGTCTCCAAATTCATGTATGAACTAAGTCAAATCCCTTATGATTATAGAGTGAAAGTGAGAAATAGATTTAGGGATCTAGATCCGATAGAATGCCTGATGAACTATGGAAGGAGGTTTGTGACATTGTACAGGAGACAGGGATCAAGACTATCTCCATGGAAAAGAAGTGCAAAAAAGCAAAATGGCTGTCTGGAGAGGCCTTACAAATAGCTGTGAAAAGAAGAATAGTGAAAAGCAAAGGAGAAAAGGAAAGATATAAGCATCTGAATGCAGAGTTCCAAAGAATAGCAAGAAGAGATAAGAAAGCCTTCCTCAGTGATCAATGCAAAGAAATAGAGGAAAACAACAGAATGGGAAAGACTAGAGATCTCTTCAAGAAAATTACAGATACCAAGGGAATATTTCATGCCAAGATGGGCTCAATAACGGACAGAAATGGTATGGACCTAACAGAAGGAAAAGATATTAAGAAGAGGTAGCAAAAATACACAGAAGAACTGTACAAAAAAGATCTTTATGACCAAGATAATCATGATGGTGTGATCACTTACCTAGAGCCAGACATCCTGAAATGTGAAGTCAAGTGGGCCTTAGAAAGCATCTCTATGAACAAAGAAAGTGGAGGTGATGGAATTCCAGTGGAGCTATTTCTAATCCTGAAAGATGATGCTGTGAAAATGCTGCACTCAATATGCCAGCAAATTTGGAAAACTCAGCAGAGGCCACAGGATTGGAAAAGGTCAGTTTTCGCTCCAATCCCAAAGAAAGAAAATGCCAAAAATTATTCAAACTACCACACGGTTTACTCATGTCACAATCTATCAAAGTAATGCTCAAAATTCTCCAAGCCAGACTTCAACAATACAGGAATGCTGAACTTCCAAATGTTCAAGCTGGTTTTAGAAAAGACAGAGGAACCAGAGATCAAATTGCCAACATCTGCTGGATCATGGAAAAAGCAAGAGAGTTCCAGGAAAACATCTATTTCTGCTTTATTGATTATGCCAAAGCCTTTGACTCTGTAGATCACAATAAAATGTGGAAAATTCTGAGAGAGATGGGAATACCAGACCACCTTACCTGCCTCCTGAGAAACCTGCATGCAGATCAAGAAGCAACAGTTAGAACTGGACATGGAACAACAGACTGGTTCCAAATAGGAAAAGGAGTACATCAAGGTTGTATATTGTCACCCTGCTTATTTAACTTCTATGCAGAGTACATCATGAGAAATGCTGGGCTGGAAGAAGCACAAGCTGGAATCAAGATTCCGGGAGAAATATCAATAACCTCAGATATGCAGATGACACCACCCTTATGGCAGAAAGTGAAGGGGAAGTAAAAAACTTGATGAAAGTGGAAGAGGAGAGTGAAAAAGTTGGCTTAAAGATCAAGATTCAGAAAATGAAGATCATGGCATCTGGTCCCATCACTTCATGGGAAATAGACGGGGAAACAGTGGAAACAGTGTCAGACTTTATTTTGGGGACCTCCAAAATCACTACAGATAATGGTTGCAGCAGTGAAATTAAAAGACGCTTACTCCTTGGAAGAAAAGTTATGACCAACTTAGACAGCATATTCAAAAGCAGAGACATTACTTTGCCAACTAAGGTCCGTCTAGTCAAGGCTATGGTTTTCCCATAGTCATATATGGATGTGAGAGTTGGACTGTGAAGAAAGCTGAGTGCTGAAGAATTGATTCTTTTGAATTGTGGTTTTGGAGAAGTCTCTTGAGAGTCCCTTGGACTGCAAGGATATCCAACCAGTCCATTCTGAAGGAGATCAGTCCTGGGTGTTATTTGAAGGACTGATGCTAAAGCTGAAACTCCAGTTCTTTGGTCACCTCATGTGAAGAGTTGACTCACTGAAAAAGACTGATGCTGGGAGGGACTGAGGGCAGGAGAGAAGGGGATGACAGAGGATGAGATGACTGGATGGCATCACTGACTCGCTGGACATGAGTTTGAGTGAACTCCAGGAATTGGTGATGGATAGGGAAGCCTGGCATGCTGCAATTCATGGGGTCGCAAAGAGTCAGACCTGTCTTAGTGACTGAATTAAACTGAACTGAAATCACTGCAGAAGATGACTGTAGCCATGAAATAAAAAGACACTTACTTCTTGGAAGAAAAGCTATGAACAACCTGACAGCAAATAAAAAAATCAGACATTAACAATTTGGCATTGTTTTGCCAACAAATTTCCCACTAGTCAAAGCTACAGTTTTTCCAGTAGTTACGAATGGATGTGAACATTGTGCTATAAAAAAAGGTGAGCATCACAGAATTGATGATATTTGAACTGTGATGTTAGAGAAGACTCTTAAGGGTCCCTTGGACTTCAAGAAGATACAACAAGTCTATCCTAAAGGAAATCAGTCCTGAGTATTCATTGGAAGGACTGGTGCTGAAGCTGAAACTCTAATACTTTGGCCACCTGATGCAAAGAACTGACTCATTCAAAAAGACCCTGATCCTGAAAAAGATTGAAGGTGAGAGGACAAGGGGACAACAGAGGATGAGATAACTGTGTGGCATCCTGACTCAATGGACATGAGTTTGAATAAACTCCAAACGTTGGCAATGGACAGGGAGGCCTGGCATGCTGCAGTCCATGGGGTTGCAAAGAGTTGGACACAACTGAACAGAACTGAACTGAGTACAGCACTTTCACAGCATCATCTTTTAGAATTTGAAATAGCTCTACTAGAATTCTATCACTTCAAATAGCTTTGTCTGTAGTGATGCTTCCTAAGGCCCACTTGACTTCACATTCCAGGATGTCTGGCTCTAGGTTAGCGATCACACCACCGTGGTTATCTGAGTCATGAAGATCTTTTTTGTATAGTTCTTCTGTGTGTTTTGCCACCTCTTCTTAATATATTTTGCTGCTGTTAGGTCCATACCATTTCTGTCCTTTATCGAGCCCATCTTTGCATGAAATGTTCCCTTGGTATATCTCTAATTTTCTTGAAGAGAATCTAGAGTTTCCCATTCTATTATTTTCCTCTATTTTTCTGTTTTGATCACTGAGGAAGGCTTTCTTATCTCTCCTTGCTCTTCTTTGGAACTGTGCATTCAAATGGGTATATCTTTCTTTTTCTCCTTTTCCTTTAGCTCCTCTTCCTTTCTCAACTATTTTTAACCCCTCCTCAGATAACCATTTTGCCTTTTTGCATTTCTTTTTCTTGGAAATGATCTTGATGCCTGCCTTCTGTAGAATGTCATGAGCCTCTGTCCATAGCTCTTTAGGCACCCTGCCTGTCAGATCTAATCCCTTAGAATTTATTTGTCACTTCCACTGTATAATCGTAAGGGATTTGATTTAGGTCAAACCTGAATGGTCTAGTGGATTTCCCCACTTTCTTCAATTTAAGTCTGAATTTGGCAATAAATTCATGATCTGAGCCATAGTCAGCTTCTGGTCGTGTTTTTGTTGACCGCATAGAGATTTTCCATCTTTGTCTGCAAAGAATAATCAATCTGATTTTGGTGTTGACTATCTGGTGATGTCCATGTGTAGAGTCTTCCCTTGTGTTGTTGAAAGAGGGTGTTTGCTATGTCCAGTGTGTTCTCTAGGCAAAACTCTATTACCCTTTTCCCTGCTTCATTCTGTACTCCAAGGCCAAATTTGCCTGTTACTCCAGGTATCTCTTGACTTCCTACTTCTGCATTCCATGCTCCTATAATGAAAAGGACATCTTTTTGGGGTGTTTGTTCTAGAAGGTCTTGTAGGTCTTCATAAAACTGTTCAACTTCAGCTTCTTCAGCATTACTGGTTGGGGGCATAGACTTGGATTACTGTGATATTGAGTGGTTTTCCTTGGAAACGAACAGAGATCAGTCTGTCATTTTTAGATTACATTCAAGTACTGCATTTTGGACTCTTTTGTTGACTACAACGGCTATTCCATTCTTCTATGTGATTCTTGCCCACAATCGTAGATATAATGGTCATCTGAGCTAAATTCACTCATTCCAGTCCATTTTAGTTCAGTGATTCCCAAAATGTTAATGTTGACTCTTGCCATCTTCTGTTTGACCACTTCCAATTTACCTTGATTTCATGGACCTAACATTCCAGGTTCCTATGCAATACTGCTTCTTACAGCATTGGAAGCTTTACTTCCATCAACTGTTACATCCACATCTGGGTGTTGTTTTAGCTCTGGCTTCATCTCTTCATTCTTTCTGGAGTTTTTTCTCCACTCTTCTCCAGTAGCATATTGGGCACCTACTGACCTGGAGAGTTCATCTTTCATTGTCATATCTTTTTACCTTTTCATAATGTTCATGAGGTTCTCAAGGCAAGAATACTGAAGTGGTTTGCCATCCTTTTTCCAGTGGACCATGTTATGTCAGAACTCTCCTCCATAAATGTCTGTCTGGGATGGCCTTCCCCTGCATGGCTCATAGCTTCATTGAGCTAGATCAGGCTGTGGTCCATGTGATCAGTTTGGTTAGTTTCCTGTGATTGTGGTTTTCATTCTGTCTGCCCTCTGATTGATAAGGATAAGTGGCTTATGGAAGCTTCCTGATGGGAGAGACCAACTGAGTGGAAATCTGGGTCTTCTTCTGCTGTGTGGGGCCATGTTCAATAATACAGTTAAAAAAAAAAAAAGAGTAAATACTAGCAAAACTCTAATTGTGTTCATAAATGTAGTATTTAATCCCATCACAATAATACTGTCTTTAACATTTAATATTCTACCTTGATAGATTAAGTTTGGCAAACAACTCTGTTAGAAGTAGTTTTCTATTTATCATGTTCAGCTTTATGAGATTTCCAAGAAAAGAGGAGTTAAAAGTTTGACTAACTCAAAACCAGCAGAAATTTTATTGCCTTTTTTTTTTTTGTATTCTAAACTGGTACTTATTTCAGAGGAATGAGTACTAAAAGACAGATATTCCTTTTTTTTTTCTTTATTTTTCTTTTCCTTAGCTAGAAAACTTACTATTAATCAAAAGTAACATATACGCTAAGTAATTGCTACCTGGAAAATTTAAAACTATATACTTTTCTTGCCTTATCTTTTTTAATTCCATCATCTTTGAAAACAAGAAACAAGATATAGTTCTTATTACTTTAGTTTAGCATAGAATGGGTTATCATTCAAACTAGTTAGCATAAAAAATAGATGTTTTCTCTTCAAATGTCTAGGTTTGTATTTTAAGATAAATGTCCTCTGAATTTATTTGGCTTAAATTCCCGTTTGCTATTATAATTCCTCTTTTACATCCTAAAGAAGAATTTTTGTGTAATTTAGGTAAGAATATATAGAAATGTAAATAAAATGTTAATGTAATGACAAAGTAGATATACCTTTCTAATATTTTCAGATGAGCCAGAGTATTATTAATATTTTGGCAACAAACATAGTGTTTTACATTTAAATTGTTCAACCAAAGAATAGTTCTATATCACCATAAGCAACTTACATGTTTTCTTTGTGGAATGAAACATCCACATAATGGAACATTAAAACTCTGTATTAATGGAAAGGAATATTTAAAATGATGAGGCTTAAACATTTTAGAATGATGTTAAATTCTGGAATGTCTTAACAAATCTAAGTCTGTTCTCCTTCACCAAAATAAAAATAAAATTATTGTTGAAATAAAGCCTAAACTAAACAACAATAACAAACTTGTGCTTCATATTAACAGAATCTCACTTACAAAATATATATAAAAGCATAATCATAACTAATATGTGTACGGATGAGTGCATGCTCAGTCATATCTGACTCTTTGTGACCCCATGGACTGTAACCCTCCAGTCTCTTCTATCCATGGAAAGTTCTGGGCTGGAATACTGGAGTGAGTTACCATTTCCTTCTCCAGGAAATCTTCCTGACCCAAGAATCAAACCAACATCTCTTGCATTGGCAAGTGGCTTCTTTACCACTGTGCCTCCAAAGAAGCCCAATAACTAGAAGACTAGGAAATTATGTTTGTTTGGATAAATACTTGCCTTAAACAGAGTTACTTTAGAAACATTTTCCTGACCCTCCACTTAATGAAATAAAGCAAGCAAAAATATCTCAGAATTGGATATATCATTATGCATATGTATGTGTGTATGTGTGTGCTGTGTGCTAAATCAGTTCAGTCATTTCTGACTTTTTGCGACCCTGTGGACTGTAGCTCACCAGGCTCCTCTGTCCATGGGATTCTCTATATTATATATAGAATTTAGTCTATATATGTATAATGCACTTGGTTTTGCTACATGTGTTCATATTAAAATTTCTTCAGCAGATTATACTAATTTGTGAAATGCTATTGATAAAAATTGTTCAGTATTAATCTTTATAAAACAAAATATTTCAGTAATTAGAGTGCAAAAGAAAGCCCAATATATACAGTAGCTATATATTTTAAAAGGGACATTATTTTTAGAAACAAAGTGGTTGGTAACTCTGGGAGTTATGCAATCATATTCCACATTTGAAATTAAACTTCTGAGGATTAATTAAAATATGTTTATGAAAAAAATCATGACAACATACTAAAAATATTTTCACCATGGGCTTAATGATTTGAATGAAGGAAGCAATTATACAAAAATACATTTTATAATAAGTAGTAGAATTTCATGGGACATAAATAATATGTGAAGTTCAATTAAATCCGGAAAGCCTCCATGTGAATTCATTACTTTAAGTTTTCTATGCTCTCATATTTTAATGCTTACCTATCTTTGAATTTAGATTATTTTAAAAACATGTTATAATCATTCACTGAGAACATGTCAAAGACATTTTTTATTTTTGTTTTGTTTTAAATACAGTGTTATCCCCAGAGAGACATCAGAAATAATGTATTCTTGATTTTAAAGATTAAACTTTGTTTCATAGAACTTTGTATAGAAATATTAGTGATATTTCTAATTGAAAAAAAGGATATTACCACAAAAGTTGTGTTTTATGATTCTTCAAAGAGAGTCACATATAAAATTCTATGACATGCACATAGAACCCATTCCTGCTTTGGTAACAAATCTAAATTGTGTAGCATTAAAAAAAAAAGAAAAGAAAAAGGTTAGAATTAAATCTCAACTACCTAAATAGGACCTTCCCTAAGAACAGAAGTATGAGAACAAAAAACAAGAGTTCTTAAGGAATTTCTTTGTGGGAAGCAGTGTCTTGCTGAATAGCTAACAAATCA
Organism: Capra hircus; assembly: GCF_001704415.2. Lineage (NCBI taxonomy): Eukaryota > Metazoa > Chordata > Mammalia > Artiodactyla > Bovidae > Capra > Capra hircus. The sequence continues at coordinate 40,894,778 of NC_030819.1, forward strand.
AATGCACATACAAAGACACAGTAAAAAAACAATCACTTAGGTAGTCATGCACATCCTTACAGTCACGAGGAAAAACATACGAATGAGGAATATGCAAAGTTTCAATTTGATATTTCCTTTGATCACTGGAGAAGCTAATGTTTCCCAAGCATTCAAGGAAAAGTCAGTGGTCTTCAGAGGCAAACAACTACTGGGATAAACCCCACCAAAATATGTAATAGGAGATGGGAATACCAGCAAAGGCTTTGTGCTGTCCCAAAACAGCAACCAGGTTAATATCTCCAGCAGCTGTCCTGATCTCTGTGGTCTAAGCTTTTAACTAACTTTAATTAAATGGAACCTTTGGTGTGCAAGGGTACATATGCCTGGGATATGAATAAAAGAAACAAATAGCAGAGCCTGGCATATGGTTGCACACACATGCATCATTTGGTTTCTGATTTTTTTGCAAGGATATTTTAACATTCATGAGAGGTAAGAAAGATGAGAGCAGAAATAGAATTGTCTCTCTGGACTTCAACTTTTTGCCTACACTTCCTAATATCACAGTAGTATTAAAAAAAAAAAAACTATAAGTCTTAATTGTCAGATGCACAATCTGCAATGTTTAAATGGACCCTGTGGATTTTGGTCCAAAACCAAACCAATTGGTTGCAAGCTATTTTTCTCTTTCATTAGATGTTCTGCTGCAGTATTTGCATAAATGTAACCGTGCTGTCCGTCTTTTAACTTTCACTCAATTAATTATGCTTCCAGCCCCCTGCTGATGGACAAAAATGAGACTTCATCTGCAAATAGCTTCAGCAGTTTACAGCTTATTAAATGCCAAAATCTAGTTAAGACAGTTTGAGAATTCTCATGTCAGGCATTTCAACATGCCATTTTTAACACAAAATTCTTATTTAAAAAATGAACCCACTACTCCAAATCAGGGGGAAAAAAAATCACTGGTATAAAGGTAATGAACATATTAGAATTTTATACAAATTGTGTACTTAGCATATGTGGCTTACTCTGAGCACACTTAATTGGTTTGCCTAATAATGAACCCTCTATGAGAAAGATTACCAAGTTGACAAGAAAATGGTCTCCACAAATTATAAACAGCTTTCATCTAAGGACCCATCTTTTATAATTTATATAGAAATCTGCGTATGGTCTGAAAAAAAAGCAGATGAATCAGAGTTATATATTCATATTCTTTTAAAAATAACTTTTCTCCTACTTTGTGTGACAGCTTTTGCATATTGCATCAAACATCTGGTGTGTTCACAAGCTAGTATTCTTTATGTCATTTGGGGTTAGCTCTTCATCTAAACTAGAAAGAGAAAGAAAGAACAATCTATTCAGCAAAGCTAAATGAATAGATAAAACATGGCATTTTGCATTCTACTATGAAAGGACTGGAATCAATCTTTCCGTAATTCTATGTGATTACTGACCTCCCTACATCCCCATGAGCACACTGATAAAATGAGAGAAAATCAAAATATCCTTAAGAAACTTAATTTTCCTCAGGTATCTGAGGCATAAAACACTTTTTCATTTCTGTACATATTTATTTTCTATGTCTATTTTGAAATGATACTTTTATTACTAAGATATATGCAATTAAGTTTCCTTAATTTGGGGAGAAGGGGAAAGCATTCTATTTATTCCACTTGAAGAAATTAAAGTATTTACTAAAGTATGCTTGCATTTAATTCAGCATTAACAGTGTTATTGTCACAGAAAAGTCAGGTTAGCTTCTCATGGCAATTGGCCATCACATTTTAATCTGAAGTTGTTGACTTCCTTCTTCAATCTTGTGTCATATCATATGGTACTCTACTCTGTTAGATTTTATTGACAAATTGTGTCATGTTTATGCTCTTTTCTTATAAACTACCATGATAGAGTGGAAGGTGACATGATGATTTATGACAGAAATGTCAGGGATTATTTTAAAAGCAATTTCTGTCTGATCATATACCAATTAACAGCTTTCATAACAAATTCCTAAATACATTGTTGGCATTTGATCAAAAGGAGCATATTTCATTGCTGATATTGGAATATTTGGGACATACTAAGGAAATTCATGTTTCCACTCTAGTTATGATTGTGGAAACATGCAATGGCTACCAGTAGTGCTCTGACACAAAATGACATTATTCATTATTTCAATAATGTGTTAAAACCCCCTTTCTAGAGCATCTGATAAAAGGGTGGAAAATACAGAAAGCCAGGCATTTTATCTTAAGTTTCAATGAATCCTGTATCATTTCTTATATATACTATAAGCAACCGGAAAGGCAGACTTCTAGAACTAGAAGGAACTGAGACAATTTTGCTAACCTGGAAAAAAAGAAAACATTAAAATAAGTGGAGACTTAACATTACACATAAACTTTGTGAAGATACACAAATTGTGTTACAGATGCTGTTAAGCAGTTCTAGGATATCTTGGGATTCTTTTTTTTCCCTGTGGGTAATTTGTAGGCAGCAAGTGGGAGATAGAACAGATTTTGCTTGATCTACTTTTTTGTTGTTTTTTATTTTGACAAAAATAGGGGAAATTTTCATTTTCTCATTCCTCAGAAAGACTTGAAGACTTTATGAGATTTTGCCATTGGTGTATGGTGGTGCGTGGCTTCTTGAAATGTTTTATGTGTGTCTGCCTATTGCAATACTGTAGTATATGGAACAATTGCAAGTGATCTATGAGGCAGATGATTTGACCATTTTATCTGCTTTAGTTAAATTATGAAATAGTGTCTTCAAGAGGGTCACCAATACTTAACTCCAGTGCTAGAGATAGATCATAGAATTTATTAGGAAAAAAAGTAAAACTTATATGCAGAGAAGTAGTAAGGACACATACAATCTTTTGAAGCTCCACTGCATATGTGCTAAATTACCTTAGTTGTGTCCAACTCTTTGTGACACTATGGGTTGTAGCCTGCCAGTCTCCTCTGTCCTTGGGATTATCCAGGCAAGAATACTGGAGTGGGTTGCCATGCCCTTCATCAGGGTATCTTCTTGACCCAGGGATCGAACCTGCGTATCTTATATATCTTGAATTGGCAAGCAAGTACTTTACCAGCTGAGCCACCTGGGCAGCCCATGAAGTTCCATTATCTCATAACATAAATTAGGAATAGATATTCTACATATGTCACGGCTAAGATTCAGCAGAGGAAGCCTGACTTAATCAGTAGGCTGGAAATGGAGCATGATGGAGGTAGTGAAAGTGTTAGTTGTTCAGTCGTGTCCAACTCTTTGCAACTCCATAGTCTATAGCCTGCAAGGCTCCTCTGTCCATGGATTTCTCCAGGCAAGAATACTGCAGTGAGTTGCCATTTCCTTCTCCAGGGGATCTTCCCAACCTAAGGATTGAACCCATGGCTCCTACATTGCAGGCAGATTCTTTACCACTGAGCTACCAGGGAAGCCCTGATGGAGGGAAGGGCACTCCTAGAAGGGCCTAGCCTCTCTCCAGCCCAACCCCATAGCTTTATACATTTATAACTGAGTCTCAGATGTCAGAGGACACTTGAACAAAAGATACTTACCATCAAGGGGTCAACATACCCAGAAATATCACTAAGTATCTTGTGTACATAGGGTGCTCATTTTGTCTGTCAAGAAAGATGACATCAGTCCCAAGCCTGGACTCTTTGCAGGCTGGCTTAGCTCCATGGAGTCAGCTCTCTGCTCTAAGGGCCATCCAAAATGGTCTCCAGTCAAATAGAAACTTAGTCTTTTAATGGACTTTAAAATTTCTTTTAACTCTTCCTGCCTTTTTAGAAACTTCACAAAATTAATTATATTTTTGGTTTTAAAAGGTATATCTTATTCTCTTATATTCTTCCAGCTTCCTGTTTATTTCTGGAACTTCATAGCCAAACTACTCTGAAGAGTTAGCTAAGCTTCCTGTCTCTTTCACTCACCAGCCTCTAAACAAAACTGTCATCTTCTATATCACTCCATTGAAATAGTTCTCACTAAGACCACTGATTACTTCCATAACTCTAAATCCAATGCATATTACTCAAGCTTCAGCCTTTTTTTTTTTTTTTTTTTTTTTTTAGTAAAATAGTCTCCTCTTGATTTCTTTTACATTATCCTCTCCAGGTTTTCCTAATATTTTGTGGTTACTACATTGCACATTTCTTTGCAGATTCATTCTCTGCTATCTTATCAGTATATAGTGAAGATTGGCAAGGCTTTATTTTATTTCATATTTTCCTCTCTTGTAGATACTCTCTAGGAAATGTCATCCAGGCCCATTCAATTACCATCTATGGGGTCATGGCTTCCAAAGGTACAATCCAAGTTCACAGAACTCCTCTGAGCTTCAAAAATGGATATCTCCCTACTAATGGACATTTCTACTTGAATTTCTCAAAGATAACTTAAACCTAACAAGTCTAAGACAAAACCATGATTTTCATCTGAACATTGGTTTTCTGGTGGTGTTCTTTGAAAGCAAGACAACACAAACTATCCAGTTAGAATGAACTTCTACCATATACCTCTTCCATTTGATATCCAATTTCTCAGCAAGTCCTCTCGATTTTACCATTTAATCATCTCCTATTAAATTTTACCATTAAATGGTAAATTAAATTTTAACATTAAATGGTAAATTAAATTTTAGCATTTAATAATCAATCCTAAAGGAAATCAGTCCTGAATATTCACTGAAAGGACTGATACTGAAGCTGAAGCTCCAATACTCTTGTCACCTGATGCAAAGAACTGACTCAATGGAAAAGGCCATGATCCTGTGAAAGATTAAAGGCAGGAGGAGAAGGGGATGGCAGAGGATGAGATGGCTGGATGGCATCACCGACTCGACAGATATGAGTTTGAACAAGCTATGGGAGTTGGTGGTGAACAGGGAAGCCTGGTATGCTGCAGTCCGTGGGGTCAGAGAGTTGGACACAACTGAGTGACTCAACTGAATTGAATTGTCTACTACATTTACACGTGTCTGTCCATCACCACATCCATTACCCTACTCTTATCTAACAAGAAAAGTTAATTAGATTATCCCCATAACCTGGCATTTTCTTTCTTCGTCTAAGTACCTATACTGCTGCTGGAAGTCAGATCTTATCATTAAACCCTCCACATATCAAATTCTTTAATGAGTTTCATTTTTTTCATAGAATAAATTTCTTAACACAGGCAAAGATAACTTCTGTGATCATAATCATATTTATCTCTTTAGTCTTCTCTTGTGCCACCTCACTTATTCCTCTTTGTTTTTTTTAAAAAATATAAATGCATTTATTTTAATTGGAGGTTAATTATTTTACAGTGTTGTATTGGTTTTGCCATACATCAACATGAATCCACCACAGGTATACACGTGTTCCCCATCCTGAACCCCCCAACATGTGGGGTCTATGAATTCATTCCGATTTCTAGAAATACATAACACGTCAGCTTCCCACACCTTCCACCAACACCAAGGTCTTCCCATACTTTTGGTGGATTTTGTGAGGATAGAAGTCAAGTTCTAATGACTATTTTTTAGGCTATTTCTCCAGCTTCATGGAAGCCTGAAGATATGACCCTTGAGCTAACCCTATGGTAACATGAAATTAAAATTGGTGATGGACAGGGAAGCCTGGCATGTTGCAGTCCATGGGGTTGCAAAGATTCAGATGTGACTGAGTGACTGAACTGACTGATACATAAAAAACTGGATGCCAGATAAATGAGAACCTGATTGAGAACACTGTGTTCCAAAGTAAGCACCTATTCTTACTGTCCATGCAGTTTATTGCAAAACAAGTACCTGTTATTAATAAGATGTATTTGCACTGGAGGATGGATTCTACTCATATTATCTTTAAGGGGCACAGGACCAGTAGAACTTATAATGCAATGGTAATCATGGCTTATTGATTCTCTATTGTGAGGTGGTTTACACTCACCTGTTTCTACTCATTGACACTATAGTCATCACCAGTGTGGTGTTCCTAATGTCCATGAAACCTCCACCTTGACTTTGTCATGAACTTTGTATTTTGCCTACATTGTTACTTCTTTTATGGCAAAATAAATTGGTATTGGGTGAAACCTATTGTATCTTATGTATTTTATTATCAACCCCCAACTCAGGAGCACAGATGCAAGACAAGTGAAATAGATGTCCCACAAGGAGACATACTCTTGTCTGCTTGTGTAAGGTAACTGTGTACCACGCTACTTAAACATTCCTCTTCATCCTAATTTCAACTCCATTAATATTTCCTCTATGAAAAAGTCTTTAAATGCCAATTTAATTTGCAAGTTCTCATAGAACTTTCCTTCAGATCAAAATGTCTGTCTAAAATTAACATGGTTTAATATGACACTTTTAATATTACCTTCCCATAAATTCCATGAAAGTGGGTACCCATATCTATTACATCAGATACCCAAACATCCTCAAATCCAAATCCTATGCCTGGTGTGTGAGAGAAAGTTAGTAAGTATCTTTAAAATGGAATAATGCAGAGAAGGTGCTGTGATATCTTGTATTATAGGTATCTGTTCTGGTCTAATAACCTGGGGATTAGTACTACATTCCTGGAGGAAATAACATTAAGTTAGAACCTGAGGTTTAACTAGTGATTGGGGAAATTGAGACTATTGCATTTCAGGCAGGAAAATATCTATTAATGCTGTGATATATGGGATGCGGGGACCAGGTCACATTCAAGTAGTTGAAAAAAGTCCAGTGCGGTCAGATTATAACTAATAAAATTTTGCAGAAGGATATCACAGAGTTCATCAGGACTCAAGTCAGGAAAGCTTTATGTTTTTAATTTTATATTTTGGTTGTACTGTGTAGCATGTGGGATCCCAGTTCCCTGATCAGGGATTATATCCACACCCCTTATGTTGGAGGCACAGAGTGCTAATCATTAGATGGCCAGGGAAGTCTGAGCCAGGTAACCTATAAAGTTAATGTTAAAGATTTTGTCCTACAACTTAGCTAACGGAACTCACTGTTACTGTTACTGTTAAGCCACTTCAGTTGTGTCTGACTCTGTGCAACCCCATAGACGGTAGCCCACCAGGCTCCCCTGTCTCTCGGATTCTCCAGGCAAGAACACTGGAGTGGGTTGCCATTTCCTTCTCCAGTGCATGAAAGTGAAAAGTGAAAGTGAAGTCACTCAGTCGTGTCCGACTCTTAGCGACCCCATGGACTGCAGCTCACCAGGCTCCTCTGTCCATGGGATTTTCCAGGCAAGAGTAGTGGAGTGGGGTACCATTGTCTCCTCTGACAGAACTCACTAAAGTAATGTGAAAATGAGATAAAACATTTTTTCCCATTATATCTTTAGCCTAATTCCTAACTCATTTCACTAATAATGTCCTTTATAACTTCTGAGAGTTATGTTTCCATGTCAGTTATGGTACATGTTTTACTTCAAGTAAGCTAGCATTTGTTCTTTGAACAACAGTATGTGAACTGTGAACTTCCAGATGCTCAGGCTGGATTTAGAAAAGGCAGAGAAACCAGGGATCAAATTGCCAACATCTGTTGGATCATTGAAAAAGCAAGAGAGTTCCAGAAAAACATCGACTTCTGCTTTATTGACTATGCCAAAGCCTTTGCCTGTGTGGATCACAACAAAATGTGGAAAATTCTTTGAGAGATGGGAATACCAGACCACCTTACCTGCCTCCTGAGAAACCTGCATGCAGATCAAGAAGCAACAGTTAGAACAGGACATGAAACAACAGACTGGTTCCAAATTGGGAATGGAGTATATTAAAGTGGTAAATTTTCACCCAGCTTATTTAACTTATATGTAGAGTAAATAATGTAAAATTCCAGGCTGGATGGAGCACAAGCTGGAATCAAGATTGCCAGGAGAAACATTAATAACCTCAGCTATGTAGATGACACCATGCTTATGACAGAAAGTGAAGAACTAGAGTTTCTTGATGAAAGTGAAGGAGGAGGGTGAAAGAGTTGGCTTAAAGCTCAACATTCAGAAAACTAAGATCATGTAATTCAGTCCCATAACTTCATGGCCCATTGATGGGGAAACAATGGACACAGTGACAGACATTATTCTGGGGGGCTCCAAAAGAACTGCAGTTTGCTCAAACTCATTTGCATTGAGTTAGGGAGGCTATTCAACCATTTTATCCTCTGTCATCCCCTTCTGCTCCTGCCTTTAATCTTTTGCAGCTTCAGGGTCTTTTCCAATGAGTTGTCTCTTCCCATAATGTGGCCAAAGTATTGGAGTTTCAGATTCAGTATCAGTCTTTCCAGTGAATGTTCACAGTTGATTTCCTTTAGGATTGACTGATTTGATCTCCTTGCTGTCCAAAGGACTCTCAGGAGTCTTCTCCAGCCCCACAGTGGTGAACCTATATTTTACTTCTATACAGTCCATGGAATTCTCTAGGCCAGAATACTGAAGAGGGTAGCCTTTCCCTTCTCCAGGGGATCTTCCCAGCCCAGGGATCAAAACCAGGTCTCCCGCATTGCAGGCAGATTCTTTACCAGCTGAGCACAAGGGAAGCCTTTTTACATCTTTGGGAACTTTTAAATAGCATATATTTGACACTTACTCCTTGGAAGGAAAGTTATGACCAACCAAGACAGCATATTAAAAAGCAGAGATATTACTTTGATGACAAAGGTCCATCTAGTCAAATCTATGGTTTTCCCATTAGTCATGTATGGACATGAGAGTTGGGCTATAAAGAAAGTTGAGCATAGAAGAACTGATGCTTTTAAGCTGTGGTGTTGGAGAAGACTCTTGAGAGTCCCTTGGACTGCAAGGAGATCCAACCAGTCAATCCTAAAGGAAATCAGTCCTGAATATTCATTGGAAGGACTGATGCTGAAAGTCCAATACTTTGTCCACCTGATGTGAAGAACTAACCCATTGGAAAAGACTGATGCTAGCAAAGATTGAAGGCAGGAGGAGAAGGGAACAGTAGAGGGTAAGATGGTTTGGTGGCATCAGCTTTATTATATTTTATACTAAGATAAAATTGTATGCCACCCAAAGATGTCCTTGTCTGTTAGTAATAATGAGATGCCTCTAGGCAGGTATTGGAAGGCAACTTCCCTGCCAGTGATAGTTTTAATGATCACCTCCCTGGGCTTATATTAATTTCTGGGGAGTGCTTGGGCCATAGGTTCATGAATCACACATGTGGGAAACCTGCTTGCTTGTCCTAAACAGTCTTTAAAATTGTCATATGATTTTAAGAAAAAATCTACTGTGTTTGAGATGTACATTTTTTGAGTATTTGTTACAGGAGTTGGCATTTCACAAGCTAATCATACGCATTGTGAAAGCAATGTCAGTTTGTGACTAAAACCATGTTGTAAAAAGGAGAAAGTATTTCCTCTATAGGGACATTGTAGCATATCAGGAAGAACCAGGGACATTAATGCTGTGACTAATTCTGTTGGCCAGTTTACAACAGATAATGTGGAAATTGATAAAGATTATAATTGAATTTATTCAAGGATTGCTGTGTGGTTTTAAAGAGAAAAACAATTAGTACTTACAACTAAAAGCTTTCTCTCTCTTAAAGAGAATCTGAAGTGAGTTAATCAAGGTGATAAGCATGCATTGATTAATCACTAGTCCATTGGGGGAAACAATGAATATAAGCCCTGAAACTTATAAAAGTCTCAAGGTGAAGTTTGAGTTTATGGATTTGCACGTTTCTTGAATTAAGAAAAGAGACATTAAAAACTTTTGTAAGAGCATTTGAAGAAAAATTAAATGTTTCTATAAAACAACATTACAAAAATTAGAAATTATTAAAAATCATATGCTGCAAAGCATTTTCTCCTAAATGAGTGCAATTATCCCTTTGTTTGTTCATAGTACTATAGATGACTTTTGTCATAATAGCTTTGGGGAAATGAATGTGTAAAACAAACATATTTTGAGAACTAGTTACAATCTGGCTCAAATACAATCATAAGAAATAATTTCTTTGTATCTTATTCCATCACTTGTCCTAAATTTCTAAATACTCAGACAGCATTGAAACCACTCAGCACATTTCAGTCTTAGTGGCCTTCCAGAATATAGTTCATTCAATAGAACATTCCTAATGTTTTCCTTTCTCTTTCCCCAATCAAACTATCATCTGTGTGTCTTATTCTTGAGAATCCTAAATTTTCTTGTTTGAGAGTTAATTTGATAAATGTGTAATGTTAATTTTGAGTGACTGTTCATATATTAAAGTGTCTTCTATGTTTTATAAGTAATATCAATAAGTCACAGTTTTCTTGAAGACACGGCCTTACTTCACAAGAATAATAGCAAAATAGAAGGAAAGGCTATCTTCAGATACTTTATATTTGCTTTCTTCTCTGGCCCGCATACTCATTTTTTGAGCACTGTATCATATACACAAGAGAGTATATTAATATTATCTCTACCCCCTCTTCTCTAGCCAATGTATGCTTTTGCAATCTCCTGAGTATGCCAAGCCCTCTTACCTCTGAGTCTTTGGACATATGATGTTTCTGGTAAGCAGACGTTCTCTGCCAGAAGTTTTATGCTTGATCTTCAACAAATTTTTTAATACAGTTCAGTCTCACTAATTTATAATGGCATCTGCCTTTTCTGCCTGCTACCCTTCAGATTATCCACAATTATTCCATCCTCTTTTTAAAAATTTTTTAAAATTTATTTTAATTGGAGGCTAATTGCAATATTGTAGTGGCTTTTGCCATACATTCATATGATTCAGCCATGGGTGTACATGTGCTCCCCATCCTGATCCTCCCTCCGACCTCCCTCACCATCCCATCCCTCAGGGTCATCCCAGTGCACCAGCCCTGAGCACCCTGTCTCATGCATCAAACCTGGATTGGCGATCTATTTCACGTATGGTAATATACATGTTTCAATGTTATTCTCTCATATCATCTCACCCTCGCCTTCTTCCACAGAGTCCAAAAGTCTGTTCTTTACATCTGTGTCTCTTCTGCTGTCTCTCATATAGGGTCATCATTACCATCTTTCTAAATTCCATATATATGGTTTAATATACTGTATTGGTATTTTTCTTTCTGACTTACTTCGCTCTGTATAATAGGCTCCAGTTTCATCCACCTAATTAGAACTGATTCAAATTCATTCTTTTTAATAGCTGCTTAATATTGCATTGTGTATATGTACCACTGCTTTCTTATCCATTTGTCTGCCAATGGACATCTAGTTTGGTTCCATGTCTTGGCTATTGTAAACAGTGCTATGATGAACACTGGGGTACACATGTCTCTTTCAATTCTGGTTTCCTTGGTGTGTATGCCCCCAGCAGTGGGATTGCTGGGTCGTATGGCAGTTCTATTTCCAGTTTTTTAAGGAATCTTCCACACTGTTCTCCATAGTGGCTGTACTAGTTTGCATTCCCACCAACAGTGTAAGAGGGTTCCTTTTTCTCCACATCCTCTCCAGCATTTATTGTTTGTAGACTTTTTGATAGCAGACATTCTGACCAGCGTGAGATGGTACCTCATTGTGGTTTTGATTTGCATTTCTCTGATAATGAGTGATGTTGAGCATCATTTAGTGTGTTAGCCATCTGTATGTCTTCTTTGGAGAAATGTCTGTTTAATTCTTTGGACTATGTTTTGATTGGGTCACTTATTTTTCTGGAATTGAGCTACAGGAGTTGCTTGTATATTTTTGAGATTAATTCTTTGTCAGTTGCTTCATCTGCTATTATTTTCTCCCATTTCAAAGGCTGTCTTTTTACCTTGCTTATAGTTTCCTTCATTGGGAAAAAGCTTTTAAGTTTAATTCAGTCCCATTTGTTTATTCTTGCTTCTATTTCCATTACTCTGGGAGTTTGGTCATAGAGGATCCTGCTATGATTTATGTCAGAGAGTGTTTTGCTTATGTCTTCCTCTAGAAGTTTTATAGTTTCTGGTCTTACATTTAGATCTTTAATCCATCTTGAGTTTATTTTTGTGTATAGTGTTAGAAAGTGTTCTAGTTTCATTATTTTGCAAGTGGTTGACCAGTTTTCCCAGCACCGCTTGTTAAAGAGATTGTCTTTTCTCCACTGCATATTCTTGCCGCCTTTGTCAAAGATAATGTGTCCATAGGTGTGTGGATTTATCTCTGGGCTTTCTATTTTGTTCCATTGATCTATATTTCTGTCTTTGTGCCAGTACCATACTGTCTTGATGACAGTTGCTTTGCAGCATAGCCTGATCAGGCAGGTTGATTCCTCAAGTTCCATTCTTCTTTCTCATGATTGCTTTGGCTATTCAAGGTTTTTGGTATTTCTATACAAATTGTGAAATTATTGGTGCTAGTTTTCTGAAAAATATCGTTGGTAGCTTGATAGGGATTGCATTGAATCTATAGATTGCTTTGGGTAGTATACTCATTTTCACTACATTGATTCTGCCAATGAATGATCATGATATATTTCTCCATCTATTTATGCCATCTTTGACTTCTTTCATCAGTGTTTTATAGTTTTCTATATATAGGTCTTTTGTTTCATTAAGTAGATGTATTCCTAAGTCTCTTATTCTTTTCATTGCAATGGAGAATGGAATTGTTTCCTTAATTTCTCTGTTTTCTCACTGTTAGTGTATAGCAATGCAAGGGATTTCTGTGTGCTAATTTTATATCCTGCAACTTTACTATATTCATTGATTAGCTCTAGTAATTTTCTGGTGGAGTCTTTAGGGCTTTCTATGTAGAGGATCATGTCATCTGCAAACAGTGAGAGTTTCACTTTTCTTTTCCAATCTGGATTACTTTTATTTCTTTTTCTTCTGATTGCTCTGGCTAAAACTTCCCAAACTCTGTTGAATAGTAGTGGTGAGAGTGGGCATCCTTGGCTTGTTCCTGACTTTAGGGGAAATGCTTTCAATTTTTCACCACTGAGGATAATGGCTAACAGATAATGGTGTTTTTCATATATGGCTTTTATTATGTTGAGGTATGTTCCTTCTATGCCTCCTTTCTGGAGGGTTTTTATCATAAATGGATGTTGAATTTTGTCAAATGTTTTCTCTGCATCTATTGAGATAATCATATGGTTTTTCTTTCAATTTGTTAATGTGATGTATCACATTGATTGATTTGTGAATATTGAAGAATCCTTGCATTCCTGGGATAAAGCCCACTTGGTCATTATGTATGATCTTTTTAATATGTTGGATTCTGTTTGCTAAAATTTTGTTAGGGATATTTGCATCTATGTTTATCAGTAATATTGGCCTGTAGTTTTCTTTTTTTGTGGCATCTTTGTCTGATTTTGGTATTAGAGTGACGGTGGCCTCATAGAATGAGTTTGGAAGTTTACCTTCCTCTGCAATTTTCTGGAAGAGCGTGAGTAGGATCAGTTCAGTTCAGTCACTCAGTCATGTACAACTCTTTGTGACCCCATGAATTGCAGCATGCCAGGCCTCCCTGTCCATCACCAACTCCCAGAGTATACTCAAACTCATGTCCATCAAGTCGGTGATGCCATCCAGCCAGTGATGCCATCCAGTCATCTCATCCTCTGTCGTCCCCTTCTCCTCGTGCCCTCAATCCCTCCCAGCATCATAGTCTTTTCCAATGAGTCAACTCTTCACATGAGGTGGCCAAATCATTGCAGTTTTAGCTTTAGCATCAGTCCTTCCAATGAACACCCAGGACTGATCTCCTTTAAAATGGACTGGTTGGATCTCCTTGTAGTCCAAGGGACTCTCAAGAGACTTCTCCAACACCACAGTTCAAAATCATCAATTTTTTGGTGCTCAGCTTTCTTCGCAGTCCAACTTTCACATCCATACATGACCACTGGAAAGACCATACCCTTGACTAGATGGACTTTTATTGGCAAAGTAATATCTCTGGTTTTTAATATGTTATCTAGGTTGATCATAAATTTTCTTCCAAGGAGTAAGCATCTTTTAATTTAATGGCTGCAGTCACCATCTGCAGTGATTTTGGAGCCCCCCAAAATAAAGTCAGCCACTGTTTTCCCTGTTCCCCAAATATTTCCCATGAAGTGATGGGATCGGATGCCATGATCTTAGTTTTCTAAATGTTGAGCTTTAAACCAACTTTTTCACTCTCCTTTACTTTCAACAAGAGGCTTTTTAGTTCCTCTTCACTGTCTGCCATAAAGATGGTAGCATCTGCATATCTGAGGTTATTGATATTTCTCCCAGCAATCTTGATTCCAGCTTGTGCTTCTTCCAGCCCAGCATTTCTCATGATGTACTCTGCATAGAAGTTAAATAAGCAGGGTAACAATGTACAGCCTTGATGTACTCCTTTTCCTATTTGGAACCAGTCTGTTGTTCCAAGTCCAATTCTAACTGTTGCTTCCTGATCTACATATAGGTTTCTCAAGAGGCCAGTCATAGGTGTTAGCTATTCTCTAAATTTTTGGTAGAATTTATCTGTGAAGCCATCTGGTCTTGAGCTTATGTTTGCTAGAAGATTTCTGATTATAGTTTTGATTTTTGTGCTTGTTATGGGTCTGTTAAGATTTTCTATATCTTCCTGGTTCAGTTTTAGAAAGTTATACTTTTCTAAGAATTTGTCCATTTCTTCCAAGTTGTCCATTTTATTGGCATATAGTTGCTGATAGTAGTCTCTTATGATCCTTTGTATTTCTGTGTTGTTTGTTTTGATTTCTCCATTTCCATTTCTAATTTTGTTTATTTGATTCTTCTCCCCCTCCCCCTCTTTCTTTTGATGAATCTGGCTAATGGTTTGTCTATTTTATTTATCTTCTCAAAAAAAAAAAAAAAGCTTTTAGCTTTGTTGATTTTGGCTATAGTCTCTTTTGTTTCTTTTGCTTTTATTTTTGCCCTAATTTTTATGATTTCTTTCCTTCTACTAACACTGCGGTGCTTCATTTCATTTTTTTTTCTAATTTCTTTAGGTGTAGAGTTAGGTTATTTATTTGGTTTCTCTCCTGTTTATTGAGGTAGGCTTGTCTGGCTATGAACTTTCCCCTTAGCACTGCTTTTACTGAATCCCATAGGTTTGGGGTTGCTGCGTTTTCATTTTCATTTATTTCTATGCATATTTTGATTTATTTTTGATTTCTTCTGTGATTTGTTGGCTATTCAGAAGTGTGTTGTTTAACCTCCACATGTTTGTGTTTTCAATGGATTTTTTTCCTGTAGTTGATATTTAATCTTATCACATTGTGATCAGAAAAGATGCTTGAGATGATTTCAATTGTTTTGAATTTATCAAGGCTAGATTTATGGCCCAGGATGTAATCTATCCTGGAGAAGGTTCTGTGTGCACTCAAGAAAAATTTGAAATTCATTGTTTTAGGGTGAAATGTCCTATAGATATCAATTAGGTCTAACTGGTCCATTGTATAATTTAAAGTTTGTGTTTCCTTGCTAATTTTCTGTTTAGTTGATCTCTCCATAGATGTGAGTAGGGTATTAAAGTCTCCCACTATTATTGTGTTAATGTTAATTTCTCCTTTCATACTTGTTATCATTTGCCTTACATATTGTGGTGCTCCCATACTGGGTGCATATATATTTATAATTGCTATATTTTTTTCTTGGATTTATCCTTTGATCATTATGTATGTCTTTGTCTCTTTTCATGGCCTTTACTTCAAAGTCTATTTTATCTGATATGAATATTGCTACTCTTGCTTTCTTTTGGTCTGCATTTGCATGAAATATCTTTTTCCAGACCTTCACTTTCAGTCTGTACGTATCCCTAGGTTTGAGGTGGGTCTCTTGCAGACAGCATATTTAGGGGTCTTGTTTTTGTATCCATTCAGCCAGTCTTTGTCTTTTGGTTGGGGCATTCAACACATTTACATTTAAGGTAATTATTGATAAGTATGATCCCGTTGCCATTTACTTTGCTGTGTTGGGTTAGAGTTTATAAACCTTTTCTGTGTTTCTCGTCTAGAGAAGATCTTTTAACATTTGTTGAAGAACTAGTTTGGTGGTGCTGAATTCTCTAAGCTTTTATTTGTCTGTAAATCTTTTGATTTCTCCTTCATATTTGATTGAGATCCTTGCTTAGTACAGTAATCTGGGTTGTGGGTTTTTCTCTTTCATCACTTTAAGTATGTCCTGCCATTCCCTTCTGGCCTGAAGAATTTCTATTGAAAGATCAGTTGTTATCCTTATGGGGATCCCTTTGTGGGTTATTTGCTGTTTTTCCCTTGCTGCTTTTAATATTTGTTCTTTGCGTTTTTTCTTTGTTAACTTGATTAATATGTGTCTTGGGTGTTTCACCTTGGGTTTATCCTGTTTGGGACTCTCTGGGTTTCTTGGACTTAGGTGGCTATTTCCTTCTCCATTTTAGGGAAGTTTTCAACTATTATCTCCTCAAGTATTTTCTCATGGTCTTTCTTTTTGTCTTCTTCCAGGGCTCATATGATTCAAATGTTGGGGTGTTTAACATTGTCCCAGGGGTCCCTGGAGTTGTCCTCATTTCTTTTGATTCTTTTTCTCTTTTCCTCTCTGCTTCATGTATTTCCACCATTCTATTATCCACCTCACTTATCCTATCTTCTGCCTCAGTTATTCTACTGTTGGCTCCCTCCAGAGTGCTTTTGATTTCAGTTATTGTATTATTCATTATTGATTGACTTTTATTTCTTCTAGGTCCTTGTTAAACTTTTCTTGCATCTTCTCAATCCTTGTTTCCAGACTATTTATCTGTAACTCCATTTTTTTTTTTTTCAAGATTCTGGATCATTTTTACTATCATTATTCTGAATTCTTTTTCAGGTAGACTCCCTATTTCCTCCTCTTTTGTTTGGTTAGGTGGGCTTTTATCATGTTCCTTCACCTGCTGAATATGTCTCAGCCTTTTCATCTTGTTTAGGTTGCTGTGTTTGGGGTAGCCTTTCTGTATGCTGGAAGTTTGTGGTTCCTCTTTATTGTGGAGGTTCCTCCCTGTGGGTGGGGTTGAACGAGTGGCTTGTCAAAGTTTCCTGGTTAGGGAAGCTTGCATCAGTGTTCCGGCAGGTGGAGCTGGATCTCTTCTCTCTGGAGTGCAATGAGGTATACAATAGTGAGTTTTGAGGTGTTTATGGGTTTGGTGTGACTTTTGGCAGCCTGTATTTTTGTGCTCAGGGTTATGTTCCTGCATTGTTGGAGAATTAGCTTGGTATGTCTTGCTTTGAAATTTGTTGGCTCTTGAGTGGAGCTTGGTTTCAGTGTAGGTATGGAGGCTTTTGGATGAGCTCTTATCGATTAATGTTCCCTGGAGTCAGGAGTTTTCTGGTGTTCTCAAGTTTTGGATTTAAGCCTCCTGCCTCTGGCTTCCAGTCTTATTCTTACAGTAGCCTCAAGACTTCTCCATCCATACAGTACCAATGATAAAACATCTAGGTTAATGGTGAAAAGATTCTCCACAGTGGGGGACACTCAGAGAGGGTCACAGAGTTACATGGAGAAAAGAAGAGGGAGGAGGGAGATAGAGGTGACCAGGAGGAGAAGAGTGGGAATCAAAAGGGGAGAGAGCAGTCTAGCCAGTAATCAATTCCCTATGTGCTCTCCACAGTCTGGAACACTCAGAGAGGTACACAGAGTTCCATAGAGAAGAGAAGAGGGAGGAAGGAGATAGAGGTGAGGGCAATGTGGTGTCAGTTCAGTTCTAGATAGTTCCTTGTTCCAGCTTATACTTCTCAAGGTCTATAGGTTCCTTCCAATGTAACCAATGCTAACTACAGGGTTTTAACCTGTTGCATCCGTCACTTCCAAAGCGGTTCCCCTTTCTTTGTTTATTTTGGCTTCCTCTGTTTGCAAGTCTCTTCAGTGTCTAACTTCCACCCTGACACAAGGGGGTGAAGGTGGTCACTTATTTAGGCTCACTTGTTCAATTGTGCTGCGGGGAAGGAGGAACACTGCAAACAAATATCACTGGTGTGTGTGGGGAGTGCTTGCAGTGTCTGGGCCACATTGGGTTTGCCCCCATTCATGGCGTGTGTGCTTTCCCGGTCTATGCTGCTCCGGCTCAAGTTTGCTCTGCAGGGGAACTGTTTAAGGCAGGCCCTGGGTTGCATGTACTTCCTAGGTCTAAGCCACTCAGATTCAGGTTCTCTGGTTCTCCAATAAGAACACAAACTGATTGGGCCTGTGTTTTGTGCCCTTCCCAGGCCCAAGCAGCTCAGGTGACCAGGTGCTTGGCCAGCACACTTTCCCCAGGTGGGATTGTGAGTCTTATCACCTCCCCTGTCCCAGCTACTTGTTTTCCTGGGTGAGCAGCAGGAGTGCTATCTCAAGTGTGCTGTGTGTCTCCTCTGAGAAGCTTATCTCTGACAGTGACTCTCCTGGCAGATGTCAACTGTCCAGGTTCCCAGGAAAACTTGATTAGCAACTGGGAGCCTGTTCGCAGTTTGGTAGAGGATGCCATCCCTGGGGCCGAGTTTGCTTCTTGCCTAACGGCTCTGGCTACCACCCGCCTGCCTCCCTGACTCCTGCGGTGGGTGGGACAGTCCTTTGCCAGCTATCTCTACTCTGGTATTTGTTCATTCCTTTGTTCTGTGAGTGGGCCAGCAGTGCCTTAGTTCAATTCAGTTCAGTTCAGTCACTCAGTTGTGTCTGACTCTTGGCGACCCCGTGAATCACAACACACAAGGCATCCCTGTCCATCACCAATTCCCGGAGTTCACTGAAACTCATGTCCATCCAGTCAGTCATGCCATCCAGCCATCTCATCCTCTGTCGTCCCCTTCTCCTCCTGCCCCCAATCCCTCCCAGCATCAGAGTCTTTTCCAATTAGTTTTCAACTCTTTGCATGAGGTGGCCAAAGTACTGGAGTTTCAGCTTTAGCATCAGTCCTTCCAAAGAAATCCCAGGGCTGATCTCCTTCAGAATGGACTGGTTGGATCTCCTTGCAGCCCAAGGGACTCTCAAGAGTCTTCTCCAACACTACAGTTCAAAAGCATCAATTCTTCGGTACTCAGCTTTCTTCACAGTCCAACTCTCACATCCATACATGACCACTGGAAAAACCATAGACTTAACTAGATGGATCTTTTTTGGCAAAGTAATGTCTCTGCTTTTGTATATGCTATCTAGGTTGGTCATAACTTTTCTTCCAAGGAAGTAAGCGTCTTTTAATTTTATGGCTGCAGTCACCATCTGCAGTGATTTTGGAGCCCCCCAAAATAAAGTCTGACACTGTTTCCACTGTTCCTCATCTATTTCCCATGAAGTGATGGGACCGAATGCCATGATCTTCATTTTCTGAATGTTGATCTTTAAGCCAACTTTTTCACTCTCCTCTTTCACTTTCATCAAGAGGCTCTTTAGTTCCTCTTCACTTTCTGCCATAAGGGTGGTCTCATCTGCATATCTGAGGCTATTGATATTTCTCCCGGCAATCTTGATTCCAGCTTGTGTTTCTTCCAGCCCAGCGTTTCTCATGATGTACTCTTCATATAAGTTAAAGAAGCAGGGTGACAATATACAGCCTTGACATACTCCTTTTCCTATTTGGAACCAGTCTGTTGTTCCACGTCCAGTTCTAGCTGTTGCTTCCTGACCTGCATATAGGTTTCTCAAGAGGCAGGTCAAGTGGTCTGGTATTCCCATCTCTCTCAGAATTTTCCTGTTTATTGTGAGTCACACAAAGGCTTTTGGCATAATCAATAAAGCAGAAGTAGATGTTTTTCTGCAACTATCCTGCTTTTTCCATGATCCAGCAGATGTTGGCAATTTGATCTCTAGTTCCTCTGCCTTTTCTAAAACCAGCTTGAACATCTGGAAGTTCACGGTTCATGTATTACTGAAGCCTGGCTTGGAAAATTTTGAACATTACTTTACTAGTGTGGAAGCTGAGTGCAATTGTGTAGCAGTTTGAGCATTCTTTGGCATTTCCTTTCTTTGGGATTGGAATGAAAACTGACCTTTCCGAGTCCTGTGGCCACTGCTGAGTTTTCCAAATTTGTTGGCAGATTGAGTACAGCACTTTCACAACATCATCTTTCAGGATTTGAAATAGTTCAACTGGAATTCCATCACCTCCACTAGCTTTGTTCGTAGTGATGCTTTCTAAGGCCCACTTGACTTCACATTCCAAGATGTCTGGCTCCAGGTGATTATCTGGGTCTTGAAGATCTTTTTTGTACAGTCCTTCTGTGTATTCTTGCCACCTCTTCTTAATATCTTCTGCTTCTGTTAGGTCCATACCATTTCTGTCCTTTATTGAGTCCATCTTTGCATGAAATGTTCCCTTGGTATCTCTAATTTTCTTGAAGAGATCTCTAGTCTTTCCCATTCTGTTGTTTTCCTCTATTTCTTTGCATTGATCACTGAGGAAGGCTTTCTTTTCTCTTCTTGCTATTCTTTGGAACTCTGCATTCAGAGGCTTATATCTTTCTTTTTCTCCTTTGCTTTTCACTTCTCTTCTTTTCACAGCTATTTGTGAGGCCTCCTCAGGGAGCCATTTTGCTTTCTTGCATTTCTTTTCCATGGAGATGGTCTTGATCCCTGTCTCCTGTACAATGTCACGAACCTCTGTCCACAGTTCATAAGGCACTCTATCTATCAGATCTAGGCCCTTAAATCTATTTCTCACTTCCACTGTATAATCATAAGGGATTTGATTTAGGTCATACCTGAATAGTCTAGTGGTTTTCCCTACTTTCTTCAATTTAAGTCTTAATTGGCAATAAGGACTTCATGATCTGAGCCACAGTCAGCTCCTGGTACTGTTTTTGATGACTGCATAGAGCTTCTCCATCTTTGGCTACAAAGAATATAATCAATCTGATTTCGGTGTTGACCATCTGGTGATGTCCATGTGTAGAGTCTTCTGTAGTGTTGTTGGAAGTGGGTGTTTGCTATGACCAGTGCATTTTCTTGGCAAAACTCTATTAGACTTTGGCCTGCTTCATTCTGTATTCCAAGGCCAAATTTGCCTGTTACTCCAGGTGTTTCTTGACTTCCTACTTTTGCTTTCCAGTCCCCTATAATGAAAAGGACATCTTTTTTGGCTCTTAGTTGTGGACGTGACTGGTGATAGAAGCAAGGTCTGATGCTGTAAAGAGCAATATTGCATAGGATCCTGGAATGTCAGGTCCATGAATCAAGGCAAATTGGAAGTGGTGAAACAGGAGATGGCAAGAGTGAACGTCAACATTCTAGGAATCAGCAAACTAAAATGGACTGGAATGGGTGAATTTAACTCAGATGACCATTATATCTACTACTGCGGGCAGGAATCCCTTAGAAGAAATGGAATAGCCATCATGGTCAACAAGAGAGTCTGAAATGCAGTACTTGGATGCAATCTCAAAAACGACAGAATGATCTCTGTTCAATTCCAAGGCAAACCATTCAATATCACAGTAATCCAAGTCTATGCCCCAACCAGTAACGCTGAAGAAGCTGAAGTTGAATGGTTCTATGAAGCAGTGACTTAGGTTAGAACTTTTCATGGAAAAGTTCTCTCTCTCTTTCTCTCTTCTTTTTTTCTCTCTCTGGCTATCCCATGGTTTGGGCTGATAGATCAAGTTAACTCCCTCAGATTGTCCTCAGGGCATTCAGGCCTTGTCCTAACCCTAAGCAATGCAGCCTGCGCCTCCCTGCTCAGCCCCCACTTGCTGGTGGTGGATGTGAGCATCTGGGCTACTTCTTCACTGGGAGTTGCAGTTAGACACATAATCTGTGGGTTTTGTTAATTTATTTTTTCCTCCCAGTTATATTGCCCTCTGAGATCCCAAAACTCCCCACAGACCTGCTGGTGAGAAGGTTTCCTGGTGTTTGGAAATTTCTCCTCCTTGGTGACTTCCTCCCCCAGATGGGTCTCTGTCCCTAACTCCTTTGTCTCTCTTTTTATCTTTTATTTTTTGTCCTACCTCCTTTTGAAGATGATGGGCTGTCTTTCTGGGAGCCTGGTGTCCTCTGCCAGCGTTCAGAAGTTGTTTTGTGGCATTTTCTCAGTGTTCAAATGATCTTTTGATGAATTAGTGGGGAAAAAAAGTGGCTTCCCTCTCCTATTCCTCTGCCATCTTAGGACTGCCCCCATTCCATCTTTTGATATATAATTATCACATTTAATTGTAACTGTTTTCTAATTCACCCTTTTTATCACTAATATTTATAAGTTTACTGAGGGCAGGACTTTATATTTGAATCTTTGTAGGAATCAGAACTTTCCTTATTTGGGAAAATAAGGAAATATACTGATTAGTATAAAAAAATTTTTGTAGAATGAGTGAATGAATGAATGCAAACTTAACTCTATAGTGGGAACATTGTGGGATGTAAGCTCTTTATAATGAAATAGCCAAAGCCAATATATGAATGGGTGAGAGGTGACATGTGCAAATTATAGTGTTTGATCAACTGAAAGTAACTGAATTGTGATAGACTTCCTTTTCTTTTATGATTATAGAATGAAATATTCCCAAAAAATTAGACTGCTGCTGCTGCTGATGCTAAGTCACTTCAGTTGTGTACAAGTCTGTGCAACCCCATAGACAGCAGCCCATCAGACTCCTCCGTCCCTGGAACTCTCCAGGCAAGAACAAGGGAGTTGATTGCCATTTCCCTTTCCATTGCATGCATACATGTTAAGTCGCTTCAGTCGTGTCTGACTCTGTGTGACCCTATGGATAACAGCTCACCAGGCTCCTCTGTCCACGAGATTCTCTAAGCAAGAATACTGGAGCGGGTTGCCATTTCCTTCTTCCAAAACAGAAGGATTAATTTCTGATTAATCCCAAATTCAGTGGTATTGTTATTGGGTCCAACAAATTCTTCCTCCCTGGGACACTCAAAAGAGTCTCTAAGCTTGTCACTAGATATGATCCTAAGAAACACCAGCCATATTTCACCCCTTACTATTTATTTCTGGATCAAATACACATCATATATTATACTCTGTCACAAAGCATATACCACATGTCTTAAAAAAATTCAGCCTCATAATATATTTTCAACCTTAGCAATAGCTGTATTGAATAAACCTTTGTACTATTCTGCAGGGCCATTTGATTCTAAAATAAACAAGATAACAATTAGAAAATCAAGTGCAGTCTAAGACCAGTGAATTTCAAAGGAATTATCCCATTACCTCACATTGGGAAGTAATTCGAATACTATGGTTTGCACAACATTCTTAAATGAGTTTTATTTATTATTATTATTATTATTAGGCAAAAACAAAATAGGAAAAGAAATTAAAAATATGTTCCTGTTACAGTAAGGAATTTAAGCTAACTGTGCCCTCCTGATGGAAGCATCCAATATAATTAGTCTGCTAAAGACTAGCAGTGTGGAATCATGTCAGGAACTCAGGGGATCTCAATGTTTAAAACATCGAAGGGTCTAGTGAACTCACCCTTGGTTATTATTTTTTTCAGACTATCCTTGACCACCAGAACATAATTTCCATGAGAACAGACTTCCTTATTGTTTGGTGTATTTTGTTGCTCTCATTGTTGCATCATCAGAGTCTGGCACATGGTAGGAATTTAATAAAATAAATGTTGTGTCCATGGATACTGTTTTTTAATCTGGTTTTTTTGGTACCACTAGGCTGGCAGATCCCATCATGGCATCTGGTCCTATCACTTCATGGCAAATAGATAAGGAAAATGTGGAAACAGCATCAGATTTCATTTTCTTGGGTCCAAAATCAATGCAGATGGTGACTGCAGCCATGAAATTAAAAGATACTTGCTCCTTGGAAGAATAGCTATGACAAATGTAGACAGTGTGTTAAAAAAAAAAGAGAGAGAGAGAGACATCACTTTGCTTACAAATGTCCATATAGTCAAAGCTATGGTTTATCCAGTAGTTGTGTATGGAGGTGAGAGTTGGACCATAAAGAAGGCTGAGCATGGAACAATTGACACTTTCAAACTGTAATGCTAGAGAAGATGCTTGAGAGGCCATTGGACAGCAAGGAGATCAAACCAATCAATCCTAAAGGAAATCATTGAATATTCATTGTGAGGACTGATGCTAAATCTGAAGCTCCAATACTTTGGCCACCTTACGTGAAGAGCTGACTCATGGGAAAAGACCCTGATACTGGGAAATATTGAGGGAAAGAGGAGAAGGGGGTGACATAGGATGAGATGTTGAATGGCATCATCAACTCAATGGACATGAGTCTAAGGAAACTCCAGGAGATAAAGAAGGACAGAAAACCTTGGTGTGCAGCAGTTCACTGAGTCGCAGAGTTGGACACGACTTAGCAACTGACCAGCAAGGTTGTCAGAAAAGGCAAATATCATTCTTATTATGGGTCATCCTAATCATTCTACTATATAAATATGTATCATCCTTGGTGAATTTCTTTAGGTGAGAATTCATGGCACAAAAATATGCTCAGATTCTGGGCCATTCCAATGTGTTCATCTGTGGATACCTTCTCCATCTTCTTTATCAATAATCATTATACAATATTTGCTACTGCTCAAGAATCTATGTATATTTCTACCCCATCCTGTTTTTTAAAACAATTTTAAAGCTATATAAACTATGTATCATTATCCTCACTAGAGGATTTCTTTCTCCACTGGTCTGTGCAGGCTCCAGAATCTTGGCTTTAACGCTGGTTTATCAATCAAAGGCTTGACTTTTTCATTCATTTTCATTATGAGATTTGTGTACAGCAGTAAATTCCTTATGAGGCATGGACTAGAGAGAGAACTTGTAGCATAGTTTCTTGTTCTTCTTACATGTCAGAGAATACTCACTTGATAAATTGGAACTTATCTGGTTTCTTTAACTTAATGGAAGAACCTGGTTGTCAGAGACTAAGTAGCATAGAAGTGGGACAGATTTTAATACTCATGTTGCTGGGAATGAGTTGACAGTGAAGTCTTTGGTTATGGTCCATGAGGTTCCCAAGAATAAATTTAGCCAGCAGAGCACTAAGGCCTTATCTGATTTATATAGTAACCAAAATAAAGGGGGGGGGGGCAAACACCTTCTAGTTTTGCCAGACAGGAGACTTCAGACACTGTATTGGAGATTTTGGACCTTTTCCCAATTTTATATACTTGCTTCTCTTCACAATCCAGAGTTCCTAAGTGAAGAGTGATCAGATTCCTTGAGGAAGGATTGTGTATTCATCTTTTTTTTTTCAACAAAAAGTAACAGGTGCTCCTCACTTTTTACCTCTTGTGTAACTTATACTCTTTCCATTTGATGAGAGAAAATTTTAGCTCATTATTTCGGCATGATAAATAACCACAATTTCATTTCACTCTTTTCATATTGAAATTGTTCTTCTCCCATTTTAGAATGTATAGCACCCCCTGACACACACACAAACACAATTATGAAATCTTAGAAAGCTATGATAAAGTTTTATTCATTTTTCCCCTTTATGCTTTTCCATATGTTTGTTGCATTATATTGAATTGTAACTATAATTCATTTCAAGGTTTTATTGCCTGCCTAAAAACAACAAACCACAGTATAGCCTATTTTAGAAATGTGTTTTCTCTCAATTTCATCATGCATATGTACTTAGCATGTTCCTAAATAATGATACACCAAGGAAGAATATGTGGAAGCTCCCAAATCTTTGAATACAGGGAAATGGTATGTTATTTAACAATGAGAGCAAATACTCTGCATATGTATATTGATCCAAATCTTTCTGTATTGGCACTGTTGAACCATAGACAAGTATATTTGCCAACTAACCAATGAGACCAATTATTTTTTAGTGTATCAAAGAGGGCAAGCAGAAAAGGAAAAAAAAAAGCAATTGTATTACACCCATGATTATAGGAGGAAGTGTAGCATTACAGAAGAAGAGAATTTGAAAGCATTTTCTCAGTTTTCCATAATTTGGAAAATATAAATGCAATTATACTTTATTAAATTTTGTAAGCTGACTTTCACATAAAAGCAAAATGTCTAGGTATGAAATATAAAGTATATCATTATTTGGTCTGCACCCAAAACTTTCACTTCTCACTTTTATGCATTGGAGAAGGAAATGGCAACCCACTGCAGTTTTCTTGCCTGAAATATCCCAAGGAAGGAGGAGCCTGGTGGGCTGCCAAATATGGGGTCACAAAGAGTCAGACATGACTGAAGCGACTTAGCAGCAGCAGCAGCAGTAAATCCTCTAGCTTCTTCATTACTAGTTATATTGACTTGACTGCTGAATCATTTTCTTTTTTTCAATTCTGTTTTGCAAAGGAATATGGCTTTCATACTTCTTCATCTCTTCAACTTCTATGCTTCTCATCCTTTGTTTGTATTTTCTAGAAGCAGATACAAGATGAGGTGTAAGAAAAACAGGTAAAGTGGAAAAGTTGGATAGGAAAGATATAAGAACAAGCAAAGTATGTGTTGTCAAGTAAGTTGATACCAACAGTAACTGATCCTACTGGTACTCTGGCTACATGAAAGAAAAGAACCTGGCATTGTCCCACAAGAGGCGTGGTAACACTAAGTGTTAATTCACTTACTTCCAGCAATCTTTGTCTAGTCAGTGACTCGTTTGTTTTTTTAAGTGTTGTTTACTTAAATTATCTCTATTATGTCAGAAATAGAGGGCAACTGAATAACAACAGCAATGTCAGAAATATTTATTGTCAGATACTTATTTGATTGTTTTATTCCAACTTGTGGACAAAAACTCAGATTTCTGAAAATAATTATATTAGGAAAAATAGAGCTCTACAATGTAGACTTAAAAATGTAAATAAATACTTTCAAATCTTTGTTCTTGTGAAAAAATATATTAGGAGAATATTCATAAGAAGAAAAGTGAACATCTACATGCTCAACCTTATCTTTCTTGTTTTCAAAGCTATCCTAGACTATTAATTTGAGAACAAGTAAGTGATTTTAGCAAAGACCCTGTGCAAATTATGTTCCTTTTTTTTTTGATTCTCATTGAGAATGGAGAAAATTCATCATTGTTTTAGTTTTCATTTGCTTTTTACTGTTATAATGCCAAATCATATACAGTATATCACAGTAAAAGCAAACAGGTTAACCTTACGGTGCTTTGTGTGTTAATGGTGATGTTTTTCATTGTTTGTTTTACAACAAAGTATTGTGGAAGTAATAGAAAAAAATAGACCTTGTAAAACTCTTTATTACCTATTCATCTTAAACAAAAGTTCCATATATTTCAATATGGTACAATATTGTAGCACAAAATTATGCAAACTAAAAAGCATTTCCACCTGCAGGAAAACTGTTATTATAGAGACCAAGGAATAAGCAGACAAATTAAGTTACCTGTGTCATATTGCTGCAAAAATATTTTACAACACTCAAAATAATTTAGTGATGTCAATAACTCAGTTATGACCAAAACATATCCCTATTATGTGTAGGTTTGCTGTCCCATATTGGCAATAGTAAGATGTTTTTGAAAGGACAAAAAAAAAGAAGCAAAGTTAAGAGCAAGTGACACACAAAAAATATAGCAGAGTATTTATTGTTGTTTAGTCACTAAGTCATGTCCAGCTCCTTTGCAACCCCATGGACTGCAGGCCACCAGGCTCCTCTGTCCTTGAGATTTCCCAGGAACAAGCAATGAAGTGGGTTGCCATTTCCTTCAGGGAATCTTCCCTGACCAGGGATCTAACCTGCATCTCCTGCGATGGTAGGCAGATCCTTTCCAACTGAGCCACCAAGGATTTGTAAATCATTTTGAAAGATATGAGAAAGTGTTGATCCCAGATGAATCTATATAAAATAAAAGATCCAAATATGAAATCTAAGTGATGCTGGATAATATTTGCTCATTTGGACAATGACCCTGGTGGCTCTGCTGGTAAACAATCTGCCTGCAATGCAGGAGACCTGGATTTGATCCCTGGGTTGGGAAGACCCCTTGGAGGAGGGCATAGCAACCCACTCCAGTATTCTTGTGTGGAGAATCCCCATGGACAGAGGAGCCTGGTGGGTTATAGTCCATGGGATCGCAAACAGTTGGACATGACTGAGAGACTAAGCACACACATACACATCGTATTTAGAACTCTACTTTCCAACCTTTAATTAATCTAAATCTTATCTCATTACCACTGTATAAATATGTACAATGTGAAAAATAAAGGTTTTTTGAGTCTCTTCCTAATATTACTTCTCAAGTGGTGCACTATGGGTCACCTGATTCAGAATGAACCAGGTGAATGCTAGCTGACCAGGACAGAGCCCATCTGAGACCAACTGAATGAGAATCATGAGAGCCAGTGCTGGTGGCGGTGCTGGTGGGGAAGAGAAGTGAAAGGCACTCAGTTGTGTCCAACTCTTTGTGGCCCTGGAATCCCCAGGCAAGAATACTGGAATGGGGTGCCATTCCCTTTTCCAGGGGATCTTCCCAACCCAGGGATTGAACCCAGGTCTCTCACATTGTAGGCAAATTCTTTACCAACTGAGCCACCAGGGAAGCCTATGGTGGTGGGGAATCCATGTTTTTACTATACTCTGCTACTCATTTCTTGAGACCTCATGGCTTTAAATGGGAAGATTTATGTGAGACTTCAATTATTATAAATTTATTATAGTCTGATATACTTTGTCAAGTATTTGAACATTATGACTATAAGAGATGTTGAAAGGTCTTTCTCTAATCCAAATAAAAGTTTTTTTAAAAAATAATATTCAGTTCAGTTCAGTCACTCAGTCGTGTCCGACTCTTTGCAACCCCATGGACTGCAGCGTGCCAGGCATACCTGTTTTGTTATTTATTTTATTGAATTGGATTTTCATAGAAATATAAAGTTAGCTTCTATTTGGGTTATTTTTTATGGTTTTTTTTTTAATTTGGCCTTTTGCATATCGTTTTTTTCCCTCTGATATTAGAATCTCATGAAGTTTTAGTTGTTTATGGATATGAATTACTTGCATTGATTTTGACAAAGTTAAATAGTTCCATTTTCCTGAATCTTTGGGACACTTTTCAATTCAGGAAGAATTTTCCGTGTTATAGATTTCTCTTTTTCTATTTACTTTACTTTTTTACCAGAAATATTGTTTTCAGTTCAGTTCAGTTCACTTCAGTCGCTCAGTTGTGTCTGACTCTTTGCGACCCCATGAATCACAGCACGCCAGGCCTCCCTGTCCATCACCAACTCCCGGAGTTGACTCAGACTCATGTCCATCGAGTCAGTGATGCCATCCAGCCATCTCATCCTCTGTCGTCCCCTTCTCCTCCTGCCCCCAATCCCTCCCAGCATCAGAGTCTTTTCCAATGAATCAACTCTTCGCATGAGGTGGCCAAAGTACTGGAGTTTCAGCTTTAGCGTCATTCCTTCCAAAGAAATCCCAGGGTTGATCTCCTTTAGGATTGACTGGTTGGATCTCCTTGCAGTCCAAGGGACTCTCAAGAGTCTTCTCCAACACCACAGTTCAAAAGCATCAATTCTTCGGTGCTCAGCCTTCTTCACAGTCCAACTCTCATATCCGTACATGACTACTGGAAAAACCTTAGCCTTGACTAGATGACCTTAGTCGGCAAAGTAATGTCTGTGCTTTTGACTATGCTATCTAGGTTGGTCATAACTTTTCTTCCAAGGAATAAGCGTCTTTTAATTTCATGGCTGCAGTCACCATCTGCAGTGATTTTGGAGCCCCCAAAAATAAAGTTTGACGCTGTTTCCACATCTATTTCCCATGAAGTGATGGGACTGGATGCCATTGTTTTACCTGGATCTAAATCAATTCTTTTCTCATAATTTTTATATCTGTCTTTTTCTCTTGGGCTATTTGAATTCTGTAAGTATTAATATTTCTCAAATGTGAACTGTGCATCCATGGTCTTCTACATTGTGTAGTTTGCATTATAAATATGCATTGTTCATATAGTATTTAATCCTATTGTGTAATATTTCTTTATCTAAACTGGTTGTTTCTTCTGAGGCTTTTGTTATTGTTGTTTTTATTTGGTCTGGTTTGGATTTTTTTTTTTTTAATTTCATCTTGCTACTTGCTCTGATTTTAAATGTCCCTCATTTTTTTTTTCCCCACTGCACTCCTTTGATGTGTTGTGGAAATTTTGTATAGGATTTTGTTTTTAACACTGCTTTAACTTGATTTGATTTTCTTCTCAACTATACATGAGAAGAGGCTTTGTATATTGCCCTAAACCCAAATCCCTATTCTGGGACCCATGTGGGTATTTTCTCAAATTTTAAGAAGTTAGGAGCCTATAAAAAAATCAGGAAATGTCCTTGGTAAATTAAATAGGAAATCTTCCAAATTCACTGAACATTCTCTGACTGTGACAAGTATACTGACTAGTCTCAAGAATGCCAGAAGGTTTATAACTTAATTATTATAATAATTACACCAACCAGTACAGTTTATAAGCACCAAGTGAATACTCATATTGACTCTAATCCACTTAATGAGCCTTAAAACTAGATGATATTATTAGTAGTACTAGTATTTGTGTTAATGAATGTTTATGGATAGGAGGAATAGAGATGGATTTAAGTTAAACTTGTCACATACTGATTTTGATGGGAGAAAAGAAAAGGATAGTCAAATAATAATGGGAAAAAATGCTTTTAAATGAGCAAGCAAGTGGTCAAATTCTATAGCTGTACAACTTTCAGCATTCATTCCAAAATATTTATATCTTAGATATTTAAATTAATAACCATTAATAAAACTAAATACTTCCAGATTTGGTGATATGTCTGAAAACTTAATCTGAAATAGTATTTATATAAATGAATCTTCAAAACCTGATCAGCTTATGTAGTTTTATTTCTCTTATATTGACAGAAGTAAGTAAATATTTATTCAGTAAAATCACACTTAAATTACTGCTATTAGGAAAACACAACTTTTCTTTTTTTGGCATTTTACCTGATAAATTTTTAATATAAGTCTTATATATATAAAGACTTTTGAAATTTCAGTTTATCTTTCATATGATATGGACATATCCTATGTATTTCTGTTTAATAGTGTTTGTTTTTTTAATTTATGCTTCTTTAAAATAAGGTAAGACGATTAAATAGAGCAAGATTATGCTGCATTAGTGAAATATAACATTTCTTTGTCTGAATTAAAATATGCCTTTCCTCAACTTTCATCAAAGTTAAATAATTATTCAAGAACATATAATTAGCTTGTTTTAATCTTATCATTTTCAGATACCTGTTAAAGTAATTAGCTTTCTCTTCTTTTTAGTTGAACGACTGCTAAGGAATCAATGCACAATACATCATTTTCTATTCTGCAACTTCAATTACCTTGAACCTCAGTGTAAATTTATTGATTTCTCTTAGTAGTACATTATCATCAGTTATTCACAGCGTGGTGGTTATCAATTAGCAATAGAAATACAAATTTGTCTCTGTATGGTTATTTTAATTTTCTTTCTAGAACATATGTGATAGTACAGTACTTACTAGTGGCACTTAGAATTTAAGATGGAGAATGCAATGGTACCCTGCTCCAGTACTCTTGCCTGGAAAATCCCATGGACAGAGGAGCCTGGTAGGCTGCAGTCGATGGGGTCGCTAAGAGTCGGACACGACTGAACGACTTCTCTTTCACTTTTCACTTTCATGCATTGGAGAAGGCAATGGCAACCCACTCCAGTATTCTTGCCTGGAGAATCCCAGGGACTGGGGAGCCTGGTGGGCTGAGGTCTATGGAGTCGCACAGAGTCAGACATGACTGAAGTGACTTAGCAGCAGCAGCAGCAGCAGCAGCAGCAGAATTTTTTTTTTTTAAATTTTATTTATTTATTTATTTTTTAAATTTTAAAATCTTTAATTCTTACATGCGTTCCCAAACATGAACCCCCCTCCCACCTCCCTCCCCATAACATCTCTCTGGGTCATCCCCATGCACCAGCTCTAAGCATGCTGTATCCTGCATCAGACATAGACTGGTGATTCAATTCTTACATGATAGTATACATGTTAGAATGTCATTCTCCCAAATCATCCCACCCTCTCCCTCCCTCTGAGTCCAAAAGTCCATTATACACATCTGTGTCTCTTTCTCTGTCTTGCATACAGGGTCGTCATTGCCATCTTCCTAAATTCCATATATATGTGTTAGTATACTGTATTGGTGTTTTTCTTTCTGGCTTACTTCACTCTGTATAATCGGCTCCAGTTTCATCCATCTCATCAGAACTGATTCAAATGAATTCTTTTTTAAGGCTGAGTAATACTCCATTGTGTATATGTACCACAGCTTTCTTATCCATTCATCTGCTGATGGACATCTAGGTTGTTTCCATGTCCTGGCTATTATAAACAGTGCTGCGATGAACATCGGGGTACATGTGTCTCTTTCAATTCTGGTTTCCTCGGTGTGTATGCCCAGAAGTGGGATTGCTGGGTCATAAGGTAGTTCTATTTGCAATTTTTTAAGGAATCTCCACACTGTTCTCCATAGTGGCTGTACTAGTTTGCATTCCCACCAACAGTGTAGGAGGGTTCCCTTTTCTCCACACCCTCTCCAGCATTTATTGCTTGCAGATTTTTGGATCGCAGCCATTCTGACTGGTGTGAAGTGGTACCTCATTGTGGTTTTGTTTTACATTTCAAGAACAGAGTGTTTTTCTCGTTCCCATAGTTTCATATTGTTCTTTTGAGATGCATCATAAACTTAAAGTTAGAAAAGAAGAAGAAAAAAAAAAAAAGAAAGAAAGGATAAAAACCTTATGTAAATGACTAGAAAGTCAGAAAAAAGTTAGAAAAGGTTCAGGTATTCTGAACTTTATTCTCAATTAAACAGATTTTTTTGCTTATGATCAAGATATATGAAGCAAGTGCACTAATTAGCTCTTTATAATATTAGTTTTTACAACATTATATTACACAGAAATTATAAAGTTGAAGTAAATATAATGATATAATGAAGGAATATTCTTTTCTGTTTTTTTTTTGTAATTTTCTTACCTATTAGATTGAAACTTTATGGATGACAAAAGTGAAAATGAAAGATAAGAAAATATTTATTAAGCACAAAATTGGGCATGCGATTTTTGTTAGATATTCTCATCTGTTATTATTTTAAATAATTTATCTTTTAATTCACTCAATAAATATTCAAAAAGCAGAGTGTGTGCCAGGAATTCTAGGATCCTCAAATTTGGTGGAGAACAGTATGATATCCAAGCTTTAGTGAACCTTGCATTTGAATATGGAAGGTCTGAAGACATGAATAATTATGTAATAATATAAGTGTTGTTCATTTCCAGACAGAATAACTGGGTCAGGCTTAAAAAAAAAATACAGGATGATACTTTGAATAGGGTAATCAGAGATCACATTCTGGAGACAAACTAGAACAGAGATAAGATTAAAATAAAAAAGGTAATCTGGAATATATTTGAGGGAATAATATTCTAGAATTGAGCCCAAGAAGTACTATGCTATGCTATGCTAAGTCTCCTCAGTCATGTCTGACTCTGCCAGGCGGACTGTAGCCCCATGGACTATCAGGCTCCTCTGTCCAAGGGATTCTCCAGGCAAGACTACTGGAGTGGCTTGCCATACCCTTCTCCAGGATATCTTCCTGACTCGAACCTGAGTCTTACGTCTCCTGCATTGGCAGGAGGATTCTTTATCACTAATGCCACCTGGGAAACCCAGATGTTCTAACTACAGTGCACTTAGTAGAAGTTATAGAAACAAGGCCAAGAGTAAAATGCCACTCTTACTTTTCTTCTCTTGGCTTCTTTGTTTTTTTGCCTGTTTATTTATTTATCAGTCAGGTTTCTGTATTCATGTCCTCAAATTCACCAATATTTTCTGTTAAGTGATTTTCTCATTTTAGGAATTTGAAGATACTTAAAGCATCCCTCACTCCAAGGTTATACATATAGTCTACTCTGTGTCTTCAAAAATATTTTTAGTTTTAGTTTATTTTAATCTTTGTTTTCTTTTTAATATTTATTTTTGAAAGAAAATTTTGAATTATTTTACATATTGTTTGGTCTTTCCTTACCATTTATTCAGTTTTCTTTTATTTTCTGATATTAAAGATACATAGTTTTTGCCAAAGAAGTCTTAGACCTTGCTTATTTGATTTATCCTTAGATACTTTATTGATCTTGTTGATATATCATATCTGGAATATGTTTGTACAGTAGGTGTTGTAATTTGTGTAATATGTATTACATAATTCTCACTCTTTTTAGTAAATTTGGGGAAAGGGGAAGAAAACAAAATATATTTATTCTGCTTTTTGATTCTTTCATTTTCATCTAAATGTGAATTATAAAGTCATCAAACATTTATTGTGCAACATAATTGCATACATATATCATACACTGAAATTCATATTGTTCCAATAAACTGCAGAGTTAGTATCTCAATGCTGAAAGTTGTACACAGCTTCAACAGACAGTCTAGATAGAATTAAGCTTACGTATTAGAAATGTTAATATTAGCCTTAACAATGCCTATATATTTTCTACATTGGTTTTCATTTGGTTTACTAAGAAGAATAAGTTCCTTGTAGGTTGCTTTGAAGGCCAATATGCTCCATATTCTCTTGCATATATCATTACTTATTCTAATGATCTTGAATAGGATTTTTATTTCTCCTGCCATTTAAACCACTATTAGAAGTCCCATGTAATGAGTAAATACAGATATACTCAGATGTTACTTAGCACAGGCTGAATTTGTTTGTTTTATATTTTCTTTTAATCAAAATATATTTGATTTACAA
Source organism: Capra hircus (assembly GCF_001704415.2). Lineage (NCBI taxonomy): Eukaryota > Metazoa > Chordata > Mammalia > Artiodactyla > Bovidae > Capra > Capra hircus. The sequence goes on from NC_030819.1 coordinate 40,929,372, forward strand.
TATTATATAAATTCCAGATGTACAGAATAGTGACTCAGTATTTTATCATTTAGGCTGATGTTTCCGCATTTTCCTAGTTAGAGATTTTAAATCTTTGATCACTTTTGTGTTATTTCTCTTGTTTTCCAATCTCTATAATTATCCTTTTATCAATAATGTTTACCTTTATTGGATTCCTCATAATCATAACCCCAGATCTCTATTTACATTAGCCTAATGTCACTTAATTGATATCCCTGACCCTAGTGATTACAGCTGCAATCTAGCTTTGCTACCACTGAAAATTCACTTCCATAAGAGAAGGCTAGATCAAGGCTGCCCCTTCTTTTAAAGGTTGAATGGCTTTACACTCTCAAATATTTAGCCTGGCATTTATGGTCCTTTATGATTTGGCTTAACCTACCTTTATTTTGTTCTCTCTGAGTAGCCAAGTGCCTTTCCATAGTCCATATGCATGGTCAACTCTTCATCCATTAGGGTTTCTTATTATTTTTTATTTTCCCTAAATTTCCACAGTTTTTCATTATCATGCCTTTGTCTTTGCTTTTAGTGGTGTGTAAAATGTCTTTTCACTACATTCCAAACTTTCTAACCCTTATAGGAGACCTACATTAATTGCCTGCCTGCCCAATATTTTGGTTTCATTATACCACTCAGATATACCATGGGAAACCTCTAGTTCCTCAGTTCCTGTCCATTAAAGTTCAGTGGAGCTCATTCTAGCCTTGGTCCAGGAGTTGCTACAAACTCTATGAATGGTAGTCACCTTCATTTTGCCAAAGTGATTGGTTCATATATGGAGCCATGACACAATCAGAATTAAGCCTGCATATTTTCTGAAGAAAAAAGAGAATTTCTTAATTTTTTGAACTTACCTCAGAGTTAAACTAGCAAGAACAAAGCAAAATAAAAGTATGGAGAGTGAGGAAGAGAGGTGGAAGAGGAAGAGAAGGGGAGCAAAAAAGAGAAAGAAAATATATAACATCTGATGAGTCCCTGAATCCAGCTATTTCCACAGACTTTCATTTATTAAAGAATATAACCCCCCTTCTTCACTTAAGGTGATGTTAGTTGGTTGAAATTTCTTAAACTTTGAACAAAACTAAAATAAAGAGGAACATTCTATCACTGAAAATCCACATAATGAATATTAAAATTCTTAGTAACTGATTTTGTAGAGTTTCAGTTTTTTAATTGAAAAAAATTGGATTCATTTTTAAATGATTAATAATTCAGATTAAAGTAAGAATGGGAAGATTATTTTTCCTTATGTTACATGTGCTGTTTGTAAAAATAAGTACATTTATTACTATAAATAAATGTATTTATTATAATATTTGTGCATATTTGTATTTTATTAAAATGTTTATGTATATTATCCATGTGAAGTATTTTTATACATACATATTTAATATAATTTGTGTGAATATAATGTATGTGAGCATACAGATTTTGAAATTACTACAGGCCACTTTGTTTTTATTTTTTTTAATTAAAAAATTTTTTTTTTACAAATTTATTACATTTCTTTCTTTGTGAATGGGGCCTGTGTACTATTCATTTTTTTAAATTTTACTTTATTTTACTTTACAATACTGTATTGGTTTTGCCATATATCAACATGAATCTGCCGCAGGTGTACATGTGTTCCCAATCCTGAACCCCCCTCCCACCTCCCTCCCCATACCATCTCTCTGGGTCATCCCAGTGCACCAGCCCCAAGCATCCTGTATCCTGCATCGAACCTAGACTGGCAATTTGTTTCTTATATGATATTATACACGTTTCAATGCCATTCTCCCAAATCATCCCACCCTCTCCCACAGAGTCCAAAAGACTGTTCTATACATCTGTGTCTCTTTTGTTGTCTTGCATACAGGGTTATCGTTACCCTTTGTTTTTAAACAACAAATATAAAGGTTGTAGAACTAACGAGGCTAATAATTAAATTTAGCCTGTAGGACAGGAGAATAAAGCACTATATCAAAAGGGCATGTGCTAGCCTCTGATGATCAGCACCACCAAATTATGTGTTTCTGTACTTCTATTTCTTATGTGACTCATTCTGTTTATGATAAGGCTGTGGAACTTTGTTTTTGGAAGTAACTACCTTATCATCTTGGGAACTTTTGTTCCTCCCTTTCCTTTAAACAAATCTTTTCTGTGTTGGACAATAAAGTCCATTTTCTAATAAAGCTGATAGCCTGGACTGTGAGTTTGTTTTTTTGTCTTTGGCTGTGTCAATTCAGACAATTAAGATGAAAAGCACATTTACATGAAAGTAGAAAATTGAGATTACAGAAAGTAGTGTTAGTTTTAGTTATCTTAGTAATATTCTAAATTTCATTCACACTAGTTGTCAAAAATAGAGTGAGTTCAAAGGATTTTCTTTCACCTGAAAGTAAGGTTGATTTATTTAAGAGACAGGAATAGCATAATTGATGGAACCTGTGGCCCTGCTATCTATTTTGTATGCTTGCGTGATTTTGTGGGGTTTCTATCATGTGAGTGGCTGTTTTTTAGTGTGTTTGAGATGGTAGGGGTCAGGGAAAACAGCAGGGGATGTGAGAAAGAATGAAAAAATTATTGAAACAATATACAGTCCCAATAGAATTAATACTCGTAGTTTGTTTCCAAACTAGCTCCCATCTGTCTTATTTTTTATAAAAGGTTTGTGCTTTCATTGTGAAGTGATTTTGCACTGGGTATTCTAATCATACTTGTTATTTATTTAAAAGATATTTTCTGATATATATGTGCAAACACATATGTATATATGCATATTATACACACAAAAACATATTTCCTGTTTCTCTGTGAATATATATATGTATATATACACACACGTACATATACTACGTGTAGATTATATGTGTAATAAGTGCAACTTTGCCTATGGAAATAAAAACTGTATATTTTAACACATTTCCCCAAGAAAAAGAAAGTATTATACAACAATTTTCCTTTGTTGTCATAAAAATTGATGTAGCAAAGATCAGAAATGTCAAACTGATTTCAAATCATGTTTTCACTGTAAATGATTACTAGGAGTTTCCCAAAACATTGGATTGGAGATTTTGATTCCTTGTTCTAGAAGAGTGGGACAGAGCTGCATTTAATACTCTCTATCTGAGAGATATAAAGCACTGGCCTATATGCTTTCCGTCACCTGTCAAGAGAAATAGGTAATAAGGAATTATTCATTTTTTTCATATTTTAAAAATCATTTACATTTTGTTTAGCACTTAGCATAAGTTTACATGCATATGAAATTCACCTCAGAGTATTTATAATTTACAAGTATTTCTCACAGGTATTAAATGTCTATGACTTTTGAAGTTGGAATCATCATTCTTCCATCCTTTAATCTTTACATATCTCCACTCAAATGGCAAACCCTCATGCATTTAGGTATGTAGTTCATAAATCTAGGTCATCAATCTTGACTTCTCCCACTCTGTGCCTCTCCCATCATATTAAAACTGGGGCACATAGATGAAACCTCTAAATCAAGATCCATAAATGTAGATATGCCACCTTAGCAAAGACTCAGATCACTAGTCAATAAACACTGTAGTTACATCAATGACTATTTGCATTTGAATTAAAATTTATTTGTCATTTTTATTTCAAATATTTATCATCTATATTCAGTTATTTCTAACTCATCTCCCACTGACCTCATTCAGGTGATCTGTACCGGGTTTTTGTGGTTCAACTTTCTCACTAATATGTTTGACTTCAGTCCCATTGTTTGTCTGTGCTAATCTCAAAAAGCCACCAGACTGACCTATAGTTCAGTTCAGTTCAGTCGCTCAGTAGTGTCTGACTTTTTGCAATTCCGTGGACTTCAGCATACCAGGCTTACCTGTCCATCACCAGCTCCCAGAGCCTACTCAAACTCATGTCCATTGTGTAGGTGATGCCATCCAACCATCTCATCCTCTGTTGTCTCCTTCTCCTCTAGCCTTCAATCTTTTCCAGAATCAGGATCTTTTCCAATGAGTTGCTTCTTCACATCAGGTGGCCAAAGTACTGAAGTTTCAGCTCCAGCATCAGTCCCTCTAGTGAATATTCAGGACTGATTTCCTTTAGGATTGACAGGTTGGATCTCCTTGCTGTCCAAGGGACTTTCAAGTGTCTTCTCCAACACCACAATTCAAAAGCATCAATTCTTTGGTGCTCAGCTTTCTTTACAGTCCAACTCTCACATTCATACTTGACTACTGGAAAAACAATAGCTTTGACTAGACAGACCTTTATTGGTAAAGTAATGTCTCTGCTGTTTATTATGCTGTCTAGGTGACCTATAAGATATAATCAAACTCTGAAATGATACTCCCTCCCTGAGAGAATTTCAACATCTTATTGCCTCAAAACAGAGAGAAACTCATTGATACTCTCAGAAAACCATCATGGTCTGACCCTTACCTACCTATATCTCATCCCAACCAGAGCCTTATTTCTTCACATACATGCTTCATGGTATGTGTCATCTGAGTTTTGGTTTTCTTGCCTACTTGTCTAAAATGAGTAATTCATTAATTCAATAATTGAAGAGCATTTATGTGCTGGGCACGCTATAAGGTATCAGAAATGTTAATTCTTTCACTCTCCAAAATTTTGCTTTGTAAGTTCTGTTTTTATTTTTTTAATTTTTATTTTTACTTTATTTTACTTTACAATACTGTATTGGTTTTGCCATACATTGACATGAATCCGCCATGGGTGTACATGAGTTCCCAATCCTGAACACTCCTCCCACCTCCCACCCCGTATCATTTCTCTGGATCATCCCCTTGCACCAGCACCAAGCATCTTGTATCCTGTATCGAACATAGTCTGGCGATTCGTTTCTTACAAGTTCTGTTTTTATAGTGCCACTTCACATAAGGAGACTTTTCTAATTGTTGCCTTCCTTCCATCAAGTTGTGTAGTATGATTGTTTGATATTACACTTTGTACCACGTTGTACCATAAGTATTTTTCTTTGTGTAATTGCTATTTTTGTATACAAGACTAATATTTTACTAAGAGAACACTATGTTAAATACAGAGTATGTTTAATTTTTTCTGAAATCTGTAATTCCTAATAATATATAAGTATAAAAGAAGTCATAGTGTACAAATGTTACTTATTGAAACAGTGTAACATTTCAGTGATTGGACGCAAATCTTAGTTTTACTTATCTCTGCAACATCAGACAAGTTTCTTGACATCATATTACCTCAATTTTTCTTTCTTAAAAGTCAGTGAAAATTATTGTGCAAACAATAGACAACAACAAAGGTGACATAAGATTGAGTCCTATTTTAAATTTCATGTCAGGTAAAATGAGATAGGTGTATTCTTCTTTGACTTATAGAATATATATCAAATATGGTAATAGTATATGCCATGCATGTAGTACTATCAGTATCTAATAATATAATGAACATAAAAATACATTGCAAAATATAAAATATCACAGAAATATAATTTTGCTAGATATTTTTGTTCAATATTTTAGTCATAGTAGTAGTCACTGTGTTGGCATCCTCCTTAAAGCCTCAGAGTATCAGAGGGTCAGTGTACCACACCCCATACACTATGAGTGTTGGCTGCTAATGGCAGCCTTGACTGCTCCTGTCTCTGAAAACTTGCCTTCAGGCTAAACAAGAAAACCTTCTCTTGGAAGCTTAGACACCATCCTCCCAGCCTGCATACAATGACTGATGGACAAAGGGGAGCAAAATACAGGGTCTCCTTGTTGAAATTCGCATGTGGGGTTCCCACCCATACTCAGTTCCTTCAGCTTCTCTATCCTGCTTTTGTCAGTCCTTTTATCATAAGATCAGGCCTTGTATATAGCACATGCTTTTTAACTCTTATCTCACGGTCTACTTTGGGGAAACCCAACCTAAGATAGTGTTTTATGTGAATTAGCAGCCCTCCCCCCATCCTCCTCTATTTTCTCCTAAGCCTCTTAACCTACTTGGTAAATAAATACTGAAACAACTTCGGAGCGAGCAGAGCATCTTGGAACATCATAAAACAAGAGAAAATGACGATGCTTTCACCTAGAGTGTCCAATATTTCAAATTACTTTAAAAAATGATGAAAAAACAAAAATATATCTAGATGCAGGAAGATACACAGAAAACTGGAATGTTCATTTTGGGGGAAAACCATCTTTAACTTATCTTTTAACAATTATGTGAAAAATTAAAAAAGATTTTTCATGAAAGAGGGGGAAAAAAAAAAAACCCACCTACTAGAGCCTGTTTCTCAACCTACTTGTATTGCTTTCCTCAACATTTTGGTTATTCCTATTTAAGGATTAAAATACATACTCTACCTACTTAAATATTTTTTCTCATCTTAAATGATTTAAAATATCTAAAAAGCAATACATGCACTCAGAGAAAAAATGGCCAAAAACAATCATGAAAAATATAGCCAAGGGAAAATAGTACATGAAAAAAATATCATTCTCTCTATAAGTTAATTCCAAAATATTTAAATGTGCCTTTCAACATGAGCAAATGACTAATCCCATTATCATAATTTATTAACCAGATCTTTTGTTCTATGTAGTAATACACTGTGTTTCCATGCTGTGTGTTTTTTATCCAGTGACCTAATTTGCTTAAAAGGAAACTCTTAAAACTCCCTTGTTGTAATGAATAAAATGTTAATGAAGAACTGTAGAGAAATCCCCTTTGCATTAGTTCCATATTCCCAGGAACATCATCATAAATTTGTTTGCCTGGTTGTGACAATGGTAGTGATGTTCCAGCTGCGCAGAAGCATAGTAATGCTAAATGGTTCTGATGGAAAAGTTAAAGATGTTCAAGGCACTGTCATCTGGGATGGACGATGGAAGTTATTTTTTGGAGGGAGTATTTGATGGATTTGGCTTTCATCCAACTTTTTTTAACATTTATTATTTGCATTGATAACTACATTACTAGAAACTTTTTTCAGAAAATTTTAAATGGAAACTAGGCAGGCAGATACATTTTCATAGAAAATGTGAGATTTTAAGTCAGTCCTTTTTCCTCCTCCATATAGTCCTCAGTAATTTCTCAGAAATATTGGTATGAATTTTTAAAAATAATCTAAATCATCAAAAAGTTTAAAAAATTTTATTGGGTATACTAATGATCCTATATTTGTGTCCAGACCTCTCCCCTAAATAATGAATGTGCAGATAGCAATTTGAATAAAATGATAGCTAAAATAAATGGAAAAATATATAGCAGTTTAAATGCTGACAAATTCATGTGAATACAGTACTGATAAAATTTTCAAGTTCAGGTAGAAAAATTGAAACTCAGTTTGAAACTTGCATGCTTGAATTGTTACATCTCTAATGTATGAAAATTAAAAAAAATATTTTCTACCATGTTACAAAAATATCTAATTTTGGAAACATTAAGATCATTATCTGCTAATATCAATTTAACTTCTCTAGAAATATGTTTAATAATAAGCCAGTGGCTGCAATTTTACTTCTACAAAAAATACTTAGCATGTGTTTATACATTTGAAAATAAAATAAAAATTCAACATCAAACTAATATAGCAATTAAGGAAATAGAATTTGTAAATCAGAAAGAAGACTACATGTAGTTAATCTCTTGTACCATATCTGTGGAGTTATTAACATGTGTAAAATGAAGTATTTTTAATATTTTTGCTTTGGGGTATAAAGTTCTAATATCTTGTCAGTTTACATTGTCTAAATTTCTATCAAATTTTCCCTTAAACTATCAAAAGCCTGTCTCTCTTTGTTCTATACTCAGAGGATCTGTATGGTCACTGAGTTTCTACTAACTTAAAAGAAAGTATCTTGTTTATATTCACTTTGAAACAGGTGCAGGATGAGTAGCAAAGAGACCTATAGTGTAAGCAATACATTTACCTTTGTGAAATATTAGTAAAAACAAAGAACCTTGAAATATGTGAAAAATAATTACGTTAATTATTCATCAGTATATAACTTCAGTTGAGTGAAGTGCTCAGGGGAATAGGAAGAATAAAATGGCTCTAATATTGAGCAATAATGTTCTATGTATGAAAGTCTCCACATTTCTATAAACATTTTGTTAAAGACAGTTTAATTTTTCATTTACAATGGACAATCCTGTTGAATTGACAAAAGTTGCTGAAAGCGAAAGAACTAATTCATATATGTATATATGCATGTGTGCTAAATTAATTCAGTTGCATCCAACTCTTTGTGATGTTATGGGCCATAGCATACCAGGCTCCTCTGTCCATAAAATTCTCCAGGCAAAAATACAGGAGTTGTCATGCCCTCCTTCAAGGGATCTTCCTGATCAGGGATCAAACCTGAGTCTCTTACATTAGATAAGTATTACCACAGTGGAAAGGAACAAGATTTTTCCAAACTGTGAGGCCTTCAGTTTGCACTCAAGTATAACAGACTTTAAATCCCATGTATTTTCCACTATATCATAATGCCACAATCTTAACAAATGGAGAAAGCTTTAACACATAAGGCTTTAACATGTTACAAGTTACTGACAATTAAAAAATTTAATTGTCAGTAACTTCCAATTGCCTTGGCCTGTACAATGCTATGGGTTCTGTGTTCACCTAATTATATATTTTTTTGAAATTCTAAAATTGAAATATTTGATCTAATTAGTCTGAATTTCCTTTTTTTTCTTTCAGATGGGAATTACCTAAAATAGGAAGTGTCCCATTCCTGTATTTATAAAGCAGAAACACAATGTTACAAAGAGTGTTAAAGAACTTGTGTAAAGCTGCTTGACTTTTCATACACAATAAGACACTCAGAATTTACCATAATGACTATAAAATTTGGATTATAATTTTTAAAATTCAATTCAGCTTCCTGTTTTCACATCTTATGCATGTTAAATATATCTTTAGAAGAAATCATATATAGGAAAGCCTATAAGGAATTAAAAGCTTCATCTTTTGGTTTTACACATGCATGTGCATTTAAGTGTGTGTGTACATACACAAAGAGGCAGAATAAAGAAAGCATGGGTCTTACTGACAAGGCCATGATGTCATTACAATGGGATTAGATTCAAATGGACACACATGATCCCAGTAAAACAAACTAAACATAATGAAAATAAGCAGGAATTAGTATTTAAAATGTAAAAAGAAATGAGAAAAGAAATAGATACATTAAAATAATCATGGTTTATCATGGTCATAATCCAAGCAAGAACATGGATATTAACCCAAGTAAATTAGATATTTTTTATTAAGCTCTTACTATGGCTAGAGATTGATGGAATGGGTGCTCAGCACTAAAATATGGCAATGATAGGAGATATCTTGCTCAAGACATGTTTAACATTTATCACAGATTATATCATCATATATAACGAGAGTATACTCATAAATGTGAATCTATAGAAAATACTTGGATAGGATGAAATAGCTGTTAACTCAGTGTTTATTTGCAATAATAATGATAAGCTCCAACCATATACATGTCATTTATAAAGAATCACCATTTACTAAAGCACACAATTTATAAATGTTGAAATAGTCTCAGTTAGATTCCTTTAAAATATCCAATTCCTATGCCTATTATGAAAATGGATTTCAAAATTCACCACTTACCAGTTTTTTGGAGGAGCAAGATATTGGAATATAAGCAGCTTAGATCTTAGTGTCAAAGACTACTATTGGTTTTGAATCTGTCTTAATGTTTTCTGGCTGTGTGAATTCAGAAAAACCAAAGTTTCTTCATCTGAAACTTAAAGATATTAATATTCAACTTACCTAGCTTTATGTTTTTTATAAATAGCTTAAAGGATGTCTATAAAAAAGAGCCTTGCAAGCTAAAGACAAATAATAAATGGAAGGCATTATTATTTCCCTCCCGTGTTCACTTAATTTTCAAATATGTACTCTTTTTTCCTTCATTTTCCCAATTTATTCAGATTTCCTGGATTCATTTATGTCTTCATTCACTGAAATAGTTTTGGAGTAGGTATATGTTAATTCACAAAAGTACCTGACTCAGAATTTTTCCTGCCAGTAACTCCATACACTATCTATGGTTGTGCAGGCATTTGACTAATGCAAATCTAGCCACTTGACTTAGATTTTATTTTTTTCTGCATTTCAAATTATACAGTGGAGTGAGGAGAAATCATGCAATAACTTTCCCTTACAGATGCACTAGTCCAAAGAATTCAACTATATCTGTTTAGCAAAGTCACATAAACCAAGCAAAACAGAACAACAACAACAATTAACAGGTCAAGAAAAAATAATTTTCAGGAGCAAGTATTTTGAAATGAAATAAGCTAAGAGTGTTTCTTTCTTCTTCCTCTCAAAGTAATTCAGATTCTATGATTCTAGCTGAGGGAAGTCACAGTGAAGATCACTATTGTTTTGGGTTTGTACTTTTAGGTATTAGTTTTCAGTTGTTTGGTTTGTGGATGTGTCTGTTTAGATACAACTTGGCTTCTAAGATAAATTAACTACCTCAAATAGTGCTCAACTGAGGAAACATCACTTTCTTTGAAGGCTAAGGCTGAGAAATAAGTAAGATTTGTTTTAAGTAAAGGAACTAACACATAATATGGGCTTATTAAATTTTAGTGTTCTCCCTTATAATAAAATTAGATTTTTGAAAAGATATATTCTAAACATGAAAGAGAGAACACAGAATTTACATGAATTCAAAAGAATGCCATCAATTTCATAATAACCTAGTAGAAATAAAAATACTATGATTCTAGATAAGCAGTTATTATATACTCAAATAAATGAAAGTTAACAATAGGAAAGAAATAGGACACTTGCATCAGATAAAGATATATATCTCATTGTATATATATATATATATATATGCATTGAGGCATATATATATATATATATATTTCAATGATATTGAAAGGGCCAAAAATATACAATGTTCACAGTTACTGAAAAAACCAAGGTTTGAGAAAATAGATTGACTGTGCTATGATTAAGTATGGGAAGTGATTAAGTCATGGGGCGCAATTAAAATCCTTAATGTGTGTCAGGTAGTAGAAATATTTTATGGATATAATTACTTGGAATACAGTTAAGTTCAAATAAAAATTATTTTCTAAATATTAAAACTTAGAAATGCTATGAAGCTTTCTAAAAAGTAAGTGTCTCAGTGGTAGAAATATTCAAATAGGAAATTAGCATCCACTTCTAGCAGTTTCTATGGAATAAATAAATGTAACACAGTTTGGAAGCTAAGGTAGATAGACTTTCATATTTTATTGCCTTTAAAACTATGGCTCTCTAAAAATATCCATTTTAAAATTAAATTATTTTGAGATTGTTCTTATAAGTCTGTGATTATTTACATAATCTATGACTTACTACAGTGTCTGAATTATTGGAAAGCATGGAAGCATGAATAAGGAGGATCTCCGTCCATCATTATCAAACAGAAGGATGCGTAAGAGCCAAACCAAAAGGAAACCATTGCCCACATTCTTATCTTGCTTTATTTTTTCAGTTTAAATTGTTCAATGTTTTTTTCCAGTAGCTGTAAAAATTGGGCATCAATTACTCTTTCAATCAGCAAATTAAAGAATATTTATATTGAAGGCATACTATGTTCCAGCTATTGTTCTAGGCTAATCATATTTAAATAGCATCAAATTCTCACAGAGTTTATATTTATTTAGTGATATATTCAAAATGTTCTAATAAAACAAGTACAGTGTTATAGGAATCCATAAGTAAGAACACTTGATTCCAATTTGAAACTGCAAGAATCTTTGCAAGTTTTCTAAAAATTGTGAATTTTTTTCCCGCAGCTTCAACAGCCTGAAAAAATAATGCTGAGGCTGCTAAGTTGGACACTAAATCTTCTCTACATGTATCAGTTCAGTTCAGTTGAGTCACTCAGTCATGTCTGACTCTTTGTGACCCCATGGACTGCAGCACAACCCGGCTTCCCTGTCTATCACCAGCTTCTGGAATTGCTCAAACTCATGTCCATTGAGTCAGTGATGCCATCCATCCATCTCATCCTCTGTAGTCCCCTTCTCCTCCTGCCTTCAGTCTTTCTCAGCATCATGGTCTTTACCAATGAGTCAATTCTTCCAAACAAACTTCAGCATCAATCCTTCCAATGAATATTCAGGACTGATTTTCTTTATGATTGACTGGCTTGGTCTCCTTGCAGTCCAAGGGACTCTCAAGCATCATCTCCAACACAACAGTTCAAAAGCATTGATTCTTTGGCCTTCAGTGTTTTTTTATGGCCCAACTCACATCCATACATGATGACTGGAAAAACTATAGCTTTGACTAGATGGATCTTTGTCAGCAAAGTAATATTTCTGCTTTTTAATACTCTGTCTAGGTTGGTCATAGCTTAAATATTATTAATTGCCTACTGTAAATAATAACTTATTACTTAAGGTGATATTTGATAGAAAAATTTTTGAAGATGTATTTTCTATTTTTGGGTTAATATCTAGTTGGATAGAGATACGTAAGTACACAGAGCAAATGTGTTGGTTCAGTTCAGTTCAATTCAGTCACTCAGTCATGTGTGAACTTTGCAACCCCAAGAACCGCAGCACTCCAGACTTCCCTGTCATCACCAACCTCCAGAGTTCACTCAAACTCATGTTCATTGAGTCACTGATGCCATCCAGGCATCTCATCCTCTGTTATCCCCTTCTGCTCCTGTGCCCAATCCCTCCCAACATCAGGGACTTTTCCAGTGAGTCAACACTTCACATGAGGTGGCCAAAGTATTGCAGTTTCAGCTTCAGCATCAGTCCTTCCAATGAACACCCAGGACTGATCTCCTTCAGAATGGACTGGTTGGATCTCTTTGCAGTCCAAGGGACTCTCAAGAGTCTTCTCCAACACCACAGTTCAAAAGCAATTCTTTGGCACTCAGCTTTCTTCACAGTCTAACTCTCACATACATACATGACCACTGGAAAAACCATAGCCTTGACTAGATGGACCTTTGTTGGCAAAGTAATGTCTCTGGTTTTCAATATGCTATCTAGGTTGGTCATAACTTCCTTCCAAGGACTAAGCGTCTTTTAATTTCATGGCTGCAATCATCATCTGCAGTGGTTTGGAGCCCCCCCAAAAAAGCCTGACATTGTTTCCACTGTTTCCCCATCTATTTCCCATGAAGTGATGGGACCAGATGCTTTGATTTTCATTTTCTTAAAGTTGAGCTTTAAGCCAACTTTTTCACTCTCCTCTTTCACTTTCATCAAGAGGCTTTTTAGCTCCTCTTCACTTTCTGCCATAAGGGTGGTGTCATCTACATATCTGAGGTTATTGATATTTCTCCCGGCAATCGTGATTCCAGCTTGTGTTTCTTCCAGTCCAGCATTTCCCATGATATACTCTGCATATAAGTTCAATAAGCAGGGTGACAGTATACAGCCTTGATGTGCTCCTTTTCCTATTTGGAACAAGTCTGTTGTCCATGTCCAGTTCTAACTGTTGCTTCCTGACCTGCATATAGGTTTCCTAAGAGGCAGGTCAGGTGGTCTGCTAGCCACATCTTTTTCAGAATTGTCCACAGTTTATTGTGATCCACACAGTCAAAAGGTTTGGCATAATCAATAAAGCAGAAATAGATGTTTTCCTGGAACTTTCTTGCTTTTCCCATGACCCAGCAGATGTTGGCAATTTGATCTCTGCCTCTGCCTTTTCTAAAACCAGCTTGAACATCTGGAAGTTCACGGTTCAGGTATTGCTGAAGCGTGGCTTGGAGAATTTTGAACATTACTTTACTAGTGTGTGAGATTGTGTGGTAGTCTGAGCATCCTTTGCCCTTGCCTTTCTTTGGGATTGGAATGAAAACTGACCTTTTCAAATCCTGTGGCCACTGCTGAGTTTTCCAATATTGCTGGCATATTGAGTGCAGCACTTTCACAGCATCATCTTTCAGGATTTGGAATAGTTCCACTGGAATCCATCACCTCCATTAGCTTTGTTAATAGTGATGCTTTCTAAGGCCCACCTGACTTCACATTCCAGGATGTCTGGCTCTAGGTGTGTCATCACACCATTGTGATTATCTGGGTCATGAAGCTCTTTTTTGTATAGTTCTTCTGTGTATTCTTGCCACCTCTTCTTAATATCTTCTGCTTCTGTTAGGTCCATACCATTTCTGTCCTTTATTAAGCCCATCTTTGCATGAAATGTTCCCTTGATATATCTAATTTTCTTGCAGAGATCTCTCGTCTTTCCCATTCTGTTGTTTTCCTCTATTTCTTTGCATTGATTGCTGAGGAATGCTTTCTTATATCTCCTTGCTATTCTTTGGAACTCTGCATTCAGATACTTATATCTTTCCTTTTCTCCTTTGCTTTTCACTTCTCTTCTTTTCACAGCTATTTTAAGGCCTCCTCAGACAGCCATTTTGCCTTTTTGCATTTCTTTTCCATGGGGATGATCTTGATCTGTCCATAGTTCATCAGGCACTCCGTGTATCAGATCTAGTCCATTAAATCTATTTCTCATTTTCACTGTAAGGGATTTCATTTAGTTCATTTTGAAAGAGACAGGAATGCCAGACCACCTGACCTGCCTCTTGGGAAACCTATATGTAGGTCAGGAAGCAACAGTTAGAACTGGACATAGAAAAACAGACTGGTTCCCAATAGGAAAAGGAGTACATCAAGGCTGTATATTGTCATCCTGCTTATTTAACTCATATGCAGAGTACATCATGACACACACTGGGCTGGAAGAAGCATAAGCTGGAATCAAGATTGCTGGGAGAAATATCAATAACCTCAGATATGCAGATGACATCACCCTTATGGCAGAAAGTGAAGAGGAGCTAAAAAGCCTCTTGCTGAAAGTGAAAGTGGAGAGCGAAAAAGTTGGCTTAAGGGTGAACATTCAGAAAACGAAGATCAAGGCATCTGGTCCCATCACTTCATGGGAAATAGATGGGGAAACAGTGGAAATGGTGTCAGATTTTATTTTTAGGGTTCCAAAATCACTGCAGATGGTGACTGCCACCATGAAATTAAAAGATGCTTACTCCTTGGAAGAAAAGTTATGACCAACCTAGATAGCATATTGAAAAGCAGAGACATTATTTTGCCAACAAAGGTCCATCTAATCAAGGGTATTGTTTTTCCAGTGGTCATGTATGGATGTGAGAGTTGGACTGTGAAGAAAGCTGAGTGCTGAAGAATTGATGCTTTTGAACTGTGGTGTTGGAGAAGATGCTTGAGAGTCCCTTGGACTGCAAAGAGATCCAACCAGTCCATTCTGAAGGAGATCAACCCTGGGATTTCTTTGGAAGGAATGATACTAAAGCTGAAACTCCAATACTTTGGCCACTTCATGAAAAGAGTTGATGCATTGTAAAAGACCCTGATGCTGGGAGGGATTGGGGGCAGGAGGAGAAGGGGACGACAGAGGATGAGATGGCTGGATGGCATCACTGACTCAATGGACTTGAGTTTGAGTGAACTCTGGGAGTTGGTAATGGACAGGGAGGCCTGGCGTGTTGTGATTCATGGGGTCACAAAGAGTCAGACACAACTGAGCAACTGAACTGAACGGAACAGAATGGTCTGATGGTTTTCCCCACTCTCTTCAATTTCACTATGAATTTGGCAATAAGGAGTTCATAATCTGAGCTACATTCAGCTCCTGGTCTTGTTTTTGCTGACTGTGTATAGCTTCTCCATCTTTGGCTGCAAAGAATATAATCAATCTGATTTCAGTGTTGACCATATGGTGATGTCCATGTGTAGAGTCTTCTCTTGCTTTGTTGGAAGAGGATGTTTGCTATGACCAGTCCTTTCTCTTGGCAAAACTCTATTAGCTTTTGCCCTGCTTCATTCCATACGCCAAGGCCAAATTTTCCTGTTACCCCAGTGTTTCTTGAATTCCTACTTTGGCATTCCAGTCCCCTATAATGAAAAGGACATCTTTTTTTGGGTGTTAGTTCTACAAGGTCTTGTAGGTCTTCATAGAACCATTAAACTTCAGCTTCCTCAGTTTTACTCATTGGTGCATAGGCTTGGATTACTGTGATATTGAATGGTTTGCCTTGGAAATGAACTGAGTTCATTCTGTCGTTTTTTTTGATTGCATCCAAGACTGCATTTCTGACTCTTTTGTTGACTATGAGGGCTACTCCATTTCTTCTAAGGGATTCCTGCCCACAGTAGTAGATATAATGGTCCGAGGTCAGGGGCAGTGGCTGAGACAAGCTACCACACCCCAGAGGTCAGGGCAGTGGCTGAGAGGGCTACCACATGCCTGAAGTCAGGGGCAGCGGCCGAGTGGAGCAAACCCACATCTCAAGGAGCGGTGCCTGCATGAGCGCAGGAGGGTGGAGAGGATCTACTCCATGTTCAAGGTAAGGAGGGGCCGCTGTGAAGAGATAGCCCTCATCCAAGGTGAGGAGGTACCACTCATCCAACGTAAGGAGCAGTGGCTACGCTTTGCTGGAGCAGCCATGAAGAGATACCCCACGTCCAAGGTAAGAGAAACCCAAGTAAGATGGTAGGTGTTGCAAGAGGGCATCAGAGGGAAGACACACTGAAACCATAATTGCAGAAAACTAGCCAATCTGATCACATGGACCACAGCCGTGTCTAACTCAATGAAACAAAGCCATGCAGTGTGGGGCCACCCAAGATGGGAGGGTCATGGTGGAGAGGTCTAACAGAATGTGGTCCACTGCAGAAGGGAATGACAAACCACTTCAGTATTTTTGCTTTCAGAACCCCATGAACAGTATGAAAACACAGAAAGGTAGGACCACTGAAAGATGAACTCCCCAGGTCGGTAGGTCCCCGACATGCTACTGGAGATCAGCGGAGAAATAACTCCAGAAAGAATGAAGAGGTGGAACCAAAGAAAAAACGACACCTAGTTGTGGATGGGACTGGTGATAGAAGCAAGATTCAATGCTGTAAAGAGCAATATCGCATAGGAACCTGGAACGTTAGGTCCATGCATCAAGGCAAAGTGAAAGTGGTCAAATAGGAGATGGCAAGAGTGAACGTCGATATTCTAGGAATCAGCGAACTAAAATGGACTGGAATGGGTGAATTTAACTCAGATGTGATGGTTAGGATAGTAGTAAAGAGGAGAAGTATGATCATGATATCAGTTTAAAAAAATGATATTGTTCAAGCATAAGCAAATATAAAATACTTTCATACACATTTAAAACATTTATGATAGATACTGACATGAATTTTTATTTTAGTTTTAACTTTAATATACTTTTAAATTAAAATGTGTATTAAATATCAAATTAAACTTTGCATTATATATCATTTTTCTTCACTCAAAAATCATAAAGGGAAAATATTTTGATTCAAATTTGATAATTGATAGATCATATGAGTTGTTCAAGATCATATGACTGATAGAATGATGCTTCTAGATATAAACTCAGATCTTCTGACTTTAAGGCTATTTCCATTCTCATAAAATGAAAATATAATATAAAATTCAGAGAGTACATAAATAACTAAAAGATTTGTGTGGAGTAAGTAAATATTAACACTGGTTGCAAAATACTATCAAGTTAGAGATGGAAATGTTTTATCTGTTTTATATCCATTTACAAGGGTACTCATAATTAATGCCCTTTATGTAATGGAAATGCTAGCTCATAAAATGTTAGATTAGAAGTAGTTATACATTTTCAAGTACAGTTGTTCCCAGTTCAGGGATTGTTTGCAACTGCCTGCTTGTTCCCAACTCATTTGTAAAGTGAAGCCTCCAAAAAACTAATATGTTCACTTTGAGTGTAAAGTGTATCATTCTATATAATAACAATTTTATTATTTTAGTCCATTATCAAATTTTGCTTAAGTTGTCATTTTCTTTCTTTTACTCTTCTTATAAAAACAGCTGATTTTCAATGTAATAGTAAATGAACAGAGCTTTTCACCAAGAGGCACAGTCTAGCTCAAAAGAGTTTTGTGGAATTGTGTGTCCATTTAAAGAAAAATTGAAACAAAAGTGTAACCTTGATTCCAAGGCATAGCCAAAGGCTAAGAAAAGAAAAGTTCAGTGAATGACTCTTATTAATCTAGCTTTAAAATGGATGAATAATATGCTACAACCTCTCTGACATATGGTGAGGTTTGCAGCAAGTTTGGCATAATGGTTTCACTTAATAAATACCTGATTAGCATTGTTTAACAGGTTTGGAGTGCATGAAAACAGTCAAATAGCAACATTCTGTCTAGTTAATTCCTCATTAGCAGACTCACAGTCACTGAATTTGACAGATTGTATACCAGTCTTGACACAAGGTGACCTCTTGCTTGGACCTGTTCATCACCTTCAGTCTGTCATAAATGAAGTCAGTATAAATGTCAGAGTGAATATGACATCACCAGAGACTTCATCTGATGCCTGGAAGGTTATTATTTTCTCAATATTATTATTAGAGACATAGTGAAACTATATGTGGTTATACAAACAAAATGAGAGTGATAAACCAGAAGAAATTTTATGTATATGAGATCCCTTGTTTAATGCATTATTGTAATAAGATATGTGACACATCAATAAATTTCAGCAATGTTATTATTTCAACTTCCTGATTTCAAGTAATCTTTATTCTTTTTCTCAAGAATGTGTAAGCGACAAGCAAAAAGGACAATCTGAATAGATTTTGAAGAATTAATAGTGAAGCTTAACTAATTTATTAACAATCATCTCTCTGTTTAATACATCCATATCGATGCCCTTCCTTCATGTTTCATTTTTTTAAATGAAGAAGCACCAAATGCGAAGATAAAATTGAAGAATTGAATTGAACATTGTAAATGTGAAGTAAGCTTTGAGGAACATATTTTGTGAGAAAAATCTTTGACCATTTTAACATTGACCATTTGTAAATTCAGCATTTCCAGAAGAAAAATCTCCCAATTCCATTAAAATATTCATTTACCAATTTCACCAGCTTTGTTAAATTATTTCTACCAAAGAGCCCTTTTCAATCATTCAAAATCAATTATATGATTGCACAACATTTATATTCTTCTCTATGACAAGAGGAAATTGAACCAGTTTCAATTTATCTGAACAAAGATGATTATGCAATATGTTATTATAAACAAAACCAAATAGAATGTATTCTTGCTTTTTCCCATTCTTTTGCAAATTTTTCACAAAGGTCTTTTAAAGTATTTCTAAAACTAATGATTTGAAACAAATAAACAATTTTGAAATCAACAGGTAGATATTACAAAGGAAAAATAACAAACACTTGAAAAAGCCTAACTTTTGTTCTTCGAAAGTATTAAAGGAAGTCTGTTATCCATTGAACTGGAAGACTTTTTTAATATCAAGAAAAATAATTAACAATACACATTATATTTAGAAATAATATTTAAGGCATAGACACAACCAAGACAAATTTAAAATCATCTTTAAAAAGTTATTAATTACATTTACATAAAGTAACTTCTCTAGCCATTCTTAAATTTTACAATTTGGAATAATATTTTAAATGGATATAGTAGCTACAATTAATCATAATAATATACA
The DNA here is from genome assembly GCF_001704415.2 of Capra hircus. Classification (NCBI taxonomy): domain Eukaryota; kingdom Metazoa; phylum Chordata; class Mammalia; order Artiodactyla; family Bovidae; genus Capra; species Capra hircus. Next base: position 40,948,897 of record NC_030819.1, read on the forward strand.
TGCATTGTTTAAGCAGATTATGTTTTCAGACATTCCTGCAGCTACAAAATAGCAAGTGGGATTCTAGACTCAGCTCTTTGTTACTCTGAAGGTTACTGAGGTGTAGAGCACACCTGGACATTTGATACTTTACACACTGCCTCTAAATGTTCTTCATAGCTCATTCTATGTTATACATTTTTTCTCTTTATTCAATGTAATTTTGTTTAAATAATAGTCTTTCTATAATTTCTTCCTTGCTGGGCTTATCCATCTATGAGAAATGTAGAGTTATTTTCTTGGTTTTATATGTTTTTATCTCATTTATAATTTATAAAGATCTTCCATTGAATCAACATCTTTCACTGTCATCATTAATTAGGTATAGTCCATTTTCCTTTTGCCCCCAAACTAACTGCAAGTGATTCAATATACTTGTGCACAATTTTCTTAATAATCTATGATATATCACTTCAGGGGCAGCCGATCTATAAGTGCTCATTTTTTCAACTACAATATCCCCTTATCTGCCTTTGTCAAATGCCATTCTGGAATGTTTTCCATTATTTTCTAATTGTCCAAATGTATTTTATTCATTTTTATTGTCAAATGTTTACCTGAGGCAAGGAGTTATAATGATATGAGGCAATTTAGATTCATTAATAATTTTATGTGCCAGCTTCATTAATTATTTTTTGTTGTCATTTTAGTAATTATTTCCTAAAAATAAACAAAAACTATAAATAAAAATATTTCAACTTTTTACACATTTCTCCAAATCCTTGTGAAATTGAATAAAAATAAGCACATTGTCTTTATCCATTCCTCATAAGAAATGAACATATTACAAACAGGACTTCAAGAATCCTAACTCGTTGCTCTGATGGTAGTTATAAGCTTAGGGAAATGTAGCAAGCAAATTGTTTTATTTGTATTAAATATATTTTCTTACCTATTACTGATATTGTCTTATTTTTAAAGATTGTAGTCTTTGCCATTTATCTTCATTTACTTTGGAACTTGGGTGAAAATATTTAAGAAAAAAACCCAAACATTTGTGGTAAAATTGCTCTTGGCTTTCCTTTATTCTGTGAAACAAACTTAAGAGGCTACAGTCATGCATAGAGAAAATAGCCAGTCTTGTTCTCCACCTTTATATATGCTCAGAGATTAGTATTTTTATTTCACAGTTTTAAAGTTAGTCACTCCTTGTCCTGGAATGATAATAAAATTCAATCTTGCTTTAGACTAAAGTTTTCTTTTCCTTATTTATTCCACTCATCATTTGACTCTGGTGTGCTTGGTGTACCTGACCAATATCTCTTATGCTGATCAAATCCAAGTGGAATTAATCATCTCAGTACATCTTCAGTTCAGTTCAGTTGCTCAGTTGTGTCTGACTCATTGCGACCCCATGAATCGCAGCACGCCAGGCCTCCCTGTCCATCACCATCTCCCGGAGTTCACTCAGACTCACGTCCGCTGAGTCAGTGATGCCATCCAGCCATCTCATCCTCTGTTGTCCCCTTCTCCTCCTGCCCCCAATCCCTCCCAGCATCAGAGTCTTTTCCAATGAGTCAACTCTTCTCATGAGGTGGCCAAAGTACTGGAGTTTCGGCTTCAGCATCATTCCTTCCAAAGAAATCTCAGGGTTGATCTCCTTCAGAATGGACTGGTTGGATCTCCTTGCAGTCCAAGGGACACTCAAGAGTCTTCTCTGACACCACAGTTCAAAAGCATCAATTCTTCAGCGCTCAGCCTTCTTCACAGTCCAACTCTAACATCCATACATGGCCACAGGTAAAACAATAGCCTTGATCAGACGGACCTTAGTCGGCAAAGTAATGTCTCTGCTTTTGAATATACTATCTAGATTGGTCATAACTTTCCTTCCAAGGAGTAAGCGTCTTTTAATTTCATGGCTGCAGTCACCATTTGCAGTGATTTTGGAGCCCCAAAAAATAAAGTCTGACACTGTTTCCACTGTTTCCCCATCTATTTCCCATGAAGTGATGGGACCAGACGCCATGATCTTCGTTTTCTGAATGTTGAGCTTTAAGCCAACTTTTTCACTCTCCTCTTTCACTTTCATCAAGAGGCTTTTTAGCTCCTCTTCACTTTCCCTCTTTACCTTCTGTCTACCCTCTCTCCCTTATCACTTTCCCTAATTTCTTCCTCTCTCTTCTCTCCTCTCTCTCTTCGTGTTTTTCTCTTTCCTGTAAAGTTAGAAATCACACTGTGCAATTATTTGATTCTGCTCTCAGCTCATTGTTAGGGTCTGAGTATAAACTAAAATGCATATGGTTGCTTTTTTCACTAAACAAAACTCTACTTAAAACACACACGTTACCTTATTAGCTTATTTTTAATGGTATTATTTAGCTACACAGAGCCATAAAACATTTAAATGTGGTCTGTATCTCCTAAATTGATGGACTAAATATTCATTGGATTTTTGTTTGTTAGGAACTTATGTAGGACTTCAGTAGTTGCCTCAGCAAAGTTTTACAAAACATTCATGAAATTTGGATGACTCAGGTGTTTTAAAAGTGCCAAATTGTTCAAGACTTTTTGGCAGAGTACTGTGTGGAAAGTTCTTTAAAGACAGTTGAGCCATTTCTGAATCTTGCAATAGTCAGTACAGACAGAGCCATTTATGGCAGGATGTGTATAATACATGGTGAGGGTTATGAAATATTACTCATTTCTAATTCATTACAAAAATACTTTTCTAAACTTGCACATGTGATGGATGGCAAGAAACCAGGTATTCACATCTAATTATAAGGGGTTTTTCTTTGTGCTAAAATGGACTCTATCTATCAGTGCAATCAATTCACGCATTTTTCTTGTGTCTGTCACTGTACTACCTAAGCACTTAGCAAAGATATTAAATTAACCAAAAAGTGTGGAGTGGGATGTTTTCCTTGTCTTTACTACATTTATCTAAGCCAACCTAAGGCTAAGCAGACTGTGACTAATATTGGAAGTCTTATTCTTATCGCAGACAGAGTTGTTCTCATTCTTGTTATTATTAATTGGTTGAATGCCAACAATACATTCAGCACAGGACATAATTGCACAATATGTTCTTTCTCTTGCAACCTAGAAAGGGATCAACCGTCTCCATCCACTAACATTGGTGCCAGAGTGATGAATGCCTCTTTATAACCCCCTGTTTCCTCTCCTGCCTCCCTTCCTTTATCTACTTCCCTCACCAGCTTTATTTCTATAAGATACACATTACTAGTTTTTTCTAGAAAAAATTTCTAGAAATAAAAGCATAGGTATTGCCTCATAATTGTCAAATGTTGAACTATAAAAAAGCAAATATGTTTATATTTATTTCTCTGAGGATCATAATGAATATATGCTGACAGCTTCTACTAATAATTCTGAAAAGCATTATTGTATAGATATATATGCCTAACTCATTATATAGTAATAAAATTATATATACTACACATTATAGACATAAATTATGTTTGTAATGCCATACACAAACTATGAGAATCTTAGAAACAGATTTGCCTGAAGTCCCATTCCTCAAAAAAGTTAATTTCTTTCTGTAATCCCACCTTATCTGACTCTAAGTGCATCCTCTTAGAAAAAACAAGCACTACTTTTATTTATTTAGTCTAGTTTTGCAGTTTTTTTCAAAAAGACTCATGGGTTTTTTGGTTTGTTTTTAAGCTATTGATTTCTTGAGAACTGTACTTATTACATTTAAAATTAAGGTAATATCAGACTTGTTAAATACAGGGAAAACGAGTGCATTGTCATTTTTTTGGTTATCCTTTACATATACAAATATTTTAAACAGTTTTGTGCTGATTATAAATGGCCCTTATGCTTAGTAAATTGAAATATGCTTTCATTTTGAATATTACATTTAGCCAAGTGTAAATTTAGACTTGATAGACCACAGGGAGCCAGTAGTAACAGACAGGCAAACTTTACATTAGACAGAAAACTAAGGCCAAGGTAAGCCATGTTAATAGCTGTGATGCAGCCAATCATTACACAGAAGTTATCTTTTGTGAAGTTATCCTGCAGTGATAGTCTCAGAGTTTTAGCTCTAATTATATTCTGGTACAGTGACCTGATAAAAGAATAAATGTGTCCATTAGCATATATTACTTTATTGAGCAAAGCAAAATTTCTGATTTTAATTTATTAAGAGGCTTGAACATAAAGGATGAACAAAGAGTGAAAACATTCAAAGAGTTTTCTATAATATTAATTAATAAAGAGATCTATGCAAATAGTTATAACATACAGCAGAAAGTATAAAGTGATATAAAATTACAAATTGCCATTGAAGTTTAGAAGGACATAAATAGCTTAGCTGGCATAATCATGGAACTAATCTTTTCAAACTGGACTGAGAAGAAATGCATTTTAGCAAGCAATATTTGTAATATCCAATGAATGTAATTAAACTGATTCTTAGGTAGTATTTCCATAAAGATGTAAAAGGTATTCTATAACAGCATAAATTAGAGATAACAAACTAACAGAAAAAAATTATAATTTAAAATTTGCAGAAGAAAATCTACTAAACGTGTTACAGAGCTAAAAAAATGAGATTCAAATCTAGAGCAAATAAAATATACATCTTTTCATATATCATATTTCCTATTAATCTCAAAATTTCCCCCAAATTCTGAATTACAATTATATCTATATATAAAATCATTTGGCATTTTAGGCTGTTTTGATAGTTCTGTTGTTTTTTCTTTATAATTTATTTCTTAATTGAAGTAGAAGTTTAATCATTAGATAGCAATTTTATATTTGAGTCCTATTATTTTTATTTTTTAAAGTTTTTTTTTTTCTGTCTTTATATTTTGCAGAATCTTTCTGTAGAAGAAAAACAAGGAACATAGGTATTAGATTACTCTTAAATGCTTAAAAATTCCGGTTCATAAATCTTTCATGTTTACAAATATTAGAAGTTCCTCTTACTCATATAACATCCTAGACAGATAGAGAGGCTTTTTCCCTGAAAACTATGCAGAAACCCAGAATAAAAGATGTTTTCTCATCTCTAACTATAACTTCTAAATCCTGTTGGTGATTTACCAATGGCTGGGTCACTAGACAAAATTAAAAACCATAGAAGAATATGCCAGAGAGGTTTTATGGGCCAAGCCTCAAAGCGATACACATCACGTCCATGCGTATTATTCAAAGTAGAAGTCAGTCATGTGTCCATATCTAACTGCTGATGTGACTGAGGAACAAGTCTAGCTGGATACCAAGTTGAAGAGGACAATACAAATTTTGGTGACAAGTATTCTCTGTCACAGGTCATTCTTATGATTACTAACCAATGTTTGCTCAATTTTCTAGGCAAAAAAGACAACACATCTCTGAGGAAATGAATTCAAAGTAACTTAGCCATTAATAGCAAACAGACCCAAGTCCAAGATATCCATAAATCCTCCTTCTTTAAACATTCACAAAGACAAGTTATTTGCCTCCACTTTCCTCCAAATATGGCCTTCCCTTGTGCCTCAGCTGGTAAAGAATCTGCCTGCAATGTGGGAGACCTGGGTTCCATCCCTGGGTTGGCGAGATCTAGAGAAGGAAAAGGCTACCCACTCTAGTATCTTGTCTTGGAGAATTCCATGGACAGTCCATGGGGTTGCAAAGAGTTGGACATGACTGAGCGACTTTCATGTTCATGTTTTTACCCCCCAAATATAGAAGAGAGGAACAGATTTTGGGAAAGCATACACACACATACACACACAAAACCATAGTCAATTTAGAAAAAATAAAAAATAAGAGAGGTAAAACCATTACTGTTCCACACTGGCCTTCTCTGGTGACTCAGTCAGTAAAGAATCTGCCTGCAATGCAGCAAGCCTGAGTTCGATCCCTTGGTTGGGAAGATCCTCTGGAAATGGGAATGACTACCCACTTCAGTATTCTTGCCTGGAGAAGTCCATGTATAGAGAAGCCTGGTGGGCTATAGTCCATGGGGTCACAAAGTGTGGGACACTATTGAGTGACTAACATTTTCACTTGTGGCCCTAATAGAATCCTGTTGGGCAGGCATTGTGAAGACCCTCTTCCCTTTTCTGGAGAAAATTCATGTATTATACGCAGATTCTGCATCTAGAAAAAACTTTTTTTCCAGTTTTTCTGTGTTGTTTCTTAGTTCACCTTCTGGGAAGTCTTATTTCATTTTGATGGCCTATCTTTGATGGCCACATCTGAAGCAAGCATGGGACAATGCTCTTCTTTTTAAAATAATTAATTAATTTTTGGCCACACTGGGTCTTTGTTGCTGCACACTCTCTTTCTCTAGTTATAGCAAGTGGGACAGTTGTGGGGAGGGGCGGAGGGGAGGGGTACTCTCAAGCTGCAGTGCACAGGCTTCTCACAGTGGTGGTTTCTCAGTGCAGAATGCAGGCTCGAGAGTGCAGGGCTCAGTAGTTGTGGTGCAATGGCTTAGTTGCCCCAAGGCATGTGGAAACCTCCCAGACCAGGAATCGAACCTGTGTCCCCTGCATTGACAGGTTGATTCTTAACCACTGAACCATCAGGGAAATCCCTGAGAGTATATTCTCAAGGACCTTCCAGTTTATATAATTTTCTTTCTTCTAAGGAGAGTTTGGGAATCCGAGATTTGATTTACCTGCACAGGCTTTCTCAGGGCATAATCAAGGAAATAAAATTTCCTGTAATATTTAGAATGCTTTTGACTAATATGCTTCAAGGAAGTTCTAAGATAAGCAAAGGAATCCAATTTTTTTTAATTTAATCTACTTGTTAAATTTTTTTTTATTTCTTTGCTTCTTTTGTCTCATCTCATTTTCTTGAAGCTCGGTAACAACAGGCTTTAGTGGGAAGTAACCAACTTTCCACTGAGCACCTGATGGTTGATCCAGAGCTGATTCTTTTTTGTATTTCTTTTTAAGATGAAATGTGTTTATGTGACATATTGATCTAAAAGTTTTTTAGACTTATGTTATTCACTCAGTCATGTCTATCTCTTTTTGACCCCTTGGAATGTAGCCCACCAGACTCCTCTGTTCATGGGATTCTCCAGGCAAGACTACTTGAGTGTGTTGCCATTTCCTTCTCCAGGGAATCATTCTGACCCAGGGATGAAACTGGGTCTTCTTTTTAGACTTATATCCTACTATATAAGATCTGGAAGCTGCTGACCTTCTAACCCTAGGAGTTCCAAATTTTACGTATGTTCTCTATTCACTTTCCTTTTTTGTTTGCAATCCAGACAATTCCATTTTTAGTCATTTATCTCATTCTAGTGCTATCCAACCCATTCCTCCAGAGCCGCAGGACTGGAGACAAGCAAGTACTTGTCTTTCTCTCAAATTATTCCTAACCTCAATTTTAGCAAATATTTTACAAGAGAATAGCAAACCACTCAAGCTTTCCAGTCTACTATATCCATTTCCTTGTTATCTGCTGCTTGTCCTTCAAGGCATAATACAAGTCTAAATCCATAATTTAGGATTGTTTTTATAGCAATATCCTATTTAAGGTAGAACATTCTATATTAGTAAAGATAGTGCTAGCTATTCTTATAATAGTTGGTTAAATATAAATAGCTCCAACATAGTGAGTTTAATTCTTGCTGATATAGTAGTTCTGAATGAGCAGAAGATGTATCAGATGAGGGACAGTCTCCTTCCTGTCATCATTCAGGAATTTAGAAAGGTAAATATTATACTATCCTCAACATCTGTGTTTTACTTTTATCTTGTCAATCTCTATTGTAGCCAGCTGAAAAGGGCTCTGAGCACGGGTAAGTACATAGGGAAATATTTGGTGGCCCAACCATGAAATGGGCATATTTTCTCACATTCTATTGGCTGGATCTGTCATATGGTCATATGTTACTGACAAATGAGTCTGCACCATGAAGTGTAGCTATGTCCCTGGCAGAATTTGAGGTTAGTTTCAGAGATAACCACTTCTTTGGTGAGTTAAATGTTATACTAAATTGCTAACCCACCTACCAATAGCTTTTTCTATGATAATTCTGTGAATTAAAAAATAAATGCATAAAAGCAAAGTACTATTACATTCAGTAGTTTATAGAACTATACAAAAATTGTTAGTCTCATTTCAAAAGTATTGTATAAAAGTGGTGGCAAGCTCAGTCACCTCCATCAGCACATTATAAAATATCAGTAACAGTGATTCAGTGGTAGTTTGAAGTATCTTCTCCTAAACCTACAGCTTAGGTTTTATTACTCACTGAAATAATTACAACTTACTGAAATAATGTGTATTGGCTTTATGTTCAAGTATCATTATCAACTTTTAAACATATCTATATTTGCTTAGGAAGGAATCTCTTCCCTCTCAAATTCCTTAGGTGGTATAAGCTAAGGACATTATTTTTTAGTATAATGTCCTTTTATTGCAGTGAGAACATTGCCTACAATTTTAGCTCAGTTGAATAGATTGCAGTTTCAATTCATATGTTAGGGGAAAGCATTCATTATAGCAATGAACTCCCAGTCTGTTGGTATAAAGGAGACTGCTGGCAAATTATACATTTTGCTCCAATAAAAATAATTCTGAAAAATTCTAGTCTGGTAGAAAGAATCATTCAGCTGCAGCTGATATAAAATGGCCTTTTTTAAAGTGCCATTTTTCTGCTTAAAAAAATCAATAGTCTTTATTATATACAATAAGCATAACCTGCTGCCATTTCCCAGATCAATAAAATCTCTTCTTCCTTTTTGATAATCAGGTGCCTTGGAGACAATGCAGGTATTTGAATATTAATTATGCTGGTGGATTCTAAGGCTTTATTAACTCTTAAGTCAGCCATGTGTGTCTTAATTTGAGCCATTTTAATTTTGATAGAAATTATGTAGAAAAAGTGTTATAAAAGTTAAATATTTACCATGTTCACTCTATTCAAATATTTTTTTTTCTCTGAAATCATCACAAAACTATTTTATAAGAGATTGGACTAAAAAACAATTCTCTTACTTCAAAGCAGATACTCTTTCTAAGGCATCAGATCTATTTTTATTGAAAATATATTATCTTGAAGAAATCATCCCTGGTCTAGAAATATTTTATTGAGCTCTCTTCCTCAAGTTCAGAACCTGTCAGCAAATGATTAGCAGGAAGTAAATTGATGGAGACACAGTTATTAGCATTATCACTAATAAATCTAAAGTTGGATGGCATTTTTTATGTGGATAAAAAGATCTCTTCATAATCTCTTTTGGTCCCAAGTAATATTTTTTAATCAAATTTGTGAACAGTGTCTACATTTTAATGTAAATTTCATCTTGTAAAGAACAGAAATATGGTACCAAGATTTTCAACTGAAGAGCTTTTGGAAATGTGGGAATGGGACATTTGATGCTGTATATTTACTGAAGAGTGTTATTGTAATTTGAGATTTAGGAATGATAACTGTCTTCCAATGCATAGGTCAGTTCCGTGTATAAATAGGACACCCGTTGAGAAACAGTCCATGCTCAGTTTTGAAGTACTCAGTGTTTCAGGCCAGTGAAAGGAAGCCTTTAATTAGGCTCCCCACTCAAAGGCAGAGTACAAAGGAGGATGCTGTGAGTCCTTTAAGAAATGAGATGGACAGGAGTGGAACTGAGTGTATCTGCCTGTGCCACCGAATTTACCAGCCAGGTAACTCACGAATATGTGACTAAATGCTGTGTTCTTTCTTCTATGGATAATTGGGAGTTGGCTGTCCATCTCTATTTTTCTCTCTTCATTCTCCATTAATTTTACTTGCTCTTTTACTTGCTCCCTCTTTCTCTTATCTTTCTTCTCTTTCCATATCAGTGATAGCAAATGAATTGTTCTTATGAAGATTTGCAAAATAAGTAAGCAACCCTAAATTTCTTAATGTTGATTTCAGCTGCGATTGACATTGATTGCTTTAGTAAGGACTGATGTCTAACTAATCAGTATTTATCAATGATCTAGCTAATAGGTATTTTGGATGCCATTGCATCCAAAAATCATGATTTAAAATCTATCATTGACAGACATAGAAAAAAAATTTTAATACTGGAATGAAAAGAGAACACTTATTGAATATCTTTGATGCCTTAATGTTAATTCTGTCATGTGAAAATAAGAATCAATTTTCAGTTGCATAATGCATTTAGATGGGTCACAAAAATGTCTTAAAGGCAAATGTGAGTATCAAATAAATGTTAATTGAATATAGGGTATCATTGCCATGTAATAATCATGTGGAAATAAGAGAAAGTATATTCTTAACAGGAATATTTGGATAACTTAAACTGTACTAGATTTCATTTTATTGTTATAAGTTAGATTGTGAACAGTTGAGGTACCTACTAAAAATACATATTCTATATTTAGTATTGCAATTCTGTTTGTTCATCATTTTCAAAACTCACCAGAGCAAAGGTTGTCAAGCATATGATCAGAAAGTTCCCTTCAATATTACTCCCTGGATGGAAACCACCAGGATTTTGCCTAACCAGATATTATCATCCTCTCATTCATATTAAGAAGAATAAGAATAACCATCACTGAACTTCTGCGTAAGTATTCTATTATCCTCCAATTGCTTCCCAGGTGACTCAGTGGTTAAGAATCTGTCTGCCAATGCAGGAGATGCAGGTTCAGTGCCTGGGTGGGGCAGATCCCCTAGAGTAGGAAATGGCAGCCCACTCCAGTATTCTTGCCTGGAAAATCCAATGGACAGCGGAGCCTGGCAGGCTGCAGCCCATAGGGTCACAGAGAGTCAGATATGATTTAGGGACTAAGTACACATGTAAGAAATTAAAACAACTCTGTCTTTAAAAACCCTAATAAATCTTCCTCTTGCGAATCAATAGAGAGAATAGTAAGTAAACTTTAAGAGCATTGCAAAAATTAGAATCTTCTTAATGTTTCTATGCTTTATAAATATATTAATTGATGTATGCATATGATTTCATTTAATCTGTGGCATATTTGGAGGCTGAAATTATCACCTCCATTTACAGAGAAGAATCTGAGAATCATAGTGTTTAAATTAGTTTCCCAATATCAAGAAAATAATCAATGTTGAGGCTAGAAATAAAATCCAAGCTTATTGTGTTTCAAAGTTGCATTTCTTAGCTGTTTTCTACTGAAAAATCTCCTATAACCTAAAACTAAAGTGACTTTGGTTAATGTTTATTAGGGAGATATAGACGTGGAAAGGTAAAGCTAATTTTCTTAAATATGTTTTTAATCTGGTGGGAAATAGGACAAGGCACACCAGCAACAATAGCTTTAAAAAGCTACTCATATCAATCTGAAATGTAACCTCCTTTCCATCTCCACTCTGTCTGCTTACAGGTGAAACAAGATTTCTTTTAAGTTATAATCAATATATTTTTATTATAAATTAGAGTGAAGACAGTATTTTTGTTTTTTACTTAATTTCAGCATTTATATCTGTTGACTATAACAGCTAAATATCATTTGGTGTTAATTTATGCTAATGGTAAGCCATATAATTCACCAGTGATGAAATTAATATGATTGGCATTTTGTGTTTTGTTTTTTTTTTTGTTTGTTTGTTTGTTTTTGCTTTTGCTTAAGTCTGATTAAAAAAAAAAAGAGAGAGAGAGACATTATTTGCCAACAAAGGTCCGTCTAGTCATAGCTATGGTTTTTCCAGTAGTCATGTATGGATGTGAGAGTTGGACTATAAAAAAAGCTGAGTGCTGAAGAACTGATGCCTTTGAATTGTGGTGTTGGAGAAGACTCCTGAGAGTCTTTGGATTGCAAGGAAATCAAAGCAGTTCATTCTAAAGTAAAGCAGTCTTGAATATTCACTGGAAGGACTGATGTTGAAGCTGAAATTCCAATACTATGGTGACCTGAAGCAAAGAACTAACTACTTGGAAAAGACCCTGATGCTGGGAAAGATTGAAGGCAGGAGTAAAAGGGGATGATTGAGGAGGAAATGGTTAGATGGGATCACTGACTTGATGGACATGAGTTGGAGCAAGGTTTGGGAGTTGGTGATGGAGAAGCCTGGCATGGTGCAGTCCACAGGGTCGCAAAGAGTTGGACATAACTGAGCAACTAAACTTTGTGTTTGTTTTTTTTTTTTGCTGGAGTCTGATAAATCAAAATTCTGTTCTTTTTATTCCCTCCCCCACCACTCTATTTATTTTGGCAATCAGAAGACATACTCACATTTGCAACATTATTTGTTAAGCTAACAATTGTTGAGGTGATTTTGGAAAGAAAAGAAAGAAGCATGCCAATATAAGTTTAATAGACACATATATGTTTAACAGTATGTACATTGATTGCCAGCAATTACTATACTCTTAAAAATGACACAACAATTTGCTAACATGTGCTCTTGAACATGTGAGATGGAAAAGGAACCAATATGGATTTCTCTTTGGGTCTAGGGAATATATGTTTATTGTTTTGTTTAACTCCTGCAATAATCCTAAAGAAATAATTTTTCACTTTCTTCACGTGTGGAAACTGAATTAATAGTTAAGTTAGCTCAGTGTCAAAGGTGGAAAGTATTGGATTAAAATTTGAGTGGAATATGTCTAAGACATCCAGGCTTTTTCACTCTATAACATCAATTTTAACCTTGTTCCCCACTCTCCTCTCCTCCCCAGCCTCCATAATTGGACAACCTCTGAAATGTGTATGGGATTCCTAGGTGGCTCAGTGATAAAGAACCTACCTGCCAATGCAGGAGACGTGCTAGATCCGTGAGTCAGGACGATTCCCTGGAGAAGGTAATGACAATCCACTCCAGTATTCATGCCTGGATAATCCCACGGACAGAGGAGTCTGGCAGACTAGAGTTTAAAGGATCACAAAGAGTCAGACATTTGACTAAGTAAACACAAAATTTGTATATCATATAAACTAAAAGATGCTTGCTCCTTGGAATAAAAGCTATGACAAACCTAGACAGCATATTAAAAAGCACAGATATTACTTTGCTGACAAAGGTCCATCTAGTCAAAGTTATGGTTTTTCCAGTAGTCGTATATGATATGAGAGTTGAACTATAATGAAAGCTGAGAGCCAAAGAATTGATGCTTTTGAACTGTGGTGTTGGAGAATACTCTTGAGAGTCCCTTGGACTGCCAGGAAATCAACCCAGTCAATCCTAAAGGACATCAGTCCTGAATCTTTATTGGAAGGGCTGATGCTGAAGCTGAAACTCCAATATTTTGGGCATCTGATGCGAAGAGCTGACTCATTGGAAAAGAACCTGATGCTGGGAAAAGTTGAAGGCAGGAGGAGAAGGGGATCACAGAAGATGAGATGTTTGGAGGGCATCACCAACTCAATGGACATGAGTTTGATAAAGCTCTGGGAGTTGGTGATGGACAGGGAAGCCTTGCATGCTGCAGTCCATGGGGTTGCAAAGAGTTGGACATGACTGAGAGACTGAACTGATTGGTTAAAACATGGCCTTTGGAACCAGACAGACTTGAGGGTGAATTTCACATGTGCCACTTACAAACTGGGTGACTTTAGGAGAGATTGCTTAACCATTCTAGTTTCCAAATCAGAAAAATTATGGTAGTAATAACTGCCAAAGAGGACTGTTACGTGTATCAAGGATTACAAATATAAATCACTTAGTAGACATAGTCTGTATTTAACAAATTTTATTGAGTACTAACTGGCTATCCTTTTAGGTTGAGTTTCATTTTCTTCATCTATGTAATATACTCTAAACAGTTGTTTCAGTTATCAACAGCACTGATATTAGAGCACTGCTAATCTCATCTTTGACACAACTATCTTTTTCATAATGACTTTGTTACTCATAATTGGGGCAGTCTGACCACTCTTCACCTCCATGATCTAGTTTTCTAGAAGAAACAGCTTTACCACTGTCTTCAAATCTATCTTCAATCCTTCTTCTGGAGAAATCTAAACAAACAGAAGATAAGCAAAGGAGGACATGTTAGTGAAGTAACAATGACCAAAAAGATAGGTGGCAGGGAGGAGGAAACTATGATTTTCAAGTTACTCTGTGGCTTTATCCAACCCAATCATAATAGAAAACTGTTGGCTGTAGTCTCTCTCTTTTTATTCTTGTCATTTCTCCAAGATGCTATTACATATTGGTATAGTGACTTCAATGAAAATTTTTAGCAAGGTACTTGATAAACACATTACATTCATATTTTCTAAGAGTTATCATCAAAGTAACATAGTCTTCAATGACTCAGACCTCTGCATATTATTTCAGTAATTCATATATTATCATATTTTGCCAAACCACAAATCAGATTTGAGGAATCATAACTATTTCAGAAAAGCTGTACTTGCTGTCCTTCATTAATCTGCTACTTTTCCTAGATCGATCAGAAGAAATTGCTCTCTGTCTTACTTAATGTGATTCTTTTTTGTTTGTTTATTAAAATTTATGGCATGATTTGGTATGGACAAACCATACATTATATAGTTTAAGTGCCTGTCCCTCTTTTGTTAATAACTCTGATGTTGTCCCCTTCACCACTGCTATGCTGGTCTTTGTTGCTCAGTGGTGTCCCACTCTGTGAGGCCCATAGACTGTAGCCTGCCAGGCTCCTCTGTCCATGGGGATTCTCCAAGCAAGAATACTGGAATGAGTAGCCATGCCCTCCTCCAGGGGATCTTCCCAACCCAGGGATAGAACCAAGCTCTCACACATTGCAGGCAGATTCTTTACCAGCTAAGGCACCAGGAAAGCCCATAAATACTGGAGTGGGTATCCTCTCCCATCTCCAGGGGATCTTCCAGACCCAGCAATAGAACGAACGAGGGTCTCCTGCATTGTAGGCAGATTCTTTACTAGCTGAGCTACCAGGGAAGCCCTCCACTTCACCACATAAGATTATATTTTTAAGTCAGAAATCTTAGAAACATTGCAACAGCAGACATTTTGCATTTGCAGCTTAGTTGAGGATGATATGACTGTAGTAATGTTTGACTGTTTCAGTTTTTGTTCTCTTTCATGTTATTGGGAAAGTCAGAGGCACTTTATGTCTAGACTTTGATTTCTGAGACCTAAGATACATATAGTCAATGGATATAGATTTCTTCTATCAAAAAAAAAAGATTTTTATCAAGGTTATAAAATAGATGCTTATACTTTGATGCTGTAGATGTGAAACAGGAAGTAAGGTACCAATGTAAGGCATATATTTTGAGGAACATAATACTGAAATAACTTTTAGGTTATTTGACTAATTTGGACAAATGTCTTTTTAATTGTCCAGGGTTTTTTTGTTGTTGTTGTTGCTGTTGGTTTGTTTGGGTTGATTGTCTATTTTTACTCTTTCTGGAACCCTAACACACAGAATTCTCTAAGTATCTTTGCCACCACTTGACATAAATCAATTACATATAATGATTTAGTTTTATGACAGAGTCCTAAGCATTAAATACCTTAATAATAATGAGACAAAAGTGCTCAACATTACCAGTCTCACTGTTTTCCTAGCACAAAGATTCCCCACAGTATAATAAGACTATTTCAGCATCCTTATCTCTTTTTACAACTCAGACACCCCATTCTCTCATTGAATAGGGTTTTTGAATATGAAAATCACATTTTTGTAAAAGCAGATACAAGTAATTGAGCACTAACTCAACTTTACATGATCAAAGTCATGATATTTTTCTCTTATTTGCTTTCCTTCTCTTCAGATTAAAAAGATGTATAGTGACAGTAAATTGTACTCTCACTTTTATCCAAAGATTTGTGATGGTAATTTCTTCCTTTCTTCTTCTCTGATATTCTTCCTCCTCCTTCTTTATTATCATCATCCTTGTCATCATCATCTTTGTAGCCACTGTCTGATTACTTACTACAAGTCAGGTAACACACACATATATGCACAAATTTTATTCATTTCTCAGAACAAAGCATATATATATATTTTAATTTTCTCCATTTTAATGATGAAAAAACTGGGTTATACCTTTCAGGAGGTTTTTTTTTTTTTTCCATCTTTCTTCATTTAAATGTACCTTAAAATAGATCATCTTTCTTTAATAAAAGAAAAACTCCCTCGAGACATGTTTTCCTTTATTTCCTCTGCTTTATAGCACAATTTACCTCATAAGAGCTAACTGTAAAGAATATCCCATAAAGACATAAGTTTTTCTGGTATCGATTTGAATAAAAACTAAAAGTCTTACCTAAGAGATAAAGTCCAACAGAATGTGCATTTTAAACATGAAAACCAAGGCTGACACCTATCAAATGTTCTGTGCATGTTAGAAGAACTGTCTTTGTTAACCACCACGACTGTGCGAGCTCTGCTTGCCTCTTACCTCATCTTCATTCTCCTTTTCTCTTGTGGCCACACTGTTCTTCCCTCTGTCCTTCTCCCATGTCCAGCTCCTTGCTCTCAGAACCCGTATGTCCCAGTGCTCTGTGTCTGGGATACTAGTCAGCAATTCTTACATGGCTTCATCCGTGACTGCTTCCAGTTCTGGCCTAAAGGTAACCTCCACATAGGCTTTCTCTGCTTACTTTTGAAACTCATCCTTTACCTTCTTATCCTGTTTTATTTTCACAATAGCGCTTCCCTCTACTGAAGTTATCATGTTTATGGATTAGTTCATGTGTCAGCTCCTTCTCCCCCTGATTATGATATAAGCTCCATGAAATAAATGCTACAAAATATGTGTGCTATTGAACAAGACTGAGGCAGTCCTTGTTCTCATAAATATCATGAGAAATTCAAAATTATAATTAGCAAATTTTATTTTTCATTTTTATACTTTCTACTTCAAGTATTTCCCTTTACCGAGTGTCTTCATGATCTCCCTTTGCATTGTCTAAGAACTGTTTCTAGTTTATTGATTTCTCTTGTTGGTGGGGTTTTGGATTATGAGCTATTTGATGGGATCCTCTCTATATTGAAAGGGAAGTACTTGAATTTATTTCAAACTTGAATTTAGAAATTTTAATTTAAGACCTCTAATGGCATATTTCACACTTAAGCACATAATTATCTACTGCATAGAAAGTCTTCCTTTTATTTTATGTGATATAATTCAGAAGAAAGCATTCTGCTTGAAATAATATTAATGACCATTTTTTATTATATGTTATACCCAAATACATTTTTTTTCACTGCCAGAAATAATGACACCCATCATGGAATTACTATAACTGCATTCTCTAGAAGTTATATTGTCAGTAGTATATAATAATGTTATTAGTTTGAAATATAAATTATAGCACAATGTTCATTTTTTTGTTAACTTCAAAGAGAAACTTAAAATGCAACTGGAGTTTAATCGATTTTAATAGACTACTTGTTAGAACAGGTACTTTGGGGTTCTTTTCTATTTCACCTGAAATTTTAAAAAGGAATTACCATAAACATTATAATCCAAATCTAATAAAAATGCTTATTGAAAGTAATTGTTCTTACCTTCATATTTATAAAGCATATTTGTTTAAGAAGGATAAAACCATATATGCATATTCTTCCATGCACCCTTTTGCTGCCCCCATAGAGAAAACAGTTTTTTAATTGTTATTTCCTTTGAGTCCTCCACTGAACTTCCCAAAGTATTGTGTTGTAACATGCTAAAATTTCTTATAGATTTTTACTGGTGTTACAGAACTGAATGCTTCATAAATGTAGAGTATGTAGCATTATCTTCTAACTACTTATGAGTGGTGAGTAGCAGTTATTGTACAAAACCAAATTTGTAGCCATAGTTTTTATTGTCTAAGTGGAAACCAAGATTTTCATATATCATGTCATTCTACAGTCTCATCTAGAAAGTGATATAAGCCTAAAAACCAAGACATCAATGAGGTCTTGCAAAAGGAAGTAATGCTTTCCTCTTTAAGCAACCCAGCACAGCTATTTTTAATGCTTTGCCAAGGTATAAATGTTCCATAGCAAAAGTAAAGTTTTATAATCATAAGAACTGAAATGTTCTCATAAACGAATTCCTCAAGGACTGACCTTGTGAACACTAGGCTTTGCAAATAACCCATTAATCAATGGATTTAACGCTCTTTAGAGGATAGCCATAATCATGTACTGGGGGTTCCCTTGGAAATCATTCAGTGTATGAATCTTCTACTACTAGTGTAACCAAACTGTAATTTTCATGGGCTTCATAATCTTTAAATTGATATCTATATTATAAATCACTGTAATTGTTCAAATGTTGGGATATTGATTTATAAAATACCTTAGGTTAATTGATTTTAAACAAACAACCATAAAATAAGTGATTTCATTTCTGTAATATCACAGACAGTAGTATTAATTCAAATCTAGATCATAAAACTATCTGAATGATTCAAGAAAAAAAAGTTACAATAACATTTACATGTTTCTTGTCTTGATCTCAGTAATTACTTGTATATGAACTTGCTCTTATAGGAGGGACACGGACTAAAATATATGTTTTATCCTCTCACATGGAAAGAAATCATTGTTATTTTAGTAAATGCTATTTTAATTTTCAGCCTCAATATGAATGGTTTTGGCATTATATTAAAATTAAATTTAAGTTTTAAGCTAGAAACTTTTTCTGAAAGTCTATGGTCATCCATCTTGAACTCCAAGCATGTAGGAAGACATAGGTAGAAGTATATTAAATCTGACAAATGACCTCCCATGTGCAAAGGAGGAAATAAAGATTCATTCTCCGTGTTTGTGAGATCATTTTGATGAAGGAAAGGCTAATTGAGGATGACATACATTCTAAATCTAATTCAAATCAGCATTTTTACATGAAGACTCATCACATTTCCAATGGTACACGCTACCATAAAACAGCTTAGTAAAGACATTTTGAATTTGATTCTTGGAATTTTTTAAAATGCTTCATCAGAACTGACATTTTGAGGGGTAATGAGTTTCCAGTCTGAGTATTAGTTCAAACTGGATACCTGTAGTATTTTACAACTTTTATTAAAAAGAAGCATTTTTCTGTAGCATAATTGTCTTATCTTGCAAAGAAAATTGCAACTAATATGTGATTATGCCTAGGAAACATGTGGAGAAAGGGCCAACACAGGGTTTCTCAGCAAAAGCAAATCACCTTGAAATGATTAAAATGTTAAATTATGAAGGGGTTCATTCTCTGGCATTCAGAAAATAATCATATTCCAAGGCCAAGTAGCCCTATTGTTGTTTTTTAAATGAAAATGTAATTGCTATTTCCTCTTGAAATGCTCCAAAATTAGTGTTAATATTATTTTATTAATACACAGTTAACAGTGCAACTCTTTAAAAAAACCACCTCATCTTTTATCTGTTAGGTAGTTTTGTTAATTCTGCAAATTTCACATTACAGATGCCATTTGTTAAAAGTCAGGGTCATTATATTTTATACTAAGATAAAATTGTATCTTGACTATATTTACACAATGACAATTCAAAATATGAAGGCAGCTTTGCAATAAGGTTAGACAGAAACAATATTCAGGAAATGCTTTAAGACTCTGTATTATATACCAGTCATTCTAACTAAATTTAAAAACAAACATTAATATGCAAGTCAGTGGTTGTAAACATGTCAGCTATAAAGATCATCTTCATGGTCTGTTTATAGTAGTATATTTCCACCTATAGCATGGTCATTTGACTCTCTTCTAAGAATAAGACAAAACAGAATGTCTACATGTCTAAATTTGGATTTGGGAAAATACTTTTTTCACAGGATAATATATTTGTAACAGATCATATGTCAACTACATTTTCCAAGTTGAGACATTGGAAAGATCATATCTTTTACATAGGATTGAACAGTGGGCCTCTTCTATTCTGTGCATCCATGAAATATCTCAGGTATTTCAATTATCAAATATAACATACAGTTAAGGACTTGTCTTACTTTAATTTTGAAAATTATATTTACCCTACAAAACAATTGAGTATACAACTCATTGCTTGTTCCTTAAAGAAATTTCTGTGTAACTGTGCTAATATTTCTGAAAATTATTATGGAAAAAATTATCATTCCTTATGATCATTTACACTGATGGACTGATATTAAATCATTGCTTATTTAAAGACTCAAATATTCAAGAACAAAGATGGTGAATCTAGAGTGGTTTTCTTTAAACTTATTGCATCTCGTATGTAGGTAGAACAACCTGCCCATAAAAGTGCTAGAAATGCTTGGAATAAATTTTAATTAAATTTATTGAAAGCATTGGGAAATACGAATTCTGTTTTATGAGAGAAAATTCTTAGACTGAAATTCTGTAACACTTGATATATTTTCAAGATATTTATTATGAAGTTTTGATTGCTAAGACAACTATGGGCAATAGCTGTATGTTAGCAAATATGTCCTTTGTTATGTAGATGACAATTTATCAAAGAACTAGATCAATATCAATTAATAAAATATAAAATATCACTTTTAGCATCTACTTTGTCAGCAACAGTATTGAAGATACTAACAATAATAATAGATATTGGATACTGAATGTTCTAGGTTCTTCCCAAAAACTGTTAGAGAAAATTTATACAATGCATCCATAAGTTTATTATTTATAGTCTGTACACAAGGAAAGTGAGGCATAAACATACTGCATAACTTGACAAGGGTAACACATATAGTCAATGGCAGAGCTGTGGTTTGCTTCCAGTTATTCTGGCAAACCAGGACCAATGCTTTCAGTGGTGAAAATAAAGTAAAAATGAGGAAATTCTCTAACATCATGAGAAGAAATATTCACATGAGTAACATTAAACATTTTTTTAATAAAACATGTCACATTGTTTATTTATTAATTCATTAAACAAGAAGACTAACTCAAGATCAAATAAAAAATTGGCAGGAGACCCAAACAGACATTTCTCCAAAGAAGGCATACAGAGGGCCAATAAACAAAAAGATGCTCAACATTACTAATTATTGGATAATTACAAATCAAATTATAATGAGATATCATTTCACACCTGTCAGAATGATCATCATTAAAAAAATCTATGAACAATAAATGCTGGAGAAGGAATGGAAAAAAGGGAACCTTCTTGCACTGTTGA
Organism: Capra hircus; assembly: GCF_001704415.2. NCBI lineage: Eukaryota > Metazoa > Chordata > Mammalia > Artiodactyla > Bovidae > Capra > Capra hircus. The sequence continues at coordinate 40,969,881 of NC_030819.1, forward strand.
TGGAAATGTAAATTGACATAGCCACTATGGAAAACAGTATGGATATTTTCTAAAAAATGAAAAACAAGAGCTACTATATGACACAATGTATTTCCACTGCAGGGCATTTATCCCAAGAAAACCATAATTCAAAAAGACACATGAATGTTCATTGCAAAACTATTTACAATGTCAAGACATGGAAGCAACCTAAAGGTCTATCAACAGAGGACTAAACAAAGAAGATGTGGTACATATATACAATGAAATATTACTCAGGCATGTTGTTGATTTTCAGTCTCTAAGTTGTGTCCTGTCCTTTACGACCACATGGACTGCAACACATCAATCTCTTCTGTCCTCCTATCTCCTAGAGTTTGCTCAAATTCTGTCCATTGAGTTAGTGATGTTATATAACCATCTCATCCTCTGGCACCTCCCTTCTCCTTTTACCTTCAATCTTTCTCAACATTAGCATTTTTTCCAGTGAGTCAGCTCTTCTCATCAGATGGCCAAAGTATTGGAGCTTCAGCTTCAGCATCAGTCTTTCCAATGGATTTTCAGGGTTGATTTCCTTTAGGATTGACTGGTTTGATCTCCTTGCAGTCCAGGGGACTACCATGAGTCTTCTCCAGCAAAACAATTTGAAAGGATCAGTTCTTCAGTGTTCAGCCTTCTTTATGGTCCAAATTTCAAATACAAGCATGACTACTGGAAAAAAGCATAGCTTTGACTATTCAGACATTTGTCGTCAAATTAATGTCTACTTTTAAATACACTGTCTAGCTTTGTCATAGCTTTCCTTCATCAAAACACACTGTGGATACAAATTCTTAAAGAGATGGGAATACCAAACCACCTTATGTCCCTCCTGAGAAACCTGTATGCAAGTCAAGAAGCAACTGATAGAATCAGACATGGAACTACTTTTAAAATTGAGAAAGGAATATGACAAGGTTATGTATTGTCACTCTGCCTATTTAACTTATCTCCAGAGTGCATCATGGGAAATGCCATGCTGGATATATCACAAGCTGGAATCAAGATTTCTGGGAGAAATATCAACAACATAAAAAATAAGCACATGATTCCACTTTACTGGCAGACAGTAAAGAGGAACTAAAGAGCCTCTTGTTGAAAAAGGAGAGTGAAAAACCTGGCTTGAAACTAAATATAAAAAAAGAAAAATTAAGATCATGGCATCTGGTCCCATGACTTCTTATCAAATAGAGGGGAAAAAGTGGAAGCAGTGACATATTTTATTTTCTTGGGCTCCAAAATCACTGTAGATGGAGACCACATCCATGAAATTAAAATAGTTTTACATCTCTTTCCTCAGTTATTTGTAAAGCATTCTCAGACAACTATTTTGCCTTCTTACATTTCTTTTTCTTTGAGATGATTTTGGTCACTTCCTCTTACACAGTGTTATAAACTTCCATCTATAGTTCTTCAGGTGCTCTGTCTACCAGATCTAACCCTTGAATCTATTCATCACTTCCACTGTATAGTCATAAGGGATCTGATTTAGGTCATACCCAAATAGCCTAGTGGTTGTCCCTATTTTCTTCAATTTAAGCCTGAAATTTGTAATAAGACATGGTGATCTGAGCCACAGTCAGCTCCAGGTGTTACTTATGCTGACTTTACAGATCTTCATCTTCAACTGCAAAGACTATAATCAATCTGATGGGTATTGACCATCTGGTATTATCCATATTTAGAGTCATCTCTTGTGTTTTGGGAAGAGAGTGTTTGTTATGACTGGTACGTTCTCTTCACAAAATTTTGTTAGCCTTTGCCCTGCTTCATTTTGTACTCCAAGGCCAAACTTGCCTGTTACTCTCTTGACTTCCTATTTTGTATTCCAATCCTCTTTAATAAAAAGAACATCTTTTTTTTAATTGGTGTTAGTTCTAGGAGGTCTTGTAGGTCTTTGTAGAACGAGCCGACTTCAATTTCATTAGTGATTGGGGCATAGACTTGGATTGCAATAATGTTGAATGGTTTTCCTTGGAAATAACTGAAATCATTCTGTTATTTTTGAGATTGCACCAAAGTACTGCACTTTGGACATTTTTGTTGACTATGAGGGCTGCTCCTCTTCTTTTAAATGATTCTTGTCCACATGCATGCATGTGTGTTGTCACTTCAGTTGTGTACAACTCTTTGAGACTGTGGACTATAGCTTGCCAGGCCTCTTGTCCATGGGATTCTTCAGGGAAGAATACTGAAGTGAGTTGCCATGCCCTATTACAGGGTACCATCCCAACACAGGGGGGAAAAATTATATATATATATATCTTACATCTCCTGCATCATTAGGTGTGTTCTTCACCACTAGTGCCACCTGGGAATCCCTTTATTGCCCACAGTAGTAGATACTATGGACATCTGAATTAAAATTTCCCATTCCCATCTTAGTTAACTGATTCCTACAGCCATGGAATTAAAAGATGCTTACTCCTTGGAAGGAAAGTTATGACCAACCTAGATAGCATATTGAAAAGCAGGGACATTACTGTGCCAACAAAGGTCCATCTAATCAAGGCTATGGTTTTTCCAGTAGTCATGTATGAATGTGAGAGTAGGACTGTGAAGAAGGCTGAGCGCCGAAGAATTGATGCTTTGAACTGTGGTGTTGGAGAAGACTCTTGAGAGTCCCTTGGACTGCAAGGAGATCCAACCAGTCCATTCTGAAGGAGATCAGTCCTGGGTGCTCATTGGAAGGAATGATGCTAAAGCTGAAACTCCAGTACTTTGGCCACCTCATGTGAAGAGTTGACTCATTGGAAAAGACTCTGATGCTGGGAGGGATTGAGGGCAGGAGGAGAAGGGGACGACCGAGGATGAGATGGCTGGATGGTGTCACTGACTCAATGGACGTGAGTCTGAGTGAACTCCGGGAGATGGTGATGGACAGGGAGGCCTGGCGTGCTGCGATTCATGGGGTCGCAAGGAGTCGGACACGACTGAGAGACTGAACTGAACTGAAGATGCCAGTGTTCACTCTTGCCATCTCCTCCTTGTCAATGTCCAATTTACCTTGATTCATGGATCTGACATTCCAGGTACCTATGCAATATTGTTCTTTAGTGCATCAGGCTTTATTTTTACCACCAGACACATCCACAGCAGAAGGTATTTTCCCCTTTGGCCCAACCACTTTATTTTCTCTGGAGTTATTAGTAATTGCTGTCTGCTCTTCCCCAGTAGCATACTGAACACCTTCCAACCTGGTGGGCTCATGTTCCGGTGTCATATCTTTATGTCTTTTCATCTTCTCTGTGAGGTTCTCTAGGATAGAATCCTGAGTATATTGCCATTTCCTCCTCCACTGTCCCACATTTTGTCAGAACTCTGCACTATTACCTGTCCATCTTGGATGACACTGCATGGCATGGTTCTTAGCTTCACTGAGTTACACAAGCCATTTTGCCATGACAAGGCTCTGATCCATGAAGTGGACTCAGCCATAAAAAGGAAAGAAATTGCGTCATTATAGAGACATGAATGGACCTAGAGACTTATCAGAGAAGGCAGTGGTGACCCACTACAGTACTCTTGCGTGGAAAATCCCATAGATGGAAGAGCCTTGTAGGCTGCAGTCCATGGGGTCGCTAAGAGTCGGACACGACTGAGCGACTTCACTTTCACTTTTCACTTTCATGCATTGAAGGAAATGGCAACCCACTCCAGTGTTGTTGCCTGGAGAACCCCAGGGATGGAGGAGCCTGGTGGGCTGCCTACTATGGGGTAGCACAGAGTCGGACACGACTGACGTGACTTAGCAGCAGCAGCAGAGACTGTTATACAGAGTGAAGTAAGTGAGAAAGGAAAAAACACTTGTATATTAACACGTGTGTGGAGTCTAGAATAATGATGATGTTTTTGTTCTTTTTGTTAAGTCACTAAGTTGTGTCCAGTTCTTTACGAACCCATAGACTGCAGCATCCCAGGCTTCTCCTCCTTTGTTCTCTCCCAAAGTTTGCTCAAATCCATGTCCATTAAATCAGGGATGCAATCTAACCATCTTATCCTCTGCTGCCCCCTTCATCTTTGACCTTCAATCTTTCCCAGCATCAGGATAGTATCCAATCAGTCAACCCTTTAATTATCTTATTTACAAAATAGAAAGAAAAACATGGATATAGAGAACAAACATATAGACATCAAGGGTCAGGGTGGGAATTGGGTTGGGATGAATCTGGAGATTAGGATTGACATACATGCCTGACTCTTTGTGATCTATGGACAGTAGCCTTCCAGGCTCCTCCTCTGTCCATGGGGATTCTTCAGGCAAGAATACTGGAATGGGTTTCCATGCCTTCCTCCAGTGGTAGGATATATATATATATATATACACATACATACATATATCACACATTGTTGATGCTATCTATAATACAGATAACTAATGAGAACCTACTCTACGGCTCAGGGAAAACTACTCAGTGCTCAGTGGTGATCTAACTGCAAAGAAATTCAAAAAACATTCACTTTGCTGTACAGTAGAAACTAACAGAACATTGTAAAGCAACTATACACCAATAGGAATTAATTTTAAAAAAATCAAAATATTAAAGACAACATAAGAAAATGAAGAAAAAGATAACTTCTAAAGAAGCATCACTAGTGCAGAACAATATAACTGGTAAAGAAATACAATGATTTGATCTTGACCAAAATAGGGATGAATCAGCAAAGGTGATATTTGACTTGAGTCATAAATGGGTGGGAGTAGAGTGAGTGGAGAGGATGAATACCACATGGAAAGAACAAAGTTTAAGAGCCTACAAAGTGATCTGAAAACTGCAGATATTTCAGTATGACTAGAGATAACTTAAGGTTTAGAAGAATGAAGTTTTATGGTTAGGGAAATGACCTGATTTAGAATATTAAATATGACCCAGAGAGATGTTATGGGGAGGGAGGTGGGAGGGGGGTTCATGTTTGGGAACGCATGTAAGAATTAAAGATTTTAAAATTAAAAAAAAATAAATAAATAAATAAAAATAAATTTTAAAAAAAAGTAAAAAAAAATAGAATACTAAGAAGCAGTACTACTTTTTAGCAAAGGAATGTGTAAATAATCTATGGTTTCAGAGATATGATTCTGGCAACATCAAGTAAGTAGATCATTGAGGAATATTGCTAGAAGAGGCAAATCAGCCAGGAGTCTGATTGTGATAGTCTGATTGATGAGAGATTTGAGGGTGCAATAAGCAACAAGTTAATGACATTGGACTGAAAATACATATGCATGTTGGCTTTGTAGAACAAGATGACTGATTAGACTTGAGTTTGATCAGTTAAACAAATTTAAGATATGTTTCAGTTTTCTGGCCTTGACAACTTGAAAGGAAATAGGAAATAAGGATGCAGTTAATTAAGCAAGACTTATGTCCAGAACAGGGAGTTAGTTTGAGGAAAGCTGTGAGTTATGATTTGTCTATCTACCCAGATGAAGACATCAAAAATAAAACAAACAAGTGGATATATAGATCTGGAATCCATAAGTATTCTGGGTTAAGGATGGTCTGAATTTAGTAATAAGACAAATTCCTCCTTGAATGCCCACTAGGTGCTATTTTAGGTTCTCAAAAAATCCGTACATTGTTATGGATATATATGTAAATGATATATGTACATACTATAATATGATATATGTTTTATTAAAGAGGTAAATGATGATAGAAATTAAAAAAAATTTTTTTTCTACAGATAGTCAGGAAGCAGAAGTGCTGGAATTTTATACCATAAGATAACACCAAACCCAGGTGCCTTTCATTATACCATTGTTCCCTCATCTTCAGGTTGTCATTTATGTACAAGAAACAGCTGACAGTATTGGAATAAAAGAGATCACCAAAGAGGTGCATGAAGAGAAGAGAGGGCCACAGACAAATCACTGAAGATGTATAACTTTCAGGAAGCTAGAAAAAGAGTATCCAGGGAAGGAGAACTTAAGTAACAGAGGAAAGAGAAAATAGAGTTACAAAAGCACAAGTAGAAGAGACCTTTTCAAAGAGGAAAAGATCAATAGAATCAAGTATTGAAATGAGATTATAAAAATATGACTTTTTCGTTTAAGAATCATTTATCTGCTACCATACACGGATATGTCCTAGGCATTAAAAATTCACACTTTAGGGATCATTTGTCACTATAAACTGAGGGGACTATAAACTGAGGGCTTCCTGGTGGCTCATTTAGTAAAGAATCTGCCTATAGTACAGGAGACCCAGGTTTGATCTCTGGGTTGGGAAGGCTCTCTGAAGAAGGAATGGCAGTCGACTCCAGTATTCTTGCCTGGAGAATTCCGTGGACAGAGGAGTCTGGTGGACTGCAGTCCATGGGGTCTCAAAGAGTCAGAAACGATTGAGTGGCTAACACTTTCACTTTTCATATTCAATACTGTCATTTTTAGGCGGTCGCATTTGTATGAGTGTGAGGAGAGGTGTATACTGTTTCTGATATAAAGGTTTTCAGCTTGGATTCCTTTTGTGGGGCTAGGGTGTGAGGAGAGAATGATTATGAAATTTTAAACCTAGTATGAGATTTTTCTGGAGGAGAGTTTGTTTGTTTGTTTGTTTGTTTTTTCTTTACAGAATGTGTAAAGAAACTATTGGGATAGCTGGCTGAGGGACATAGTGACAAGATGCTAACTATCCGCTCTCTGACTTGATATAAATTACAGTCATCAATTATTACATTTTCAAGCAAACATTTACTCAAGGCTGACCTTTGAACTTTTAAGAAGCTACTTCTACTTTCCCATCTCCTGTTTCCTAACAAATTTTGCAGTTTCAGCAAGCCCCAACCAAACCTTGTTATGTAACATTCAAAGCACTCTCTATTTTATTCCATGACACTTAAATGAATGTTATATTTACATATTACTCAATGTATATTTTATATAATAGATTGAAAACTTCATGATGTCCAGTTCCCAGTATTTTTTTAATAGCATAAAGTAATGAATAATGAGAGATAATCCACAGATTCTTCCAAAAACATAAGATACATATATATAATAATGATAATGGCATAGAAATGCCTTGTATTGGAGACCCTGAAAATTTTAAGTATGGTCTCTTTCCTATTTTAGAGTAAATACAGTTGAAATGCCATCAAGAATGATAAATATTGATGATCTCTGAATCTTATCTCTGTAGAAGTGCCATGCATTACTGGGTTAATTAATTAACTGTCTCAGATTTATACCTGTATGTAAGCTACCTTATGCATTTTTCCATTCAATACATTTTAATCTAAATGGACTATTTAAATTGACTTTGCAAACCAGAAATTCTAATGTAAAGCCCAATGATGGGAAGAAACCACTTCTTTAGGCACTGCAACAGAAACATTATTTAGTGTTAAAAATATTGCTTCCATGTTTTATTCTGCTCCTGCACTGCCAACATGTTTTTACTCGGGCTGAACAAATTAACTGCAAACAAATACTGCTTTTACTAGGTTTTCATTGAGCAACATGAGTGTATTTAGAATTACCCAAGAATAGCTCAAGCGCTCAGATATCTGCTTTTGGTGCCCAAAGATGCATACTTTTAGCATCTTTAGTCATTAATATCAGGACAGAAAACACTAAGGGTAAAAGGCCCAACATAATATATATCTTAAGATGCTCCACTTGTAATGATTGCATTGTTCTTTTAAGGCTTCATTTATTCTTGACAGAAACAATTATGTGAAGTAATTATATCTAAAGTCAGGCAGTGTGCAGTGTTCAATTTAGAAGGTAAAGAGCATTGTTTGACTGTTGTTACCAGGCACATTCCTGATAGGGAACAAATGCTTACATCAATAGGAATCATGCACTTTGTAATTTATTCTTTTATTCTCATATGCTGTTATCATAATAAGTGCCAGGTTAACCATCTTAAACACAGACACAAAATTACTAGAATAACATCAAGGAAGAAAGCAATATAGAAGCAGCTCATCAATATTTCCTTTGCATGGCCGATTATTTATGGGGCTCTTTTGCCTTACATGACCAAATGTTGCATAACTGACTGGACAGAACTATTTCACAAGACATCCAAATAAGATTGAAAGGCCAATGTCCTTGGTGAATAAATTGGATTATATGTAGAATTTAAAATAGTTAATTTGACCAGATACTGCAAATTGAGTTACTCCTTAAATATGAGTATTTTCTCAGAAACAAATTATCCTTTCTTAAAAATATGTAAGTGGACACAAATTGTTATCTACATAATGCATAGTTCCTATGCAGTTTGAAAGAGTTTAAAAATTCTCCCAAGTTATCTAAATTGCAACTAGTGAAACTGACATATTGACCCCTTGAATGTGTCTGGATAACTCTGCTTTCAATGCAAATTTATTAAACCATTTATGGTAATAGGGAAAATATGAATGTTGAAGCATCGCCCTGAACCTGTAAGTTGTGTTCATTTACTTTCTCTTTCATTTAAACTATTAATCTGTTAATGCATCAAGTAATATATTTTTATTTCAAGAGGAAAATTCATTTTACTTTAAGATATTGAAAAGTCTGTGTATATTTCAAAGTGTCCTGTATTTATCTAAAGCATTATTCTGTTACAAAAACACTCAGAGATTCTGCATAATTATGATCATCAGTTCAGTTCTGTCTCTCAGTCCTGTCAGACTCCTTGTGACCCCATGGATTGCAGTATGCCAGGCTTCCCTGTCCATCACCAACTCCCGGACCTTGCTCAAACTAATGTCCATCAAATCAGTGAGACCATCCAACCATCTCATCCTCTGTCATCCCCTCCTCCTCCTGCCTTCAATCTTGCCCCATTAGGGTCTTTTCTAGTAAGTCAGTTCTTCACAGCAGGTGGCCAGAGTATTGGAGATTCAACTTCAGCATCAGTCCTTCCAATGAACATTCAGGATAGATTTTCTTTAGGACTGACTGGTTTGATTTCCTTGCAGTCCAAGGGACTTTCAAGAGTCTTCTCCAACACTATAGTTCAAAGACATCAATTCTTCAGTGCTCAGCTTTCTTTATAGATCAACTCTCACATCAATACATGACTACTTGTAAAATCATACCTTTGATTAGATGGACTTTTGTTGGCAAAGTAATGCCTCTGCTTTGTAATATGTTGTCTAGGTTGGTCATAGCTTTTCTTCCAGGAAGCAAGCATCTTTTAATTTCATGACTGCAGTCACCATCTGCAGTGATTTTGGAGCACAAAAAAATTAAATCTCTCACTGTTTCCACTGTTTCCCAATCTATTTGCCATGAAGTGATGGGGCCACATGCCATGATCTTCGTTTTCTGAGTGTTAAGTTTTAAGACAACTTTTCACTCTCCTTTTTAATTTTCAACAAGAGGCTCTTTAGTTCTTCATTTTCTGCTGTAAAAGTGGTGTTATCTGCATATCTGAGGTTATTGATACTTCTCCTGGCAATCTTGATTCCAGCTGTGCTTCATCCAGCCCAGCATTTCACATGATGTACTCTGCATATAAGTTAAATAAGCACGGTGACAGTATACCATCTTGACTACTCGTTTCTCGATTTGAAACCAGTCTGTTGTTTCATGTACAGTTAACTGTTGCTTCTTGACATACATACAGATTTCTCAGGAGGCAGATAAGGTGATCTGATATTCCCATCTCTTTAAGAATTTTCCAGTTTGTTGTGATCCACACAGTCAAAGGCTTTGGCATAGTCAATAAAGTAGAAGGCTTTTCTAAGTACTGTCTTAAATATACTAAAAAAAGGTAATTGATTTTTTCATCAAACACATTAAAAATAACTATGTACAGCATACATTTTATTTCATAATAGTATAATCATATGTAATAGTTCACTTACCAAAAGAACTGGCTAAAATCAAGGTTGCAATGATTGTACCCTTGAGTACACATTTTTACCTTTAGTCCAAGAAGAAGTTATGATTCTGTGTGTGTGTTTACTTTCTTTTCATTCCTTCCACCATATCTGAGGTGTGGTATAGCAGATGAATTGATTTCAAAATCTTATATTTTTGCATATACAGCTCAGTTTGCTGAAATATTTTTTTCTGTATTTTCTCTCTTCTTATGATATTTCTCATTTGAAAACAATAGAGGGGTTTGTTTTGTGATTTTTATATCTACATCACCAATTGTTCTTTAAGAATATTGGCTTAAAAAGATATTAATAGTAGATTAGTTATTTCTCTAATAATTCCAAGTAAATAGACACAATTGATGGGCTTTATGTAATTCAAGGTCAGGCATTCTATAAGAACTCATAAAACTGGATCCATTGTCTCAAATATCATTAGGAATGTATTGTCTTTTTTTTTTTCTTAGCTCTCTTATGTCCCCTTTTGTCTCTCAATAAGCCCACTTCCTCTGTTTTTCCACACTGCATTAAATAAGTGTGCTTTCTTGTAGCTTCAGAATTATAATTCAATTTATAAATAAATAACATACAACAATGTCATCTATATACTGCCCAGTAGTACTAGCTAAACCTGGGTTATATGCCCACCACTATATTCTTAATATGTCAGTTTCAACTGTAACTGTGTGATTGATTTCTGGATGAATAATATTATATACCACTTTATTAGTTCCAGATGGATAAATGGATGAAAGTTCTACACAATTAAAATAATAATTCAGTCCAGTTCAATTCAGTTGCTCAGTCATGTCTGACTCTTTGTGACTCCATGAATTGCAGCAGCCAGGCCTCCCTGTCCATCACCAACTCCCGGAGAAAATAATAATTAGCCACTATTAACTAGTTACTGGAATCATAGATTCATTGCTGATATATACATATATATGTGTGTGTATATGTATGTGTGCATGTATGCACACATATTGGAGGAAGCAATGGCAACCCACTCCAGTACACTTGCCTGGAAAATCCCATGGACGGAGGAGCCTGGTAGGCTGCAGTCTATGGGGTCGCTAAGAGTCAGATACGACTGAGCACCCTCACTTTCACTTTTCACCTTCATGCATTGGAGAAGGAAATGACGACCCACTCCACTATTCTTGCCTGGAGAATCTCAGGGACAGGGGAGCCTGATGGGCTGCCATCTATGGGGTCGCACAGAGTTGGACATGACTGAAGTGACTTAGCAGCAGCAGAAGCAGTAACATGCACATATATAGGTATATATATATTCCCCTACATGCGTATGAATCACTTATGTGTGAGGCATGGCTAACTACTGTGGCAACAACAGCCCTGAAAGCAACAAGCATCACAGTTACAGAACATAAGGGTAACCTGTTCAGGTGTACCCATTTCCAAGTCTTTGTTATGTAACCTACCAGGGACAAGCAATGATGTTGTTCAATAACTGAGTATCTATTTCATTAAATGCCAGACCCTAGGAAATGCTTATATGGTTATAAGTATAAGCATACCTTATACCAGCAAGCTTTTCATTTCTCCTGATAGAGATAAAGTGTCTCCGACTTTCAAACTGGCAAATATCTGTTTTAGAATCTGAGGACAGAAGATCAAATATTATAACAAAATATGCTCCAATAGCTCTTATCACTTAGAAAGTTAGAAGTTCTGTGTCAGGAATGGGATGAGGACCAAATATATATTTCTTCTTATAAACTATAATATCACACATAAAAACTGACAAATATTCAACAAAAATTGAAAAGCCCAGAAAATTAAAGCAAAGTTCTCAAGTAAAATAATAGGAAATAAAATCAACAATATCTTAAAAAATAACATGTCACAACTTGATTCCAGAGTAGATTCTGCAATAGATTCTAGATTCCAGAAGTTTCTGGATGACAAAAGTTGCCAAAAAAGTATCCATTTTTAAAAAAAATAATAATAATGAACACTAAATTTGACAAATTTCAAAATATACCTGCCTAATTCAAAAACACTCAGGAAAATAAGAATCATTGGAATTTTTCCTGACATAGATGTCATTAACATTTACCATTCATAACTAAGAACCAGTTGTGAATAATAGATTATCAGATTTATTACTTGCAAATATTTCTAGATTTTAATTAAAAGAGAAGTCATGCATTATATAATTGAATATTTTTCAATAGGAACAATTATTTTGAGATTAACACATTTTGTAGCATTTATCACTAGCTCATTCAATTTTCTTTTCAAGCAGTAGTTCATTGTAGAGATAAATCACAAGTTGTCCATTTTCACCTATAGGTGGACTTCAGTGCTGTCTTCAGTTTTTGTCTTTGTTTAGCTTTCGACCTTGAAAATTATATTGATGGGTTTTGTACAGATTTTTTTAAAGTTCAGAAAAAAAATGAGTGTATACTTTGTGATGTCATTTTTACAAAACTCCAGAAAATGCAAATTAATTTACATTAACTGGAATGTAGTTCAGGGCTTTACACAGAATAGTGGGTAGGAAGACGAGGACAGAAGACTTATTGAGGGACACAAAGAAACTTTTGGAAACAGTGGATGTGTTCATTATTTTAATCCTGGCAATGGTTCCACAAATGTGTACATTTGTCAAAATATAAAATTTTGCAGTTTCAATACACAGTTTATTGTACATGTTTACATCTCAATGATGCTATTTAAAAAGAAAAGAAAGGATGAAGTCTATTTTTCAACCCAGGATTGAATACATCATTTGAAGTTCTTCTAAAACACATTTGCATCAATGAGAATGCCTAGGATCATTCTCATTTTATGCCTTCCCCATTAATAAGTACACCAAGTCCTTGGTGACATCTGCCAGAGTCTCTGAGTTCTATAATCTGTCAAGGCTAACGCTTGGGTTCACTGAATCCTGAAGGTATTGGTTAAATAAATTATATAAATTATAGTCCATGGTTTGGCAATAAATTGATTTGAACTTAATTCATTTTAAGAGGAAGGCAATTTTACCTTATTGATTTTCAAATCTTTCTACAGTCACCTGTTTATTAAAGATCACTTTGTCTCTCTTTTGTTTACTTTTTTCTGCAGTAAATATTAATTTTTGATACCAAAGATTTGATCTATATTATCATTTTATTCAGGAGGATATGATTTTTAATGTGTATTTTCACTTAATAAATTTTATCTCCAATATATAAACACTGAATATTCATTTTATAGATAAAGAAAAGTAGCTACTTTTTTAAATTTTTAATCTTTAAAACTTTTAATTTTATATTGGAGCATGGCCAATTAACAATGTTGTGATAATTTCTGATGCACAGCAGAGCAACTTAGCTATACATATACATGTATCCATTCTAGACCATGCTTCCCTGGTGGCTCAGATGGTAAAGCATCTGCCTGCAATGCGGGACACTCAGGTTCAATCCCTGGGTTGGGAAAATCCCCTGGAGAAGGAAAAGGCAATCCATTCGAGTATTCTTGCCTGGAAAATCCCACGGATGAAGGAGCCTGGTAGGCTTATTCTAGACCATAAGTGCTTTAAAAAAAAAAAAAAAAAACATGGCTACTGTAAAACTATGGTTTGTGGTAAGCTATATGGATTCTGAAGCATCCTAAATACAAAATCTATCATTAATATTCTTCAAAGGTGTCAAGAGGGCTTTTAACATGTATATATATGTGTGTGTGCAATATGTGCAACATGTATATAGATTGCTGCTGCTGCTAAGTCACTTCAGTCGTGTCCAACTCTGTGTGACACCATAGCCCACCAGGCTCCCCCATCCCTGGGATTCTCCAGGCAAGAACACTGGAGTGGGTTGCCATTTCCTTCTCCAATGCAAGAAAGTGAATAGTGAAAGTGAAGTCACTCAGTCAGTCGTGTCCGACCCTCAGCGACCCCATGGACTGCAGTCTTCCAGGCTCCTCCATCCATGGGATTTTCCAGGCAAGAGTACTGGAGTGGGGTGCTAATAATTAAACCAAGGATTGCTCATCATAATTATCTAAAATTTATATCATTTAAAAGAGTTTTGGTGATATAAATATGCTTTTAGTCAATCTGGTGAAAAAAGAAGGAGCATTTCTTATTGAAAAAGTTTGAATATATGTAGTTAAATAAAAAAAATATATATAATATTATCAAATACAAAGGAGAGAAGTTGACAAATGCAGTAAGGAGAGAGGGCAAGGTCATAGGCAGAGCTAATATCTAGAAATCCCTGATATCTGCCTGATATTCTGCACGAGTCCTCCTGTCGTCCAAAGTGAAGTTAAGGACCAATGAATGGATAACTTTTCTACACTTGGTCTTATATTTATTTGATTTCATTATCTACTCTACCTTTTCCTTCTGCTCATGACCATAGGGGAATTTAGTCATTAACTAAATTTGTTGATCTCAAAAAAACTACAATTCAGACATTTTGATACCTAACCATATTGTCTTATCCTTCTAGATTTTTCGTTAAACTACTCTGACCTCAACAAGATCTTGATTCCATCTGCAGCTTATATTCAAATCAGTAAATGTCAACAATTTGTTCCGTTAGTTTTTTCAATATTACTTTCTCACAGCTCCTCAGCCTTAAGAGTTTCAAATTTCTGCCTTGTTTTAGTCTATGCCTTAAGTCACTCAGTTGTGCCTGACTCTTTGTGTCCCCATGGACAGGTCTCTGGCATTACAGGCAGATTCTTCACTGACTGAGCTACAAGGGAAGCTCGTAGCCCACCAGGCTGCTCTATCCACGGCATTCTTCAGGCAAGAATACTGGAGTGGGTAGCCAGCCATTTCCTTCTCCAGGGGTATTTGGCCTATGTTCAGTGGTTGGAGCACTACTAGGGAAAACTGACCATCCCCCACACATCAGCGTCTTCTCCAATGCGTGCTGGACCATCCCGTAGGTCCAACAATTGCAGTCTTTAGTTTGCTCTCTCTTGCATCTGCTACAATTTTGTGTTTCAGATACTTTCTCCACTTCCTCACTGCCTTAACTCCCCACCTTACTCTTGCTTTCAGTGAATGGTTTCAACACTCAGAGCACTGAGAAAATAATGACACTCAGACGCACACTTTAAAAATCCTATAACTAATTCCACAGATTCAGTCATTTGCATTTGCATTCTGCCTTCCCTCTTTTATTTCTAGATTTAGTAGAAAAATCCATACCCTCCTCTTAGCCTGATCTTGTTGTATCTACTATAGTTAGTTTCTTTCTACCTTCTCAAGTCAGAATGTGGATCTAGTCTCTCTCTTTCCCATGCCTTCAACCTCTCCTTTTTTTATTGTAATAAAACTCCCAGGAAAAATTATTTAAGACACTTTTCTTTATTACAAACAGATCCCTTCCTAGTCTATCCTCATTTTGCACATACTTATTCTCACGTTCTTTTTTCACTTCAACCTGTTCTAATATTTCTTTTGTTCCCATTACTGTACAGAAACTGTTTTCATCTAGATTCTCATTGAGGATCACATCTTAATCAAATTTTACCATTTCAGTCCTGATCATACTTGAGCAATAAAACACTAAACATTGCTCATCTATTTCAATTTTAGAAATTCTTTCTTTTGCATCTAAGACATTAGACTTGTGTAACAGAGTTAATGCCTCTTCTTTCACACTTGCTGAGGTTCCTCTGGATTATAACTTCTTCTTCTCATTCTCTAGAATCCTCCAGATGGAGGTCATCCTAGCACTGAATCCATTACCATCCACAGGGTGTGACTAACCCCACCTCTAAAGACTTTTACCTCTCTCCTGAATCATATATATATAGCTATTTAACTGCTCCATAATCACAGAACTAAAATTATCTTAACTAATCACTCACCATCCCCCACTGTCAATTTTATTAATAATAAAAATTAAAGGATAATATCACCATATATCCTGCTAACCCATCCTGAAACCAATTCAGTTGTGAATTTTCCCTTACCCTCACCTCACTCTCATATTCATTTTTCAAGTGCTATCAATTACATGTTCTGATTTTCCCTTAAATCTATCTAAATCTCTATCTTTCCTCATTCCCTGGATTCGTATTCTAAATACCTCTCAAACTGCCCAGCCCTAACTGTTACACAAAATCACTGTCTCATCTTCCCTGTCTCATTCTTCCTCAGGTTCAGCTCCTTAGTGGTAAGAGTAATAAGTATGTAATCAGACTGGTTTTGGGATTGAATCCCATCTATTCTATCTCAGAGATTGCATGACTCTGAAGAAATAGGCTTGTTTTTTTTCTTTTTTTTTAAATCTCCAAATGTGAATAGTTATGTTCACTTTACCAGGGAGCTATTGAAAGGTTATTATATGATATACAAGCTTTATCAAAATACCCAAATCCTGAATCCTGAAATATAATCAATAACTGCTATTTCTTCTAAGCATTATTGTTATATTAGAACAGAATTATCTTTATGCTATCCCCCTGCTTGATCCCTGACTTCCATTATTATGTGAAAAGTTCAACTCTACCACACTTAATAATGCTCTGAACTAACACTCTAGACTCATACCTGAGCCCTGGCCCATTCATGCTATTTGTGTATGCATTGCAGTGTACCTCTTTCCCTCTGAAATTAAACGGGAGAAACTGTTCTAGGAAGAAACAATGGCCAAAGTCCATCAGGCAGTGGCTAATTTTAACTAGTAATTCAGTTGGTAAAGAATCGACCTGCAATGCAGGAGACCTGGGTTCTATTCCTGGGTTGGGAAGATCCCCTGGAGAAGGAAACGGCAATCCACTCCAGTATTCTTTCCTGGAGAATTCCACGGACAGAGGAGTTGGGCAGGCTACAGTAGTTCATGGGATCACAAAGAGTCCGACACGACTATGAGACTAACTTTTTATCAGGTAGGAAATATCATGGTAATGTAAAGAACCAGAAAGAAAACTGATGTGACTCAAGTGGACTAAGTAAGAAAGCAGACAATAAAGACTCTTCTTGATATTAAGGCTTCAAATCACTGGAGATATTTTAGGCCAGAGGATCTCAACCTTACCACTGTAGTCATGTTGGACCAGATAATGATTTGTTGTGAGTTATGGCTATGAGTATTTTAGGATGTCTAACAGGATCCCTCAGCTCTACTTACTGGATGTCAGCCACACTCTTCCAGTTGTGATAGTGAAAAATATCTCCAGGTCTTTCTAAGTATTCCCTGGGGGCAAAATTACACTTGGTTGAGAATGACTGTTACAGACTACAGAGTTTGTAGTTTTTAAGGTAGGAAGGAAAAATAAAGCTGTGAAAGATACTAAAGAGTAGTGTGATGTGTCCTGATTTACATTCGATGAAGATCACTTAGATAATGAAGTTAAAGAAACTTCACATAAACATTGGGCCCCTTTAGTTGGTAATAAGATTTGATTTACTATGAAATAAGGAACTCTGGGAGTTGGTGATGGACAGGGAGGCCTGGCGTGCTCCGATTCATGGGGTCGCAGAGAGTCGGACACGACTGAGCGACTGAACTGAACTGAAGTACCAAGTAATAAGGATGTCAACTGAAAAAAAAAAATGTACAATGTGAGAATTGTCAGCTAAGTTTTATTTGGGGAAAAATGAGGACTATAGCCCAGAAGATTTGAAATAGCTCTGAGAAATTTCTCCAAAGAGGTATCAGGAGAGGTCAGTGCTACATATGACTTTAGTGAAGGAGGGCACAGGTACTCAAGCACACATTTGGGCAGAGGCTTGCTGTCAGTCATAAGGAGCAGATGTCACAACTAATGATTTTAGTACTTTTGTAGACAAGAGGAGGTGCAAGAATTGAACTCATAAAATCTTCTCCTGAAAATATCTAACTGGATTCTCCTATAAAGATCTGGGAGTCAGAACCTTTAAGAAAGCTGGTGACAGGGAAAGAAAGATCATGACTTTAAAAGCAAAGCTCGTATAAAGATTTTTCTGAGTCAACAGAAGCTCACGTTGTATGTATTTATTTGGTTTGTTTATTTGAGTTGTTGTTATCCTTGTTGTAGTTTTAAGTTTGAATCCTTCTCTAAGTCAAGGTCTTACTAGTTTAATACCTGATGTCTCCCTAACTATTATATTCCCCGTGCCTAGCAGAGTACCTGGAATTAAACAGTTTCTTCACTAAAATTCCTTATTGAACAACAGCTCTTAAGATGATAAGAATTTCTATGATTCACTTAAATGATTTGTTTTAAAAAAAGCTACCGATGACATTGTACTTATTATAATTTAATTTTAAATGTAATACTCACAAAAACTGAGAATGTATTACAACCCCTTTTATATGAATGACACACTGATGTTATAAAAATCAAGCAGATTGCTTTTGGTTATATATCTAGAACATCAGAAGGGCCAAAATTTAACCAAGGTATCATGGGTCCAATATCTACAACCATACATTTATGTCCCAATGTCCCACAATAGAGATAAGAGGTGGTGAAATTTAATATTGCATGACATTCTTTTCATATAAGAACTCTCTAGTTGGCTTATAATCTTTAAAGTTCAATGTAGCACATAAGAATTAAGGCTAAAAGTATAAACAAAAAGTACTGTTTTAGTATATAAACAAGTATGCTTTAATATAACTTTGACAATACTTAATAAAATCATCAGTCTTTTTAGACTTCTTATTAACAGAATTGTAGCACATGCACACTGTTTTTTTCTTTCTTCTACTTGCTGTTTTTTTTTTTTCCTTTTCTATTGGGAATTAATATTGATAACCTGTCATAATTTTCACTTGAAAAATCATCATTTTTATTGTTCTTGATCTTATTGCCTCTGGACTTAACATTTCCTCTCTGAATATCTAGTCCATTATTTTATTAAGTATTGATATCTTTCTTTCAAGTGATTTGAGATCACTCTTTTAACTTAAAAATGATCAATATAGCAACTGTTTCTCTCCAATGCTCCTTGTCTCCCCAGATCCTAAGATTAAAAAAAAAAAAAATTCTAAGTGGTTTAGTAAGATGTCAGCTAATACTTTTAGAAACCTAGTACATCATTCATCCATCATTTATATTTGCTATGCATGACATCCTTCATGCAAACATCTCAGGATGCTTTCCTGTTATTACTAGAAAACAGAAGTACAATTCAATGGCAAGTTGCAATCAATAAGTCTAGACTTGATTTAAACTTAGCCAACTTTTGGCATCAAAAAAAATAAATATAAAAGGAGAAAGGTAACAAAAAGTAAAAACAAAGGTAAGCACATGACTATCACCTAAAACCACAGAATCTCAAGATTTGGATCCATCAAAAAGCTTGCTTTGTGGGTCTCTTTTTTTCCTTCAACCATAGTTGGAAAAAACATCAAAGAGAAATGATTCTTTCCTTTCCTGCATGATCCATTAGGAAAAAGGAACGTTGTTTTTTTCAGTAGATTTAATCAGATGACAGAAAATCTGAAACCCCTAAAATAATGTAGGTTCCACAACTTCTATCTTATCCAAAGACTTAAAGGTCTTGCCTCTAAGTTGGATAGGGAAAGATAACTTATAGACATTCTTTTACGAATGGACTAATTGACCCTTTTGTGTTTATTCATGTAATTATATTATTCTTAAAGATCTTATAGATGAAATCTTTCAGAGAAATGTTCAGGCATATGAAAGACAATCACCAACTTCATGCTAGTAAACTTTTTTAAGTATTGAATTTGTTACAATATTGCTTCTGTTTTATGTTGTTTTGGTGTTTTGGCCACAAGACATGTGGGATCTTAGCTCCCCAATCAGGGATCCAACTCTCACTCCTTGCATTGGAAGGCGAAGTCCTAGCCACTGGTCGGTCCCCACGCTAGTGACCTTTTATCCAAGTGGTTTATCAGGTAGAAAAGGAGGAACTCCAGAATAGGCAGGCTGTTTTTCTATATAGATATATTTTTTCTCTTTTTTTCTCCCTTCAAATTGACTAGTCATTCTTTCTTACCTGTCAGTAGTGAACAGGTCCAACATAAAGCATTACTTACTAAAAGATCCATAAAACACATTTAAGTTTTCATATGTTTTTCTTTCTTGAAAACTAATAATGCTGACTTATTTTGATCTCCTAAAATATACTTTTTAAATAGGATTCATTATTTGTAGTAGCACAGGCATCAGCAATGACAACAACTTTAAAACAATTTGTTTTTTTACCATATGTGCAAGTAGACTAGGGGACTGAAAAACTGGACCTTGACAGGTATCCAGCTCAGGTCACCTCACATATTGAATTTTTATCATTTAATCTAACAGTAGTCAATGATAAATAGAACAAGATGTACTGACAAGAAAGCATAGCGTAAGTTCTTGACTACTTATTCTAAAAATCCTCTCTATTCAATCTCTTTGTTCCCTTAATCCTTCATATTTTTTACATTAAATTTTATTGAAGCATAGTTGCTTTTATTTTTTGGCCTTGCTAGGCAGCATGTGGGATCTTCATTCTCCAGCCAGGGATCAGATCTGCACCTCTTGCATTGGAAGTGCAGAGTTTTAACCACTGGACCACACCAGGGAAATCCCCTTCATATTTCTTTTTTCTTTATAAATCCTTATTGTGAATTCACCTTTGTCCTTAGAGATGTTTGTCCTATTGATATACTGTTTCTCACCTTGAGAAAGTTGGTCAGTTTTCCCTCTAATATGATTTCATGGCACTTACTACAGTTATGAAATTAATCAATTTATGCTTTTATCTGGAATTATATTTCCCATATAGGGAGGAGAGAGACCACATCTGTGTTACTCACTTCTGCAAATCTAGGGCCCAGAACAATGACATGTATATAATAGCACCCCAATAAATATTTATATCTTAGATATCCTTCAGTTTAGCAATCTGAATTATTTTTTAGATTATTCTCATGAATAAACACAGAAAATAGAGTTTACTGTTTTTTTGTGTAAAAACTATATCAGGCTAAGAATTTAAAGTTTTAGAGAAAGTTAGAAAATGAAAGATTGATTCTCTTGTCTCTGGCTATAATAGAACACATCTTTGCTTCAATGTGTGTAGAAAAAATTGTAGACTAGAAAAGAATATACTGTATAACAGTATGAGAGATCACTGATGCAAATAAGCTTTGGGCTAATATTCCAACAACTCGACATCAATAACAAACTTTAAGAGTGAAGAAATGTACCAAGTGTCTAACTCAAAAAGATGTTTTCCCTTGAAAGCAGGTTGAAATTCAAAAGTATATAGTTGTGTACATATTGCATTAAGAAAATCATTGTTTCAATTGGGAGCACAAATATCCCTTTCTCTTTTGTACACACTCAACATATCCTGCTTTTTTCTTCTTCCCTTTTGTATTAGTTTTCTGTCATTTTCTCACTACCAAATCTTATTCTCATTTCCAATTATCTTTCTCTTTCCTTTAAATGCTGTTTTTGCAAGTATAACTTTTATATAATCCTAATTAAACATGAACTAATGTCAATAATATTTATTGAATATAAAACAAAAGAGAAAACTAGCATCAAAATTTACAGGTGAAATTTTATCATGTATATGTTATAGTCATGGTTTCTTCATTATTTAATTATAGCAAAAAAGAACAACTAAAGAGAACTGAATAAACTGCCAATGAAAAATAAATGGTTTTACTCTTGAGTTACATTAGCTTGCTGCTAAGTCATTTCAGTCGTGTCTGACTCTGTGCGACCCCATAGACGGCAGCCTATCAGGCTCCCCCGTCCCTGGGATTCTCCAGGCAAGAACACTGGAGTGGGTTGCCATTTCCTTCTCCAATGCATGAAAGTGAAAAGTGAAAGTGAAGTCGCTCAGTCGTGTCTGACTCTTTGCAACCCCACGGACTGCAGCCTACCAGGCTCCTCCGTCCATGGGATTTTCTAGGCAGGAGTACTGGAGTGGGGTGCCATTGCCTTCTCCCTACATTAGCTTAGTATTTGATAATATGATAAGAAACATGAGTTCTTAGATCTAGCTCTTATAGCATTATGACTTCTGCAATTTATTTTCTTTTCATGGGATATGCTGCTAAGTCACTTCAGTCGTGTCCGACTCTGTGTGACCCCAGAGATGGTAGCCCACCAGGTCCCCCGTCCCTGGAATTCTCTAGGCAAGAACACTGGAGTGGGTTGCCATTTCCTTCTCCAGTGAATGACAATGAAAAGTGAAAGGGAAGTCGTTCAGTCGTGTCTGATTCTTAGCGACCCCATGGACTGCAGCCTACCATATATTTTTCCCATTTTAAAATGACTTTGTTTCTAAAGTCACATCTACAAGTAAAGGTATATAAGCTCTGTATTTTTCTCCATCTTTATTATAATCTTACCTTTTATTATAACCTTACCATTTTTATTATAACAATCTGTTTTTATCATTATTTGTTTCAGATCATTTGGATAATATTGTGTGTGCATAATTTCAAAGATATATAACTTGCACTTAAGAAATAAAAATATGGCTTACACATATAATTTGGTAATGCTGTTAAATATTATGGATTTCATCTTACCACCATTTTATTTCCAGAACTCCATTATGTGGTGTCAGATTTTGCTTTATTACTTGATTATGTGCTTTCTATCACAAAGCTGGACTAATTATTTTTGAAATAGTACTACTGAAAAGATAAAACCATAATCAAGACCTATTCTCTCTCTTTTTTTTTTTTCCAGAAATGGTGTACTGCTCATTATTCAGAAAGAACTATATAGAGTTAAATATTGTGTTTTTATTAGTAATTCCCTTAAGTCCATTTTCCTATGTCTCTGAAATTCATAACAATGGCAATGAGAAATCACTGAAGTTGAAACTAACCAAAGGGTAAAGTATATGTAACATTATGTTTTGAATTAATTTTATATAATAGGGCATTGTGACATTTGTATAAAAGTTCAAAGACAAATGCAAGCTGTGACTTCATTGAGAATTTATTTTTAAGACTCTTAGATAGTTCAGCAGAGAATTCAGACCTGGAATTCAAAGGGCAGAACAAGACCTATTAAGTAATTCACTACATTCTATAAAGCTGAAAAGAAAGGATACGAGGATGCAATAGCTCATTTTCTGAAACCTGAGATGTAAAAAGCAACTTGAGGATGCCTAAGATATTAGTAGCAGATAGAAAGATTTGGTGGCTGCTCTAAGTTGACAGCAAATGTCTGGCTTCTGTTATGAACCCAGGATAGTAAACAAAGTTACGCTTACTCAGAGAAATTATAGCCAACATCATTGAAACTGAAAGCTACAATGCAATTGATTTTTTGCATTAAGATAATTCCACATAAAGAACTCTGGGATACATTATTTTTCTGTCATTAAATTCCATCTATAAGCTTATTGAGGCTGATGATGAACTTCTTTATATCATCATTTGTTTTCAGCATTAGAAAAGGGACAAGACAAAGAGAAGATGATGCTTAAGTTAGTGGATATCCAAAACTTGGTTTTATTTCAGTATATAAAAGTATATAATTTGGCATATATGTTTCAATTTTAAAGTAGTTAATTACCCAAGATATAAAATTCATAGATGAGAGATAAAAATGGGAATATATCTTAGATTGTGGTCTCTAAATTGCAGAAACCAATTACATGGTTTAAGAAATCCTACTGAAATAGAAAATTTGAAAACAATGATTTATATTCCCCCAATTGTTCATATTATAAGCATGATACACTCTGAAGAGTATGACCTTGTCTTCCATGTAAATTTACTAGCTGTACTTTGATTATTATTAAACTATGGAAATATTCACTGGTCATAGCAAACACCCTTTTTCAACAACAAAAGAGGAGACTCTATACATGCACATCACTAGATGGTCAATACTGAAATCAGATTGATTATATTCTTTGTAGCCAAAGATGGAGAAGCTCTATACAATCAGTAAAAACAAGATCATGAGCAGACTGTGGCTCAGATCATGAACTCATGGCCAAACTCAGACTTAAAATGAATAAAGTAGGGATAACCACTAGGCCATTCAGGTATGACCCAATCAAATTCCTTATGATTATACAGTGGAAGTGGGAAATAGATTCAAGGGATTAGATCTGACAGAAAGAATGCCTGAAGAACTATGGATGGAGGTTTGTGACATTGTACAGGAGCAGTGATCAAGACCATCCCCAAGAAAAAGAAATGCAAAAAGGCAAAATGGTTGTCTGATGAGGCCTTACAAATAGCTGTGAAAAGAAGAGAAGTAAAAGGCAAAGGAGAAATGGAAAGATATACCCATTTGAATGCAAAGTACCAAAGAACAGCAAGGAGAGATAAGAAAGCCTTCCTCAGTGATCAATGCAAAGAAATAGAGGAAAAGAAGAGAATGGAAAAGACTAGAGATCTCTACAAGAAAATTAAAGATACCAAGGGAACTTTTCGTGCAAAGATGGACACAATAAAGGAAAGAAATGGTATGGACCAACAAAAGTAGAAAACATAAAGAAGAGGTGGCAAGAATACACAAAAGAACTTTAAAAAAAATATCTTCATGACCCAGATAACCACGATGATGTGATCACTACCTAGAGCTAGCCATCCTGGAATGCAAAGTCAAGTGGGCTTTAGGAGGCATCACTATGAACAAAGAGAGTGGAGGTGATGGAATTCCAGTTGAGCTATTTCAAATCCTGAAAGATGCTGCTGCAAAAGTGCTACACTCAATATGACAGCAAATTTGGAAAACTCAGCAGTGCCACAGGACTGGAAAAGGTCAGTTTTCATTCCAATCCCAAAGAAAGGCAATGCAAAAAATGCTCAAACTACCACACAGTTGCACTCATCTTACATGCTAGTAAAGAAATACTCAAAATTCTCTAAGACAGACTTCAACAATACGTGAACCATGAACTTCCAGATGATAACGCTGGATTTAGAAAAGGCAGAGGAACCAGAGATCAAATTGCCAACCAGAGTTCAAATTGGAAGGCCTGAAGCTGAAATTGAAACTCCCATACTTTGGCCACTGATGTAGAGAACTGACTCATTTGAAAAGACCCTGATGCTGGGAAAGATTGAAGGCGGGAGGAGAAAGGGACAACAGAGGATGAGATTGTTAATGGCATCACTGACTCAACGGACATGAGTCTGAGTAAACTCTGGGAGTTGGTGGACAGGAAGGCCTGGCATGCTGCAGTCCATGGGGTCTCAAAGAGTCGGACACGACTGAGTGACTGAACTGAACTGATTTAGATTTGGTACAAATTAATAAATGCCAATACACCTTAATATCACAATATATTATACCCTTTTTTTCTTGTGTGTAGGATCATATGATTTCAAATGTAATATAGTTGAGTGTTGAATTAATAACATACTTTTGTTCTATTAAGGTAACTAATCTTACTAGGTTGAATTTAAAAACTTTCCTCAAAATAATTTTCATCCATTCTTTATTTTACAGTAAAACTTATGCCCTAATTCTATAAGTTTCAGTAATCCCACACAAATAATTTTTACCATGCTTGTCTTATTTAATCTTACATAAACTCAATGTATTTAACTATATTCAGAGATATAAGAAACATTATAGAATTTGTGTATCCAAAATAAGAAACCATTTAACATCCTTTGTAATAAGTTTTGCTATATTAATTTGGGTCAGGTGAAGCTGGTAAACATATATACATATTTCTAATATCCAGTAGCCTAAATTTTTCATTGGTAAATTCTGAAAATTTTTAGAAAATATAAATTATGTTTGATTCCTGTCCAGAACCATTAAAAAATAAATTTCAGATAAATTTAAAATGTATAACTTCAAAATATAAGCAAATTATGCAGAATATATCATAATCTGGAATCGATAAAGGCTGGAGAACAACGATACCAAAGAAGATCTCCCACTGTCGTGAGAGGTTACTCTGTCTGTGGGATTCTCCAAGTAAGAATACTGGAGTGGTTTGCCACGCCCTCCTTCATCTCTTATGTCTCCTGCATTGCAGGACTTCTAGTTCTTTACCACTAGCACCTGCTGAGAATCCTATCTAGGGCTGGATTGCCTTAGGCAAAAGAATTAATGGGGCGGGAGAGTAACCCTCAGTTCAGTTCAGTTCAGTCGCTCAGTGTGTCCAACTCCTTGCAACCCCATGAATTGCAGCACGCTAGGCCTCCTTGTCCATCACCAACACCCAGAGTTCACTCAAACTCATG
The DNA here is from genome assembly GCF_001704415.2 of Capra hircus. NCBI lineage: Eukaryota > Metazoa > Chordata > Mammalia > Artiodactyla > Bovidae > Capra > Capra hircus. The sequence continues at coordinate 40,995,833 of NC_030819.1, forward strand.
TCCATCGAGTCAGTGATGCCATCCAGCCATTTCATCCTCTGTCATCCCCTTCTCCTCATGCCCCCAACCCCTCCCAGCATCAGAGTCTTTTCCAATGAGTCAGGTCTTGGCATGAGGTAGCCAAAGTATTGGAGTTTCAGCTTTAGCATCATTCCTTCCAAAGAAATCCCAGGGTTGATCTCCTTCAGAATCGACTGGTTGTATCGCCTTGCAGTCCAAGGGACTCTCAAGAGTCTTCTCCAACACCACAGTTCAAAAGCATCGATTCTGCAGTGCTCAGCTTTCTTCACAGTCCAACTCTCACATCCATACATGACTACTGGAAAAACCATAGTCTTGACTAGACAGACCAAGTGAACTCACAGACAGAATAGTAGAAATCACTGAAGCAAAACAATGTAGAAATTAGAATTTTAAAATTAAACAAAAATGAAATTAAAAAGAAAATGAAGACAGGCTAAGAGACCTCTGGGATATCATTAAATGCACCAAAATTCATATTAGAGGGATCCCAGAAGGAGAAGAAAGGGAAAAAAAAAAAACTCAAAAACATATTTGAAGAGATAATAACCGAAAAATTCCCTAACATGGGAAAGGAAATAATCAACCTAGTCCAGGAAGTTCAGTGAGTCCCAAGAAGGTTAAACTCAAGGAGGACCACATCGAGACATAGTAATCAAGCTGACAGAAATTAAAGACAAATATGATTTGTAAAATATTAAAAGCAACAAGTACTGCATTTCGGACTCTTTTGTTGACTATGATGGATACTCCATTTTTTCTAAGGGATTCCTGCCCACAGTAGTAGATATAATGGTCATCTAAGTTAAATTCACCCATTCCAGTCCATCTTAGTTCACTGATTACTAGAATGTTGATGTTCACCCTTGTCATCTCCTGTTTGACCACGTCCAATTTGCCTTGATTCATGGACCTAACAACATTCCCGGTTCCTATGCAATATTGCTCTTTACAGCATTGAACCTTGCTTCTATCACCAGTCCCTTCCACAACTGGGTGTTTTTGTTTTGGTTCCATCCCTTCATTCTTTCTGGAGTTATTTCTCCACTGATCTCCAGTAGCCTATTGAGCACCACCAACGTGGGGAGTTCATCTTTCAGTGTCTTATCTTTTTGCCTTTTCATACTATTCATGGGGTTCTCAAGGCAAGAATACTGAAGTGGGTTGCCATTTCCTTCTCCAGCGGACCACATTCTGTCAGATCTCTTCACCATGACCTGTCCATCTTGGGTGACCCACACAGCATGGCTTAGTTTCACTGAGTTAGACAAGGGTGTGGTTCATGTGGTCAGATTGGCTAGTTGTCTGTGATTTCGGTTTCAGTCTGTATGCCCTCTGATGCCTCTCTCAGTGCCTACCAAGAGTTATGTTTAATATAACTCCACCAAATATTTAGGATAGGTCAGAAAGATGTACCAGAGCACAAGTAAGTTTTCACCTCATAATGCCCCCCCTAGCCAGGGATGTCCTTGGGAGGATGACACCCCGCCTCCCAAGGCATACCATTCAATATCATGGTAATTGAAGCCTATGTCCCAACCAATAATGCTGAAGAAGCTGAAGCTGAACATTTCTATGAAGACCTACAAGACTTCTAGAACTAACACCCAAAGGTGTCCTTTTCATTATAGGGGACTGGAATGCAAAAGTAGGAAGTCAAGAAATACCTGGACTAACAGGCAAATTTGGACTTGGAGTACAGAATGAAGCAGGGCAAAGGCTAATAAAGTTCTGTCAAGAGAATTCACTGGTCATAGGAAACAACCTCTTCCAACAACACAAGAGAAGGCTCTACACGTGGACATCACCGGATGATCGACACTGAAATCAAATAGATTATATTCTTTGAAGACAAAGATGGAAAAGCTCTATAGAGTCAGCAAAAACAAGACCGGGAGCTGACTGTGCCCCAATCATGAGCTCCTTATAGCCAAATTCAGACTGAAGATTGAAGAGTGTGGAGAAAACCACTAGACCATTCAGTCAGTTCAGTTCAGTTGCTCAGTCATGTCCGACTCTCTGCGACCCCATGAATCACAGCATGCCAGGCCTCCCTGTCCATCACGAACACCCGGAGTTCACTCAGATTCACGTGCATCAAGTCAGTGATGCCATCCAGCCATCTCATCCTTGGCCGTCCCCTTCTCCTCATGCTCCCAATCCCTCCCAGCAGCAAAGTCTTTTCCAATGAGTCAACTCTTCGCATGAGGTGGCCAAAGTACTGGAGTTTCAGCTTTAGCATCATTCCTTCCAAAGAAATCCCAGGGCTGATCTCCTTCAGAATGGACTGGTTGGATCTCCTTGCAGTGCAAGGGACTCTCAAGAGTCTTCTCCAACACCACAGTTCAAAAGCATCAATTCTTTGGTGCTCAGCCTTCTTCACAGTCCAACTCTCACATCCATACATGACTACTGGAAAAACCATAGCCATGACTAGACAGACCTTAGTCGTCAAAGTAGTGTCTCTGCTTTCAAATATGCTATCTAGGTTGGTCATAACTTTTGTTCCAAGAAGTAAGTGTCTTTTAATTTCATGGCTGCAATTACCATCTGCAGTGATTTTGGAGCCCAAAAAAATAAAGTTTGGCACTGTTTCCACTGTTTCTCCATCTATTTCCCATGAAGGGATGGGACCGGATGCCATGATCTTCATTGTCTGAATGTTGAGCTTTAAGCCAACTTTTTCACTCTCCTCTTTCACTTTCCTCAAGAGGCTTTTTAGTTCCTCTTCTCTTTCTGCCATAAGGGTGGTGTCATCCGCATATCTGAGGTTATTGATATTTCTCCCAGCAATCTTGATTCCAGTTTGTGCTTCTTCCAGTCCAGCATTTCTCATGAGGTACTTTGCATAGAAGTTAAATAAGCAGGGTGGCAATATACAGCCTTGACGTACTCCTTTTCCTATTTGGAACCAGTCTGTTGTTCCATGTCCAGTTCTAACTGTTGCTTCCTGACCTGCATACAGATTTCTTAAGAGGCAGATCAGGTGGTCTGGTATTCCCATCTCTCTCAGAATTTTCCACAGCTCATTGTGATCCACATAGTCAAAGGCTTTGGCATAGTCAATAAAGCAGAAATAGATGTTTTTCTGGAACTCTCTTGCTTTTTCCATGATCCAGCGGATGTTGGCAATTTGATCTCTGGTTCCTCTGCCTTTGCTAAAAGCCGCTTGAATATCAGGAAGTTCATGGTTCACATATTGCTAAAGCCTGGCTTGGAGAATTTTGAGCATTACTTTACTAGCGTGTGAGATGAATGCAATTGTGTGGTAGTTTGAGCATTCTTCGGCATTGCCTTTCTTTGGGATTGGAATGAAAACTGACCTTTTCCAGTCCTGTGGCCACTGCTAAGTTTTCCAAATTTGCTGTCATGTTGAATGTAGTACTTTGAAGGCATCATCTTTCAGGATTTAAAATAGCTCAACTGGAATTCCATCACCTTCACTAGCTTTGTTCGTAGTGATGCTTTCTAAGGCCCCCTTGACTTCACATACCAGGATGTCTGGCTCTAGATGAGTGATCAAACCACCATGATTATCCGGGTCGTGAAGATCTTTTCTGTACAGTACTTCTGTGTATTCTTGCCACCTCTTCTTAATATCTTCCGCTTCTGTTAGGTCCATACCATTTCTATCCTTTATCGAGCCCATCTTTGCATGAAATATTCCCTTGGTATCTCTAATTTTCTTGAAGAGATCTCTAGTCTTTACCATTCTGTTCTTTTCCTCTATTTCTTTGCACTGATCGCTGAAGAAGGCTTTCTTATCTCTTCTTGCTATTCTTTGGAATTCTGCATTCAGATGTTTATATCTTTCCTTTTCTCCTTGGCTTTTCACTGCTCTTCTTTTCACAGCTATTTGTAAGGCCTCCCCAGACAGCCATTTTCCTTTTTGCATCTCTTCTCCATGGGGATGGTCTTGATCCCTGTCTCCTGTACAATGTCATGAACCTCATTCCATAGTTCATCAGGCACTCTATCTATCAGATCTAGTCCCCTAAATCTATTTCTCACTTCCACTGTATAATCATAAGGGATTTGATTTAGGTCATACCTGAATGGTCTAGCAGTTTTCCCTACTTTCTTCAATTTAAGTCTTAATTAGGCAATAATGATTTCATGATATGAGCCACAGTCAGCTCCTGGTCTTGTTTTTGTTGACTATATAGAGCTTCTCCATCTTTGGCTGTAAAGAATATAATCAATATGAATTCGATGTTGACCATCTGGTGATGTCCATGTGTAGAGACTTCTCTTGTGTTGTTGGAAGAGGGTGTTTCTTATGACCAGTGCATTTTCTAGGCAAAACTCTATTAGTCTTTGCCCTGCTTCATTCCACATTCCAAGGCCAAATTTGCCTGTTACTCCAGGTGTTTCTTGACTTCCTGGAGGTGAGAAATAGATTTAAGGGACTAGAACTGATAGACAGAGTGCCTGATGAACTATGAAAGGAGGTTTGTGACATTGTACAGGAGACAGGAATCAATACCATCCACAAGAAAAAAGAAATGCAAAAAAGCAAAATGGCTTCCTGAGGAGGCCTTACAAATAACTGTGAAAAGAAGGGAAGTGAAAAGCAAGAGAAAAGGAAAGATATACCCATTTGAATGCAGAGTTCCAAAGAATATCAAGGAAAGATAAGAGCACCTTCCTCAGTGATCACTTCAAAGAAATACAGGAAAACAATAGAATGGGGAAGAAAGAGATCTCTTCAAGAAAATTAGAGACACCGAAGGAATATTTTTTGCAAAGATGGGCTCAATAAAGGACAGAAATGGTAGGGACCTAACAGAAGCCTAAGATATTAAGAAATGGCAAGAATACATAGAAGAACTGTACAAAAAAGAGCTTCGCGAACCAGATAACCATGATATTGTAATCACTCATCTAGAGCCAGGCATCCTGGAATGTGAAGTCAAGTGAGCCTTAGATAACAACATTATGAACAAAGCTAGCAGAGGTGATGGAATTCCAGTGGAGCTATTTCAAATCCTGAAAAATGATGCTGTGAAAGTGCTTCACTCAATAGGCCAGAAAATTTGGAAAACTCAGCAGTAGCCACAGGACTGGAAAAGCTTAGTTTTCATTCCAATCCCAAAGAAAGATAATGCCAAAAAAAAACCCTCAAACTACCGCACAATTGTACTCATCTCACACACTAGTAAAGTAATGCTCAAAATTCTCCAAGCCAGGCTTCAGCAATATGTGAACCATGAAGGTCCAGATGTTCAAGCTGGTTTAGAAAAGGAAGAGGAACCAGAGATCAAATTGACAACATCAGCTGGATCATGGAAAAAGCAAGAGAGTTCCAGAAAAACATCTATTTCTGCTTTATTGACTATGCCGAAGCCTTTGACTGTGTGGATCACAATGAACTGTGGAAAATTCTGAGAGAGATGGGAATACCAGACCACCTGATTTGCCTCTTGAGAAATCTGTATACAGGTCAGGAAGCAACAGCTAGAACTGGACATGGAACAACAGACTGGTTCCAAATAAGAAAAGGAGTACACCAAGGCTGTATGTTGTCACACTGCTTATTTAACTTCTATGCAAAGTACCTCATGAGAAATGCTGGACTGGAAGAAACACAAGCTGAAATCAAGATTGCCGAGAGAAATATCAATAACCTCAGATATGCAGATGACACCACCCTTATGGCAGAAAGTGAAGAGGAACTAAAGAACCTCTTGACGAAAGTGAAAGAGGTGAGAGAAAAAGTTGGCTTAAAGCTCAACATTCAGACAATGAAGATCATGGCATCCGGTCCCATCCCTTCATGGGAAATAGATGGAGAAACAATGAAAACAGTGGCTGACTTAATTTTTCTGGGCTCCAAAATCACTGCAGATGGTAATTGCAGGCATGGAATTAAAAGACACTTACTCCTTGGAAGAAAAGTTATGACCAAGCTCTACATTGTATTAAAAAGCAGAGACATTACTTTGTCAACAAAATTCCATCTAGTCGAGGCTATGGTTTTTCCACTGGTCATGTATGGATGTGAGAGTTGGGATATAAAGAAACCTGAGGGGCAAAGAATTGATGTTTTTGAACCGTGGTGTTGGAGAAGACTCTTGAGAGTCCCTTGGACTGCAAGGAGATCCAACCAGTCCATCCTCAAGGAGATCAGTCCTAGGTGTTCATTGGAAGGAATGATGTTGAAGCTGAAACTCCAATACTTTGGCCACCTTGTCGAAGAGCTGACCTATTGGAAAAGAGCCTGATGCTGAGAAAAATTGAGGGGAGGAAGAGAAGGGGACAACAGAGGATGAGATGGTTGGATGGCCTCACCAACTCAATGAACATGGGTTTGGGTGGACTTTGGGGGTTGGTAATGGACAGGGAGGCCTTGTGTGCTGCAGTTCATGGGGTTGCAAAGAATTGGCCATGACTAAGCGACTGAACTGAACTGAACTGAAAAGCAACAAAAGAAAAACAACAAATAATATACGAAGGAACTAGCCCAAAAGAAATGGCTTGATATATTTCAAGTGATGAAAGAGAAGTGCCTGTAACATAGACTACTCTCTCAGCAAATCTGTTATTAAGATTTGATGAGACATCTAACGCTTTACAGACAAGAAAAAATTAAAAGAATTGGGCATAACCAAATCAGAATTACAACAAATGCTAAAGGAACTTAGGTAGGAAACACATATTTTATCTTTCATTTTTAATCTCATCATGAAAACTGATAAATGTCTTTTGTGATTATGTAGCTATTTTCTTTTAACCACTGTGTCATGACTGGTCAATAGAAAAATAACATAATTCTATATCACTAAAACTACCATTTTTAGAAATGGTAGAAAAGCCTGTAATCACTTTTAAAAATGCAGATGCACATTAGAATTATCTTGGCATTTTTTGAAAAATGCAAATGCCCAGGTATTGCTTTTTTTTTTTTTCCTCCGAAACTCCAGATGTGATTCTAATGAGCAGCCATGTTTAAAAACAACTGGACTATATGATGATACTTTACTTTAGCTTGTATCAAATTGTCTATTTCCTATTCAGTATTCCCACTTCATTTAGTTTATGTTTTCCAATTACTTCTCTTTTTTTTTTGTTGTTCTTTCTCAAGCCTGTATCAAGTGTAGTAGAAAGCATTTTGCATACTATATATATACATAGTATGTATGATAAAATATATACATTTTAGAAAACTTATGAATTTTTTTCCTAAAATTTTTATGACATTTTGGTTTCTTTTGTTTGATTAAGTATGAATAGAATGTTAGAATTTTAATTTATATTCACAGAAAACTTTGATATAATTTCATTTATTCTGGCATTTATTATCACTGCTAAAAGACTAGAAAATTTACTGTCTTCCTGAGTTCAAAAAATTGAATGAGGCTTGAAATTTCTAGTCCAATTCTGAGAATATAAAGAAATACTATGTTTTAAAAAGCATAGAGGAATTTAACATGTGATACAGTATTATCTTCCATGGTGGCTCATCTGGTAAAGAACTGCCTGCAGTGCAGGAGACCTGGTTTTGCTCCTGTGTTGGGAAGATCCCCTGGAGAAGACAAGGGCTACCCACTGCAGTATTCTGACTGGAGAATTCCATGGACTCTATAGTCCATGGAGTCACAAAGAGTCGGACAAGACTAAGCGAATTGCACTTTCAATTTTTTCACAGTATTATTAGCTAAAGCACAGATTATGTCCAAATTTCATACAAAAAATATGATGTCACTATTCCATTTAAAATATATTTTAAAAGTGCAGTGGTTTCTCAGAAAGTTAAATAGAATTCTTATGTAACTCAGCAATTCCACTTCTGGATATGTATCCAAAATATTTGAAACCTGGGAATTAAACAGATACTCTTGTACCAATGTTTAAAGCAGAAAATTTCCAATAGTCAAAAAGCGCAATCAGCTTAAATGCCCGTCAGCAGGCTAATAGGTAAATAGAACACTGTTTATACATATAAGGAATATTATTCAGATTTTAAAATGAAATGGAATTCTGAAACATGCTACAAAACTAATGACTCTTGAAACTATTAGGCTAAATGAAATAGATCAGGCACAAAAGTTTTAAAATTATATAATTTTATTTATAATAAGACACACATAGAATAGGCAAATTCATAGAGACAGAAAGTGGAAGAGTAATTACCAGCAACTGAGGAGCAGAGATAATGTGTAGTTATCATTCAATGAGCAGAGAATTTCAGTTTGGATTGATGAATAAGCTCTGGAGATAGATGATGATGGCTGCAGAACACCAGGGGTGCATTTAGTTCCACTGAATTATACACTTAAAAGTGGTTAAAATGGAAAATTCATGTATATTAACATTAAAAACTTCAAAAGTATATTATTTTACTTTAATCTTTTATCTTTAAAAATGATTTTTAGTTAAATATATTTTAACAGATTAATTTGCAGAATCATGGTAAATAGACATACACACACATATATATATACACACATATACATATATATTTTTCTTTACATAACACTAGTTAGATTTATTTTCAGTTGGATGAATGATTCTGGAAGTGTTTTACCTGAGGCAATTGCATGTACTATGTACCTTTAACATTTGTTTAGCCTATAATAAATGTTGTGCAAATCAATCTTCTTGAAATGATATTATGAACAGCAATGCTCTTTTTTTAAATGATTTTTCTTTCTAATTTGGCCAGAATCCAAGGGAAAACTAGGTCTAAGTTACCAGTTTGGAAAAATAAAAATCAAACATCAAAAACTACAGTCTAGGATGATTTTAATTAACGCAGGGATAAAATTTTTCATTACTCTAGTTTTGTTCATTCTTTACTAAATAAATATAAGCTTTCTTGGTTTTCAATGGTCTACTGGTTTGAATGCAAAAGACTTTCTTCTTCCATTCTATTTCACATTTGTGAAATCACAGTAGACTGAAAATTAACTCTAAGAATTATGTGCTTCCTTTTTCTTTCCCCCTGTGGTTAAGTTTTTACTACACTTCTTTAGCATTTGGCTTTTTGTTAAAAATATTTTATATATTAAAATGAGCATAATTTATAGCTCTCTTTTGTGACTTTTATACCCTTAATATTTAAAGCATCATGTCTAGATAATTTCCTTAACTATGTATTTTCTGTTTGCAATAATGATAATTTATCTTATAATTTATTAATAAAAGTGGAGAAGGGAGGACAGTATTTATTGTTATTATTATTATTATTGCAGTCTTCTTAGGTATTCTGTTGGATTAGCTGAAGGAAAGGTATAAATATTAACACATACGTACTGTGGTTGACCCTGAGCATGATTTCCAAGAACATCATGCTAGCAACCATTTAAAAATAACACTTCATGCTAAGTCACAGACCCAGATCTAAATCTATCCTGATGAAGATTGGACACTAAGTCATAGATATATATCCTCATAGGGGTTAGAAACCAACAATAATGTAATTGCTACATTAAACGATACAAAGTTTGTAAAATCTTATTTATTCTGCCACAGAATAACATTCACATTCTTGTTATAACAAAATTAGGGAAAAAAATTCCTCTCACAATTCTAAAGTATCTTAGTTGACAAGTTGTGGTCTAGTAGAACATATCACGGGTCCCCACAAAAAAGCTGTTAGCATTTGAGGCCAGAGTCCTTGAAGCTACTGTAACTTCTAGTCAGGGGGGAAAAGACCAAACACACAAAACCTTCTAGATATAAGATGCAAATGAGGCAAGGTAGCAACGTTGGACCTAAAATACAGAGATATGCGTGTAATGAAAAAGGAATATCCACTGAAACCAGATCTTAGAATCATATTTTCCAAATAGTAAAGAATAAGCAGCAAATTATATAGGAGTGGGCACTTGAAGGATTAAATTGAGATTATAGAGGCCCAACCCAATGTAAGCAGAAATGTTCATCTAAAATTACAAAAAAATCCATGTCAATTCAAGATGAGCAACTAAAACTATGATGAAGCTTCATGCAAAGATACATTAAGAAATACATGTAAATGAACTGAGTCCTAAATCAATAGAGAGAATAATATGAATATAAATCAGAGGAGTTCAAAATAAGCTAAAAGAAATTAAGAAAATATTGAAGATATAAGAGAATTTTGATCAGTCAAAAAGTCTAAAGTTTAAAAAGTAAAATGGATAAAGATAAAATATGTAAAAGACAGATTAATAGAAAATGAAATTATTGCATAAAGATTAAAATAGATGGAGTATAAAAGTGAATAGACATCATGACAAATAAAGAAATAAGACATGGAGAACAATAATAAAAAGATCAACAGATTAATACATGGGTAAATTAAAAGGAACAATTTGGAAACAAATTATAGAATTCATGTAAAGAAGGAATAAGGGAAAGCAATTGAAAAGAAAAAAATATATATGTATACCTTTTATTATATATATTTATAAATATTTATATTATACAATATATATGTGTGTGTATGTGTATGTTTGTGTGTCTGTGTATATTAGTACATTTTTTCTGAGGGGGAAGAGGAGAGGGATAAAAAAGGAGAGGGAGGCCAGGGAGGGGGATAACAGACCATTCATATTAATAGAACATACTGTGTACAGGGGGCTTCCCTGGTGGCTCAGATGGTAAAAAGTCTGTCTCTAACCCAGGAGACCAAGATTTGATCCCTGGGTCAGGAAGATCACCCCAGAGAAGGGAATGGCTATCCACTTCAGTATTCCTGTCTGGAGAATTCCATGGACAGAGGAATCTGGAGGCAGGCTACAGTCCATGGGGGTCACAGAGTTGGACATGACTGAGTGACTACCACACACTGTGTGCAGGAATAGAGTCCTAGAGCGCAACTTAAACTTCTGAAATTTTATATATCGATCCAGGCAAACATCTAGGTATCTTATAAAGAAAAGAAAATCCCTGTAATGACACTTCATCTCAAAACATAATGGGGTAACATATTTAAAGTAGTCAAGGAATGGAAATATGAGCTTCAGCCAAACTTACTTTAAGTATAAAGACCAGAGACCAATAGCTATTAAGTTATTAACATGTCAGAACGAAATGATTGTTCTCTTGAGTGCTCCTTGAGCAATCCCCTAGGAATGAACTTCAGACAATTAAGGAAAAAACTTAGAACAAATTTCAACAAATTGTCTGGCAGGATCATTGAATTGTATGCAAACTAAATTACATTGATACAAATGGTAGAATTTTTGAATTTTTAAATACAAATTTTACTTCAATTCAAATATCAATTTTACTTCAATAAAGCTATAAAATGGCTACTGATTCCCTCTTAAGTATTAGTTTGGGAATAAAATATTACTTTAAAACAAATGGAGAAAGAATGTGAGTGGGGAATAAATTAATAACAGGTTCAAATATTGCACAAAATGCAGATATATGAAAATTCAAAAGAAATATCTATAAGGATAATTAATAGAATTATAATTTTGAAAAAAACTGTAAAGTACAAATAGATATAATGACAACCAAAAAGAAGGAAAGTTAATTCAAGGTAACAAATTGGTCTTATTAATAAATATAAATGATATTTTCTTAAAAATTAAGAGAAATATACAGCTTTCAAACAAAGCAAAATCTAACTTCATCTTATATTGCATATTACATACTGAAACAAACATATAATGAAAAAAAAATCACAGAAATCCAGAATAGTAAAGAAATAAAAGGCTCTGCAAGGATATTCAGAAAATTAAAATTAAAAAGAGTAATGATCTTGACATAGGGTAAAATGCAACTCTTTCAAAAAAATAAAGAAAGAAAGACACTTTATAATAATAAAAAACTACGTCAGAATGAGAACATACCAATACATTTCATATAACAGAAGTTACCAAACCCGTTCAGTTCAGTCACTCAGCCATATCTGACTCTTTGAGACCCCATAGACTGCAGAACACCAGGCTTCCCTGTCCATCACCAATACCTGGAGCTTACTCAAGCTCATGCCCATAGAGTCAGTGATGTCATCCAACAATCATCCTCTGTTGTTCCCTTCTCCTACCTTCAGTCTTTCCCAGCATCAGGATCTTTCCCAAGGAGTTAGTTCTTCACATCAGGAGGCCAAAGTACTGGAGTTTTAGCTTCAGCATCAATCTTTCCAATGAATATTCAGGACTGCTTTCCTTGGAATGGGTTAGTTTGATCTCCTTGCAGTCCAGAGGATTCTCAAGAGTCTTCTCCAACACCACAGTTTAAAAGCATCAATCCTTCAGCGCTCAGCTTTCTTTATTGTCCAACTCTCACGTCTGTACTCACACCTCATCTTTGCTTTTCAATATACTGCATAGGTTTGTCATAGCCTTTCTTCCAGGGAGCAGTTCAGTTCAGTTCAGTTGCTCAGTCGTATCCGACTCTTTGCAACCCCATTAACCACAGCACGCCAGGCCTCCCTATCCATCGCCAACTCCCGGAGTTTACCCAGACTCATGTCCATTGAGTCGGTGATGCCATTCAACCATCTCATCCTGTCAGTCCCCTTCTCCTCATGCCTTCAATCTTTCCCAGCATCAAGGTCTTTTCAAAAGAGTCAGCTCTTCACATCATGTGGCCAAAGTATTGGAGTTTCAGCTTCAACATCAGTCCTTCCAATGAACACCCAGGACTGATCACTTTTAGGATGGACTGGTTTGATCTCCTTGCAGTCTAAGGGACTCTCAAGAGTCTTCTCCAGCACCACAGGTCGAAAGCATCAATTCTTCAGAGCTCAGCTTTCTTCACAGTCCAACTTTCACATCCATACATGACCACTGGAAAAACCATAGCCTTGACTAGATGGACCTTTGTTGGCAAAGTAACATCTCTGCTTTTTAATATGTTGTCAAGGTTGGTCATAACTTTCCTCCCAAGGAGTAAGCATCTTTAATTTCATGGCTGCAATCAACATCTGCAGTGATTTTGGAATCCAAAAAAGTAAAGTCAGCCACTGTTTCCACTGTTTCCCCATCTATTTGCCATGAAGTGATGGGACTGGATGCCATGATCTTAGTTTTCTGAATGCTGAGTTTTAAGCCAACTTTTTCACTCTCTTCTTTCACTTTCATCAAGAGGCTTTTTAGTTCCTTTTCACTTTCTGCCATAAGGGTGGTGTCATCTGCATATCTGAGGTTATTGATATTTCTCCCAGCAATCTTGATTCCAGTTTGTGCTTCCTCCAGCCCAGTGTCTCTCATGATGTACTCTTCAAGGAACAAGCATCTTGTAATTTCAAGGCTGGTCACCATGTGAAGTGATTTTGGAGCCCCCCAAAATTAAGTCTTTCACTGTTTCCATTGTTTCCCCAGCTATTTGCCATGAAGTGATGGGACCAGATGCCATGATCTTAGTTTTTTGAATGTTGAGTTTTAAGTCAACTTTTTCACTCTCCCCTTTCACTTTCATCAAGAGAGTCTTTAGTTTTTCTTTGCTTTCTGCCATAAGTGTGGTGTCATTTGAGTATCTGAGGTTTTTGATATTTCTCCTGGCAATCTGATGTTAGCCTGTGCTTCATCCAGCCCGGCATTTCACATGACGTACTCTGTATGTAAGTTATATAAACAGCGTGACAATATATGGAAGCATTATTTATAATAGTCTAAAGCAGGAAATGATAAATGGATAAACAACTGGTAATGTGGTATATAGTCAGAAATGCTGAAATGTAAATGAATTTCAAAGATAATTTAGGTAAAACAGCTGGACACAAAAACTACACAGTGAATAATTCTACTTATATAAAAATTATAGAGAAGGAAAATATTCAGGAAATGAAAGCAGATTATTTGTCTAGGACAGGGAATGGGCAGGGTGGTTAACTGCAAAGAGCAGAGCAAACTTTATGGTGTGATGGTGCAATCCCTGTATGTGCGCTCAGTGATGCCCGATTCTTTGTGACTCCATGGACTGTAACCCGCCAGGCTACTCTGTCCATGGTATTCTCCAAACAGGATTACTGGAGTAGGTTGCCATTTCCTACTCCAGGGGATCTTTCCCACCCAGGGATCGAATCCACATCTCTTTTATCTCTCGCATTGGCAGGCAGCTTCTTTACCACTGGTGCCACCTGGGAAAATGATATATAATTAGAATGTGGTGATGGTTGTATAATTATAAACTTACTAAACATCATCAAAATATCCACTAAAAATGGGAGAATTTTATGATTCATAAAAGCTGTTAAAAATATTTCTCTTAACAATTTAAATGTGATTTTTAGTATCACTTTGAAGATACTCATAATATATGCTTTGCAGTCTTTGCTAACTTACATCATTCTGCTGGCTAAGCTAACAGAGCAGGTGGAGAATCCTAGTCATAGAGATGCAAAACCATAAATCTCCTGGGGAAAATTAAATTTTTCCAAATATAAACTCCTCTCTCCTGACTGTTTTTCACACACGTGGTTTGTGGCTCAGTTAAGGAACTGGGCTTCCCTTGTGGCTCAGATGGTAAAGAACCCGCCTGCAATACAGGAGACCTTGGTTTGATCCCTGAATGGCAAAGATCACCTAGATTAGAACTTGCAACCCATTCCAGTATTCTTGCCTGGAGAATTCCATGGACAGAGGAGCCTGGTGGACCACAGTCCTTAGGATTGCAAAGTCAGACTGCCTGAGCAACTAACATTTTCACTTTCCCTTGAGAAACTGGGTAGAGCTTGTACTCAGGATTTTGATCCCATCCCCAATGTTTTTGCAGCAAGCTCTGCTGATTCAGAACCATGTCCTCACAACCTGCTGCTAAGTCACTTCAGTCGTGTCTGACTCTGTGTGACCCCATAGACGCAGCCCACTAGTCTCCCCCGTCCCTGGGATTTTCCAGGCAAGAACACTGGAGCCTCACAACCTATATCTAACGATATTGTGGGTTTATCTGCGAGGTCTGATGGAAGTGAGAACAATTTCATGTACAAAAAGGCACAAACTCAAAACGTTTGTGTGTCATAGTTATCATTCTTTCAGAGGAAATGCTCTACCACCTGCTTAAACACTTTCTGGTATTTTCAAGTAGTTTTACTTTTTTGTGAGTTTTTAACATTTTGTATTCTTGGGGATAGTTCTTTATTTTTTTAAAGAAATGATCACACTTGTTTAAGACCTACCACTTTGAAGCAATTAAATTGTTTTCTGTTTTATACAATGGAGGCTCAAAACACCCAAATATAACTATGAACTGGAGTGGAAATGTTTTGTTCATAATTGTATGATAAAAGCATAGTGAGAAATATGGTATTTCTAGTACAAGTGCTGGTAGGAACTGGAGTGGGAAACATTTTAAAGTTTTCACTCGTTAGTAATAAGAAAGTCTGGATTATTTTAATCTATCTTCTGTTCTCGTTAGAAAAAAAATGGACATTTTGTGCTTTAATTACCAAAAAATAAGAAAATTAATTAGCTTAAGCAAACATACTGAAGAGAAATTAGAAACACACAGAATAGATGAAAAGCAGACCTGAATAGGAGAAGGATCCAGACAATCCAGATGGAGAGAGTAAGAAACAGAGTATTCAAGGTGTAAGCACTAGGTGAATGAATGGCAGTTACCTTGACTTTCCCTTTGTTGTGCACTCAAGGTTTGAATGCTAAGGACCCAACTGGCCAAGCTTAGGTCACATGCCCACCTTGACTTTACTGGGAGTTGATAGGGCACCCTGTGACTAGATTGCTTTAGATACTTGAAGAAGGACATTTGTATTTAATTTTTCCTAATCAACACAGAAGTTAGAAGAGGGCCCCAAAAGAAAGCTGTGATTCTGTAAGGAAATAGATACATAGTCCATAAATTTGATGTTTCCTCTGTCCACCAGAGTAATGGAATTATAAGCTCTGTCTTACTCAACTTGCTGATATATAGAGCAGTGCCTGACACATAGTAAGAAAATATTTATTAACTGATTGACTTGCCATTCTATTAAAAATATGTTCCTAAAATTGAATGAGAAAAATTTTATTCATAAATTTTAAAATTGATGGAATAATTTATGATATTCTTGCTTATAATCTTATTTTAGTATGATTAAACAACTTAAATAAATGAGTTAATTCTGTCATTATAGAGTTTCTTCATTTCATTTTTAACGTTTAAATAATTGAGAAGAAAAACAACATTATTAATTGACTGCAAAAGCAGAAAATCAACTCAGGCATGCCTGGAACAGATGTTAAAAAAAAACTCATCATTGTTATAATTTTATCATTTCTCATCAAATTCATTATTGATTCTAACAGTTGTATTTGCACCATGTTTCCCAAGATTGAAGGATAAAGATGCTTTATATATTACTCAAGGGGAGAGAGAAATGCCTTTGATGATCTTTATATGTAAAAAAATGGAATTTGATTACTTATAGTTACAGCCAATTGCTATTTACATAATATATCTGGAGACAGTTAATCAAATTCTGAAACAGGCTTTAGGAATAACAGGGGAAGCACGGTGAAGGCAATAGATAGATAGAACTAAACAATTCATCCTCCACTCACCAGAAAAGAAGTAGGAAATATCTAGAAAAAGGCTCTATTGTTATTCTACTTGGCTCAGAACATCAGTAGAGAGTTTACATCTTGCTTTATTAAAATCTTCTCTTAGTAACAGAAGACAAGAACCATTGAAAAATATTCTAAAAACAAGATTTGTAATGTATTAATCTCTTAAGGATGTCAGTAACCTATTGATTTCTGACTACCTGTGCCAAATCGCAACTCACTTCAGTATTCTTGCTTGTGGAATCCCACGGACAGAGGAGCCTGGAGGGCTACAGTCCATAGGGTCACAAAGAGTCAGACACAAGTGATGTCACTTAGCATGTATGCATGCCAAGAATCACCATACACCTATCAATGACATTTAAAATTTGTCAGTTTCCTGAGTTTTGTTATTATCTAATTTATTTTGTGTTTATATAATCTCCAGGTTATTCTTTTCCAACATAAATAAATTTTTCATCATATGAGCAGCAACTCACTTAAAATGAGTTTCCCCATGCTAAACTGCCAGGGTGAAATCCTCAAAATAACCACTCAATCCCATGTGGATCATGTAAATGACACAATGACACACTTTTATGGAAAAAACTTTATGACAACACACAGATCCTTTACAAATAGATGGTTTCTCTTATGAATTCAAAAGTGTCTCAATTTCTGGGAATGTTGGTATTTTTTAAAGTAGAAGTGGAGAGGGAAATTAAAAAAACTAACAATAAAAGATACTTTTGATCCTTTTGAGACACTAGGTAAATAGTTTTGGGGAGGGTTCAGGGATGAAAGAAAAACAAACTTATGAAGTATATAAAAAATAAAAGTATTTAAGGAGAATTTCTTCCTTTTATTTTTTTTAATTTAAACTTTTGAAGTAAGTGTATCAAAATATTAGAATTAATAGATTTCCCTTTCTGCTCATACTGTTTCCATCTCACAAACTGTGTTCCTTTGAGAAAGACAAACCTAATGGGAAATCTTCCAAGTGGCTGGGTTAGAAACATGCTTCAATATACCCAATCAAAGTAAGATGAAAGGGGCTGATTGGTAAGAGATATATACAATTATATTCTAGAACTATTTTCATTTTTAAAGAATTTATTCAGTTATTGTTTACTAAAGCCAAGTAGAAAACAGTAATACTACATGTTTAACATTTTTCAAACACAAGCACTTGATAAGATATCAAGTGAAAAATTATATCTATAAAACAGGAAGCAGAAAAAATATCCTTCATCTTTTCAATATAAACCACTAGCCACTGCTGGCTTCAGGGCTGCCTCTAGGCTTCAGCTCCCTAAAACTGGCTCTCAGGATGTGATGTGTATTTTCAGGGACTGCTGACCTCTGGCAGCAGGATCCTGTTGTAGGAGCTGAGCAGTAAAGAGAAAAAGAGGGTCTAGGAGAGATGTACAGTTCTTCTGTGTATTCTTGCCATCTCTTCTTAATATCTTCTGCTTCTGTTAGGTCCATACCATTTCTGTCCTTTATCGAGCCCATCTTTGCATGAAATGTTCCCTTGGTATCTCTAATTTTCTTGAAGAGAGCTCTAGTCTTTCCCATTCTGTTCTTTTCTTCTATTTCTTTGCATTGAATGCTGAAGAAGGCTTTCTTATCTCTTCTTGCTATTCTTTGGAATTCTGCATTCAGATGCTTATATCTTTCCTTTTCTCCTTTGTTTTTCACCTCTCTTCTTTTCACAGCTATTTGTAAGGCTTCCCCAGACAGCCATTTTGCTTTTTTGTATTTCTTTTCCATGGGTATGATCTTGATCCCTGTCTCCTGTACAATGTCTCGAACCTCATTCCATAGATCATCAGACACTCTATCTATCAGATCTAGGCCCTTAAATCTATTTCTCACTTCCATTGTATAATCATAAGGGATTTTATTTCAGTCATACCTGAATGGTCTAGGGGTTTTCCCTGCTTTCTTCAATTTCAGTCTGAATTTGGTAATAAGGAGTTCATGATCTGAGCCACAGTCAGCTCCTGGTCTTGTTTTTGTTGACTGGATAGAGCTTCTCCATCTTTGGCTGCAGAGAACATAATCAATCTGATTTCAGTGTTGTCCATCTGGTGATGTCCATGTGTGGAGTCTTCTCTTGTGTTGTTGGAAGAGGGTGTTTGGCATGACCAGTGCATTTTCTTGGCAAAACTCTATTAGTCTTTGCCCTGCTTCATTCTGCATTCCAAGGCCAAATTTGCCTGTCACTCCAGGTGTTTCTTGACTTCCTACTTTTGCATTCCAGTCCCCTATAATGAAAAGGACATCTTTTTTGGGTGTTAGCTCTAAAAGGTCTTGTAGGTCTTCATAGAACCATTCAACTTCAGCTTCTTCAGCATTACTGGTAACAACCTTGAATGTGAAGTCAAGTGGGCCTTAGAAAGCATCACTACAAACAAAGCTAGTGGAGGTGATGGAATTCCAGTAGAGCTATTTCAAATCCTGAAAGATGATGCTGTGAAAGTACTGCACTCAATATGCTGCTGGAAAACTCAGCAGTGGACACAGGACTGGAAAAGGTCAGTTTTCATTCCAATCCCAAAGAAAGGCAATGCCAAAGAAAACTCAAACTACTGCACAATTGCACTCATCTCACACACTAGTAAAGCAATACTCAAAATTCTCCAAGCCAGGCTTCAGCAATATGTGAATCGTGAACTTCCTGATATTCAAGCTGGTTTTAGAAAAGGCAGAGGAACCAGAGACCAAACTGACAACATCCGCTGGATCATGGAAAAAGCAAGAGAGTTCCAGAAAAACATCTATTTCTGCTTTTTTGACTATGCCAAAGCCTTTGACTGTGTGGATCACAAGAAACTGTAGAAAATTCTGAAAGAGATGGGAATACAAGACCACCTAACCTGCCTCTTGAGAAATCTGTATGCAGGCCAGGAGGCAACAGTTAGAATTGGACATGGAACAACAGACTGGTTTCAAATAGGAAAAGGAGTATGTGAAGGCTGTATATTGTCACCCTGCTTATTTAACTTATATGCAGAGTACATCATGAGAAACGCTGGACTGGAAGAAACACAAGCTGGAATCAAGATGCTGGGAGAAATATGAATAACCTCAGATATGAAGATGACACCACCCTTATGGCAGAAAGTGAAGAGGAACTGAAAAACCTCTTGATGAAAGCAAAAGAGGAGAGTGAAAAAGTTGACTTAAAGCTCAACATTCAGAAAATGAAGATCATGGCATCCGGTCCCATCACTTCATGGGAAATAGATGGGGAAACAGTGGAAACAGTATCAGACATTATTTTGGGGGGCTCCAAAATCACTGCAGATGGTAACTGCAGCCATGAAATTAAAAGATGCTTACTCCCTGGAAGAAAAGTTATGACCAATCTAGACAGCATATTCAAAAGCAGAGACATTACTTTGCCCACTAAGGTCCATCTAGTCAAGGCCATGGTTTTTCCAGTAGTCGTGTATGGATGTGAGTGTTGGACTGTGAAGAAGGCTGAGCACCGAAGAATTTATGCTTTTGAACTGTGGTGTTGGAGAAGACTCTTGAGAGTCCCTTGGACTGCAAGGAGACCCAACCAGTCCATTCTGAAGGAGATCAACCCTGCGATTTCTTTGGAAGGAATGATACTAAAGCTGAAACTCCAGTACTTCGGCCATCTCCTGCGAAGAGTTGACTCATTGGAAAAGACTTTGATGCTGGGAGCGATTGGGGGCAGGAGGAGAAGGGATCGACCGAGGATGAGATGTCTGGATGGCATCAGTGACTCGATGGACATGAGTCTGAGTGAACTCAGGGAGTTGGTGATGGACAGGGAGGCCTGGTGTGCTGCAGTTCATGGAGTTGCAAAGAGCTGGACACGACTGAGCGACTGAACTGAACTGAAGGAGAGATGTGATGAGTTTACCAGAGCTGGAGCCAGAATAACAGGGCAGGCTTCATCGGCCAGGAGTCTACAGAAGGGCAACATGTGCAGACAGGGTGTGACCTGGCTGAGACTGGTCAAGATGGTGGCCTGGGGGTGCACTGAGGCTTGAGTTGGCAAGGTGGCAGCTTATACCCAGGCTTAGCATGTACAGTCATGAAAAGAAAAGAAAAGTGTCTCACTGGAGGAGTAGCCTTGAGAGGGAAGACCAGCAGGTCAGACGCATCTGGGGCAACTAGGGATGTGTGAGTTGAAGGGAGGTGAGGTGATTGCCAGACGGAAAGATGGCTAATCGGCCTTTCAAACGGCGAAGACCATGGACTGCGGACAGGAGGACATGTAAGCGAGAGACTGACACATGGTGCTGCCGCCCCTCCAACAGCAAGCAGCCCAGATATATCCCCTGGAAGTCAGTCAGGAGCCCCTTTGTGGTGGAGGCTCCACTGCAGTGCACCTATCTTTAGAGGAAGCTACAGTAAGTAGGGAAGAGGTGCTCAGGGCTGCCGGGGTATGTGTCAGGGGCGGGGGTGGTGTAGCATTGGAAGAAACAGGGCTCCTTCCCTAAGCCCGCATCGAGGCAGGTGCCCTATGTGTGGTCACTGGGGCATTCTCTCCCTCTCTGGACGCACCCATATTTGTCATGGGGATGAACAAAACAGACTATAACCCTAACAACGAAAATTGTTAGGTAATGGGCACCAGCATCCTGAAGTGTGTACGTGGAGGACAAAGCCACCCTGTGGTGGGGAAGAATCCCACTCACCCTCCCCAATCCCAATCCCACTCGACCCCTCCTGTGGTTTTCACATCAATCTATTTCTCCTTCCCAGATTGTTACGTTACTCTAAAATCCTTTAGAAAGTCATGATTTCTGGAGAATGAACTTTAAAGAATAATTGTTACAGAAATACCCACATTTCACAAATAATAAGCATCCTGAGACTACAAATAAATAATACTTCCCATTTGTAAAGATACCGGTACATTACTTCCTTTTTCGTGACTCCCTGTTTCATTTGGGGTCTTACACCAAGGCAAGTTAAGTAGGACAACATTAACTCCAATTGCAGAAAAAGGAAATAGTGATGCCAGAAACATACTTAACTTGATTTATATCATAGTTACATAGGGCAGAATCAGATATAGAACCCATGCTTCATGATTCCTGGTGCAGGGTATTTTATTCAATATAGTATTGCTTGGGTGGAGGTTAAGTAATAGAGGAGCAAGATGACTAAACTCATTTATATTTTATTTTCTTAAAGTATGAAAAGCACACCGTTAAAAATATAGATCCACATCTGATGGCCTGCAGCAGTCTTGAACTTGGGAATTAATATTATGATGTAACAAAAAATATAAGAGGATCTTATGATAGAAAACACTATTTTCTATAGTTGAGGCAAGAAATGAACACTAAAGAAATCCAAGGGTTAATGGTATTAAGTAAAATAATTTTTACTTTTAACAGAAGAAAATAGAAGCAGTTAGGTCATAAATGGATTCTAAATGTTTTACCATATTTTAAATTTATAATGCAAAATAATCTTTAAGCTACATTTAAAAGCCTAGCAATTTACTAGTTGTTGAAAGAGGTAAAAAATAAATGATCTCTTCCCTATAGGATATTTTTATACTTGTTTAATTCCTCAAAATCCATGTAAGAAATTGCAACTTATTAATTATTATAAGATATTATTATAGTTTTGGAAAATAAATTTTGAGGCTTGTATTTTAGTTTTCATTAATTATGGAAAATAATAAACTAGCTTTCTAAAGGTGCACTCAACACAACTTTTTCTCCTACACAATGAGTAATCAGTAAATGTCATTAAAAAATTGAAATTCATCTTTAAATAATATTGTATAAAGCTTAAACAAAATAAAACAAATCTGTTAACATAAAGTTACACAGCTGTTATAATTTTAAAACTTTTCCAACTTCTTAACAGTCTAATCTTTATGAATCTCCAAGCAGGGAATATAAAGTACACAGTTTCTCCACTCACAAGAAATTGTTATTGTTCAGAAAGTGGCATGTTACCTGAAACTTTTGCCTTGACAAAATCTTTATAATCTTACGCAAGTTACTTAATGCTCTGTAACTATAGACAAGTTATTAATTTTTCTGATTTTTCACTGAGTGAGTGAAACTCGCCATTGTGTCTGACTCTTTGCAACCCCATGGGCTATACAGTCCATGGGATTTCCTAGGCAAGAATACTGGAGTGGGTTGCCATTTCCCTTGTCTGGGGGAATCTTTCCAACCGAGGGATCAAACCCAGATCTCCCTCATTGTGGGCGGATTCTTTATCAGCTGAGCCACAAGGGAAGTCTGAAACAGTAGTTAAAATATTACAATTTGAGGTAATTTTATGGCTCAGACGGTAAAGTGTCTGCCTACAGTGTGGGAGACCTGGGTTCAATCCCTGGGTCAGGAGGATCTCCTGGAGAAGGAAATGGCAACCCACTCCAGTACTATTGCCTGGAAAATCCCATGGACGGAGGAGCCTGGTAGGCTACAGTCCATGGGGTCGCCAAGAGTCGGACACGACTGAGCGACCCTGCTTCACTATAATCTATTAAACTGAAAATAACTGCAGAAATGTTAGGAATAACTTTGAATCTTTTAAAGGTTATCTTTATTCCTTTGGCTGTCATTTGAATTATTGGATAATAACAGGTTTCTGTGAGGTTTCTTATGATAATTGGGTGCAACAAATTAGACACAAATGAAAATATATACAAATTTTACCTTGTGTCAGGGTGGACTTATTCTACAGCAGGATTTACTTTTTAATAAGAAACTCAGAAGTTGAAGGATATACCATGATCATTTTTTTTTAATGAAGAGTTTACATATTTTTCGTTAGAGAAATTGATCTCTTGGCAAGTTATGTACTGCTTTGGTGACTCTTATAAGGGTGACAGAATATTTCCCCTCCTGGCTGCCACAGGCATAGAGCCAATTTTTTAAAATCCAAATATAATTTCACATGAAACTTCAAAAAGTCATGCTATAATGTGAAGTGATGCTATTTGACTTGTGGAAATGAGTTTATTTTCACAAAATTAGAACTTTAAAGTAACAGATAAATATCTTAGTTTAAAAACAAATGAAATCAAAACTTCCATCCAAAATATTAAATATAAATATTATAATTTATGTTAAATATAAATAGCAAAATAAAATAATCAATATGATAGAGTATAATACTATACTATACACAATATTGAGGAAGGAAATGGCAACTCACTCCAATATTCATGCCTGGAGAATCCCATGGACAGAGAAGCCTGGCAGATTACAGTCCATGGGGTCTCAAAGAATCAGACACGACTGAGCAACTTCACTATTCACTCTCTATACGCAATATATATTATAATAGGTACCATAATAAATATAATAGGTACTATAATAAGTATAATAAGTAGAATGACATTAAAACATATAACAATATACAATGTATGAAAAAAGTTTCAGACAAAAATGTTTTTGCCCCTTTCCATCTCTCAGTTATGTTGTAGCTGAAGATTTTTATTTTTTAATTCAATTGTGCTCAGGTTGCTTGTTTTCCCTTTATAAGTCTTCACTGATCTTAACAAAGATCAAAATATTTTATGTCTTTTACAAGGTTTTATAAAATCTGTTTTTTATCTACTTCTGCAGAACATTTGCTAGTCAGTCTCTTTATCCCTCTCAGCTGACCGTTCATATTGATTTTATTTTTGTCATTCTTGTGTTCTATTTTAAGGATTGTTCCAAGTTGTTTATCTCTCCTCACTGCCGGGTTGCTTCTTACTTGCCCAATAAATTTGATCTGAGATATCACTTCCTTAGGGAAACTTTTCTAATTTCCAGATTTAGTCATATGTCCCCTGATCTGTGCTCTCATGATTTTCTTTAAAGTTCTTATCAAATTTACTTAAGTGATTATTCAATCAATACGTGCTTCTGGCTGTAATCTCCACGATGGCAGATGTGCTCTTCACTTTATGTCTCACATCTACACCAGAATTGTACATGTTATTTTTGAATGGAAGAGTCCTCAATAAATATGTGATATGCCTGTCTTAAACTAAAGAATTCTGTATTTACAATTTTACAGAAACATTATTAATAAGATAATGAAACAATAGAAAGGAATTACAAAAACACACAGCAAATTGTAACTAAATGTCTATTTTTAACAGTTATTGTTATTACTTCCTGAACCTGTTGAAGCAAACCACCACATATCAAAGAATAAGTGCAATGAGAAAGATCAAATAACTTACTATTAAATGCACAAGCTTTGAAATTTAAATTTTCTTTATATATATATATTTTTTATTTTAATTTTTACTCTATTTTACTTTACAATACTGTATTGGTTTTGCTATACATTGACATGAATCTACCACGGGTGTACATGAGTTCCCAATCCTGAACCCCCCCTAAAGTATGTCTTCATATCTTCTTTTAATGAACTTTATATGCCTGGTACATTTCATTTACTAAAATGTGGTAGAAGTGATGCTGCATGAATTCTAAATCTAGGGTAGAAAATGCAATGTATCTTTAGCAATCAAAGGAGCCTAACATCTGAAGCAGAAGGATCATATAACTAAATATGCATCAAACAATGACAGTTTTACTTCTTTTCCAGTTTCGATTCATTTTATTTCCTTTTCTTCTCTAATTGCCAAGGCTAAGATTTCCAAACATATGTTGACTAGTAGAAGTGAGAGTGGGCACCCTTGTCTTGTTGCTCCTGCTTCTAAGCTGTTTCAGTCATATTTTACTCTTTGCTATCAGATGGAGTGTAGTCTGCCAGGCTCCTCTGTCAATGGGATTCTCTAGGCAAAAATACTGGAGTGGGTTGCCATTTCCTCCTTCAGGAGATCTTCCTGACCCAGGGATTGAACCCACATCTCCTGCTTCCACCATTGAGAATAATACTTTCTGTGGGTTAGTCATGTATGGCCTTTATTTTGTTGAGGTATGTCCCCTCTATGCCTGCTTTCTGGAGAGTTTTTATCATAAATGGGTGTTGAACTTTGTTAAAAGCTTTTTCTGCCCCTATTGAGATGATTACGTGATTTCTATCCTTTAATTTGTTAATATGGTGTATCACATTGATTGACTTGCATATATTGAAGATTCTTTGCATCCCTGGGAAAAAGCCCACTTGATCGTGATATATGATCCTGTTAATACGTTGTTGGATTCTGTTTGCTAGTATTTTGTTGAAGATATTTACATCTATGTTCATCAATAATATTAGCTATAATATTCTCTTTTTTTTGTAATATCTTTGTATCAGGGTGATGGTGGCCTCATGGAATAAGTTTAGGAATGTTCTGGAATTTTTTTGGAAGAGTTTGAGAAGGATAGGTATTAGCTCTTCTCGAAATGTTTGATAACATTCAAATGGAGTTTCCTAAAAAACTAAAAACAAAACTACCATATGAGCCAGCAATCACATTACTGGATTTATGCCCTGACAAAATCATAATTTAAAAAGACACATTTACCCCAGTGTTCATTGCAACACTGTTTACAACATCCAGGACATGGAAGCAGCCAAAATGTCCTCAATAGATGAATAGATAAAGAATATGTGGTATATATATATATGAAATAATACTCAACCATAAAAAGGAATGAAATTTGGTCATTTGTACTGATGTGGATGAAAGAGAAAAAAACAAATGTCATATATTAATGTATATATATGGAATCTAGAAAAATGGTACCAATGAACCTATTTGCAGGACAGAAATAAAAATGTAGATGCAGAGAACAGAACAGACTGAGGGAGGAAGAGGGTAGGACTAATTGAGAGAGGAATATTGATATATATACACTACCATGTGTAAAATAAACAACTACTGGGATACTGCTGTACAACACAGGGAACTCAGCTTAATGCTCTGTGATTACCTAGAAGTACAAGATGAGAGGGTGGGAGGGAGGCTCAGGAGTGAGGGGATATGTAGTTGATTCACTTTGTTGTTCAGAAGAAACAAACGCATTTGAAAGCAATTTTAAAAATAAATAAAATTTTGAAAAAAGAACAAAACTTCTCAAATTATATACATTAATGTAAACATATTAAACCACATATTAAATTGCTAATAGCGCATTGATATAGAGACAGTTTTTGAAAGAGCCAGAACAAAAGCAAATATTAATACCACACAGAAAAACAAAAAATTGCAACAAATATTTTATCAGAAATTATACATATATGTTCAAGGACAATCTTTACAGTACTAAAAAACAAAATAAAACTCTGTCAGTGTAAAATTAAATGCCTCAAAGATATTGTGGGCTCAGTTTTAGACACCCTCACAACAAAGCAAATATTACAATAAAGTGAGTCACACATTTTCTTTTTGCTTTCAAGTGCATATAATTGTTATGTTTACACTACCTTGTAGTCAATTAAGTGTGCAAAACATTATGTCTAGAAAAATGTATATATCTTAATTAAAAATACTTTATTGTTAAAAACGTTAACTGTCATCTGAATATCTCTGAACAAATATCTATATCTCTGAACTAATAATGAAAAATTCTGAAATACTATAACTAAGAATTAACCAAATATGACACAGAGACATGAAGTGAGAAAATGGTGTTGAAAAATGGTGTTGATAGAGTTACTTGATGCAGGATTGGCACAAACCTTCAATTTATAAAAAAATGCAATATCTGTGAAGTTTGTTAAAAGGGAGAGTAATAAAATGAGGTAGTCTGTACTCACTGAAAATGTCTTACAAATTAAACATAAAAACCTTTCCAGAACAGCAGGAGTGGAGAACATTAATTGCTATTGAATCTGCATTACAAGAAATTAAAAGTAAATTCTTCAAATAAAAGATAAACAATGGTAAATAGAAATTTGAATATAAGCAAAAGAAAAAAACAGTGTCGCAAGTGGTAAATATATGAAGAATATAAAATGTATTTTTGAATTTAAAAATCTCCTTTAGGGGTAATTGGCTACTTAAAGCAAAAATAACAATGTTATTGTTCAGTTGCTAAGTCATGTCCAATTCTTTGTGATCCCATGGACTGCAGCACGCCAGTCTTCCCTGTTCTTCACTATCTCCTGGAGTTTGCTCAAACTCATGTCCATTGAGTTGATGATGCCATCCAACCATCTTGTCCTGTCATCCTCTTCTCCTCTTGCCTTCAATCTTTCCCAACATCAGGGTCTTTTTCAACGAGTTGGCTCTTTTGTATCAGGTGGTCAAAGAATTGGAGCTTCAGCTTCAGCATCAATCCTTCCAATGGATATTCAGAGTTGATTTCCTCTGGGATTGACTGGTTTGAGGTCCTTGTTGTCCAAGGGACTCTCAGGAGTGTTCTCCAGCGCCACTGTTTGAAAGCGCTAATTCTTTGGTGCTCAGCCTTCTTTATGGTACAACTCTCATATCCATACATGACTACTTTGTAAAAACCATAACTTCGACTATATGGTCCTTTGTAGCAAAGTGATGTCTCTGTTTTGTTATACACTGTCTAGGTTTTCCTTAGCTATTCTTCCAAGGAGCAGGTGTCTTTTTCCCCCAACATTTTCCCCATCTACTTGCCATAAAGTGATAGGACCAGGTGTCATGATGTTAGTTTTTTCACGTTGAGATTTAAGCCAGCTTTTTCAACTCTCCTCTTTCACCTTCATCAAGAGGCTGTGTAGCTCCTCTTCACTTGCTGCCATTAAAGTGGTATCATCTGCATATGTGAGGTTGTTGATATTTCTCCTGGCAACCTTGATTCCAGCTTGTGCTTCATCCGGCCTGGAAGTCCACATGATGTACTCTGCATAGAAGTTAAATAAGTTGGATGACAATATACAGCCTTGACGTATGCCTTTCCCAATTTGAAACCAGTCCTTTGTTTCATGTCCAGTTCTAACTGTTGCTTCTTGTCCTGAATACAGGTTTCTCAAGAGGCAGGTAATGTGGTCTGGTATTCCCATCTCATTAAGAATATGCCACAGTTTGTTGTGATCTGCACAGTCATATCTTCCTGATATTAAAAACAATAAAAAGGGAATATTATGATATTATACAAATATATTTGGCATGTTTAAATGCCTTGAAAGGTATAAACTATCAAAACTCACCCAGGAAAAAATGATCTATCAATAAATAGCACTATATTTAGATGGTAATAATGCTTTCAAATTTTGCTACTATATATGCTTCTAATGTGGAGAAGGCAATGGCAACCCACTCCAGTACGCTTGCCTGGAAAATCCCATGGACGGAGGAGCCTGGTAGGCTGCAGTCTGTGGTGTTGCACAGAGTCAGACATGACTGAAGCGACTTAGCAGCAGCAGCAGCAGCATGCTTCTAATGATACGCAGCTATGCACTTACAAGTCTTCCCAGGTGATGCAGTGGTAAAGAATCCACCTGCCAATGATGAAACAGCAAGAGATGCAGGTTAGATTACTGGGTTGGAAAGATCCCCTAGCAACCCATTCCAGTAGTCTTTCTTCGAAAATCCCATGAGCAGAGGAGCCTAGCAGGCTATAGTCTTTCGGGTCGCAAAGAGTTGAATTGACAGAGTACATACAGACACACAGTGAATTGAAAGTAACTGAATTGCTTTGCAGAATAAAGTTTTCCATGTAAGTCCTGAACTTTGGGTATATCTATTTAGCTTGTTTGAAATTCTTACTTGAAAGATAAAACTGCACTTAATGCATTCTTCTTACATGTCAATTTCTGTTCTATTCTAATACTTTCTATAATGCATATTTAAAATAGCATGATAAAATATTTCTCAAATTAGAAAAATTTTCAAGTCATAAATTTACTTTTCACATAATATCTTTAAGTTGTATGCTTTAAATGGTACGGTCTAATTAGTATATAAGGCAGATGGTCATCTGGCAGTACACCAAAATTATAATTTAAATAAAGACTCTGTTAGAAAATCCCAGCGTGATCCTTTCATGTTTACTGTGGCATATGCTTCTTCTGATGGAAGATCAGAATATGTAGAGAAGTGAATGATAAATAAGGACATATGGTATATATCTGTCCATTTTTAGTGAAGTCCAAGAGTTTAATAATTGTGTTTAAATGCTTCAATTAATACCAAACTTAGCAGAGTGTTTTAGTATTCAATTCTTTGCCTTTGCATAATCATAAAGTTATTTAGTAAATGATCTCTTCAATTAAGTTCTGTTAAAACTGCTCAATACATTCTGGGAAATGATGAAATATATCCTTTAACCTCAAGAACAATAAAGTCTGATAGCTTGGGCTTGTAGACTGCCAGCAAGTTGCTAGCTGTCTGACCCTATGTTATTTTTTATGCCATTTAATAATAACCCTGGTGACTGTGTTTATTATGAAATAAAATAATGCATGTTAAAGATTTAGCAGAGCATATTTTGTAAATATTAAATATTTTATTATCATTACTGTTTCTATCATTACTTTATTAACTATCCTATCATTATTCTATCAACATAATGATGTAAGCTGTTTTACAAGTAATTGTTATAAATACATATTATGTCATTTATACAGACAGTAGGTTTTCATTTTGCTCAATATACTGCAGAATTTTCATCTTGTTCACAGCTATCCTAAGTTGGGATGAATTCTTTGCCTTGTCAAGAAGTCAAGTAGTCTGTAAGCATCAGTGACCACTGACGCTGCTAGGCAGCTTTGCCAAAATTCCATATATGCAGCCTGGAAGGTGATAACTTGACCAAATGGCTTTAGGTAGTTTATCACTTACACAGAGAGTATAAGAAAGATCAGAATGGTGTTCAGGACTATGTCACCAGAAGACAACATTGAACCAGAGGCATTAGATAGCTGGTGTCATGAGCCAGCGATTTTCTCAGTCATCAAGAAGATGATTCTAGCCTACAGTGAAGTGGTTTTATACAGGAGATGTAAATTTCTACACCTTAAAGTGCTTCATGGCAGTCTCGTGTATGAGAGGGAGCCTCCCAGGAGATATACAGGTAGATGTGAAATGGTCCTGTGATACTTTCTCACAGATCTGCCTATGAACATGTTCCTGGAAGAATCAGAGGATATCCACCGAGTCTTGGTTGAGAATGCTGTTGACTTTGGCCTGTGTGACCTATACAGAGACATCTAAGATGACTGCTGTGCCACAATGGTAAATTATTCATCTACATGAAAAAATTTTCCCTTTTTGTCTGAAACTGACAAGATGTTTAGAATATAATTTTTAGTTTAAATCTTGTCTGTGTTTCAGGTTATTTATATCTTCACTGTCATCAACACCACCACCAATCATTGTCATCATCACCATCATCATCACCATCATTATCATTATTAATAAAAAACCTTCACAGCATTTGCTACTTTCTAGGCACACACTTTTACACCATTTAATCATCACCACAACCTTGCTGATGAGTGAAGTTGAATAAGTTATGTAGTCTGAATGCCAGTATCTGGCCTTTATGTTCAGAAAAAATATTTTTATCAGACTCCTCAACATTTATGAAGTATTAGCTCTATCTCTGGATGAACCAACTTTAAAGCATATTGGTCCATTATTAACCAGCCACATACACCAGCTGATGGGGACATAAATCATCTTTATTTATCTCCATGGTTTAGACAAATGCAGTATATAGTGGTCAGCCTGATGGACATACAGTCCAGCCTTTAAATCTATATGTGCCATGAAGTTTATTTTTCTCCACTTTGTTCAAGACTGGCAGCAACTTTACAACATGATCTTCATTATTTTGCCTCTCTTAATATTGCTTTTGATGACTTTTACTCAGTTTTTTAAATTATTGACTGTTTTGAAAGCTGTTATTAAAAGAAGTCTGTGAAAATCTTTGCTATAGTTGCAAATGCTATGAGAATTTCAGTCTAACCTCCATTATAAAATCACTTCACTCTGTTTTGGAATTGGCTCCTTAAGACTATCATTAAGTACTGATCTTCCCTTAATTAAGATAGGGTTAAAGCCCAATAAACTCATCATAAGTTTAAAATATTGTGAGTGAAATGCATTTAATACACATAACAACTTAATGTCATAGTTTAGTCTAGTGAAGTTGCTCAGTTGTGTCCGACTCTTTGCGACCCCATGGACTGTAGCCTACCAAGCTCTTCTGTCCATGGGATTTTCTAGGCGATAGTACTGAAGTGGATTGCCATTTCCTTCTCCAGGGGATCTTCCTGACTCAGGGATCGAACCTGGGTCTCTCGCACTGTAGACAGATGCTTTACCGTCTGAGCCACCAGGAAGTCCTACTTTAGTCTAGCCTACCTTAAACATGCTCAGAACACTTACATTAGTTCACAGTTGGAAAAAATCATCTAACACAAAACCGATTTTATGAGACTGTTGTGTATCTCATGTCATTTACTGAATACTCTACTTAAAGTGGAAAACAGAAAGGTTGTGTGGGTACAGAATGATTATCCTCATGATCACATGGCTAATGGGGAGCTGTGACTTTCAGCTGCTGCCTACTATTAGGAGAAAGTTTCATACTGTATGTCTCCAGTCAGGGAAACGATCAAAATTCAAAATCCAGAGTATGGTTTCCGCTGAATGTGTATAGCTTTCTCACCACTTGTAAAGTCAAAAAATCATACACTGAACCATTGTAAGTTAGGGACTACTTATATGTTGCTTTATCATCTTTATATAAACATACAAGTGAAATTTCTGCTTGTCATTGCAGATGTCTCATCATTTGTTGAGTACTACTTTGTTTCTCCTTCTGGCAAATGTGAATAATTTAATTCAGGCTTTCCAAATGCCTTTTGAGGAAAGTCTTCTCTGGGTATTGTTAATGGGTGTTTTAGGTTTTTTTTTTTTTTTTCTTAAGTCCCTTTTACTAAGAAGTCTATTGGCTAAAGCAAGAAAGAAAGTTAATATAGGTTCCTTTTCCTCCAAGTTTTTCAAATGTTTACTGTGTGAAATTTGAGCCTCCTGGAGAAGAGTATAATATGTATTGAAAATAAAAGTTTACCCAATTAAAGAATTATCGCTTTTTGTCAAGATATCAACTATTATTAGTGAAAGTAATTTCATTGACTATATTTCTCTTATCCTAACTTCTATAAAGTAGATAGCCTAAGCTATGGCGCCATGTTAAGAAATGACTACATAGAAACCCTGGATTTGTATTTTTGTTTTTCCTTTGCTCTGAATTTCTCAAATAATATTTCAACTACATTTTCTATATTTTATATTATGTGCTTACACTTTTTAAATAAAAATTTTAAAAATTGATAATGCAATAAATACATTGTTCTAAGCATGTCTTAATTATAGAACTACTCCCATTTATCATCACTTCTAGCCTCAAGAAATTTATGGCTGCACAGTAATAGTACACAGTTATTTTTTTAAAGTGTAGTTTTGTTGTCTGGAATATTGTGGAATTTGCATCAGTTTTTAGATTTTACATAAACTGTGCCATTGAATCTAGTGGAGAAAATTATAGCTTTAAATTAATTTGTATATTATAATGAGATTCTGAAACAAGCATGCATTATTAGCCCAATTGAATTCTCTTAAACATTTTCAACTCATACCACAAGTTCACAAAATCAGCCTCAGGCACTAAAAAACTTAAAAGACAGTCTGATAGTGTTTCTTACAAATATTCTTTGAATTTTATGACTTGTCTCCCACATGAGGCGTAATAGTTTCAATGTTCTAATTAGTACTTGTGTATATTGCTATTACTTTATCTCTTTAATCACATTATTAAGACTGTTATGGAGATTCCTTATAGAATCACACTTTATAATAGTGTTTCTAATTTGAATATGTCCTTTTTTATGTTGTCTGATTCTGAAACATCATAAACTCTTTTTATGGGTCCTTTGATAGTAGTCACTTTCCTGTTTTATGCTTGATTAGAACATACAGTACTAAGTAATAAAGAAATTTCCTGAAGCTTTAGAGTTTTAGCGTCAAGAAAAAATTAAAAAAAAAAAAAGATTGAACTTCCTTTCCCTTGGGCTTTTATGCTGGGACAAGAAATGGTA
This sequence comes from Capra hircus, assembly GCF_001704415.2. Lineage (NCBI taxonomy): Eukaryota > Metazoa > Chordata > Mammalia > Artiodactyla > Bovidae > Capra > Capra hircus. The sequence continues at coordinate 41,029,213 of NC_030819.1, forward strand.
TTTTTAAACCAATATCACTCTTTGAATGCTTTATTGGAATGTGTACAAGGGATTCTGTTGTAGGTGGATTCCTATGTGCTACACCACCAGGGAAGTCCTACTTTATTTTTAGCAATTCCCTTGAACAGAAGAATATGCTGAAGAACTGAAAATGAAAAAAAAAATAATTGTTGAAAATTTATTAACTATCTTGACCCATATGAATTTAGGAATAGGTTCACAACACCCTTTCCCAGTATAGAGAGTTTTAGTCTCAGTTATAAACTTTCAAATTTATAGTCCATCACTTGGAACAAGCCTCATACACAATTGAATAGACTTATTTTAATAGATGCAGGAACATCTTTAAAAGCTAAGGTGCATTTTGTCTTAGTTTAATTTTGATTCTCCAGACATAATTATAAAAATTTGTTCTTTGTCATTTGCTTTGTTCCTTTCTCTATTTTAACTTTCCAAATCTGTTACATTAAACAAAAATTAGATATAACAATATATCTCTCATTAACCCAGAGACACATCTGAAAACCCCATCATCCATCATCACTATAACCAAAATAGACATGCGGATTATTCTGACTATAGATTTTACTAAAATAGAACTCTGTTCTGTTTTATCACTGCTTCCTTGTATTGTTTTGTAATAGAGCTTGACATAGGTTGCCAGATTTAGCAAATAAAAATATAGGCCAATTAATTAAAATTTTATTCCAGATAAACAGCAAATAATATTTTAGCTATGTCCCATCAAATATCTGAGGCACACACACTTATATTAAATATAAATTTGTTGTATATCTGAAATGCAAATTTAACTGGGCATCTAGTAAACCCTGGACTTCCCCAGTGACTCAGTTGTAAAGAATCCACCTGCAATATAGGAGCTGCAAGAGATACGCGTTTGATCCCTGAATCGGCAGTCCCTTGGAGGAGGGCATGGCAACCCACTCCCGTATACTTCCCTGGAGAATCCCATTGGCAGAGGAGTCTGGCAGGTTATAGTCCCTAGGGTTGCAAAGAGTTAGACACAACTGAAGCGACTTAGCACACATGAATGCTATTATACCCTAGCTTGGCTCAGAGAGAGTACAAAGTAAGTGTTAGTTACTACTGTTCTTGAGATGGAAAGGTATGAAAATGGAGATAAAGCTACTGTAGAAATGCCTTCTAGTTTGCCAAAATAGTTGGATTATTCTTGCCTCTTTGTTTCCACTTAGCTGATTGACCTAGAATATAGTCCAGAGTCTCTTTAGTCTTAAAACTTAAATCTTAACATAGAAGTTTTGAAATCTAAGGGAATAGTTTTTACTACATCTACTTAAAAATTAGACAATGATAGCCCTGGACCATATCAAAAACATTTGTGAATTTCAACCAGAGACATGCTGAACTTAAGTGGACTATGAAGTTATACAAGTGGTTGAAGAATGAGAGAGGCAAGGACTACCAGACCCTGCACACAACTGGAGAAGAGGTAGACTCGGATTATCACCAGGAAGCAACTTGGAAAGACAAGCCAAATAGCACATAAAACCACTTACAGCTATGATTCATAAGTGTGGATTTATGTCAGTTTGCACAGGTGACAACATTGGCAACAAAAGCAGATTGGTAGTACACATGCCTGGCCCACTCCTAAGAGATTCAGTTTTAGTATAACTAGTTGAACAGGTATAATTTTCAGAAGCTCTTAAAGGAAATCAGTTAAGTAATTGTGGTTGAAATGTCTGAAAAGATCTGCTTTCATTTATAATATTCTAATAGTACACACCTTTCTCCAGTATGTGATTTTTATTTTAACCAAGTATTTTATTTTAACACATTACTGATCAGAGGTGTATTAACACCACAGGTGTTAGGTTCTACAAAAATCCCCCAGTCAATAATGTGTTGCTGCTGCTGCTGCTGCTGCGTCACTTCAGTCGTGTCCGACTCTGTGCGACCCCATAGACGGCAGCCCACCAGGCTCCCCTGTCCCCGGGATTCTCCAGGCAAGAATACTGGGGTGGGGTGCCATTGCCTTCTCCAATGCATGAAAGTGAAAAGTGAAAGTGAAGATGCTCAGTCATGTCTGACTCCTACCCCCATGAACTGGATGGAGCCTGTCAGGTTCCTCCATCCATGCGATCCTCCAGGCAAGAGTACTGGAGTGGGGTGCCATTGCCCTCTCCCAATAATGTGTTAGGAATGAATATTTAATGATTATATTATACATTCCATGGACATGTGGGACTTTAACTCATATGTACATACACTATATATGTAAATATACACTATATATATGTATGTATACATATACCACATACACTATATGTGTATATACACATACACTATATATGTGTGTATATGTATGTGTGTATATATACATATATAATAATGTTTTTGTTATTTACAACTTTGTTTTCCTCAGTCTGTAGTTTCAGGAAGAATTTGTGGTATTATCTTTTTCCAACTATTCTCTTTAGATAGGATGCACGAATGAAATATGCTTTGAGTTCTTGCATATAGGTTTCTTTAACAATGACAGGTAAATATTATCTTAAATGTTGACCAGTTATACAGTTTTAGATTTCTGACCCTTTTTATCATTAGTTGGTAGATGCTACACTATTTTCATTTGGTTCCCAGAGTCTGAGGAAAACACAAAATTTTAAAGAAAATTCCTTTGTTAGTAAGCTTTTCTTTCTGCCTAAGAAGCTGTGGGAAAATCCCTTTATACTTAGATTGCAGAATTCTAAAAGGTTACATTCTAACAAGTTTTTAAATGTTCTTTGTTGAATTGGGAGTACATATTACTGTAGAAGTGGTCTATTAGGTAATATTTCTACATCCAAATAATCAGAGTAAATTTTATCTGCTCTATACCATACCATAGAGTTTAGAATAAATGTTCAATAAGAAGGCTAACTTTCAACCTAGGCTGGTAGCTAGCCATTGAGAATAGTCCATACATGTTTGCACCCAACATGGGGAATTTACCATTGTGCATAGTTTGAGTTTTGAAGCTGAGAAAATTGTTTAAGTTACTGACCCAAGGTTGACCATGCCCCAGATAATGCTTCAGTCTGGGGAGTTCATAAAGCATGAAGTACATAAAACAGAATATAAATGTATTGATTTATAACAAGAGGTTGAATAAATGAGAATGCAAAATTTTGAAATGAGTTTGGTTATCAAATTCTGTTCCCTGTAGCTAGACCACACTTAAAATTACATTATCCAACAGTGATAGAGTGAGCATTCATTCATTTCAGAATTAAAAATATTATTTATTGAATGTCTACCATGTGCCAACTACTGTACTCAGTATTTGAGAAATAACATTAAAAAAGATAGATATGACTCCTGACATCAGTAAGCTCATATTCTAGTTAGAAAGATGGATATATTATGAACAACAAATAAATAGATAGAAGTCATATTACTGGTACAAAGAGGCTTACAGTTTTCAGAGAGCATAGAATGTGGGGACATAATGTAGTTCCGAATCAAATGGAGGTATATCCTGAGGAGATGATATACAAGCTAATATCTGAACATGGTTAATTAGGTGAAGAGGTTAGAAGAAGCACGTTCAAGACAGAAAACTGCTTGTGTGCTGATCCCACGATAGGGAAGAACTTGATTTTCATATCACTAAATGAAGGCCCCTATGTCTGGAGTGTAGAAGACAAGGGAGAGATGAGACAAAAATACATTAAAATGTGCAAATCATGTAGATTCTTTCAGGGTATATATTAATAAATATTAGTCTCAGGGCAATAAAAATTTGTTGAGCACATTTTTAGCTAATGAGTGATATAATATGACATGCATTTAAAATCAAAAATAAGTTCTGAGTGCTGGATGGGGAGTGAACAGGGGCAGGGGCAACAGTGCAGTAGAAGAGAAAGTGAGATAGATAGGGCCCAGGCTCAATGGCTGCAGCTGGCCTCCTGTTGATCAGCAGGAGCATTGAGCCTTTATGAGATGAAAGCCCAAGCTAGATGACTGGCCAAAGACAACCTGGAAAGCTACCGCAGATAAGCAACTTAAGCCAATCTTTTTTTTTTTTAACTTAAGCCAATCTTATTGTGTACAACTCACTCCAGTTCACCTCTGTGCTTTTCCACATGTACTTTGCCTCTCTTAAAAACTGTCTCTATTTCACAGCCTTGGTCTTTTTTGCTGAATACTCTCTTCAAAGAAGACAAGGACCAAGGTCCTTCTAGCCATACCACCTCCAGAATCAAAGGGCGCTTACATAAGTTGAAGTAAAGTTCTACAGAGAGGATAGAAATCACAGAATTTGGTAATAGGTAATAGGTTGGATATGAGAACTAAATATAGAATAAAGAAAATAAAGAGATTAGTAGTAATTAGTTTGAGAGAGTGGATGAATGAAACAGTCACTTAAAATATTTTAAAAATTTAAATTTAAATAAAACAATCACATAATCGTAAAAAATGAAGTTCTGGTGTTACTACTCTTGCTGTTTCTCAGCATGTATCTTTTTTTTTTTTTCCACTGTTATGTTAACTTATTGGATTCTGTGCTGAAATGTCATTCAGCTATCAATAAAGTCATGTATAATATAAAATGATTAACTCTTCAAATCCATTTCTAACATATATCCCTTAATGTAACATTTACTTAGCTTCATTTGTAATTAGAACTTAGTCCTGTCTTTTAATTGAGACATAACATAACATTTAGTAGTTCAATTTGTTAGTAGTAATGAACCCACATCTTATACTTTTAAAGACATTGAGCTATGCTATAGATTATGGTAATACTTATTTGACTCATGAAGAAAGATGAAGGTACAATGAAAGCTGAACACTAATATAGTCTGTAATGTTATTGTGCCATATTATAGACTTTTATTAGCTCTAATTGAAGGATGAAATAATCAGGAATCTTTCAGTTGCAAATAATAGAAAACCAACTTAGTCTTGCTTAAGTTGAATAAGAAATTGCTGTTGTCATTAAGTGGTAGGTTCACAAAAATATCATTATTGATAAATGACAAAATTAGAGAAAATTCTAACTCATCTAATCACTGCGTCTAAAAATAATAATAGGTTGCTTAATTGGTCAGACTTAGATACTTTGGTGGCTCTATTTACTGAATAGAATATATAAAAATGGGAGAAAAATTGTACTCCTAATTGAATGTACAAGGAACATCACTCAGTCGTGTCCAAATCTTTGTGACCCCGTGGACTGTAGCCCACCAGGCTCCTCTGTCCATGGGATTTTCCAGGCAATAGTACTGGAGTGGATTGCCATTTCCTTCTCCAGCAGATCTTCCCGACCCAGGGATTGAACCCAGGTCTCCCACATTGTAGACAGACGCTTTACCATCTGAGCCACCAGGGAAGTCCTAATTGAATGTAAGATGAACAATAAATGTCTCCTCAGTATGAGGAAATCATTTGTCCTGCAATATTCCATTGACTGGTCCACAGTATTCTTGACACAATCTAAGACAGAAGACGTCTGAGGAAGTTTAATACAGTGAATGGGATGTAACTTTGCTCCCTCATTTCAACTGCTTCTTAAAGAACACAGTTCTAAGACTTCCTTGGTTGAGTAAGCTCCTGTTCTTTTCCCTGGAGCTTTAACTCCAATCAGAATAATTTGCAGCAACAGAGTTCCTCTCAGTTAGCCAATTCGGTTGCTCAGTCATGTCTGACTCTTTGACACCCCATGAATTGCAGCATGCCAGGCCTCCCTGTCCATCACCAACACCCAGAGTTCACTCAAACTCATGTCCATCGAGTCGGTGATGGCATCCAGCCATCTCATCCTCTGTCCCCTTCTCCTCCTGCCCCCAATCCCTCCCAGCATCAAAGTCTTTTCCAATAAGTCAACTCTTCACATGAGGTGGCCAAAGTACTGGAGTTTCAGCTTCAGCATCATTCCCTCCAAAGAAATCCCAGGGCTGACCTCTTTCAGAATGGACTGGTTGGATCTCCTTGCAGTCCAAGGGACTCTCAAGAGTCTTCTCCAACACCACAGTTCAAAAGCATCAATTCTTCAGTGCTCAGCTTTCTTCACAGTCTAACTCACATCCATACATGACCACTGGTAAAACCATAGCCTTGACTAGATGGACATTTGTTGGCAAAGTAATGTCTCTGCTTTTGACTATGCCATCTAGGTTGGTCATATTCCCACCTTTGGACTCTCCCTTTAGTCACAGTCATCCTACTTTCTGGAGACCAAAAGCTCATATACTGGCTATCAGATAGTCAGAGTATTCCATGACCGAAAAGTACAAGTCATCATTCTCCTCTTCTCTCAGCTGCTTACTCAGTCACCCTGTTTTCTCACGATAGATCTACTAACTCTTGGCCTATATTACTGGCATCCTTGCTCAGTGGATTTTTTTTTTTTTTTTTTTTTTTTTTGCTCTAGGGCTGAGGTTTCTTGTAGCTTTTATTTGTCAAGATTCTCTGTAGGACCCTTCTAAATCTTCATGTTCCTGTACTTTATTAGCAAAGGTACAAAGTTATCCAGTGTGTCCATCAAGCCTGGTCATTTTGAATGGTGTGGCTTGAGAAAGTTTAATACAGTGAGTGGGATTTATGAAATCTGAAGCAGTGCTAATTTACGGAACAGGTCAGAAAAAAGGGGTTTTGTTTTTTTGTTCATCTCAACAGCAAGTATGAATCTTTGTCACAAGAAGAGGCCTATCTTAGTTGAATCCTCTTTGCCAAGATTAACTGTGATAGAGTACCAGCTCTTAAGAAAGCTTGAACTTCTGTGCATGAATCAAGGGAGGGATTTATTTTGTTGCCTCAGAGAAAAGGGAGAGATATGGAAAACTAGAACTTGGAAACAGAAGACAGTGGAATGCTGCAAATGACATGAACTCCTTCTTCATAACAACTAAATTTTCAATAAATTCCAAAACTCATTAGATATTTAATGGGAGTGGACAGTTTTCAGACATGATTAAAAGGGTTGATGTCAGAAATTAGTATAATTTCAGTGGAAACGAGCTGATGTGAGAAATGGAAATGTAGAACAAAGAACTAGCTGGCTGTGAGGAAACAGCTTTCATGAAATCATTGTCTAGACTCTTAAACATTGTCAATTTATAGATTGTCAAGTTTTTCACAATTTCCACATATCCAGGGAGCCCCAGCTAACCAAATTACACTTAGAGGAATAGGTCCTTTCCAATATCAGTCACATTTAAGAAAAACCATGATAACCTTGAAAAACAGTGTCTATAACACATGATGTTCAACTATTGACAAGTATATAGATAATAGAATAGATCCTATAGTGGTTAGAGTGGCTTCCCTGGTGGCTTAGACAGCCAAGAATCTGCCCATGATGCAGGAGCCCTGGTTTCCATCCCTGGCTTGGGAAGATCCCCTGAAGGAAGCCCTGGCACCTACTCCAGTATTCTTGCTTGTAGAATCCCCATGGATAGAAAAGCCTGGGAGGCTACAGTTCATAGGGTCACAAAGAGTCCAACATGACTGAGCAACTAAGCACACACATACTACTAGAAATAAATTTATGCATGCATGCCACCACACAGAAATAGATAAGTAAAAGGTCTTTTTGTTTACACAAAAGGCAAGTATTTATATCATCAGTCATCATTTAGGAAAGGATGAGGGAAAAATCCAAAAAACAAAACACTACCTTTGTATAAACGGAATACATGAAACTCATTACTAACGTTTTTGTAATTTTTACTATGTGCCAATTACTTTTCACAATCTTCTAAACTATTAACTCATTGAATCTAGCAATAGTTTGAAAGAAGCATAGTCTTACAGATGAGATAAATAAAGCATAATGATATGAAAAACCTGTTCAGTCCTCACTAGTAGTATTAATAACTGACATAGGCAGAATTTTAACTCAGGCCATCTGACCGAGTCACAGTTTAAACCCTGTGTATAAGGCTTTGGGAGAAGTTAATGAAGACTAGTCACTTATACAGATGGGAGTTTTGAGAGGATGTAGCATAGTAATATGGAGAAGACAATGGCAACCCACTCCAGTACTCTTGCTTGGGAAATCCCATGGACGGAGGAGCCTGGTAGGCTGCAGTCCATGGGGTCGTGAAGAGTCGGATACGACTTAGATACTTCACTTTCACTTCTCACTTTCTTGCGATGGAGAAGGAAATGGCAGCCCACTCCAGCGTTCTTGCCTGGAGAATCCCAGGGACGGTGGAGCCTGGTGGGCTGCCGGCTATGGGGTGAACAGAGTCAGACACGACTGAAGTAACTTAGCAGCAGCAGCAGCAGCATAGTAATAAGTGTGTATAGAGTTATTGCTGAGGTAAAGGATGGACTTGCCCTGAAAAATAAAAGCAAAAGGGATGATGGCACTTTAAAAATGTTATTCTGTGTCTCTGTTTGTATATTTGCCAGTCTCGGGCTCTATACAGACAAAAGATTGGCTAAAAAACAAAAAACATAAGTACTTTGTTTTTATTTCAATGGGTATTGCTAGAAACAACCCCAAACTACATGATGCTATTAAACAATTGGGTGAGAAATAAAGACCTAGGATCATGAAAAGCAAGCTAGTTGCACAGAAGCACTCTTAGGAGCAGGAAGTACTGATGGCAAGGTTACTGGTAAAATATAGAACCACAATATAATAAGCTTATTTTTAAACAGTACATGTTGTTTCTGTAAGTGTTCTGAATTTATATTACATTAAAAAACTTTTTACCATAATCTGTAATTCTCTTTTCTCTCTGATTCACTTGGCCAGTAAACAATTTCTCCTCTATTTATAGCATGTTTAAGTTACTCTCTGATAACCTTTCCTAATTGGAGAAGTTATATTAACAGTTTTAGGAAAGTAAACTCAACTGTTTATCTATAGTAACCAGTGAAACTAATTGACAATTGTCTTTCACAGTTGATTTCAAACATCTCTGTAATGAATTTTTTGGATATATAAATGAATAAATCTTTAGTGAAATAAAAGTAACTGCATTTATAAGACAAATATTAGGTAATTCAGTACAGTTATAGACTGGAAGAGGCACAGGGAGAATTACTGTACAAACTTGAAAATAAAAAATCTAGAAAATTAATTAAAAACAAATATATATATATACATAGAAACAAATATGAGTATTTCAATTTATTCCTTCTTTTGTTCTAAATTAATGCTTAGCTATAAAGTAAAATATGTTATCAAAGTAATAAAATTCCTAAAAATTAAAGATGAACATATGAAAGAGGAAATACTAATGAATATATAATGACAAAATATTTAAAATTTTATTGTGGGAGCCAGATTTTATACATACACACACATATAGGTTTTACTGGTATACAAACAATAATATTTCATAATAGTTCACATATAGGTATCCCTTGGTATCTGAGGGGACTGGTTCTAACACTGCTCCCCCGCGCCATCACTCCCATGGACACTGAAATCCATGGTTGCTCAAATCTTATATAAAATGGCATAGTACAGTCAGTCCTTCCTATTTATAGGTTCCATATCCATGGATTCAAATTCCATTCATGGTTGGTTGAATCTAAGGATGAAGAGCCTACGGCTAGGGAGAGCCAGCGGTACTTGATACTAAATGAGAAGAGATGTTAAAGACAATAACAACAACAGTGAAAAACAATTGAATGCCATACTGATACCTTTAACAGGATAGACTATTATAGCTTCACACAATGGAAATATTGGTTGCAACTTTTAGAACATAGTATTAGCAATAAACTTTCACAGTAAGACTCAACCAAGCAAGTACACCACATGGGTAATTTCCACTTGCCGAGGATAAATGCCTATCTACTTTTTTTTTTTCACTTTTAAAGAAAACAGTAGCCCCTTTATATCCATTTCCTTTTTCTAATCACTCAGATACTACTTTACTAATTACCACAACTCTATTTGAACTTGGTCAAAGTTCTAACTTGATGATTCTAATATTCCAAAGTATGTAAAAATTACACTTCTTCTCACTTGACAAAACTGATAAAATTTTGAAAGTAACTTTTCTACATTTACTTGTGCCATTTTTTCATATTATGTTTTGTTTAATCAATCAATAATGTTCCTCTTTTGTTTCTGTTAATTATATTTGTTTGTTCAAATATAATTAAATATATAATAATTAAAATTTGTTGCATTTTAATACTCCTGGTCAATCTAGATCTTTCCTTTATTTTTCCTTTGAGTTATCATAGACCCTACTTAATCTTTCTTTTTAAAATTTTTTAATTGGAGAATAGTTGTTTTATAATGTTGGATTGATTTCTGTTGTACAAAAATGCAAATAAGTCATAATGTTTTATACATATATTATATTTTTATATAACATTAATTTATATAAATAATATATATATTTATATATAAATACAAATATTTATATATAAATATTTATATATAAATATATATAATATAAATTTATATATCCATATATATCATATATATAATTTATAAAAATAAATATATATAAATATAGAAAATAAATATACATAGAAATATATTTCTATATATAAATATATATTTCTATATATAGGTATGTATATATAAATGTATATGTATATTTCTGCTGTACACCAATGCAAATCAGTCATAATGTTTTATATATATTATACTTATATAATATACACATAATTTATATAAATAAATATATATATAATTTATGTTAAAAAAATTATTTATTGATTGATTTATATCTCCAGGTGGCACTATGGTATCAGTGGTAAAGAACCCATTTGCCAAGGCAGGAGACATAAGGGAGGTAGAAACCATTCCAGGATTCTTGCCTGGACAATCCCATGGACAGAGGAACCTGACAGGCTACAGCCCATAGGGTCACAAAGAGTCAGACATGACTGAAGTGACTTGGCATGCAGCGTGTGCACACACACACACACACACATACACGCATATGCAGATATATATATACACACACATCTACTCCCTCTTTAGCCTCCCTCCCCTCCATCCCAACCCTGATTAATCTTAACTTCAATTTACTTACAACTTAGATTTATTCTAAAGCTTGTAAATTACCTATTATATTGCTGTCTCTATTTGTGCATCTTCTTAGCTCCTAATGCATGACATTAACTGTGAGTTGATTTAAAATTTGGATTCCTTGGCAGAAAGAGCATTACTTGTCCAGTTTAGACATCATCTTCCTTCTTGCCTAAATCCCTCATGATAAATCAATTTGTAGACCCATAGATAAATGGTATATATACTAATGGGCTTTCCTGGTGCCTCAGATGGCAAAGAATCTGCCTGCAGTGCAGGAGACTTGGGTTTGATTCCTGGGTAGGGAAGATCCCCTGGAGAAGGAAATGGCAACTCACTCCAGTATTCTTGCCTGGAGAATCCCATATATAGCGGAGCATAGGGGTCTACAATCCCTAGGATCACAAAGAGTCAGACACACCTGAGCGACTAAAACACATACATGTTAATGTTAGACTTGGTTAGTTGTATAACAAGGTTCCTTAAAATCTGTGCAGTTCATAAGGCAGCTAAAAGCAGAGCAGTTTCTCTTAACTGGAATGGATTCCATCATTGACTTGTCAAGCATGAATCATTTATTGGAGGTATGGATGAGGTTCTGACTTTCCACTCACTCTTGAATCTATTACAATCTGATACTCACTCCCAACACTCACTTTCTCTTTTGAAGGTCACCAAACATTGCCCACTGACAGATTTTTCTCTCTTGCTTTATCTTTATACAACATTGATTTCATGGTTGAGGTCTCATCGATATCAATCCTTCAAAGATTTTTCTCAGTATTTCTTGATAAATGTTAAGAACAGAGAATTAATATAATACAATTTGTATTTTAAGATAGCTCAGGCAGAAAACAGTCATTGTTGAACAAAGTACCATGGCAGCTTTCATAACTGGAGGCAAGTGTGGAGTCTAGACATGAACTGAAAAAAAGTGGCCTTTTTAGGAAGGAGAAGAATTCAGGCAAGCCTTAACAATACTTTAGATTGGCAGAATGAATATAATGGGGAAATGCTCCAATGCAAAACAATTTGTTTGCATACAGTTGTCCTCAATTTCATGCTCCTGATTTTGTCAAGAAAACAAGTAGCAAGGAAGGAGGAATCACATAGTCACATGTATTCTGAGTTTTTCAACTATGGATTCCTGCTGAAATTTCATACACATGGAAATCAGTAACTTAAAAAAAAAATCTAAATTGAGAGCCCAGGTCAAATACTGACATAACCAAAAAGGTAGCAGCAACACAACAGATTAAGGCTGAAATAGTCATAGTTGTACTCAATTTAATTAGTTATAGTAGTAGCTTATAACTAACTTGAGGGCTTTCTCGGTGGCTCAGACAGTAAAGAATCTGACTGCTAATACAGGTAGACCCAGATTCAATCCCTTAGTGGGGAAGATCCCCTGGAGAAGGGCATGGCAACCCACACCAATATTCTTGCCTGGATAATTCCATGGACAGGGAAATCTAGTGGGCTACAGTCTATGGGGTCACAAAGAATAAGAGATGACTGAGTGACTAACACACACCCACCCACCCACACACACACACACAAAGTCATAGCTGAAATTTAGTTCAAATTGAAATTAAAACTTTGAGAAACTGAGTAATTAACTTATCATATAGCCCAGTTGGTAAAGAATCTGCCTGCAATGCAGGAGACCTGGGTTCAATTCCTGGGTTGGGAAGATCCCCTGGAGAAGGAAATGGCACTCCACTCCAGTATTCTTGCCTGGAAAGTCCCATGGACAGAGGAGCTTTACAGGCTACAATCCACGGGGTTGCAAGAGTCAGACATGACTTAGCAACTAAACCACCACCTAATCCCAGAAATAGGAAATTTCTCAGACTTAGTGTAAGAAAAAGAAAACAATACAGAACATTCTCGACTCTGTTTTGAATATACTCATACATTATGAGATATGAAAGAAAAAATTTAATTCATCAATAAAAAATTCAGTCAATAGAAGCAGACACACAGATAAATTAGTTATTAAGAAAGCAGATAGACTACTCTACTCAGGTTGCTTTAAGAAAATATCATAGACTAGGTGGCTTAAACAATAGAGATTTATTTTCCCACAGTTCTGGAAGGTGGAAAACCAAGATCAAGTTTCTAGCCAGTTTAATTTCTGGTGAAGTCTCTCCTCATGGCTTGTAGACAGACATCTTCTTTCTGTGTGTGGTTCCCTACATGGCCTTTTCTTAGCACATTCACGCAGAGTGAAAATGAGATCTTTGGTATCACGACACTAATCTTATTTAGTCGGAGAAGGCAATGGCACCCCACTCCAGTACTCTTGCCTGGAAAATCCCATGGTCGGAGGAGCCTGGTAGGCTGCAGTCCATGGGGTCGAGAAGAGTCGGACACAACTGAGCGACTTCACTTTCACTTTTCACTTTCATGCTTTGGAGAAGGAAATGGCAACCCACTGCACTGTTCTTGCCTGGAGAATACCAGGGATGGGGAGCCTGGTACGCTGCCGTCTATGGGGTCGCACAGAGTCGGACACAACTGAAGCGATTTAGCAGCAATCTTATTCAATCAGGTCCATTCTTCAAGACCTCAGTTAACCTTGATTGCTTTCTTAGAAGTCCTGTCTCCAAATACAGCCACCCTGGTGATTAAGGTTTCAGCACATGAACTTGGTGGGGGGCGGGGGGGGGGTGTGTGTGTGACACAAACATTCATTTCATAATAGCAAGCAAGCAAATATTTCAAAACAACTATACTTATGTTAAATAATTACATACTTAAAGGTTGAAGATATGGTCAATAAATAAAACAAAGAAACAATAAAAGAAGAAGCTAGGTAAAGAAAACTTCTAAAACCTTTAATTCTTCAGTGGGAATTAATAGTATTTTGGACCTACAATTGAAAGAGTCATAGAATTTGAAGGCAGTTCAGTAGAAGTTATTCAATTCAAAGCAAGGAGATATGCATCAATGTACTGTGAGATAGTGAAATCTTAGAGAGAAATATAGGAGTAGGAAAATATTTCAGGAAAAACTGGCCAATTTTCTTTTTCAAATTTGATTTAAAACAACATCTGATAGTTTCAAGAAGTTAAAAGAAACAGCAGAATCAGCAGATGAAAGATGAATGAATATAAAGAAAATTCATCCAGCCATATTTTGTTATTTTGTTCAACTTTCTGAAAACTAAAGTTAATAAGAAATTCTGAAAGCAAGAAGGTAGAAAAGAAATATCAGGGAGCAAAAATAACATTGATGCCTAACTTATCAGAAACTGTAAGCCAGATGGCAATGAGAATGATATCTATTAGAATCAATAGAAGAATAAAACAGAGTAAATGTGAATAAATCAGAGTTAAATAACTAAAAAATTAAAGATAAAAAGACTTTTTTGAAAGTAGAAAAGAAAATAAAAACACATCATTCATAGATAGAATTTAAGTATGGTAGCCATCTCATATGAAGCTATATAGATGCTAAAAGAGTATGGAAATTGGAAGAATATTCATAAATTGTTTAAAGAAAACATAATCACAATCTAAAATTATATATACAGCTTAAAATATATTCAGATAAAAGAAAACAAATGTATTTCATTGTGAGCAGACTGGTACTACAAAAAAGGCTAAACTATATTCTTTATCTTGAGAAGAAGTGGCAGCAAATGGAAATCTGGATTTTTTGAGAAAACAAAGTGCATTAGGAATGGTAAATATGTAGGCAAGTATAAATAGTTATTTTCTGCTAAATTTCATTAAGAGACACATGGGAGTTTCAAGGGAAAATACAACTTTTATTTGTGTGGTTTATAATTTAAATAGATATGAGAGTTATAGCATAGAGGATGACTAGGGAAGTCTATAGACATGTATGGTTTCTGCCTTTATGTCAATGATTATAAAATCCAAATAACCAGAAAGTTAATGGGTGATATATTCATTATATTTTAATGCTCAGAACAAACAATAAGCCAGATAATAGTATAATTTAAAACAATGTAAAAATTAAAATATTTCAAAATATGTTTAGTAAACTAAAACATGTTAAGAAAGGACAGACATAAAATAAAGGAGAGGCAAAATATATATTATAATAGTGGACTTATACTTTATCATTATATTAAATGATTGTTAACAATGTGCATGGGTGCTAAGTTGCTTCAGTCATGTCTGACTCTGTGCAGCCCTGTGGACCGTAGTCTGCTAGGCTCCTCTGTCCAGGGGATTCTCTAGGCAAGAATATTGGAATGGGTTGCCATGCCCTTCTCCAGGGTTATTCCTGACCCAGGGATGGAACAAGGGTCTCATGTCTTCTTCATTAGCAGATGTGTTCTTTCCCACTAGTATCACCTGGGAAGCCCAATTATTAACAACAGAAGCCAACTACAAGGCAGAAACTGACAATGTGTTACAGAGAATTTGTATCTAAATATGTACTAGAGACATATGTTAAATAAAAAGCTACAATAATGAAAATAAATTGATGTAAAAAGATAATTTTTCTATGTTTACAGTAGGCATAGAAGTGCAGAGTGCTATGTTAATAAGGGGCAACACATACGTCAAGCAAAAAATGCTAACAGAGAAAAAGGACACTTCATGATGATAAATAAGTCATTTTATTAAGAAGACAATCATATGCAAATGTGACTAATTTTAGAACTTCAATATGCTTGCAAAAAAAATCAACAGAATTAAAAGAAAATATACACAATGCCATAAAAGTTGTTATACATTATAAACCCATCTGTCAGTAATTGATAGAACAAACTGAAAAAGTCACTAAACACAGATGACCAAAAACCACTGTCACCCACATAGACCTACATCATAGCCAACTACTTAAGAATAATCCTGACATTTACATGTACAAGTTTGACCAAATGCTGGGACATTAAACACATCTGGATACACATTAAAGGATGTATATCATTCAGATTATGATAAGATAAAAATATTAAACTATAAATAAATATCAAAAACTATCCAAGAAGATTCCAAAAAGTATATTAAATATAAAGAGCTAGATTAAAAGTAAAAGGTTGGGACCAAGATATATGATGAAAAATCTAAACGTAAGGAAGCTAATGGAGTTACATTCATATCAATCAAAGTTTGAGAAACAGAACATTACTAGAAATAAAGGACTATTTTATAAGAATGAAAGCATTACTTAATGAAGGAGATACAGCAATCCTAAATATGTATGCAACTATTACCATATGTTAAAAATACATAAAGCAAGAATTGATATAAATTAAATAAAAGTAGATGAAACTGCAGTTCAATTGAAGATTGCAATATTTTTCTTTTGGCATTTAATACAAGTAATCAAAAAAAATAGAAAAGATCTAGACGATCTGAAAAGTGATAGTGAAGTCGCTCAGTCGTGTCCGACTCTTTGCAACCCCTTGGACTGTAGCCTAAGAGGCTCCTCCATCCATGGGATTTTCCAGGCAAGAGTGCTGGAGTGGATTGCCATTTCCTTCTCCAGGGGATCTTCCCAGGAATCGAACCCAGGTCTCCTGCATTACAGGCAGACGCTTTACCATCTGAGCCACTATTAACAAACTAAATTAAATTGATATTACAGATGAATATACTCAAAAGTGACTAAATAAATATATTTTCAAACTTAATGGAAAATAGGCCAAATGCTCTATCATAAATAAGCTTTAAAATTTTCTAGGAAATCGCACAGATAAGATTTCTTGATCATAGTGAATTACATTATGACTATATAATAAAAAAACACATGGCAAATCCCCACATTCTTGGATATTAGAAATACACTTCTAAATAATCCTTGAGCCAGGAAAGAATCTATAGTGAAAAAGGAAGTATGCTAACTAGACAATAATGGAATATCACATATCAAAATTTGTAGGAAGTAACTGAAGCAAATATTAAATCTACATCTTTATGCTGTGAGATATAGGCAAAAGATATGACACTGAAAGATGAATTCCACAGGTCAGTAGCTGCCCAATATGCTACTGGAAAAAAGTGGAGAAATAACTCCAGAAACAATGAAGAGACAGAGATAAAGCGAAAACAGGTGATGGAAGCATCAGGGGAGTGTGTAATTTCCTTGGTTCTGTCTCACTGCAGCAAAAATTTGACAGACCAGTTCTATAGCTCAGTTTTAATTAAAAAGCAAAGGAAATACATCCTCAAGTCATGAGAGCAGGTTGACCCAAAAGATGCAAAGAGAAGAGAAGCCCCAATCCTACTAGGCTTCCTCCTTTTAAGCATTTGTCTCCTCTTCCCAGAGCCTGCCCTATGTAAACTGGGCTAGCCAGGAGAGCTTTTTTTTTTTTTTAACCTGAGGTCCTCACCCTGGTCCTCGGACCTTTCTTTGTTCTATTTTTGTGGATTTTTCCTCTTTGTCTTTTAGCCACCGCTATTTTGGACTCCTTTTTCTTATTCTAACTACCCAACATTCCCCTCTCAAGATATGGGAGGCTCAATTCTTTGGGAATGGGATGTTGAGGTCTCTCTGGCTACTTCCTGCTGAACTGAGAGGGCAAGGGGATTAGGCCACCTCCTCTTGCTAGTATCAAGCTTCAGAGTCCTTATAGTGGTCCCTCTAAGGATGAGTGATATTTTCTGTGGTCAGGTGGTTTTATATACCTTTGTTGAACTGTCATTGTATATTGTAGCTTGTTGATCTGGACAGAGACAAAAATGAGTTAGACAATTGATAACATATGGAGCAATCATATTGTTAGGTAGTTAGAATAGGAAACAGGAGTCCAGAATGGTGGTAGCTAAAAGACAAGGAAGAGAAAAGCTGGCAAAAATAGAACAAAGGAAGGTCAGAGGACCAGAGTGAGGACCTCAGGCAGAAAACATAGCACTCCTGGCTAGCCTAATTTACATAGGGCAGGCCCAGAGGGGAGGAGAAAACATATAAAAAGAGGAGCCAAAGGGCCTCGGGGTCTCTCTGTCTCCCCTGTGCACAAGCGCTCATTCTCTCTCTCTCTTCTCTCTTTCTTCTCTTTTGAGTCTTTTGGGTCAGCATGCCCTCATGCCTCAAGGGTGTATTTTCCTTTATTTTCTAAATAAAACTGAGCTTTCCAAGAACTATAAAATGGATTGTCCAAGAGCTCTGACACACCAAGGGCTTTAACGTCCATCGCTTCAAATCTTTGTTGTGAGGAGACAGAACCGAGGAGATTACACTCCCCTGACAATATGGTGATAACAGGGATTAGTAGGGGCATTAACCAACTCCAAATTTCCCCTCATTAAGAGAATGATCACCCAAAGAGAGATTGTAACCACCCTGGTAACTCTCCAGCTCGTTCTTTGAGATCCAGTAGGATCTGAATGCTTTCCTGGAGATCATGAGACTTTCTTTAATGTAGCTGGAGGAATTTACCCAGAAACAACACTTTTCATTTAAGATGACTCAGGTCCCTCCTGCTTCAGGTCAGGAGATCTATCTCATGTTTATTTTGGAGAACCACTCCTGCCAAGCTGTGTTGGCTCTTTAGAGGGACCCTTTGAAATCTAATCCCCAGATACTTAATCTTTGGGGTGTTCATTAGAATGACGCTCACTTGTAGTCTTGAATAGGTATCTGAGATCTCCCACAGACTCACAGGTAAGTTGAGTGTCTTCTTCTGTTTCCTTCCGTAGCATGACTTGTGAGTAGTGAATCCAGGAGTTGTGTCCTGGTACACTGCCTGCTGTGGGGATAGAAAGTATTACAGGGTAAGAGCTCTTCCATGTGGGCTGGAGTTGAGCCTTTGGGAACCCATCTTTCCAGACTTTAATTAGGCTTTGAGTCACTGGAGCGCATAGTGGTGGCTCTTTAGAATCTTTTGGGCCCTGGTTGATACCCCACAAGCATATATCCCATTGGAATTGCCCAGTGGCCATGGTATAAGACTGGAGGTTCTGAGCCTCTGGATCAAGGAAGAGGTCATTGACATAAAGAAAAGTTCTCCCATATGACATCTCATAAGGACTAATACTAACCTGTTCTTTAGCAGCAATATAGAGCTATTGGTGAAGCCTCCTTCCATCCCAGGGAGGTCTCCTGGATTATCTTTTTTATCACTAATTTTAAGAATTGGTTGGCTCTTTCTACTTTTCCTGAAGACTGAGGCCTCTAAGCACAATGGAGATAATAAGTAATGCCAAATACATTAGAGATATCTTGGGTGAACTTAGAAGTAAATGATGTTCCATTGTCATTTTGTAATGGCCTGAGCAGACCAAATATCAGAATAATTTCATGAAGCAGTCTTTTTTTACCACTTCCTCAGCCTTCTCAGTCCAGGTGGAAAAGACTTCAATCCATCCTGTGAATGTATCTGTCATGACAAATAGATATTTATACCATTGAGAAACTGGCATCTGGGTGAAGTCCATCTGCTAGTCCTCTCCAGGGTATGTCTCATGTCATTGGATGGGTTGGGCCATCTGGGGTGTTTGAGCTCCTTGGGGGTTGTTTAACTGACAAGTGGGACAAGAGGAGACCATTTGCCTTATAGTCATTTGGAAGCCTGTTCCTCTGCGGGAACTTTCTAGTAATCCTTGGAGGGACTTCTCCTCTAAATGAGAAGTGGCATGTAAGGAGTTAACCAACTTCCATTGGAGGTTCCAAGGCAGAAAAAGGAGTCCCTCCTTTTCAAACCACCCCATATGATCCTCTTGAAAACCCTCACTCTTAGCTTTAAGAGTCTCACCTTCAGTATAAGAAAGAGTTTCTGGCAAATTAGTCTGTGGAACTAAGGTGGCAACCCTACTAGGTCATTGTTCTGAAATGCTGCTCTCTTAGCTACCTGACTGACTGCTTGGTTCCCTCATGCCACTTCCATGCTCCCTTTTTGGTGTCCTTTAAAATGGGAGACTGAAACCTTAGTGGGCAGATGGACTGCCTCCAAGAGCCTAAGGATTTGATCACCATATTTGATTGGAGATCCTTGGGTGGTCAAGTGGCCTCTTCTTTCCAAGTAGCAGCATGTGCATGTAGCGTCAGAAATGCATACCTGGAGTCGGTGTAAATGATTACTCTTTTTCCTTCTCCCAGCTCTAAAGCTCACGTTGGGACTACGAGCTCAGCTAATTGGGCTGAAGTACCTGGTGGCAAAGGTTTAGCCTCTATGGTCTCAAAATTCGAGACTACTGCATATCCAGCTCTTTTTCCATCCAAGAAAAAGCTGCTTCCATCAGTGTGCCAGATTTGCTCAGAATTGGTCAGAGGATCTTCTGACAATCCCTCTCGAGGTTTTGTCCAGTCGTCCAAAATTTCTAGGCAAGAGTGAAAGGGGAGAGAACCCTCGGGGGTAGACAGGAGGGTAACTGGGTTAAGAACCTCACAAGGGTATACAGTTAGTCCTGGATTTTCCACCAACACTACTTGATATCTGAGGATCCTTTGATCAGAGATCCATAAATGGCCTCTCCCATTCAGGAGTTACTTCACTCGCAGGCTGGTAAAAATAGTTAATTTGCCCCCAAGAGAGAGTTTTAAAGCATCTTGTATCAGGACTGCAATAGCTGCAAGATTTTGAAGGCAGGGAAATGTCTCTTCCCAATAAGGAGTAGGACACACGGGACCACAAAAACCTGGTGGGAAAGTGTTTGTCCATTCCAGCAACAAAGAAGTGCTCGGGTGAATCTTTTTGTAATTGATTTCCTCATAGCACCAAAAATGGTACAGGTTTGGGAGGAGAAGACTCCAGAGAAGGAGGGCGGGACAGAATAGCTAGCCCCTGTGTCAACTAAGAAATTCTCGGACCTACCGGCCACATCCAATTGCACCCTTGGCTCCAATCCCATGATGGTTATCTGTGATAGACAGGCTGGCTGGAGAGGGCTGCTTCAGTCCTGTGGAATCATCGTGAGGGAAGGCTTGGCGCTTGACCTTGAGGCTCTGTGGTCCCGAGGGCAGAGTGCCACTCAATGTCCCAACTGTTGGCATTTGTAGCAAGCTGTTTTAGGAGACTTGTCATGGTTTGGACACTCTTGGGCCCAATGTCTCACCTGTCTACAGATTAGGTATTTGCCTTGTGTCTTGTCCTTCAAAAGACTTTGATCCTGGGAGGGATAGGGGGCAAGAGGAGAAGGGATGACAGAGGATGAGATGGCTGGATGGCATCACTGACTCGATGGATGTGAATCTGAGTGAACTCGGGGAGTTGGTGATAGACAGGGAGGCCTGGCGTGCTGCGATTCATGGAGTTGCAAAGAGTCGGACACGACTGAGTGACTGAACTGAACTGAACTTGTCCTTCAAAGACTCAGAGTTTGCCATAGGGCTTCCCTGGAGGGTGGCTAGCATCTGGGCATGCCATGTCTCTTTCCTTCTCTCCCTTTCCTAGGACTTGGCCTCCCTCTCCTGTTGTCTGTTACAAAAGGTATTGGTGCCTGTCTATACCATCTCATCTAAAGAGGCAGCAGGGTATTTCTGCTGTAGCTGTTGTAAATTTATCTTGATGTTTGATATATATTGGGACAGGTATTCATCCTTTAAAATCACTTGTCCCTCTTAAGAGTCTAAGTCCAGATTGGTAAAGTTCTGGAGGGCCTCTTTTAGACTTTCCAGAAAGGCAATGGGGTTCTCATTGGACTTCTGAATTATTGCGGAGACTGGGCACAGTCCCACAATTATTAGGTTTTCTTCTATGTCCTTGGGTGGACTACTTTAGGGGTGTCTTTCTGAAGCTTATGCTATGCATTACTGTTGCAACCTGAGAGCCAGCATCCCCAGCTAAAGGTGTAGATCCCCAGGCAGGTCGAGGCATGTTGGCCTCCCGAGAATTAGGTCCCTGGCAGGTCAAGGCATGTTGACCTCCTGGGACCCCCAGGATGGAGCTGGGCATCCCCAAGGTCTCCAGTGTGACTAGTACTGGGTAGGATTAAGGGATTGTAATCTTAACTCATTGTTGCTTTGTTCACTGTGGATGGAAATAGATATCATTATGTAAAGCAATCCAAGCCTGTGTCTTGAGCCTGGACTGGTGAAACAGCCATAAGACTTATCCTCTTATTGCTCTGAGGGAATGTAAGTCACTGATTTTTTTCCCCTAGTGCTCCATAAGAGAAGGTTAGGGCGTTTCTAATGGTACACATTTCATTGTCATGGACCCACTTTAGGTCATAACAGAAGTAATGACAAAAGAATGGGTTATCTGGTCCTGTTAGGGTCATTAAGTGTATTTTAATAATAGTAAGTGGGGTGGAGCAATGTTCCCTACAAGGGAGCAGGGTCCTGGTTGTAGGAGTTAGTAAATGGCTTAAGAACAAATTGATAAGAGGTAACAGACCAGATGTTCCATAAAAGTGGAGTGGAGATTTGATGCAGGGGTATGTATGTAACTTTATTTTATTTATTTGTTTTTTTTGTATGTAACTTTAGGAGAACGGTCTTAAGGGTTTGGGCCCAAAGGGCCTGCAGGGTTAAATCCCAAAGTGGCAAACATTATCCATGGAAGCCCAGTTGTCCTTGAGATGCCACCAACAGATGGAGTTTTAACAGGCATTGTGTGCCTGTCACCTGTCTTAGCATGTTCACTGAGAGATGTTACTTTTGCACATGTTGTAGGAAACATGGAAGATGAAGGCCTGAATATCTAGAGAGATTGGGTATTATACAGTATTTCCCTCCCCAGGGTCAGCTATTTTCTGGTTGTCCCTCCAGAAGATTGTAGAGGCAAAATTGTGAGCCCAGACAGGGCTCAGAAGAGAATGAAACAGGAGGGAAGAGGGCAGGGCACAAGTTTTGAAAAAATGAGAGCCCAAGGGCATAACAAACCAAGTAAAATCAAATGGGTCCAAGATGACAAGTCAAATTCAACTAAATCTTGATCCTTAATCTTCATGCTAAATGACACACCTAGAGGTGCCAGGACAGTTCCAAGGCACTGTCAAAATCCTGAGGCGTGGGTGGTTCCTCAGTTGTTGGTCTTATCCTCCCACTCTTTAGCATATGAAATCACCCAGCTCCAGGAAACTAACCTCACCACATTCCATGGCCACAGCACTTGCCCTCTGCATTGGCCCACATACTGTGGAGTGTGCTTCTCTCTGAATCTGAACAAATCCACCTTTTACCTATAGCTATATCTCTCGCTGAATTTTTTTGTAATGAGACATCAAAAGCCTGAGCTTCATTAAGTCCCATAGCCAGGCACCATGGGTTTTGGCTGGACTCAAGTCCCAGTAGAGGGGAGCTGAAGGATGGGAGTAAAAAGCAGTGGGAACAACGTAGTGAGGAATCTCCTTCATAACCTGCTGTCAAATCTGCTAAATACCTGAACTGTGTTCACAATTTTCATTGGCCTGATCCTTGGCACAAAGAAGATTAAGGACAGAAGAAACCCCCACCCTCTTGGGCAACAGCTATTAAGGCACAGCAGATAGTAGAGCCTTTGGAAAACCCTGGGGAACCCACTGCCACTCGCCTATTTGCAAGGGGTTTGAGGAAATAAGAAATGAGAGATTGTAAAGGAATTAAGATTTCATTAACCATAAGTCCTTCCAGTCATAGGTGCGAGGATTTCCTACCCCAACCAGAGGTCTTGTGGAATCAGTGAATTAAAATGGACTGGAATGGGAGAATTTAATGCAGATGACCATTTTATCTACTACTGTGGGCAAGAATCCCTTAGAAGATATAGAGCAGCCCTCATAGTCAACAAAAGAGTCTGAAATGCAGTACTTGGGTGTAATCTCAGATGACAGAAAGATCTCTGTTCATTTCCAAGGCAAACCATTCAATATCACAGCAACCACTAATGCCAAAGAAGCTGAATTGAACAGTTCTGTGAAAACCTACAAGACCTTTTAGAACTAACACCAAAAAAGAAAAAAAAGAAAGAAAGATGTCATTTTCATCATAGGCACTGGAATGCAAAAGCAGGAAGTCAAGAGATACCTGGAATAACAGGCAAATTTGGCTTTGGTGTGAAAAATGAAGCAGGGCAAAGGCTAATAGAGTTTTGCCAAGAAGACACCACACATGGACATCACCAGATGGTCAATACCAAAATCAGATTGATTATATTTTTTGCAGCTGAAGATGGAGAAGCTCTACAGTCAGAAACAAAAAAAAAAAAAAGAAGAATGAAAGTTGACTGTGGCTCATGTCATGAACTCCTTGTTGACAAATTTAAATTTAAATGGAAGAAAACAAGGAAAATCACTAAAGCTTTAAGTTCAGTTCAGTTCAGTCACTCAGTCGTCTCCGACTCTTTGAGACTCCATGGAATGAAGCATGCCAGGCTTCCCTGCCCATTACCAACTCCCGGAGTTTACTCAAACTCATGTCCATTGAGTCAGTGATGCCATCCAACCATCTCATCCTCTGTCATCCCTTTCTTCTGCTGCCTTCTATCTTTCCCAACATCAGGATCTTTTCCAAGGAGTCAATTCCTCATATCATGTGGCCAAAATATTGCAGTTTCAGCTTCAGCATCACTTCCTTTGAGTGAATATTCAGGACTGATATCCTTTAGGATGGATTTCTTGGATCTCCTTGAAGTTCTAGGTGCTCTCAAGAGTCTTCTCCAACCTCAGTTTAAAAACATCAATGTTTTGGTGATCAGCTTCCTTTATAGTCCATATCTCACATCCATACATGACTACTGGAAAAAAACATAGCTTTAACTAGATGGACCTTTGTCTGCTTTTTAATATGCTGTCTACATTGGTCATAACTCTTCTTCTAAATAAACAATTCAGGTATGACCTAAATCAAATCCCTCATGATTATACTGTAGAAGTAACAAATAGATTCAAGTAATTCGATCTGATAGACAGAAAGCTTGAAGAACTATGATGAGAGGTTTGTAATATTGTACAGGAGGCAGTGATCAAGATCATCCCCAAGAAAAAGAAACACAAAAAGGCAAAGTGGTTATCTGAGGAGGGCTTACACATAGCTGAGAAAAGAGGAGAAGCTAAAGGCAAAGGAGACAAGGAAAGATATACCCATTTGAGCAGGGTTCCAAAGAATGGCAAGGAGAGATATGAAAGTCTTCCTCAGTAATCAGTGCAAATAAATAGAGGAAAAAAAGAGTGGGAAAGACTAGAGATTTCTTCAAGAAAATTAGAGATACCAAGGGAACATTTCATGTAAAGACAGACACACTAAAGGACAGAAATGATGTGGACCTAACAGAAGCAGAAGATATTAAGAAGAGGTGGCAAGACTACACAGAAGGACTATGCAAAAAAAGATCTAACGACCCAGATAATCACGATGATGTGATCACTCACCTAGAGCCAGACATCCTGGAATGTGAAGTCAAGTGGGCCTTAGGAAGCATCACTATGAACAAAGCTGGTACAGGTAATGGAATTCCAGGTGAGCTATTTTAAATCCTAAAAGATGATGCTGTGAAATTACTGCACTCAATATGTCGGCAAATTTGGAAAACTCAAAAGTGCCACAAGACTGGAAAATGTCAGTTTTCATTATAATCCCAAAGAAGGGCAATGCCAAAGAATGTTCAAACTACCATGCAATTGCACTCATCTCACACACTACCAAAGTAATGCTCAAAATTCTCCAAGCAAGGCTTCAACAATACATGAAACATGAACTTCCAGATGTTCAAGCTGGATTTAGACAAGGCAGAAGAACCAGAGATCAAATTGCCAACATCAGTTGAATCATCGAGAAAGCAAGAGAGTTCCAGAGAACCATCTACTTCTGCTTTATTAACTATGCAAAAGCCTTTGACTGTGTGGATCACCTCAAACTGTGGAAAATTCTCAAAGAGATGGGAATACCAACCACCTGACCTGCCTCCTTTGGGTTTCCCTGCAGGCATGGCTTGATTTCATTGAGTTAGACAAGGCTGTGGCCCTAGTGTGATTAGATTAACTAGTTTTCTGTGAGTATGGTTTCAGTCTGTCTGCCCTCTGATGCCCTCTTGCAACACCTACCATCTTACTTGTGTTTCTCTTACCTTGGGCGTAGGGTATCTCTTCACGGCTGCTCCAGCAAAGTACAGCCACTGCTCCTTACCTTGGACGAGGAGTATCATCTTACCGCCGCCATTCCTGACCACAGCCTTGTCTAACTCAATGAAACCAAGCCATGCCTGCAGGGCAACCCAAGATGGGTGGGTCATGGTGGAGAGGTCTGACAGAATGTGGTTCACTGGAGAAGGGAATGGCAAGCCACTTCAGTATTCTTGCCTTGAGAACCCCATAGACAGTATGAAAAGGCAAAATGATAGGATACCAAAAGAGGAACTCCCCAGGTCATTAGGTGCCCAATATACTACTGGAGATCAGTGGAGAAATAACTCCAGAAAGAATGAAGGGATGACGCCAAAGCAAAAACAATTCCCAGTTGTGGATGTGACTGGTGATAGAAGCAAGATCCGATGCTGTAAAGAGCAATATTTTATAGGAACCGGGAATGTCAGGTCCATGAATCAAGGCAAATTGGAAGTGGTCAAACAGGAGATGGCAAGGGTGAAAGTCAACATTCTAGAAATCAGTGAACTAAAATGGACTGGAATGGGTGAATTTAACTCAGATGACCGTTAAACTACTACTGCAGGGAGGAATCCCTCAGAAGAAATGGAGTAGCCATCATGGTCAACAAAAAGTCTGAAATGCAGTACTTGGATGCAATCTCGAAAAGGACAGAATGATCTCTGTTCATCTCCAAGGCAAACCATTCAATATCACAGTTATCCAAGTCTATGCCCCAACCAGTAATGCTGAAGAAGCTGAAGTTGAACGGTTCTATGAAGACCTACAAGACCTTTTAGAAATAACACCCAAAAAAGATGTCCTTTTCATTATAGGGGACTGGAATGCAAAAGTAGGAAGTCAAGAAACACCTGGAGTGACAGGCAAATTTGGCCTTGGAATGCGGAATGAAGCACGGCAAAGACTAATAGAGTTTTGCCAAGAAAATGCACTGGTCATAGCAAACACCCTCTTCCAACAACACAAGAGAAGACTCTACACATGGACATCACCAGATGGTCAACACCAAAATCAGACTGATTATATTATCTGTAGCCAAAGATGGAGAAGCTCTATACAGTCAACAAAAACAAGACCAGAAGCTGACTGTGGCTCAGATCATGAACTCCTTATTACCAAATTCAGACTTAAATTGAAGAAAGTAGGGAAACTGCTAACCATTCAGGTATGACCTAAATCAAATCCCTTATGAATATACAGTGGAAGTGAGAAATAGATTTAAGGGCCTAGATCTGATAGATAGAGTGCCTGATGAACTATGGAATGAGGTTCATGGCATTGTACAGGAGACAGGGATCAAGACCATCTCCATAGAAAAGAAATGTAAGAAAGCAAAATGGCTCTCTGGGGAGGCCTTACAAATAGCTGTGAAAAGAAGAGAGGCAAAAAGCAAAGGAGAAAAGGAAAGACATAAGCATCTGAATGCAGAGTTCCAAAGAATAGCAAGAAGAGATAAGAAAGCCTTCTTCAGTGATCAATGCAAAGAAATAGAGGAAAAAAAACAGAACGGGAAAGACTAGAGATCTCTTCAAGAAAATTAGAGATACCAAGGGAAAATTTCATGCAAAGATGGGCTCGATAAAGGACAGAAATGGTCTGGACCTAACAGAAGCGGAAGATATTAAGAAGAGGTGGTAAGAATACATAGAAGAATTGTACGAAAAAGATCTTAAAGACCCAGATAATCATGATGATGTGATCACTAATCTTGAGCCAGACATCCTGGAATGCGAGGTCAAGTGGGCCTTAGAAAGCATCACTACGAACAAAGCTAGTGGAGGTGATGGAATTCCAGTTGAGCTATTTCACATCCTGAAAGATGATGCTGTGTAAGTGCCGCACTCATTATGTCAGCAAATTTGGAAAAACCAGCGGTGGTCACAGGACTGGAATAGATGTTTTCATTCCAATCCCAAATAAAGGCAATGCCAAAGAATGCTCAAACTACTGCACAATTGCACTCATCTCCCACACTAGTAGAGTAATGCTCAAAATTCTCCAAGCCAGGCTTCAGCAATACATGAACCGTGAACTCCCTGATGTTCAAGCTGGTTTTAGAAAAAGCAGAGGAACCAGAGATCAAATTGCCAACATCCACTGGATCATGGAAAAAGCAAGAGAGTTCCAGAAAAACATCTATTTCTGCTTTAAAGACTACGCTGAAGCCTTTGACTGTGTGGATCACAATAAACTGTGGAAAATTCTGAAAGAGATGGGTATACCAGTCCACCTGACCTGCCTCTTGAGAGACCTATATGCAGGTCAGGAAGCAACAGTTAGAACTGGACATGGAACAACAGGCTGGTTCCAAATAGGAAAAAGAGTATGTCATGGCTGTATATTGTCACCCTGCTTATTTAACTTATATGCAGAGTACATCATGAGAAACACTGGGCTGGAAGAAGCACAAGCTGGAATCAAGATTGCCAGGAGAAATATCAATAACCTCAGATATGCAGATGACACCACCCTTATCGCAGAAAGTGAAGAGGAACTAAAAAGCCTCTTGATGAAAGTGAAAGTGGAAGGTGAAAAAGTTGGCTTAAGGCTCAACATTCAGGAAACTAAGATCATGGCATCTTGTCCCATCACTTCATGGGAAATAGATGAGGAAACAGTGGAAACAGTGTCAGACTTTATTTTGGGCAGCTCCAAAATCACTGCAGATGGTGACTGCAGCCATGAAATTAAAAGATGCTTACTCCTTGGAAGAAAAGTTACGACCAACCTAGATAGCATGTTGAAAAGCAGAGACATTACTTTGCCAACAAAGGTCCATCTAGTCAAGGCGATGGTTTTTCCAGTGGTCATGTATGGATGTGAGAGTTGGACTGTAAAGAAAGCTGAGCATCGAAGAATTGATGCTTTTGAACTGTGGTGTTGGAGAAGACTCTTGTGAGTCCCTTGGACTGCAAGGAGATCCAACCAGTCCATTCTGAAGGAGATCAGCCCTGGGATTTCTTTGGAGGGAATGATGCTGAAGCTGAAACTCTAGTACTTTGGCCACCAGATGCGAAGAGTTGACTCATTGGAAAAGACTCTGATGCTGAGAGGGGTTGGGGGCAGGAGGAAAAGGGGACGATAGAGGATGAGATGGCTGGGTGGCATCACTGACTCGATGGACGTGAGTCTGAGTGAACTCCGGGAGTTGGTGATGGATGGGGAGGCCTGGCGTGCTGCGATTCATGGGGTCACAAAGAGTCGGACAGGACTGAGCGACTGAACTGAACTGAACATCATGTGAAATGCCAGGCTGGATGAAACACAAGGTGGACTCAAGATTATTAGGAGAAATATCAATAACCGCAGATAAATCAGATGATGCCACCCTTATCGCAGAAAGCGAAGAAGAACTAAAGAGCCTCTTGATGAAAGTGAGAGAGGAGAGCAAAAATTCTGGCTACCTGATGTGAAGAACTAACTCCTTGAAAAGACCTTGATGCTGGGTAAGACTGAAGGCAGGAGGACAAGGGAACGACAGAAGATGAAATGGATGGATCACCGACTTGATGGAAACAAATTTGGACAAGCTCTGGGAGTTGGTGATGGACAAGGAAGCCTGGAGTGCTACAGTCTATGGGTTCGCAAAGAATCAGACATGGCTGAGTGACTAAACTGAACTGAACTGATGCTGTGTGAAGAAAGGTTTAAAATCAATGATCTAAGTATGTAACAAACTATAAAGTGGAAAAAACTGAACACAATGTAGGGATAATTAAAAAAAATAATAAAAATAAGATTGTGGGAGGGGGGTTCATGTTTGGGAACGCATGTAAGAATTAAAGATTTTAAAATTTAAAAAAATAAATAAAATAAAACATTTTAAATCTTAATAAAAATAAAATAAAATTAAAAAAAATAAGATTGTAAAATCAGTGGGAAATAGAAAAAAACATTTAAAATTAACCACCATAATTTGAGACTTGAAATCAGTAAATTTCTAAACCACAGAAAGGCTAATTAAGGCAGAACATTGATTCAAATTACAAATATTAAGAGTAATTGAGCATATATTATTGTAGACCATTTAAACATAAATACTGTAATCAAAGAATATTATAAGAATTTTCAAAAATAAATTTGCAGTTATGATAGAAAAATTGATTACATTAAGAAATATTTTTGAGACAAAGTAAACAATATTTATTTGTCATCAGTTCACATGGTCTCTGGTTCTGGAAAATAAATACCAATAAATCAGATGAAGAAATCAGGTCAGAGTTATAGATTTAATGTCATGTCACAAGATGTCCCTTTCATCTTCCTTTCTTCTTTGCACTTTAGAGATTTGTTTGCCACACAAATAGTAACTGTTTTCATTCAGAGAAGTTTTGTTCAGTAAAACTCAATATTCTATAGGATAAGCATCTGGTTTATTACAGATGTGGTATTTTATCTTTGCATTAAAAAAAAAAAAACTAATTGCTTAAAATACTTACTGGAGTTGTCAGACGCAGTCTTTGGTAACCCATGAGGCAATCAGAAAGTTTAGTCTTACTGAACAGCATTGTCTTATCCAGTGATTCTGTATTGTAGACCCCTCGTCAATCTAATTGTTGGTGACAGTAATAAGCACATTAAAGAAAAGTTTCTCTCACGCATAGTACCAGAGAGAAATTTTACTCCCTCCAGTGCTTTGTCTTCCTGAGTCAAAAAATGCAAATGAGTTATAGAAGTACAGTCCCTCCCTCATCTGAACATCCCATGAGAAATATACAGGACCAACACTGTGAATCTCTACCATGGATATACACAAAGATGTTTCTGAATAGTCAAGAAAGTCTTATAATGTGCATCAAGAGGTACACCACAGGAGACAGAAGACTGAAGTTCTAATTACCTTAGATATTTTCTGGTATCAATAAAAAGAAAGTACTTTCCCCATGACCATGGCCTCCACACTGGACCTGGTTTCTCCTCTTCAACTTTGAGGCATTTCTCATACAAAAATTACCTTCTTAAGCTTTATTTAAGTGTGGCACTTCAGCCTTTTCCTAGAGAAGACATGACTTCAAGAAATCAACTAGATTTTAACAAGGTGCTCAATATCACAGTCTTTAGAAGACTGAATTACTTATACTTGAACAAAAATTAAAGGAGTCTTCCAAGTTGGTGTCTGTCTCCACAACACAAAGTTCTTTTGTATTATCAATAACTCTAGCTAAGCATGTCTAAAAAAAAAAAATAGAAATTCTTGGATTTGGGGTTTGAAAACTATAACTCAAGAGCATTTTATCTATATCTCACTCAACAGATATGTCAGGTCCAACCATAATTCATCCTTACAAGACTCACTCAGATTCATTCCCCAAAGAAGCTGGTTCAATGGATCAAATCTTACATGTTTTTCAAGTGGAATGTTTTACCAGGAAAAGAAAAATGAGTAGAGAAAACTCAAAATAGAGTCACCAAGTCTTGCATTTATCATTAAACAAAGCATAATCCTATCATCAAAGAATATTTATTTTATTGTCACAATTCTGATGTTTCCCTTTAGGAAAAGAGACTATCTTCCACTCTCATTATAAATTGGGCTGAAAAAAACTTGTTTTTTCCTTCACATATTCGTATACCCTCTCTTTTATATACACACACACATACACACACTCAAAGCAAAACTATTTCTATGTTAAAAAAATGCTAGCCAATTTGAGTCATTTTATTTTATGCTATGCATATAGACAGTGATGTGGCAAATATTCTCTGACCCCTTTATTTGCTGTCTTCCTCTGCTACGTGTGGTGGGCTTCCCTGGTAGGTCAGCTGGTAAAGAGTCTGCCTGCAATGCAAGAGAGGCCAGTTCAATTTCTAGATCAGGAAGATCCCCTGGAAATGGGATAGGTTACCCACTCCAGCATTCTTGGGCTTCCCTGATGGCTCAGATGGTAAATAATCTGCATGCAATGTGGAAGACTTGGGCTCAACCCCTAGGTAAGGAAGATCCCCTGGAGGAGAGCATGGCAACCCACTCAGTTATTCTTGCGTGGAGAATCCCCACAGACAGAGAAGCCTGGCAAGCTATAGTCCATTGGGATGTGAAGAGTGGGACATGATTGAATGATTAAGCACAGCACTACTGTTGTAACCATGGCAGTACAGATCTTCTGTTGCAGGAAGCAAAGATGAATGATAGCCACGATTTTGTCCCCTTTGTATCTGCATCATATTAACTGAGCAGTCATATTCTAACTATGAAAGCAAAACTCATATAATAAAAGTGGTAGAGCAGAAAGATAGTCTGACTTCTTTATCTCACCCTTGTACAGATGTTCTAGACTGCTTTGTTCTATACTTCTTATTGCATAGGGTAAAATGAAAGTTAGAGAACATTTTTTCATAATTTTACTCAATACCAAGTTCTAATACATTGTAGTGAATGGGACCAACTTCTAATAAAATTATTTTAAACCACATTTTCCTGTGAGATGAGATGGTATAGTTCACTTGGCATATGCTTTAGCTTTCAAAAAGCAAATAAAATATAGAATCAAGCAACACTGACCAGAAGTGGGGAAGGAATAAACCAAACACTAGATCCAAAATGTAAGTAACAGGATCTTTGTTCATCACAAAGAGTGATCCTTCTTTTTAAAAAACTCTAATAGCTTCATATCTCACACTCAACAAAAGCCAAAATCACTCTTGTGATTTAAAAGACATCCATGATGTATTTACTCCATTGCCCCTCTGATTTCATAACTCCTTCCTAACTCAGGAATGTTCCTTTCACCTGTGGTAACTACAGCAAACACAAAATGGAGGCCATGGTACAAGTAAGGTTGAATATTTATTAGATGTAAATTAAGCTGGAAATATATTTTAGGAAATATATATTTCCTAACAATAAACAGCATAACTTCATTATGATTTTGTGTGCATATGTGAGTAAAACTAAGTTGTTCATACATATATAGAACTACAAGTGGTCAAAATATTTAAAAACTGACATTATTGTCTATGTGCGGATGTTTACTTGTGGGCTGAGTAGGTAATATTTAGATGAGCAATCAAATAAAAAGTACATAATTCTTACATCATTATATGTTTATTCCATAAGATTTACTTACTTCCTTTTCAGCAAAAAAATATTATTTTAATCACAATGTTCACATAATTTTTGTGTTCTATTACAGAAATGCCAAATTTATTAAACCAGTTAGTTCAATTTGGAGATTCTTTCTCTACTGAAGCAATAACAATGGGAATTACCAAGAATATTTCTTAAAGCAATATTTACATTGAAGAAAAAGCATATGAGTTTTACATATTATGTTCCAATATTTTATTTAAGTAAATTATGATTTGTTAAAAAGTTTTAAATATTTCAGCATTATGTAACTATGTTTCTTTTTAGCATTCTTTTAAAGCAAAATGCAGACCTTTAAAGAAAATATTAGATGTGTATTTACTTAAAATTTTTCAGTACTGGAATATAATAGAGACAACAAAAAATAGCAATATAGTGATAAATTTATCCAAATCTCTCATCAGTGGAGATATAACTTGAACTAAAATAGCCAGTGCTGGAATCTATAGGAATAACTTCCAAGAATATTAGTACATTCAACATAATAAAGGCAATATGTGACAAACCAACAGTGAACATTATTCTCAATGATAAAAAATTGTAAGCATTTCTACTCAGATCAGTAACTAGACAAGGGTTCCCACTCTCACCACTATTATTCAACATAGTTCTAGAAGTGCTAGCCATGGCAATCTGACAGGAAAAATAAATAAAAGGAGTCCAGATTGGAAAAGAAGTAAAACTCTTACTGTTTGTAGATGATATGATACTATACATACAAAACACTTCCTAATACCACACACAAAAATGAACTCAAAATGGATTAGAGACTTAAATATAAAACAAGGAACTATAAAACTCCTAGAAGAAAATAAAGGCAAAACACTCTTTGACATTAATCACAGCAAGATTTTCTATGACCCGCTTCCTAGAATAATGGAAATAAAAACAAAAATAAACAAATGAGAC
This sequence comes from Capra hircus, assembly GCF_001704415.2. Taxonomy (NCBI): domain Eukaryota; kingdom Metazoa; phylum Chordata; class Mammalia; order Artiodactyla; family Bovidae; genus Capra; species Capra hircus. The sequence continues at coordinate 41,063,138 of NC_030819.1, forward strand.
TTAATCAAATGTCAAAGCTTTTGCACAGCAATGGAAACCATAAAGAAGATGAAAAAGCAAGCCTCAGAATGGGAGAAATGAATTGCAATGAAACAACTGACAAAGGATTAATCTTCAAAATACAAGAGCAGCTCAGGAAGCTCAATATTAGGAAAACAATCAAAGAATGGTCAGAAGATCTAAACAGTTCTCCAAAGAATACATACAATCAATAAACACATAAAAATGCTCAATATTGCTATTATAAGAGAAATGCAAATCAAAACCAAAATGAGGTATCATCTAACACCAATCAGAATGGCCATCACCAAAAATCTACAAGCAATAAATGGTGGAAAGGAAGTGAAGAAAAGAGAACCCTCTTGCACAGTTAGTAGGAATATAAATTGATACAGCCACTATGGAGAACAGTATGGAGATTTCTTTAAAAACTAGGAACAAAACTACCATATGATTCAGAAATCCCACTACTGGACATATACCCTGAGAAAAACACACAATTCTAAAAGACACACGTACACCAATATTCATTGCAGCACTGTTTACAACAGCCAGTACATGGAACAACCTAGACGTTCATTGATAAATAAATGGATAAAGAACTTGTGGTATATATATTCAGATCAGTTCAGTCGCTCAGTCGTGTCTGACTCTTTGTGACCCCATGAACTGCAGCACACCAGGCCTCCCTGTCCATCACCAACTCCAGGAGTTCACTCAAACTCACATCCATCAAGTCAGTGATGCCATCCAGCCATCTCATCCTCTGTCGTCCCCTTTTCCTCCTGCCCCCATCCCTCCCAGCATCAGTCTTTTCCAATGAGTCAACACTTCACATGAGGTGGCCAAAGTACTGGAGTTCAGCTTTAGTATCATTCCTTCCAAAGAACATCCAGGACTGATTTCCTTCAGAATGGACTGGTTGGATCTCCTTGCAGTCCAAGGGACTCTCAAGAGTCTTCTCCAGAACACCATGGTTCAAAAGCATCAATTCTTCTGTGCTCAGCTTTCTTCACAGTCCAATTCTCACATCCATACATGACTACTGGAAAAACCACAGCCTTGACTATATGGACCTTTGTTGGCAAAGTAATGTCTCTGCTTTTCAATATGCTATCTAGGTTGGTCATAACTTTCCTTCCAAGGAGTAAGCGTCTTTTCATTTCATGGCTGCAATCACCATCTGCAGTGATTTTGGAGCCCCCCAAAATAAAGTCTGACACTGTTTCCACTGTTTGCCCATCTATTTTCCATGAAGTGGTGGGACTAGATACCATGATCTTCGTTTTCTGAATGTTGAGCTTTAAGCCAACTTTTTCAGTCTCTTCTTTCACTTTCATCAAGAGGCTTTTTAGTTCCTCTTCATTTTCTGCCATAAGCGTGGTGTCAGGAATATTACTCAGCTGTAAAGGGAATGAATTTGAGTCAGTTCTAGTGATGTGGATGAAACTAGAGCCTGTTACAGACAGTGAAGTCAGAAAGAGAAAGAGAAATATTGTGTATTAGTGCATATATTAATATATGGAATCTGGAAAAATGATACTGATGAACCTATTTGCAGGGTAGCAGCAGACACACAAATATAGATAATAGACTTGTGGACACAGTAGAAGGAGAGGATGGGATGAGTTGAGACAGTAGCATTGAAATATAACATTACCATATGTAAAATAGATAGCTAGTGGGAATTTGCTGTATGATGAAAGGAGCTCAGCAGGTGTTCTGTGACAACCTAGAGGCGGGAGGGATTGGAGGTGGGAGGGAGGCTACATAGGAAGGGGACATATGTATACCTATGGATGATTCATGTTGATGTATGGCAGAAATCAGTACAACATTGTAAAGCAATTATCCTGCAATTAAAATAAATAAATTTAAAAACATATTAGCACATGTTTCCTTTATAGTCATAAATGTATCTTTGCTTCTCTATTTTATTAACTTTTTATTGGAATGACATTTTGGTTACATGTTTCACATATTGTTCTTTGATTAGAAAAAGACATTTAAAAAATAATAATTCTTTCATAATTGCAATAGTATATCTAAATCTGTTGGGTGTTTTATACAATTTTCACATATAAATAAATGTACATAACCATATAAATACAGATAATGCAAAATCAATTTTAATTTTACATACTTCAAAAACCAATTTGCACAATTTGCAGTTGATCTTAAGGTCTTTCTTTGTTTTACTTACAATTTCTAGTGCATTATGAATCTTGTGTACATGTAAATCAAATTTAATTTTCTTAATAATATTTAATTAATGTTATTATTGTATATCTAGGAATGGTTACCAGGCCAAATGTAATGTATGTTACTTGCCTTACATTTTATTCTTACCTTTGCTTCCTTATTTCATTTAAAAGTATAAAATCAACAATATCCTATGGACTCTGAGAGCTTAAACTACCCACTGGGAGCTAGGAATCGTCTCTGCAAAGATTGTTCAATATGATCATGTCCATACAAGGATCTTTTTATATTTTCTTACCATATAAACAATTATTTTCCATTCATTTTCTCTGCTTTTTGAAATGTGTTAACTGTATTTACAAGGGATATAATTGCAGATGACTTTTTCTAAGGCCAAATTTTTATTTCCTTCTTCTTTCTCTTTGTCTATCTCTCTCTTCCTCCTTTCCTCCCTCTTTTCCCTTCCTTCCTTCCTTCTCTCCTTCCCTTCCCTCTTATCTTCTTTCCTTATTCATTTTCATGGGTACTATATCAATAGTGCACTAAAATAAGCACCCTGAAATTTTTACCTTCTTGGAATATTATTTTCTATATAAATATATGGTTTTTATTTAATATGATCAGTGAGACAGTAAGTCCTTTGTTTCATTAGATATATATGGAAAAGAAAGTACATCTCAGTTAAAATTATTACTTTATTCTCCATTTCCTTCAATAAAATTATCTATTTCCATATACTTTTGTATATTCACAATGATTGGTATTATGACTGGAGTGTGTGTGTGTGTTTTAGTCACTCAGTTGTGTTCAACTCTTTGTGACCGCATGGACTGTAGCCAGCCAGGCCACTCTGTGCATGGGATTCTCCAGGTAAAAGGAGGTATGAGGTACTTTAATGGAAAGACTAAAATTAGGTTTGACTTTTTCCAAGAAAAGAGTGGAGGTGTTTAGATTGAGACTCATTTTTTAACTGAGATTGATCATAATTTTTAAATCAATTTCAGTTAAAAAAAGAAAAGAGCCTCAAACTAGATCCCCTGGAGGAGGACACAGTCACCCACTCCAGCCTTCTTGTCTAGAGAATCCCATGGACAGAGGAAACTGGTGGTCTACAGTCCAGTGTGTCACAAAGAGTCGGACATGAATGAAGTGACTTAGCACACATGCACATTTTGCAATTTAAATACTAAAAAGTGTATTGAGATGAAATTTCTCTATTTTCCTACTATATTTCAGTGACTTTAACAGTCAGTCTGAAGAAGAAATAGAAATGGCAGAAACTCACAAAATGCATGTATATATGAAATCCTTTACTAATAAGTTTATTTAGCTGATTCTACCACCCATGAATGCACCTCATCTAAGTTGTCATGTAAGTCTGAATGATCAATATAAATAATAATTTTTAATGGTCAGTTAAATTAAGCTTTAGAGGTAGATGCAAAATTTTAATCACTGAATATACTTTGTTATTAAAACAATTTAAATCTGTATATTCAGCAAATTTTACTTTTTAATTAATGAAGCAACTGATTTAAATAAACACATAAGATGTGTTCATATCCATATCTAAATCCCTTGGTAAACCCTGATCAAAGATCAAAGTTATATCAAATAATAGTTAAAGACTCCAATTTTCAAGTTGAAAGTTGTATTGAGATAATTATAGATTCACATGCAGTTGTAAGAAATGAGGCAGAGATCCCTGTGTATTTTGTCCATTTTTCCCCTGGGTAACATTTTGTAAAACGATAAGGCTTCCTTCGTAGCTCAGCCGGTAAAGAAACCGTCTGAGATGCAGGAAACCCAGGTTTGATTCCTGGGTCTGGAAGATCCCCTGGAGAAGGAAATGGCAACCTACTCCAGTAATCTTACTGGAGAATCATGTGGACAGAGGAGTCTGGCAGGCTACACTTCATAGGGTTGCAAGAGTCTGACATGACTTAGTGACTAAACAAACACTGCCATAGCAACATGATGAGGATATTCACAGTGATAAAATGTGTGTGCTCAGTCAGGTCCCACTGACTGGGATCCATGGACTCTAACTCTTTGTGACCCCAAGGAGAGTAGCACGCCAGGCTCCTTGGTCCTCTATTACCCCCCAGAGTTTGATCAAATTCATGTCCATTGAATTGGTGATGTTATCTAACCATCTCATCCTCTCCCACCTCCTTCTCCTTTTACCTTCAATCTTTCTCAATATCAGAGGCTTTTCAAATGAGTCAGCTCTTCCCATCAGGTGGCCAAAGTATCAGAGCTCCAGCATCAGTCCTTCCAATGAATATCCAGGGTTGATTTATTCTAGGATTTATTTTAGGATCTCCTTGCAGTCCAAGAGGATCCCAAGAGTCTTCTCCAGCATCACAATTTGAAAGCATCAATTCTTTGGCACTCAGCCTGCTTTATGGTCCAGCTTTCACATCCATGCATACAAACCGTTGTCAGCAAAGTGATGTCTTTGCTTTTTAATACACTGTGCAGGTTTTTCATAGCTTTCCTTCCAAGGAGTAAGAATCTTTTAATTTCACAGCTGCCATCACTGTAGACAGTGATTTTGGAGGCCAAGAAAATGAAATTTATCACTGTTTCCACTTTTCCCCCTTCTATTTGCCATGAATTGATGGGACCAGGTGCCATGAATTTAGTTTTTTCATGTTGAGTTTCAAGCCAGCTTTTACACTCTCCTCTTTCACCCTAATCAAGAGGCTCTTTAGGTTCTCTTTCCATTTTGTCATTACAATGGTATCATCTACATATCTGAGGTTGTTGATATTTCTCCAGAAATCTTGATTCCAGCTTGTGCTTCATCCAGCCTGGCATTTCACATGATGTATCCCTGGCTGGGAAGATACCTGGAAGAGGGCATAGCAACCTACTCCAATATTCTTGCCTGGAGTCTCCCAGGCAAGAATGGGCTACAGTCCATAGTGTTGCAGAATCAAACATGACTGAAGTGACTTAGCGTGCACTCTGCATAGAAGTTAAATAAGCAGGATGGCAATATTCAGACTTGTCATACTCCTTTCCCAATTTTGAACCATTCAAATGTTCCATGTCCAATACTAACTGTTGCTTCTTGACCTGAATACAGGTTTCTCAGGAGAATGGTAATATGGTTTGGTACTTCCATCTCTTTAAGTATTTTCTGCATTTTGCTAGTCAAAAGCTTTAATCTAGTCAGTGAAGCAGAAGTAGATATTTTCCTGGAACTACCTTGCTTTCTCCATGATCAAATGAATACTGGAATAGATGTTAAAGGATACTTAAATGGAGAGAGATACTGTTCATAGACTGGAAATCTCACATGAAAAGTACATCAATTTTCTCAGTCTACAGTTTTAAAGCAATTCCTAACAAAGTTCCAGCAAGATTTTATTTAATATATCTGACTATATATACAGAGATGAAGCTTTTGCTAATATTTATATGGAACAGCTTTTTTAACAATTAACTATAAGAACTAGTTAAATTATTAAGATTTCAAAGGCAGTCTACAAATACAATTTTCTTGTTGTCCCCTTATAACATAGGCAATATTTGTCTCCTATAGTTATCAAGTTCTGCTATATAAGGTATAAAATGGGCACATGTTACCTGTTACAGTTACTACATTTTACTGTTTATAGCACAACATGGGGATAATTTTATCTATTTAAGGTTTTCTCACTAAGTAATAAACAAATCACTTGTGTGAGAATTTTATGGATGTTCAGTTTTATGCTACAGATTTGGGTAGCACATGAAACTCCTTACTAGAATTACAAAGAAATGCAAATGGAACAGTGGAAATAATTATGTTATCTATTAAAATTTGTAAAAAATAAAATATTCCAAGATAAACATGCTTTTAAAAAAGTCATAGTAAAAAGGCTGTTGTATCTCTAAGAAACTAGTTTGTGTTTTAGAACAAAAGAAACATGGAATGTAAGAAAAGTTTTAAATGATTTGGAATGGAGTCCATACTTCACACATACGAAGTATCAGTTCAGTTCAGTTCAGTTCAGTCGCTCAGTCGTGCCAACTCTTTGTGACCCATGAATCGCAGCACGCCAGGCCTCCCTGTCCATCACCATCTCCCAGAGTTGACTCAGACTCATGTCCATCGAGTCGATGATGCCATCCAGCCATCTCATCCTCTGCCGTCCCCTTTTCCTCCTGCCCCCAATTCCTCCCAGCATCAGAGTCTTTTCCAATGAGTCAACTCTTCACATGAGGTGGCCAAAGTACTGGAGCTTCAGCTTTAGCATCATTCCTTCCAAAGTAATCCCAGGGTTGATCTCCTTCAGAATGGACTAGTTGGGACTCTCAAGAGTCTTCTCCAACACCACAGTTCAAAAGCATAAATTCTTCGGCACTCAGCCTTCTTCACAGTCCAACTCTCACATCCATACATGACCACAGGAAAAACCATAGCCTTGACTAGACGGACCTTAGCCGGCAAAGTAATGTCTCTGCTTTTGATAATACTATCTAGGTTGCTCATAACTTTTCTTCCTAGGAGTAAGCGTCTTTTAATTTCATGGCTGCAGTCACCATCTGCAGTGATTTTGGAGCCCCCCAAAATAAAGTCTGACACTGTTTCTACTGTTTCCCCATCTACTTAGTCCAGTGCCAGGTGCATAATAAATGCTTGGTAACCTTTAGATTTTAGGATAATAGACATTGTGAGATGGCCACACTATATATGTATGTGTATGTGTGATTATTTACACAATTATTCATGCATTCTTTTCTTCATTTACTGTTAGGTTCTTTAGTCATATCTTTAGATTGAGTTAATGTGTCCGTGGATGGTATCAAACAAAATCTAAGCAATGGTTTTGCATAAATTATGAGGGTCTTGGAGCCACATAACAACAAAATGGGAGAGGGTAGCCTCAAAGCTTTCTCAAGAATGATTTTAGTGAGAATAGCATTGGACAAAGATTCATGACACATGAGTTCTGAATCTCAGCTTAACTGCGTAAGTGTTGTCTCCTTCATAAGTCACTTCTCTCTGGATTTTAGTTTCAGTATCTGAAAAATGTGTGGCATTTGATGCCAGTTTTATCTCCTCACTGGTTGCAGAGATGATCAAATGAGATAATTTATGCATGCCTAGGAAGTTCAGATGTCAAAAACAGTGCTATGAAGGGTGAGTCATGCTGAGTAGTTATAGTCGCTCAGTCGTGTCTGACTCTTTGCGACCCGATGGACTGCAGAACGCAAGGCTTCCCTGTCCATCACCAACTCCTGGAGTCCCCTCAAACTCATGTCCACTGAGTGGGTGATGCCATCCAATCATCCCATCCTCTGTCGTCCCTTTCTCCTCACACCTTCAATCATTCCCAGCATCAGGGTCTCTTCAAATGAGACAGTTTTTCGCATCAGGTGGCCAAAGAATTGGAGTTTCAGCTTCAGCATCAGTCCTTCCAATTAATATTCAGGACTGATTTGATTGAGGATGGACTGGTTGGATCTCCTTGCAGTCCAAGGGACTCTCAAGTGTCTTCTCCAACACGACAGTTCAAAAGCATCAACTCTTCAGTGCTCAGCTTTCTTTATAGTCCAACTCTCACATCCATAGATTACTACTGGTAAAACCATAGCTTTGAATAGATGGACCTTTGTTGACAAAGCAATGTCTCTACTTTTTAATATGCTGCCTAGGTTGGTCAAAGTTTTTCTTCCAAGGAGCAAGCATCTTTTATTTTCATCTCTTGCAGTCACGATCTGCAGTGATTTTGGAGCCCAAGAAAGTAAAGTCTCTCACTGTTTCCATTGTTTCCTCATCTATTTGCCATAAAGTGATGGTACCAAATGCCATGATCTTTGTTTTCTGAATGCTGAGTTTTAAGCCAGCTTTTTCACTCTCCTCTTTTACTTTCATTAAGAGGCTCTTTAGTTCCTCTTTGCCTTCAGCCATAAGGGTGGTGTCTTTTCTTATCTGAAGTTATTGATATTCCCACCTTGAATTTGATTCCAGCTTGCACTTCATCCAGCCCGGCATTTCACATATACTCTGCATATAAGTTAAATAAGCAGGGTGACAATATACACCCTTGGCATGCTCCTTTCCCAATTTGAAACCAGTTCATTGTTCCATGCCCGGTTCTAACTGTTGCTTATTTATCTGCATACAGATTTCACAGGAGGTAGGTAGGTGGTCGGGCTTCCCAGGTAGCTTAGTAGTAAAGAACCCACCTGCCAATGCAGGAGACATAAAAGATATGGTTTCAATCCCTGGGTTGGGAAGATTGCCTAGAGAAGGAAATGGCAACCCATCCCAGTACTCTTGCCTGGAGAATCCCATGGACAGAGGAGCCTGGTGGGCTACAGTCCATAGGGTTGCAAAGAGTTGGACACAACTGAAGTGACTGAGCAGGCAGCAGGCAGGCATGTAAGGTGGTCTGGTACTCCCATCTCTTGAACAATTTTCCACAGTTTGTTGTGATCCACACAATCAAAGTCTTTAGTTTAGTCAATAAAGCAAAATTAGAGGCTTTCTGGAACTCTCTTGCTTTTTCAATGATCCAGTGGATGTTGCCTTTTCTAAGTCCAGCTTGAACATATGGAAGTTCTCAGTTCACATACTGTTGAGGCCTCACTTGAAGAATTTTGAGCATTACTTTGCTAGAATGCGGGATGAGTACAATTGTGGAGTAGTTTGAACATTCCTTGTCATTGCCTTTGTTTGGGATTGGGGAGCTTCCTTGACAGCTCAGTTGGTAAAGAATCCACCTGAAATGCAGAAGACCCCAGTTCAATTCCCCACTTGGCAAGAGCACCTGGAGAAGGGATAGGCCACCCATTCCAGTATTCTTCTGCTTCCCTTGTGACTCAGCTGATAAAGAATACACCTGCAATCCTGGAATCCTGGGTTTGATCCCTGGGTTGAGAAGATCCCCTGGAGAAGAGAAAGACTACCCACTCTAGTATTCTGGCCTACAGAATTCCATGGACTGTATAGTCCAGGGATTGCAAAGAGTTGGATATGAATGAGTGACTTTCACTTCACTTCACTTCACATATTTGGGATTGGAATTAAAACTGGTAATTTCCAGTCCTATGGCCATTGATTAGTTTTCCATATTTGCTAGCAATATTGAGTGAAGCACATTCACAGCATCATCTTTTAGGATGTGAAACCAGTCAACTGGAATTTCATAACCTCCCCTAGTTTTGTTCATGGTGATGCTTCTTAAGGCCCACTTGACTTTGTATTCCAGGATGTCTGGATCTAGGTGAATGACCACAGCATCGTGATTATCTGGGTCAAGAAGATCTTTTTTCTATTATTCTGTGTATTCTTGCCACCTCTTCTTAATAGCTTCCACTTTTTTTTAGGTCCATAACCTTACGGACCTTTTTTTGCCCATCTTTGCATGAAATGTTCCATTAGTATCTCTAATTTTCTGGCAGAGACCTCTAGTCTTTCTCCTTCTATTGTTTTCCTCTAATTTATTTTTATTATTATTATTTTTTTTGCATTGGTCACTTAGGAAACCTTCATATCTCTCATTGCTATTCTTTGGAACTCTACATTCAGATGCATCCTTTTCTCTTTTGCTTTTTGCTTCTCTTCTTTTCTCAGCTATTTGTAAAGTCTCCTGAGACAACCAGTTTTCCTTTTTGCATTTCTTCTTCTTGGAAATGTTTTTGATCACTGCCTCTTGTACAATGTTACATAACTCCATTCATACTTCTTCAGACACTCTATCTACTGGATCTAATCCCTTGAATCTATTTGCTACTTCCACTGCATAGTTGTAAGGGATTTTATTTGGGTCATACCAGAATGGTCTAGTGGTTTTCCCTACTTTCCTCAATTTAAGTCTGAATTTGACAATGAGGAGTTCATGATCTGAGCCACAGTCAGTTCCTGGTCTTGTTTTTGCTGACTGTATAGAGGTTCTCCATCTTTGGCTCCAAAGAATATAATCAATCTGATTTCAGTATTGACCATCAGGTGACGTCCATGTGCAGAGTCGTCTCTTGTGTTGTTGGAAGAAGTTGTTTGCTATGACCATTACATTCTCTTGGCAAAACTCTATTAACCTTTGTTCTATTTCATTTTGTACTCCAAGGCCAAACTTCCTGTTAGTCCAGGCATCCCTTGACTTCCTACTTTTGCATCAGTTCAGTTCAGCCGCTCAGTCATGTCGAACTCTTTGCGACCCTATGAATCACAGCACGCCAGGCCTCTCTGTCCATCACCATCTCCCAGAGTTGACTCAGACTCACGTCCATCGAGTCCGTGGTGCCATTCAGCCATTTTATCCTAGGTCGTCCCCTTCTCCTCCTGCCCCCAATCCCTCCCAGCATCAGAGTCTTTTCCAATGAGTCAACTCTTCGCATGAGGTGGCCAAAGTACTGGAACTTCAACTTTAGCATCATTCCTTACAAAGAAATCCCAGGGCTGATCCCCTTCAGAATGGACTGGTTGGATCTCCTTGCAGTCCAAGGGACCCTCAAGAGTCTTCTCCAACACCACAGTTCAAAGCATCAATTCTTCGGCGCTCAGCCTTCTTCACAGTCCAACTCTCACATTCATACATGACCACTGGAAAAAACATAGCCTTGACTAGACGGACCTTAGTCAGGTAATGTCTCTGCTTTTGAATATACTGTCTAGGTTGGTCATAACTTTTCTTCCAAGGAGTAAGCATCTTTTAATTTCATGGCTGCAGTTACCATCTGCAGTGATTTTGGAGCCCCAAAAGATAAAGTCTGACACTGTTTCTAATGTTTCCCCATCTATTTCCCATGAAGTGATGGGACCAGATGTCATGATCTTCATTTTCTGAATGTTGAGCTTTAAGCCAACTTTTTCACTCTCCTCTTTCACTTTCAGCAAGAGGCTTTTTAGCTCCTCTTCACTTTCTGCCATAAGGGCGGTGTCATCTGCATATCTGAGGTTATTGATATTTGTCCCGGTAATCTTGATTCCAGCTTGTGTTTTTTCCAGTCCAGCGTTTCTCATGAGGTACTCTGCATAGAAGTTAAATAAGCAGGGTGACAATATACAGCCTTAATGTACTCCTTTTCCTATTTGGAACCAGTCTGTTGTTCCATGTCCAGTTCTAACTGTTGCTTCCTGACCTGCATACAGATTTCTCAAGAGGCAGGTTAGATGGTCTGGTATTCCCATTTCTTTCAGAATTTTCCACAGTTTCTTGTGATCCACACAGTCAAAGGCTTTGGCATAGTCAATAAAGCAGAAATAGATGTTTTTCTGGAACTCTCTTGCTTTTTCCATGATCCAGTGGATGTTGGCAATTTGATCTCTGGTTCCTCTGCCTTTTCTAAAACCAGCTTGAACATCTAGGAGTTCACGGTTCATGTATTGTTGAATCCTGGCTTGGAGAATTTTAAGCATTACTTTACTAGCATGTGAGATGAGTGCAATTGTGTAGTAGCTTGAGCATTCTTTTGCATTGCCTTTCTTTGGGATTGGAATGAAAACTGACCTTTTCCAGTCCTGTGGCCACTGCTGAGTTTTCCAAATTGGATGGCATATTGAGTGCAGCACTTTCACAGCATCATCTTTCAGGATTTGAAACAGCTCCACTGGAATTTCATCACCTCCACTAGCTTTGTTCGTAGTGATGCTTTCTAAGGCCCACTTGACTTCACATTCCAAGATGTCTGGCTCTAGATTAGTGATCACATCATCATGATTATCTGGGTCTTTAAGATCTTTTTTGTACAGTTCTTCCGTGTATTCTTGCTGCCTCTTCTTAATATCTTCTGATTCTGTTAGGTCCAGATCATTTCTGTCCTTTATAGAGCCCATCTTTGCATGAAATGTTCCCTTGGTATCTCTAATTTTCTTGAAGAGATCTCCAGTCTTTATCCTGTTCTTTTCCTTTATTTCTTTGCATTGATCACTGAAGAAGGCTTTCTTATCTCTTCTTGCTGTTTTTTGGAACTCTGCATTCAGATGCTTATGTCTTTCCTTTTCTCCTTTGCTTTTCACCTCTCTTCTTTTCATAGGTATTTGTAAGGCCTCCCCAGACGGCCATTTTGCTTTTTTTGCATTTCTTTTCCATGGGGATGGTCTTGATCCCTGCCTCCTGTACAATGTCATGAACCTCATTCCATAGTCCATAATACTTTTGATGAAAAATACATCTTTGTGTGTGTGTGTGTGTTAGTTCTAAAAGGTCTTCCAGGTTTTCATAGAACTGTTCAACTTCAGCTTCTTTGGCATTAGTGGTTGGGGTATAGACTTGGATTACTGTGACATTGAATGGTTTGCCTTGGAAATGAACAGAGATTATTTTTGAAACTGCACTCAAGTACTGCATTTCAAATTCTTTTATTGACTATGAGGGCTATTTCATTTCTTCTAAGGATTCTTGCCTACAGTAGTAGATATAATGTATAATGGTTATCTGAATTAAATTCGACCATTCCAGTCCATTTTAGTTCACCAATTCCTAAAATGTTGATGTTCACTCTTGCTATCTCCTGTTTGACCACTTCCAATTTACCCTGATCCATAGACCTCATTTACCTGTGGCTCAGACAGTAATGAGTCCACCTGCAATGAGTGAGATCCGAGTTCAGTCCCTGGGTCATGAAGATCCACTGGAGAAGGAAATGGCAACCCACTCCAGTATTCTTGCCTCGAAAATCCCATGGATGGAGGAGCCTGGTGGGCTATAGTCCATGGGGTCACAAAGAGATGTAACTTTCACTTTCATGGACCTAATATTCCAGGTTTCTATGCAATATTGTTCTTTATAGCATTGGATTTTACTTCCATCACCAGGCACATCCACAACTGGTGTCATTTCTACTTTGGCTGAGCTTCTTCCTTCTTTCTGGAGCTATTTTTCCACTCTTATCCAATAGCATATTGGGCACTTATCGACCTGAGGAGTTAATCTTTCAATGTCATATCTTTTTGCCTTTTAATACTGTTTCTGGGCAAAAATACTGAAATTTTTGCCATTCCTTTCTCCAGTGGACCACAGTTTGTCAGCACTCTGCACCATGCCCTGTTTGTCTTGGGTGGCCCTCCACCACATGGCTCATAGTTCCTCTGAATTAGACAAGGCTGTGGTCCACATGATCAGTTTGGTTAGTTTTCTGTAATTGTGGTTTTCATTCTGTCTGCCCTATGATGGATAAGAATAAGAGGCTGTATATATCAGTATATATTTCAATCCCAAACTCTCAATTTATCCTCTCCCTATTACCCACTTGGTAACCATAACTTTGTTTTCTATATCTGTGACTCTATTTCTGTTTTGAAAATAAATTCATTTGTATCATTTTTAAATTCTACATATAAGAAATGTCATACAATATTTGTATTTCTCTGCCTGATTTACTTCACTCAGCATGACAATCTCTATGTTTATCCATGGTACTGTGAATGGCATTATTTTGTTCTCTTTATAGCTGAGTAATATTCCATTGTATATTTCTACCATATATTCTTTATCCATTAATGAAAGGACATTTAGGTTGCTTTCATGTCCTGGCTCTTTTAAATAGTGCTGTAATGAACATTGGGGTGCATGTATCTTTTCAAATTATGGTTTTCTCTTGATGTATGCCAAACAGTGAGATTGCTGGATCGTATGGTAGCTCTATTTTTATTTTTTTGTTTCGTTTTTTAAAGGAACATCTGTACTGTTCTCCATAGTAGCTGTCCCAATTTACATTCCATACCAACAGGGCATGAGAGTTCTATTTTCTCCACATCTTCTCGAGAATTTGTTTGTAGGTTTTTTGATGATGGCATTGTAGTTTTGATTTGCATTTCTCATTATTAGTGATGTTGAGCATATTTTCATGTGCTTTTTGGCCATCTGTATGTCTTCTTTGGAAAGTTATCCATTTATATCTTCCACCCATTTTTTTGATTGAGTTGATTTTTTATTTTTTTTTTAATATTGAGCTGCATGAACTGTTTGTATATTTTGAGGGTTGATCCCTTGTTGGTCACTTAATTTGTAAATATTTTCTCCCATTCTATGGGTTGCCTTTTCTTTTTGTTTATGGTTTCCATTGCTCTGCAAGAGCTTTTAAGTTTAATTAGGCCCAATTTATTTACCTTTGTTTTTATTTTAATTAGGAGGTGGATCAAAAAAGATCTTGCCACAATTTATAACAGATGGAGTTCTCCCTATAATACCTGTGTTTCTAACATGTTATTTTGGTTCATACTCATAAGTTGTTCAATTTTATTGAACTATGTGGTAAGAAGTTCTATAATTGGAAAACTATGATAATCAGAGATCTAACATATCTTTTTAATTACATAGGCCATTCCTTAGATAGCAAACATCACTGTACCCCGATTATATATTGTTGTGTGCCTGCCTGAACAGCAAACTGAATAGAATTTACCAAAACAATTGCTTGACCTCTTTGATACCCTTCAGCAGACTACAAAAGATGAAATGTTTTCCTATCTAAAGCTATATATAAAGACTAGATACTTCTGGAGTATACAGCTGTATTATATATTTCTAATTTCCTTCTTCCAGGACAATAAGTCAAGACTGAGAGGAACATACACAACAGAACAATAGTAATTCTAAGTAATTAAGTGAATAGCAAAATATTTTGAAATCTAGCAGAGGCACATTAAATACTCTGCATAGAATGGAATTAAAGGCATTAAAACACTGATACTAACAGAACTGAAGAAAATATCAGAGAAAAGGAGGTATTTCTACTAAGCCTGATTTCATGTTTCCTGCAAGATACAACATCTGAAGATTACATACGGAAAAGAATTGAGATACATACTCATCTCACTTTACATTTTTAGACACTGTTTTTAAAAAGTAAATCAAATTACATAGTCATTTAAAAAATTGAGATATATCCAAATTCCCAAGGATGCTAGGACATGTAATGAAAGTAATGGAAAGATTACAAGATACACTCATAAGTCAATTCATTTGAGTTTAGAACATTGGAAGACAAACACAATTTTAATTTTATGGGTTTAAATATGACAGATTTCTTCATTTCCCTAGAGATACTTATGCTTGGGTTAAAAACAAGCAAACAAACCAAAAAACCCAGCCTTTTCAACAAATCCCAGAACCCTTTACCTCACCCCAGCTGTTAGGTGACTAGGGAACTAGCAATGCAGATATTTGTTAGCACACACTAGCATAATTGTATGGTAGCTTTATTTGTATGCATTCCTGTAATAGTACAGTCCTAATATATTTTACTTGATAAATTTTTATGCAGATCTTACAAGAACATTTTTTCGACCACATGTTGGAACATTTGTGCACAAAAAATTCCCATCTTTATGCTTGAAATTTATGAGAACACAATTAAAATGAGAGGGGTCCAAAGGTATCAAGATAATTACATTTTTCTAATCTTACTAAACAAGATAAATTACCTGCAGGCCCTCTTATAAAAGATGAAATCTTCATAATAAGTGAATTAATCAAGCAGCAGCTTGCTACTGCACTTGCATTTATAACAGAAATGATTCAAAGACTTATTTTATGGGGAAATTAATGGAAACAGGCTTTTCATTCTTCTGCACCAATTGAAAACCTCAGCAACCAGCTGCCCACTTGTCAAGAAAACAGAAAGAAGCTGGAAACAAAGATAAATAAAAACACCTTTTTCCTGGCACTTTTGAAGAGAAAAAGGAGCTCTCATTTACAGCAGCCATCTGTTTGTTATTTAATATGGGTGAATTACATGCTGTAATGAGTTTGTTTCTGCATCACTCAGTGCAATGGAACACAAGTTCACTCTCATAATGTGCAGCAGTTTTTAAAAGCTAATCATTTAATTGGACACAATCGTCAATGACAAATGGAGATGTAAAAACTCAGCCAGCTGTAGAGTGAATATGTAATCATTGTGAAATCATATTATTTTACACGCTTGAAAACTTCTTAATAGTATCTGATGTTGGTCATCACCGCAGACTGAAGAATTGAAGAAACATGGTGAAAAATAGCCTTTCAAATGGCTTTATATAATTGGCCTGTATTAATGCCGGCTTTAGAACTACCATTTGACTTCAGTGCCTAAAGTCTCTCTAAACTGTTTATTACTGTCCTAATTTCAGATTTGAGTTTTATATATTTTTCAAATATTCCATGCTTTGGTAGGCAAGAGATCATTTTGGAGCAGCTTTTTTTTTTCTTAATCTGCTTTAGTATAGACATCCACTGATTTGTTGCTTGTGCATGTGACACCACATACAGATAAACACGGAGACCTGAGAGACTGTGTGCCAACAGATTTTTTTAAATCACATGCACACAAAAGCTCTACTTCTGGAAACCAAACCTGAGTGCCTACACCTGCACTCAGAATTTATACAATGCTGCCATAGTCTTTAACAGAAGAATAAAAATCTCCATGACAAAGAATTCTCCCTTTGGATTTTCTACAAAAACACTATGCTTGTTAATAAATTTTCACAATGAAAGCCATCTTCCAATTTTTAGGCATCACAAAGAAATAAAAACAAAACTCAGGTTATTGAATGGGCTATTTTTGTACTTAATTATATAATTTGTGCATGTTTTATATCTTGTGTGATTGTTGAGGACACTATAACAATATATATTTTCATCTTTATTGTCCTTCCAAGAATGTTAGACTTGGTGAAAAGTTCTTATGACTGAAAAAAATGGGTTGAACATATCAGTATATAATAATTTTGGATTAAAAGTCTACTGAGTTATCTCTATCCTCCATTTAATTGCAAACTTTTACAATCTTATCAGCAGGAAAGGTAAGAGATATACCTGTTTTGGAAATCCCTTGCTATCTTATCATCTCTATAAAAATGTTTCTACCACTATCATTAAGTTCTAACAAAATACAAAAGAATTAATGTCTTACATAACAACTCCTATCTCAAAACATTACCTTTCATTTGTCATGTAATGTTCTTTGCTCTAAATAAGCTTATAATTATTTGTTCTAATTTTATATTAAAAAAAATCAAGATTTGTGTTTTGCTAATGCAAGTCCCTAATGAACAAATGCAATAATCTTGGTTTGGTTTCTCTTAAGAGCTCTTAGCAGCCTTTTTACATAGTGACCCCTTAATAAATAGTGTTTAACAAACTTGTGGTTTGTTAAATTGAGAGCAAGCAAGCTTTGAACGCTCTTATAGAATAAACACGTGAAAAAGGGATGTACTTTTTTTACTCATGTGCCACATTACTACTGAAATACAGAAATTCTTGACACCAAAAATGAAACACAGTACCAATAATGTAATTCCACAACCAGAAAAGGAGCAAATTCACAAAAAGAAAGAAACACAGATATAAAGACAGAGAAGAATAACAACTTGAACATGCTAATCACCAAGAAAATAAGATAAAGATAGAGGTATTGTAAATTAAGCAAACAGTCCAAATATGCAGTGCAAGTATGATCTGAAAGAAGACTGCCACACTCTTTCTAATGAATCATTAACAGATAGGAAAGTTGAATAAATCAAGATGAGAAATATAGTATCTTGAAGAAATCCAAAGTCAGCTGTAAATGTAAATTCCATAACAAGCACAATTAGATCAATAACTATTCTTGAGTGAACCCATCTAGTCACTGTGTTTAAGTTCAAGTCACTTGGACAAAGCTATTCTGATATGAAGAAATAATAACACATCAGAGAGAGCTTCCTTGGAGCAGAGACCCATGACTTGGACATTACTTTGAATGATGCGTTAAATGTAAATTACTCACAGGAGAAAACAGTGCTAGTGCTAGTGAAAGTCACTCAGTCATGTCCGACTCTTTGGGACCCCATGGACTATAGAGTTCATGGCATTCTCCAGGCCAGAATACTGGAGTGGGTAGCCTTTCCCTTCTCCAGGGGATCTTCCCAACCCAGGGATTGAACCCAGGTCCCCCACATTGCAGGCAGATTCTTTACCAGCTGAGCCCCAAGGGAAGCCCAAGAATACTGGAGTGGGTAATCTATTGCTTCTCCAGGGGATCTTCTCAACCAAGGAATCGAACTGGGGTCTCCTGCATTGTAGGTGGATTCTTTACCAACTGAGCTATCAGGGAAGCTCGTTTTTAAAAATTTTGCCTTGATTTGCCCTCAAAACTACTGCTGGCAATAGGGATCAGGAAGAGTCTCAAGAGAAATAGTATTAGTTTAAAAGGAGAAATGCCAGTCAATTGCTGAATGCCCGTCAATTGCTGAATGCCCTTATAAGGAAGAAAAGGAGAATATGTGTTCTAGGATTTATGCTCTAGAAAGGTACCTGTGATCACCAGCAACTGATCACAAAGAGTCAGACATGACTGAGCGATTGTCACTAGGGTTCAAGCGTTTATCCTATATAATTTTGAATTTTCATTGTCTTGTCCACTGCCTAGCTCATAGCAGAGATTAATCGAATTGAATCTCCTAAAGGTAGAAATTGGTTATTATCTTTTTATTTCTAGTGTATTGTATGCAGTCTAATATATGACAGAGACTCAAAAATATTTGCTGATTAAATGTTGAATGGCTAGTTGAACACACAATAAATGATATGCAGATGTTACAAAGATGCAGAAGAAGCATATATTTAGTGCCTTTTTTCTTATCTTTAAATATAACTTCAGATCTTGAAAACTAAAGGAAGCTCACTCAAATGGTTAATATTACACCTGATGAAATCGAAACCAAGTTGTTAAAAGTGATGTCCAAAGTAATCCATAGATCATACTGATTTCCAGGCAATGTACAACCACATGATCTTGAGATCTTAATTGCATAGATTTCATAAAATGGCACACATTCAGCTGAGTTAAAGAAATTAAAACAAATAAGGAAAAGGGGTTGGCCAAAAGTCTATCTATAATAAACTTCAATGTGGACAAAAATTCTTAAATCCCAGGCACTTCTCTTAAGAAAAAATTTTTAAAAAGAAATCATAAGTATATCACTTCATTTGTAATAATCATCATTCTCAAAATTGAAGTATGAAGATTAAAATTATACTAAAATCTATATCAAAATGAGAAGAATCAAGTACAGTGTTATTACCAGTTGGTGACATTTCTTTTATATTGAATAGTTAAATTGATAATTGAGTTGAATAATGGAAATAATGCAAATATAAATTCATAATTAAATAGTCTACACAATGTAAGAAAAATTTAAGACAACCTTTTCAAACATTTATCAAATGTTTACACTTTATTTTCTGTACTTTGGAAATAATTGAGTCCAGTTTAATAATTCATCAATTAATAAATATGAATAAAACAGGCAAAAAAGTAAAAGTAAAAAGGAGACAAATAAAAACACCACAAAACCAAAACACACAACAACAATACCAAATCCATGTACATAAAATCCTTAGTTTTATTTTACATACCTTTCTAAGCAATGCTGATTAACTGGTTTCTTAACCCATAATAAATTACTAGTTATAAAATAATATTACTTTAAATTCATAGTCATAAAGTAACATAAACTATAATAAAGATTTCTATGAAACAAATTTTGTAAGAAATAAAGTTATATCAAAGAATGAATTGGGATATTTTACCACCAAAAATTATCATGGCATTTGAATCATTATATGATAGCAAAATTAGTAATTTTAAAATATGTATTCTTTTACTGTGAATTTTATTCTTTTTATGCTTTTATACAGTGTCTTTTTTTTCTTTTTTGGTGGCTCTCAGTTTTTCCTAAACTTTTTATATCATGGCTCACAAAATAGGTATCATTTATACAGAACATTCAAGTAGGTGGATAAAGATGATGAGGAAAGTGGCACTCCAGTAGTTAAAGGGTTTGTTGTCTCAGTAACACTATTACCCATTTTGCAAATAGAACTACCTTATGACCCAGCAATCCCACTGCTGGGCATACACACCAAGGAAACCAGAATTGAAAGAGACACATGTACCCCAATGTTCATCGCAGCACTGTTTATAATAGCCAGGACATGGAAACAACCTAGATGTCCATCAGCAGATGAATGGATAAGAAAGCTGTGGTACATATACACAATGGAGTATTACTCAGCCGTTAAAAAGAATTCATTTGAATCAGTTCTGATGAGATGGATGAAACTGGAGCCAATTATACAGAGTGAAGTAAGCCAGAAAGAAAAACACCAATACAGTATACTAACACATATATATGGAATTTAGGAAGATGGCAATGACGACCCTGTATGCAAGACAGGAAAAAAGACACAGATGTGTATAACGGACTTTTGGACTCAGAGGGAGAGGGAGAGGGTGGGATGATTTGGGAGAATGGGAATTCTAACATGTATACGGTCATGTAAGAATTGAATCGCCAGTCCATGTCTGACGTAGGGTGCAGCATGCTTGGGGCTGGTGCATGGGGATGACCCAGAGAGATGTTGTGGGGAGGGAGGTGGGAGGGGGGTTCATGTTTGGGAACGCATGTAAGAATTAAAGATTTTAAAATTTAAAAAATAAAAAATAAAAAATAAAAAATAAAAAATAAATGGTTACAAAAAAAATTAAAATAAAATAAAATAAAAACATAAAAAAAAATAAAATAAAAACATTAAAAAAAAAATGAAACATCAATGAATCCTGCACCAGGCAGCTCTGCAGTTATTTAGAAGAAACTATTCATATTCACTAATAGCTTTATGAAGACAAAATTATCATGAATTTCTTCTACTCTTTCTGTATAACTCTGAAAGAAATAGTGCCATCAATTATGTTTTACAACCTTATTTCATACAGAGATTTCTGTAAATATGGAAATAAGACTAAGGCTAATGTTTTTGAATAAATATTGATTTTTTTTAATGAACGGACATCTCTTTTAGGTATGAGAGATTGTTTTCATTCCAGTATGTTAATATTGAAGAAGTTTAATGATTTAAAATCTTGGATATATATAAAGTGACACAAAAAAGTGTTAAAGTGTTGTTGTTGTATAAGTAAATCAGTCGTGTCCTACTCTTTGCAATCCTGTGGACTGTAGCCCTCCAGGCTCCTCTGTCCATGGAATTCTCCAGGCAAGAACACTGGAGTGGGTAGCCTTTTCCTTCTCCAGGGGATCTTCCCAACTCTGGGATTGAACCCAGGTCTCCAGCATTACAGGTAGATTCGTTACTTCCTGACCCACCAAGGAAGACCAGGTGTCAAGGATTTTCAAAACTGAGCTCTATGTCAAACTATGATCAGAAGGAAGTTCTCTATGATGGAAGTCTTTCTGCGTTATTTGCCCCTCTATAAGCAGGTCTTCTGAGAGCATGAGCATGCCTAAGGATGTGGTACTCCTTATTATTGCAAAGATGATAAACATTTAAAAAAATAGCAAAAGTATTCCAATGGTCTCCTATTGTATGAAAACATTGTTTTAAGGGAGATAGAATGAGGTGGTTAGATAAAGAATATTTTCTTTGTATTTTCTCTTCAGGCCCCTATATAGAGCAAACAATAACATCTATGGAAAAGTCCTGGTTCAACTTGTTTATATTTTTTTTCACACATGAGTAACATAATGCATACTGCTATTGCTATATTTTCCTTGAAAAAATAGCCCCAATGCCAAAATAAAAACTTTCACTTATTTGTAATGAACACTTATTTTTTTATTTTTTAAATATAAATTTATTTATTTTAATTGGAGGTTAATTACTTTACAATATTGTATTGGTTTTGCCATACATCAACATGAATCCACCACAGGTATACACGTGTTCCCATCCTGAATCCCCCTCCTTCCTCCCTCCCTGTACCATCCCTCTGGGTTGTCCCAGTGCACCAGCCCCAAATATCCAGTATCATGCATCGAACCTGGACTGGCGATTCATTTCATATATGATATTATACATGTTTCAATGCCATTCTCCCAAATCATCCCACCCTTTCCCTCTCCCACAGAGTCCAAAAGATTGTTCTATACATCTGTGTCTCTTTTGCTGTCTCGCATATAGGGTTATCATTACCATCTTTCTAAATTCCATATATATGTGTTAGTATATTGTATTGGTGTTTTTCTTTCTGGCTTACTTCACTCTGTATAATCGGCTCCAGTTTCATCCACCTCATTAGAACTGATTCAAATGTATTGTTTTTAATGGCTGAGTAATACTCCATTGTGTATATGCACCACAGCTTTCTTATCCATTCATCTGCTGATGGACATCTAGGTTGTTTCCATGTCCTGGCTATTATAAACAGTGCTGCAATGAACATTGGGGAACACTTGTCTCTTTCAATTCTGGTTTCCTCAGTGTGTATGCCCAGTAGTGGGATTGCTGGGTCATAAGGCAGTTCTATTTCCAGTTTTTTAAGGAATCTCCACACTGTTCTCCATAGTGGCTGTAGGAGTTTGCATTCCCACCAACAGTGTAAGAGGGTTCCCTTTTCTCCACACCCTCTCTAGCATTTATTGCTTGTAGACTTTTGGATCACAGCCATTCTGACTGGTGTGAAGTGGTACCTCATTGTGGTTTTGATTTGCATTTCTCTGACAATGAGTGATGTTGAGCATCTTTTCATGTGTTTGTTAGCCATCTGTATGTCTTCTTTGGAGAAATGTCTATTTAGTTCTTTGGCCCATTTTTTGATTGGGTAGTTTATTTTTCTGGAATTGAGCTGCAGGATAAACATTTATTTTTTATCTATATTTTATATAGCTATAACAAGCCCATGTAATATTTCGGATAGATATGCAGTTTCTTTCCACCTGCTCAATCATTCCCTTATAAATGAAGTTCCAACAAGTGCACACCATTTAGCAGTCTTTTATTGTTTCTTGTTTATAAAGAAATTTACATCCGTCAATCAGTAGGCTGGAAGTCCATGGAAAATAAGGTAATTGACCATAAGTGAAGTCACTCAGTTGTGTCAGACTCTTTGTGACCCCATGGGCTGTAGCATACCAGGCTCCTCTGTCCATGGGATTTTCCAGGCAAAGGTACTGGAGTGGGTTGTCATTTCCTTCTCCAGAGGATCTTCCCGACCCAGGGATCGAACCTGGGTCTCCCACATTGCAGGCAGACGCTTTACTGTCTGAGCCACCAGGGAAGCCTAATTGACCATAGTTCCCGCCTAAATTCAGGCAACCCTAGAGTAATAAGGATATTGTTCAGAGGGCAAATTATTTCCTGTAACTGAGGAATTATAAAAGCATTTATCACAGTGCCCAGATATTTTTCTTACTAATATTGTAACTCATCCATTTAACTGTCATGGAAGCCCCTGCATCTACACTCTTAATGTAAATGATTAGAAAATAACTAGATGACTACAATACCTGAGTTTAAAAAAAAAAAGAAAGAAAGAAAAAGCAAAATGAAGCATAATACTTTTGATGCAGACAAAAAATGTTAAAAAAATTTTACAAATATACTGTTTAACTATCATAATGCATGTTTCTTTAAAAGCCACTTTTCATGTATTGAGATAATTCTGCCGTTGCCAAATGACAGAAATTTAAATTCTCCAAAACTGGAAATTATAAATAAGAAAGGCTATATATAGAAAGATCATTATAAATAAAAGAAATCAAATGTCAACAAATAAATGCAGAATAAACTCATGGGGAGGTGTGGAGACTCAAATTTTGTCATTTGAAATGTGCTATCTTGGGCAAGTCATTTTAATTTGAAAAATGGTGGAAATGCTATACTTCAGGACATCAATGTGAAGGGTAAACATCATGATATATACAAAGTACTTAAGCAGTTAATAATTTGGAATGAATACAGGTGCATGGCTAAGAGCATAAGCTTACACTTGTGGTATATGTTAAGTATTCAATCCTCTATATCAAAATGTAAAGATAATAAACTATTTTTATTTTTTTTTTACATTAAGAAATATAACATGTTTTATTTTTATTTTTATTTTTTTTCAAGTGGCATTTTTCTAACCTACATTTTACCTTATTTTCATTTTGCTTGGGTTTTAATTCACAAAAAGCACAATCTATGCTGTGAATTAACTTCACTAGATGGTAAACTTACAGATGGAAATCTAGTCTTGCTGTAATTATTTCCCTAGGAACTTCCAGGATATTTTCAGGGACATCATAGGTACCCAAACTATGATTTTGAGATGTATGAACAAACAAATTTTCTTAATTTGGTGACATTTCTAGCTAATTTGTCAATTCAATCATTAATACATAACTATTAGTTGAGTATCTGCTATGTACAGTGCTTTGTGTTGGAAAATGGAGATACAACGGCTTAGCCTCTTTCCTTGAAAACACAGTATTTAGTGATAAGATAGAACTGGAAACCCACACACACAATGTGTAAAGTTGTTTCAACAAAGGGACAAAGGAAAATTTAGATGGGAAGGGAGATGGGGGATTGGTGGTGGAAATTATTCCAAGGGACTGACATTTGACTTGATATTGACAGGGGAAAATTTTAAAAAAATCACTTTACCAACAAAGGTCTGTGTAGTCAAAGGTATGGTTTTTCCTGTAGTCATGTACAGATGTGAGAACATAATGAAAAGTGAGTGCCAAATAACTGATTCTTTCAAATTGTGATGCTGGAGAAGACTCTTAAAAGTCCCTTGGACAGCAAAATTGGACAGCAAGGAGATCAAACCAGTCAATCCTAAAGGAAAGCAGTCCTGAATATTCATCAGAAGGACTGATGCTGAAGCTGAAGCTTCAATACTTTCGCCACCTGGTGTGAAGAGCCGACTCCTTGGAAAAGTCTCTGATGCTGGGAAAGATTGAAGTCAGGAAGAGAAGGAGCAACAGAGGATGAAATAGTTGGATGGCATCACTGACTCAATGTACATGAGTTTGAGCAAACTCCATGACAGTGAAGGATGTGGAAGCGTGCTGCAGTTTAGTTGGAGTTGCAAAGAGTCAGTCATGACTTAGCAACTGAACAACAGATAAAGAAGAGCTGCAGGGAGGAGAGATTTCTAGGAATAGGGAGGAGCCTGTTCATAGGCAGTGATTTTTGAGAGAATGGCTAAAAGTAACTCAGTGTGACTAGTCTATCAGTAGTGGCACACATTTTAAAGTGCCTTGTTAGCCATGTGACAGCCACTATATAGTCTTCATAATTCAACTGATGAATGCCTTGTCTCTACGGACTACTCTAACAATATACTATAGGTCAGATGACTTATAAACATATATTTCTCACAATTCTGGAGATCATGACGTCCAAAATCATGGACCCCACTTATTCAGTGTCTGGTGAGGGCCTGCTTCCATGTAGCTGGTGTCCTCATATGGAGGGAGAGGCAAGGTTCTCTGTAGGACCAACTTTATGTGGTATTAATCCCACTCACAAGGGTTCTGCTCTCACGAGCTAATCATCCAAAAGACACCAAGTCTTAATATCATCATATTGAGGGTTAAGAATTCAATGTATGAATTGGGGGAGGATAAAAATATCCAGTCTCTAGCAGGGAGCTATTGTCAGCTTTTACATAAAGGAGTGATTTTTTTGTTTTCTCTTCATGTTGCCATTAATTAGACCATGCATATGGGGGGAAATAACCTTAACAAATACTCTTATTAGTGATCATTAAAGCCTTGTAGAAATTAATAAAAAATATGTAACAGGAAGCAAGAAACTAGACATAACATTTTTTCTGTTTATTATTAAAATAAACAGAGTCTCTCAGCCATCATCTTTTTCAGTGGTCTGTTATGAAAATAAAACAGCCAATGAAAAATATTATTGTAAATGTATATGGCTACATGAAAATTATCTTATGTTCTGTGATCAGAATTGTTCTTCTGTTTATTCATGATTGATTTTATGTCAATATCCTATATTACTATGGTATACTATGTTGCATTGCAAAGAAGAAAACCACAAAAGAAGGTGTACCACAAAAGAACTGGTGAAGAAGCAGAGTAGATAGTGTGATGAAATCTTACTTTATTTAGCTGCTGTTTTTATTAAATACCAGAATTCCAATTAGATCAACTTCTTCATTATCTTTGTAGCAATGCATAAAAATTTCTAAGAACAGTGGCCGATGAGTACAAATGATAAGATAAGATTGTATTTCACCTTGCAAACTGCAATACAGAATTTTGCTATTTGATTAAGAATGTAATGAATTTTCTTATTTTCGCCCTTCTGTTTGTAAATGTGTGTGACACCATCTTGATCCTGGTAAAATGGAAGAAGCAGTTCTAATGAGGTGGATGAAACTGGAGCCTATTATACAGAGTGAAGTAAGCCAGAAAGTATAACACCAATACAGTATACTAATGCATATATATGGAATTTAGAAAGATGGTAATGATAACCCTATATGCGAGACAGCAAAAGAGACACGGATGTATAGAACAATCTTTTGGACTCTGTGGGAGAGGGAAAGGGTGGGATGATTTGGGAGAATGGCATTGAAACATGTATAATATCATATATGAAATGAATCGCCAGTCCAGGTTCGATGCATGATACTGGATATTTGGGGCTGGTGCACTGGGACGACCCAGAGGGATGGTACAGGGAGGGAGGAAGGAGGGGGTTTCAGGATGAGAACACGTGTATACCTGTGGTGGATTCATGTTGATGTATGGCAAAACCAATACAATATTGTAAAGTAATTAACCTCCAATTAAAATAAATAAATTTATATTTTAAAAAATAGATGAAACATAACAACACATATAACACTGTGTTGGATTATTTGGCCAAAAATGAAAAAAATAAAAATTGATAGTCAAAGCACAAAAGTAGGGGAAAAATATGGATTGAAGACAACTGGAGGTTTGCAACATCAGTCAGTTTGTTTTCCAGAAATCATCTAGTAATATAATCACACAGTTTATCATCAAACTAGGACACTTTGGAAGTGAAAGGAGTGCAGTTAATCATTATGCCAAGGCAATAGGTATAAAGAGTCTTCCCCAGGCAAACTAGAGTGTATGGTCATCCTGCCAATAGTACTTGCTTCTGTACTATGCTGGTGCTAGTGAAAGTCACTCAGTCATGTCCGACTCTTTGTGACCCCATGGACTATAGAGTCCATGGAATTCTCCAGGCCAGAATACTGGAGTGGGTAGCCTTTCCTTTCTCCAGGGGATCTTCCCAACCCAGGGATTGAAACCTGGTCTCCCACATTGCAGGCGGATTCTTTACCAGCTGAGTCACAATTACTATAATCCTCCTTTAATGTCTAAAGATTAAAATAAATAAGAAATAATTTTACTGAAAATAAATTTATGGCATTTTAAATAATAATTGAGACATATAAAACTGTCTAATCTTCATCATAAATAAACAATTACGAATGTTTAATCTTTCACAATCCAATCTTTGCAATGTTAATTATCTGGACATTGATAAAAGCTGAGAAATGATTAGAAATATATTTTTTTTTTCTTAGAAGTTTCTGTTCAGTATCAAAGTGTGCAGTCTTCTTTGAAAAGATCCCAGTCCTTATGCTTTGGGAGCTGAAATTCTTGGTACTGCCTCTTCTACTAAAATAAATCAATAAGAAACAAATGTGATGTTCTTCCTCATTTGGAACCTACTCTTTTTCAAAAAGAATTTCAAATCCATCTTTGTTCCACTAGAGTTCTTGCTTAAGTACCACTCAGAACAACTTAGAAGGGAATCTATGGCCTGTCCTCTTAGAGTAGACTCACCTCTAACTGAAGAACCCAGCCTGTGAAAGCTGCTATAATCACCAGCCATCCTAAATCTCGATCCTATCTTCTAACTCTTTAGCCATCTTCCTTATGCAGAGTACTATCACACTAAAGACAGTGTGTGTACAGGTATGTTTCTGGCTTATTTTTAACCACAATATGCTGAACTCCCCGCTCCATGAGTTGGGCTCACAGACTTTAAGCCCTGACAATCTTCTAACTTCAAGCAGCTACTGATAATACTACCCCTTCCACCACCATACACAAACACCAGTTAGCCAGTGACAGCATCTGTGCCCAGACATCTCCTAACCTTGGCTCTCCACAAAATTTGTATCCTTTTTCTACTCATGTTTTGATGTTGTTGAACTTAGTTTTGTTCTCTTAGGTAAGGGACATATGCTTTATGTAATGGTCATGGGTGAAGATACTTACCCTTGGTTTTTCTACCATCCTCTGTTAAAACATGGAAATATTCTCTCACAAAGAGAGTCATAATAAAAAGTTAGATTCCATAGTTCTTTTAGTTGTATAATGAAATTACTACAGAATGAGTTAAATGGGCTTTTATAAGTTTTTCAAGAAAGCAGTTTCCAGGAGAAAGAAGAAATTGTTTTCAGATTCAAACAAAGAGACCATTCCAAGTTTAGGGCCGTATTTTCTAAAGCGACTGCAATATCCTAAAGGACTCCACTCTATTTGTCCCAGATATATTGAAAAGCAGAGACATTACTTTGCCAACAAAGGCCCATCTAGTCAAGGCTATGGTTTTTCCAGTGGTCATGTATGGATGTGAGAATTGGACTGTAAAGAAAGCTGAGTGCCGAAGAATTGATGCTTTTGAACTGTGGTGTTGGAAAAGACTCTTGAGAGTCCCTTGGGCTGCAAGGAGACCCAACCAGTCCATTCTGAAGATCAGCCCTGGGATTTCTTTGGAAGGAATGATGCTAAAGCTGAAACTCCAGTACTTTGGCCACCTCATGTGAAGAGTTGACTCATTGGAAAAAACTCTGATGCTGGGAGGGATTGGGGGCAGGAGGAGAAGGGGACGACAGAGGATGAGATGGCTGGATGGCATCACTGACTCGATGGACATGAGTCTGAATGAACTCCGGGATTTGGTGATGGACAGGGAGGCCTGGCGTGTTGCGATTCATGGGGTCACAAAGAGTCGGACATGACTGAGCAACTGAACTGAACTGAACTGACATTGAAATAATTTCTTTGTCATATCAAATGTTAATACCAAAAACATATCCAAATGATGCACTTTTTCAGATGAGCAGTTAAGTTTATTGAAGCCTTAACTATATCTAAGAAATAGTGGGGATAGATGTAGTTTCTGTGTATAAAATAATGAAAAAAATATATATAGCATCTTCAACTTTTGTGTTTCCTCTTGACTATTCTTCCTTGGATGTATATTTGTCACAGGTATCAATTGGAATCCACTTAACATTTTGGTTCCCAAATAGTTGGCCTCTTTTTAGCCACAATATCCTGGATTCCCTGGTCCACAAGTTGGGCTTACTATCTTTAAGCCCTGACAAGCTTCTAACTTCAAGCAACTACTGAATATACCACCTCCCCCACCGCCAGCAGCACCATACACAAACACCAGTTAGCCAGCAACAGCATCTGTGCCCAGACATCTTCTGACCTTGGCTCTCCACTAAATCTGTATCCTTCTGTTATTCATGTTTTGATTTTGTTGAGTACTGCACAAAGACCTATTGACAAAGGCAAATATCTCTGTTTGACTTTCCTTTAGGGATAAAACTGAATGATAAAATGTATAAGCTTGAATGATTTGCATTATCTCTTTGAATCATGCAGTTGGGATCCTTTTCTTATTTAAAAATCCAAATCTCATCTAGGCTAGGTTTGTGATTCTTACATTTCGCTATCTTTTGTTAGATTAACAGATTCTGTTAGAAAAGAATTTGTTAATCTAAATTCTGTTTGAACAAAAGTATCAACTATTTTGTCTTTTCCCAATGAATGCAAATTCACATTGAATTCTATTAATGCAGATTTTAAAGATATTCTATGCTTATTTTTATTTTTAAGGCCTGAGTACCTGCAAATGTACATACTTCTGAAATTATCAATACAGGGTTCTTTCCTAATTGATTGATTTCTATTATTTCATTTCTTAAGTTTTTTATTTATCAAAAAAAAACCTCTCAGCCTTTATACCTTTATTAAAATACATCGCATTATTTTCTCATACTTCTCTTTATTTGTCACCATACATTATGATATGAGTATGGATTTTGAATTTGTCTCCACAGTTCCTCCTCTGGAGTAAAGTCATATCGTTTATTTGTTAGAAGAAAAAAGTGCCTAAGATTTTTGACTGACTAATATAATTACTCTTGAGAGGAGAGCAAAGCAGAAACCTAGTTTATTTTGATGTTTGCCAGCATATCTAAAATGCCAACATGGAAGAAGCTCAGAAGAAAAATGCTGGAATCTTTCAGATGTTAAAGGGAAGTAGGATAACAAAAAGCACAAAAAAGACAGCAAAATCAATAGATGTGCTGATCTATTCACTTTTATTACTGAACTTCGGGGTTTTGAGCTGAATTTCAGCTATTTCACATGTCCCTGGATATAATGAAGGGATGATATAGGCTCCAGTAAGTTATGGGGTTTATCTCATACGTGTGAGTGCCTCATAACTTATTAGTGCCTGAAGCTATAATGAGTTATGTTACAGTTCTCATACAGAGCCTCCAAAACTTGTAACTCACCAAAACCTTGGGCAATTTCATTTATTTAATGCCTTTTTAGTATTGGAACTCTAATCCAGAATTTGTTAATTTTTTTTCATAGTTACTGGGTAGTGTCCCCTGTGGTATGTTAAATCCAAAAGGTCATAAGTCTCTTTATATTTTGCTGAAGTGAACATTCTCTGCCACACCATCTAAAGAATAATATTTGGGGGTGGCACACTAATACATCATGTCAAGCTGACATTTATATCATGAAGTTTACTGTTTTCTGGTGATACTGTTCATAATATAAGCCTTTGACTTGTTTGCAATCACAAGTTGGTAGGATATAGTGTTCTGTTAGGCATCTCTGGTGGTGGTTTGCAATGAATATGTGACTGATCTACAAATTTTCAGAGATGTTTGCCCTTTCATTGTGGTAGGAGTATAGAGAAGATGATAAAAGGCTCTATTCATCAAATGTTGTTTCTTTGGGAGTATCTTTACATTTTCCTGGATTCTCTTTTCAGGTGGCCAGATGTGTCTATATGCGGTTTATCATTCTGAACAATAGCCCTGTAGAAAATTGCATTTGTTGGAACTGATTCCAAAAACAAAGTTGTATTAAAAGTGAGGGTTTTTTTGAACATAATAAAACAAGATTGCTTTTGTTTGAATTTGCTTCTCCACTGTATTACAGCTTTTAGGAAGCTTTGTCATAGAATACAATATTGAAAAAGTAGTGAAGAAATTCACTAAGTGCTAAGATTCACCTCTTGTGAAAAAGAAGTTAAAGTAATTTTATGAGAAAATGAAATTATTTAGCTTAATGAATAAAAGTGTTCTAGAAAGAATGCAACTTTTTATCATTTACAACCTTATAATGAAACTAACATTTTACGACCTGAAAGCAATGCTCCTAAATTAAACATGGCTATCATTTTCTTATTCCTGTCATTAATGATTACCAGTCTGGAGAAGTCTACACATGAGATTCTAGCTATAATACATATACTTATACGTTTCACCATATGTAGAATGGGTTTCAATCCACACTTACCCCAGTGTATATTCAACAAATGCAAACCAATTTTACATGAAACTAAAATAAAGGTACAATTAAAAATAAAATGAAAAAGAATGCATTTATATAATCACTTTGCTGTACTGTAGAAATTAACACAGAAAATTGTAAATCAGCTATACTTTAATAAAATAAATTTTAAAAAGGTCTCTCCGGCTGGGAACAATATAACATAGTCTATTTAAAAGTCAAAAGTTATTGCTGAATTTTCTCCTTTACTGGAATATCTATACAACTTCTTTCTATTCCTGTGAGTAATTGAGAGATGATGGAATTTATATCTTACATTTTTAAAGCACTTACATTGCTAATTCCAAAAACAAAAGTCCATTAAAAAAAGATCTAATTAAAATAAAGTAGTTGAAATCCCTGGAGAAAACTAGTTTTTCCCCTAAGAGCTCAGCTGCAATCAAGAAGAGCAGATAAACATCCATGTCAGAGAAATTGACAGACCTAAAATTGATTTCCTTAAAAGTTAAAAAAATTTGTAATGAGTAACATATTTGTAAATAAACAGGGAAAAAAAGAAAAGAAAAAAACATTGTAAGCGCTCTCCCTCTCATCACAATTTTGTTACTTTGAATTTTGTTTCTAAATGTAGGTCAATTTATATTAAAGAGCAATTGATTTTATTGTAAATGAAATATAAAAACTAAACAATTTAATGAGGTGCTGACAATTCCAAAAGAGAGATAAGGGAAACTTTATAAAGGCAAATGAACGAGGACACTCTTCAGCAAATGCAAAGAACCAACCAGAAGAGAAATGAATTGTTTTCACAAAAAAATGTGGAAAGTTGTTTTTTATCACCATTGTTTTCTTACCACTTTAAAACAAACAAACATATAGAGGCCTGCTGAATACTGGCTTGAACCAAATTTTTATTTTGATTCTTGATTTAAAAATAATAAAATCAAAAGAAAGGTTTCTTTGTTTTTTGTTTTCTTTAGGAAATGAAGTTAAACTAGATTGTGCCTTTACCTAGAAGTATAGCTGAGTAAAAATTGTCACTTAAATCATCTTCAAAGTTCAAAAAACTTTAGACCGAGAGAGACAATTTGTTTGATTTTTTAAGTTAAAGTATAGTTGTTTTAAAATATTATATCACTTTCAAGTATACAGCATAGTGATTCTGTATTTGTACTGATCATACTCTATTAAAAACTGTTACAAGATGATGGCTGTTAGAAAGATAGTTTATATGTAGATAAACTAAGGGTACTAGGTACATTTAATATTTAGGGAGCAAAACAGAAAAGCTAACAATAATCAATTATAAAATATCTTTTGGTTCTTTTAGATTATGTGGGCAATTATTGTGTCTTGTTATCAGAGGATATCTAATTCTATTTTGAGTAATGGCTAATAGAAATAACACAAAAAGTGCATAGAACAGACTATTAATGGAAATAATTTGTTAAAAAAATATTGAAAGGAGTATAAAACAAAGTTAGTAAAATGGAGGAGAGCATGGCAACCCACTTCAGTATTCTTGCCTGGAAAATCTTCATGGAGAGAGGGGCCTAGAGGGCTCCATGGGGTTGCAAAGAGTCGGACATGATTAAGTGACTAAGCACAGCAGAGTACAAATCTAGAATATTAAAACTGGAGAAGAAACTCAAAGAGGTAATATAACTTGACCAAGTATATAGAATCTGTTAAAAGCAGCAATGTGTTTAAAGCTTTTGTTACATTCCTATGATCTATTTTGCCTTATATTGTAGTATGAAAAATATCTTACTTCTTCAACTATTATTCAACCAAAATATTTCAAATTTTAAATTTGAAGCTATTGTGTTTTAGTCATTAAGTTGTGTCCGACTCTTTGTGATTCCATGGACTGCAATATGCCAGGCTTCCCTGTCCTTCACTATCTTCTAGAGTTTGCTCAAATTCATACCCATTGAGTCAGTCATACTATCTAACCATCTCAACATCTGCCACCCTCTTCTTTTGCCTTCAGTCTTTCCCAGCATCGAGGTCTTTTCTAAGAAGTCGACTCTTCGCATCCAGGTGGCCAAAGTATTGGAGATTCAGCTTCAGCATCAGTCCTTCCAATGAATATTCAGGGTTGATTTCCTTTAGGATTGACTGGTTGGATCTCCTTGCAGTCCAAGGGAGTCTCAAGAGTCTTCTCCAACACCACAGTTCAACAGCATCAATTCTTCGGTGCTCAGCTTTCTTTGTAGTCCAACTCTCACATCCTTACATGACTACTGGAAAAACCAAAGATTTGACTATACCAACCTTGGCTAGCAAAGTGATGTCTCTGCTTTTTCATATGCTATCTAGGTTTTTCAAGGAGCAAGCATCTTTTAAGTATAAGAGTTTTTAAATTAATTATAACTTACTGGTCTTTACATGAATTTTTAATATCTAAGTGATTTTGTTTATATTTGTACATAAAAATCTTCAAGAAATGTCTTGAATAATATATCCATATTTGCTTCATTTCTCCAGTCTTAAAGTAAGATTGATCAACAAATCAGTTTAAATTAATTACATATTATTATTCTTATGGGTAACCCAAACTAAGCTTTTTCTTGGGAGAATTTTTTAAAACTGATATAGGATGTTAACAGGAATACAGACTAACTACTTTATTCTTGACAAAGATCAATTGCTTTATACTTCAATATTCTTTATCTCTCTTTATTAGTCTTATTTAGAACCTTTGATACTCATAATAGGAAAACAAAAAGCAACTGGGAAAATACATCCATTCCTATACATGAATCTTTGTAATCGTGTGTCTCATACTGAGCTGGGGAAGCAGTTATCTACTTCAAGCACATTGTTTCATCAAAAAGTCTTCCTGGCTGTTTCAAATAACTTAGATTTGCAAAGAGGATAACTGGAAGGTTCTGGAAGATTGTTGAAACTTTTGTGATGTTCCGATCATAGGCTAATGCCTTTGTTCCTTTGAGCGGCTGAAACAAAAATGTACCTTAAGCTGGATGGCTTTTAAACACAGAAATGTATTTCTCTTGGATCTGGAGGCTGGAAATATGATATTAGGGGCCCTCATCTCTGATGAGGGCCCTCATCCAAGTTGGAGACTTGTATCTTCCCATGGTAGAAGGGGCAACCTAGTCCTCTAAGATTTCTTTTATAAGAGCACTAATTCTATTCATGAAGGTGGACCCTCAAGATGACAGTAACTCCTAAAGCCTTCACCTCCTAACACCACTGACATTGGCTGTTAGGTTTCAACAGATGAATTTTATGGAAACATATTCAGTCCATAGTAGTTACAGAATGGAGACATATATATGGAAAAAGAGAGAGATTTTCTTTGTCTCTTTTCACAGACTTTATCCCTTAGGGTAGTTTAGATTAACAGTAAACTTGAAAAGAAGGTAGATTTCTCATGTACCTTCTGTCCCTCACATACATAGCCTTTCCTATTATCAGCATGCCTCATAAGATTGTTACATTTCCTACAGCTGATGAACCTACATGCTGCTGCTAAGTCACGTCAGTCGTGTCTGACTCTGTGCGACCCCATAGACGGCAGCCCACCAGTCTCCCCCGTCCCTGGGATTCTCCAGGCAAGAACACTGGAGTGGGTTGCCATTTCCTTCTCCAATGCATGAAAGTGAAAAGTGAAACTGAAGTCGCTCAGTCGTGTCCGACTCTGTGCGACCCCATAGACGGCAGCCTACCAGACTTCCCCGTCCCTGGGATTCTCCAGGCAAGAACACTGGAGTGGGTTGCCATTTTCTTCTCCAATGCACAAAAGTGAAAGTGAAGTCGCTGAGTCTTGTCTGACTCTTAGCGGACTGCAGCCTACCAGGCTCCTCTGTCCATGGAATTTTCCAAGCAAAAGAGTACTGAAGTGGGGTGCCATTGCCTTCTCCAGATGAACCTACATAGATGCATCATAATCATCTAAAGTTTATAGTTTACGATAGGTAGGGCTTGCTCTGGATGTTAACACATTCTATGGTTTTCTTACAGGTATGTAATTGCAAGCACCCACCATTATAGTATCACACAGAATAGTTTCACTGCCCTAATATTCCTTTCTCTCTGCTTCTTCATCTTCCTCTCTGCTAAACACTTGCTACCATTAATCTTTTTTTATTATCTCCAAAGTTTTGCCTTTTTCAGAATATCATATAGTTAAAACCATACAGTATGTAGCCTTTTCCTAATGGTTTCTTTCACTTAGGAATATTTAAGTTTCCACCGTGTCTCTGTGACTTGATAGGTCATTTGATTTTAGCGCTAAATAAAATTCCATTGTCTGGATGCATCACAGTTTTTTTGCTCATTCACCTATAATTTCATTGCTTCTACATTTTTGGCATTTATGAATAAAACTGCTATAACCATCCATGTGCATGTTTTTGTGTGAGCATAAGTTTTCAATTTGTTTGGGTAAAAACCAGGAAT
This sequence comes from Capra hircus, assembly GCF_001704415.2. Taxonomy (NCBI): domain Eukaryota; kingdom Metazoa; phylum Chordata; class Mammalia; order Artiodactyla; family Bovidae; genus Capra; species Capra hircus. The sequence continues at coordinate 41,099,091 of NC_030819.1, forward strand.
CACAATTGCTGGATCACATGGTAAAAAACATGTTTAATTTTGAAAGAAACTGTTAAGCTGTCTTCCAAAGTGGCTGTACCACATTGTACTCCCACCAGCAATGAATGAATGACCTTGTTACTTCACATTCTCCAAAATTTATTGTGGCTGGTGTTTCAGATGTTGGATTGGTTATTAGACTAAGTGTATAGAGCTAGCTTAGCCTTGTATGCTGCAGTCCATGCAGTCACAAAGAGTTGGGCATGACTGAGTGACCGAACAACAGCAGCAATAATGTATCTCATTTTAATTTACATCTTCTAAATGGCATATGATGTGTAGCGTCTTTCCATCTGATAGATCTTCTTTACTTAAGTGTCTGTTAAGGTCTTTTCCCAGTTATTAATCAAGTGGTTTTTTTTCGTATTGTTGAATGTCAAGAGTTCTTTGTATATTTTGTACAATATTTCTTTATTAGATGTGTCTTTTGCAAATATTTTCTCCCAAATTGTAACATATCTTTATTCTTTTGACAATATATTGCACAAAGCAGAACTTTTTTATTTTTAAATATAAATTTATTTATTTTAATTGGAGATTAATTACTTTACAATATTGTATTGGCGGATTAATGTTGATGTAAAGCAGAACTTTTTAACTTTAAAAGTTCAGCATATTTGTTTTGTTTAAGGACCAGTCCTTTGGTGTTATTAAAATATTGTCAACAAATGTAAGGTCATGTAAATTTTTTCAGACAGTATCTTCAAGGATTTTTATAGCTTTGCATTTTACATTTAGATTTTTGATCTTTTTGTGTTAATTATTTTGAATCTTTGTCTAGATTAATTTTTTATACATCTGTTTCTAGATCTTCCTTTCCTTTTTTTGATGTATGATTCCTGTAGCACCATCTGAAAAGACCATTTTATATCTATCATATTGTCTTTCTCAAAAATTGATTGACTATGTTTATGTGGGTCTAATTCTAGGCTCTTTAATCTGTTCCATTGATCAGTTGACCAATACCACATTGTCTTGATTACTGTAGCTTTATAGAAAATCTTGAAGTTCATGCAAGTTTGTTTTTCTCCTTTGAAATTGTATTGGCTATTCTGAGTCTTGCTTTTCTATATGAACTTTAGAATCAGGTCACTGATATGCACAAAATAATTTGCTGATATTATGATGACAATTTTTTTTGAATCTATAGATCAATTTGGGAAGAATAAACATCTTAATAATATTCAGTCTTCCTATCATAAATGTAATATTTTCTCCATATTTTCATTCTTCTTTGGTTTCCTTCATCAGAGATTGCAGTTTTCTTCATATAGATTTTGTATATAGTTTGATAGATTGTATAATTTTCTTCATATAGATCTTGTATGCAGTTTTCTAGATTATATCTAATTATTTTATTTTTGACGGTGCTGCTGCTGTTGCGAAGTCACTTCAGTTGTGTCCAACTCTGTGTGACCCCATAGATGGCAGCCCACCAGGTTCCCCTGTCCCTGGGATTCTCCAGGCAAATCACTGGAGTGGGTTGCCATTTCCTCCTCCAATGCATCAAAGTGAAAAGTGAAAGTGAAGCCACTCAGGCGTATCCGACTCTTAGCGACTCCATGGACTACAGCCTACCAGACTCCTCCGCCTGTGAGATTTTCCAGGCAACAGTACTGGAGTGGGTTGTCATTGCCTTCTCCCTTTGAAGGTGCTATTATAAATGATTTTGTGCTTTTAATTTCAAATTCTACCTGTTCATTCTTGGTATATAAGATTACAATTGACTTTTGTATATTAACCTTGTATCTTGCAACCTTGCTGTAATTGCTAATTTGTCCTAGATGTGTTTTGTTGTTGTTGATTCTTTCAGATTTTCTATGTAAGCAATCATCTGTGAACAAAAACAGTCTTATGTCTTCCTTTCCCATCTGTGCACTTTCTTTTCTTTTCTTTTATTCCATTCACTAGAATTTCAAGTATGATATTCAGATGTTATGGAGAGGGAGCATCCTTGTCTTGCTCCTTGTCTTAATGGGAAAGCTCTGCATTTCTAATTGAGAATGATATAGTATGTTCCTAAATTATTGAGAAATTCTAATCATGAGAGGGTGTTGATTTGTATCAAATGATTTTTCTACCTCTATTTATATGATCGTGTGGTTTTTCTTCTTTAGCCTATTGACGAAATGGATTATATTGATTTTTGAATAGTGAATCAGCATTGTGTATTTGAGATAAATCTCATTTGATTGTGATATTGGTAGATGTTTTTCATGAACATATAGATAATAGCTCCTGAACATATTGTCTCATTTGTGTAACAAGTAGAGGAAAAAACTATTGCTAAATGCATGTCAATTATTAGTATGTATGCATGTATGTGTGCACGCACAGAGAGAGAGAGAGACAGGCCAGGAATGAGAGAGAGAGAGAGAGAAAGAGAGTTTGAATAAGAGTCAAAAATCCTCTTTTGAAATAATCCATACTGATCATGAATGTATTCTTGAGAAGACTGTATGTACTACAGTAAAGAATATGGTCTCCAAAGCCAAGTCATATTGTTTCAGGTCCTATTTCAAGCAATCACAAGCAATCTCACCTTGTTCAAGCTTCTGAGCCTCTTTGTGTCTTTGCTTCCCATCCTTAAATAGGAATGATGATGAGAATGATCATTTCTTCTTCCTAAAGTTCTGAAATAAAAGAGTTAGTACAGATAAAGGACCCAAGAAAGCATCTGGTATTTTGTCGCCTATATTTAGTGTCCATGGTTACAGATAAAGCAATCAATGAATTATGAATGAAAAATGCACAAGAAATGACAGGTTGAACGATACCAAACTTATGTTCAAGACCTAAATTTTCTCATTATATGTAATTTGCTAAAATTAAGTTTTGCAAATCAAAGGACTTCACAATATCTTCCAGTGTGTTCTGTTGTATTTATTCATACTTGTTTGACTTTTCCAAGGTAGTTTCCAATCTGTTTTGATTTGAGGTTAATCTGAAGATTCTCACTTTTAGATGAGTCCATTGAAAACCAAGAAATTTTAACTGGCAAATAAATTCATTTCCAAAATAATATGTATAACAACCAATGTGTTCATGGATACACACATCAGTTATTTTAAAATAAATTAAGCAAAAATGCTTGGAACAAAACATTTTTATATCCATGTTGTTGTTGTTGTTGTTGTTCAGTTGTTAACTTGTGTTTGACACTTTTGCCAACCCATGGACTGTAGCCCACCAGACTCCTCTGTCCCTGGGATTTTCCAGGCAAGAATACTGGAGTGGGTTGCCATTTCCTTCTCCAGGGGTTCTCCCCAACCTAGGGACCAATAGTCCATGGTCAATATGGATTATTTCATATCAGGATTTTTGCATCTTATTTCTGAACTCTGCATATGTGTGTGTGTCTCTGTCTCTCTCTGTGTGTGCATGCATACCCATGTGCATGGATACAAATTGTTGACACATATTTAGCAACAGGTTTTTACTGCATTAGCAGGTGGATTCTTTACAGCTGAGCCACCAGGGAATTCCTTTTTAAATCTATAGATAGTAGTAATAAAAATATTTCATTAATATATTAAGTCTTGTAGTGAGAAGTATTTGCAGGTGATTTTTGTAGATTTCACGTGTTTGTTAGGTAACCAGTGAAATGGTGCCCTGGTGCAATAGAATTCTAAGTAAAGTAAATTGGTTTATACACCTCACAATAGTCCTCATGTGGCAAATGGGAGATTTGCCAGTGACTCTCTGTGGAAGATAAATGCTATATGGAAGACTTTCTCTAGAACTTTTTTTCTCTAGAACTATTGGTGGCTCAGATGGTAAAGAATTTGTCTGCAATGTGGGAGACCTGGGTTGGATCCCTGGCTTAGGAAGATCCCCTGGCATGGCAACCCACTCCAGTATTCTTGTCTGGAGAATCCCCATGGAGGGGAGCCCAGCAGGTTACAGTCTATGGGGTTGCAAAGAGTTGGACACGACTGAGTGACTAAGCACATATATAACGCAATTTTCAATCAAAAGATTTTGGTTAAACCATGACTCTTTTGTTGGAGAGAAAGCCTGTTATCTTTTTTTTCTTTTTGCACAATCTATCTTTTTATTTATTTATTTTGCATGTTAGTTGCACTGTAAATTATACAGGTTGCAATACATAAGTGCTTATAAATGAATTTATGAATATGCATTTCACAAAATAGTATTTTATTATTAGTGTCAAAGAGTTTTTAGACAATTTTTATTTATTTATTTGATTGTACTACAGTCAATAGTTACAGCAAGCAGGATCTTGCATCTTCCTTGCAGTATTGGGGATTTTTAGTTGTGACATGCAGGTTTCCTTAATTGTAGCATGGGAACTCAACAGCGAATGGGGATCTAGTTCCCTGACCAGGAATCTAACCAGGGCCTCTGCACTGCTAGTAAGGAATCTTAGCCACCAGACCATCAGCGAAGTCCCTAGACAATTTTAAAATTATTTTTGGTACAAGAGATTGTTATTTTGGTTTTTATTTTTATTTCCCCCAATCATAAGATGAAAAAACTGCTCCCAAACGACCAGCCAGTACAGCAGAACTATTGAGACGATTGCAACACACTTAGCAATAGCTTTGGCTTTCCTATTTGACACAAATAGGATGAGATATCTGTGAACTATCACCTGCTTTACAAAGACACTTCACATAACACTATTTCACTATAATCATAGCTTAACGCATGAGCAAGTACTTAGATCTTCATTGTTTCAAATGTTTAAATTCAGCTACACTTTGGGGGCATTTATTTTTCTAGGAAAAATATTTTCAGAGTCATAATTTAATCATAAGGAATAAGTAGAGCAGAAATTTGGAGTCTCCCTGCTAAAGTTTATTTTATTTTTTTCATTTGTGTGACTCCTATAGACCAGTTCTTTGTTTTCTGAAGGTCAGGTGACAATTACACTAACTATAAACATTCATTCTATTTCACTGCTAAGTGATTTCTACTTTAAATTGCTTCTAAATCTTTTCTCACCCACCTTAAATCCAATATTTATTTTAACCTTGAGCTGCCTAAGACCTTTAATAGGAAGCTTCAAAGCATTTTAAAAATCGTATCCTTTTTAAATCTTTCTCATTTGAATGCAAGTGCCTTGAAAGCTCAAACAGTGTTGGTTGTTCTTATTGAAGTTTATAATGCTTTAGATATTCAAATCAGCTCTATGTCTTCCATTTGTTATGCAAATCTTTAAACTTTATATACTGCATGGTTTATCTACATTAATACAGCTTTCACTAACAGGTCTTACCAGAGCAGACATACACTCTAAAGGTGCATATTTTTAGTGTCTTGAATTACCATAAAATCATAAAAATAGTGTGTATTGCTTTACTCTAATCTGACTCAGTTTTATGTGGTTGTTGAAAGCCCTTTTACATTCCATTCTGTGTCTGGAGGTCTGTGTATAAAACTGATTCAGAAAAAGCAAAGTGAAGACACCTGCTGGCTTATAGCACAAATAGTAAAATATCTTAGAGCCTGCTGAAAGGAGAATTGGAACAATATGTCATTACTGAAGGCTCACTTGCAAGTTCTAATGTATTATAATGAAAACAGTATGACAAAACTAATGAGACAGTGAAGATTTGGGTAATTGTTCCTACAATGTATGGTAACTTTTCCAGCCGTTATTGGCAAACATAAAACCTAATGAGATTTTATTAATTTAAATGCAGTACATCTGCAAAACATTTCCTTCATTGCATTCTCCTCTGATAGTCTTCCTTTCCTCATGGACTTGATCCTTTTAAGTTAATTGTTCTGTATCGTACACTCTCCAAACAAAACAGTTGACATAAACCTGAATCAAACTTTTTTCCATTTATTTTTGCATATCTTGTCCTGAAACATATTATATGCAAGCTTGTATAGATAATCAGTCCAACATTTAATAGAGAGCATAATATTTGAAATTATAACAAAAACTGTTTCTGTTAGACTCTTTTGAGTGTCCTTTTAAAGCTCTAGAAATGTCATTATTTTTTTGCTTCATGAAAGGGAAGAAATTAATTTCCTGTTATTATCAGCCATATGCTTTAAATTGTCAAAAGATGAAAAATGAACATGTAGAAGCATTCTGCCTATTGACTGCCTCTTATTTAACCAATCACTATTTGCTAATTTTTTAAGTATTACATTTGATAGACAGGCTTGGTCTTCTTCTAAAGACTAAATTTCAATTTTCTCCATGTTTTTACATATGTAGCACAATGTTCTTTTGTTTAAAAATGAAAATATTTTCATCATAAAGGACTTTAAAAATAGCATTGTTTTAGACATGAAAAAACATGGAAATACTGATTTTCTAATATGAACCTTTAATTCATATCCATTTTCAGCTTAATTCACTTTGCTCTGTATCTTTGTCAAACTACCCTGTCATAAACACATGATAGGTGAAATCTTGACTTTGCAGTGTTAGGTGAAAGAACATTTCTTGATAAAGGCACTGGTAACATTGCCAGCTCTTTGGTAGAGAAAGCAATAGAGCTGTCAGGAAGTTCAAAAATTATATTGTCTCTACTAGAATAACTGGAAAGAGATCATATTCACTTTTCCTCTGAGTTTTGCAGGTCACTTTGGATTTACAGTACAGCATTTTATTACCGTTTGAGAACTAGTTCATTGTTATCAAACATTTTTTCATGAAAGCAGATACGACTGGATCAAACTCTAACTATTTCTGTGTGATTTTTCTGGGTTATGATTATGATAAAAGTATTTAAACAGAGGGCTATTTTTCTTTTAGATTTTAGAATTTAGGTAAATACACTTTTTATTTTATAAAGGAGACAGGGTTTGCAGAATATCTTAAAACATCAGTAACTTTCAATAACCTTTAGAAAGTTGGAAACAAAAAATTTTTTAAAGACTAACTCTCCACAAAATAACAAATATTTAGATAATGAAATTAGAGCAACATGTTCTTAAATTTGCCATATGTTCTACAAATATTGCTTGTTTTCTGTTCCAAAATATGTATATCGCTTGGAGGAAGCATTTCCTGGAAGAAATTACAAAACAACGTGTGCCATAGGAGAATGTAAACATAGTCTCTCTCCCTTGTTGATTTCACGACAGGCTCTAAGGTACTTAATTGTATACTGTTTAGGTAAGTATATGATTTTATTAATGCAGCTTAGAGTATTTTCATATACCATGATCTGATGGTTTTCTTTATCATGTTATATTTCAGTGAAGCATATGTTTTGTTGTAAATCACAACAAAGAAAAACAAAGTTGAATGATATCTATGAATGTCTATTGCCAATTGCATCTTTAATATTCAAATAAGTCTCATGGAATTATTATTAAAGGATGAGATCTCTGGTTCAATTCTCTAAAGTTTGTGTTATATTATTATCTGTTGCGGCTGCTTAATTTACTCTGCAAATATATTTTTTTAAGAATAGCCTGTATATCAGACGCTGTTATCCATTTAATCTTACCTCTTCTCTTCAAAAACCATAGGGTATATGAGAACAGGCATGTAATGTGTATAATCACACAAGTATGAAACTTGTAATAAAATATACAGATTCCTATGGTTTAATTGCTTTTTAACAAAAATATGCGGTCTTAATTCTAACTTTATATTACTAATTTATAAAGATTTGTGAAAGATTTTCTACCCAAATGTTCAATGTTAATCTCTCTCTCACACACACAGACACACTCACACCAAAATGGATGAATCATTTGGATCTTTGGTAATAACAGTTAAGAAATGAGTTGTGAAATAATTCTTGAGTTCTTCCTACCTTACTTAATCAGAGACTGTAATTCTCCCACTATAAACTAAAACATAATGAAAATACTTTATGGTAAGATAGAATACCATAAAATACATTTTTTTATTACTTGATTTTTCTCATAAGAATCTTTTTAAGAGCCAAGTCTCAACTCTCAAATGTTTATTTCACCTAATCTTTGCACTGTGTGTGTGTGTGTGTGTGTATACTTGAAAGGTAAACTTTAATCAGACTGATCTTGATATAAATCCTGTATGTTAATTACTAGTTATGAAAATTTTCACAAGTTATTTATATTTTCCAAACTCCAGCTTGCCTACAAATAAAATGGGGATAAAATGGAGATAATGATGAATACTTTGGAGAGCAATTGAGAATATTATGTGAAATAATGTATGTGACATGCGACAGCAAATTATGGCAAAAAGAAGAGTCTAAATAAATGCTGCTCCTTTCTCTCACCTTAAACATCTCTTTGCTTAATTATGACTTTTATTGTAGGTTAACACAACTCAATTTCCTGCTTTCCATGAACATAAAAATTGATGTCCTGCCAGTTTCAACAACCTCGGCTCTCTGTAAACTAAATAAAACATATTTAATAAAATATTGCTTTCTTTGATGAAAAGAATACTCACAAATCCAGTAAAAGCTCCTTTATTTTTTCATTCTCTTCCTCTTACTGTCATGCAGTTCTTGCTTTTGTTTTTTCTTCCTAGAGACAAACTGCAATGCTAAACGCATGGTAGAGAAGCATTGTCTTTGAAAAAATAATGAAGTGCCAGAGAAGGAGATTGTCAATGAACAAAGTAAATTACCTATTTAACTGCATTTTTAATGAAAATTATGTAGTTACAACATTTTTTTTAATTAAGCTTTTTATTTTGTATTGGAGTATAGACAGTTAACAATATTGTGATAGCTTCAGGTGGACAGGAGAGAGTCAGATTTTACATTTTGGAAACTGGTAAAAGACATACATGGTAGCAGCAGTGTACCAAGGGTGGGATGGGAGAGAGTAGTCAGCCTGGTACAGGCAATGAGAATGTATATTGTCAGTAGAAAATTTAAAGACAATAATAGCACTGACTAAATATCTATATTTTGTTGTAATGATAGTATAATATTCAGTAACAATTTCAGTGATAAACTCTTCAACCTGAGCAGAGTACACACACCATGCTAATTAGTCAGGGATGATTGTAATTTCATAGTCTCAAAATATAGATACGGAAAGTATTTTTCTGATCTCATGTAGAAAATGAGAGTGGTCAGTGACCTATAATGTTACTGAGATACAAGTTAGGTGACCTTATCCACAAAAATTGCTTAGGTCTTATAGCATATTTTATAGTGACAAATAGCAAATAAGCTATTTTGAAAGAATCATATGGATCATACTAATACAATATAGGTAGATTACTTTGCTCTTGGCACATATTTTAGGCTCAATTTTTACTAATGTTTATGTGTATGATAGCATAGCAGAAGCTAGTTTTAGATGTAACAAAAATATATTTTTTTCAATACCAGATGATCATGTGATTCAAGGAATACTTCAAAAGAAAAGGGTTTGAAGAGAAGTGAATTTTTCTGTCCATTTACCATGTGACATCATTTCCAATTCATTTGCCATTTTACAGTAGTTGAAAAATGTGTAATAAATTCATAGATTAAATACCACTCTAAGAGTAATCAATCAAAAATGACAGCTGATTGATTTCTTTTGTAAATGAGAATATACATGTTGTTTAATTGATTTCAATATGCTTGAAAGATGATTTGAAAGTCATATATTCAAAAGAATATTGCTGCTGCTTTAGGGAGAATTTGAGAAGTTCAAAAATGGGACTCATTGACTGACTTGAGATCTTTTTTCCTTTCAGGGCAAGGAAATTTATAACCTAGTCATTCATTTGAAACTCACTGTGAATGCAGATAATTAGAAAAAAAAATTAAGCCATGAAGACGTCTCAGTTTTTAAATTTATCAAGAGTTTCTTCCCAGTTACTTTAGAATTTGAATCAAACTATTTAGAATGAAATATAGAATGTCTCTTCTGTAAAGAATCTGCCTGCAGTGTAGGAGACCTGGGTTTGATCCCTGGGTTGGGAAGATCCCCTGGAGAAGGAAATGACAACCCACTCCAGTATCCTTGCCAGGAAAATCTCATGGACAGAGAAGCCTTGTGGGCTGCAGTCCATGGGATCGCAAAGAGTCAAGCATGACTGAGCGACTAACACTTACTTACTTACTTATATCATGAAGAAAAATTATGACCTTCCTTGAGTACTAATGATTACAGAACCTAGGTACCATAACAGGCAAGAAACAGATCGCTCTACAATGCAGGAACTGTTTAAAATAAACAGTAATACAAATTAGAGTAAAATTCTTATTAAGAATGCAGTTTTAACCATGTTAACCATTGTTGATTTTGATACTTAAAACTATTCATAGATCTTGGAAAGGGGAAAATTCAATTAATAGAGAATATGATGAAAGTGTAGTATTAACTGTATTATTTACAATTAAGTCATCTCTTGGAAAGAAAAAGATAAGAATTGTATTTTGGTTTCATGAGACAAGGCCTATAAATATTTTTAATTGCATTCATGATATTTGAGTAGGCTCATTACATATATCTACTCATTTTCTTTTTCTAAAATATGTATGTTTGTTTATATGGTGGCCTAACACAGAAGGTCCACACTATGAATTTTTTTCCTCTGACTTAGGAATCTTAAGTGTTTAATTGACCATTTAAAAGCCTAGATCATTTCTCTAGTGAACTAATTTAAAGCATAATGGTTAAAGATGTATATTTTTAACACCTAGTTTTCATTGTCTTTGATGGCATATTTCCTTGAGAATAACATACTACACATGTGACATACTATCACAAAATTGTGATAAATACATTACTTACTCTAATAAAGGTTTAACGATGATGATGAAGATTTACATATGATTTCTTTTACCAGGTTTGATTTTCACAAATGACTGACCTTTGTTAGGTCTTTTAAAGCACAGAATTACATGACAGAAATGAGTACTCCTTCATACCTGATCGTGTATCTTCAGCTCTAGTAAAAATACTAGGTCTAATACTAATATAGCAGTAAGAAAATGGACTGTGGAGTTAAATACAATGTGAAAATCCACCTTCTCCTTTGGCCTCTATGTGTACTTTGGCCATTTGTTTCTTATTTCTATCCTTATATAATTCAGGGTGTTTAATTATACATTTTGCACCCAGTTTTATGAACATTAAATGAGCTATGTGATTTCTTTGATATGTATTCAGCATTTCAAGTCATTCCTTCTTTCCATTTTCTTGTCATCTAGCATAAAAATATTATTCTGATTTTCTAATTCTGCAAAATAAAGTTTTAATTCACAATCTTTTTTAAACATCATAAATATTGTGTTTATTTTAACTTTTTGGAATACAAAGTTTCAATGGATAATAGATTGTATAAACTCAATTTTATAGAAGTTATTAATGATCATTTTTAGGGTGCCAACCGAACAGATTAAAGACTTTGCTAGAGTTTATTTAAATTATTATTAAAATAATGAAATATTGTCTCTAAAATTTGACTTGTATATACGAGATTCATTGAAATCTGTTTTTACAAAATCTGAAATTTAATTTATTCGGAAATAATGAGGAGAAACAAAGCAAACACAAAAACGAACTTGGATTCTTATTGCTTCAATGAGACACTACTGCAAAAAAGCAATATTTCAAGCGAGAATCTCATTTCTGCTTATCCACAGAGAGTCAGGAAATTATCTGAAAGGACATACTTAGATGAACACATGAAAGGGAAAACCGCTCAGTCATGTCTGACTCTTTGTGACTCCGTGGACTATATAGTCCATGGAATTCTCCAGGCCAGAATACTGGTTGGGTAGTCTTTCCCTTCTCCAGGGGATCTTCCCAACCCAGGAATTGAACCCAAGTCTCTCACATTGCAGGCAGATTCTTTACCAGCTGAGCCACCAGGGAAGCCCAAGAATACTGGAGTGGGTAGCCTATCCCTTCCCCAGGGGATCTTCCTGATGAACATATGTTTCATTACTATGATGTTGTTGCTATTATTAAAGTTGTAGTTGGTTATGTACCTTACATATTGAATTTTTAGGCATGCATTATGAAAAACTCTAGGTCATTCTAATCTACACTCACAGAAATGAATGGTTAGTTTTAATTGCCTTTTCAAGTAATAATTAAGCATTTGACTTATAGCCATAGCATAAATAAACAAAGAAATAAAATGTACCAATTGGTGTATAAAACAATTTCTCCAAATTGGTCATTTCTGTCCTTAAGATTCCTGCTCACATATGCCAATTTATGACTTGATAGCATTTCCCTTTGACAACTTTAACAGCATACAAGTAGATTTCTTAACAGAACACAATAAGAAGTGTTAGTGATTGTATCTTTTAAAATTAAAATAGAAAGTAAAATAGCTAGTTTTACTCTTATACATCGTTTCACCAAATTATTCAGTTTGACTTCATACCAATTTTAAACTATCCAAATAAAAGTACTTTTATCACTTGGAGTATTATTTTTTTTTGTCTAAAGTAGTTTTTGGAGATACCTTTCTAAGTAAGCTATCATGAGTGATTAATCAGAAATATGTAGACTCTCAAAGTCATAGAGAAGTTGATTAACAACCTCAGTGTTTGATCCACAGTCAGCTAGACAATATTTACATTTGTATGAACATTCTGTTTTGTGTCAGATCAAATTATTGTAAAATTCTTTCATATATCTATAGTAAAATGCTTGTTTTTAACCCTTTCTTATTATTCAATTTTCTCCACTTTTAATTAATACAGATGTAATTACACTTTATTATTCAGAATCCACCTTCTCAAATCTAGGAAAACAGCTTATTTTGTGAACAAAGAATTTTCTCCAGGTCAAGCCTTAGACTTTCGTTTAAATATCCCCATTTCTTTCAGTAGTTTTGAAAGGATAACATTTTCAGGATTTTTCTTATTCCATCTGGCTTTTTCTGAATTCAACAAACTTTAATCATGTGGTATATTTTTGGTGACAGTTATTTTACTCAAATGGGGTTAACTAGGACACTCTTTCAGAAGTGTGTTGAAAATTATGCACCACTCTCAGAAGTACAGCATGATAGATTGCATAGCCAGGGCATAGGATAGATGTATTTAAAGAAAAGATCCAAAGCCTCTTTCCTTTAAAATATTATTGTAATAGCCTATTCAGATTCTGCTTAAAATTATAAATTATTCATTAAAAATATCAGCAAGTCTTTAACATTCTTTATATCAGATATGTATAATGTATAATAATAATTAATATGCAAAAATTAGAAGAAAAAAATCAGCTCTCTCAGTCACCTGTGACTATGTATAATTCCAAATATATTAGTCTCAGATTTTCTTACTGTCAGTCAGGAAGTTACCCAGGAGCAAGGAGAGATGGCACTGATGGCTGAACGTCTAATAGCTGCCTAATCCTGCCAAGCTATTCACCAATTCTGCCCCTTCAGTACTCCAAAATGATCAGGGGACTGGAAAAATTCCCCACTGGCCTACTGGAGGGACTTTCCCCACTCTAGCACATGTACACACCTCACCCCATCATGTCCTAAGACAATCTTTGGCTGCCATTAGGCTCATTAAATGTCCATAAATATTCTATAAATACATACATCTAATTATAACAGACTGAATTATGGAAAGGACATGCACAGTAGAGTCTATTGTTATATAACCAGCAACTATCAATTAAGAGGGCTTTCCTTGTGGGTCAGCTGGTAAAGAATCTACCTGCAATGTAGGAGACCTGGGTTTGATCCCTGAGTTGGGAAGATCCCCTGGAGAAGAGAAGGGCTACCCACTCCAGTACTCGGGCCTGGAGAATTCCATGAACTGTATAGTCCATCAGTTGAGACTGTCAGTCAATGACCTCCTGGATTATGTAAACAATCTTGCCTTAAAAACTCTGCACCCAGCCCTCTAGGGCCATTGCCTCTATTGGATTGGCCGACTTCTCTCTTAAGGTGTTCTCTCTGTTCTCTCCTTGTGTGGGTGTTCAGTTGCTCAGTGATGTCCGAGATTAGTGACCCTGTAGACTGTAGCCCACCAGGCTCCTCTGTCCATGGGATTCTCCAGGCAAGAATACTGGTGTGGGTTACCAAAACTCTGTTGCAACCAGTAAGATTGCAGATTCTTCTTTGTGTCCTTGGGGCTTTCCCAGTGGCACTAGTGGTAAAAGGCCTTGCCTGCCAATGCAGGAGATGTAAGAGACATAGGTTTGGTTCCTGGGTCAGGAAGATCCCCTGGAGGAGGGCATGCAGGCACAAGAACCAAAGTTCACAGTAGGAGGGGTCTACAGACTGTCTTCTGCTACCATTACTTTACCCCCTGAGTTTGGATCTCTACAGTTGAGATTCCTCCAGCATCAGACTCTGTGAAATCATCTTTGCAATAGCTACCAGAACAAGAACATTTAATTCAATCACATGACTAATTAGATAAGGATTTCAGAATTTCCATGTGACTTGGCCAAGTCTTTGATAAATGTTCTTATCAATGCCTTTTTTGGCCTATTCTTTCTATAAAATATTAAAAGAAAATGAATACTGTACCTTATAACACTTTTCTATGAGTGTACTTTTAGCTAGTCAAAAACGAAAGCAAAACAAAAACAAAGCTATGTTTGGCAAGACCCTCTACCTCTGTAAAATAATTCAATTATCATATAGCCAAAGATTTTATAAAAGCTTTCCCACCAATAGTTTTGAACATAATTATTCTTTCCATTCTACTAGAAGAGTTACGGAAGAAATGTCTATATTTCAATAATGACAAATTGAGCTTTTTGCCCACTGAAGTGAAGCAAGACACTGGAAGGTTATTTGTGGAAACTGAGTCACAGATAGTGTTCATAATTGCCAAGGTTCAGACACTAAAACCAATAAGTGGTAGAACTGAAACCCAATCCAGATTTTATTAGTTCCAGAGTCTGTATTCTTTTGCTGATACTTCATTATGAAGATTAGGAGTCTTACAATGAGGAAAAAATTAGATATTTCTGTCAAAAAAATTAATTATACATGTGATCAAAATGAGTTAGACATGCAACTAGCTCACTATCAATGTAGAGAAAATCACAGGGATAGTGAAAAATTGAAAATGATTTCACATTTTACAATGAGCAAAATTGATGACATGACAATGAACAGGGTATTTTAAAACATAAGTTGCAAGGAATATAAACTGGAAGAAGAGGATAAATGTACACATTAAAAGAGATGTAGGGTGTCAACTCTTTGTATGAACTATACAGGAACAAGCAGTTGAAAAATAGACTATTAGGGAAATCTGAGAAATGAATTCAGTGGTTGATTATGTTTAGGAAATTGTTGTTAATTTAGAAAAGTTTGATAATATTGAGTTTATATTTTAAGAAATGGTTCTATAACTCATAGAGATTTCCATGAAATATTTATTGATATATTTATTTGGAATTTTCTTCAAAACATTCTGTGTGCCTTGGCAGGTGGTTAATTAGAAATAAGATTGGCAGTAAGTGCATACAGGAAAAGCCTTTATGCCTTTCTACGTTATTGTATTTAGAAATATTTTTTTTAATTTTTATTTTTACTTTATTTTAGTTTACAATACTGTATTGGTTTTGCCATACATTGACATGAATCCATCACGGGTGTACATGAGTTCCCAAACATGAACTCCCCTCCCACCTCCCACCCCATATCATCTCTTTGGATCATCCCCGTGCACCAGCCCCAAGCATCCTGTATCCTGCATCAAACATAGACTGGCGATTCGTTTCTTACATGATAGTATACATGTTGCAATGCCATTCTCCCAAATCATCTCACCCTCTCCCCCTCCCTCAGAGTCCAAAAGTCTGCTCTACACATCTGTGTCTCTTTTGCTGTCTCGCATACAGGGTCATCATTACCATCTTTCTAAATTCCATATATATGTGTTAGTATACTGTATTGGTGTTTTTCTTTCTGGCTTACCTCACAATAACTTTTAAAAGTATCTTTGTTTATAGAAATATTGAAAAGCTGTTTATGTATTTATTTCTAAAAATATATATCAATTTTGTGATATAAAAAAGGATGCCATCATCTTACTGGGTAACATTTATAATTTGTTGAACAATACCAGTATTTCTTAACCTGCACTCTATTTCTACCATATTCCATATGTTTTGGTAACATAATCAAAAGTTTTAAAAAAGGGCGTTTCAAAGACATTTTTAATCAATGAGAATATTTCCATTAGTAAGGATTTTATAGCAGAGATATGAAGTCACAGTCTTTTTTGGTTTGGTGAGGGTGTCAGATATTCTGTCTACATTGTCTATTATTAGAATGAATGTCAACACAGAGGGAATGATGTTCACGCTGTCACCAGGCGAATGCTTAGACTACATCTGAACATTATTTTTCAGGAAGAATTGTTCAATGATTTGATCACTTGTCAGAAGCGTCTCACTGAAGGATCTTGCAAAGACTTCAGTCTTCTTTTCTTTTCCATCTGGAAAACAAAGAACAAAGAACTCATTCTTCAGTATGGTGTATTGAAACCCATGCATTTTACAGAAATCCTTCTGAATATTAAAACTATATTGTATTTGCTTTACCTTTTGCTACCTCCATCATTCTCATTACCAATTTTGTTATTGTTATTATCCACAGGCTTATCTCAATTTGTTCAAATTTTGGAAGGTGGAGCGGGGGTTGCTTAGAGGGAGTTGTTATATAATTGTATGCTGAGAAACTTTAAAGAGAGCTCTGTAACCAAGTTATATAGTAGACAATACTGATGAGTATGCTGCAGAGAATATTTTCATGCAGCTGGTATCCACAGTGGTATATCCAGAATTTCCCCTAAATTTGCCTTCTGTCATTGAATGAGCCACACTGTAGCTGAAAGAGAAACTTCAAAATACACTACCTCTGAAAAAGATGTCACAATATGATAACTACTCCCATCTCATAGGAATGTTGGGTAAACAAATGAGTTAATTGATGTGAAAAATCCCTTGAGCATTTCTGAAGGAAGGTGCAAAAAGAGAACAATTATTTTTATATTGTTTTAATAGAGTTTAGGAGATGCATGTGATTTTATATATTGATATATCTATATCTTTATATATGATTAATTATAGAAAATGAAAGATTATTTATTTCTGTATTTATATTTCTACATAATGGCAGTATAGAGACAACTGACATTCCACACTTTTCAAGTTTTCCATATGAATAATGAACGAATACATTCTTGTGTTGGTTGTTTCATCTTTATACATGTTATTTTTTTTCTGATGGAGAAGACACTACGTACAATTGCACAGACTTGGAAAATATCAATATATTTGGCAAGTAAGAATTGGAGATTCAGATCCAACTCCTTCCCTTTTAACTTATCAATACAAAGATCTAAATATATATATTTTCTTAGTAGGTAAATAACATTTGAATTAACATACAATTAGGTATGTACTATTAGCCACAACACTTGAAACTTTACATGCAGAATTAGACTTCTTTTGAATAAAAGAAATAAAAGCATTATATTAATCATAAATAGTTTTATAAAATATCAGTTTGGTCCAATAGTTATATGTATAGAAAATTATACTATAATTACCAATTCATAAATATAATGATGATTTTTAGAAGGCAAATTCTTACTTTAGGCTAAACATTAACAGTAAAATACTCTGCATTCCCTATAGGTTACCTTTAAATAATATATTTGTTAACTTTTTGTAGAAAAATCTCACTTCAATTTAGTTTTGTATTCATTTCCTTATCCAAAATTACTTTAAAAGACATATATGAAACTTTTTTACACTGACATGTAAATTATTAATAAAAACTTTCTTAGGGAAATTTGCATATTAAAAGACCTCTAAAACTTAACCTTGTTGCCCTGGATCAGTGGTCAGCATTTCCTACTATATGATTACAATTTAATCACTAGGAGAGAGCTAAACTGGAGCACTGGCAAAAATTAATACTTCTGAGAACTATCATTTACTCTCTTGAGATTTAATTCTTACAAAATGTTTTTACATTTGTGGAATACAAAGGATGAATGAATTCCCACCAACATGAGTAGGGGACAAAACACAGCAAGACATACCTTGAAATGTCAGAATACCATGCTTAGAGACAAGCATATAAGAGATTCCAGAGAAGGGTGAAAGCATCTATTTTATTTTATTGATTTTATAAAATTTTAGAATGGTATTGGATCACTCAACAGTATCTAAGAAATTTGAAATAAAAATACCTTAAAATTCAGATGAAAGTTTATTTCAAATTTCCAATTCCATTTTCAGGAATCTAAACAATTAAATAGATGGCAGAATTTCCAAACATATGGGGCAAAAAGAAGAAAAAATTCTCTATAGCTTTTCTCATGCAAATAGAATTTGGGGGCCTGTCAGATAGAAGACTCTAGTAATCTCACCAAGATTAATGAATGAAAAATCCAGGTAGGAGTAACTACCTAGCTCCTAGCTTCTTTCTTTTCAAACACTTTGTCATGACTCTCATTCCTCAATTAGTAAGACAAGTCTATTGTGTTTAAACTTGTGTCTGTCCATAAGCGGGAGAGGAAGAAGCTTCCTACCTGCCTCTGTCCCATGGTTATTTAAATGACAGAGGGAAATATCCTTAGAAGTAAATTGGAAATAAATGTCCACCATCCCCAGAGTTTTTTTCACTTGCCCTTCAAATGATTGTCCTGTATTTAAATCCAAGGACTTCAGTTTTATAATATACATACTTTAGGAAAGAGTGACCTTTGTCAGGGGTAGGGAACAATTGGCAAATTCATACTAAATTTGGATAATTATGAGAAGGAAATTTGCAAAGACATGATCTAGACTTCTATGAAGGGGGGAAAAAAATAGGCAGTTCTTTAAATAAGAGCTATTGGGTTTTTAATGAGCCAGTAAAACCAACCCAACCAAATCAAGTTAACAAAACAAAATCATGTCAAAACCTATCACCAGTCCTTAGGCACAGGGAACAGGACAATTGTCCTATTTACTGTGTCAAAGGAAAGTGTGCTATTTGACCTAACTTGTTCAGTTCATGAAGGTGAGCAAATAGGGATTTTTTCTTTTCTTTCTTCTTTATAGATTACATTTTCCATATTTTCTAACAACAATATGGGTTATGTCATGTAACCCATTAATATCTGTAGCTATTTTACACTTAGTTGGTTTGAAATACTAATATGTCATTACCTAATGAAATTAGCATGTTTATTCTGGCCATTTACTGATACAACCACTACCATTGCTTCATACCAATTCTGTATAAATACGACACCTACATGATTTTTAAAGGATAAAAATCAACATTCAAATAGGATTCTCTTTATTTAAATAGACTTATTAGAAATTTAAAGCAGATGAAGATGGTTTCAATGAAATGAATAAATAATTAAGGCAAATCTGTATACTTGTCAGGAACTCCATATTAAGAATCAGGTGAAGGGAGACAGTCTTCTGACAGAGCTGTCATTTTTTTAGTTAAAGTTAATGTTAATTTTTTCTAAATCTTGATGTTCTTTTCAAGTTTACTTGATCAAACCAAAAGCCAAAAAAAGAAGCTGCCAGATAACTTACATAGGTAATAATCAGAACCTTTAATCACACATAAAAAGAGCCATTCAATTCTATGTATTGCAAAAATCATCAGCTGGTTGGGAAGGCAGGTTTTTGTACTTCAAGCAGTTTTAATCATTGATCAGGTTGTGAAATAAAATAACAGATTGCATTTTACAAACTGGTCACTAGCAATGCCTCGTCAGCAGACCTAGACAATAATCCCTGAGTGTTGTAGGACTGCAGCCGTTAATAACCTGGCTTGTTAGTTGAAAGCTGGCAAAGTCTCAAGCATTTAAGAGGATTACTGCTATAAACCATATTAATTTTTTTCCCTAACATTCAAGTCCATAGTGATGAAGAGCTTCTGTAATAGAAATAGTGAAGTCAAACACATAGCAGAACCCCGTGCAATTCCTTTTTGTTTAGTGACTGATTTTACAAGAGAAAAATAAAAGTCAGGCTTCATTGTACTAAATTGGAATATTAATGTTTGGTGAAATAATTTTGAATTGCAAATCCTGCCAAATAAAATAAGACATTACTATAGAGAAGCTTGCCAAAAAGGATGTATTTCTAATAAGACTTTTTCAAACAGACTTTTTAAAAAATTAGCTTCTCACTCACTATAGAAAGAATTAGGCAAAAAGCCCAATAAAATCAAAGCTTCCAACTTTTGACCTCAAAGAAATGTGTCAATCTTGTGTCAGAGGCAACAGTGCGTGGGTTAAGAGTTTAGACTCTGAACCTGACTGCCTGGGTTAGAATTTTGATTTTATCGCTTTAGGCTACTTGTTAGTTAGTAATTACATCATCTCTCTGCACCTCAGTTTCCTCACCTGTATAGCAGATCATAATAGCACCTAACTCTTGGCTGTAATAATGATTACATGATTTAATATTTGAATAGCTCATTAAACAGTGCCTGGCACATCAAAATGCTGTGTAAAGTTTGTAAAAATAATGTTATAAATTAAAGAATTTCAGAGCTATAATGAATCAGTAGGTTTCACTACATTTGGTCTTTGGTGTAGAAGACAAAGTCTACATTAGAAAATAGTTGTTCATTGAAAAATTCTTAAGCAGCTGGTGTTTGCAGATAAAACTTAAGATAAATTTGAATCCATATACTGCTGAAAATTACACACTTGAAATTATTTCCATGTAGTCACAGTTATTTTAAGTTCATTAGTCAGAAATTTTGAGGATGTGCATTCAGAAAACAGGAAAATTCTTAAGGAAAATGTTATATATTCATTGTTCTCAACATTAAGGATTTGCTCAACAGAACATTATTTTGTGAAGAGTCAAGCTCATAAAGAGTCAGAATATCAGAAATCTTTTCATTTAAAGATACTTAAGAAACACCAAAGGACCTTGCTGGAAAATGTAACCTAGGCTATTCTAACTCAGGTGCCTTGTCATTGAGACCATTAATCTGCATTTTAATAAGAATCTTAAGTTTTTTGGAAGTTTCTCTTGAGAATACATTTTTTAGAAACAGTTTAGTTGAGTACTCCTATGGGCTTCCCTGGTGACTCAGATTCCATGGAATTTTGCCAGAATCCAATTGGATGAAATGGATAAGGGGCCAGAAGGTGGACAATGAAAGAGATAAAATGAAACATGTGATAGTATACTGTTTGTTCATGTTCAGATTTGTTCAAGAGTATATGTATCTATACTTATACTTCCCTGGTGGCTCAGTGATAAAGAATCCACTTGTCAATGTAGGGAATGTGGGTTCAATCCCTGGGTCAGGAAGATCCCCTAGAGAAATAAATGGCAACCTACTCTAATTTTCCACTGGGAAATCCCATGGACAGAAGGGTCTGGTTGGCCACAGTCCACGGGGGTCTCAAAGAGTTGGACACAACTTTTCAACTAAAACAACAACAATACGTATCTATGTTAGGTTATTTCATACTTCAGTTCAGTTCAGTTCAGTTGTTCAGTCGTGTGCGACTCTTTACGACCCAAAGAATCACAGCATGCCAGGCCTCCCTGTCCATCACCACCTCCCAGAGTTCACTCAAACTCATGTCCATCGAGTGGCTGATGCCATCCAGCCATCTCATCCTCTGTCATCCCCTTCTCCTCCTTTCCCCAATCCCTCCCAGCATCAGAGTCTTTTCCAATGAGTCAACTCTTTGCATGAGGTGGCCAAAGTATTGGAGTTTCATACTTAGAGTTTTTTTAATAATAAAATATTTGCTTAGAAGAGAAGCTAAGCATTAAATAACCAATCAATACCTGAAAACTCATTTGGTGTATCTCACAAAGAGATACCCAAGAGAGCGTACTTGAAATCTATATCTTTTGCACCAACATACTCAATGATCTTACTGAAGTCATATTAGAGTTTTTTTGAAGATATTCCCTCAATGATACAAAAAAGTTAATTTGTAAGCTTTGTTTCGCTTAGTGTCCCAATTATTTGTGTCAGCTATCTTCAATCAAAGGCATTTTGTCACATAGAGACAGCTTTCATGGACGTGACCAGACAGTTCTTCATAGTTCAAATTTATAACATTCTCAATTTAATTAGTATGGCAGAATTTAAATAATACCTGTTGACATTTTTCAGTGTTTATTCTGCTTAGATGTGCCTTGTAATATTGTAATTTATCTTCGTAATAGTCTTAGGAAATGGTTATTGTTATCTCTTCTGCTTTGTAGATCAAATAACAGTCTATAATAGATATAATAATCTGTTCAAGCTTACCCAAGTCATAATGGACAGAGCCCAGGTTCAAGCCCATTTCTCTTTGACAGACCAGAGCCTCCTTGCCTCTTCCTCATGCCTTACCCCATTCCTATTTTCCATCTAGCTATTCCTGAGTTATACCCTTTTATAATAAACTCCTGATGTAGTAAGTAAAATGTTTTTGTTTTTGTTTTTTCTGAATTCTGTGAGCTGCCCCAACAAATTAATCAAACCTGAAGAGGGAACTATTGGAACCTATGATCTATAGCAGATTGATCAGAAGCACAAGTGACAATCTGGACTTCTGAAGTAGGGCTGAGGGTGGTGGGGCTGGGGTCAAAATACTGAGGCCTTACCTTGTAGAATCTAATGCTACCTCTAGATAGATAGAGTTGGGACTTACTTGAATTGTAAGACACTTATCTGGTGACAGAGAATTGTAGGTGTGGAGAAACCACCTGTATTTGAATAAAGTATTATTTCTGTATAATTATTTCAACTATACCCTGCCAGTAGATATTTATTTCTGGCAATGCAAGGTAGTGGTGGAAAGAGTCTGAACTTTGAAATCAGAAAAGTGAGATGAAAGCTTTCATTTTGTCACTTACTATGTGACTAGGGCCAGTTAATTCACTGAACTTTTGTTTCTTTACTTGTAAGTTATGAGTAATATCCAACTCAAAGTAACATTGCTATGTGTATTTGTTCATAATATATGCACAGTGATCTTAAACAATCAGTGTTCATATGTAGGTATCATCCATTTATCAAACTGTGAATTCTGGATTCAAAATTCTATTTTGATTTATTTATTTGCATTTCAGAGACTGTGGGATTTACTGTATTTTACATCAGTTGCGTCATTTACCATTTCTTACATTAATTTGTTAAATATTATAGAAATTATGACACTTTCCACTTTCCTAGAAGTTCCAGTTACTTTATTTGGGTCACTTTGATGGGTACTGCTTCAGTATTAAGAACTTTAAGTATGATTATTAAGACCAGAAGTGTGTATGTGTGCATGTGTGTCTGTGCAAGTGCCCATTTGTACTTATTTGTCTAAAATGGGAAAACCTAGTCAGAAGTATATTTTCAAATTTATTTAGAGCTTAGTGTCCTATACTTGAGTCATTTATAAATGTTTATTAACAGGAATGAGCAGATATCTTTCATATGTTCTCATTTTCAAGAACTATTTGACCTTGCATAAATTCAAAAATATGTAACACATTTTAAATGTCCTCATAACTCTCTTATAGTTTTATTCATCATTATGTAAAAATAAACAATCTCCCTGCTGTTTCTTTAACTAATTTCTAATACTGAACAATATTTCTATCACATATATTAATCAATCTTTATTAATATTTTTGTGGTGGAAAGATTCATGAATGAACTTTCTTCTTTCAACATACATAATAAAATCTATCACAGTATACTGATAAATATCATATATATATGCACATTGCAAATCTAATTGAAATTCTTTTCTCCAGTATCTAATTTCAGAAATTATTGATAAGTCTATTTAGAACAATATTAAATACAACTGAAATAATAAAGGCTAGGAGTGAATATTGGTAGTTATAGAGTTATAATGTAACCTTTCACTTCTTAGCTAGAGGTCAAATCTGCTTCTATTAATTGAATATGATTATTGTACAGATACATTTTATCTAAAATTATGGTTCTTTACTGATTTAAATGCAGTTATATGTGTTTTCCTTTTTCCTAGGGAATCTAGCACATAAAAAGAGATTTAACTCTGTGTCAATAAAAATGTTTCCTTGTAAATCAATTTATAAAACGTTTAATAAGCTATGTGTCATGACAGATTAATATGCAGTAGTTAAGAATCAGATTACCTTGAACCTGCAAGTCTGAAAAATAATCAAGCAATATACAGAAATATTCTGTGGAGCAGAATCAAAAATTCAGTTAGGTCTGTGGATTAGTAAAGACATCTTTAGTACTAGTTTAAGTATAGAGAATCTAAATTCTCAGAATTCTCAGCCATCTGCTCTTTTGGATCTGTTTTCTAAGAACTGCTGACACGATAACTAACAGATTTAGAAACTTTATTCAGCTTGCAGTGATCTAGTATGTGACGGTATTGATATATTCCAATATGAAGTGGCTCCAGGAAAAATCAGGATATTATAATGCACATTAAATTACACCTATGAGAAAAACTAGTGAAATAATATCACTTGAGATAGGCTTTCCATTATTTATAAAATATGTTTTCCCCAAAGACAAAGTAAATCCAAAGTTACTACTAAATAATTGCTCTTCATGCTGTTTTTTAAAGTGTGTTGACAAGCTGCCGTTGTTTTATAATTAATGCAGAGCTAAATTTCTACAGTTCTACATTCTATAGGATGTGGTAGGATTTATTCTATACTTTTCCAGAGCAAATTTCATTAAAGGATGTGGGACAATGTCTGTCCATGGAAATTATGAAGAGGATGGTTTTTGGCTAAATTTTACATGATTGATATTATGAAACAATCAGTCCTCATCATCAAGTAAAATTAAATGTCCAACCATTAGTTATCTGAAGAAGATAATAAAATATGCTAATTCACAAAGGACAGTATTTTTGCTACTAAACTGAATTAAGGAAAGATTAATAAGCACTTTGAATTAATTTGGCATCAAAATAACTGACATATAATTGACATATATATTGCTATAGTTATGTAGATATATTGTTGGTTTTATATATCTATCTATAGATATAGACATAGACATATATAGCTGTAAGTATACAGAGATAGGGAAGCTGAGACTCCAATACTTTGGCTACCTGATGCGAAGAGCTGACACATTTGAAAAGACCCTGATGCTGGCAAAGATTGAGGGCAGGAGGAGAAGAGGACGACAGAGGATGAGATGGTTGGATGGCATCACCGACTCAATGGACATGAGTTTGGGTAGACTCCGGGAGTTGGTGATGGATAGGGAGGCCTGGCGTGCTGCGGTTCATGGGGTCGCAATGAGTTGGACATGACTGAGCGACTGAACTGAACTTATACATAGATAGATAGAGATAGAGATTTAAATAGAAAGATCACAAGCATTCATAGCTATATATTTTCTGTTTAACTGTAAGAAGCCCTGACAGAATTGAGCTCTCATTGAATATTTGGTGAATGAATTAGCAGCATAAGAAAGATTCGTATCCAGATATTTTGACCCATAGCTAGTTCTCTTTTTCCCACTTTATATCGTTTAAACTCATTCCTGAATAACATGATACAATTTGTTTCCTGGTTGAAATGTATGCCTCTTTGCTTAAGACTGTGAAGGTAGTCTGTTGGTCAAAGAAGATAGAAGACATTGTTCTTACTTCTATTTGATTAGATTATTAAGTAGAAATTAGAAGGCATAGTCTTATATCTGCCACTAAAAGCTGTTTCTTATTCTTTCTGGAATTAAGATTATTCCTTTGTGCCTGTTTCTACACCTCTGAAACAGAGATAATCTTGGCAGCTTCAAAGTAGAAATCTTATAAATATCTGATATCATATACAATGGTATTTTCACAGAGTAAACACTGACTAAATATTCTCTCTTAACAGTATCTGCATTAAGAAATAAGAAAACTGAGAACCTGAAAGTATGGAATACTGCTCTTTTTTTCTTTTGTTTACCGTGTATAAAATAGATAACTAATGGAAGCACTGCCTTATATTCATTCACTTACTTTGAAGCTTTTATATGCTTTTGTTATAGTCATCCTCTCATTCTGCCATTACAACCCTCTCTCCAGTGTCCTCTGTATCCACTAGCCACAGATCATGGATCAGTGGACATAGATTTTTAGACTCAGAAGGACAGAATGGGAGTTCTTTCTCACAGATGCTGCCTCCATATTTGTTCCTACTACTTCATTATCAGTAATATGTTTTACAGCTCTATAACATTACCAACTTAAAAATAAAACATATGTTTTGCTTACATATTATTTTTAATAGTAAGTATGTGAGTTTTGACCTAGAGGAAACAAATTTGTATGTTTAATAAAACAGTCAAATTTGCCTTTCCTATGTGTAGATTTGTAGGCTGATCTCTTACTATGCATGCAAAACTCAAGTATCACTGGAGAATAAAAACACATGTTAAAATTTTGGTAAGAGACATATCTATAGTCAAATTAATTATATAGAAGACATTTAACAACTAACTGAGTAACATTTATTTATAATTAGAATTATTATTTCTAAAATGCATGTGTTCATCTTCAGAAAAAGTCATCAAAATTATGAATCCAATCCAGTTTCCCTAAGGAAGTGTAGGCCTATTGTTCAGTTTTTATTATCACTTTCCTAAAAATAAAATAAAAAGAGACTTCTGATTAAGATTGCAGGTGCTCTAAGTCATTACAGTCATGTCTGATTCTTTGTGACCCTATGGATTGTGTAGCCTGCCAGGTTCTTCTGTCCATGGGGATTTTCCAGACAAAAATACTGGAGTGGGTTTCCATACTTTCTTCCAGGGGACCTTCCCAAACCAGGGATCAAACTTGGGTCTCCTGCATCTCAGGCAGAGTAAGAGGCCACATTTATCCTACTTCTTACGTGACTGAAAAAAAATGACAAAACATAGTGCTATGCTCTTCAAACATGGAAAAACTGGCAGTGCAAAGCAATGATCTCTGAGAGAAGAAAGCAAACACTGTGAGTCTACATGCCCCCGTTGATTTCCTGGGGAAGTTTCTAAACCACAACTAAGGGATGGGAAAATAAGTAGAGCGTAATGATCTCCCTGAGTATAGCGATTAGAGATGGGAGGCCTGAAGGATAAAGAGGTTACAGTTCACAAGAAAAAATAACAAAGAGAACATAGCTATAGAGAAAGTGCAAGAGGGTCCATTTTGAGTCTTCAGCTATGTATAAGTTTAGAGCACTAGAGTAAGAGAACAATATGGACCATATAGCCTGCCAGGCTTCCATGTGCTTCACTATCTCCCAGAGTCTGCTCAAACTCATATTCATTGAGTCAGTAATGTCATCCAACCCAACTGTCTCATTCTCTGTCACCCTTTTCTCCTCCTACCCTCAATCTTTCCCAGTATTAGGGTCTTTTCTAACTTATGTTATTTTCTTTCTTCATTTTTTACTTTCTCTTCTAAGCCAACTTCTAACACACCAAAATCTAAAGAAGATAATCATAATTTGCTGGTTGTTATAGGCTGCTTTTTTTTTCTCATATTTTTACTTCAATTTATTCATTTGTAAAATGTGCATAATACTATTACTGTAAAAATAAGATGGTACAAAGATAATAAATGATTAATAAAATGCTTTAATAGGTGCCGTGAATATAATGAGTGCTATATGCTTTTGCTATTATTATTTAAAAGTATATTTGTAAAGGATAATTTAAGAAGGAACTGAAAGAAAAAGCTGAACAAAGAAAATGTAGTTTAAAGAAATTGGAGACCTGGCAAAAGCTTTCAGTGAAACTTCGAAACTTTCAGAAAATTTTTGCTATCAAAGTCATCTAATCAGTCTAAACACGTAGAATCAATATGTTCACAACCTTCTTTAATGTTTCCCAGTCACATTGCTTCAATTTTCATATAATTCACTCAGTAAAATTGGCAACAACAATGAAAATTAGAAATAGTACAAGTCATCATAGATACTTTGAAATAAAACCCATTCAAAAATCAATGTGTCTACTTTAAATAATACAGTGTAGTTCAAGGGACTTGCTTGTGAATTTGGGGACTGAAATTCTCAAATTTGGGGTTCACTCAATGAGTTATACTTTTTAAATTTTTTTTCCAAACTTAAGTTTGGTAGAAAGTGAACATGGGATCACGTATTCAAGAGTAAATATCTGTTGTTTATTGTTTTTAAAGCATTTAGTGAATTGAGAAGGAGGAAAAAGATGAGCTCTTCTTCAAAATTCTTAGCCTAATCATAGTGAAAATACTGAAAAGTGATATCAACAATTCTATATTTTTTTTCTGGTTTAATATTTCCTTTCTTTTTATTCTCATATTTGATTTTAGAATAGCTTTATTTTGTCTTTATCCATCATGTTTACAAAATGGCTTTTCTCCAACATTGGAGTTCTGAGAAATTGTTTGCAAGGCCAGGCTAGCTGTGAGGAGAGGCCAACTCCTGGCAACACTGAGGCCTGATGGACTGCACCAACCACTTATCAGTTTGACTGTCTCTTTATGGCTGCTTTCCTTTTTCTTTTTTTTAATTGGAGGATAATTGCTTTACAATTGTTTTGCTGGTTTCTTCTGTACAATAACATGCATTAGGTACAAGTATACATATATCTCCTTCCCCTTGAGCCTCCTTCCCACCAACCTCCTGATTCCAACCTGCTGCTGCTGCTGCTGCTGCTGCTAAGTCGCTTCAGTCGTGTCCAACCCTGTGCAACCCATAGAAGGCAGCCCACCAGGCTCCCCCGTCATTGGGATTCTCTGGGCAAGGACACTGGAGTGGGTTGCCATTTCCTTCTCCAGTGCATGAAAGTGAAAAGTGAAAGTGAAGTCGCTCAGTCATGTCCGACTCTTCACGACCCCATGGACTGCAGCCTACCAGGCTCCTCCATCCACGAGATTTTCCAGGCAAGAGTACTGGAGTGGGGTGCCTTTGCCTTCTCCTCCAACCCTCTAGGTTATCACAAAGCACCAAACTGAGCTCCCTGTGTTATACAACTGCTCCCCACTAGCTATCTATTTTATATAAGGTAGTGTATGCATGTCAATGCTACTTTCTAAATTTGTCTCACCCTCTTCTTCCCCCTCTGTGTCCACAAGTCCCTTCTCCATGCCTGAGTCTCTATTCCTGCCCTACAAATAGGTTCATCAGTACTATTTTTCTAGATTTCATATATATATATATGTTAATATATCATATGTGCCTTTTCTCTTTCTGACTTACTTCACTCTGTAGAGCAGACTCTAAGTTCATCCACCTGACTACAACTGACTCAAATTTGTTTCTTTTTATGGCTGAGTAATATTCCATTGTATATATGTACAATACTTCTTTATACATTTATCTGTCAATGGACATCTAGGCTGCTTCCATGTTCTGGCTACTGTAAATTGTACTTCAATGAAAATTGGGGTACATGTGTCTTTTTGAATTATGGTTTTCTCAAGGTATATGCCCAGTAATGGGATTATTGGGTCATAGGTAATTTCATTTCTAGTTTTTAAAAATAATCTCCATATTGTTTTCCTTTGGAACTTATGATTCTTTGACTTCAAATAGATAACATTTTAAAGAAAAAGTTGATAATTTTCAGTTTTATAAGTGGCCTAATTTAATGAGAGATCTACCAGCCTTCTATATTTCAGAAAAAATATCACTGTTGCCTGAGATTTTTGCTAGCAAGTGAGAATGTATGTATTGTTCTATGAAAAACACTGATTATTTGATAACTGTAATTAATAGTCACAATTAGATTCAACAAAGAGATTTTTATTCTATGGATTATCAAATTTGTTTTGAAGTTAGCACAATATATCTAAGCTGTGTTATAAATGGTTTTTATATAATCATGATGATTCATTTGTCCTATTTCATGCAACAGCTTCAAAGCATGTATTTGAAAAGTGGACAGGTAGGATAGTGTTTCTGAGCTTAGATTCTACAAACTACAGGAAAGATATAACTAGAATTTGGCTTCTAACAGATGTATGAACTTTAATACAATCATTTAACATCCTTAAGCCTTATTGCCAATTTGTAAAATAATATCTATTCTGCAGAGTTATTATAAGAATTGAATAATATGATGTCTTGGCTTAGATTCTATTATACCAGAAGCACACTCTGAAACAAGAGTTCTAACACGAGAAATTTATTAGGGTGTAATTGCAGGAAGCTCAATACAAACAACAAGACGGTAAATGTAGTGAGACAGAGATGAAAAAATAGCCCAATAAGTTTGTTTTATCTAGAAACGAATACTGAGGGTTCAGTTCAGTCGCTCAGTCATGTCCCACTCTTTGCGACCCAATGAATCGCGGCACGCCAGGCCTCCCTGTCCATCAACAACTCCCAGAGTTCACTCAGACTCACACCCATCGAGTCAGTGATGCCATCCAGCCATCTCATCCTCTGTCGTCCCCTTCTCCTCCTGCCTCCAATCCCCCCCAGCATCAGAGTGTTTTCCAATGAGTCAACTCTTCGCATGAGGTGGCCAAAGTACTGGAGTTTCAGCTTTAGCATCAGTCCTTCCAAAGAAATCCCAGGGCTGATCTCCTTCAGAGTGGACTGGCTGGATCTCCTTGCAGTCCAAGGGACTCTCAAGAGTCTTCTCGAACACCACTGTTCAAAAGCATCAATTCTTCGGCACTCAGCCTTCTTCACAGTCCAACTCTCACATCCATACATGACCACCGGAAAAACCATAGCCTTGACTAGATGGACCTTAGTCGGCAAAGTAATGTTTCTGCTTTTGAATATAATATCTAGGTTGGTCATAACTTTTCTTCCAAGAAATAAGTGTCTTTTAATTTCATGGCTGCAGTCACCATCTGCAGTGATTGTGGAGCCCCCCAAAATAAGGTTTGACACTGTTTCCACTGTTTCCCCATCTATTTCCCATGAAGTGATGGGACAAGATGCCATGATCTTCGTTTTCTGAATGTTGAGCTTTAAGCCAACTTTTTCATTCTCCTCTTTCACTTTCATCAAGAGGCTTTTTAGTTCTTCTTCACTTTCTGCCATAAGCGTGGTGTCATCTGCATATCTGAGGTTCTTGATATTTCTCCCAGCAATCTTGATTCCAGCTTGTGTTTCTTCCCGTCCAGCCTTTCTCATGATGTACTCTGCATAGAAGTTAAATAAGCAGGGTGACAGCCTTGACGTACTCCTTTTCCTATTTGGAACTAGTCTGTTGTTCCATGTCCAGTTCTAACTGTTGCTTCCTGACCTGCATATAGGTTTCTCAAGAGGCAGGTCACATGGTCTGGTTTTCCCTTGTCTTTCAGAATTTTCCACAGTTTATTGGGATCCACACAGTCAAAGGCTTTGGCATAGTCAATAAAGCAGAAATAGATGTTTTTCTGGAACTCTCTTGCTTTTTTGATGATCCAGCAGATGTTGGCAATTTGATCTCTGGTTCCTCTGCCTTTTCTAAAACCAGCTTGAACATCAGGAAGTTCACAGTTCAGGTATTGCTGAAGTCTGGCTTGGAGAATTTTGAGCATTACTCTACTAGTGTGTGAGATGAGTGCAATTGTGCAGTAGTTTGAGCATTCTTTGGCATTGCCTTTCTTTGGGATTGAAATAAAAACTGACCTTTTCCAGTCCTGTGGCTACTGCTGAGTTTTCCAAATTTGCTGGCATATTGAGTGCAGCACTTTCACAGCATCATCTTTCAGGATTTGAAATAGCTCCACTGGAATTCCATCACCTCCACTAGCTTTGTTTGTAGTGATGCTTTCTAAGGCCCACTTGACTTCACATTCCAGGATGTCTGGCTCTAGGTGAGTGATCATGCCATCAGGTCATGAAGATGTTTTTTGTACCGTTCTTCCGTGTATTCTTGCCACCTCTTCTTAATATCTTCTGCTTCTGTTAGGTCCATACTATTTCTGTCCTTTATTGAGCCCATCTTTGCATGAAATGTTCCCTTGGTATCTCTAATTTTCTTGAAGAGATCTGTAGTCTTTCCCATTGTTGTTTTCCTTTATTTCTTTGCATTGATCGCTGAAGAAGGCTTTTTTATTTCTTCTTGCTGTTCTTTGGAACTCTGCATTCAGATGCTTATATCTTTCCTTTTCTCCTTTGCTTTTCACCTCTATTGTTTTCACAGCTATTTGTAAGGCCTCCCCAGACAGCCATTTTGCTTTTTTGCATTTCTTTTCCATGGGGATGATCTTGATCCCTGTCTCCTTGGAGGTTAATCCAGCTGTTCTGAACAGGAATCCTCTTAGTTTTTCCCTCTGAAGGGGGAAGACCTGGGATGTTATTTGAGGCATGTTATAGTGTGTGTGGGGTGGGCTTCCTAGGTGGCTCAGTGGTAAAGAATCCATGTGCAATGCAGGAGTCAGGAGAAATGAGTCCAATCCATGGGTGGGGAAGATTCCCTGGAGGATGGCATGGCAACCCATGGCAACCACTCCAGTATTCTCACCTGGAGAATCCCCATGGACAGAGGAGCCTATTGGGCAACATTCCATAAGGTTGCAAAGAGTCAGACACGACTGAAGTGACTTAACACACACACACATAGTGTGTGTGTAAGTGTGTGTAGTAATGAGGGAGGTTAATTCCCAAGCAATTTCTTTCTCTCTGAGTTGACTCTGGCCCAGAAAATGTCCCAGGCACAGAGATGCAGATGAACTCTGGCCAATGTGTCTCAGACAGGGCAGAGGATCACTGAAAGTACCTGCTTTTGTTGCATCATCCAGTGTTTCACAGGCATAGAGAAGTAATAAATAAATAAAAAGTAGCTTTTGCTTTGGTTTCACAGATTCCTTGGTAAACTCCTCTTGGAAATGAAGGTACAAATAGGGTTTATTTCAGAGATCCCCTGAGAAATTTCAATGACAGAATACAAATACTAATAATATCTGGCACATTTAAAGGCTGTTAAACTTTGTTACTCATATGTTATCACTTTTTTATTATCAAGATATGAATTTAAAACTGTAGTCTTTCCTATAATATGTCCTAAACAATTTAACCTAATTAAGCAGAACATAATTTAATTTATTAATATACTAACATAATACCAGAAATTTATAGCTCAAATGGCAATGTATTTTCACTATAATTCTTGGTCAGTATTGTTATGTTAATCAAGGTTTTTGGATTTGACACCTGAATGTACAGCAAGAGAAAAAAGAAAATTCTCAAAGCTTTTCAGCAAGAATTATCCTAGCTAAAGTTCCCTTGTAGGTGCTATAATTTCCAAGGCTTTCCAACAACTTTCAACTAAAAAGTAGTTGAAGACAATTCCTGAACATACAGGTACAAATTATTTTAATTTAAAATTTTAAATTATCTCCTGTATTATGAAATCTTTCATACTAATTTGAGCTATCCTTCTTTTCCACTCTCAGTGATTTTTAGAAATATAATAATTGAATACATTGTTCATAATATTGATCTTTTGGAATTTTATATTAAATATTTAGTAGATTTTTTCCCCTGAAATAGAATCAAACTTAAATCTTTTTTTCTCAGAGTTTAATACTATCAATTTGATTTCTTAGAAACCATAAAACCATAGAGCTAGAAGGAACCTTGCGAACTATCTAGTACAGACACACTGTTGTAGATGAGGAAATGAAGTTCCAGAGGGGAAACATCCCTTAGCCAAGGCTGCATGGCTCATTGGCTTACTGTACCTCACTAAGTTGCATTTGCTGAGCCTTTCTTTTTTAAACCATAATTAACATATTCATTTCCTTCACCTTGGAAGTATTACTTAATATTTTTAAAACGTTAGTTATTTTTTACCTATTATATGATAATGATTTTATTAACATGATTTTTACACACACATACAGTTATGTGTCAAGCATTCTTCAAAACACTTTACAAATGTTTTACAAGAGCTAATGCTGCTTGTGCCAATACTGTAAAGTAGTTACTATCATCATCATTATGCAAAGGATGTGATGAGATGGCCCGCAGAGATTTTGTGAGTTAGCCCACAGTCACACAGTTAGTAAATCATAGACCAAGGCTTAAAATCCAGGCAGCCTGACTGCAGAGGCCATAGTCTCAATATTACATGAGGCTGCTGCCTCTCATGAGTCAAACTAAAATCACAATAATGTATATGAAACCAACAGAAGTCATTGTGATCTTTACCATAATTTTAAAAACATGGGAAAACAAGATATTTAAGATACAACTTCTTATGTATGAATAGTGGCTCCATTTTATTAGCTGTGAGGCCCTAGAGATGTCACAGCTTTTTTAGATTTTCAGGTTTTTAATGTAAATATTGGGAGGAATAATATCCCAGGGAAATATAAATATATTAAAACAATTATAACAGTATATTAATACATTGCATTATATTAATATATTGCCTTCTATTCATACATTATCTATAAAAGTTCATTATAAACTTTGAAGATGCAGGTAATGGTTCATTATGAGGAGAAATTGTACAGTGTATGATATACGACCAGTATTAAATGAATAGTAGATGGATGAGCAAGGAAATCCAACCAGTCAATCCTAAAGGAAATCATTCCTGAATATTCATTGGAAGGACTGATGCTGAAGCTGAAATTCCAATACTTTGGCCACCTGATGGGAAGAACTGACTCATTGGAAAAGACCCTGATGCTGGGAAAGATTGAAGGCAAGAGGAGAAGAGGATGACAGAGGATGAGATAGTTGGATGACATCACCGAGGTGATGGGCATGAGTTTGAGTAGGCTCCAGGAGTTGGTGATGGATAGGGAAGCCTGGAGTGCTGCAGTCTGTGGGGTCACAAAGAGTCAGACACGACTGGACTGAACTGAGCTGAGATGGATGAACGGTGAAATCCAAACACAATTTGAAATTTTGACAATTAGAAAACTTTCCTCCATCACAATCAAGAAAGAAAAGGCAAACATAAATAATGAAAAGATAATAGGAAAAAGGATACATCTATTGTGGAGACCATGGAAGTAAGCCTCTTAGACCACTTTCAAGAAACAGAAATTGCTTATAGGAGCAAAATTGACTGACGGCCTCACTTACAAATCCCTATTGGATTTTCTACCATATTCTTTCATGTAGATCCATCCTTCCCCTTGCTGTTCCCAGCCAAAAGTTGAACATAGCCAGGGTACCAGTACTGACATTCCTGCAGGACAGAGATCTCTTCTGAAGAGCAACTTTTGTTGGAGGCTCCCTTTCGTTCTAGTAGATATATTCCCATATCTATGCTCAATCTGTGGTCTTAGGTTCCTCCTACCCAATTCTTTAATTCCCCTCTCTCTTCTCAAGCTTACTTAATGGTCTGTAGACTCTCACCTTATCTTTTCCAGTACCGCCCCCCTCCCCCAAATTTTTCCTTCATAGACTGTCCCCTCATTGAGTCTGTTATATTTTAAACTCATCTTGGCACCTTCCTTTTAGAGGACCTGAACTCACACATCTATCATTCCACCACTCAGAAATTATAACACTTACATTTAGTGTGTACTGTTCTAGAGCCATTTCATACTGGCTTTCAAGAGCTAAATGTATGTTCTTTTCCCAGAACAGGCAGCTTCCCAGATTTCCCACAGGTAGCTTCAAATCAGCAACATAAAATTATTTACCTTGTGTAAAATTTTTCCTCCCAGTGAGTGAATTGTGAATCACTTACCAGCGCACATCTAGTGTATATCTTTTATAAACATGAAGCAATATATTAATTGGTAAGCTATTTCTTCCACTTTTCAATAAATGGTGGATGGTTTTCCCATATCCATATTCTTCTACTGTAGCATTTTTCATAGTTTTATATTATTTTACCCTAGAAATAAAGCATGCTATATATAACTAAACCTCTACTGCTGAACATTTATTTCCAACATTATTTTAATGAAAATTCTGCCTACATAAGCAATATTATACTTATTTCAAGTTTTTGATTATCAATATAGTTAATTTTTAACATTTTAAAGTTAAATAACAGCAATAATAAATTTTGTTATAAATTACCATGTCTATGACAAGAAGTCTGTAACAAGATAGTGAATATGATTTAATGGTTTAAGTATAGGCACTGCTGTGAGTCTGCTCTGGTCAAACACGATCCTGCCACTTAACAATTATGTGACTTTGGGGAATTTATGTTTTCACTATTTCTTCAGTAAAATTGATTTAATAGTAGTATTTACCTCACAATGTTTTGTGAATATATAATTTGTATACATAAACGGCTCAGAAAAGAGCTAACATAGATAGTATCACAAACCTGCATATGTTTATTATTATCATAAGTAATATTTAAACGTAGACCAAGTAGTGACAAATGCAGTTTTCAAATAGTATAGTAGACTTTACCTGGGAATTTCATATATGTTTCTTTAGGTGTTGAAATGAGTAAAGAGATAATACTTGCTATTTGCTTACATAGCATTTAGCATGTAACAGTATATATATGTCAGTTCAGTTCAGTTTAGTCACTCAGTCATGTCTGACTCTTTGAGACCCCATGAATTGCAGCACGCCAGGCCTCCCAGTCCATCACCAACTTCCGGAGTCCCACCAAACTCATGTCCATCGAGTTGGTGATGCATCAGAGTCTTTTCCAATGAGTCAACTCTTCTCATGAGGTGGCCAAAGTATTGGAGTTTCAGTTTTAGCATCAGTCCTTCCAAAGAACACCCAAGGCCGACCTCCTTTAGAATGGACTGGTTGGAATCTCCTTGTAGTCCAAGGGACTCTCAAGAGTCTTCTCCAACACCACAGTTCAAAAGCATCAGTTCTTCGGTGCTCAGCCTTCTTCACAGTCCAACTCTCACATTCATACATGACCACTGGAAAAACCATAGCCTTGACTAGACGGACCTTTGTTGGCAAAGTAATGTCTCTGTTTTTGAATATGCTATCAAGGTTAGTTATAACTTTCCTTCCAAGAAGTAAGCATCTTTTAATTTCATGGCTGCAATCACCATCTGCAGTGATTGTGGAGCCCCAAAAGATAAAGTCTGACACTGTTTCCACTGTTTCCCCATCTATTTCCCATGAAGTGATGGGACAAGATGCCATGATCTTCATTTTCTGAATGTTGAGCTTTAAGCCAACTTTTTCATTCTCCTCTTTCACTTTCATCAAGAGGCTTTTTAGTTCCTCTTCACTTTCTGCCATAACGGTGCTGTCATCTGCATATCTGAAGTTACTGATATTTCACCCGGCTATCTTGATTCCAGCTTGTGTTTCTTCCAGCCCAGTGTTTCTCATGATGTACTCTGCATAGAAGTTAAATAAGCAGGGTGACAATATACAGCCTTGATATACTCCTTTTCCTATTTGGAATCAGTCTATTGTTCCACGTTCAGTTCTAACTGTTGCTTCCTGACCTGCATATAGGTTTCTCAAGAGGCAGGTCACATGGTCTGGTTTTCCCTTGTCTTTCAGAATTTTCCACAGTTTATTGTGATCCGCACAGTCAAAGGCTTTGGCATGGTCAATAAAGCAGAAATAGATGTTTTTCTGGAACTCTCTTGCTTTTTTGATGATCCAGAAGATTGTCAATTTGATCTCTGGTTCCTCTGCCTTTTCTAAAACCAGCTTGAACATCTGGAAGATGATGGTTCACGTATTGTTGAAGCCTGGCTTGGAGAATTTTGAGCATTACTTTACTAGTGTGCGAGATAAGTGCAATTATGCGGTAGTTTAAGCATTGTTTGGCATTGCCTTTCTTAGGGATTGAAATGAAAACTGACCTTTTCCAGTCCTGTGGCTACTGCTGAGTTTTCCAAATTTGCTGGCATATTGAGTGCAGCACTTTCACAGCATAATCTTTCAGGATTTGAAATAGCTCCACTGGAATTCCATCACCTCCACTAGCTCTGTTCCTAGTGATATTTTCTAAGGCCCACTTGACTTCACATTCCAGGATGTCTGGCTCTAGGTGAATGATCACACCATCATGATTATCCAGGTCATGAAGATCTTTTTTGTACAGTTCTTCTGTGTATTCTTGCCACCTGTTCTTAATATCTTCTGCTTCTCTTAGGTCCATACCACTTCTGTCCTTTATCAAGCCCTTCTTTGCATGAAATGTTCCCTTGGTATCTCTAATTTTCTTGAAGAGATCGCTAGTCTTTCCCATTTTGTTGTTTTCCTCTATTTCTTTGTGTTAATCGCTGAGGAAGGCTTTCTTATCTCTCCTTGCTATTCTTTGGAACTCTGCATTCAGATGCTTATATCTTCCCTTTTCAGGAAATATTATTATTCCCACTGATAGTATATACATTTCGTTAGCTAGAGGTTGGAATGTGGTTGTGCCTAACTTCATAAGGATGAAAAATTGTAAGCTCCCTGATACCTAAAAATGGAGAAGAACCAGATATTGGTGTGTATATAACAGTCTCAAATATCCAATTTTCTAAATAAAAACATAATCAGTTAAATTTGAAAAAATTTACTGGAATATAAAATAGAATATTATTCTTTTTAGATTATGTTTACAGTTAATATCCATAATAATGCTTGAAATTCATTCAATTTGTTTTACATGGGATAAGAGCATTTATATAAAATATATATCAACAATTACATCAATAAAGTACAAGATCCATATATTCTATGTTTTGTGTTTTGTTAATTAGTTATAAAAATACTTGTCCCTGTCCTGGAGCTCACAAAAGCCAAAGCAAGTTTCAGTAAACTAAGAATTATAAGCCAAATTCAGTCTGCTGCCTGATTTTGTAAATAAAGTTTTATTAGACCACTTTTACACTCACTCATTTAAGGATCTTCTGTGGCTGTTTTTGCCATCCAATAGCCAAGTTGAAAGCTTTTATCAAATTCTCTATGATCTGCAAAGCATGAAATATTTACTGCCAGGCCCCTTATGTTAAAAGTCTACTGACTCCAACTATAAAAACAGAGACTGAGGTTATGAAAATTAACAACTAAACAAGCACATAGTCAAATAGAACACAGTGAAATCACATGAAATTTCTATGAACAAAAGTTAATTGATATAGTTAGCATATAAAGAAATGAGCATTAGTTGAATTTTGACAGGGAAAATTCAGATTGTTTGCTGTAGCAAACAGTATAATCTAATGACAATACTGGCTTTGGTAACTCTAATTCATAAGGACTGTGCATTTAAATCACTGATAAACCTCACCAGTTAAACAAAACCTGAGATAAACTACAATTAAGTTCTAAAACTTCAAGGCCTTTTCTCCCCACCGTCAAAAAAAAAAAAAAAAAAGACATGAAATATTGTTATGCTGAGATTTTAGAGAAAAGCCAACTGAAGAATAAGTAATTATGTGGAAAATTTGGGCAAAAGCCACATATTTGCCTCAATTACAAGCAATTTTCAAAATCACCTTGCATGGTTTAATTTGGTAATTTCTAAGATTAAAAAAGGTAACAAAATCTCTACATAAAATGTCATGCTTTAAGCTTGAAGGGATTTGTGATGTAATGGCTCAGGTAAATCTTGGTCTTTAATGAGTATTAGTATTTTTAATGTGCTTTAATTAGGGATAAGAAGTCAGGAGTAGTGATGGTATCAATATTGTAAATTATTTTATCCCTTTCAATTTTATCTTGTTTTATTTTCCTTTGACCTCTGCTTGTTAGTTAACTAGGTTTTGTCTGTCTCCAGCCAGAAACAAAGCAGCAAATGCTTTCTCAGATAAGAACAAGTCCTTGTCTTCTGCTTCTGTTTTATACCTTATAATAAGTAAACAGGAAAAAAGGGTCCTTGTCTTAAAAGACTCCCTGAAAGCAATCTGAGAAGCCATACATCTCTACACAGTTTAGGTTTTCACCATAGTTTTAAATTAATGTTAGACTAACTCAAGTGCTTTAATCTAGACTATGGTATTGAGGAATATACATTAGACATTTCTGTTTCATTTTCTACAGAGTTTGATATAAAAAAGAGTATTTTTTCTTTATTTTACATTTGTTGAGGAGTATTGAGGACCTTAATGCACCATATTGACAGAGTAATAAAAATAGCAAATTGCATTTCAGGCCTTGTGCCAACATCATTAAACTCCCCGTCATACCCAAAACAATAACGAGAGCAAAACAAAAGCTTCAGCTCTCCAACTCAACCAGGATTTGGACTGAACTGTAGTCAGTAGCCCTTGACTTAGGTTCCTTTTACACTGAGCCATTGAACAGCAGTTCTAGTATATTTTGACTTCAGTTTTACAAACATTCTGTCCTTCTTTCTTCTCAGGTTTATTTTTTAAAGAAAGTTTCATTGACACCTGTTCTGTGAATTGGTCACTTAAATGCTTACTGTTACAAAATAATTGAGGGTCCCTCTCCCCCTACCCAGCTACCCTGCTCTTCAGATTTACATGTGAAGAATTTAAATGTGCCAGAATTAATACCCCTTTGAGTTAAATCAGTGACCCAAAAAAGCCCATTCCACAATTTTAATACTGCACTTGTCCATGGCAAATTGAGCAATAGAAAGGGCTGTTTGACCCACTCTACTAAAATACAGCCCTGTAAGTTATCAGAATATATTAAAAGGAACTCTTCAAAGTGGTCCACTCTGTTTGAAATCAGTCAGAAAAGGATAAGATTTTATGGTTGCATTTATAGATGACTCAAACTGCTATTCCAGGTGGCACAAAGTAACATTTAAAAGACAAAATTAAATTTGAATTTTCAAAGAAGATGCTTTAAAAAGTTAGTATTTAAAAATATGTATATATATATTAGAGTGCTATACCCCTTAATTTAAACCCATGTTTAAATCTACTGTTAGCATTCATTTAGAAATGAGAAAAAAAAAAAAAATATATATATATATATATATGCTTTCTTTCTCCCTTTATTTTCATTTATTTTAAGAAGGAAACAGTCTACTTCTAAATTCCAGAATCTTTTTTTTTTTTTTTTTTAATGGGAGTCATTGGAGATACTGGTAGAAGAGCAAACCAGGAGAATCACGCCATATATACTCAGGACAAAAATTTTATCTGTTACTTTTCTAAAATTCTTTGTAATAGAGAGTGCTTGAGTATAACTGCTCCACATTATACCACGCCATCTTCAATTGCTTTATACAATATCTCAGGAAATGGTCCAGCAGGTTTGCAGTAGCTAAAATGAGATTCATCTCCAATATCGATTCACTTATCCCAAGACAGCACTCACGTCTTGAAAGTCCTCAGACGCTTTGAAATCCTCATTTTTGTTCAGTTGACTGTGAACTTAGCTGCTTGTTCTTTCAAAATTGCAATATGTGGGCAAGCTTTCACTTAATTTCTTCATAAACCATTTAAAACTTCCTGATTGAATAAAACTAATTGTGAAATAGTTCCAACATATAATATCCCCCAAATGAGCAAACAGTCTTGTATCTTCACCTCAGTACTTTCTGGAATACCTCATAAGAAACTAGACTTCTGCATTACCATGACAGGACCATTGCCTGCACCATGGAGTGTAATCAGTCTGAAGTGATAAATCAATCTTTTGTGCAATCTACAATAAAAGACTGTTTCCATGGACTAGATTGTTCTAGCCTAAGGAATGAGTCAAAAATGGGCCCAGCTTATCTCCTAAGTGAGAAGATAATAGCCAAAATAAATGTGAGTAAGGACAAATGAAAACCCAGAATAACTTTACCTAACAATTGACAAAAGAATAAAGGGTGGAGAGGAAGTCTGAATATCAGGGATCAAATGATAATTTGGAGAATCAGATGAGGTTATTTGCAGGTTAAGTTTGAATAGAGAATGGGAACTGGGGACTAAATAACAACTTGGTCTTTCATTAAATAGGAATGGTTCATCCTGAACCACCTTTAAAGGCTTAGTGAACTTAAGGTTGGAGAATCACCTTTCCAGAAACCTCAGAAGAGGAGAATAAAATAATCCAGAATAACTGGGTAGTAGATAAGATGGCAGTCATTGATTAAGAAGCTTAATTGAATGTCTATAAGGAAGATTTCTTCTAAAAAGTTTAGGAACCACCCTGAAAGTACTTTGCTAAGATTAATTTTTTTATGAATGAGGTACTTAGAAAAATCCATAAATGTTGTCTATGTTGGATGATAGTTTTAAGATACTGAATCAACCTCCCTTACCTGCAGATCAGAGTAAAATATTGTGGAGGTAGCTTGCATCAGACAGGAGTGTACAAGACTTGTGTAGTGGACTTTGGTCAATTTTTTCCTGATACTCCTCCTGTTCTAGTAAGAGTTCCACTATTTTTTTTTTTTCAAGTCTTCGTCATGTTGTTTACATATTATTACATAATAACAAAATATTACAAAGTTGTTATATAATATTAAAACAAAATATTATATAATTAGAAGAATTAATACTTATTGTAGTAAGGCTCATTTGCATAGCTCTTATAATAGACTGAAAACTGTGATAAGACTCTAATCTTCAGTATATTGGTGCTATTATTATCTGCTTTTTACTGATGAGAAAATTAAGCCACAGGAGATTTTAGTATCTTGTGCATGGTCTCTCAGTTAAATGGTGGAATCAGGATAAACTCAGAAAGTCTAGCTTCAAATCAATATATAAAATTGTTCCATATTTGCTAGGTATAGTAAATATCACAATTTATTTTGCTAACTGCTTGAGAATTATGTTTCTTGAAAATTTTCTGCAAGCATACATAAAGTTTCCTCACTGTTACAATTGCATAATGTATGTGTGGATATAACATAATTCAATAAATTAATCCCCCACTGGTGATTTTCTGATATTTTGCTAGTACAAACAATAATGTAATAAAAAAATCTTTATGTATAACATTTTACACATTGAAGAGTGAATCTTTATAATAAAATGATTGCTGAATTAAAGAATATTTAAATGTAATCTTGACTGATACCATCAAATCACTTTCTAAAAATAGCACATAGGAATACATTTTTTCCCCATAGCTGGCCAGAGAGTATTTTTTATCAAATGTGGCTTTTAATTTCACAGACTTATAGATGAAAAATGGAATCCCAATATACCTTTACTTATAATTTTTTCATTATTGAGTAAGGTTGCATAAGTTTTTATAGCTTGAAAAGATATTTTCCTTTCTTTTCATTGTCTCTTGATATTACCTTTCCACTTTTCTATTATGCTAGCCTCTTGTTTTCTGTAAGAGTTATTTAAACATGAAGAAAATTATTCTTGGTGATATATTTGCCACCTTTTCCCACTAGCTTTGCAATCTTTTTCATCTTGTCTTTTGATTTTTCCTACCTTTCTCTGAGTTTATAAAGCAATTTATCTGTGTTTTTGTTTAGTACTTTTATGATTTTACTTCAAAACATTTATTCCATTTGGAATTCATCAGTTAGTCTATTGTGGAGTTATTAAATGTTATATATTTTACATGTGATATTTTTGGCTAGGGTCAGTAGAGTATTGAATGCTTTCTTTTCATTTATTCAGTCTTTCACTCACAAACATGAATTCTTACTATACATGTGGGCTATGGACTTACAAATATGTTTAATGCTCAGACCATAAAGATGTCAAAGGCAGTGAAATAGCACTTTCTGTTTCTAGGTTTCCGTATTTCTATAAATATTGACTCATACTCACACTCAATATTAAATTTTGATAACAATGCTAAATTCACCAAAACAGCTAATCAAAAGGATGCTTTTAAAAATATTTAAACATTTTTAACTAGAAAGTTATCAAGCACTGAAACATTATTTTCCTAGACTAGTATCCAAGCTTAATTGATGGTAAGTTCAAGAGAAAACATTTTTAACGGTATAATGGAAGTTCTGTTACTTAGCCTAATTTCTCTTCAATGAACTATGATTTTACTACTACTACTACTACTACTACTACTACTACTAAGTCGCTTCAGTCGTGTCCGACTCTGTGCGACCCCATAGACGGCAGCCCACCAGGCTCCCCCGTCCCTGGGATTCTCCAGGCAAGAACA
Organism: Capra hircus; assembly: GCF_001704415.2. Taxonomy (NCBI): domain Eukaryota; kingdom Metazoa; phylum Chordata; class Mammalia; order Artiodactyla; family Bovidae; genus Capra; species Capra hircus. Next base: position 41,142,819 of record NC_030819.1, read on the forward strand.
CTGGAGTGGGTTGCCATTTCCTTCTCCAATGATTCTAATAAACCATTTTAAATCTCTTAATCGTCATGAATGTATTAATTTAAGATATTTTCTACCTTTTCTAGGGATGGAATTTGTGCAAGATTAAAATATCACCTGAGGAATTGATGAGACTTTGCATTGTAGATCTCATCTTTAAAATCTTATGCATAAGATACTTAATTTATATAGAGGAATTGGAATGAATGGTCTCTAATTTAACTTTCAGTTCTAGAATGCTCAGATACTTGACTATTTCAAACTTTCATCTAGAGTCACTGATTATTGGATGCTGCTGCTGCTGCTAAGTCGCTTCAGTAGTGTCCGACTCTGTGCAACCCCATAGATGGCAGCAGCTGAGTACATTCTGTTACAACAGAATGTAACTTCAGCACAAATTTGGTTTGAAGGCCAGTTTTAAAAAAAAAAAAATTGAAATGAAGTCTCATTTTTTTTTAACTTTAACAAAATCTAAAATGAGAATCATTTAAAATTCTACTTTGTGAGTTGAAGCATACATTATTAATCTATTCTTTTTAAAGTAAATCATATTGAACATAGCATAAAAACAATGGAGAATCACAGAATTAAAATACTGAGTAATTTCTTAGCCAAAAAGCCTATAACCAAATATGAAATTACAGAGGTTTCTATCTCAGTTTTGAATCATTCAAAATATTCAAAATAGCATATTCTAAAACATCAATTTACTCTGTTTATACGAGAGTAACCTTAGTGAACTTTGGCCCATCTATTGCTGCTAACCATCAGCTTCCAAAGGAAAATGAAGCTTTCTTCAATGAGAGACATAAAAACACTGAGTATATGCCTAATTGCCCAGCTCGCTGAGTTTAGAATAAAACACTGCAAAGCTGATTGGTGAATTGATTTTGCCATTTGCTGTGGTTTTCTGCAAGCATCTAATCAATTGGATAGTTTGTGCTGACCCATTTTTGGGTTATTTTGTTCTCTCTGTTATATTTATCTTCAATACCATTTAAGTTTATATATTTTATACATTTGTAAAATGAAAGCACTCGCATGCTGATTCTAGACCTTTTGTATGACAGGTACATATAACGTACAAGTATACATAATTTTGAAAACTAAGAGTGTTCATCATAATAAAAGTTTCTACATCACATATATTCAGAGTTTTTAATTAAATTAAGCTATGGAATAAAAATTTTGAGATGCAAGAATTTGAAAATTGCATCAGTGATAAATTTCAGACTTCTTTTCCTTATATATATGACTAATTAATTCATACATTGCAGAATTTGGAAGTAACCTTAATTGTCCTCTATTCCAACAATCCATCTCATGCTGGAATTCCCTCTACAACAACTCCACCATGTGGTTATTTGGCCTAAATCATCACCAGTGATGGGAAACACAGTATGTCCAGAGGGAATTGATTTTATTATTGTTCAGCTCTGACTGCTACATAGTCCCTGTTCATGTTAAACTCAAACTGATCTATCTGAAACTCTTAATGATTGATTTTAATTCTACTCATTAGTGCCTAATACACTATTAGTGAGCAATCACCCTCACTAATGTTCCATTCCCATTTAAAGATCTTCCTTCCAATATACAAACAGGTATTTGTATCACCTAAATCCATGTACATTTCTGACTGATCTCTTTCAAATATTTTACAGTATGTTGGAAGCCAATTCTCAGAGTAAAGACAAATTACTGTTTCACCTGACATCTTTCTTGACATGGTGATACTTCTATTAATGCAAATTGAAAAGATAGTGATAAAAATCACACACTACCGAATGGCTGTCAAGATTCTTGAGAGTCCCTTGAACTGCAAGGAAATCAAACCAGTTAATCCTAAAGGAAATCAACCCTGAATATTCTTTGAGAGGACTGATACTGAAGCTGAAGCTCCAATACTTTGGCCAACTGATATGAAGAACTGACTCCTTGGAAAAGACCCTGATGCTGAGGGCAGGAGAAAGGGGTGACAGAGGATGAGATGATAGGATGGCATCACTGACTCAATGGACATGAGTTTGAGCAAACTCCAGGAGATAGTAGAGGACAGGAAAACATGGTGTGCTACAGTCCATGGGATTGCAAAGAGTCAGACATGAGTGAGCCACTGAAAAACAACAAAGTAATCCAAAGCTTCTCAGGGGCTCTGCAGCGCCCCCAGGGGCATGTTTCTATGCCCTCTTTGCACACTCAGGCACGAAGTTTCCCTTCTTCCACATCTCAAGTCTCACAAGGAGCACTGAAGTTCCAACTTTCACTTCTGCATCATCTGTCAGAAGAAGAAAAACAGGCAGAAGAAAGCTAAGCCATTTCAGCCTGACTCAGTTGTGTTATTTTTAAAAATTATTATTATTATTTTCCTTAAGTCTATGTTTGTATATTTGTGCAAGGAATTAAAAAAAAAAGTACTTTTTTTTTTTTTTTTGGTTACCAGTAGTCTCAACAACAACAAAAATATATAGTTCCTCTTACTAAAGAGGTTTCCAAATATTGATATATGTGAAATGTGAACAAGGCTTATTCATTGTTAGGTCTTATATCAAGTTATGAGAGATTTCAAAAGATTGAGAATCACAGAAAAAGATAATATTTCACATCCACAAAAATTAAAATGCTTGCAATATCTGTCAAGGATGTATAGCAATGAAAACTCTCACACTCCTGGTAGAAGTATACATTTGCAATCAACTGTGAAAACAATTTTTCTGTTATTTAGTAACAATGTGTAATTTCTAATTCAACAACTCCTAGTAAATCTTTTGAGTATATTCACCAAGTGGCACATGTTAAAATGTTTGTGACAATATAATTCTGGAAAAAAGGATTTCAACAATAGTAGAAAATATAAATACATTTTTATGAATACACAGCAGTAACATGTATAAGAATAAAACTTAAAAACATTACGTGTCAATATAAAATCACAAAATAATATCAATATTATGATATCTTTTATATAAAGAAAACTGGCAAGAATAAACAATTTATTACTCAGTGATACTAACATGTAGTGCTTTTAAGAGATGAAAGTAAGTCATAACAAAAATTTATGGAAAAGATTCTCTTTGAGGGAAAGGAGAAAAATAAAGATCACAAGTCAGGAAATGGGGAACATAGGGAAATTACAAAGTGAGATTCCATATGTTGGGGGAGTATGTAATCTCCTCAATTCTGTCTTGCAGCAAAAATTTGAAACATCGGACCAGTGTTAAAGCTTCAGCTCAGCTTTATTTGGCAAACAAAGAAAATACAGCCTCGAGTCGTGAGGGTGGGCCTACCCAAAAGAGGCAAGTGGCTCAGTTTTGGCTCTTTTTTTTATGTTTATTCTTCCTCCCCTTGAGCCTGCCCTATGTAAATTGGGTTAGCCAGGAAGGCTGTTTGTTTCTCCTGAGATTCCCACTCTGGTTCTTGTACCTTCCTTTGTTCTATTTTCATGGGCTTTTTCTTTTCTTTGTCTTTTAGCCACCACTATTTCAGACTCCTTTTTCCAATTCTGACTACCTAACATTTCCCCCTCAAGAGATGGGAGGCCCAGTTCTTTGGGAGTAGGGGTGTCAAGGTCTCTCTGGCTACTTCCTGCTGAACTGGGAGGGAGAGGGGCATTAGGCCTCCCCCTCTTGCTATTCTAAAGCCTCAGAGTCCTTATACTGTGACTATCTAAGGGTGAGTGATATTTTCCGTGGTTGGATGTAGTTTTATATATCCTTGTTGAACTGGCACTGCATGTTGTAGCTTATTGACCTGGGAAGAGACAAAATGGGTTAGACAATTGATAATACATGGAGTAATCATAAGCAGCATCAATATGGTGATAACAGGGATTAGTAGGGTCATTAGGCAACTCCAAATCATCTCTCCCCAGAAGGATCCCCCAAAGAGAGACTGTAGCCACCCTGATAACTCTCCAGCTCATTCTTTGAGATCCCATAAGATCTGAATATTTTTCTTGAGAATTGTAAGACTTCCTTTAACTTAGCTGGAGGTATTTACCCAGAAACAACATCTCATTCAAGATGGCTCAAGTCCCTCCTTATTCAGGGATCAGGCTATCTATCTCCTGTCTATTTTGGAGTTCAACTCCTGCCAAGCTCTGTTGACTTTTAGAGCTATCCTGAGAAATCTTATCCCCAGAAACTTAATTTTGGGACTGTTCATTAGAATGGCATTCATTTGTAGTCTTGAATATGTATCTGAGATCACCCAGGGGCTCACAGGTGGATTGAATGTCCTCTTCTGTTTTCTTCCATCGCTTGACCTGTGAGTAGTGAATCCAGGTGTTGTGTCCTGGTACCTTGGCTTCTGTGGGGGTAGAAAGTATTACAAGGTAGAGGCCCTTCCTTGTGGGCTGGAGTTGAGCCTTTGGGGACCCATCTTTCCAGACTTTAATTAGGACTTGAGTCCCTGGAGAATATAGTGGTGACTGTTTAGAATCTTTGGGGTCTTGGTTGACACCACACAAGTGCATAATTTGCTGGAATTGCCCAATGGCCATGGAATAAATTGGAGGGTCTGAGCCTCTGGATTTAGGAAGAGGTCATTGACATAACAAAAGGTCTCCCATATAGCATCTCATAAGGACTAAGAACAACCTTTTGCTTAGGGGCAATACAGGTGCGGAGGAGAGCTATTGGTAAAGCCTCCTTCCTTCCTAGGGAGGTCTCCTGGATTATCTTTTTTATAGCTGATTTTAAGAATTGATTGGCTCTTTCTACTTTTCCTGAAGACTGAGACCTCCAGGCACAGTGGAGATAATATATCATGCCCAATGCTTTAGAGACCCCTTGGGTAAACTTAGAAGTAAATAATGTCCCATTATCACTTTGTAATGATCTGGACAGACGAAATCTGGGAATGATTTCATGAAACAGTTTTATTTTACCACCTCCTCATCCTTTTCAGTCCTGGTGGAAATGCCTTCAACCCATCCTGTGAATGTATCTATCATGACTAGTATTTATACCTTTTAGAAACTGGCTCTGGGTGAAATCCATCTGCCAGTCATCTCCTGGTTAGATCCCACACCACTGTATGGGCTGGGCCAACTGAGATCTCTGGGAACCTTGGGGGTTGTTTAACTGATAAGTGGAACAGAAGGAGACCACTTGCTTTATCATTGCTTGGAGGTCTGTTCCTCTGAGGGACTTTTCTAGTAATTTTTGTAGGGCCTTAAACCCTAAATGCGGAGAAGGCAATGGCACCCCACTCCAGCACTCTTGCCTGGAAAATCCCATGGATGGAGGAGCCTGGTGGGCCGCAGTCCATGGGGTCGCTAAGAGTCGGACACAACTGAGCGACTTCACTTTCACATTTCACTTTCATGCATTGGAGAAGGAAATGGCAACCCACTCCAGTGTTCTTGCCTGGGGAATCCCAGGGACGGGGGAGCCTGGTGGGCTGCTGTCTATGGGGTCGCACAGAGTTGGACATGACTGAAGCGACTTAGCAGCAGCAGCAGCAGCAGTAACCCCTAAATGAGTGGTGGCATGTAAGGAGTTAACCAACCTGCATTGGACGTTCCCAGGCAGAAAAAGGAGTCCCTCCTTTTGGAACCACCCCGTGTGATCTTCTTGAAAACTTTCACTCTTAGCTTTCAGAGTCTCACCTTCAGTGTATGAAGGAGTTTCTTGCAAATTAGTCTATGGAACTAAGGTGGTAACCCCTATTAGGTCGTTGTTCTGTAATGCTGCTTTCTTGGCTGCCTGATTGGTTGTTTGGTTCCCTCATGCCACTTCCATGCTCCCTTTTTGTTGTCCTTTACAATGGGAGACTGAAACCTCAGTGGGCAGATGGACTGCCTCTAAAAGCCTAAGTGCTGGAGTCCAGCTCCAGCAGCCAGGGAATCAGCCTGAAGGGGTGAGCAGTGTCAGTGGATGATGATGTAACCTCTGACTTATAGTAAGGAACTACATCAGTGGACGATGATGTAGTCTCTGACTCATAGTACGGAACTACATGTTTATTTCAAGCTTCAGATTCTCCTTTACACTTTGACGAAAGCATTAGGTCAGAGGTTTGACATTTTCAGTTTCCCCCACCCTGATTTACTGTCTCCGGAAATCACTGTTGTCCTACAAACAGAGTTCCTGCTTCATATACTTAAATTATGATTGTATTGTAACTCATGCTACATTCCTCAGTTTATTTATCTTTCTAAATCCTGTTTGCCCCTATCATCTTAAGATCACTATCTCCTAAAAAGGCTTCTAGCTATTCTTAATTATTCCTAAACCCTAAACTCAACAAACTTCTTCTGCCCAAAATATTTCCCTCACAAACAGGTCTCCGATAACAATCCTTCCCATGGCCTCAAGCTGCGGCCTACCTGCTCATCCTGGGACATTCTTTGTAAAGATCCTTGAACAAATGTCAATGGTTATTTTATAGATTATTTTCTGGGCACAACTGTAGAAAGCTTTGTGCTTTCTCATGCTTCTCTCGAGCACCTTAACATTCTTTCCAGCCAACTCAACTGAAGAAAGGAAAGAACAAGTCAGAATCACAAGACCTAACTCCTTCATCCTGGGGCTGTGCCTATGAGATGAGGAGAGGGGGTTGGGGCCGTGCCTCCATTTTGTCAGTAATGGCTAACGCAGCTCCCGACATCTCCCCCTTTCTTATTTTTTAGAGCTTAAGTATGAAACTCAGTAGATAGAAGCAGAAACACTTCGATTGAGTATTCTGAAAAGACACAGGGATAATACACAAATCAGAATCAACAGGTATAAGCACATGGCTGCATTATTATTATTTCAAAAAAGGATCCATGGAAAAGATACCCCTCCAAGATTTTTAAAAAGGGAATTAGAAAGCTATTGAGAAGAAAAGTCAGACTCTCCCTGCTTCATACTCTGAATATCCTGATATAACTTAGAAATATCAATACTAAAATCTGAATGATTCCAGACGCCTAAAATATGATTCCTAATGTGTTCCCAAGAATGTACAGAATCATTCACTTGTAGAGGGGTAATGTACATCCATTTAAATTCAGCATGGCACCTTAAAGACAACTTAATTTTTAAATTTGTAATTTCTTGCCCTATAAGCAGGACTGCTTCTTCTAAAGCATTGACCTTATTTTCTATTTTCCTATCTATAATTTCTTGTGTAATAAGAGCTACGGAGACATTTCTGGACAGCTGATCAACAAACGAGGCACTATGAACTTCTTTTGAGAGGGCAACAGCAGAAACCATAACTGAAGCAATTATGGCAATCAAGGCAGTTATTCCCACAATCAGAGCTGCAATGAATCTCTTAGTTTGAGAAATTAAGCCATTAAATTCATACAAAACTTTCAATGCATAATCATCAAACACAATTGCCCTCATCTCACAAACTAATTGAAGTCTGCGACTGTTTCCAATGTTTCTCCAACTATTTGCCATGAAGTGGTGAGACAGGATGCCATGATCTTAGTTTTCTGAATATTGAGCTTTAAGCCAACTTTTTCACTCTCCTCTTTCACTGTCCTCAAGAGGCTCTTTACTTCTTCTTCACTTTCTGCCATTAGGGTGGTGTTATCTGCATATCTGAGGTTACTGATGTTTCACCCAGCAATCTTGATCCAACTTGTGTTTCGTCCAGCCCAGCATTTCTTATGATGTATTCTGCATAAACAGTCAGACACGACTTAGTGACTTCACTTCACTTCATTCTGCATATAAGTTAAATAAGCACGATGACAATATACAGCCTTGACGTACTCCTTTTCCTATTTGGAACCAGTCTGTTGTTCCATGTCCAGTTCTAACTGTTGCTTCCTGACCCACATACAGATTTCTCAAGAGGCAGGTCAGGTGGTCTGGTATTCCCATCTCTTTCAGAATTTTCCACAGTTTATTGTGATACACACAGTCAAAGGCTTTGTCATTGTTAATAAAGCAGAAATAGATGTTTTTTTGGAACTCTCATGCTTTTCAATGACCTAACTGATGTTGGAAATTTGAACTCTGGTTCCTCTCCATTTTATGAAACCAGCTTGAATATCTGGAAGTTCACAGTTCATGTATTGTTGAAGCCTGGCTTGGAGAATTTTGAGCATTACTTTACTTTACTAGTGTGTGAGATGAGGGCAATTGTGTGGTTGCCTAAGCATTCTTTGGCATTGCCTTTCTTTGGGATTGGAATGCAAATGGACATTTTCCAGTCCTGTGGTCACTGCTGTGTTTTCCAAATTTGCTGGCATATTGAGTGCAGCATTTTCACAGCGTCATCATTTAGGGTTTGAAACAGCTCAACTGGAATTCCATCACCTCAACTAGTTTTGTTCGTAGTGTTGCTTCCTAAGGCCCACTTGACTTCACACTCCAGATTGTCTGGCCCTAGGTGAGTGATCACACCATCGTGATTACCTGGGATGTGAAGATCTTTTTTGCACAGTTCTTCAGTGTATTCTTGACACCTCTTCTTAATATTTTCTGCTTCTGTTACTTCCATACTGTTTCTGTCCTTTATTGAGCCTATCTTTGCCTGAAATGTTCCCTTGATATCTCGAATTTTCTTAAAGAGATCTCTAGTCTCTCCCATTCTATTGTTCTCCTCTATTTTTTTACACTGACCACTGAGGAAGGCTTTCTTATCTTTCCTTGCTCTTCTTTTCTGACTCAACATTCCAATCGGTATAACTTTCCTTTTCCCCTTTACTTTTTGCTCTTCTTCTTTTCACAGCTGTTTTTTTAAGGCCTCCTCAGACAGCCATTTTGCTTTCTTGCATTTTTTTTTCCTTGGGAATGATCTTGATCCCTGTCTCCTGTACAATGTCATGAACCTCTGCCTGTAGTTCATCAGGCACTCTGTCAATCTGATCCAGTCCCTCAAATCTATTTCTCACTTCCACTGTATAATCATTAGGTATTTGATTTAAGTCCTATCTGAATGGTCTAGTGGTTTTCCCCCCTTTCTTCAATATATGTCTGATTTTGGCAATAAGGAGTTCATGATCTGAGTGACAGTCAGCTCCTGTTTTTGTTTTTGCTGACTGTATAGAGCTTCTCCATCTTTGGATGCAAAGAATATAATCAGTCTGATTTTGGTGTTGACTATCTGGTGATGTCCATGTGTAGAGTCTTCTCTTGTGTTGTTGGAAGAGGGTGTTTGCTATGACCAGTGCATTTTCTTGGCAAAACTCTATTAGTCTTTGCCCTGCTTCATTCTGTACTCCAAGGCCAAATTTGCCTGTTACTCCAGGTGTTTCTTGATTTCCTACTTTTGCATTCCAGTCCCCTATGATTAAAAGGATATCTTTTTTGTGTGTTAGTTCTAGAAGGTCTTGTAGGTCTTCATTGAACCATTCAACTTCAGCTTCTTCAGCATTACTGGTATGGACATAGACTTGGATTACCATGATATTGGATGGTTTGCCTTGGAAACAAACAGAGATCATTCTGTCATTTTTGAGATTGCATCCAAGTACTGCATTTCTGACTCTTTTGTTGACCATGATGGCTACTCCATTTCTTCTAAGGGATTCTTGCCCATAGTAGTAGATATAATGGTCATCTGAATTAAATTCACCCATTCCAGTCCATTTTAGTTCACCAATTCCTGAAATGTCAACGTTCACTCTTGTCATCTTCTGTTCGACCACTTCCAATTTGCCTTGATTCATGGACCTGACAGTCCAGGTTCATATGGAATATTGCTCTTTATAGCTTTGGACTTTACTTCCATTTCTAATCACATCCACAACTGGGTTTTATTTTTGCTTTGGCTCTGTCTCTTCGTTCTTTCTGGAGTTATTTCTCCAGTGATCTCCAGTAGCATATTGGGCACCTACCAACCTGGGGAGTTCATCTTTCAGTATCCTATGTTTTTGCCTTTTCATACTGTTCACAGGGTTCTCAAGGCAAGAATACTGAAGTCATCTGCCATTCCCTTCTCCAGCGGACCACATTTTGTCTGAACTCTCCACCTGACCCATCCATCTTGGGTGACCCTACATGGCAAGGCTCATAGTTTCATTGAGTTAGACAAGGCCTTAGTCCATGCGATTAGATTGGTTAGGTTTCTGTGATTATGACTTTCAGTCTGTCTGCCCTTTGATGGAGAATGATAAGAGGCTTATGCAAGCTTCCTGATTGGAGTGACTGACTTAGGGGGAACACTGGGTCTTGTTCTGATGGTCACAGCCATGCTCAGTGAATTTTTATTTTCAACTTTCTGTTGATGGGTGGAGCTGTGTTCCCTCCCATCAGGTAAATACCTGATGCCAAACTATGGTTGAGGCAATGAAGAAAATGGTTACCTCCTTCAGAAGATCTCATGAATGTACTGGTAGACTCAGTGCCCCCAATTCTGTAGCGTGCCACCATGACCCACGCCTCTGCTGGAGACTCCTGGATACTCACAGGCAAGTCTGGGTCAGTCTCTTGTGGGGTCACTGGTCTTTTTCCTGGGTCCTGGTGCACAGGGGTCTGTTTATGCCCTCCAAGAATCTATTTCCCAGTCTTGCATAAGTTCTGGCAGCTCTAGGGTGCAGTTAATGATGACCTCCTCCAAGAGGGCTTATGCCATACCCAAGTCTGCTGCACCCAGAGCCCCTGACCCTGTGGCAGTCCACTGCTGATCTGTACCTCAATAGGAAATGCTCAAACACAGTTCTGTCTCAGCCTCTGTGGGGTCCCTGGGTCCTGGTGTGCACAAGGCTTGTTTGAGCCCTCTGAGCCTCTCTGGTAGGAGTGGGGTTTGATTTTAAATGCAAAATTTCCCCTTCTACCATCTTGCTGAGGCTTCTCTTTTGCCCTTGGATATGGGGTATCTCCTCACAGCTGCTCCAGCGCCTGCTGTCTCACTGGGGTTTCTCTGACCTTGGATGTGGGGTATCTCCTTGGCTGGGCATGGCTCCAGCACCATGTAGCTGCCACTTGCTGCTTCCAGCTCATAGAAATGAAATCACCCAGCTCACAAAAGCTAAACACACTGCATTTCATGGCTGCCATATACACCCTCTACAATGGCACACACTCTGTGGACTGTGTTTCTCTCTGAAATGAACAAATCTACTTCTTAGCTATTGCTGTGTCTCTCATTGAATTTTTTGCAATGAAGCATCAAGAACCTGAGCTTCATTAGGTCTTGAAACCAGACACAACAGGTTTAGTCTGGGCTCAAGTCCTAGCCAGATCTGACTGAGTAACTAAGCATAGCACAAGGTCCCTGCCGTGTGAGTTTGAGTCCCAATCTTAGGTAAAAAGTTTCAAAAACAACTTTCATGTCTGAGAGTGTTTTGCCTATGTTCTCCTCTAGGAGTTTCATAGTTTCTGGTCTTACATTTAGATCTTAATCCATTTTGAGTTTATTTTTGTGTGGGGTGTTAGAAAGTGATCTAGTTTCATTCTTTTACAAGTGGTTGACCAGTTTTCCCAGCACCACTTGTTAAAGAGATTGTCTTTACTCCATTGTATATTCTAGCCTCCTTTGTCAAAGATAAGGTGTCCATAGGTGTGTGGATTTATCTCTGGGCTTTCTATTTTGTTCCATTGATCTATATGTCTGTCTTTGTGCCAGTACCATACTGTCTTGATGACTGTGGCTTTGTAGTAGAGCCTGAAGTCAGGCAAGTTGATTCCTCCAGTTCCATTCTTCTTTCTCAAGATTGCTTTGGCTATTCAAGGTTTTTTGTATTTCCATACAAATCTTGAAATTATTTGTTCTAGTTCTGTGAAAAATGTTGCTGGTAGCTTGATAGGGATTGCATTGAATTTGTAAATTGCTTTGGGTAGTATACTCATTTTCACTATATTGATTCTTCCGATCCATGAACATGGTATATTTCTCCATCTATTAGTGTCCTCTTTGATTTCTTTCTTCAGTGTTTTATTGTTTTCTATATATAGGTCTTTAGTTTCTTTAGGTAGATATATTCCTAAGTATTTTATTATTTTCGTTGCAATGGTGAATGGAATTGTTTCCTTAATTTCTTTTTCTTTTTTTTTTTTTAATTTTAAAATCTTTAATTCTTACATACGTTCCCAAACATGAACCCCCTTCCCACCTCCCTCCCCACAACATCTCTCTGGGTCATCCCCATGCACCAGCCCCAAGCATGCTGCACCCTACGTCAGACATGGACTGGCGATTCAATTCTTACATGATAGTATACATGTTAGAATTCCCATTCTCCCAAATCATCCCACCCTCTCCCTCTCCCTCTGAGTCCAAAAGTCCGTTATACACATCTGTGTCTTTTTTCCTGTCTTGCATACAGGGTCGTCATTGCCATCTTCCTAAATTCCATATATATGTGTTAGTATACTGTATTGGTGTTTTTCTTTCTGGCTTACTTCACTTTGTATAATTGGCTCCAGTTTCATCCATCTCATCAGAACCGACTCAAATGAATTCTTTTTAACGGCTGAGTAATACTCCATTGTGTATATGTACTACAGCTTTCTTATCCATTCATCTGCTGATGGACATCTAGGTTGTTTCCATGTCCTGGCTATTATAAACAGTGCTGCGATGAACATTGGGGTACATGTGTCTCTTTCCATTCTGGTTTCCTCGGTGTGTATGCCCAGAAGTGGGATTGCTGGGTCATAAGGCAGTTCTATTTGCAATTTTTTAAGGAATCTCCACACTGTTCTCCATAGTGGCTGTACTAGTTTGCATTCCCACCAACAGTGTAGGAGGGTTCCCTTTTCTCCACACCCTCTCCAGCATTTATTGCTTGCAGATTTTTGGATTGCAGCCATTCTGACTGGTGTGAAGTGGTACCTCATTGTGGTTTTGATTTGCATTTCTCTAATAATGAGTGATGTTGAGCATCTTTTCATGTGTTTGTTAGCCATCCGTATGTCTTCTTTGGAGAAATGTCTATTTAGTTCTTTGGCCCATTTTTTGATTGGGTCGTTTATTTTTCTGGAATTGAGCTGCATAAGTTGCTTGTATATTTTTGAGATTAGTTGTTTGTCAGTTGCTTCATTTGCTATTATTTTCTCCCACTCAGAAGGCTGTCTTTTCACCTTGCTTATATTTTCCTTTGTTGTGCAGAAGCTTTTAATTTTAATTAGATCCCATTTGTTAATTTTCGCTTTTATTTCCAGAATTCTGGGAGGTGGATCATAGAGGATCCTGCTGTGATTTATGTCGGAGAGTGTTTTGCCTATGTTCTCCTCTAGGAGTTTCATAGTTTCTGATCTTACATTAAGATCTTTAATCCATTTTGAGTTTATTTTTGTGTACGGTGTTAGAAAGTGATCTAGTTTCATTCTTTTACAAGTGGTTGACCAGTTTTCCCAGCACCACTTGTTAAAGAGATTGTCTTTACTCCATTGTATATTCTTGCCTCCTTTGTCAAAGATAAGGTGTCCATAGGTGTGTGGATTTATCTCTGGGCTTTCTATTTTGTTCCATTGATCTATATGTCTGTCTTTGTGCCAATACCATACTGTCTTGATGACTGTGGCTTTGTAGTAGAGCCTGAAGTCAGGCAAGTTGATTCCTCCAGTTCCATTCTTCTTTCTCAAGATTGCTTTGGCTATTCGAGGTTTTTTGTATTTCCATACAAACCTTGAAATTATTTGTTCTAGTTCTGTGAAAAATGTGGCTGGTAGCTTGATAGGGATTGCATTGAATTTGTAAATTGCTTTGGGTAGTATACTCATTTTCACTATATTGCTTCTTCCAATCCATTAACATGGTATATTTCTCCATCTATTAGTGTCCTCTTTGATTTCTTTCATCAGTGTTTTATAGTTTTCTATATATAGGTCTTTAGTTTCTTTAGGTAGATATATTCCTAAGTATTTTATTCTTTTTGTTGCAATGGTGAATGGAATTGTTTCCTTAATTTCTTTTTCTACTTTCTCATTATTCGTGTATAGGAATGCAAGGGATTTCTGTGTGTTGATTTTATATCCTGCAACTTTACTATATTCATTGATTAGCTCTAGTAATTTTCTGGTGGAGTCTTTAGGGTTTTCCATGTAGAGGATCATGTCATCTGCAAACAGGGAGAGTTTTACTTCTTCTTTTCCAATTTGGATTTCTTTTATTTCTTTTTCTGCTCTAATTGCTGTGGCCAAAACTTCCAGAACTATGTTGAATAGTAGCGGTGAAAGTGGACACCCTTGTCTTGTTCCTGACTTTAGCGGAAATGCTTTCAATTTTTCACCATTGAGGATAATGTTTGCTGTGGGTTTGTCATAGATAGCTTTTATTATGTTGAGGTATGTTCCTTCTATTCCTGCTCTCTGGAGAGTTTTTATCATAAATGGATGTTGAATTTTGTCAAAGGCCTTCTCTGCATCTATTGAGATAATCATATGGTTTTTATTTTTCAATTTGTTAATGTGGTGAATTACATTGATTGATTTGCGGATATTGAAGAATCCTTGCATCCCTGGGATAAAGCCCACTTGGTCATGGTGTATGATCTTTTTAATGTGTTGTTGGATTCTGATTGCTAGAATTTTGTTGAGGATTTTTGCATCTATGTTCATCAGTGATATTGGCCTGTAGTTTTCCTTTTTTGTGACATCTTTGTCAGGTTTTGGTATTAGGGTGATGGTGGCCTCATAGAATGAGTTTGGAAGTTTACCTTCCTCTGCAATTTTCTGGAAGAGTTTGAGGAGGATAGGTGTTAGCTACAGACATAAATCACAGCAGGATCCTCTATGATCCACCTCCCAGAATTCTGGAAATAAAAGCAAAAATTAACAAATGGGATCTAATTAAAATTAAAAGCTTCTGCACAACAAAGGAAAATATAAGCAAGGTGAAAAGACAGCCTTCTGAATAGGAGAAAATAATAGCAAATGAAGCAACTGACAAACAACTAATCTCAAAAATATACGAACAACTTCTGCAGCTCAATTCCAGAAAAATAAACGACCCAATCAAAAAATGGGCCAAAGAACTAAATAGACATTTCTCCAAAGAAGACATACAGATGGCTAACAAACACATGAAAAGATGCTCAACATCACTCATTATTAGAGAAATGCAAATCAAAACCACAATGAGGTACCACTTCACACCAGTCAGAATGGCTGCGATCCAAAAATCTGCAAGCAATAAATGCTGGAGAGGGTGTGGAGAAAAGGGAACCCTCCTACACTGTTGGTGGGAATGCAAACTAGTACAGCCACTATGGAGAACAGTGTGGAGATTCCTTAAAAAATTGCAAATAGAACTGCCTTATGACCCAGCAATCCCACTTCTGGGCATACACACCGAGGAAACCAGAATGGAAAGAGACACATGTACCCCAATGTTCATCGCAGCACTGTTTATAATAGCTAGGACATGGAAACAACCTAGATGTCCATCAGCAGATGAATGGATAAGAAAGCTGTAGTACATATACACAATGGAGTATTACTCAGCAGTAAAAAAGAATTCATTTGAATCAGTTCTGATGAGATGGATGAAACTGGAGCCGATTATACAAAGTGAAGTAAGCCAGAAAGAAAAACACCAATACAGTATACTAACACATATATATGGAATTTAGGAAGATGGCAATGACGACCCTGTATGCAAGACAGGGAAAGAGACACAGATGTGTATAATGGACTTTTGGACTCAGAGGGAGGGAGAGGGTGGGATGATTTGGGAGAATGACATTCTAACATGTATACTATCATGTAAGAATTGAATCGCCAGTCTATGTCTGATGCAGGATACAGCATGCTTGGAGCTGGTGCATGGGGATGACCCAGAGAGATGTTATGGGGAGGGAGGTGGGAGGGGGGTTCATGTTTGGGAACGCATGTAAGAATTAAAGATTTTAAAATTTAAAAAAATAAAAAAATAAATAAAATTAAAAAAAAAAAACAACAACTTTCAGAAACGGAAAGATGATGACCTATGCAATATTTTGTAAGCAGTGGCATAGATGGAGAGGAAATCTGAAGGACAGGAGGAAAAAGCAGTGGGAAAAACGTGCTGAGGAATCCCCTTCATAATCTGCTGGGAAATCTCCTAAACACCTGACCTGTCTCAGTTTCATTGGCCTGATCCTTGGCACAAAGAAGATTAAGGACAGCTTAATAAACAAAGCTGTTTCCTCTTAGGCAATAGCCTTTAAGGTGCAGCAGATAGTAGAGAGCCTTTGGGACACACGGGGGAGCAGTCCTGAAAGAGTCCTTCAATTGTACCCTTTGCCACTCACCTGTTCACAGCAGGGTTCAAGGAAACAAGAAATGAGAGGTTGTAAAGGAATTAAGATTTTGTTAGCCATATGTCCTTCCAGCCATAGGGATGAGGACATCCCACCTTAACCAGAGGTCTTCTGGAATCTGAAGCAGTCACGTGAGCTTTCTGCCGAGTTTGTTTTTGCTGTCCCAGTTCCCAGCACACTGGGCTTCTTGTCACTTCCATTGTACTGGGTTTTCTTTGTGTTCAGCTTCCAACATGTGAGCTTTAACAAGTTGGGCTTCTGCTGTGCTTGATCTCCACCTTGCGGGTGCCAAGCCAAGGTTGTTTCAGCCAGGTTAAATCTGAGAAATGGTACTAGATATGTCAGGGGAGTGTGTAATATCCTCAGTTCTGTCTCACTGCAGCAAAAATTTGAAATGGTGGACCAGTGTTAAAGCTTGGTTACAGCTCAGTTTTATTTGGCAAGCAAAGGAAAATGCATCCTGGAGGTGTGAGGGCGGGCCTACCAAAAAGAGGCAAGCGGCTTAATTTTGACTCCTCTTTTTGTGCCTTCTCGCCCTCCCCTGCCCCCGCTCCCCCCGCCCCCGAGCCTGCCTTGGAGAAGGCAATGGCACCCCACTCCAGTACTCTTGCTTGGAAAATCCCATGGACGGAGGAGCCTGGAAGGCTGCAGTCCATGGGGTCACTGAGGGTCAGACAAAACTGAGCTACTTCACTTTCACTTTTCACTTTCACGCATGGGAGAAGGAAATGGCAACCCACTCCGGTGTTCTTGCCTGGAGAATCCCAGGGATGGGGGAGCCTGGTGGGCTGCTGTCTATGGGGTCACACAGAGTCGCACATGACTGAAGCAACTTAGCAGCAGCAGCAGCAGCAGAGCCTGCCTTGTGTAAATTGGGCTAGCCAGGAGGGCTATTTGTTTCACCTGAAGTTCTCACTCTGGTCCCTGGACCTTCCTTTGTTCTATTTTTGTGGACTTTTTTCCTTTCTTTGTCTTTTAGCCACCACTACTTTGGACTCCTTTTTCCTATTCTAACTACCTAACACATATATTAGGTGGAATGCTGTATATAGTGTTAATATTCTATATACATTGTATATATTCCTGTGTGCTTAACATGGGCTTCCTATGTGACTCAGTGGTAAAGAATCTGCCTGCCAAACAGATTATGTCAGTTAGATCCCTGGGTCAGGAAGATTCCTTGGAGACAGAAAGGGAAATCCACTTCAGTATTCTTGCCAGGGAAATCCCATGGACAGAGGAGCCTACCAGGCTACAGTCCATGGGGTTGCAAAGATTCTAACATGACTTAGTGATTAAACAACAACAATGTTAACATGTTTCATTGAAAACATGTAAAAGCTAAGGAAAATATAAATATGTCTAATTAAAATAAGTTTGTATGAAGCGATGTAATAAAGATTCAAAATAAAAGGGCAAAGACATGAAGATAATGTAAACTAAACATTATGTAGGACTTAATTCTGAACCTGTCTGACATTTAATATTCAGAGTACTTAAGTCATTGGAAAGACACATTACATAATAATTTAAGGCAAATTTTATGAATATGTGACAGTCCTAATTCTATACAGAACAAATAACACTGGCAATGAAACAAAAACTATTAGAAAGGCATAGTGAAGTCTGTTTAGATATTTTTCCACTTATTGATGAGTCTACACAATACCTAAAGGGACATTAAGCATTTAAATTTTCTGTTTTAATGAATAAAATAAATTATTAAAATGGAGCATTGGTTAAAGCTATTAAATGGCAGAAAAATTACAATAAACAAATAACTAAAGATATAAGGGAATTGAATAATTCCAGAATATACATATACAAGCCTATATATACATACATAAACATATTTGCACATATAGTTCTTTCTACATCTAATTATCTATAATTAATACTAAAATTTCAGAACCCTAAAGATTTTAAAGGCCAAATATTCTGATTTTAATTTAATAAAATTAAAAATAAGAACAGAAGAGTGAACAAAAACATACTTACTGGCTTAAAAATAAGAAAACATCAATATATAAACATTGGAAATAAAAAATCAAAACTGATAATGCAAACTATCTAGCAATCAATTAAACACATTTCATTTAATTAGCAACATGGTATTCAGAGGAGGATGTGAAGATATTCAAAGACAAATGAGAAGATGATTTCCTTCCTTATTAAATTAAAGAAAAAATAAAGAAACCAGGAAATTGCTCTAATGTTTTGTTTTTTTTTTTCCATTATATTTACTACCGTGGGCAAGAATCCCTTAGGAGAAGTGGAGAAGCCATCATAGTCAATTAAACAGTCTGAAATGCAGTATTTGGGTATAATCTCAGAAATGACAAAATAATCTCTGTTCATTTCCAAGGCAAACCATTCAAAATCACAGTAATCAAAGTCTATGCCCCAACCAGTAATACTGAAGAAGCTGAAGCTGAATTTTTCTATGAAGACCTATAAGACTTCTAGAACTAACACCCAGAAAAGATATCCTTTTCAACATAGGGGAATGGAATGCAAAAGTAGGAAGTCAAGAGATATCTAGAGTAACAGGCAAATTTGGCCTTGGAGTAGAAAACGAAGCAGGGCAAAGGCTAACAGTTTTTCCAATAGAATGCACTGGCCATAGCAAACACTCTTCCAAGAACACAAGAGATGACTCTACACATGGACATCACCAGATGGTCAATACCAAAATCAGATTGATTATATTACTTGCAGCCACAGATAGAGAAACTCTATACAGTCAGCAAAAACAAGACCAGGAACTAACTGTGACTCAGATAATGAACTCCTTATTGCCAAAATCAGACTTAAATTGAAGAAAATAGAGAAAACCACTAGACCATTCAGGTATGACCTAAATCAAATCCCTTATGATTATACAGTGGAAGTGACACATAGACTCAAGGGATTAGACCTGATAACGTACCTGAAGAACTATGGTCAGAGGTTTCTGACATTGTATATGATGCAGTGATCAAGATTATCCCCAAGAAAAAGAAATGCAAGCAGGCAAAATGCTTGTCTGAGAAAAGAAGAGAAGTGAAAGGCAAAGAAGAAAAGGAAAGATATGCCCATTTGAGTGCAGAGTTCCAAAGAATAGCAGCAAGAGATAGGAAAGGCTTCTTGAGCAATCAATGCAAAGAAATAGAGAAAGACAATTGAATGGGACAGACTAGATATCTCTTGAAGAAAATTAGAGATACCTAGGAACATTTCATGGAAAGATGAGCACAATTAAGGACAAAAATGGTATGGACCTAACAGAACCATGAGATATTAAGAAGAGGTGGCAAGAATACACAGAAGAGCTATATTAAAAAAAATCTTCATGATCCAGATAACCAGGATGGTGTGATCACTCACCTAGAGCCAGACATCCTGAAATGTGAAGTCAAGTGGGCCTTAGGAAGCATCACTATGTACAAAGCTACTGGAGATGATAGAATTTCAGTTGAGCTCTTTCAAATCCTAAAAGATGATGCTGTGAAAGTGTTGCAGTCAGTATGCCAGCAAGTGTGGAAAACTATGCAGTGACCACAGGACTGGAAATGGTCAGTTTTCATTCCAATCCCCAAAATCCAATACCAAAGAATATTCAAACTGCACCACAATTGCTCTCATCTCACACGCTAGCAAAGTAATGCTCAAAATTCTCCAAGTCAGGCTTTAATAGTACGTGAGCTGAGAACTTCCAGATGTTCAAAATGGATTTAAAAAGTCAGAGGAACCAGAGATCAAATTGCAGTTGGATCATCAAAAAAGCAAGAGAGTTCCAGAAAAATATTTACTTCAGCTTTATTGACGGCACCAAAGTCTTTGACTATGTAGATCTCAGCAAACTGGAAAATTCTGAAAGACATGGGAATACCAGACCACCTGACCTGCCTCCTGAGAAATCTGTATGCCAGTAAAGAAGAAGCAACATTTAGAATCGGACATGGAACCACAGACTGTTTCCAAATTGGGAAAGGAGTACATCAAGGCTGTATATTGTTACCCTGCTTATTTAACTTACATACAGAGCACATCATGAGAAACGCTGGGCTGGATGAAGCACAAGCTGGAATCAAGATTGCTGGGAGAAATATCAACAACCTCAGCTATGCAGATGACACCACCCTTATGGCAGAAAGTGAAGAGGAACTAGAGCCCTTGATGAAAGTGAAAGAGGAGAGTGAAAAGGTTGGCTTAAAGCTCAACATTTAGGAAACTAAGATCATGGCTTCTGGTCATATCACTTCATGGCAAATAGATATGGATGGGGAAACAGTGACACAATTTATTTTCTTGGGTTCTAAAATCACTGCAGATGGTGACTTTATCCATGAAATTAAAAGATTCTGGCTCCTTGGAAGAAAAGCTTTGACAAACATAGACAGTATGTTAAAAAGCAGAGACATTACTTTGCCGACAAAGGTCTGTCTAGTCAGTTATCATTTTTCCAGTAGTCAGTCACATATGGATTTGAGAGTTGGAATATAAAGGAAGCTGAGTGCCAAAGAATTGATGCTTTTGAATTGTTATGTTGGAGAAGACTCTTGAGAATCCCTTAGACTGCCGGGAGATCCCAATAGTCAATCCTAAAGGAAACCAGTCCTGAATATTCATTGGAAGGACTGATGCTGAAGCTGAAAACTCCAATACTGTGGCCACCTGATGCGAAGAGCTGACTCACTGGAAAAGACCCTGATGCTGGGATAGATTGAAGGCAGGAGGAGAAGGGGACAACAGAGAATGTGATGGTTGGATGGTATCACCAACTCAATGGAAATGAGTTTGAGAAAGCTCTGCTGGTTGGTGATGGACAGGGAAGCCTGGTGTTCTGCAGTCCGTGGGGTGGAAAGGAGTTAGACAGGCCTGAGCAACTGAACTGAACCAACTGAAGGAAAGTAGAAATTTGTGGTTTTATAAAGATAAGAGCTAAATTTAAATAAATAGTAAAAGAGTAAAAGTAAATATAACCACTGGTTTGCTAAAGATGAAAATGCCATTTAGAAGATTTGTGATAATGAAGAAATAAGAAAAAGGAAAAACAATAAAAGGTAAGGGAAATTAAAATAGGTATGTGTGTGTGTGTGTGTGTGTGGTGTGTGTGTGTGCGCGCATGCGCGTGTGCGCGTGCACATGCATGCGTGCGTTTGTGCGCTAAGTTGCTTTAGCAGTGCCTGACTGTGAGACCCTATGGACTGCAGCCTGCCAGCTCCTCTGTCCATGGGATTCTCCAGGCAAGAATACTGGAGTGGGTTGCCATGTCCTCTTCCAAGGGATCTTTTGACCCAGGGATTAAACCCACAGCTCTTATGTCTACCTGCATTGGCAGGTAAGTTCTTTACCACTAGTGTCACCTGGAAAGCCCAAAATAGCTATAACCATAAGTAAAATATATTAAAAAAACCTGAAAGTTTATGATAATTTATTAATGAAATAATAAACCAGCATTTACCAAAGAGTCTTTGGAAACTATACAAATTGGAAAAGTTGATTTAAAATCTATCAGTAAGAGATACAACAGAATGATTTCTATATGAAATTTTACAAATATGTTATTTCAAATTTGGAAAATGCTATAAAGCAACCTGATTTTTTTAATGCACCTGCATAAATTACACCAGAAAGAAAATCAATTTACAGAGCTGCAAGCAACATTAAAAAATAAGAACTTCTAAATTTATTTAAACTAATATCAGAACTATTGCTATTGTCACTATTTCTTTTATAGAAATAAAAAACAAAAAGTTTTTATAATAAAATATAAATGTGTATTAACATATAAGATTAAAAATATACAACATTACTAATGGCACTATATTTTATTAAATAAAATGGTGACAAATTATAGGTAGTCTATTCCTAATGAATATTATCATACTTTATGGAAACCTAAAACAATCAAAGTGAATAAGAAACCTACCAAAATTCACTAAAGTTACTGAATATGAAACAATACAAAAATACTTAGCTGTTATCCTAAATAACAAACAGCAAAAATTGAAATGTATATTCTATGCATAATAGAAACAATCACCATAACAAAAGTTCTTTGGCAAAAGTTAAAAAGAAAGATGTGTGTGTGTGTTTTAGTTGTTCAATCTTGTCTGACTCTGAGATCCCATGGACTGAAGCCCACCAGGCACATCCATCTATGGGATTGTCTTCTCTAGTCATCTTCCAGACCCAGGGATTGAACCCTGGTCTCCTACATTGTAGAAATATCTTTAGCTACCAGTGAAGCCCCAAAAGAAAGATACATGTGTGTGCTCAGTCACAATGTATGTATGTAAGACTCTAGAGACTAAAGATGCACATTAAGATAAGAGCAAATAGAAATATAAAACACATTCTTATTTATAATCATATTATAAAAATATAAATTTTCCAAAATCCAAGTATACGCTTTATTACACTAAAACAATTGGTATACCAATTTGCTTTATTTATTATCCAACAGGGTCGCTACACTAAAAATATATACTTTGGTACACTTGAAAACAGGTTAAGGGAAAATATGACAACTAGCAGTGAGACTAGTTGCGAGGAACACATAACCATCTGTGCCATTACCTTGACCTTTGACACAGTAGCTAAGCATAGAAAAGTGTTTGAATGAATGGTTTTGAAAAATAATGCATCAGAAGTATGAGGCTATTTCTAATATTTGAGCAAGAATAGAACCATGAAATTGAAAGATGCTTGCCTCTTGGAAGAAAAGCTATGACAAATCTAGACAGCATACTGAAGAGCAAAAACATCACTTTGCTGAAGAAGATCCATATAGTCAAAGCTATGATTTCTAAAGTAGTCATGTATGGATATGAGAGCTGGGCCATAATGAAGGCTGAGCACCAAAGAACTAATGCTTTCAAGTTGAGGTGCTGAAGACTCTTGAGAGTCCCTTTGACTGCAAGGAGATCAAACCAGTCAATCCTAAAGGAAATCAACCCTGAATATTCATTGGAAAGATTGATGCTGAAGCTGAAGTTCCTATTATTTGGCCACCTAATGCTAACAGCTGACTCATTGGAAAAGATCCTGATTCTGAGGGCAGGAGAAGAAGTGGGCAACAGATGATGATATCATTGGGATGGCATCACGGACTCAATGAACATGAGTCTGAGCAAACTCCAGGAGACAGTGAAGGATAGGGAAGCTTTATGTGTTGCAGTCCATGTGGTCGCAAAGAGTTGGAACATGAGTGACTCAACAGCAACAGAAAGGATGACACAGTTTTTTTCAAAATAATATTATTATTTCACAGATAATGATTGTCAGATACTCTGTTCTTTACTGTTATCATTCTTTTAGGTGTCACTAAACAAGTTAATATCAGATATTCACAATATAAGGAACTTTCCAGAATACTGTTTCTTGTATTCTGTCCCTACTGTTTCTATGGCCTTATTTTTGTTCTTACATAGAGGCAAGCATTGGAATACAATAGAAATTCGTATGCAAGTATTTTGGGTTAAGCCACCTAATAACATGACAACTGCTTTGGCTTTTTCTTTAGAGCATTATTCAGTGTTTATAAAAATGATCTACCAGTATTTGATTTCTGTAAGCTAAGGCACATCTTTATCACCACATAATGTGGTATCCACTCTCAGAAGGCAGGAGCAGAAAGGATGGAGGATGTTTCCACATCTGTCTCCTCCAGGTGGCAGTTGTGCCTCCTTCCCCACTGTTTTCTTCATTAATGCTAATTTAGCCTTTTAAGAATTGGCAATTGTTTTGCAAAATTTGAGCATTTTTTGTCCCCTTAGAGGAATAGATCTGAGAATTTGCAGGACTGATTAAATTAAAATAAAAAAAAAGTTATGGAGTAATCTCGTGTCCTCATGTATATTGCTCTGTTTCTCAACCTGACAATACAGTTTGCTGGCATGATTATCAACACTGTAAACAAATCTTAATTCCAAGAAACCTCATCCTGTGAGGAATTTGGATAAGAAGTCTGAAAATGAAATATTTATGTTCTTTTACCAAATGGATGGAATCTGAATTTTATCCTAAGATGAAACTCATTCTCTTCCCCACTAAATATTTAAAACGTGTGAGTGCCTGGCATATATACACAGTTTATACATGCAATTGGATGTAAGAGGACTTAACAAAATCATAATCTTTGTATTAAGAAATTAAATAATGGAAAGGGGATTTTCTGTGTTTCTCCTTTAAAAAAATTGCAGAAAATATCCTTCCTTTCCATGTTTTCATTCATTCACTTATTCAGTAAATAGTTGCTGAGAACCTGTGTTCAAGGAATGATGCTAGTTGCTGTTAGAATCTGGTATTGTCTGCAGGAAATTAGATTTTAGAATGGCAGAGTATGTGTGTAATAGTTCTAGTATAAACTGCAATAATAAGATTTTTAAAAGGAATGCTCACTGGAGATAATGAGAGCTAAATGAAAAAATTCTCATAGGAAATGGTGACCTGTGGCAGGCAACTTCTAAGATGTTTTACTGTTGGAATGATATAGTGCTATCCCTGGAATTCCTTCTTGAGAAATTGTCCTTTGTTCAGCCGCTAAGTTCTATCTTACTCTTTGTGACCCCAAGAACTGTGGCACACAGATTTTCTTGTCCCTCACTGTCTCCTGGAGTTTGCTCAATCTAATGTCCATTGAGTCTGTGCTATCCAACCATCTCATCTTCTGTCACCCTCTTCTCATTCTGCCTTTAATCTTTTCCAGCATCAGGGGCTTTTGTAATGAGTTGGCTCTTCGCATTCGGTGGCCAAAGTATTGCAACTTCAGTTTCAGCATCAGTACTTCCAATAAATATTCAGGGTTGATTTCTTTTAGGATTGACTGGTTGATATCCTTGCAGTCCAAGGGACCCTCTAGAATCTTCTCCAGGACCACTGTTTTGAAAGCATCAATTCTTTGGCACTCAGCCTTTTTTATGGTTGAACTCTTACATCCATACAAGACTACTGGAAAAACCATAGCTTTGACTATAGGAACCTTTGTCTGAAAAGTGATGTCCCTGTGTTTTAATACACTATCAAGGTTTGTCATAGTTTTCCTTGCAAGGAGCAAGTGTCTTTTAATTTCATGGCTGCAGTCACCATCTGCAGTGATTTTGGAACTCAAGAAAATAAAATCTGCCACTGTTTCCACTCTTTCCCCATCTATTTGCCCGAAAATGATGGGACTGGATGCCATGATTTTAGTTTTTTGCATGATGAGTTTTAAACCAGCCTTTTCACTTCTTGGAATGACTCCTGTGTAATTCCTTCCCCTTGAGTGGGGATTAGATCTGGTGACGAGCAAAAGTGATAGGACATCACTTTTGTGATCTAGCTATAAAAGACAAAATTCCATGTATCTGGAATGTTCTCAGGCTCTTCTCC
The DNA here is from genome assembly GCF_001704415.2 of Capra hircus. NCBI lineage: Eukaryota > Metazoa > Chordata > Mammalia > Artiodactyla > Bovidae > Capra > Capra hircus. The sequence goes on from NC_030819.1 coordinate 41,168,329, forward strand.
CATGCTCATACTGCTAAAGCAGACTGTGTTATGAGGTACCATATGCATATGCTCATGTGGCAAAGAACTGGGGTCAGCTTCTGGTCAATGGCCATCAATGAGCTGGGATGCTCAGCTTATGAGGAATTGAATGTCAACAAACACATGTTTGAACTTGGGAAATGGATTATTTTGCAGTGAAGACCTGAGATGCCTCTAGTCCTGGTGCATGCTCTGACCACAGATTCATGACAGACTCTCAGTCAGAGGTCAAAGCTGTGCTTGAATTCTTACTCTCAGAAATTATGAAATGATATTTTTTGTCTTAAGATACTGTTTTGGAATAATTTGCAAATAGACTGGTAACTAAAACAAAGCTTCAGCAACTCTAAGTGGGAAGGATTTACTAACTCAAGTAATAATCTTTGAGAGACTCATATGTTAAGTACTCAATATACAGTAATGGACAAAACTGTACAAGGCCTGTACTCATCCACCTTATGGCCTACTAATAAACTATCCAACAATAATTATACAAATTAAAAAAAACTAAGTTGTGCTAAGTTCAATGAAGGAAATGTACTGTGTGCAAGGAGTGTGTCAAATAAGGGTATCCAGGCTAGGCTGGGGAATATGTTATATCTTCCCTCAAGAAATTACATACTATGAAAAAAAGTAGGTATGAGGGTAAGACTAGAATTTTGGGTAAGGAACAGAAAACTGTCCTTACTAAGTGAAGGGAAAACATGTGCAAAGACCCTGGGGCTGGTACCTAGAAAGACAAAGACTGTGACATGTTGAGCCTTATTCTATACAACATTAAGTACTTGGGATTGTTTCCTAGAAAGCTATAAGATTTTGAAGTGTGAACAAGGACATTGATAATCATATTTATCATTTTAGAGGGACTGCTATTGTTACCTTGTGAAGAAAGCATGGATACTGAGATGTCAATGAGGATCTGAGAAAAGATGGTGGTTTTATGACTATGATGATGATGACTATGATGGGTATAGAGAGTAAAAGGGAATAAAATTCTTTATAGAATGTAATTAGCTGTGATGCTGCAACATAAAATTATAAAATCTCTAGATTTTACAGAAACCCAACATATTTACTGAATGTGAATGCATTTTGTTTCATCAATCAGAAGTGATTAATGATAACTTGTAATGTATAAAAATATTCTTCATATGTGGGGGAATGATGCAAAAGATTAATTATACTTTGCTATAGATTTCAGTAGGATAATACTGTTTCTGTTCCTCTACAAAAGTGATCATAAAAACTTATTTAAAAGACACTTTTTGCCATAGATTTGCTAATGATTTTTGTATTTCTATGTTCATCCATTTCAACTGTTTTCCTTTCTAGCACAGCTACAAAGATTGACACAAATTGAGAAAAATAATTTTATCAAATCCATGTGAGGAAGAGAAAAGCATACAGTACACAATAGTGGAATAATTTCTCACTTATTTGGGAAGTTTTTTTTCCTTAGGAAGATCAAAGTTCAGGTAATTAGTGATGTAAAGTGATATATTCCCAAAAATCTATCAATGGATACTTAAATGAAATGAACTTCTTCTTTAATACAAGAGATTCCAGGAGATAATTCAGTCTAATAGCTTGAAGGGACACTTTCTTTCAAATCTAACTTTGCATAAAGAAGAATATTTCATCTTATCAAACATTCCATATTATTCTATTATACAAAATATTGTAGTCAGATCAAATGATGTCTATACTGCATTTTTGATGATGAGCATATAGCAGCAGGATTCTTTTTTTCTTTTTTTAACCTATTGTGTAGTTAAAAGGATCATTTAGAGGAAAACTAAAAATAGCACATTTACCTTGATATGGCCTTTTGCTTTTCAACTTATCCCCTACTTCAAATAGATTCAAAACAGTTATGACTTTTCTCTAGTTAGACTCTCTATAGTAAAGAGTCACTTCTGAAAAAGAACATGCCATGAAATACAGTCAATATTATACTTATTATAAGTATTTTATAATATTTTAAGTATTTTATAAATAATATGTATTTGTTCCTATCCAGAGGACTATGGCATTACCAGCTTTCCTAACTAATATACATGCTTTTTTCGGTATCAAGTTTTATAAAAGTTTTAAACTTAATAATTTCCTCTTAAATGCTACAGGGCAGCACCTAGAAATTTGCCTTTATTTTGAATTCTGTACTACCTTTAGCTCCAAATTCTGTGATTTTCTTAATAAAAGCACATCTTGTTTTGCCAAAGGCTGGTGCTTTCCCAGGAGTCTAGTTCCCTGCCTCCATTTAATGATTATTGGGCATAATTGTTCAGGTTTCACTGATTAGCGCCTATCACCTTGACAGCAGTTTTAACCTTATTCTGATAAAGGGCAAATACTGTCTCATCATCTTTGGGTTATTACACTTTGTTCATACTCAGTGATTATTGACTCTGTACCTCCAACTCAGATTTAAATAAAAGGCCACTTATACCATATTAGACAACCTATGCTTTAATTTTATGAAGGTCATGCTTATGCCAGGAGCTGTTAAGCCATCAACCTAGACTCCAAACATCTGCTCAGGGTTAGCATTAAACAGATCCCCAGAAATCCACAGCAGAAATACAATGAAATTGCATATAGGAAAAAAATTAGAATGCACTTAATAGTGTATCAATATTGAAGAAAAGCTATTTAACAATTATATGTGAGGGATTGTTCTGCCCACTACAACTTAGCTTACATAGAAAATTGATAAACAGTTTTATTGATCATCCATTGAGCAATTAAAAACAGATTTCTGGAAACAAGAACAAAAGTTGATGAATAATTTCATTCTTCTTTCTTCAGCTCCCAAGGGGTTTTATTGAAAGCAAAACTAAAGCATAATAATAGGAATATTTGTAAACATGCTTTTTACAAATGCACAATGCTGAACACCAAATTCTACTGAGTACCTTAAAGGAAACGCTTATGTAATTTTTTTTTTCATATGATAATATAATTCTGTAATACTGCCGAAAACAGTAAGGAAGTCAGTCAAATAATATCTTCTTCCTCAAAGCTTGACAGGAGATCGTGCTCTGTTCTTAAAGAGAAAAGCTGCTATTGAGACATCTGCCTTTGTCATTTACAGACCAGTCTACTGCAGATTGTTTCACGGTGGAGCTCTTACACACAAGAGGAAACAGAGGTAAGAGGAAACAGACCTCTTGTCCTAGGACTGAATTACCACTGCATTACTGTTGTTAATTTTGACAAATTAATCAAACAAACCTTCCACTCATTTTTGTCTTAACCCTCATATCAAAATTGAGCCATGGTCATTTTTACTTCCTTTGCACAGGGAAGACAGCTAAAGGTTATAAGACCTCAGAAATTTATTCATATAATAAAAGTTGAAGGCAAAATTTAACATGAGTTTATCTAGTCACTGACTATGTAAAACTGGTGAAACCACTGATTTTCAAATTAAGTCTCTAATATATTCTCTTTCTTAAGAAAAAATATGTAATATTAACTTGTAAAAACTAAATGGTGTGAATTCCTTATATAAGTGTTCTGAGAGACAGAATTCAGACTCAGATTTATCAGAGCATTTAAAAGATATGGAATAATTCAAATATTTTGACCTCAAAAGAAAACATTCGGTTCAGTTGCTCAGTCATGTCTGACTCTTTGCAACCCCATGGACTGCAGCGTGCCAGGCCTCCCTGTCCATCACCAATGCCCAGAGTTTACTCAAACTCATGTCCACTGACTCAGTGATGCCATCCAATCATCTCATCCTCTGTTGTGCCATTCTCCTCCCACCTTCATTCTTTCCCATCATCAGGATCTTTTCAGATGAGTCAGTTCTTTGCATCAGGTGGCCAGAGTATTGAAGTACTATAGAAAACATTAGTTAATATATAATTAATTTCAACTATTATAAGATATTATTTAAAAAAGCAGATAGTTATTGTGGGGCCCTAAATGGGAAACCTTGAAAAAAGAAGGGCTAGCTTTGCAGTTTAGAGCTAAGATGGTGCCTGGTGGAAGAGATGAGGGCGTGGCCTAAGTTGTTTGTTAAAACTTTTGATTGGCTCTCTTGATTTCTGTGCACGTGGACAGCCCGTGATCACCATAGACTCTTGTTACAATGAAGCGCATGATGACTTGACCTTTAACATGATTGGTGCAACTATGGCATATTACAATTTGACCTTTAACGTGAGTGGTCCAACCCTCGAAAAACCCCCTTGCTTGCCTATATAAACCAAGAGTTTGTGGCAATAAAGCGGAGCTGCTTAGACAGAACCCCTGTTGTGTCTGATTGTCTCTCGCTCCTGGAGGGGCTGGGTTGGTGGACAGCAGGCTCACCTCTCCTTGGGACCCCTCGGGTTTGTTGAGGGAAGTTCCACTGCATCTCTCTTTCTGCGGAGCACCCCCCGCAGTTATAACTTACTAAAATCCATGTATTTGTGGGGACATGCTACATGATATAGGTGAGATCACACATCATTGGGAAAAATAAGTGTTGCTTTTGGAAAAACTGATTTACAGCCTGGAGAGAAAAAAATAAAGCTGGATTCCTATATTTTATATTTTACAAAGATAAAAGATTAAAGACCAAGCTATGAAATGCCAAACTCTGAGGTTAATACAAAGAAGTATGAGACTGGTGCTGGAAGGAACTGCTTACATAACACAGTGAAAATGAGATTTGATTACATTGAAATTAAGGACTTCTACCGAATAAAGGACACTATGAATAAACATAGGAGTCAGACGACAGGCTTGTAGATATATACAGAAATAAAAAACCTCCAAGGAATTTATTTCCTTTGGCTTTATCTTCAAATTATTGATAATATTCAGAATCTCACCACGTTTCATCATCTTTTCTGTTTTTCTGACATCAAGTTCAAGCTGTTATCTTCTCTTGCCTGGTTGCTACCATAGCTTCTTGAATGGTCTCTGCTTCTACACCTGCCCACCTACTGTCTCTTTCCAACACAGCAACTGGAATGATTTTTGTTTTTAATCATAAACCTGAGCATATCATTCCTTTGCTCAATAATTGCCACTGTTATCCCATCTCACTCAGAATAAAAATTGTGTCTGTTTTCTACCTATATTTCCTACTGTCATTAATCTCTTCTGTTGCTTTCATGCTCTTTTTCAAATAGTTGGCATTATGCGCTCATCTTAAGTCTCTGGTTAGCTTCTCCCAGGGATGCTTCCTCCAGATATTTTCCCAAATAATAGCCATGACTTCTCTGGCAACCCTCTCCAGTATTCTTGCCTGGAGAATCCCATGGACAGAGGAACCTGGCAGGCTACAGTCCATGGGTTTGCAAAGAGTTGGGCTTGACTGAGAGAGTAACACACATAACACATCTCCAAGTTCTCATTTAAATGTCACCTGCTTGAAGAGTTCTACATTAATCACCTTTCTCCCAATATCTTTATCCTGTCCTACTTTTCTTTCTTCTCTGCTTATCACCTTCTAACATACTATTTAATTCTCTCATTCATTATTACCTTGTGTACTGCTTTCTACTCACTACCATCCTTCTCTGAAAGTGAAAGGCACTTAGTCCTGTCTGATCCTTTGTGACCCCATGGACTACACAGTCCAGGGAATTCTCTAGGCCAGAATACTGGAATGGGTAGCCTTTCCCTTCTCCAGGGTATTTTCCCAATCCAGGGATCGAACCCAGCACTTCCACATTGCTGACGAATTCTTTACCAGCTGAGCCACAAGGGAAGCCCACCATCCTCCTCTATTGCCAATTAAAACATAACCTGAAGGCTAGAATATTTTTTGTCATCAATCTATTGCTCACAAGTTCTAAGTGCTTAAAATCAATGCTTACAGAACAGTGTGTGTGTGAGTGTGTGTATGTGTGTGTGTATGTGTTAGTCACCCAGTTGTGTCCAACTGTTTGTTACTCTGTGAATTATAGCCTGCTGCCAGGCTCTTCTGTCCATGAAATTCTCCAGGCAAGAATACTGGAGTGGGTTGTCATTCCCTTCTCCAAGGGATCTTCCCAACCGGGATTGAACTCTGGTCTCCTGCATGGCAGGCAGATTCTTTCCTGTCTGAACCACCAGGGAAGTGTCAATAAAAATCTAATTAGTGACTATGTTAATGAGCAAATATATGAGGAGAAGGAAATTATTAAATTGTTCTGAAAATCAATCAAGAAGAGATGAGAAGCAAGCATTCCATGCAAGAAATTGTCAAAATAAGAAACTTGTATATAACCATGGTTAGATGATGTGGAGAAAGGGAACCTTCCTCATGCACTAATAAGGAATGAAGCTGTGATAGCCAGTTTGGGATTACTGGCAATTCTTTGTTAGTTTAGTTATGTTTATCACCCATGGCTCAGTGATTTTGGCTTGCTAGTCATCTCACAAGAGGTGCCTATACACATATTTGTTACAGTATTTTTTGAGCCAGCAGGAGATTGGAAAATACCTAGTTATACATGACTAAGTTCAGTTCAGTTCAGTTCAGTTCAGTCGCTCAGTCGTGTCCGACTGTTTTCGACCCCATGAATCGCAGCACGCCAGGCCTCCCTGTCCATCACCATCTCCTGGAATTCACTCAGACTCATGTCCATTGAGTCAGTGACTAAAGAGGAGGATAAATAAAATATACATATGCACACCATGGAATCTCATGAATTAGTTACAAATCAGGAATTAGCTATATACCAAGCAAACCAGATTATAATTTATAGAGCTAGGAATTAGATACATATATAGGAAACTATATTATAGTTTATAGAGTGATTATAGAAATAAACACTGAAACCATGAGGAACATAAGTGAAATACAACTTTGGTACATGCAAATTAAAAACACACAATGCTTATTTTACAGGGACACACATGTGTTCAAGAAGTTAGATCAGTCATATTGTAGTGGTTGTCCATTAGGAAGAGAGGAAAGGGCCTGATGATGACCAAAACCAACTGCAACAGTATTTCCAATGGCTCAAGAACAGGATCTGGCTCCTAACCTACCCCTCCAAGGATCAACATCTTTTGTTGCTTCTCCCATCCCTTTTCTACTTTCAGTTTTTGAAGTTTACCCAACAACTTTGCAACCAAATCCCTGTATTAAGTTCCTTGTTTAAAACATCTAGAATGGTTTATCTTTCCTTGACTGTATGTTGACCAGTGCAGTACTTGATGACATTAGTCTCCAATGATTGAATGATTAGATCAAACTTTGAAGCTGAGAAAAAAGAAAGTAAAATGGAAATGATAGGTTTAACAGGTATAGTATTTAAAAGAAAAAAAATGTCAAATGAAAATATATTTATAAGCTAGAGTTTATTTAAATATTTCTTCACTTTACATTTGGTTTTTCCAATAATTTATTAACAGATGGTTGGTGTGTGTGTGTGTGTGTGTGTGTGTGTGTTTGTTTAAAGAGAAAGTAGAAGAAGGATAGAGAGCAGAGAGAGATATAAGGTCAAGGAAATAATCATGGAATATTGTATCAGTAGGGCATGTTATCCCTAGAAATAAGGTATGCTTTGGGATGAAGCAGTTCTGTTTTATAAGGAAATTTTCTGGAAAAAAGTAAAATGTCAGGCTTTAATGGCTAGTACCTCTGGCAGCTGAAAAATAAGTGCCTTGATCCTGAGGAGGAATCTGAGCAACACACCACAGTAGACAATTGAGATGCCAATTTTCTGTCAGACTGTCCATTACACCAACTTGTATCCTCTCCTTTACCATCCATGCCCCCTGAGACTGGGTGTGCAAGTAGAGTGACAGATGGAAAAGTGTGACCCTTTATCTTCCTCTCTCCCCACCTCCTTCCTACCCTCCTTTCCCTCCTTTCTTTTCCTCCTTAATAACATATCTCTAAAAAACAAAAATAGGGTGGAAATTGTATTTGCGGTTGATAGGAGATCAATCATTTCCCTTCCTACTTAAAAAGATTAGAACAATAATTCTTTGTTCATCTATTTCTCAAGTGCAATTTTATTAATTAATTGCTGTGTGTTTAATAATTTAAAAAGTAACCTTAACTTTATTTTTAATTTTGAAGGCATTCTTATTCAGCTAAATAGTTCTCTGGCTTTCTTTATATAAACATGTATCTTGATATCAGGATGAAATAAGCACAAGGTGGTGACAGCTTAATGACAGAATTACAAGAGCTGCCAAGTGGAAATGAAATGTTAGCTATAAGGCATCCAAATATTCTTTTTCTTCACATCTAGTTTGTCTTGTAAGTGAAGAGGAATTATCTTTCAGAAAGTAATCTGTAGGAAGAGAAGTTAAAATATTTCTGTCTTTTTCCCAATAATATGAATTATGCTCTATTTAGTGGAAAATTTTAAACTGATGAAAAAAATTAAACTCTTCTTATGAGAGGATAATAAAATGAGCAATCAAACTTCAATTACACTAATGCTGACAAACCAATTCTGTATATTAAAATATTTTGAATGCATATTAGCAACTCCTGACTTTTTAATGTTTGCAATAGTATAGGGAACTAATATTTTGGTATGATATAGTCCTATGTTTCATCCTAGCTAAACTGATGTTGAGTAAGTTACTTAACCTTTTCAAAGTTTTGCTTTCCTTTGTTTTGCTTTTTCTTCTGTAAAATGGAGATAAGCATTTACATCAGTATATGTAAATAATTAGATTTATCAAGGCATAGATTTCTTTGATTTCATAATCTAAAGAAACATAATTTAAATTTCTGAAACATTTATGTTATCTTTTATGGTAAATATAGGAAGGGTAAATAGTCATTGTTTGGGATTATCAAATCTTTTGTTTTTCAATAAATACCCAAAAGTATGCCTTCCTCGACATCCATCATTTGCAAAGCTAGAGGGGACATGGATTAGAGGAATCAATGCCCTTCACTCTGTCATCCTAGGACAATGCTGTGCCGGAGTACTTCTTAATTTCTCTTAAAGCAAATTTGTCCACTTAGATTGAAACCAGGGCCTAAAGACCCATGTACACAGACATAGACACATGTGGTTTCAGTCCAATACTGAAAAATTCTCAGACCTAGATACTTAAGTTCTGTAAAGCAATGAACTAGAGTATTGCATGAAAAAAACTCCAGGTAGGAACACTCCTATATTGAACTTGAATTTGAGGGGGCCACTGCCCTTCCTCAAAGACCAGCAGCTCATTTGGGAGCTAGGCTTATGCTGTCATCACATCAGACATTGCTGGTTAGTTTAGGAATCAATTTTATTTTTATTTTCCTTTCTTTCTTTGTTCCTTTGTTCCTTGTTTGCTTTCTTTCTTTTCGTTAATAATAATAACCTGTGGCACAAAGAAGCAGTGAAAGTAGTGTGTTCATTGGCTATCACTAGAAACTAGAAAAATAGATAATTGTAGCTGTATTTACTCTCCAGAATTATGAGCTACCCATGTTGGTGGCTCAGATGGTAAAATGTCTGTCTACAATGCAGCAGACCTGGGTTCGATCCCTGGGTTGGGAAGATCCGCTGGAGAAGGAAATGGCAACCCACTCCAGTACTATTGCCTGCAAAATCCCACGGACAGGGGAGCCTGGTAGGCTACTCCACGGGGTCGCAAATAGTCGGACACGACTGAGTGACTTCACTGTCCTTTCATGTTGATTAAATTGAAAATGATCATATACCATCTGGCACTATTTCTAATATATAGTCCAATAATTGCTCAAATGCCCAATAACTTCATGTTAGAGCTGTATATCATATGATGTGACGATATCATCAACCAAATACTCCAAAATTAATCATTTTTCTAGATTTTACTTGGTTATCACTATTGTTTTAAAATTGCCATATTCAAAAATTATAAATTATACATTTTACAAAAGTCTATGTAAAATATATTTGTATTTCAAGTGTACCAGAAAATGTTGGTGGAGTGAAGGGCAGGAGTAAGAGAGAAAAGAAAAGAAAAACCATAGTTCCTGCTACCACAGCAAGGAGATCCCACTTAGGCAATTACATCTGACATTGGTTCATTAACTTTTATAAAGCATCTTAAACTTATGATGTCATCATTCAGTAAGTCAGAGGTCCTGATCTTAAATACAATAGTCGTCTAAAAGGATAAAGATTAGTGTGAACTAGAAAGGTCAAAGGAATTAAAAATCTGGTATAACTTGAAGTGGATTATGAAGGATATTTAGAATTAAATATGTGAAGAATAAAAGGGAAAGAGTCTGTAGAGAAGAAAGCACACTGAAAGGAATGGAATAAAAACTTTGTACAGTTGACTTTGAACAATGCAGGATTTAGGACCACTGACCACAACTCCACACAGTTGAAAATCTGTGTTTAAGTTTTGAATCCCTGCAAACTTAACTACTAATAGCCTCCAATGGATCAGAAGCTTTATGAATAACATAAATAGTCATTAACACCTATTTTGTTTATTATATGTCTTGTATATTGCATTTTTGCAATAAAGTAACTAGAGAAGAGAAATGTTACTTAGAAAATTGTAAGGAAGAGAAAATATATTTACAGTAGTATAATATATTTTTTGATATGTAAGTTTACATTATCTGTTTAAAAAATCAGTCATTTTTTATAGTTTTCATCAATATTGTCTTTTTGATACAAAATATTATAGATATATTACTAACACTTTAAAATGAAAAAGTAATATGAGAAAGAAATTTACATTTATTCACAGGTATAATGATTCATGTATTAATAAGGAAGAAGCAATATGATTGCTTATTGTTGTTTAGTGTAACTGATATAGTAGCTTCATGGTAACCTAGCCTATACACTAATGAGTGAATCTTTAAAAAAATGTTTGGCACACAGCATTATAGTAATATTAATAATAGTATATTAGAAACATTTTTTTAAACACTTACTTATGATGGCAGGCTGACACACAGTTTCTCCAAATATAAGAGAGAAAGACATGCTATAAGATAATTAATTCTTTGAAAGCAAAGTTATAAACTAACAAGAAACTAACCCTTTATTAATTTATATTAAATATATCATTCCTCTTACTTCTATGAAAGGATAGGCCATCCATTTCAATGTGAATTTCTCACACATTGTGCTACACATATTTTTTTTATATATTTGTTGAAAAAAATATGGAATTCCAGTAGAACTATTCAAAACCCAAAAGGATGATGCCATCATGGTGTTGCACTCAATATGTCAGCAACTCTGGAAGACCCAGCAGTGGCCACAGGACTGGAAAAGGTCAATCCTCATTCCAGTTCCCAAGAAGGGTAGTACTGAAAAATGTGCTAACCATTGGACGATTGCACTCATCTCCCACCATTGTAAGGTCATGTTTAAAATCTTGCATGCTAGGCTTCAGCATTATGCCAACCAAAAGCTTCCAGATGTCCAAACTGGATTTATAGAAGAAAGAGGAACCAGAGATCAAATTGTCAACATTCGCTGGATCATAGAAAAAGCTAGGTAGGGAATTTAAAAAAAAAAAAAAAAACACACAAACAAACAAAAAATCTGTTTCATTGACTACGCTAAAGCCTTTGACTGTGTGAAAGCAAAAGTGAAGTCGCTCAGTTGTGTCTGATTCTTTGCAACTCCATGGACTGGAGCTTACCAGGCTCCTCTGTCCATGGAATTTTCCAGGCAAAAGTACTGGAGTGGGTACCATTTCCTTTTACAAAGGATATTCCCGACCCAGGGATCAAACCCAGGTCTCTTGCATTGCAGGCAGATGCTTTACCATCTGAGCCACGTGGAAAGCCCTTTGACTGTGTGGAGCATAAAAAATCCTGGAAAGCTCTTAGAGAGATGGGGATACCAGACCATCTAACCTGTTTCCTGAGAAACCTGTGTGTGGGTCAAGAAGCAACAGTAAGAACCTTGTATGGCACAACTGATTGGTTCAAGTTCCAGAAAGGACTATGACAGGACTGTTTGCTGTCACCCTACTTGTTTAATGTATTCACTGAGTACATCAGGAAAAATGCCAGGCTGCCTGAGTTACAAGCTGGAATCCAGATAGGTGGGAGAAACATCAACAACCTCAGATATGTGGATAATATCACTCTAATGGAAGAAAGCAAAGATGAGCTAAAAGACCTCTTAATGAGGGTGAAGGAGGAGAGTGAAAGAGTCAGCTTAAAACTAAATATTAAAAACAAAAAGAACCAAAAAAACAAAAACAAAAACAAAAAACTAAGATCATAGCATCTGACCCCATTGCTTCATGGCAAAGAGAAGTGGAAAAGGTGGAAGTAAAGACATATTTCCCTCTCTTTGGGCTCTAAAATCATGGTGGATGGTGACTTCAGCCATGAAACAAGAAGAAAATTGCTTCTTGGCAGGAAAATGATGACAAACCTAGATAGTGTGATGAAAAACATAGACGTATGCCTACAAAGGTCGATATAGTCAAGGCTGTAGTCTTCCCAGTGGTCATGTATGGTTGTGAGAGCTGGACCATAAAGAAGGCAGAACACCCCAAAATTGATTTCTTCGAACTGTGGTGCTGGAGAAGACTCCTGAGAGTCCCTTGGATAGGAAGGAGATCAAACCAGTCAATCTTAAGGGAAATCAATCCTGAATACTCTTTGGAAAGACTGATTCTGAAGCTCAAGCTTCAGTATCCTGGTCATCTGATACAAACAGCTGTCACATTGGAAAACTTCCTGGTGCTGGGAAAGACTGAGGGCAGAAGAAGAGAGCATCAGAGGATAAGGTGGCTGGGTGGCATCACCAATGCAATGGACATGAACTTGGGTAAACTTTGGGAGATGGTGAAGGATAGGGAGGCCTGGCGTGCTGCAGTCCATGGGATTGCAAAGAGTTAGATATGACTAGGTGACTGGACAACAGCAACAGTTTAAAAAAAAATCCATATATAAATGGAGCTGTGCAATTCAAACTATGTTTTCAAGGGTCAACTATACATAACTACTTAAAAGTTTTATTATAGGTTTGTTTCTCCTAGAAACAGGCTCTAAGAGATTAGAGCATTTAAGGAATTATCTTTGAAATGACCACCTGTGTATAGGTCAGGAAGAAAGCAGGATTTGATAAATAACTTAGGCTTGATATAGTCCCATTGATGACACAGCCAACCCTATATTTTGACTTCAATGTCATAGGCAGCTTGAACTTGGCATGGCACTTCAGAGTTATTTTTAAGTTGGAGAGGAAGGGAGGCATGTATCAGGCATCTATCAGTGTTTATCAGGCAATGGCTACCATCAGTCCATGAAAGCAGGCATGACTTCAAATAAGGAAGCTTTCTTCAGATGAGACAGTCTTCAAAGCAGGCTAAATCTGAGAGCTACTTTTGTTATTTTCATAGAAGTGGGGGAAAAAAGACTTCATTCTTAAAAGGGAATCTGAGCATCACATCAAAATCTACCATATTATCTAAAACTACTTATTTTTTGTTGTTGTCAGCAATAGCACAGGCATATTTCAATGAAAGGATATAAGTCCAAAAGAATGAATATGCTATAGCTGAGAATTGAATGAGATAGTTTATGTTGGAGATTAATAGAGGATATATTTAACATATACTTTTGGAACTTGGCTTTAGGGTTATAAAATCTGAAAGAGGAATTTGAATTTGATATAAGTAAGCAATATAATAGTCTTCGTGTTTCCATGATTGGATTATTACACCAGTGGAATAATGGACGAGCTGAAGAACAGAACTCTGCACGTAGATAAGTCAACTAAATGATTCTTTAATGACAATGAGCATTAGTAAATATGTGTGGAAGTGTTAATATGGATAATAAAATATTTACATATACGTGAGAAATATTTTAATAACATAAGAAAGATAACAATTAAGCCTAGCAAGAAGAGTGAAACAATGAGTTGGATTTTATTATGTCAATGAGTGTGCATGGTTAGTCCTGTCTGACCCAATGACTATAATTAGCCTGCCAGGCTCCTCTATTTATGGAATTTTCCAAGCAAGAATACCAAAGTAGGTTACCATTTCCTATCTAGGACATCTTCCTGATGCAGGGATTGAACCCTCTTTTTCTGCATCTCCTGAATTACAAGTGGATTTCTTACTGCTGGACTACTGGAGAAGTCAATAGGAAGATATTGGCACCAGGGCTGCACTCAATATACCAGGAAATTTGGAAAATTCAGCAATGGCCGCAGGATTGGAAAAGGTCAGTTTTCATTCCAATCCCAAAGAAAGGCAATGCCTAAGACTGCTCAAACTATTGCACAATTGGGCTTATCTCACACACTAGTAAAGGAATGCTCAAAATACTCCAAGCCAGGCTTCAGCAATATGTGAACCGTGAAATTCCAGATGTTCAAGCTGGTTTTAGAAAAGGCAGAGGAACCAGAGATCAAATTGTCAACATCTGCTGGATCATGGAAAAAGCAAGAGAGTTCCAGAAAAACATCTATTTCTGCTTTTTTGACTATGCCAAAGCCTTTGACTGTGTGGATCACAAGAAACTGGAAAATTCTGAAAGAGGTGGGAGTGCCAGACCACCTGACCTGTCTCTGGAGAAACCCATATGCAGGTCAGGAAGCAACAGTTAGAACTGGACGTGGAACAACAGACTGGTTCCAAATAGGAAAAGGAGTACGTCAAGGCTGTATATTGTTGCCCTGCTTATTTAACTTATATGAAGATTACATCATGAGAAACGCTGGGCTCAAAGAAGCACAAGCTGGAATCAAGATTTCCAGGAGAAATATCAATCACCTCAGATATGCAGATGACACCACCATTATGGCAGAAAGTGAAGAGGAACTAGAAGCCTCTTAAAAGTGACAGAGGAGAGTGAAAAAGTTGGCTTAAAGCTCAACATTCAGAAAACGAGGATCATGGCATCTGGTCCCATCAATTCATGAGAAATAGATGGGGAAACAGTGGAAACAGTGTCAGACTTTATTTTTTTAGGCTCCTAATAACTGCAGATGGTGACTGCAGCCATGAAATTAAAAGACACTTACTCCTTGGAAGAAAGGTTATGACCAACCTAGATAGCATATTGAAAAGCAGAGACATTACTTTGCCTACTAAGGTCCGTCTAGTCAAGGCGATGGTTTTTCCAGTAGTCATGTATGGATGTGAGAGTTGGACTGTGAAGAAAGCTGAGCGCCAAAGAAGTGATGATTTTGAACTGTGGTGTTGGAGAAGACTCTTGAGAGTCCCTTGGACTGCAAGGAGATCCAACCAGTCCATTCTAAAGGAGATCAGTCCTGGGTGTTCCTTGGAAGGAATGATGCTAAAGCTGAAACTCCAGTACTTTGGCCACCTCATGCAAAGAGTTGACTCATTGGAAAAGACCCTGATGCTGGGAAGGATTGGGGGCAGGAGGAGAAGGGGACGACAGAGGATGAGATGGCTGATTGGCATCACCGAGTTGATGGACGTGAGTTTGGGTAAACTCCGGGAGTTGGTGATGGACAGGGAGGCCTGGCGTGCTGCGATTCATCGGGTTGCAAAGAGCTGGACAGGACTGAGTGACTGAACTGAACTGAAGAACATCTGCATTTTTAGAGACTTTCAAATTAAAAATGAAATGCTAGTAATGAAAATTGTATTTTCAGGAGGTTATAGGAAAATTTGAATATTTTAAAGAAAGGGATTTTTAAATTGCATAACGTAGATAGCCTTCCACGATGACCATGTATGGGTGGTATCCCAAGAAATTGATTTTACTGTGCGTTTAGAACTGGCAACACTAGCATTCATTGGTTTGAGAGGAAAAGACCCCAGAAGATGTAAATAACCTATGCCTTAGCTGTGTGTTATCAGAAGTTGTTTATACTTCTTAATAGGCTCAATAGCTGGCCAGGAAAAAGAGTATATCCACAGACCCACTGCTTTTTTTCATTTGTTATGAGACACATCCTCTAGGCTTTGGATGAGTGAATAACAGGTTATGTGAGGAGCTGATGCATTTGGGATATCTCTAGAATCTTCAGCCAAGGAGAAATTTTTCTCTTAAACACTATGTAGTAAACTATCAAAATAGCATTATGCTATGCAGTTGGAAGGAAAGTGAGTGTCCATATTGCAATATGTTTATTTCACAGAGCGAATTTAAATGTAATTTTTTATCAAAATTCAGTTAATTTTTGCAGCTTTTTAAAATAGCACTTTATTGAAATAAAATTCACATACAAGTTACTCTTTTTACTATTCAATTAAATGGTTTCATTTCTAGTCATAAGGTTGTATAATGATCACTGTTTAACTATAGAATATCTTGTCTCCAGTCAGAGTTCCATAATCATTAGTGGCTACTCCCCATTCTCCCCTTGCAACCATTAATTTCTGTTCTGTCTCTATAAAGCCCCTCATCTGGATTTCAAGCCCCTCATCTGGATTTCTCAAACTTCTCATTTTTTTTTTTACAGAACTTATAAAGAGTAAGGACAATATTTGATCTCAAATCCATTTCATGCTAAGATGAAAAAAAGCCTTAAAGAAAGAAAGAAAAGGAGACCAAAAGTAAACCAGTGCAAACACCTCCTGACTCCTCGATTTTCAGTGTAAGTAGAAATTAGTGAAGAGAAATGAGTGATAAGTTCTTAAAATGAGATGCTAATGTTACATTCTCTTCCAGTATAGAAGGTGAGAGTCAGACACCTCTAACACACGTGCCAACAGTGAAGCAAATGTTTCTATTGCTACAGCAGTCCTGAGACAATGATATGTGAAACCATATTGAGTTGAAAGAAGAAATTAATTAAAAATAGAAATGCATAAACGTGGAGTTTGAAGAATTCTCCAGAGTCACTTCCTTCCTACAAAATAGAGTTTCTTCAGGTTCTCTCTCTAAGTAAGTCTCCCTCTCTGCCAACTTAGTGTGACTAGAATGATTGTCCCAGCCAGCATTGTGGCTTGCCTTGCTTGCATTACCTGTTCAGATAATCAATCAGGGAACAATGTGAATGCTGTTGCCTATGTCAATTAAATTAAGTCAAAAGTGTAACAGCAGTGGAAAAAAAAAAAAAATCCAACAGTAAAGCAAAAGCCCAAGACACTGGAGCACCTTATGGTATGAGCAAACAATTCACTACACAATTTCTAGAGAGAAGAAGCTCACAAACTGTTAAATACTGTTTTCCTTTGGGTAAAATTTTAATTAAAAAAACAGCATGGATGCAGATTTCAGATTGTCACTATTCAAATAGCTGAGAAAGCTGTTTGAATTTTAAAACCTTATAGTATGTCATTTAAAAATATATATTTTGCATGTATTTAAATGATTTGATCAATGCTTGTAAGATTACAGTAAAACAAGAAAAAAAATCAAGATAAATTTGGCCTTTGTATGTTATATTGTGGGGAACTAAGAGGCTGGTTCACTTGGGTTTTGGTGAGATTGTTTTTTTCCTGATAAAATTATATATTTTATTTATTTATTTAAAATTTTTATTTTTACTTTAGTTTACTTTACAATACTGTATTGGTTTTGCCATACACTGACATGAATCCACCATGGGTGTACATGCGATCCCAAACATGAACCCCCCTCCCACCTCCCTCCCCACAACATCCCTCTGGGTCATCCCCGTGTACCAGCCCCAAGCATGCTGTATCCTGCATCAGACATAGACTGGTGAGTCGATTCTTACATGATAGTATACATGTTTCAATGCCATTCTCCCAAATCATCCCACCCTCTGAGTCCAAAAGCCCGCTATACACATCTGTGTCTTTTGCTGTCTTGCATACAGGGTCAGCCGTTAAAAAAAAATTATATATTTTAAATTTCTGTAAATAACCTAATCAAATGTCTTGTGTCTCTATAAATCAGTTATTCAGTGAAAGAAATTGATAAGAAATCAAAGGAGATCGTAGGAATGAACTATGTAAATAATTGATACTGAGGAAGAAGAAACAAAAACAGCAAGCAAAGCAAAATAAACAGAAATTGACTAAATGAACTGCTTTCTTTATTGCTGAGATTATATGCTGTTGCATTATTCATAAATCTGGGAGTTTGAAAGTAGTTCTTATTGAATGATAGGTAAGTTTCCAAGTAATTTTTTTTTTACAGATCACCTTAAATAGTTAGGATCACATTTACAGAGATCTATTTTGCTTGATTTTTATATAGTTCTTTTGAAACTACTATATCTAGAAATAAACCATGTAGCCAGCTGACAACACAGGCTTTACTCTTCAGTTTCAAAAGGTTTCACTATTATGCACAAAACCATATTTATCATTTCAAAATATGTAGTATGCAAGCATTTAATTTAGTGTATATATTATAGAGTTTTCCTTGTTATTCCTTTGATGCCATTGCTAACAAAAGCATTTTCTACAATGGAAACTGTAGGTAGTCAAAAATTTATTTATATGAATTATATACAAACATAAACTAGGCATACAGATTTATGTTTTGCGTGACCCTTTTAACTCTCTGTGCTTGCTGTTAAGTTGTATATTTTTCCACAGGAGCACGTAACTCATGAGAAAATGACTAACATTGAAAACTCAGTTAAGTCTCAAAAATAGGCATTAGTTCTCAGACATGACTCTCCTTTTGGGAAATCAAAGTTTTTATTGCTGGATAAATTAATGTTTCAAATGTATGAATACAGATGCTGCTTGCAAATTTGTCACAATCTGTCTTCCAGCAGAAGAATTTATACTGTATACAGTAATAGAAAACAGAAAACTGCATATTTCACTAAATTGCAGCTGTGTGTGGAAGATTTATGTGATTATTTTTTGTCAGTGAAACATGTCATGAAACACCCATGTATTTCACTGGAGAATTGTAAATGGACCATGTATATTTATTTTAAAATTATTCTGCATTTATTTTCAGAAAATATATAATGCCCTTATCACATTAAAAGAACAAGTGTATTAAATCTGTTCAGAATAATTTCATTACTTCAAAAGCCAGTTTATATTTTAAACACTGAACAGGATTTTAACTTTCAACTTTAGGAAAGTAACCCATATACTTTTCCATCCAAACATTTTATTAGATCTTGAAAAGCTGTCAACCCTCAACAAAATGAATTATAAATATATTAAATGTATCAAGAATTTATTATTGGTAAATAAACCTGAGCGTTGTAGGCCCAAAGGCAAGCAATATATAGAAAATCACCTGATTGTCCATGTCATTGTGTGTGTATGCATAAAATCCACAGTGATTTCTTCTTTTACATAAAATAGTTACATTCTGTGTTATTGTTATGTATGTGTGTGTTCAGTTGCTCCAGTCATATCCTACTCTTTGAATCTATAGACTGTAGCCTGCCAGGTTCCTCTGTCCATGGGGATTCTCCAGGCAAAATATTGGAGTGGAGAGAAAGAGATTCCCTTCTCCAGGGAATCTTCCCAACACAGGAATCAAATCCAGATCTCTTGCATTGCAGGCAGATTCTTTACCATCTGAGCCACCAGAGAAGCCCATGCTATAATTGTGTGTGTGTCTGTCTGTATTGTATTAAAATTTGGTTTTGGTATCTTTATTCCATACATGTCTCCTATTGAATCAACTATATCAACTCTTTATATTCTTCCCTTATCTCTATTATTCCCTCCTTTGCTTTCCTCCCAAATAAATTTCTTTTGTAACAATGTCACTGCCGTAAAACTGAAAAGTTTCACTTTCTGCCAAAATATGTGTTAAAATTCTATTTGATCTTCCCAACCCAAGAAACAAATTTATGTCTCTTGTGTTTCCTGCTCTGGCAGGCAGGTTCTTTACCACTAGCACAGTATGTATCATGGTGCTAGGATAATAAACAAAAACAACAACAACAACTTTCCTCTGATACAAACTAGAGGATAAGAGTAGTTTCTTTCCAAAGAAGTTTGGAAATTGGCCCTCCTGCAGTCTGTCATGATATTAAACCTAGAGATGAAATTGATGCCACTGGATCATCAATTGGACGATGACATAACTTCCAGAATTCGTTATAACTACAGAATCAATAACAAAGTCATTTCTACAGTTGAAAAGAAAAAGATGGTCAGAATTTATACTTCAAATCAAATTGAGGTTAAGTTTTTAAAAAATTAATTGCTAATTTTCAGTTTGACATGAAATTTTCTAGAAAAGCTAGAAGAATAAAATGGGTCATAAATATTTCTTGCTTCAATATCTAACAGAAATTTAAAATAGCACAAAAAGGGTAAGGAAAAAGAAAAAGTTGAAGCAGCATCAAGGTGAGGCATGGGACAATCTCACAGCATGACATTTCAAAGGCAACCACCAAAGAAAACAAAAGATTCTAGTTTCCAAAGACAAGGCTCAATTCCCAACCCAAACTCCACCCTCCAGAACAGAGACTAAAGAGTCATCAAAATCCTGAAAGCTTTCATTAACACCCCTAAATTGGAAAATGATGAACCATCAAGATTCATTATCCTTTTCATTCTATAACTTGGGGCAGGTGGGAGAAGAGACTGAAAAAGCATGGGATGCAACAAACTAAATTTACTAACTAATGGAAGCATAGGATACAGAGGGTCACAATAAAGTGAAAAAAAAATTGTAATTCTATGAAATTGTATCTTGTATCTTATGAATATGAAATACAGGCCTTACTAGAAGAATACACCAAAGTAGACATTTAACACTGTATCATAAAAGAAAGAAGAACCTTGGCCTCCAAGAAAGTTTCAATTCAGGCTGTAGAAAAGGGGCACAGGTAGAGAAATTGATCTCAGAAAGATGTAACGGGAACCAAGCAGCTTCTAATTAATATATCTTCTCAGTTTAAACACAAGCAAGATGCAAATAATCAAGGAAAGAAAAGACAAAGCTAAAGTAACAAGAATGGGACTTCCTTGGCGGTCCAGTGATTAAGAATTTGTCTTCCTTGGAGAAATATCTGGTTAATTCTGCACAATTTTTGGTATCGCCTCACACCAATCAGAATGGCCATCATTAAAAAATGTACAAACGATAAATGTTGGAAAAGGTGTTAAGAGAAAGGAACTCTCCTGCACTCTTGATGGTAATGTGCATTGTTACAGCCACTATAGGGAACACTATGGAGATTTCTTTTTAA
This sequence comes from Capra hircus, assembly GCF_001704415.2. Lineage (NCBI taxonomy): Eukaryota > Metazoa > Chordata > Mammalia > Artiodactyla > Bovidae > Capra > Capra hircus. The sequence goes on from NC_030819.1 coordinate 41,189,298, forward strand.
AAACAAATACAGTATTGTAAAGTAAAAACAAAACAAAACAAAAAACTATGAATAAAAGTACCATATGGCCAAGCAATCCCATTACTGGGCACATGCCTTGAGAAAAATAACAACTCTAAAAGAAAAATGTACCCCATTGCTCAATGTAGACTGCTGGGCATACACACTGAGGAAACCAAAATTGAAAGAGACACGTGTACCCCAGTGTTCATCGCAGCACTGTTTATAATAGCCAGGACATGGAAGCAACCGAGATGTCCAACAGCAGATGAATGGATAAGAAAGCTGTGGTACCTATACACAATGGAGTATTACTCAGCCATTAAAAAGAATACATTTGAATGAGTTCTAATGAGGTGGATGAAACTGGAGCTGATTATACAGAGTGAAGTAAACCAGAAAGAAAAACACCAATACAGTATACTAACACATAAATATGGAATTTAGAAAGATGGGAATGATAACCCTGTATGTGAGACAGCAAAAGAGACACAGATGTATAGAACAGTCTTTTGGACTCTGGGAGAGGGAGAGGGTGGGATCATTTGGGAGAATGGCATTGAAACATGTATAATATCATATAAGAAACGAATTGCCAGTCTAGGTTTGATGCAGTCCCGTGGCCACTGCTGAGTTTCCCAAATTTGCCGGCATATTGAGTGCAGCACTTTCACAGCATCATCTTTTAGGGTTTGAAATAGCTCCACTGGAATTCCATCACCTCCACTAGCTTTGTTCATAGTGATACTTTCTAAGGCCTACTTGACTTCACATTCCAGGATGTCTGGCTCTAGGTGAGTGATCATATCATCGTGATTATCTTGGTCGTGAAAATCTTTTTTGTACAGTTCTTCCGTGTATTCTTGCCACCTCTTCTTAATATCTTCTGCTTCTGTTAGGTCCATACTATTTCTGTCCTTTATTGAGCCCATCTTTGCATAAAATGTTCCCTTGGTATCTCCAATGTTCTTGAAAAGATCTCTAGTCTTTCCCATTCTGTTGTTTTCCTCTATTTCTTTGAACTGATCACTGGGGAAGGCTTTCTTTTATCTTCTTGCTATTCTTTGCAACTCTGCATTCAGATGCTTATATCTTTCCTTTCCTCCTTTACTTTTCACTTCTCTTCTTTCTCAGCTATTAGTAAGGCCTCCCCAGATAGCCATTTTGCTTTTTTGCATTTCTTTTCCATGGGGATGGTCTTGATCCCTGTCTCCTGTACAATGTCACGAACCTCCGTCCATAGTTCATCAGGCACTCTATCAGATCTAGTTCCTTAAACCTATTTCTCACTTCCACTGTATAATCATAAGGGATTTGATTTCAGTCATACCTGAACGGTCTAGCAGTTTCCCTGCTTTCTTCAATTTAAGTCTGAATTTGTTAATAAGCAGTTCATGATCTGAGCCACAGTCAACTCCTGGTCTTGTTTTTGTTGACTGTATAGAGCTTCTCCATCTTTGGCTGCATAGAATATAATCAATCTGATTTCGGTGTTGACCTTCTGGTGATGTCCATGTGTGGAGTCTTCTCTTGTGTTGTTGGAAGAGGGTATTTACTATGACCAGTGCATTTTCTTGGCAAAACTGTATTAGTTTTTGCCCTGCTTCATTCCGCACTCCAAGGCCAAAGTTGCCCGTTACTCCAGGTGTTTCTTGACTTCTTACTTTTGCATTCCAGTCCCCATTATGAAAAGGACATCTTTTTGGGTGTTAGTTCTAAAAGGTCTTGTAGGTCTTCATAACCATTCAACTTCTGCTTCCTCAGTGTTACTGGTTGGGGCATAGACTTGGATTACCATGATATTGAATTGTTTGCCTTAGAGAAGAACAGAGATCATTCTGTCATTTTTGAGATTGCATCCAAGTACTGCATTTAGGACTCTTGTTGACTGTGATGGCAACTCCATTTCTTCTGAGGGATTCCTGCCTGCAGTAGTAGATATAATGGTCATCTGAGTTAAATTCACCCATTCCAGTCCATTTTAGTTCACTGATTCCTAGAATGTCTACGTTTACCCCTTCCATCTCTTGTTTGACCACTTCCAGTTTGCCTTGATTCATGGACCTGACATTCCAGGTTCCTATGCAATATTGCTCTTTACAGCATCAGATCTTGCTTCTATCACCAGTCACATCCACAGCTGGGTGTTGTTTTGCTTTGGCTCCATCCCTTCATTCTTTCTGGAGTTATTTCTCCACTGATCTCCAGTAGCATATTGGGCGCCTACTGACCTGGGGAGTTCATCTTTCAGTACCCTATTATTTTGCCTTTTCATACTATTCATGGGGTTCTCAAGGCAAGAATACTGAAGTGGTTTGCCATTTCCTTCTCTAGTAGACCACATTCTGTCAGACCTCTCCACCATGACCCGCCTGTCTTGGGTTGCCCCATGGGCATAGCTTAGTTTCATTGAGTTAGACAAGGTTGTGGTCCTAGTGTGATTAGATTGACTAGTTTTCTGTGAGTATGGTTTCAGTGTGTCTGCCGTCTGATGTCCTCTTGCAACACCTACCATCTTACTTGGGTTTCTCTTACTTTGGATGTAGGGTATTTCTTCACAGCAAATTTTCCATATGCCTCATGGCCAAAAAAACAGAACAAAGCAACCGAAGCAATATTGCGACTAACTCAATAAAAACTAAAAATTGTCCACACAAAACAATAATCTTAAAATTTAAAAAAAAAGATTTTTTTTTAAAGTAGCAAGAACAAAATGAATTTGAAGAGGGGAGGAAGAGGAGCAATAAAGAGAAAAAAGAAATTATGGAGGAAAATATGTGATATAAAAAGTCACAAAATAACTGGCTTTCAAAGAAAATATAGCCAGAGTAAGAAGAAATTTTCTGATAAGTGTTTTGTGATATAAATGGAAACATTAGGACAATTCAATATAACAAGAACTCAAAAACTACATTATAAGCAAACCAAAAAATCTAGAATAAAATGGAAGATTGTAAAGCATAATAAACAAGAGGAAATTGAAATAGGATAATAAAATTAATACAAACATTGGAAACATTTAGAGGAATACAAATTACTGACATAAAATTTTGTGATAGTAGAAGAGAATATCTATGACTATTTTTGAAAATTTAAGATAATTAAGGAGATAATATAGGTATGAGGCATAAATAGAGATAACATAAAGTTTGGAGAACTAAGCAGAAACAAAACTTTTTAAAAATTCAAGTAAGAGAAAATTTAGCTGCAATGTAAAGCAAATGAATTTATAGTATGAAAGAGAGAGAGTAATCCCAAGCAAGTGAGGGAAAAGCACAGAAACTACTAGTTTAGCCACAGTAATTAAGCATTATTTTGACTCCTACTTGAAATAATCGATAATGATAAAAAGAGCTTTCCTGGTGGCTCAGAGAGTAAAGAATCTGCCTGCAATGTGGAGACCTGGGTTCGATCCCTGGATTCTATCCCTGGGTTGGGAAGATTCCTTGGAGAAAGAAATGGAAACCCACTCCAGTATTCTTTCCTGGAGAATCCCATGTCCAGAGGACCCTGGTGGGCTACAGTCCATGGAGTCACACACAGTCAGATCTGACTGAGTGACTAAGGACAACGCAATGAGGGGAAAAAAAGAAGAAACTGCTCAAGAATAGGGAGACAGTGTTGATAAGTATCAAATACTTTCGTGAGTGAAATAACTGTGGGAATTGTGGTTTCAGGACACATGTGAATATTTAGACCTTGTCAGAAAATAATAAAATCATAAGTAACCAAAAAATTGGTGGTCCAGTGAGTGGAAGACATGAAGGGTTCTAATATTCTCTTCTTTCCTAACAGAAATCAATCAATATTATCTAAAATTGATATAATTATCAAAAAACTCTTTCAACTTCTGAACATTTTTTACAAATTCTTTTCCAATCCTTGTAAATTTTAGGGAATGCTTCTTAGATACAGAAACCTTTTTAATTGGGAGAATTTATTCAATTTCATTCAGCTTTTTTAAATTTGTTAAAAGGGAAAATATTACACTTAAATATTTTCTTAAAATATACTATACAAAAATTTACCCTCTTTCTAGTATTACTTTTTCCTTTTTTCTATCCATTTCTTCCTTCCTTCCTTCTCCTTTTTTCTTTCTTTCATTTCTTCTTTCTTTGCTTATTTTTAAAACATTGTAGCATACCTACTTATTTTAATGGTTCTCAAACGTTTTGTTCTCAAGAACTCTTTCCACTAAAAAATCATTAAGGACATCAGAAAACTTTTGTTCATGTGATTTTTATCTACAGATATTTATCAAACCTGAGCATTTAAAAAATACATGTTTATTTTTAATATATGTAATCTATTTAGCTTACGTAAAATTAAAATCTCAAATATTGTCTTTTTTATAAAAAATATCTATGGTTTACAAACAAAAAATATTTAGCAGGAAGAGTGGCTTTTTCTTATATTTTTACAGTTCTCAATAAGGTCTGATTAAAAAAAAAGAAGCTTCCACACTCAATTTGTTGCAAACATCATTTGTATCTGAAGTATTAATAGATAAATCCAGTCTCATATAGATAGACAGTTGGAAAAATGAGGAAAATAATAACATTTGATACTACACTAAAACTCAGCAAAAGGAAGTTTTCCACAAAACTAGTTGCAATATGAAATCATATCAATGAACTTTTCATAATCTATCACATTAAAATCCATTAAAATCCATCTTGTACACTGAATAATTATTTAGCCATGCAAAATTTTGTAACACCACGTGTTGGTCATTTGGAAAATATTGAATTCATAGAGTTATATCAGTCTTAACATTTACATACACAAAATAAGAATAAATTACATTAATTTTACCTTCATTCTCATCAGCTATATCTATAAGGACCAGGATGTAGTTAAGTTCACAGAGGCAGATTTCAACATATTTTGTCTGTCAATAATTCTTCAAAGTAAGAGAAGATTTCATGGAAAGTGGGGTTAGTGTAGTGCACAGCACAAATAAGGACACAAAACCTTTACTTCAAGGTAACCAAGATATCAAATATGCTCCTCTTTCAAGAATATTTTGAAGTGAAGCTGGATTTGTTTTTAACTACTAGCACATTGTGATGAAGAATATAGTGACTTTAAATGCTATTTGGTGAAACTGCCTTAATTTATGATAAAGAGGCAAGTTATACAGAACCCAGCTTTAGCATTATCAGTGCAAAAGACAATTCAGTAAAAAAAGGCATGTATTGTCTCAATGTTACAATAAAAATAGTTTAGCCTTTTTTATTACCTAAAATGATTTCTGAAGATATACAGGGCATTGCAGACTAAACTTTAAGAACTACTAAACTATTTTAGTAGTTTAAACTATCCATCCATCAATTTAGTAGGCATTAAAACATATCTGTCTTATGATATGTGTTAATTTTACAATGATTTAAATATTTAATCATGATTAAAAATTTTAATAATTCTTACTTCTGTTTGGTGGAATCAGAGTGTCTTTATTTTCTTCTTTGTACTTTGCTATACTGCTTGAAATATATATAAAAAGTAACATTTTTAAAAGATGATGTCCTGTTCTTAAAAACAAGAAGAAATTGTGAGAGATTCATTACTTACAAACTTCTATAAATGAGAGATACAATAAAAACAAAGATATAATAAGAAAGGTAAGGTGGGAAGAAATAATTAGACAAGACTAAATGGGACAAAGGCAAGGTGAACATGCAGAAGAGACAATGAACCAGAGAGAATGTAAAGAATTGTCCTGCTTACACTGGGGCTGGCCCTTGCTCTCTTTTGGAAGGAACTAAAATCTGCTATCAGATACACCTGTGTATCTCCTACAGTTTGGTGCACAAGAGCCAGCTCACATTTCTCCTTACAGAACATATGTTCGCTCATTTTAAACAAAAATTTTGATCTTCACAAAGATTCTGGCAAAAAAAAAAAATCATTCTAAATATCAAATCCTGGTGTTCACCATAAGTAAAATCAGAATAAGGCTTTCTTTCACACAAGTACTCACAGGCATTGGGTCATTTATTAGGACATGAAACAAACAGCACAAGGGTCAGCATTTGATCTCTTATTGGGTGCTTTAAATATCTTGTTACTTTATTAACAGAAAATTAAATAGAAAAAGGCAACATTCATTTTATTTATACCAAACAAAAAAGTACGATTTCAAATGGTTTGAGCCCTCCCTTACACATAGCCAGACACAATTTACAAACTGAGTGGACTATTTCTACACTTTATTTCAACAATTGTATCTTTGAGAGTACTTAAAACACTCTTGATTTCTAGTGTCATCCTTTTAGTAACAAAGATTAAAATTGGAAGCCAACATTTTAAAACTGTGAAGTGCTGGATCCAATTACTCACAGCAACTAAAAGCAGAGTTTATTTTAATAGGATTTGCAGTAAAACAAGGCATATAAAAATCAGATGCATAGGCAAAGACTTTTTCATCTTTAATCATTAAGCTACCAGTACAAATTGAGCCCTGAAGTTATTTCATTCCCAAAGGAGATCAGAGATTTAAAGAATTCAGGGGGATTAAACATTTGTGTTTGAGTGAACATGCTAAGTGTTTTTGTGCTTACTATCATTAAAATAGTATTTTCAATACTTTATTTTAGATCCATATACCATATTTTTTCTTCTTCTCTAAATGATGTCTTGTAGCTCCTAGGAATTGACATTAATAGCTGATACAGTGAATGCTTTGTCATTAACTATTCCAAACATTGCCTATATTTAAAGTTTTGCTTTTTTTTTTTCCTCAAGACATCCTTCTTCCTTAGGCATTTCTGAGTCTCTAATTGTCCTGTTTACATTTGATCTCAAATTAGGGAAGAACTTAACAACGGTAGAATAACCTCTCATTAAGCTATGGCTTCTGAGGATAAATTTTAGTGTATATCAAAATTAAAGAACTTGCACAAAGATTCAAAGTTTGGATGTTAAAATATTAGCTGTGAAAGCTTTTGGATCTGTAAATATGCAATTAATGACCCTTTTTAAAAAATTTCTTATGTAGGATACTATTAATATGTATAAATAGAACATTTCCATGGAATAGGCTTAGTAAGCCAGATGGATAAATGCCATAAGAATTACTGTTAAGCAAGGATTAAGGAAAGTAAGTTTATTCATATAAAATATATATTGAATACTTTGTGTCTATGGCTATTTTGGTCACTGAATTGCAAGTACAAAGTAACTGTATGTCAATAACATTGTTAATAAAACATATGTATACTGATAGTTAAAACTGAGGAAGAAGACAAAGGTTATATGAAAAACAGGCTAATTAGTAGAAACTGCTTACCTAAAATGCACAAGAAACATATTGACAAAAAAGCAAAAGGGCCAACCTGTCCTAGCTAAAAATAGCCATGTGCTGAGTACATTGCTAGGTGCATTATAATTTTTTTTCTCATTTATTTTTTCAGTTCAATATATGAGATAGTGTATCAGTTATTGTGTTCTTCTGCAAGTAACAGAAAACATGAAGTCAAATTGGTTTAAATATTAAGGAAATTTAATATCACTATAATTGGAATTTCAGAGATAAGGCAGACTTTGGTTGCAGTTCTGTTTGGGCTTATATCATCAAAAACTCAGTCTTTCTGCCCCTCTGCACTGTTTTGTTAACCCCTCATCTTACTTCAATATAGTTTCATTCGTGGTACAAGGTGATCACCAATAGAAACTGAAGACAAATGACTTCTTGTAGAAAGAAAAGAAGGGAGTCAAGTAAATGTGGTTGACCCTTGAACATGTGTTTGAACTGCACAGGTTCATTCACACATGAATTTTTTTTCAATATTAAATATCACAATACAAATCAGTCCATAGTTGGTTGAATTGGCAGAACAGAACAACAGATATGCAAGAACTGCAATATGTGGAAGGCTGATTGTAAGTTACTTGTTGATTTTCTGCTGTTCAGATGATCTACTCCCCTAACCCGCTCCTTGCTCAAAGATCAGCCTAAGTATAAAGCCTTTCTCCAGTATGATTAGGTCTGCTTAGGTCACAGGCTTACTTATGGATGAATAACAAGGCTTACCATACACTGACTTAGAATAACTAGTTTCCCTACTAGGAGCTGGTAATTAGTTAATCTTTCTCTGATTTTGACAGTGAGTGAATTCTTGAATAAAACTGAAAACAAAGTAAAAGTTACAGGTGGAGGTTGACCAAGAGTTTATTCAAGAAAGAAAGACACTTTGGTCACTGTTAGCATTTTGCAACTATGTAAGATGGGCCTTAATGCTGAAAAGTGACTGAATAGACAGCTAAGAAAAGGAAGACTCAGGTTTCTAATCCAGGTAGTCTGATTTGAAAATCTATTACCTGGAGCAGCATGATAAGTGCTAGAGGACAGCCATTAAGTCAAGAACTTCTATCAGCCAAAGTCAAGGGATTTTAATTTCCCAAGGGAGGAACAGGATCATTTTTGGGTGCAGAACAAGTCTGGTCTGCTCTGATTACCACATCATGTCACACTAAAATGATTAAACCTTTTCTATATTAGGCTGTCAAGTGATTTCAAATCTTTACCTACAAATTGATATCTAGTGTTTTCTCTATAATGAAATGTTTCAGTATACAGAAATATATATATATATATGATGTCCAGCTTTTATTCTTACTTGTAAACATGTAACTTTTTATTATTTGCTTCTAATCTTTCAAAAACATGAGGCATTAATAAGAAGTTTTACTTAGCTCAAATCAATTACATTCATCTTTTGTAAAATACTTTTTAAATTAATTTAAGATATTTTAATTGGGGGATAATTACTTTAAAATATTGTGATGGTTTTTGCCATACATCAACATGAATTAGCCACTGAGGTACATGTGTCTTACCTTCCTCCCTACCCCATCCCTCTGGGTTGTCCCAGAGCACTGGCTTTGAGTGCCCTGCTTGATGCATTGAGGTTGCACTGGTCATCTATTTTATACATGGTAATATACATATTTCAAAGCTACTCTTAAATCATCCCACCCTCACTTTCTCCCATGGAGTCCAAAAGTCTGTTCTTTACATCTGTGTCTCTTTTGCTGCCTTGCATATAGGACCATTGTTACCATCTTTCTAAATTCCATATATATGTGTTCATATACAGCATTTGTGTTTCTCTTTCAGAATTACTTCACTCTGTATAATAGGGTCCAGTTTCATCCACTTCATTAGAACTGACTGAAATGTGTTCCTTTTTGTAGCTGAGTAATATTCCACTGTTGTATATGTACCACATCTTCCTTATACATTCCTCTGCTGATGGACATCTAGGTTGCTTCCATGTCCTAGCTATTATAAACAGTGCTGCAATTAACACTGGGGTACATGTCTCTTTTAATTCTGGTTTCTTGGTGTGTATGCCCAGCAGTGGGATTGCTGGGTCACATGGCAGTTCTGTTCCCAGTTTTCTCACTGTTCTCCATAGTGGTTGTACCAGTTTGCATTCCCACCAACAGTGTAAGAGAGTTCCCTTTACTAAACACCCTCTCCAGCATTTATTGTTTGTAGACATTTTGATGATGGACATTCTGACCAACATGAAGTGATCCTTCATTGTAGTTTTTTGATTTGCATTTCTCTAATAATGAGCGATGTTGAGTATATTTTCATGTGTTTATTAGACATGTGTATATCTTCTTTGGAGAAATGTCTGTTTACTTTTTTTGCCATGTTTTGATTGGGTTGTTTATTTTTCTAATATTGAGCTGCCTGAGCTGCTTGTATACTTTGGAGATTAATTCTTTGTCAGTTGTTTCATTTGCTATTATTTTCTCCCATTCTGAAGGCTGCCTTTTCACCTTGCTTATAGTTCCCTTCATTGTGCCAAAGCTTTTAAGTTTAATTAGGACACATTTGTTTATTTTTGTTTTATTTTCATTACTCTGGGAGGTGGTTCATAGAGGATCTTGCTGTGATTTATGTCATTATCTCTACATATTAATATAACCACTTCCCTAAGTTTGATATTAATCACTTTTTGGGGATATTACATACTTTACCACTCATGCAAGCATTTGTAAATAATACTTGTTGCTATTTTGTATGCTTTAAGGGCTTATATTTTTCCATATGTTCCTATCTCCCTCATCATTATGCTTTTTGAGATGCAGCAATGTTAATAGGTAGCTCTGTTTATTTATTTGATTGTTTTATTATATTTGGCTTTTAATTTTATAATAAATTTTACAATTTTCCTTGTGATAAACTTTCCTCAACCTCCTCTTACCATCACTTGGTATTTTCACAAATTTTTAAAAAATGAACAACCTGAAAAATTTATATAATATTTCATAAAGTTTTGTCTTTCAATTCCCTAAATACTATTTAATTTAGGAAACATATCTATAGCTATTTATGTTTCTATTTCTTATACTTTGTTCATCTTTGTCACTCCTGGTTTATATGTGTTTATCTTATGATTATATGGTTTTGTATTATTTTTAGACATTCTTTATTCTTTGGTAATTAATTATTTTCAAATATTTTCACACAGCCTTTGTTGTCCTTCTCTTTGTCTCAAACAAGCTAGTCATCTGGGAATACCCATGCTATACTATTTAACTGGAAAAACAAATGAAAAATCAATCTATCTATTAATAAATACATAAAAGAAAAGGATCATTAATCTTTTATCAGAAAATTAAAGGTGTTTTTATCTCATATTCATCTAACATACTCACTTCTTAAACCTAATTACTAAAAATTACAGTCAAAATTTTGGCCACCTGATGCGAAGAGCTGATTCATTGGAAAAGACCCTGATGCTGGGAAAGATTGAGGGCAGGAGAGGACAGGAATGACAGAGGGTGAGATGGTTGCATGGCTTCACTGACTCAATGGACATGGGTTTGGGTAGACTCTGGGAACTGGTGATGGACAGGGGGGCCTGGCATGCTGCAGTTTTTGGAGTCGCAAAGAGTTGGACAGAACTGAGCGACTAAACTGAACTGAACTGAACTGAACAGTCAAACTAGGTGGGGCGCTCACCTTGAAGCAGGGGGTAGTAATCCACTTGTTCAAAGTCTTCTGATCCACATATTCTTAATTTTTTTCTAAATTCCTACTCAATAACACAATCAAATGTGCACAAACTCCAAAATAACACCATTAAATGCAAATTATAGCAACTGTGGCTATCTGGGGCTCCACACTAAGTAGTGGTCTCTTCCCAGCTCAGACTGCCATTAAGAAAGCAACATTTCAATTTGGACTGTCCCATGAATCAATTATGTGACCAGAGACAAATGACATAACTTCTCTTTAACTGTGTTTTTTTTTTTTTTTATCCTTGCTGAAGTCATAATACCAATGTATTGGTAATGATATTTTTGGCTCAAATAAAGTATGCATATTGAAAATCTCTGAAAAAATGAAAGATGCACACAAATGACAAACATCATCACCATCATTAGTATCATGAGTATAATCTTTCTGCATATTAGTATCCTATTTATCTCTATTGCTTATAAGCAATTAAGATGTAAGTCTCAGCCATGAACATATAACCCAAGGTAAGCTGAACAAAGTACATACCCAGGACTTTTCCCCAAAGTATAAAAAAACAATTTTTTAAATCTCTGACTACTAGATGGATAAAACCATAAATTTAGATCTGCAGGTGGTCACTGTAGCTAGAGGGCTGATTAATAATAAAACTATCACAGAAGAAACCAGAAAAAATTTCGAGGAGAGAGAGAGAGACTATCACAGATCCTTGAAGATGTACTTTGCTTTTTAAAGCCAGATCCTTCTTTTGAACATCTAGTTACATTAATAAATCAATAAATTTACTTTAGCTGCTTCTATTCAACTAGAGTTGATTTTTTAAAATTACTTTCCCATGGAAGTCAAGTTAAAGAGTCAGATTATCTTATAAAATCTTAAGAATAAACATCTTCATTCCTAGGAGGCATCAAAGCCTCTTGGAAGTTATGATGACTTTGTCAGATGTTGTCACACAGAATTAGAAGCTACCTCCATTTTATCCCTTAAAATGGACAAAATTAAGGCATGCTTTTGACAATTTTACTCTGAATATCCCATATCATAAGGAAAATGTTACTAAAAGATTGTGTATTTTTGAGAAACATGTACTCTAAGTAAAGGAATAAGCAGTGTGAACTCTGGAGTATACACATGAGTAATATCTGTGGACGGAGAAATGGAGGATACATTGCAGATGGTGGGCCTGGGAGAGTCCTTCCCTGTGTCCTTGATGTGTTTAATTCTTCAGTGATTGTGTTTGAGTGTATTAACTGCTAAGAAGTATGCAGATCAACTCTCTGAGTAGTTAGCAGAAGGTTAAAATAGCATGCCTATATTTGGTTTGATGTTTGAGAATATCTGGAGAAGATATTCTCCTGCTTAAAGGATCCTCATATCCGGAAGCTGTGGGTAGGGCCTGCTTAGAACATACGGGAACTGGATCTACTTTGGGTTAGACTTTTGTCCCAACCTCACAATGACCATCTCAGCATCTGAGTGTGTCTTAGGGAAGTGAAAGGAGCAAGGAAAGATCAGTAGGGAAGAAACGTGGTGATGCCATTGATTAAGACATGGGTAATATGTTTATGGATCACCACAAGAAGTTCAAAGCATTCCAAGTGAGTTTAGAGGGCTTTGGGAAACTGGCTAATGACATTTTCTTGTAGACCCTTGGAGAACAGCATGCTGAGGAGTGTATATCCCATTCTCACATTTCTTTTAACATTTATTTTTAAAATGTAAAGAATTTTCTAAAGCTTTGCATGTTACATTTTAAGGAATCCTATTAATCTCTGCAACCACTTGTTTTAGTTTGTCCTGAAGAACTGATGTGTCCATTCTTAGACATTTCTCATTTCTTAGATAAGGAAATAAAGTTGGTGAAAGCTGATAAATACTGAAATTTCATGTAGCTAGTAAAGATAAAACTAACACATGAGAACACATACCCCAAAATGCTCAACTTACAAAATTGTAAATAAACATGGGTTAAGGAAAATATTCCCCAGATGCATGAACTCTCAATTTTCATTTTAGAATTTATTTTTGTATTAATTATACACTGCTTAAGTATGTTCAAATCAGAGGTAATATAAGTTTCTGATCTGTTATCCTAAAATAAGAAGATTTTTTTAAGAGGAAAGTTAAAAAACTCAACATTTTCTGCACAGTAATCATAGTGTCTCTAGATGTAACATGAAGCAAATGGAGTAATTTGAAATCATCAGTGTTACCTTATTTTTAAAAACTGACTTATACGAATCTTCTACACCTGGGAGTAAGGTCCTAATGCCTATGAATTGTACATAAGTAAAAGCAAGATGAGGCAATAGGAACCATAATGACACTGCACAGATAGACTCTGCTGGTATTTTGCTGTACTGCATGACATAGTGTTCTTGTATACAATATTCTAAAAAAAATATGTAAAGCAAAAGGAAAAGATTAATTCCAAAATTAGTTACAACTGTTATTTGGAATTAAAGGTTACAACTAGTAATTTTAGGATTATCTACATTGTTCTACATGAAAAATCCAAAAACAATGAATACAGGACACATGAAAGATTACTTTAAACAAAGGTATTTTTTCTAATATTTAAAATTATCCAATAATGAGATAGCCAAAAAAAAAAGCACATGAAAAAGACACTCAACATTACTAATTCTCAGAGAAATGAAAACCAAAACTACAATGAGGTATTACCTTACACTGGTGAGAAAGCCATCATCAAACCGAAACCAGCAAAATATTGTAAAACAATTATTTTCCAGTCGAAACAATTTTTTTTAAGTCTGCAAACAATAAAAGCTAGAGAGGGCATGGAGAAAAGGGAACCCTTCTGCACCATTAGTGGGAGAGAAAATTGGTGCAACCACTATGGATAACAATATGGAGGTTCCTTTAAAAAACTTGCAAATAGACCTACCACATGATACAGCAATTCTACTCAGGAATAATCCAGAGAAAACCATAATCTGAAAGGATACATGCACGCCAATGTTCACTGGAGTACTATTTACAATAGCCAAGATATGGAAGCAACCTAGATGTCTGTTATCAGAAGAATGGATAAATAACTGGAAATAGAACTGCCTTCAGTTCAGTTCAGTCACTCAGTCGTGTCTGACTCTTTGTGACCCCATGAATCACAGCACGCCAGGCCTCCCTGTCCATCACCAACTCCCGGAGTTCACTCAGTCTTACATCCATTGAGTCAGTGATGCCATCCAGCCATCTCATCCTCTGTCATCCTCTTCACCTTATGACCCAGCAATCCTACTGCTGGGCATACACACTGAGGAACCAGAATTGAAAGAGACATGTGTACCCCAATGTTCCTCGCAGAACTGTTTATAATAGCCAGGACATGGAAGCAAACTAGATGTCCATCAACAGATGAATGGATTAAGAAAGCTGTGGTACATATACACAATGGAATATTACTCAGCCATTAAAAAGAATACATTTGAATCAGTTCTAATGAGGTGGATGAAACTGGAGCCTATTATACAGAGTGAAGTAAGCCAGAAAGAAAAACTCCAATACAGTAAACTAATGCATATATATGGGATTTAGAAAGATGGTAACGATAATCCTGTATGTGAGACAGCAAAAGAGACACAGATGTATAGAACAGTCTTTTGGACTCTGTGGGAGAGGGAGAGGGTGGGATCATTTGGGAGAATGGCATTGGAACATGTATAATATCATATAAGAAATGAATTGCCAGTCTAGGTTCGATGCAGGATACTGGAGGCTTGGGGCTGGTGCACTGGGACAACCCAGAGGGATGGTATGGGGAGGGAGGCAGGAGGGGGGTTCAGGATTGGGAACACGTGTACACCTGTGGTGGATTCATGTTGATGTATGGCAAAACCAATACAATATTGTAAAGTAAAAAATAATAATATAATAAAAAGAAAAAAAATTTTAAAAAGATGTAGTACATATATACAATGGAATATGACTCAGCCATAAAAAGAATGGTATAATACCATTAGCAGCAACATGGATAGAACTAGAGATTGTCACACGAAGTGAAGTCAGACAAAGACAAATATCATATGATATCACTCATAAGTGGGGTCTAATTAAGCAATAAAGATACAAATGAACTTATTTATAAAACATAAACAGACTTACAGATATTGAGAACAAACATGGCTACCAAAGGGGAAACATTGTGGGGGAAGGTTAAATAAGGAGCTTCAGATGAACACATACATACTACTATGTATTGGAAAGATAATCAACAAGGACCTACTGTATAGCACAGAGAATTCTACTCAATATTCTGTGATAACCTATATGAGAAAATAATCTTAAAAATAATGAATATATTTATATCTGAAACACTTTGCTGTAAACTGAAATTGACACAATATTCTAAATCAGCTCCAATAAAATTATAATTTTAAAAACTATCCAGTAATATAAAAAAAAATGTCCAGAGACTTTACTGTCTCTTGAGTTTAAGAATGTTGGAAATAAGATTTTTACCTGAAATGGGAGACTTCACAAAATGTCTTCAAGACACTTAACAATTCAAGATTACTTTTGCATGTTTTTTTTTTTCCTCAGAAAGAGTGAAACCTATAGACACAAACTTTTTTGTAATTTTGTAAGCAGTTGTAGATGAAACAGACAATGCCAAAAAATAACAATTTTCAGAATAAATGAAACTAAATATTCTGATTAACTGAAAGAGCTCATGGCCATTCAATGAATGAAACAATTAGTATAATGTAGTTAAATTCAATCTCTGATTATAAGTAAAATAAGAAGTACATGAAGAAGACTCTTTTAAGAATACTGAGTTTTTCAAATTTTCTTAAAACATTTTTTGTTTGCTTTTTACTGTGAGTGATAATTTTCAGAAACAATGCCAGAGCCAAGCACTCATTTTGATAGTTTCCATATTATCATTAGGGAAATTTTAAGACTAATTACTAAAACTTGCTGGAATAAGGTTTAAATCCTAAATAGTTTTATCCATCTAGGTTAAGTACATATTTATTCTTTATAATGTTTCATACATAATTTAACATTTAAACCACTTGCTGTCTTTGTGAATTCAGCTTGACATTTCTTTCAGCAACAACTCATGCCATTGTTTCTAATTGCATTTTTCAAAATTCTTTCTTGTTCTGTTTTCCACTTTTAAAATTATTTCTGAAATTTAATTGACATCTTAATGAATGCATTTTATACCCTTTGAACATCAGCCAGTTATAGAAGATTTCCTTAAAAGGTTGAGACTCAGAAATTATTATAATTTTTAAAGTGTGAGGGAATAATAGTAATTTTCTTATAAAATAATACTGTTTAGAAATAGAATTTAGTCATTTGATTTTCTGTTTAAGAGAGGAAAGCTTTGTCAACTATTGCTAAAATGTTGCTTTTTGAAGATAGAAAAACACTGTAAAATTAATTGAAAGCTAATTCTATAGAGATATATACTCAAAATATTTTAAAATTATTATCTACCTTACAGGAAATGTATAGGATAACAGCTGAGTCTTAATAGTTATGAGCAATTTATAATTATAACTCTGGTTTCCACATTAGTTTGAGCAGAAAACCATTTGAAATTATGAATAGTTTTCATCATTTGATGATTCACATTTGTCTTTTATGCTTGAAGGGAATATAGTACAAAAACATTATTTCCTGTAAGAGTTATATAACAGAAACTTGTCATTAGCAGCAATGTATAGTTAAGCTAGAATATTCTGTTCAGATAAATTCACATAGCCTAAGTCAAATTTCCTAACTAAATAGCAACAGGCCCTTTTTTTTTTTACTTATAGTCACTACTTCCTTTCAGTGTGCATACAGACACACACACATGTGCACACACACATACAGGCACACATATTTTAAGATTCTTTGAGAGTTTCCACAGATGATGCTAATACTGGGGATCTGAAACATTTTCTTCTGACATAACACAAATAGAAATTGGTTGACTACAGGTGGGGTGAGAGGGTAGGGGTGGTTCCTGTCCAGGAAATGGACATTGGTAGGTACATGGTAATAATTGCTTTCTTTTGTAGAGCACCTTAAAGTTTTCAAAGTTTTATCTTACTTGTTATCTATTAATAGTATGTTGTGAACCCATGGATTTGGATAATAATTTGTTTACAGGATTATTTTTCCCCAAGCTACATCCTTAAATCAGGTTCATTCTCTTTTATTTGTCTCATTTATGAATTTGAGCAATGAACACTTACTAGCTGACAGGTTTGGGGATGCAAAAGAGGAAGGAAATATGTGCTCCCTTGTAATATAGTATAGGGTATAGTTAAATAAATAATTGAAATAAGAGAAAGCAAAATATTTTATAAGGGAAGTTCAAAATTTGGAGTCTTCATTTGCCATTGAAAGGCCGGGAAGGGCTTTAATTACTTTTTTGTTGTCATTCAGTCTATAAGTGGTGTCTAACTCTTTGTTACCCCATGGACTGCAGCACTCCCCTGCCCTTAACTATCTTTCAGAGTTTCCTCAAATTCACATTAATTGAGCTGGTAATACTACCTATCCATTTACACCTCCGCCATCCCCTCTCGTTTACTTAGGGTGCAACTTAAAAAAAAAAAAAAAACCACACACACAAAAAGGGTAGTTGTGGCATGGGCAGATTGGTATGTTCAGTTCAAATCAGTTCAGTTCAGTCACTCAGTCGTGTCCGACTCTTTGCGACCCCATGAATCGCAGCACACCAGGCCTCCTTGTCCATCACCATCTCCCGGACTTCACTCAGACTCACGTACATCTAGTCCGTGATGCCATCCAGCCATCTCATCCTCCGTCGTCCCCTTCTCTTCCTGCCCCGAATACCCCCCAGCATCAGAGACTTTTCCAATGAGTCAACTCTTCGCATGAGGTGGCCAAAGTACTGGAGCTTCAGCTTTAGCATCATTCCTTCCAAAGAAATCCCAGGGTTGATCTCCTTTAGAATGGACCGTTGGATCTCCTTGCAGTCCAAGGGACTCTCAAGAGTCTTCTCCAACACCACAGTTCAAAAGCATCAATTCTTTGAAACTCAGGCTTCTTCACAGTCCAACTCTCACATCCATACATGACCACAGGAAAAAACATAGCCTTGACTAGATGGACCTTAGTCAGCAAAGTAATGTCTCTGCTTTTGAATATACTATCTAGGTAGGTCATAATTTTTCTTCCAAGGAGTAAGCATCTTTTAATTTCATGGCTGCAGTCATCATCTGCAGTGATAAAGTCTGACACTGTTTCTACTGTTTCCCCATCTATTTCCCATGAAATGATGGGACCAGAGGCCATGATCTTAGTTTTCTGAATGTTGAGCTTTAAGCCAACTTTTTAGCTCTCCTCTTTCACTTTCATCAAGAGGCTTTTTAGCTCCTCTTCACTTTCTGCCATAACAGTGGTGTCATCTGCATATCTGAGGTTATTGATATTTCCCTCCGCAATCTTGATTCCAGCTTGTGTTTCTTACAGTCCAGCGTTTCTCATGATGTACTCTGCATATAAGTTAAATAAGCAGGGTAACAATATACAGCCTTGACGTACTCCTTTTCCTATTTGGAACCAGTCTGTTGTTCCATGTCCAGTTCTAACTGTTGCTTCCTGGCCTGCATACAGATTTCTCAAGAGGCAGGTCAGGTGGTCTGGTATTTCAATTCTATCAGAATTCTCCTCAGTTTATTGTGATACACACAGTTAAAGGCTTTGGCATAGTCAATAAAGCAGAATAGATGTTTTTCTGGAACTCTCCTGCTTTTTCCATGATCCAGCAGATTTTGGCAATTTGATCTCTGGTTCCTCTGCCTTTTCTAAAACCAGCTTGTACATCTAGGAGTTCACAGTTCACATATTGCTGAAGCCTGGCTTGGAGAATTTTGAACACTACTCTACTAGCATGTGAGATGAGTGCAATTGTGTGGTAGTTTGAGCATTCTTCTGCATTGCCTTTCTTTAACATTGGAATGAAAACTGACCTTTTCCAGTCCCGTGGCCACTGCTGAGTCTTCCAAATTTGCTGGCATATTGAGTGCAGCACTTTCACAGCATCATCTTTCAGGATTTGAAACAGCTCAACTGGAATTCCATCACCTCCACTAGCTTTGTTCGTAGTGATGCTTTCTAAGGCCCACTTGACATCACTTTCCAAGATATCTGGCTCTAGATTAGTGATCACATCATCATGATTATCTGGGTCGTGAAGATCTTTTTTGTACAGTTCTTCTGTGTATTCTTGCCACCTCTTCTTAATATCTTCTTCTTCTTTTAGGTCCAGACCATTTCTGTCCTTTATCGAGCCCATCTTTGCCTGAAATGTTCCCTTGGCATCTCTAATTTTCTTGAAGAGATCTCTACCCTTTCCCATTCTGTTGTTTTCCTCTATTTCTTTGCATTGATCGCTGAAGAAGGCTTTCTTATCCCTTCTTGTTATTCTTTGGAATTCTGCATTCAGATGCTTATATCTTTCCTTTTCTCCTTTGCTTTTCGCCACTCTTCTCTTCACAGCTATTTGTAAGGCCTCCCCAGACAGCCATTTTGCTTTTTTGCATTTCTTTTCCATGGGGATGGTCTTGATCCCTGTCTCCTGCACAATGTTATGAACCTTAGTTCATCAGGCACTGTATCTATCAGATCTAGACCCTTAAATCTATTTCTCACTTCTACTGTATAATCATAATGGATTTGATTTAGGTCATACCTAAATGATCTAGTGGTTTCCCTTCTTTCTTCAATTTAAGTCTGAATTTGGCAATAAGGAGTTCATGATCTGAGCCACAGTCAGCTCCTGGTCTTGTTTTTGTTGACTGGATAGAGCTTCTCCATCTTTGACTGCAAAGAATATAATCAGTCTGATTTCGGTGCTGACCATCTGGTGATGTCCATGTGTAGAGACTTCTCTTGTGTTGTTGGAAGAGGGTGTTTGATATGACCAGTGCATTTTCTTGGCAAAAATCTATTAGTCTTTGACCTGCTTCATTCCACATTCCAAGGCCAAATTTGCCTGTTACTCCAGGTGTTTCTTGACTTCCTACTTTTGCATTCCAGTCCCCTATAATGAAAAGGACATCTTTTTTGGGTGTTATTTCTAAAAGGTCTTGTAGGTCTTCATAAAACCGTTCAACTTCAGTTTCTTCAGCGTTACTGGTTGGGGCATAGACTTGGATAACTGTGATATTGAATGGTTTGCCTTGGAGACGAACAGAGATCATCCTGTCGTTTTTGAGATTGCATCCAAGTACTGCATTTCGGACTCTTTTGTTGACCATGATGGCTACTCCATTTCTTCTGAGGGATTCTTGCCCAGAGCCACCCACACCTGAGGCCAGGGCCAGAGGCCGGGAGGAGCAACCCGAGGAGCTGTGGCTGTGCAAGCACAGGAGGGCCTAGGGGAGCTATCCCACTTTGAAGGTCAGGAGTGGCAGCGGTAAGGAGATACCCCTCGTCCAAAGTAAGGAGCAGCGGCTGTGCTTTGCTGGATCAGCCGTGAAGAGATATCCCAACCCCAAGTTAAGAGAAACCCAAGTAAGATGGTAGGTGTTGCAAGCGGCCATCACAGGGCAGACACACTGAAACCATACTCACAGAAAACTAGTCAATCTAATCACACTAGGACCACAGCCTTGTCTAACTCAATGAAACCAAGCCATGCCCATGGGGCAACCCAAGATGGGCGGGTCATGGTGGAGAGGTCTGACAGAATTTGGTTCACTGGAGAAGGGAATGGCAAGCCAATTCAGTATTCTTGCCTTGAGAACCCCATGAACAGTATGAAAAGGCAAAATGATAGGATACCAAAAGAGGAACGCCCCAGGTCATTAGGTTCCCAATATGCTACTGGAGATCAGTGGAGAAATAACTCCAGAAAGAATGAAGGGATGGAGCCAAAGCAAAAACAATACCCAGCTGTGGATGTGACTGGTGATAGAAGCAAGATCCAATGCTGTAAAGAGCAATATTGCATAGGAACCTGGAATGTCAGGTCCATGAATCAAGGCAAATTGAAAATGGTCAAACAAGAGATGGCAAGGGTGAACGTCGACATTCTAGGAATCAGCGAACTAAAATGGACTGAAATGGGTGAATTTGACTTAGATTGGTATGTACTAGAATTGTAATGCACAACTAGCTGGTTTTGCAATCCAGCATTAGAAAAGATATTTGGCATCACCTGGAGATATTTTTGATGTCAAGAATAAATGGTTGTTATGTGCAACTCTCAACTCCCATCTACTAGGTAGAGGTCAAGGATGCTGCTAAACATCTTACCATCATAAAACCAGACCCATCAATTCTCCAACCAAATAAAAGGAATTAGCTGTTCCAAAGTAGCAATTTGTCAAGGTTGAGAATCTATGGGTTAGAGACATTACAGACAAAAGGAGTAAGTACATGAAGGAAACACTCTATTGGCTTACGAAAATATAAACTGCTAGATGTAAAAAGAGGGACTGGGCACAGAAGGAGCAAGAGTGTTCACTGAATTATGAAAAGGAAGAAAGAGCCTGTATTCTAGGACAGCGTAAATTTTATTAGCCACATCTTTTTCTCTGTACAGTACAGCACATTTTGAAAAGTAGTAGAATATTAAAATAATAATGGGTCTTTAAGTCTTCTAAAGAAACAAAAGTTAACAGATACATAGGTACTTCAGTAAAATAATACCATAATCTTAAAATAATAAGAAACTAAATGAGAAGTAATAATATGCTGTCTATAATTTTTGGTCAAAAATCAACAGAGATGTGTGAGAGTGTATATACATATTCAAATTTTGTTTCATCAGAAATAGATCATGGGCTCCCAAATCACATGATAACATCTACTCCTGCTTCAAAATATACAACTTTAGAACAAGCTGATCATATGGGTTGCCATTAGACCCCAGATAAAGAGGTAGCAGGTGTGGAAGAGAGATTATATTTTAGACTATAAAATAAAAATGAAATATATTCTATATGTGTGCTTAAAAGACTACCTGTTATCTTAAATGGTGCTATTTTTTAAGGTTGTGTCTTACACAGTGCCTGGTAAATACTTATTTAATGATGGTATAAATAATTTTTTTAAAAAAGAGAAAGAAAAGAAAAAGGAAAGTTAAGAAATAGAGGAAGAAATGAAAGGAAGAAGGAAATGAAGTACTGTCATAAGCTCAGAATTAAGCTCTGTAGGTCAAGCTTTTTAGCTTTTGACCACTGCTGAATTCCTAGTAAATAGAAGTATGTCTAAAATATAGTAGGGCTCAATAAATATTCAGTATTGAATGAATAACCTAGTGTCATTCAACTTCCCATTCTTCATGAGCATACAAAAACTTTGTCAGGGTAGGAAAGTGAAAGCGAAAAGTGAAAGCAAAGTCGCTCAGTCGTGTGGGACTCTTAGCGACCCCATGGACTGTAGCCTACCACGCTCCTCCTCCATGGGATTTTCCAGGCAAGAGTACTGAAGTGGGCTGCCATTTCCTTCTCCAGAGGATCTACCCAACCCAGGGGTCAAACCTGGATCTCCTGCATTGTAGACAGACGCTTCACCATTTGAGCCACCAATGATCAGTATTTACATCAGTGATGAATGTCTATTTGAGTAATAAATGTAATAATTACACATTCAGTTCAGTTCAGTTCAGTTCAGTCGCTCAGTCGTGTCCGACTGTTTGTGACCCCATGAACTGCAGCATGCCAGAACTCCCTGTCCATCACCAACTCCGGAGTCTACACAAACTCATATCGATTGAGTCAGTGACGCCATCCAACCATCGCTTCCCTGTCATCCCCTTCTCCTGCCTTCAATCTTCCCCAGCATCAGGGTTTTTTCAAATGCATCGCTTCAGGTGGCCAAAGTATTAGAGTTTCAGTTTCAACATCAGTCCTTTCAATGAACACCCAGGACTGATCTCTTTTAGGATGGACTGGTGGGATCACCTGGCAGTCCAAGGAACTCTCAAGAATCTCCTCCAACACCACGCTTCAAAAGCATCAATACTTTGGTGCTCAGCTTTCTTTATAGTCCAACTCTCACAACCATGCATGACTAGTGAAAAAAACCATAGCCTTGACTAGACAAACCTTTGTTGACAAAGCAATATCTCTGCTTTTTAATATGCTGTCTAGGTTGGTCATAACTTTTCTTCCAAGGAGTAAGCATCTTTTAATTTCATGGGTGCAATCACCATCCTCAGTGATCTTGGAGCATAAAAAAATAAAGTCAGCCACTGTTTCCACTGTTTCTCCATCTATTTGCCATGAAGTGATGGGACTGGATGCCATGATCTTAGTTTTCTGAATGTTGAGCTTTAAGCAAACTTAAGTTACATTATTTAGAAGTGATTCCAAAAGAATATGAAAATAAACAATTTAGTCATGCTTGGATCTTTGGGAATAAATTACCTTAGCTAAACTATTACTGTGAGTTTCAGGATCATGAGTGAGTGTGTGTGTGAGTGTGTGCATGCACGCATGCTCATTGGGGGAGGAGGAGGAGAGAGAGAGAGGGAAAGAAGACATAAAGACCTGCTCTGTTAAGAGAAATAGAGAAAAGAAGATATGAAGACAATGGGAAATGTAGTCTTTCTTCCTGCTAAGTACACTCCACAGATGTGTCATTGTATATTGTATTAGGGACTTAAATCTATACATATGTGTATATATATATATATATATACATATCAGATATATATATTGGAGACATCTTATTACAGGAATGCTATCATACTTTAACTTTTTAATTCATTAGCCTTGTCTTAAATAAAAGTTGCTAGGAAAATTTTCCCATTATAACACCATCTGTAAACGTATCCAACTTTTTTATAGAAATGTAGGGTATACTTTCAGAGAAGGCAATGGCACCCCACTCCAGTACTCTCGCCTGGAAAATCCCATGGATGGAGGAGCCTGGTGGGCTGCAGTCCATGGGTCGCTAAGAGTCGGACACGACTGAGCAACTTCACTTTCCCTTTTCACTTTCATGCATTGGAGAAGGAAATGGAAACCCACTCCAGTATTCTTGCCTGGAGAATCCCAGGGACAGGGGAGCCTGGCAGGCTGCCGTCTATGGGGTCGCACAGAGTCGGACACGACTGAAGCGACTTAGCAGCAGCAGCAGCAGCAGCAGCAGCAGCAGCAGGGTATACTTTGAAGTTTTATGTAATAAATTAAATATTTGATTTTTTGTGTATTAACTTTGGCTTGTTACCAGAAAAAAGAAAAGAATCTATTCAGAGGAGAGACTAGATCTAAAATCAATAATATTGTTCCGGGAGTTAGAACAATTAAGGTATTGCATTCTGTTTATTTGTTTCTGGCATAAAGACATATGCAGCAATGTGGTTTGTATATAAGGTATTGAACAGTTTTTATACAGTACTCTGAATGAGTAACCCTTTCACTATCACCTGTTTAGAGCATGTGATTGGTAAGGTTTAAGCTGAAACCCTTGGCAGTATCCCTTGAAAGACATATTAGAGAGAAGGTCAAGAGTGTGTCAACATAGAACCTTAGCTGGGTCCTGTCGCCTTTCTTTCTCCCTTAATGTTCTTAACTGCTGAATGGGTGCATGTGTGCTTGCTCAGTGGCTTCCATTGAGCCCAACTCTATGTGACCCTCTGGACTGTAACCCCCCAGGCTCCTCTGTCCATGGGATTCTCCAGGCAAGAATACTGGAGTGGGTTGCCATGTCCTTCTCCAGGGGATCTTACCAACTCAGGGATTGAACCCAGGTCTCCTGCACTGCAGGCAAATTCTTTATCCACTGAGACATTTCTATTAACTGAAAGACCAAATGGAGTGCTAGATACAAAAGTAATTTTTAAAAGTAAATGCTTACACTTTGAATACTTTATAGTAAACTTTATGAGCATATAGTTATACTGTATATTAAACCCATTTTCTATGTTAGAGTATATTTTCTTTTTCTGGGAGACACCATTATATTTATTTGAAAATGCTCTATGTGATTTTGTGAATTGTGGAATGTTGAGCACTTTAAATGATGTTTTAATTGGGAAGCTTTTTTAAGTTGAATACAATTGCCCTTTCAAGTAGAATTGTTAATGTCATTAAAGGAAAAATTTTGAAAGTTAGAAACTCATTTATCAAAAAGGGGGATATAGACTATTAATATTTTTTCAAAGCTATTAAAATCTTTCTGAGGGGTTACTCCTGGTGGCATTTAGTGTTTTTCCCATAGTTTGCTGTATCTGAATTATTCCAGGAGTAAGTTGTTAACAGGAGATCTAATTTGAGATTCCATACTACTTATAATTACTGGTCTGTGATGATAGTTTTACTTCGGTTTTCCTTCTTCTCCAGCATGGAATTTGCTAATGGAGAAATAATAATTTGTTTAGCATTTTTTTTTGTTTTAGTTGTTACTTGAATATCAACTGTAAATAAGGTTTTAGGAGTAATCTTCCCTTTTAAATAACATAAATATTAACAAATGCCATTTGATTCACTTACAAACTATATGAGAAGAGCCATGAAAATTTCCTAACCTTTTCTGTAGCTCAATAAATCACAAACAGACAAGAAAGTTAAGCTCTACTTCAGTGGAAAATCAGCAGACAGATGTAGCACACATTCCCCTCAAAATAATTCAGAACCTGTTTCAATTTATCAAATGCCTACTTTATCTGTCAAAACAATGTCCTTTCTCAAATAAAGGGCATTGTTTCTGTTGCAAGAAAAAGGTTCTGATGTATTGTTATCTGCAAATGGATGGTGGAATAATGGAACAACAGGCAGTGTTTCAAACTAAGAGATCAAAGGCCAGAATGCATTACAAATCTTGTTAAAATAAATGAGGGTAAGAACATAATTCTAATAAAGACATTTATAGTCTTAAACAATCTCTCTCTCTTTTTAAAAGAGATCTTTATAAATGAACCTAAATCCTCTCACAAACACTAAAGGTTTTTGGTTCCTTCTCTCAGAGAAGTTCAGCATTCAAAGAAATACAGATTCGTAGAGCTCTCATGCAAGTTGGATATCAGGACCTTTTTTAATGTGCTGACAATGCAGAATTTTACCAGCACTGCTAATCTTTCTGTTTGTTGCCTTTATCCACTCATATAGTATTTAAAGAGGAAAACATTTGTTCGTAAAATATCCAAATCTAAAACATATCTTATTATGAAAATGCTGAACTAAATAAATGTTTCTTTGGTAAAAAAAGGCTAAAAATGTAATCTCACTTATTGTAAGTGATTTTTCTTCTTAAGTAATCTCATTACTTGAATATAGAACATTTAATGTAAATCTTTTAACTCTGATTTAGGAGGTAATATTTCTTTCTTTAAGAGTATCAGGGTAATTCTAATATAATTATGACAATACTGAGCATTAAAGTTGAGCTGCACATGTACACAGTCACCTGTTATTTCCATTGTCATGCACAAACATTTGCTTTAACCTAAACATATGAGGTATTTATGATGATTCTTGCAGCTTAGTTGATCTGGAGCTGAAATCTGACAATGCAGCCGGATATATCTGTCTTCTATGTGATTGCAGGTTACTCTCCTTTACTTTATTCTAGCTCTTTGTTTAGTTTTTTTCTTTTTTTTTTAATGCAACCATGACCTTTGTCAGATGCCAGAGTATCTTTTTAAAGCAAATATATAACCATTTTGTCTTGAAAAGTAATAACCTTTGGAATTGATGACTATAAAATACATTAATTCATGATCATCAAATGATAAAATAGGTGTTTGTAACCATATATATCCATACAATCCTACAGTTGAATAGTCTTTAAAAACTACTGGGGAGTTATTAAAGACATATTAACCACTTCAGTCATTTGAGAACAATCCTTGGAAATGAAAAACCTTTTATTTTATATAATGTAATATGGACTGAAATGTTTACTGCCTGACACTAAGATTATAAGGTAGTGCGAGTAAACATAGTTTTGTCATCTAAAACTTAGTTTTCTCACTTCTATCAATAAATATTTGAATAATAAATGTTTCAAACACATGTGAATTAAGCACTCAGCAGAATACTGGCATTACATTGAAATAATTACTTTTCTTAAACAAATGCTTTGCGCTCACCAAAAGCTTTGTCATTTAGAGAATTCTATGACCACAATTTCTGCTCACATTTTTAAGTAGCCTGTAAAAGGAAAGTACTAATAGTGCCCCTTTGGAACTTGAAATCAAAATTACTAGCTGGCCTTTAAGTTTTGTTCCGAAGTGTTTCAATAGATGATATAATCACCAACCTGTGGAAACCTAAATATCCTTTAATTCCCTGTTACATGTTGTTGACTGTAGTGATATTAGAGGTGGAGAGAATGCTAAGTCATCATCCTAGCTTCAGGGACTCACAAGCCCATATTATAAGAACAGCTTAAACACTTCAATTATTTTGTTTACTCTTTCCCTACCATCTCATATACCCTAGTTCAATTCAGTTGCTCAATCGTTGTCAGACTCTTTGCAATCCCATGAACTGCAGCATGTCAAGCTTCCCTGTCCATCACCAACTCCTGGAGCTAGCATAGACTCATATACCCTAGTTCATAGCCTTAAGTAATATGAATTAAAATTAAAACACTAGGCTTCAAAGATTTTGAAATATAATTTGTTTCTTCAAGAAATATTTATTATTCATGGTATTAGCTTATTTTGTAAATTTTTAATAAATATATAAACATCTTGTATATTCATAAGGCCATTTATACATCCATGAAATCCAGGAGTGTGTATATAGATGTTTACAGACATATACAAACCTATGTGATGTGTGTGTGTGTTAGTCACTAGGTTGTGTCTGACACTTTGTGACAACATGGACTGTAGCCTGCCAGGCTCCTCTATCCATGGAAATTTTCCAAGTAAGAATACTGGAGTGGGTTGCCATTCCCTTCTCCAGGGGATCTTCTTGACTCAGGGATTGAACCCTGTTCTAACCACATTGTAGGCAGATTCTTTTCTGTCTGAGCCACCAGGGAAGCCCCTATACAAACCTATAGTCATCTGTTTATCTACCAGACTATTTATCCATCCATCCAAATCAGTAATTAAGACTCTTAAAGCCTGAGTCAAACACATATGAATGCAATTTCTGTCTTACCAGCTGTATGGCTGAACAAGTTAGTAAACCTCTCTATTTCTGCTCTTGACACTCCTCTGTAACATAAGGCACTGAGGGGTTAGAGCAACTAATTCTGCTTTCTGCTTCAGTAAACCAAATTTAGGGGCAGAGAGACTGTTCATAGAAACCTCATAAAATGTATTAGTTTATTGCAGTATGTGAAATTTGTCATCTGGAAGATCAGTGTACACAGATCCTCTCACTATGTTTTCAATCTCATTTGTTTCCAACTGTACAGTGTTAGAAAACTTTACACCTATGAAGGTGTCCAAGAATATGCCTCCAGTTAACAGAATTTGTTTGGGAAAAACTCTGGGCTTTCTTACACATTATCATAAAAACTGAATATCCAGATAATTTTTAATACTCTACACAGGGTCTGCCTTCAATCTATTGCAGCATGAGGATCTTTTCCAATGACTCAACTGTTCTTATCAGGTGGCCAAAATATCAGGAGCTTCAGCTTCAGCGGGGAAGAAGGGAACAACAGAGGATGGGATGGTTGGATGGTATCACTGATTCAATGGACATTAACTTGAGTAAACTCTGAGAGATAGTGAGGGACAGGGAAGCCTGGGGCATGCTGCAGTCCATGGGTCCCGAAGAGTCAGATATAACTTAGTGATTGAACAACAACACACAGGATTTATCTACATTTAAGATATTATTTAAAATAGAAATACATGTGAGAGGAGAGAGGCGTTAATATGCTAGGACATGGCGGGTGGTGCGGTTCCTGAGGGTGGCGAATTTTCTATCTTGAGGACTTCCCATGGTGCATTCTGAATTCTGTCCTAAAACTCTCTCTGAAACTGGAGATGTCCTACAGCAGTAGAGAAAATATGTACTGTTTCAAATGATAGAGTGATCTATTATAAACATTAGCATTTAGAAACACATAGACAAATTTATAAGATTAAAAAATAAATTCCAAGTAAAATAAATTTTAATAGAATTTAATTTAATTCTCCACCAATTAAAGGTTAGAAAAAAATTCAGAGAAAAAAAATAAATCTCCCATACAGAAGACTGGGTTTCCCAGTGGTAAAGAATCTGCCGGCTTTTGCAGGAGATGCAAGAGACGCAGTATTGATCCCTGGGTCAGGGAAGATTCCCTGGATCAAGAAATGGTAACCTACTCCAGTATTCTTCACCTGGAAAATCCCATGAACAGAGTCTGGCAGGCTAGAGTCCATGGGGTCACAAAGAGTCGGACCTGAGTGAGCACACAGCAGAGAAGACTAGCACTGGAGGAGACCATTTATAAAGTTCAACACGATGACACTGAAGAGAAAGATGAGGAGAAAAGGTCATTCAGGGAAAGACTTTTGTCAAGGGTATTGCTTATTCATAATTTGTCTATAAACCAAAGAGGCAACATTTGAGTTGAATCTGAAGCCTATAGAATTCATAAAAACAGCGGTTTCCTTGGTTGATTAGACCATTTGATTAGTACAGAGAACTAAGTGGGTGGAAAAAAATTAATCATAAAAGTTTGAAGTTTTTTACAGTCCAAATGACTCATTATTTATTCAAATTTTCATTTTTAATAATTGTTATAGTATCAGTTTAGAATATTTTATTTAAAAGAAGATAAATATTTATAAAAAGTGAGTTATGTAATAATTAGTACGGCAGGTTGTTTAAACTTAAATATTTTGTGATATAAGCTGAAAATAGATGATAGTATAGAGACTATTAGAGATATTGTTTATTTTTTCCCAGTATTGTGTATCTTTCAAAAAGCTCGGTCACATTTTTGATCTATTTATAATGTGTCTTTTTTTTTAATTTTGTAAAATTTAAATTGAAATATTGTGCCTGTATTTATGCATCAAATCTTAAAATAACAATATTAAGAAATATTCTTAATAAATTGTAGAAAAATATTATTTTATTAACTATAAGGACATTTGATAGTATGAATGTTTACTATGCAAGCTTTTGATAAATATAAAGAAAACACTAACAGACTGTAGTAACAGTGATCATACATTGATTTAAAACAAAAAATTGACTTTATGAATATTAGGTTCACTTTCTTCTGAAACATAAAATGTGTACCTAAAATTAATATGATATCTTGCATGTAAGTTGCCATATTTTAAACAAAAGATATCTTCAGGAAGCATTTTAATCTTTGCTATATTTTCCATATAGTACTTTTTAATTCATATTTCAATGTTGACTTATTTCAAATAGAGAAAATGGACTGTTGTAATCCTTCGTATGGTGTTTTCATTCAATTAGCTCTATCTTTCTTTTTCTAAGCAAACAAGATGGCAATTTACTCAAAGTCAACCGGTAATAACATATATCAGCCAGAGTCGAACAAACACAGTGCTGCACATGCTACACCTTTTAAAATCAAACAATTTTAAATAAAAGCAAACATGAACATAAATAGTGTTTCCCTTTGGAATTTGACTGTTGACAGGAAAATGATAAAAACATAAAAACAGTTTGAATTTGTAAGGAAGTTAAATAATTCAGGAAATGTTTTATTAACTGATAGCAAAGAGAACAGGATTTTGGTCTGTGCATTATGCAGCAATGAAAGAATAAAATATATGATATGTGGCTTATTTTTTTTTAAACTCTTCCTAACCGTATAAAAATTTCACAAGGTAGTTGAAAACCACATTCTTATCAAGCACTCACAAAAATTGAATTCTGTTTAAATATCTGTTTTTCTCTTAAATGTTAGTTGCAAAATTTTCAAATGTGAAAAAAAAAGTGTTAAGTACGGAGTTTTAAAAAAAAGCTTGTGGTTTATAATTTTAACATATAACAGAAATTACAAGGAAGTAGAGTCTAAAACCACAAATAGATACTTTTATCCCTTTTAATATTTTTTGTTTGGAATCTTGGACTGTTAGTTGCATAAAAATATGACTCATATGATAAATAAAAGGATTATCTCTAAAATATCATTGCCAAACGTTTGTTTTCCCTTAGCTTAGATCAACTATAACAAAATTGAAAGAAATGTGTAGTTCAATGTGCTCAATGCTATGTAACAGCCTAGATGAGAGGGGAGTTTGAGAGAGAAAGGATTCATGTATGACTAAGTCCCTTTTGCTGTTTATCTGAAAAATAACACAATATACTTCAAAATAAAATGAAAAATTTTAAAAAGAATGTTATGCAAATGGAAAGTTATAAATGTTCATGAAAGTGTTTTTGTACTAAATTTATTAATTATAAGAGCAAAATTTCTTAATATTTGATATGATTATTTTATATAATCATGTACCAAATCATGTAGACTTAGAGAATGTTAAAGATTAAATAGTTTAAATAAATTTATTTGCATATTAATGTAGAAATGCAGAATTATATATTCTTGGCTTTGAGTTCTAGACCCTCTATTTACTAGCTATGTGACATTTGGTATATGAATAAATTTTTATTCCAAATTTCTTTATTTAAAAAACAGATGTAATATAATGGCTATGGTAAGACTGAAAAATACATTTAGGAGATTTAACATAAGAGAGTTGTAATCAGATGGTCAGCCTTTATTACTCATTTCACTTTTACCTGCATACCACACAGTGCCTGTTCATGAAGGCACTCAGTGCAGTCTCTGACCAAAAATAAGTAAAACCAAAAAAAGAGGGATTATTTTACAACTTAAGTAAAATGTATATCCTTCCTCAGGAACCTAGGTGTTTTCATTACAAATATAATCTATATCATTAATATATTTATAGAACTTTACTTTTAAACTTGCTAAACATTAGGAATAAAAAAGAAAACATGAAAAGAGTACTCTCATGTAAGGCAGTGGCACTATAAGTTGGTAAAGCTTGTTTGGTGTATAGGACTTGGTACAACTGTTTTGTACCATAAACATACACTATATAATCAGAGACAAGACACATTTAAAACTTTTGGCATTGTAATTTGCTTCCAGAACGTCAATATCAAAAATTAAAAAAATTTAAAATAATAATAATAATAAAAAAATAACAGCAAAAAAGTATATATATAATTCAGAAAATGTTAAATAATACAAGCATAATATTATCTCTGTAGCATTATTTAATATGAGAAATCATTGGAGATGATCCTTACATACTTAAAACACAGAGACTCTGTCTTATCAGGACCTGTGATTAGTGATTATTTAATATAGGAAAATGGTATCTGGTCCCATCACTTCATGGAAAATAGATGGAGAAACAGTGGAAACAGTATCAGACTTTATTTTTGGGGGGCTCCAAAATCACTGTAGATGGTGACTGCAGCCATGAAATTAAAAGACGCTTACTCCTTGGAAGAAAGTGAAAACAAAGTCTCTCAGTCATGTCTGACTGTTTGCGACCCATGGACTGTAGCCCACCAAGCTCCTCCGTCCATGGGATTCTCCAGGCAAGAATACTGGAGTGGGCTGACATTTCCTTCTCCATTGGAAGAAAAGTTATGACCAACCTAGATAGCATATGGAAAAGCAGAGACATTACTTTGCCAACAAAGGTACATCTAGTCAAGGCTATGGTTTTTCTAGAGGTCATGTATGGATGTGAGAGTTGGACTGTGAAGAAGGCTGAGCACCGAAGAATTGATGCTTTTGAACTGTGGTGTTGGAAAAGACTCTTGAGAGTCCCTTGGACTGCAAGGAGATCCAATCAAACCATTCTGAAGGAAACCAGCCCTCGGATTTCTTTGGAAGGAATGATGCTAAAACAGAAACTCCAGTACTTTGGCCACCTCATGAGAAGAGTTGACTCATTGGAAAAGACTCTGATGCTGGGAGGGATTGGGGGCAGGAGGAGAAGGGGACGACAGAGGATGAGATGGTTGGATGGTATCACCGACTCAATGGACATGAGTTTGAGTGAACTCCGGGAGTTGGTGATGGACAGGGAGGCCTGGCGTGCTGAGACTCATGGGGTCGCAAAGAGTCTGACACGACTGAGTGACTGAACTGAATTGAACTGAACTGAACAGAAAGGAAAGCAAAGAAAGTTGTTAGAAATGCCAAAGTAATGAATTTTATTGTGGAGTGTATTATTTCTGTTATCAATGCATTTTATTTGGAAGGACTTTCTCACTGAATATTGTCTGTTTGTCAACTTTTTGATACTTACCCAGAGTCTACCTTCAAGTAGTATAGATTAAAATCCTAGGAAAAAATATTGGGCATAGTGTAAAATCCCTGATAAATTTCCCATAACAAAGTTCTTATTC
This sequence comes from Capra hircus, assembly GCF_001704415.2. Lineage (NCBI taxonomy): Eukaryota > Metazoa > Chordata > Mammalia > Artiodactyla > Bovidae > Capra > Capra hircus. The sequence continues at coordinate 41,222,577 of NC_030819.1, forward strand.
AAAGACATAAACCCAGAGATTTATCTAGATATACTAGAAATATGCATAAGAATGATGAAGAAGAAATTTTAAATGAAACTGTAAGAGGAAAGGATAATAACTTTGGCTGATAATCCAAAACTCTCTGGGTATAGAGATAAATTCATTTATAAATAGTATTTTATTTTAAATTTAAAGAAAAATGAAAAGGCAAATTTTTTCTAGTAACTTCAGATTAAAACTTTTAAAAACTCAGAAGATTAAATAACTTGCTTTAGGCTTTTCAGAATTGAAAACTTTGGTTGAATGACACCTGTTGTAAGATACAAATAGCACTTTTAATGTCAAAAAATGTGGGCAATCATGGAATATATTCTTAGCATTCATAAGTGGTGTACATTGTGTATGGATGGAGCTGGAATGCTAAACTAAATACAACTGAAAAAAGCAAAACAGAGATAAGCATATGTTTTATCTTCTGATAAATATTTCATCTTTGATAAATGCTTTCTCACAAATGGAAGAATCATGAACTGGTTAAATATTCATTATTTTTGAACACTTCAGACAAGTTTTATCTTAAAAACTTGCAAGAGACATAATTGATGCTATGTAAGCACAAACACATAACAATTAAGTAAAATAAAAACTTAAAAAAAATCAATTTAGAAACTATATTTTATGTAGTGGACCCAGATTTTTACCCTGAAGTTCAGAAAATAGAGAGTCTATGAATCTCAGAAAAATTGTACTGACAGTCATATATCTTTCAAGGCAGTACTAACCACGACACTAAGTAGTGTAGTATTTGGAAAGATATACATTAAAAGTGATTGCTTAATGACAACTTTAAAATGAAAAATTTCTTGCCTAATTAAAAGCATGATAATTAATGGTACCCATATTGAACTCTTCTGGGGTTCTTATCCACTTTGAGTTACAAATCAAAATCTAAGAAAATGCTATGCTTGTGTGTGTGTGTCTTCAAGACTAAAACCAGTTAGTGATATACGATTTATTCAACTATACCTTACCTAAAAGTTGTGAAATTATTTGGGGATTATGTGACACATAGAGTTCTATGTGTGATACCTAAAGATACCTTCAGATATGGCCCATGGCACAGGGCCAAGAACTGAATGATGCTATTGCTACCTTGATGATTAAGTATTGACTAGTGATTTAGCAACAAAATCAGTCTTTTTAAGAGAGGTAATTCTGATAATAAATGCTAAAGTGAAATTAGCAAATAGATAAAAATTCCTGGCCTCACACACATGAATACACATAGTCTACAAACCCATGCACTGTCACAAGAATAGGCATTCCAATTGCATACAGACTCCTGAATATTTGTAGCCTTAATATGATTGATATTAGTCTTTAAGATTTGCTCCAGTTTTACTAGAACCTAATTGTATTTGTATAAAGTCATCATATAATATCAGTTTCAGGTACTAAAACCAAAACTGTAGATAATGTCAGTTGTGACTTGGAGTAAGTCATATCACAATACAGGTGTCAGTCTATGGATATGGAAAAATGTGCTAGGATACGGGATGACTCCAAGGAAATCAGTTGGAGCAGAGAGGAAAAATGGCCTCTAGAGATTTTAAAGAGTAGAATCTTGGGAGTTTAAATATTCATAGTGTAACTTGGATATTCCAGCTATTCAAGAGGAGAGGTCTTTGTTGTTTCTTGCTTTATATTGCCTGATAGCAATATGCATCTGTGGACATGAGGGTGTTGGCCATAAATAAGATAAAAAATGTAGGTCAATCTTACCCTAAACAAGGCAGGGGGTAAGGTGACAAGATTACAATACAGTGCCAGGGTGGGGGCATATTTTACCATCGTAGTTCTCACACATACCCAGTAATAGACTTTTCCAAACTGACAATCTAATATGCATTTTAAATTGAGTTTATCTCATTGCATGGTTCCATTCAAAGGGGAAATTTGCATGAAAATGTATCTACATATCATTAAAAACTATGGAGATTAAATTTGAGTCTTCTGGAATATGGAACAATGAATAACAGTGCAAAGTATGTACTGTTGCCTCTAAAACTAAGCCACATCTCCTAAGCTTTAAGATTTGATATCAATATCTTTCCAGCTTACCATCATTAATCTACCTTATAGCCTACTCAAATTAATCTACCTTTTTTCTCTCAAAACATTGTTTCATTTTTATTGTTAGTGTGATTTCGTTTCACCTACATCTCAAAAGCCATATATGAAACACATGTTTATAATTACTATACATTATATCTTTTCTTCTTTTGTCCAAAATGGAATTTTTTAAATCTTTGTATTCCTAGCCTTGCAAAGGAGATTCTCTTAAAAAGATATAGACACTAAAATAATGTACTTTTATCTAAATTGCAAAATGTATTCCTAAAATTTAGCTAGAAAAACACTATAGTTGATTTAAAATTAGCTAACTAAATCTAAACTTTTTTGTTTAAATTTTGAAATGTGTACCATATATAGCATATGAATACCCCCCTTTTTTCCATAAGTATTGAACAAAACAGTTGGAATTGTATAAAATCAATAAAACAACATTGGGAGTTCATTAGTTTGATATGTTTTAAATAATAGGATGCAAAACAGGTTCCAGAATTAACTCCCCTCAAAATTTAAAATTAGATTTATATATTTTAAAGGGTATAATGGAATTAAAAATCTTGATAGTAATAGAGAAAAAAAACAATAAATGACCATTGAATAATTTACCATGGTGCATAAATCTGATAGCTGTTTACCTATTTAATACTTAAAAATTTGTCTTCTTATATATCATAAGAAGAAGGTACCATATTGATTCCCTTCCCCTCTCTCTTTTTGAGATATCAGCCAAATTTCAGAGAACAATAGTAGAGGAAACTGATAATTTATTGAGCCAGTCATTTTTCAGGGATGCTATTCAAACACTCACATTCAAAACTCTGAAATTAAGCTTTTCTCACACCAGTAATGGTCAGTGAATGGAGAAAAATAATTATTTTTTGCAACATGAGTGTTAAAGTTTATATTCCTACTTTCCTTTATATTGTACTGATAGAAAATGCAAACTTACACATATAAAGTTGTTTAGGATTGTCAGGGGAGTGTGCAATTTCCTCGGTTCTGTCTTGTCACAACAAAAATTTGAAGTGACGGACGTTAAAGCCTTCTGCTAGTCACAGCTCTTGGACAGATCAGTGTTACAGCTCCAGGTTACAGCTCAGTTTTATTTAGAAAATATAAAGAAAATACATCCTTGAGGCATGAGAGTATGCTGACCCAAAAGATGCAAAGAGAAGAGAGAGAGACAGAGAGCACACTTGCGCAGGAGAGAGACCCCACCCCACCCCTGGCCCTTTGGCTCCTCTTTTTATAAGTTTTTTCCTCCCCCTGGGCCTGCCCTATGTAAATTGGGCTAGCCAGGAGTGCTGTTTATTCTACCTGAGGTCCTCACTCTGGTCCTCAGACCTTCCTTTGTTCTAGGATAAAAGGGCTTTTCCCTTCCTTGTCTTTTAGCCACTGCCACTCTGGACTCCTTTTTCCTATTCTAACTACCTAACAAGACTATGGAATTTAAGGATAAAACTGACATCCGTCTATATACTGAATTACACTGTCATACTATTGTGGACCAGTTTTCATGCATTCCACCGATTAAACCTGAAAAACTATCACCATATTTCTTTCACACTTTTAATTGACTTAAATTTGACACTTTACTAGTATATGCTGGTGGATAAAAGCATAAATTCCAGTCATTTCCTACTCCTGGGGATCTTCCCAGACCAAGGATTGAACCCACATCTCTTGAGTCTCCTGCATTGGCAGACAGATTCTTTACCACTATGGCACCTGAGAAGCCCCTATTTACTATTTAAATATTCAAATTACCCAAATTTCTAAGATGGGACTTTGACTTTTAGAAACATCCCTGCTAATATGGATGTTTCCTTTATGTGCATTGACTAATATATAGACCCTTATACATTATAGGATTTTGAAGCTTAAATGAATTTTATAGGTGGATCAACTAGTCTAGTCTAGTTACAATAGTTGGTTAGTGCTCGTCACTCAGTCATGTCTGACTCTTTGCTATCTCATGAACCATTATCACCAGGCTCCTCTGTCCATGGGATTTCCCAGGCAAAAATACTGGAATGGATTGCCATTCCCTTCTCCAAGGGATCTTCCCAATCCAGGGATTGAACCTGGGTCTCCTACATTGCAGGCAGATTCTTTACCACCTGAGATACCAGGGAAGCCACCCTAATTACGGTATTAATGAATAAACTGGAGTAAGGATATTTTAGTGACTCAGTCAAAAATTATACTATAGTTGAGAGACAGAAAAAGGATAAAGCTATAGTCAATCTTTTTCACTAGTAAAGTAGACAAGAATTTAAAATTTCTAAAGGTGTCTGTAATTTCTATGTGTGAATTGTTTCCTCTGTTAATTATGTTTCCTCAGTTGATATATATGGACTTGCTGTGTCAGACATAATAACTGGATGCAAGAGGAAAAACTGATTATTTGTATTTATATTCATGACTATAGAAAGGAGATAATTAGAAATCCATTACTTATCAGTTAGTCTGCAAATAGACTCTGTGTCCTCTCTATCTTAGCACTATTTCCTAGTGTCTTCTAGATAGTACTTTCCCATACCTCATACCCCTGAATATAACTTACAAAGATTTGTCCTCATGGAAGTGCTTCTTTTATCCAAAGTATACAAAATGTAACGCTAAGCAGACTCATTCCAGACTTGGAGATTCAGGAAGACCAGAGTATTGGCAAATATTAAGTTCAGCTGCTTTTACCAGAAACTTAAAAATAATAGCAAATTAAACAAGCAGAACTCCATTTCTCTTATTTTTCAGTGAAACAGGAAAGGAGATAAATGTAGGACCAAAATGTCTGTGTAGACAAAAAGAGAAGAGATTCTTCAAACAAACGTAAGGATTGGTATTTAATGAAGATTCAAGACTCTTGAACTTTCATAACAGGAGAAAAGATAGAACATACAGGTAAAGAAGCAAATAAACTGATTATTCTAGTGGAAGGACAATAAGGTAGGAAGTCCACTGATTATTCCTTAATTAATGTGAAAATATGTTGAGGAAAGGATCATTATCACAGCCAAGGCTCAATTATATATACATGTGTGGGCATGGGATTTAGAGCAGACCCTTCTTGACAACATAGAAGGTATATAAGGTACAGGAAGCTAGTAAATGGTGGACACAGTCTAAGATTCTGAAACGTGTGTGCATACTGAGATGATTATCAGAATCTGTAGAAGCTAAAGTTGTGTGAATAAAATGGTGCTTGTTGTTAGGTGTTCATTACATTATTCCATGACTGTGTCTTTCCCTTATCAGACTGCAAACTCATCAGAAGAGCTTATCATAATTCTTTATCCCCAGCACATCATGTAGATCATATTGATAGAATATTTTTGAGTGGATGAATAATGTACATTATTAAAAATGTGAAATAATCATACTTTGTCGTGTAAAAGCATTGTGTCCAAAAATAACAGCCTGCCAAATACAGCTTTCTGTGTCTTATCTACTAACATACACTACACCCAAGGTCCTTGAAACTCAAAGAGGGGGGGAAAACAACAACAACAACAACAACCCAACTTTTAAATAGAGCCTCTGTTTTGGTTTCGATCTGGCACCAAGTCATTGCTCAAAAAGAAGAATCAGATTTCTGACTGCCCCAGGTCACTGTAATTTCTACATAATAGTGATTTTCTGAGATATTTAAAACATTGCTTGTAATAGGCCACTCTGTTTCATTGTAACCTGAACTTTAAATATATGCTTTTTTCCCTCCCTCCTTAGGCTCTATCATTCAGATCTATACAGTATCCCTGAAAGGAAAAAAAAAAAAAAATCCTAAAACAAGGCCTAGGAACTCTACTTTATCCTTCCCAAGATGGAAAATGGAATAGTTATACTGATTATTTTAGTGCCAGAGATGTTCCATGGCTGCAAGTTTGGCACCTTTTGAAGTTGCATTTACTCTTTTAGACTGTTAAAGTACTATTTAATGAATCAATTCAGTCATTTAGTCAATAAGGATATCCTTGTCTCTTAAAAGAGTTAATATACCTTTTCAGGGTGTTTCACTTATAAAAATAGAATGGTTAAGACTCTCAACAAATCAGACTTAATATCAGTTAAAATACAAATTTTTCAAAAGGATGAATTTTCTCCTACTCCAATAATATACATGCTATTTGGAACAAATTCATAGCCCCACATGGAAAGAAGCATTTTCTGTTTAGAAATGTCAGCAGAATGAAACACTGTCATAGAATAATGATCTCTTGTTCCCACATAAATGCCTAGGGAAAACTAAGATGTTCATTTTCAAAGCAAGAAACATTGATCCACTGGGTATGTCCTATTAAAATGACTTTATTTTATTCCATCAAATAGCTGATGTAAATTCAGTCATTTAGTCTGATAGATTTGGGTTCCAGAGAATGGCATTTGTGTGTTACACTACCACTAAGTAGATGAAAATCATTGCATTTTGCTTTGCTTTATTTGTCAGCAAAGCAGAATTAAGTTTGTTCATGAACACTCTAAGATTTAATACTGGCAATTTAGAAATAGTATATACTGATTTTATTTTTCTTTGATTTCTTTTAAGCAAAACATTACAGGTCTAATGATCATTTCAGGTACACAATTCTGAATTATATGCATTCTATTGACAATTCTATATATTGTTATGTATCAGAGAGTAGACACAATAGCAAAACAACTGAAGATTTGTGGCCAATAATTTTTCAAATGAAGGTAAGTGTTAACATAATAAAAAAAATGATAGAGTATCATGTCTGGTTTTGATAGTGTTTTAATCTGAATGACAAAAAGAAAAGATGGCTACAGCTCCAGGGGGAAAGATGGAAAAGCACAGAGATTTATATGTTCAAATAATATGTATGTACATACATATAAGTCTGGACAAAGATGTAGGTGGGCACACCTTACATGATGAATAGTCGCTTAGAGTACACTAAATAATCCCTTAGAGTAAACTTAATACTTGTCTTATGTTGAACAATGTGTATATGCTGAGTCTAATTGGCAGTTCACCATTCAGATTGTGATATAAGTTAATATGCTCAGAATAAGTCTTTAAATCATTATTGCCTTTCATGAGGATATAAATTTTGTGTTACTACAATTAATATGACTGGTGAAAAACAGTATTTTCAGTTTTTTTATATCAGAGCATATAAAATTATGGAAATAAAAAATTCAAAGAAAAGAGTATTTGTTATGAAAAATTTATTTCATATTGGAGAAAACTGATTATCAATGTTGTGTTAGTTTCAGGTATATAGCAAAGTAATTCAGATATACATATACATGTATCTATTCTCTTTCAAATCCTAAAAGATGATTCTCTGAAAGTTCAACACTCAATAGGCCAGCAAATTTGGAAGTCTCAGCAGTGGCCGCAGGACTGGAAAAGGTCAGTTTTCATTCCAAACCCAAAGAATGAAAAAGCCAAAGAATATTGTACTCATCTCACACACTAGCAAAGTAATGCTCAAAATTTTCCAAGCCAGGTTTCAACATGACATGAACTGTGAACTTCCAGTTGTTCAAGTTGGATATAGAAAAGACAGAGGAACCAGATATCAAATTGCCAACATCCCCTGGATATTGAAAAAGCAATAGAGTTCCAGAAAAGCATCTATTTCTGCTTTATTGACTATGCCAAAGCCTTTGACTGTGTGTATCACAATAAACTGAGAAAAATTCTTTGAGATGGGAATACCAGACCACCTGACTGCCTCCTGAGAAATCAGTATGCAGGTCAAGAAGCAACAGTTAGTGTACATGAAACTATAGACTGGTTCCAAATCAGGAAAGGAATATGTCAAGGCTGTATATTGTCATCATGCTTATTTAACTTATATGCAGAGTACATCATGAGAAATGCTGGGCTGAATGAAGCACAAGCTGGAATCAGAATTGCTGTGACAAATATAAATAACCCAGATATGCAGATTAGAACACCCTAATGGCAGAAAATCAAGAGGAACTGAGGTGCCTCTTGATGAAAGTGAAAGAGGAGAGTGAAAATATTGGCTCCATCACTTCATGGCAAGAAGATGGGGAAATAATGGAAACAGTGAGAGACTTTATTTTCTTGGTCTCCAAAATCACTGCAGATGGTGAATGCAGCCAGGAAATTAAAAGATGCTTGCTCCTTGGAAGCAAAGCTATGACCAACCTAGATAGCATATTCAAAAGCAGAGACATTACTTTGCCAACAAAGGTCTACCTAGTCAAAGGTACGGTTTTTCCAATAGTCATGTATGGATGTGAGAGTTGGGCCATAAAGCAGGCTGAGTGCTGAAGAATTGATGCTTTTGAACCATGGTGTTGGAGAAGACTGTTGAGAGTCCCTTAAACTGCAAGGAGATCCAACCAGTCCATCCTAAAGGAAATCAATCTTGAATATTCATTGGAAGGACTGATGCTGAAGCTGAAACTCCAATATTTTGGCCACCTGATGCAAAGAACTGACTCATTTGAAAGGACCCTGATGCTGGAAAAGATTGAAGCTGGAAGGAGAACCAGACAATACAGGATGAGATTGTTGGATGGCATCACCGACTGGTGGATTGAGTTTGAGTAAGCTCCAGGGGTTGATGGATAGGGAAGCCTGGCGTGCTGCAGTCCATGGGGTTGCAAAGAGTCAGACATGATTGAGTGATTGAAATGAACTGAACTGAACTATAAAACAATCCAAACCTGTGTCCTAAGACTGGAAACCTGACAAAATAGCTGCAAGTTGAATTCTCTTATCACCCTCAGGGAATGTAAGTCCCTAATTTCCTCCCATAGTGCTCTAAAAGAGCAGTTTAGGGTGTCTCCAACTGTAAACATTTCATTGTCAAAGACGACTCTAATAACAGAAGTAATGATAAAGAGTGGGTTATCTATAAAGGTCTCAGTTCAGTTCAGTCGCTCAGTCATGTCCGATTCTTTGAGACCCCATGAATTGCAGCATGTCAGGCCTACCTGTCCATCACCAACTCCTGGAGTTCACTCAAACTCATGTCCATCAAGTCGGTGATGCCATCCAGCCATCTCATCCTCTGTCGTTCCCTTCTCCTCCTGCCCGCAATCCCTTCCAACATTAGGATCTTTTCCAATGAGTTAACTCTTTGCATGAGGTGGGCAAAATACTGGAGTTTCAGCTTTAGCATCAGTCCTTCCAAATAACACCCAGGGCTGATCTCTTGTAGAATAGACTGGTTGGATCTCCTTGCAGTCCAAGGGACTCTCAAGGGTCTTCTCCAACACCTTAGTTCAAAAGCATCGATCCTTTGGTGCTCAGCTTTCTTCAGAGTTCAACTTTCACATCCATACATGACCACTGGAAAAACCATAGCCTTGACTAGACGGACCTTTGTTGGCAAAGTAATGTCTCTGCTTTTGAATATGCTGTCTAGGTTGGTCATAACTTTCCTTCCAAGGAGTAAGCGTCTTTTAATTTCATAGCTGCAGTCACCATCTGCAGTGATTTTCGGGCCCCCCAAAATAAAGTCTGACACTGTTTCCACTGTTTCCCCATTTTTTTCCCATGAAGTGATGGGACCAGATGCCATGATCTTAGTTTTCTGAATGTTGAGCTTTAACCCAACTTTTTCACTCTCCTCTTTCACTTTCATTAAAAGGCTTTCTAGCTCCTCTTCACTTTCTGCCCTAAGGGTGGTGCCATCTGCATATCTGAGTTTATTGATATTTCTCCCAGCAATCTTGATTCCAGCTTGTGCTTCTTCCAGCACAGTGTTTCTCATGATGTACTCTGCATATAAGCTAAATAAGCAGGGTGACAATATACAGCCTTGACGTACTCCTTTTCCTATTTGGAACCAGTCTGTTGTTTTATGTCCAGTTTTAACTGTTGCTTCCTGACTTCCATATAGGTTTCTCAAGAGGCAGGTCAGGTGGTCTGGCATTCCCATCTCTTTAGGAATTTTCCACAGTTTATTGGGATCCAGACAGTCAAAGGCTTTGGCATAGTCAATAAAGCAGAAATAGATGTTTTTCTGGAACTCTCCTGCTTTTTCCATGATCCAGCATATGTTGGCAATTTGACCTCTGGTTCCTCTGCCTTTTCTAAAACCAGCTTGAACATCTGGAAGTTCATGGTATACGTATTGTTCAAGCCTGGCTTGGAGAATTTTGAGCATTACTTTACTAGCATGTGAGATGAGTGCAACTGTGCTGTAGTTTGAGCATTGTTTGGCATTGTCTTTCTTTGGGATTGGAATGAAAACTGACCTTTTCCAGTCCTGTGGCCACTGCTGAGTTTTCCAAATTTGCTGGCATATTGAGTGCAACACTTTCACAGCATCCTCTTCCAGGATTTGAAATAGCTCAACTGGAATTCCATGACCTCCACTAGCTTTGTTCGTAGTGATGCTTTCTAAGGCCCACTTGACTTCACATTCCAGGATGTCTGGCTAGGTAGAGCCATATTGCCTACAGAGGGGGCGGGGTAGTGGTTGTAGGAATTGATGCAAAGTGGCTAAGGACACAATGACAAGAGGCAATAGACTAGCTGTTGGATAAAGTAGAGTGGAGATTTATTCCAGGGCATATGTTTGTAGCTATAGGAAAGGTTTATAATGGTTTGGGCACAAATCTCCTGCAGGACTATCTCTCAAAGTGGCAAAACATTGTCCCTGTAAGTCCAATTGACCTTGAAGGGATGCCACCAACAAATGGACTTCTAGCAGGCATTGTGTGCCTGACACCCACCCAAGGAGGTCCACTGAGAGATGCTGTTGTTGCACAAGTTGAAGGAAGCACGAAAATTAAAGGCCTGAATCTCTAAAGGGATTGGGTATTATACAGTATTTTACTCCCAAGGTTTAAAATTTTCTAGGTGTCCTGCCAGAAGATTGTAAATGAAACATTGTGGGCCCAGACTGGGCTCATGAAAAGAGCATGAAACAGGATGGAAGGGGGCAGGGCACAACTTTTGAAAGAATGACATAGCCCAAGGACACAACGTAAACCAATTAAAATCAAATGGGTCTAAGAATTTTATAGTTTGGGGAAAACAGAGGCAGAGCATTCCATGACATAAATTAAAGTGAGACTCTCTATTATCCAACTCCTAGAGTAATGGAAATAAGAACAAAAGTAACAGTGGGACCTAATTAAACCTAAAAGGTTTTGCACAGCAAAGGAAACTATAAACAAGGTGGTGAAACAACTGACAAAGGATTAATTTCCAAAATATACAAGCAGCTCTATAACTCAATACCAGAAAAACAAACAACCCAATCAAAAAGTGGGAAAAAGATCTAAACAGATATTTCTCCAAGGAAGACATGCAGATGGCCAACAAACACATGAAAAGATGCTCAGCATCACTCATTATTAGAGAAATGCAAATTAAAACTACAATGAGATATCACCTCACACCAGTCAGAACTGCCATCATCAAAAAGTCTACAAACAATAAATGCTGGAGAGGGTGTTGAGAAAAGGGAAAACTCTTTCACTGTTGGTGGAAATGTAAATTGACATAGCCAGTATGGAAGATGGTGTGGAGATTCCTTAAAAAAACTAGGAATAAAGTCACCCCACTCTTAGGCATATACCCTGAGGAAACCAAAATGAAAAATGACACATATACCCCAATGTTCATTGTAGCACTATTTACAATAGCTAGAACATGGAAGCAACCTAAATGTCAATGAACAGATGAATGGATAAAGAAGTTGTACATATACACAATGATCTCAGCTATCAAAAGGAACACATTTGAGTCAGTTCTAATGAGGTGGATGAATCTAGAATGTATTATAGAGAGTCAAGTAAGTCAGAAAGAGAAAGAGAAATATCATATACCAGCTTCCCTTGTGGCTCAGCTGGTTCAGTCCCTGGGTTGGGAAGATCCTCTGGAGAAGCAAAAGGCTACCCACTCCAGTATTCTGGCCTGGAGAACTCCATGGACTGTATAGTCCATGGGGTTGCAAAGAGTCAGACATAATGAAAACATTTTCACTTTCAATGCATATATGTGGAATATAGAAAGATGGTAGTGATAAATTTGTTTGCAAGTCAAAAATAGAGAAATAGACAGAGAACAGATTTTGGACATGGGGACAGGGGAGGAGAGGGTGAGATGTATGGAGAGAGTAACATGGAAACTTACATTGCCATATGTAAAATAAATAGCCAATGGGAATTTGTTGTGTGTCTCAGGGAACTCAAACAGGGGCTCTGTATCAACCTAGAGGGGTGGAATATGGAGAGAGATGGGAGGGAGGTTCAAGAGGGAGGGGACATATGTACACCTATGGTTGATTCATGTTGATGTTTGACAGAAAACAACAAAATTCTGCAAAGCAATTTTCCTTCAATTAAAAAATAAATTAATTTAAAAACTCAAATGAATCCAAGATGGTACACAAGTAGACTTCACCTAAACCTTGATCCTCAATCTGCAAGCTAAATGACACACCCAGAGGTACTATGACAATTCCAAGGCATTATCAAAAGACCAAGGAGTGGACAGTGACCCAATTCCTGTAAATCTCTACATTTTTCCCAAAACAGTTGGAATGATCACCCCACTCATTAGCATATGAAATTGCCCAGCCCATAAAAACTAACCATGCCACATCTCATGGCCACTACACTCACCTTCTGCAATGGCCCACAGTCTGTCTGTGGAGTGTGCTTCTCTCTAAATTTGAGTAAATCTATTTCTTTCCTAACCCTTTGTCTCTCACTGAATTCTCTCTGCAACAGACATCGAGAACTTGAACTTCACTAGGTCCTAAAACCAGGCACCATGGTTTTGGCCAAGCTAGATAGAGTCCCAGTCATGAGGGTTTGAGTCCCAGTCTTAGGTAAAGAGTTTCAAGCACAACTTTCAAAAATGGAATGATGATGACTTTGCAAACAGCGGTATAGATGGAGGGAGGAGCTGAAGGACTGAAAGAAAAAGCAATGGGAACAATGTGCCAAAGAATCCCCTGCCAGAAAAACTGCTAAATGCCTGACCTGTGCCCACAGTTTTCATTGGCCTGATCCCTGGCACAAAGGCGATTAAGGACAGAAGAATACTCATCCACTTGGGCAAGAGCTACTAGAGCACGGTGGATAGTGGAGCCTCCAGGACACACTGGGGAGTAGCTCCGGCCAGTGTCCCTCATTTTAACCCACTACTGCTAGCCTGTTCACAGGGGATTGCAGGAAACAAGAAATGAGAGATTGTAAAGAAATTAAGATTTTGTTAGTCATATCGCCTTCTAGCCATAGGGTTGAGGACTTCCTACCCTAACCAGAGGTCTTCCAGAAACTGAGACTGAGCTGCATGAGTTTTCTGATGAGTCTGTTTTTGCTGTCCTGGTTTCCAGTAGGCTGGGTTTCTCATCACTTACACTGTGCTGGGTTTTCGTCCTGTTGAGCTTCCACAGTGTGAGATTTTGCTGAGTTGGCCTTCTGCTGCGCTTAGCCTCCTACTCTCTGGGGCTGAGCCAAGGTTGCTATAGCCAGGTTACATCCGAGTCATGGCACAAGATATGTCAGGAGAGTGTATAGTTTCCTCAGTTCTGGTTCTCTGCAATAAAGATATGAAGTAGCAGACCAGTGTTACAGCTTGATTACAGCTCAGAGTTATATTTGGCCAACAAAGGATAGTACACTCTCAAGGTGTGAAAGCAGGGCGACCCCAAAGGAGAGGCCTCAGTCTTGACTCCCTCTTTTAATACAAGTGTCTCTGCCCCCAACCCCCGCCCCACTCTCTGAGCCTGTACTATGCAAATTAGGGGAGTCCTTTCCTAACCAGAAAGAGGATATGTTTTATTTCACCTGAAATTCTAACTCAGGTCCATAGATTTTTCCTTTGTTCCCTTTTCATGGGCTTTTCCCTTTCTTTGTCTTTTAACCACCACCATTTTGGACTACTTTTTCCTATTCTAACTATGTAACAATATGTGGTGTAGGTTTGTCATACCTTTTCTTCCAAGGAGCAAGCATCTTTTAATTTCATGGCTGCAGTCACCATCTGCAGTGATTTTGGAGACCAAGGAAATAAAGTCTCTCACTGTTTTCATTGTTTCTCCATCTATTTGCCATGAAGTGATGGGACCAGCTGCCATGATCTTAGCTTTTTGACTGTTGAGTTTTAAGCCAGCTTTTTCACTCTCCTCTTTCACTCTCATCAAGAGGGTCTTTAGTTCTTCTTCACTTTCTGCCATAAGGGTGGTATCATCTGCATATCTGAGGTTATTTATATTTCTCCTGGCAATCTTGATTCCAGCTTGTGCTTTATCCAGCCTAGCATTTCACATGATGTGCTCTGCATATACATTGAATAAGCAGGGTGATGACATACAGTCTTAACATACCCTTTTCCCAATTTTGAATAAGCCCATTTTTCCATGTCTAGATCTACCTGTTCCTTCTTGACCAGCATATAGATTTCCCAGGAATCAGGTAGGGTGGTCTGGTATTCCCATCTCTTGAATAATTTTCCACAGTTTGTTGTCACCCATACAGTCAAATGCTTTAGCATAGTCAATGAAGAAAAAATAGATGTTTTTCTGGAATTCTCTTGCTTCTTGTATGATCCAACAGAGGTTGGCAATTTGATCTCCAGCTCCTCTGCCAAAGAAATCAAGACTGCTGAGAAAAATATTAATAACAATATAAATAATAATAAATATCAATAATAAGAGGACAAGATGGTTGGATGACATCATTGACTCAATGGACATGAGTTTGAGCAAACTCCAGGAAATAGTGAAGGACAGAGAAGCCTGGTGTGCTGCAGTCCATGGGGAACAAAGGGTCAGACAGGATTGAGCAACTGAAGGAAAACAACAAAGGAACATGTAGAAACAACAGAAATAAACACCTGCCATAGGAAAAGCAAATCAATGACTTGGATATTAGCATTAATCAGTTCAGTTCCATTTGAGATGTTTTTAATCAGTTATTAATATTAATAGTTAATAACTATTAATTAGTTATTAATAGTTGGGGTAAACAATTTTTAAAGCCTCACTGTGTGCTAATCTATTATTCATGTGGCCTCAGAGTGAAAGCTCTTCCTGCCTAAGGAAAGAGTCCCAATCAGAACAAAATTCCAACAGGGACATTGAGAGAATGTGCATCTATGTGCAAAATAGATGGCTCTTGCTTCACAAAGGAGATCCTTGCTGAGACAGGCAGTTATATACATTTGAATGTTTGCTTTGTTTCTATACTGGGCAGGTTCTGTTAGTGACCTAACTAAATCCCAATCTCTTCCTTTACTATACACTTGTACCCAGCATTGAACAAAAGAGTTAAGACATGTTATAAGCAAGTGTTGAAAAGAGTCTTGCATTATAAAGACATGTCCCTTGTTTCACTCTGATACAGTGATAGCTTTTTTTTTTCCACCTCCTCTGACTTTTTATATCTTAATAAGCTGTAACTTATACAGCATATCTGACTCTTACAATAACCAAATAACTGAAGTTCTTTTTTGCTCTCCATCAGATTCCATGTTGCACTTTCACTCCTATCTTCTGTATTTCTACCACTTTCCCCTTTCCTCAAAAATTTGAAATCCAGAGATTGGTTCCTCATGAAATATATTATTGTGCATAATTTTCCCAATTATTTGATATAATTGATTAACCTAAGCTTTACTTATGTTAGGTAGTTAGAATAGGAAAAAGAGTCTAGAATGGTGGTGGCTAAAAGACAAAGAAGGGAAAAGCCACAAAAATAGAACAAAGGAAGGTCCCAGGACCGGAGTGAGAACCTAAGGTAAAACAAACAGCCCTCCTGGCTAGCCCAAATTACATACAGCAGGCTCAGGGGAAGGAAAAAAAATATACAAAAAGAGGAGCCAAAATTGAGTTGGGGCTTCTCTTCTCTTTGCATCTTTTGGATCTGCTCGAGATTGTATTTTCCTTTTCTTTCTAAATAAAACTGAGCTTTATCACGGAGCTATAACACTGGTCCATCCATCACTTCAAATTTTTGCTATGGCGAGATAGAGCCAAGGAAATTACACATTCCTGAGACATACATGGTGCTGTTTCTCAGATTTAACATGGTTGAAACAACCTCGTCTTGGCCCCCTTGAGGTGGAGGCCAAGCACAGCAGAAGCCCAACTAGAGAAAGCTCCTGTGGTGGAAGTTGAACGCGAAGAAAATCCAGCACAGTGAAAGTAACAAGAAGCCCACCGTGCTGGCAACCAGGATAGCAAAAAAAAAAAAAAAAAACTCAGCAGAAAGCTCAGGTGGCTCAGATTCCAGGAGACCTCTGGTTCAGGTAGGAAGGACATATAGCTAAGAAAATCTTAATTCCTTTACAAACTCATTTCTTGTTTCCTCAAATCCCCTGTGAACAGGCGAGCAGCAGTGGGTGCCCTAGGGTGTCCTGAAGGCTCAACTATCTGCAGTGCCCTAGTAGCTGTTGTCGAAGCCAGTGGGGGTTCTTCTGTCCTTAATCTTCTTTGTGCAAAGGGTCAGGCCAACGAAAATTGTGAGCACAGGTCAGGAGTTTAGCAGATTTTCCAACAGGTTATGAACAGAATTCTCTGGCATATTTTTCCCACTGCTTTTTCCTCCTGTCCTGCAGCTCCTCTCTCCTGGGACTTGAACCTGGCCCAAACCCACAGTTCCTGGTGTCAGGACCTAATGAAGCTCACGTTCTTGATGTCTCATTGAAAAACATTCGTTGAGAGACACAGCAATAGGTAAGACAGGATTTTTTTCAGATTCAGAGTGAAACACACTCCAAGAGAGTGGGCCTTACAGAGGGTGAGTTCAAGGGCCATGGAATGTGATGTGGTTAGTTTTTGTAAGCTGGGTGATTTCATATGGTAATGAGTGGAAGGATCATTCCAAAAATTGGGGAACCACCAACTCCTCAGTCTTTTGACAATGCCTTGGAAATGTCCTGTCACCTCTGGATGTCTCATTTAGTTTACAGATTGAGGATCAAGGTTTAGTGGAATTTGACTTATCATCTTGAACCCATTTGATTTTAATTGTTATGTTATGCCCTTGGGCTATGTTTGTCTTTCAAAATTTGTGCCCTGCTCCCTTCTCTCCTGTTTCATGCTTTTTTCCTGAGCCCAGTCCAGGGCCACAGTGTTGCTTCTACAACCTTCTGGACAATCAGAAAATAGCTGGCCTTTGGGAGGGAGATACTGTATAGTATCCGATCCCTCTAGATATTCCGGCCTTCATTTTCTATGTTTCCTACAACATGTACAACAATAGCATCTTTCAGTGAACCTGCTGGGGTTCAGTGAGACACACAATGCCTGCTAGAAGTCTATCTGTTGGTGGCATCCCTTCAAGGGCAATTGGGCTTCCAAGGATAATGTTTGCCACTTTGGGAGTTAGCCCTGGAGGCCTCTTGTGCCAAAACCTTTACCACCCTTCCCCTAAAGTTACAAGCATACCCCTGGATCAAATCTCCACTCCATTTTTATGGAACATCTGGTCTGTAGACTCTTATCAATTTGTTCTTAAGCCACTTAGTAACTCCTACAACCAGGACCCTGCTCCCTTATAGGCAATATTGCTCCACCCTGCTCAATATTATTAAAATACTCCTAATAACAGATAAACAGACAACCACAATGGCTCTTTTACCAGTATCCCAGTCTCAGGGTACAGACTTGAATTACTTTACATCATGGTATCTATTTCCATCCGTGGTGGACAAACTAGAAATGAGTTAAGATTACAGTCCCTTAATCCTACCCAGCACTGGTCATGCTGGAGACCTTGGGGACTCCAAA
This sequence comes from Capra hircus, assembly GCF_001704415.2. NCBI lineage: Eukaryota > Metazoa > Chordata > Mammalia > Artiodactyla > Bovidae > Capra > Capra hircus. The sequence continues at coordinate 41,240,396 of NC_030819.1, forward strand.
TCCAGTTCGGTGTCCCAGAAGGTCGACCTGCCTAGGGATCTGGTCCTCGAAAGTTTATCACGCTTTAACCTTCTCAGGGAATCTGCCAGTTCAGGGGTCCCAGGAGGTTGACATGCTTCGACCTGCCCAGGGACCCAATTATCAGGAGGCCCACCTGCCTCAACCTGCCTGGGGATTCAATCTCCAGGAGGCTGTCACGCCTCAGCCTGCCTGGGATCTGCACTGTGACCTGGTGACTCCTGGCTTTCAGGTTGCAACAGTATTGGGTAGGATAAGCTTCAAAATGACTCACCCCTAAGGAAGTCCACCCATGAAAATAGAAGGAAGCCTATTAGCGGTGATGCTGTGCCCAATCTCAGCAATACCTCCGGAGCCCAGTGAGAACCCCACTGCCTTTCTGGAATGGCTAAAATTTGCCCTCCAGAAGTTTACCAATCTGGACTTAGACTCTTATGAGGAACAGGTGATTTTAAAGGACAAATTCCTGTCTCAATGTGTATCAGACATCAGGATAAAGTTGTAACAGCTCCAGCAGTATAACTCTGCTGCCTCTTTAGATGAGATGATCCAGACAGCCACCAATACCTTTTATAACAGAGAACAGGAGAAGGAGGCCAAGGCCCAGAAAAAGAAGAAGAGGAGAGAGACAAGGCATGCCTAAATGCTGGCCTCCCTCCAGGGAAGCCCTATGACAAACCCTGAGTCCTTGAAGGACAAGGCACAGATTGTCCTTAAGCATTGCAAATGCTTAATCTATAGAGAGGCAGGACATGGGGCCAAAGAGTGTCCAAACCATAACGAGTCTCCTAAAATGGCTTGCTACAAATGCTATCAATTAGGGCACTGGGTTGCACTCTCCCTTCAGGACTCAAGAGCCTCAGGGTTAAGGGCCAAGCTTTCCCTTATGATGAAGGGGCCCAGTCCAGCCAGGCTGCCTGTCACAGATAACCATCACAGGGCTGGAACCAAGGGTACAACAGGATGTGGCAGGTATGTCTGAGAATTTCTTGGTTGACACAGGGGCTACCTACTCTTTCCTGACCTCCTACTCCAGTGCCTTCTCCTCCCAAACGTGTACCATTTTGCGTGGTACAGGAAAAACAATTACAAAAGATTCACTCAAGCTCCTCTTCATTGCTGGGATGGACAAATATTTTCCCACTAATTTCTGGTGGCCCCTGAGTGTCCTACTTCCTTATTGGGAAGACATCTTTCCCTGCCTTCAAAATCTTGCAGCTATTGTAGTCCTCATAGAAAATGCTTTAGAACTCTCTCTTGGAGGCAAACTATTTTTACCAGCCTCCAAGTGAAACAACTCCTGAATAAGAGAGGCCATTTATGGATGTCAGATCAAAGAATCCTCAGATAACAAGTAGTGCTGATGGAAAATCCAGGCCTAACTATATCCCCTTGTGAGGTTCTTAACCCAGCTACCCTCCTGCCTACCCCCGAGGGTTCTCTCCCCTTTAGCTCTTGCCTAGAAACCTTGGACCACAGCACAAAACCCAAAGAGGGATTTTCATAAGATCCTCTGACCAATCCTGAGGAAACCTGGTACACTGATGGAAGCAGCTTTGTCTTGGATAGAAAAAGAAGAGCTGGATATGCAGTAGTCTCAAATTTTGAGACCATAGAGGCTAAACCTTTGCCATTAGCAGTCAAGGTTCCAGGACACGACTCCTGGATTGACTACTCAGGGGTCAAGCTGTGGAAAAAAACAAAACAGGACACTCAGTCCACCTGTGAACTCCTCGGGTATCTCAGATACCTATTCAGGACTACAAATGAGTGCCATTCTAAGGAACATCCCAAAATTAAGTTTCTGGGAATAAGATTTCTCAGGATAGCTCTAAAGAGCCAACACAGTTTGGCAGGGGTTGTACTCCAAAGTAGACAGTAGATAGATCTCCTAGTCCTTGAGCAAGGAGGGAATTGAGCCATCTTGAATGAGACGTGTTGTTTCTGGGTAAATAACTCCAGCTTAGTTTAAAAAGTCTCACAGTGCTCAAGAAAAACATTCAGATCCTACTAGAGCTCAAAGAATGAGCTAGAGAATTCACAGGGTGGCTACAATCTCTCTGTGGAGGAATTCTTCTCCTGGTGAGGGGAAACTTGGAGTTGGCTAATGCCCCTACTAATCCCTGTTATCACCATATTCATGCTGCTTATGGTTGCTCCATGTATTATCAATTGTCTAATCCATTTTGTTTCTGCCCAGGTCAACAAGTTACAATATGCAGTGCCAGTTCAACAGTTCAGGTCAGTTCAGTCCCTCAGTCATGTCTGACACTTTGACCCTATGAATTGTAGCATGCCAGTCCTCCCCATCCATCATCAAATTCCGGAGTTCACTCAGACTCACGTCCATCGAATCATTCATGCCATCCAGCCATTTCATCCCTGTCATCCCCTTCTCCTACTGCCCCCAATCCCTCCCAGCATCAGAGTCTTTTCCAATGAGTCAACTCTTCACATGAGGTGGCCAAAGTACTGGAGTTTTAGCTTTAGCATCATTCCCTCCAAAGAAATCCCAGGGCTGATCTCCTTCAGAATGGACTGGTTGGATCTCCTTGCAGTCCAAGGGACTCTCAAGGGTCTTCTCCAACACCACAGTTCAAAAGCATCAATTCTTCAGTGCTCAGCCTTCTTCACAGTCCAACTCTCACACCCATACATGACCACTGGAAAAACCATAGGCTTGACTACTTTGTTGGCAAAGTAATGTCTCTGCTTTTCAATATGCTATCTAGGTTGGTCATAACTTTTCTTCCAAGGAGTAAGCATCTTTAAATTTCATGGCTGCAATCACCATCTGCAGTGATTTTGGAGCCCCAAAAAATAAAGTCTGACACTGTTTCCACTGTTTCCCCATCTATTTCCCATGAAATGGTGGGACCAGGTGCCATGATCTTCATTTTCTGAATGTTGAGCTTTAAGCCAACTTTTTCACTCTCCTCTTTCACTTTCATCAAGAAGCTTTTTAGCTCCTCTTCCCTTTCTGCCATAAGGGTGGTGTCATCTGCATATCTGAGGTTCTTGAGATTTCTCCTGGCAATCTTGATTCCAGGTTGTGTTTCTTCCAGCCCAGTGTTTCTCATGATGTACTCTGCATATAAGTTAAATAAGCAGGGTAACAATATACAGCCTTGACATACTCCTTTTCCTATTTGGAACCAGTCTGTTGTTCCATGTCCAGTTCTAACTGTTGCTTCCTGACCTGCATTTAGGTTTCTCAAGAGACAAGTCAGGTGCTCTGGTATTCCCATCTCTTTCAGAATTTTCCACAGTTTATTGTGATCCACACAGTCAAAAGCTATGGCATAATCAATTAAGCAGAAATAGATATTTCTCTGGAACCCTTTTGCTTTTTTCATGATTCAGCAGATGTTGGCAATTTGGTCTCTGGTTCCTCTGCCTTTTCTAAAACCAGCTTGAACATCTGGAAGTTCACAGTTCACATATTGCTGAAGCCTGGCTTGGAGAATTTTGAGCATTACTTTACTAGCATGTGAGATGAGTGCAATTGTGCGGTAGTTTGAGCATTGTTTGGCATTGTCTTTCTTTGGGATTGGAATGAAAACTGACCTTTTCCAGTCCTGTGGCCACTGCTGAGTTTTCCAAATTTGCTGGCATATTGAGTGCAGCACTTTCACAGCATCCTCTTCCAGGATTTGAAATAGCTCAACTGGAATTCCATCACCTCCACTAGCTTTGTTCGTAGTGATGCTTTCTAAGGCCCACTTGACTTCACATTCCAGGATGTTTGTCTCTAGGTGAGTGATCACACCGTCGTGATTATCTGGATCATGAAGGTCTTTTTTGTGTAGTTCTTCTGTGTATTCTTGCCATCTCTTCGTAATATTTTCTGCTTCATTTAGTTCCATACCATTTCTGTCCTTTATTGAGCCCATCTTTGCATGAAATGTTCCTTTGATGTCTCTAATTTTCTTGAAGAGATCTCTAGTCTTTCCCATTCTGTTATTTTCCTCTATTTCTTTGCATTGATCACTGAAGAAGGCTTTCTTATCTCTTGCTATTTTTTGGAACTCTGCATTCAGATGCTTGTATCTTTCCTTTTCTCCTTTGCTTTTCACTTCTCTTCTTTTCACAGCTATTTCTAAGGCCTCTGCAGACAGCTATTTTGCTTTTTGGCATTTCTTTTCCATGGGGATGGTCTTGATCCCTGTCTCCTGTACAATGTCATGAACCTCTGTCCATAGTTCATCAGGCACTCTATCTATCAGATCTAGGCCCTTAAATCTATTTCTCACTCCCCACTGTATAATCATAAGGGATTTGATTGAGGTCATACTTGAATGGTCTAGTAGTTTTCCCTACTTTCTTCAATTTAAATCTGAATTTGGCAATAAGGAGTTCGTGATCTGAGACACAGTCAGCTCCCAGTCTTGTTTTTGTTGACTGTATAGAGCTTCTCCATCTTTGGCTGCAAAGAATATAATCAATCTGATTTCAGTGTTGACCATCGAACAGGGATATATAAAGTGACATCCAACAGCAAAAAGTATCACTCACCCTCAGATGGACACCACTATTAGGACTTATGCTTGAGACTAGCAAGAGGGGGAGGCCCAATGCTCATTGCTGTCCCAGTTCAACAGGAAGTAGTCAGAGAGACATTGATGCCCCTATTCCCATAGAATTGGGCCTCCCATCTCTGGAGGGGAATATTATGTAGTTGGAATAGGAAAAAGGAGTCCAGAATGGCAGTGGCTAAAAGACAAAGAAGTGAAAATCCTGTGAAAATAGAACACAGGAAAGTCCAAGGACCAGAGTGAGAACCTCAGGTAAAACAAACAGCCCTCCTGGCTAGCCCAGTTTACATAGGGCAGACTCGAGGGGAGGAGAAAAAAACATAAAAAGGGGAGCAAAACTGAGCTGCGGGCTTTTCATTTCTTTGCATCTTTTGGGTCAGCCTGCCCTCATGCCTCAAGGATGTGTTTTCCTTTGCTTTCTAAGTAAAACTGAGTTTTATCACTGAGCTATAACACGGGTCCATCCATTGCTTCAAACTTTTGCTGCACGGAGACAGAATCAAGGAAATAAAAAACTCCCCTGACATTTAGATGGGGCTTCCCTGATGGTTTGGGTGGTAAAAAGTCTGCTCAAAATATGGTAGACAAGTGTTTGATACCTGGTTTCAGAAGACCCCCTGGAGAGGGGAATGCAACCCACTCCAGTATTATGGGCTGGAGAACTCCATGGTCAGTGGGGCCTGGCAGGTTACACTCCATGGGGTCTTCAAAGAGTCAGACACCATTGAAAAATTAACACCTTCACTTTCACTTTACTTAGAATTTATTTTAAAGCCATAAATTAGAATACTAGATGCATTTTATACATAACTCAAGAATTAGTCATGAAATAATTTTCATTTCTTCACACTCCTGTGTTTTTGTACATTTTACCATGTGCTATTTTTTTTTCCAAATTATTCTACCATCTTAGATACATAAGGGCAGACACATTTACTTTCAATCTATTTTTAGTGACTTTTTTTTCTTCATGGACAAAAATCGATTAGGATATACTTAAATACTCTAATTTAGTACCAAAAATTAAAATCGGCAGGACTAAACGTTTTCATGGTTATATTTCTAAATGAAAAGTGAAAGGGAATATATATTGGCACATTTAACTGAATAAATCAATACAATTCCAAATCATTCTGCTTCATTTTAAAGCGTCTTTGTTAAAAAAAAATCTATAGTGACTAATTTATGAACTCCTAGAACCATTTAATAACCTTGTTTAACCTTTGAAATGTTTCATAACTTTAAAAAGCCCAATGAATGCTGTAATCTCAGAATTACTGACTTCCTTTCAAGTAGTGGAATGTAAGTGAAAGGTCCTAGATTCTTCTTAATTTCACTGAAAACACTTCCTCAGGTGACCCTTTTCACATCTCACTATTTCTGTTATCCCAAGTCAAATAGTTTATTGTGTTTATAAATGTTGAGAATGCGAGTGATTTTTAACAAATTCAGTTGCAGAGTTCATACTCGGAGTAAATAAACAATATATTGCAAAGAGATAGAAGAGAATTTTTAAGGTGATTTACAGGTAACATTTGTTCATGAGTTTGTTTCCTATTACACAGAAGAAACCATATGATTTAGGATATTGCAAGTAGATAGTAAATTACCACATGAAAAGTAAAAATTTTAAAGTTCTTTTACCAAGATACTCACTTAGTTCTCTCTTCCCTTTACGGTGTGTGTGTGTGTGTGTGTGTGTGTGTGTGTGTGTGTGCATTTAACTCTTGAGACCCCCTAGACTTGTTAAGTGAGCATTTAAACTTTCTTGATCACACACAGAAAATAAAATATATAAGGACATATTTCCTGGTCACAAATATACAGTCTCAGTGGAGAAACAGTCAACAAACATTAATCAATAGAAAGTAATATAAAACAATACATCATTTAATTCCTTGTTTTATAGCCTAATATTTCCCTAGGAACTAAGAAAACAAGATAATTGATCAAAAATCAGAAACTAGGTAAATGGCAGTAGTGGTACTTTACTTAGTTGTTGTTTAGTTGATTACTTGTATCTGACTCCTTGTGACACCATGAATGCTACATGCATGGCTTCCCTGTCCTTCACTGTCTCCTGTAGTTTGCACAAACTCATGTCCATTGAGTCGATGACACTATCCAGCCATTTCATCCTCTGTTCTCCTCCTCTCCTACCCTCAATCTTTCGCAACACCAGGTCTTTTCCAATGAATAGGCTTATTGCATCAGGTGTCCAAAATCTTAGAGCTTCAGCATCAGTCCTTCCAATAAGTATGCAGAATTGATTTTCCTCTAGGACTGACTGGTTTGATTTCCTTTCTGTCCAAGGGACTCTCAAGAGTCTTCTCGAGCTCTACAGTTTGAAAGCACCAATTCATTGACACTCAGCCTTCTTTATGGTCCAACTCTCATATCCATACATGACTACTGGAAAAACCATAGCTTTGCCTTTATGGATGTTTGTTGGCAAAGTGATGTCTTTGCTTTTGAATACACTGTCTAGTTTTGTCATATCTTTCCTTTCAAGGAGTAAGCCTCTTTGAATTTCATGGCTGCAGTCACTGTCTGCAGTGATTTTGGAGTCCAAGAAAATAAAGCCTATCACTGTTTCCATTTTTGCCCCATCTATTTGCCATGAAGTGATGGGACCAGATATCATCATCTTTGTTTCTTGAATGTTGAGTTGTAAGCCAGGTTTTTCACTCTCCTTTCACCTTCCGATGGTAAAGAATCTGCCTGCAATGCAGGAGACCTGAGTTTGATCGCTTGGTTGGGAAAATCTCCTGGAGAAGGGAACAGCTACCATTTCAGTATTCTGGCCTGGAGAATTCCATGGACTGTATAGTCCACTGGGTCACAAAGAGTTGGACATGACTGAGATACTTTCATTTTCATCTTCATTAAAAGGCTCTTTAGTTCCTCTTCACTTTCTGCCATTAGGGTGATATGCCAGTATCTGCTTATCTGAGGTTATTGATTTTTCTCCTGACAATCTTGATTCCAAAATGAGCTTCATCCAGCCCAATATTTTGTATGATGAACACAGCATATAAGTTAAATAAACAGAGTGACAATATACAGTCTTGACTTCTTTCTCAATTTGGAGCCAGTCCATCATTCCGTGTCCTGTTCTAACTGTTCCTTCTTGACATGCATACAGGATTTTCAGGAGGCAGGTAAAGTGGCCTGGTATTCCCTTCCTTTTAAGAGTTATCCACAGTTTATTTTAATCCACACAAAATTTTAGTGTAGTCAAGGAAGCAGAAGTAGATGTTTTTCTGGAATTTTCTTGCTTTTTCTATGATCAAATGGATGTTGGGAATTTGATCTCTGGTCCCTCTGCCTTTTCTAAATCCAACTTGCACATCTGCAGGTTCTCAGTTCACATACCTTTTAAGCCAAGCTTCATGGATTTTGAGCATTACTTTGCTAGCATGTGAAATGAATGCAATTGTGCAGTAGTTTGAACTTTTTTGGCATTGCCCTTCTTTGGGATGGATTGAAAATTGAACATTTCTGGTCCTATAGCCCTGCCGAGTTTTCCAAACTTGCTGGCATATTGAATATAGTACTTTTACAGTGAATCATTTAGGATTTGAAATAGCTCAACTGGAATTCCATCACTTCCAGTAGCTTTGCTTATAGTAATGCTTCTTAAGGCCCACGTGACTTCACACTCCAGGATATCTGGTTGTAGTTGTGCCCACACCATCGCGATTATCTGGGTTATTAAAACCTTTTTTTGTATAGTTCTTTGTATTCTTGCCACCTCTTCTTAATCTCTTCTGCTTCTCATAAGTCCTTACCATTTTTTTCTTTCATCATGCCCATCTTTTCATGAAATATTCCCTTGGTACCTCTAACTTTATTGAAGAAATCTCTAGTCTCTCCCATTGTAATCTTTCCCTCAATTTCTTTGCATTGTTCATTTAAGAAGGCCTTTATTCTCTGGAATTTTGCATTCAATTGAATATATCTTTCCCTTTCTCCTTTGGCTTTTACTTCTCTTCTTTTCTCAGCTATTTATAAAGCCTCCTCAGACAGCTACTTTGCCTTCTTGCATTTCTTTTTCTTTGGAGTGGTTTTGGTCACTGCCTGCTGTTTAAGGTTATGAACTTCCATCCATAGCTCTTCAGGCAATCTGTCTACCAGATCATTTGAAACTATTTGTCACCTCCACTGTATAACCATAAAGGCTTTGATTTAGATTATACTTGAATGGTAGGTTTCCCTACTTTCTTCATTTAAGCCTGAATTTTACAACAAGGAGCTTCTGGTCTGAGCCACATTCAGCTCTAGGTCTTGTTTTTGCTGACTGTATAGAGCTTCTCCATTTTTGGCTGCAAAGAATGCAATCATTCTGATTTAGGTATTGACCATCTGGTGATGTCAAGGTGTAGTGTGGTCTTTTATGTTGTTGGAAAGGGTATTTGCTATGACCAATGTGTTCTCTTGGCAAAAGTCTGTTAGCCTTTGCCCTGTTTCATTTTGTATTCCAAGGCTAAACTTGCCTGTTACTCCAGGAATCTCTTGACTTCCTACTTTTGCATTCCAATCCCCTATGGTGAAAAGGACATCTTTTGTGTGTGTGTGTGTTAGTTCTAAAAGGTCATGTCTGTCTTCATAGAACCAGTCTACTTCAGCTCCTTTGGCATTAGTGGTTGGGGCATAGACTTGGATTACTCTGATGTTGATTGATTTAGCTTGGAAACAAACCATGGTCTGCTATTGTTTTTGAGATTGCACCCACGTACTGCATTTCAGACTCTTTTGCTGACTATAAAGGATACTCCATTTCTTCTAAGGGATTCTTGCCAATAGTTGTAAATATAATGGTCATCTGAATTAAATTTGCCCATTCCCACCTATTTTAGTTCACTGATATCTAAGGTGTTAATGCTCACTCGACATCTTCTGCTTGACCACCTCCAATTTGCCTTGATTCATGGATATAACATTCCAGATTCCTATGTAATATTCTTCTTTACAGCATGAATTTTTCTTTCATTACCAGATACATACACAACTGAGGGTCACTTCTGCTTTGGCCCAGCCACTTCATTCTTTCTAGAGCTGTTAGTAAATGCCCTCCACTCTTCCCCAGTAGCAATTTGGATATCTTCTTTCCTGGGCTGCTCATTTCCCAGTGTCCTATATTTTTTGTCTTTTCATACTGTTCATGGGGTTCTCTCAGCAAGAATATTGGAATAGTTTCCCATCCCTCCTCCAATGGACCATATTTTGTCACAATTTTTCACTATGACCTTTCCATTTTGGGTGGCCCTGCATGGCATGACTCATAGCTTCACTGAGTTATGCAAATCCCTTCACAATGACAAGGCTGTGATCAATGAAAGAGGCAGTATTATAACTATAGGCTATAAAATAGAGTAGATTTTCAGGACTTACTAATCTTGTATAATAGAAACTGTACCTTTTGACCATGATGTCCATGTTTCTCTGTCTCCTGGGCCCCTCATCATGCTCATTTTACTCCTTGCTTCATGAGCTTGTGTAGTTTCAATTCCTCACATGGGTAGAATCACATAGCATTTTTTCTTCTGTGACTGGCTCATTTTTACTTAGCATAATGCTCGTTAGGTTCATCCATTTTTGTCACAAATTACAGGATATCCATTTTTAAGGATGAATAATATTCCATGTTATATACATGCAATATTTTATTTATCCAGTTATCCACTGGAGGACATTTAAGGTTGATTCCATGTCATGACTACTGTGAATATCCTGCAATGAATACAGGGATGCAGGTATCTCTGTGAGATCCTAATTTCAGTTCCTTTGGTTAAATACCCAGACAGGGGATTTCTGGATCATATATTAATTTGATTTTTAATTATTCAAGGAACCCTGTGCTGTTTTCTATACTGGCTGCATCAATTTGCATTCTCACCAAGAGTGTATCAGAATTCCCTTTTCTCCACATTCACTTTTTAACACTTTATATCTTTTGTTGTATTTGCATTTTTTTGTTTGTTTGTTTCATAATAGCATTCTAACAGGTGTGAGGTGATAGCTCATTGTGATTGGTTTTGGTTTCTATTTCCCTAATGATGTACAGCACCTTATCAATAATCTGCTGGTCTTTGTATGCCTTCTTTGGAGACATGTCATTTCAGGTCCTTTGCCCATTTTTAATAATATTATTTGGTTTTTGCTTTGCTCTTGAGTTATAGAAATTCCTTTAACATTCTGGATATTAATCCTTTATCAGATATATGGTTTATAAATATTTTCTCCTTTTCCACAGGCTGCCTTTTCACTTTGCTGATTATTTCCTTTGCTATGCAGAAATCTTTGCATGTGTGTTAAGTCGCTTCAGTTGTGTCTGACTTTTTTCAACTGACCCTAAGAAGTGTAGCCCACCAAGGTCCTCTGTTCATGAGATCCCCCAGGCAAGAATACTGGAGTGGGTTGCCATGCCCTCCTTCACGGGATTTGTTAACCAGAAATCAAACCCACAATTGTTACATCTCCTGCATTGTCAGGAGGGTTCTTTACCACTAGGGCCACATGGGATGCCTGCAGAAGTCTTTAGTTTAATGTAATCCCATTTGTTTGTTTGTTTGTTTTGCTTTTGGTATAACATTCAAGAAATAATTGCTAAGGGAATGTCAAAGAGCTTTTCACCTTTGTTTTCTTCTAGAAGTTTCACAGTTTCACATCTGACATTTAAGTCTTTGATCTATTTTAAGTTGATTTTTAGTTGTTAAATATTGTGTCCAATTACATTATTTGCATATGGATATCCCTTTTTTAAATGCGATTTTTTGAAAAGATAATGTTTTCCCCATTTTGTATTATTGGTACACTTGTAAAAGATTAGTTAACCACATACACATGAAAGGATTTAATTCTGGTTTCTTTATTCTGTTCCATTGGCTTATAAGTCTGCTTTTATGCCAGTACCTTATTGTTTTGACTACTATATGTTTGTAATACATTTAGCTATCTGGAAGTATAAATGCTTGCAACTTTGTTCTTATTCAGAATTGTTTTGGTTATTCTAGATCTTTTGTAGGTCCATATAATTATTTTTTAATTACTTATATGAAATGTGCCATTAGGATTTTGATTGAAATTGCATTGAATTTGTACATTACTTTGGGCAGTATGGATATTTTAACAATGCTGTCTTTCAATTCATGATAAAGAATGTCTTTCTACCTACTTGTGTGTTTTAAACTTCCCTTCACCAGTTTTATTGGTGATCTAAGTTATTCTCTAAAGCTTGCAATATTCTCAATGTATCAAAAACTATTTTGTTTTAGGCTTATACTAACTTAATTTTAGTATAGAAACTTAACCCCATATAGCTCCTTTGTCTTTGCCCTGTATCATGGCCATTATATATTTATGTCTATATGTATTACAAACTCAAAAATATATTCTTATAATCATGATTATTTTATCTCTTTTAAAGAAGCTTAAAGAATAGAGTAAAAGTAAGTATGTATTCATAGAGTTTGTTCTATCAAGCTCCTAATTACCATTGTTTAATTTCTTCCACTGGATTCCAAGTTACCTTTTGTTACAGTTTTTCTCAAATCCAAATATTTTGTGCTTTAATTTTTAAATATATTACATTGATATATGTTATAAAACCAATATATATTATAATATATATGTTATATATATGTTATAATACCAATGGTATAATTACATATTATTTTATGAAATTGCTTATTAGTAGTAGAAAGGATAAATAGCACATAATTATACTATCCTTTATAATTTAATATTTATCTTTATATATATACTATATATCTTTATATATAACCTTTATAATCTTATATGTATGTGTATATATATATATATGCATGCATGCTCAGTGACTTCAGTTGTGTCTGAAATATATATCCATAATTACCTTTTCTGGTGTTCTTTATTTTTCTGTGTATTCAGGTTACTTTTTAGTGTCACTAAGTTTCAGATGAAAGAATTTCCTTTAGTATTTTAGGTAGGGAAGGCCTGCTGGAAACATATAAATATTGTTTGTTTTGAAATGTCTTTCTTTTCCCTTCATTTTGTAAAATTAGTTCTTCTGGATATAGGATTCTTGGTTGACAGTGTTTTACTTTTATTGCTTTGAATATATGTCAAGCTAATTTTTCAGTTCTTATTGGTTTCTGATTAATCAGCTTATAATCTTATTTGCTTTCTTGTAGGCAGTGAGTTGCTTTTCTCTTACACTTTTGGTCTTTTCATACTTTTCCAGTGAGTTGGTTATTCGCATCAGATGACCAAAGTATTGGAGCTTCAGCTTCAGGATCAGTCCTTCCAATGAACATTCAGGATTGATTTCCTTTAGGATTGATTGGCTTGTATGATATAGAAACTTTATTCCTGGAAACAACCCTGATACCGGAAAGATCAACAGCATAAGGAGAAGAGGGTAACAAGATGAGATGATTGGATGACACCACTGATTCAAAGGACATGAACTTGGCAAACTCTGGGAGACAGTGAAGGACAAGGAAGCCTGTTGTGCTACCGCCTATGGGCTCAAAAAGAGTCAGACATGACTTGGCAACTGAACAACAATTTCACACTTTGAGTTTGATTTGTTTGGATATGGATCTCTTTAGTGTGTATTCTACTTGGAAGTGTTTTACTTTTTTTTGCTATATAGATGTGTTTTGTCTTTAAATTTGGAAAGTTTTCAGCAGTTATTTCTTCAAATGTTTTTCTGTCCTTTTGTTTCTCCTCTGTTTTTATCACTCTCAGTATATGGGTGTGCTTCATGTTCTCTGAGAAGCTTTCATTTTACCTCTTTTTTTTTTTTTAATCTCTGGTTTTCAGACTATATAATATCTCCCAATCTGTCTTTAAGTTTGCTAATTCTTTCTTCTATCAGCTCAAAACTATTTCTGAGATCTTTTAGTGAATTTTCAGCACAGTTACTGTACTTTTCAGCTCCAGAATTTCCATTTGGTTCTTTTATTTAAAAAAATATATATTTTTATGATATTCTCCATTTGATATCTTTATTATATCTTCCTTAATTTTATGGTCATGATCTAACTGTTTTGGGGACTTCCTTCTCTGTTAAGTCCAATCTGGACTCCTTCAAAAGAAATTTCCACTGTATTTTTTTGTTTTGTGTTTTGAAAAAATTATGTGTCATAGTTTTTGTTCAAAACTGGACATTTTAGGTATTAGCAACTCTGGATACTGAGCTTCTCACCGAGGTGTTGATGCTGTAATTGTTTACTTAATCATTTGCTACTGTCAGGTAGGTAGAATAGGGAAAAGGAGTCCAAAATGGTGGTGGCTAAAAGACAAGGAAGGGAAAAGCCTGCAAAAATAGAACAAAAGAAGGTCTGAGGACCAGAGTGAAGACTTCAGGTAGAACAAACAGCACTCCTCGCTAAGCCCAATTTGCATAGGGCAGGTCCAGGTGGAGGAAAAAACATATAAAAGGAGGAGCCAAAGCATGCTCTCTCTCTCTTTCTCTTTCTCTCCTGCATGCATGTGCTCTTTCTCTCTCTCTCTCTCTCTCCCTCTCTCTCTCTCTCCCTCCCCGACGTGATCCTCCACTCTCTTCTCTTCAAGTCTTTGGATTGGCATGCCCTCACGCTTTGAGGATGGATTCTCCTTCTATCTTCTAAATAAAATAGAGCTATAACACTGATTTTCCTAAGAGCTATAACACGATTTGTCCAAGACCCGAGAGCTGTGACGTGCCAAGGGCTTTAATGTCCGTCACTCCAAATCTTTGTTGTGATGAGACAAAGAACCGAGGGACATACACTCATGTGACATCTATAACATACACTTGTGTGACACCACTGTATCTAGGGTCATGGCTGAAATAATTCTGTGAAGTCTATTTCCCCCGATTTGTGTAGTTCTGCAGTATCCACTCAAATATACTTGTTTGTTTGTTTGTTTTTTAGACTGACTACCTAGCCATCACCCCTGGGTCAGTATGAGCCACTTAATGGGCAAACTGCTGCTGCTGCTAAGTCACTTCGTGTCTGACTCTGTGCTACCCCATAGACGGCAGCCTACCAGGCTCCCCCGTCGCTGGAATTCTCCAGGCAAGAACATTGATAGCTAGCTAGAATATTGCCTTTTACCTTTGAATTTGTCTGGGTGTGGTTGGGTGTGGGGATTGGTTTGCTATCACAGTTTGAATTTACATTTTTGCTACTTGTTTTACCAAGTACGAGTATCTTGATTTTTTTTTTTCTCTCATCACTCCCAAAAGGGTACAGCTTTAGGTTTTCTCATAAGCTTATAGACATGCAAGAATTTATGTGACATTTTGTTTTAAGCCTGGCTTCTATAGTATTGCTCCTGGTCCGAGTCACCTATTTTCAGTCAGTGTTTGATAACGGGTTGTTCATGAGCCCTTAGTTCCAATGAAGATTCCACTCTTTGTCAATTGATTCATATGCAGTTTGTGAAACGGTCTTAAGTACCCACTATGTTCCTCATCAGATGGATGCATGTTGCTCAGCATTACATTCAACTTTCCCAATCTGATCTCAGGATGGTTCTTCTTGGATGTCTTTATTCTTGGTTCTCTTTATTAGACTCCTTATTGTTCTGCATTTTCACTTGTATCTGTAGTGTCAAGGAACTAAAACTGCCTTTGTTATTTTCTCCATTATTTTGAACAGTGCCTCAAGGCATGGAACTCCTCATTCTCTGCTCCAAATGAAATCAGTTTCCTCAAGAAGAGTTGTGAAGATTAAGTCCTATTGCCTCTCTCTCTGTAAGTTCTACACTACCTCACAAGAGCTGAGGGTGAGGATTGGATCCCCCTTGCCCTGGCATGATATATTTGCTCTATAAACCAGACCTGGTAGGGTGTGCCCTAGACTTTTTGGCTTACCCCTCCTTCTTGGCACATTCATCATTAAGTGCTAGGTTGTTTATGAGTGTTCAGGGTCCAGTATTTCTGCCTACTATACCTTGAGCAGAACTTGTTCCCAGCAATTAACGGCTGGGTTGAAGAAGGTTATCCTGGGCATTCCAGGTGCACGTGCCCAGAATAGAGCTTCTGCAACAGGGGGCTGAGAGAGATGAGAATCACCAGTAGCCTGCCTGTTCTGTGGGGGAAGTGTAGCCCCAGACTGGGATCTGGAGCGACAGAGAGCAATGTCTTCCTAATTGTACCTGTCTGGAGAGAAGGACTAGGGATAGTTTCTTTAAAGTGGAAGAATCTATGTAGGGGAGCTACTCATTGTTCCAACACCACAGAAATTTTCTCTTCTTACTTAGATTTAGTAAAATGTATTGAATAAATTTGCTATATATGTCTAGGCAATTTCTAGAGATTTTTTCTTTGCTTGAGTTTTTAACATAATTTTCTCCAGATAAATGTTGTTTGTTGAGGTGTCTTCTGTGTTCCTCACTCTGCTATTCCAGAGTTAGTCATGCAATACCTGTGTGTGTTACTGCTGTGTGTGTATTCCCAGTTGCTCAGATGTGTCTGACTCTTTGTAACTCCTTGGACTGTAGCCTGCTAGGTTTCTCTGTCCATGGGATTTCCCAGTCAGGAATACTGGAGTGAGTTGCCATTTACTTCTCTAGGGGCTCTTCCCGGCTCAGGAATTGAACTCACATCTCCTTCATTGGCAGTCAGATTCTTTATCACTGAGCCACCTGGGAAACCCTTTTGTTACTGCTGACTGCATCTCAAACCCTGGTGATAATAAGGTGTTCTCTGGGTTCAAGGACAACTCATCCTGTGTATGTCTGTTAATTGCTCAATCATGTCTGACTCTTTGCAGCCCCATAACTCTAGCCCACAAGGCTCCTGTCCATGGAATTCTCCAGTAAGGAATACTGGAGTGGGTTGCCATGCCCTTCTTCAGAGGATCTTCCCAACACAGAGATTGAACCTGGGTCTCCTGCATTGCAGGCAGATTCTTTACCATCTGAGCCACCAGGAAATTCAAATAAGTTCTGTAAAGAAAAAAATAATGCTTCACAACCAGGTTCATAGTAACTGAAAAACTGTGGCAGGAGGGGGCCAAGAGTGGGAAGAGGGTGAGGAATATGTTGGGAAAAGTCAAGCAATATTTTGAAATCTGCTGCTACAAGAGACCAAGAAAAAGGAAAGTGAAAGAATGTTTCTAATTACCAATTTAATACTTCATTAGCAGTATTAAAATTATAAATAAAAATATGTATAAATATTTAAAATAAATATTCCCATCAAACAAGTACTGGTATCTCATTCTCCATTAAACTATTTATAAAATTCATGGTAGTCATGCTTTAAGTATTGAATTATCTTGAGATTTTTAAATTTATTTCTCATAGCTTCAGAGAAATGTAAACTTCCTCTGGCCTTGCCCTTTGTGCATATTAAACACTGGTTTAGAATATTCCTCAGTTGATATTTTGTTCTTCCTAAAATATTGCCTCTAGAGAAATTCCTAATGACAACCACTCCTCTAAGCACTTTATTACAACTGCTTATCAATTAATTAATGAACAGAGGGATATCTTTAATGAAGCTTCTCACCTTTTTGGAAAAGCTAAATTAAAATCAGAAATCCCCTCTAGTGTGAAATAACAATTTTCCACTTTAAGTTAAATGATGTTATCAAAACCAAACTATCAACTGGTATGTTTCCATTTACTGGACACTTTTTTCCAGTTGCCAATATTTCTTAAAATAACAGCACCCTGTTTATACCATTTGTCTAAATGCTCTTCATATAACTCTCTAGAATTAAACTGCAAACCATAGACAGCATGGTGCCATGTCTGCTACTGTTGGATAGAAATAGAATAAAGGAACTCTCCATACGAAGAATAACTGCTTAAAATTTTTGACAGGTAAGAAATTATCAAGATGACATAGAGTGGAAAATTATAGAGAAGTCTCTGTTCTAACATGGAATAATCTTTCTAATAGTGTGTGTCTTCTTTTGGCTTTCCATGAAAAATGATTACTTGTCTGATTATTACATCTTTACCTACCCAGGATATTAATTAGTCAGTGAATTTAAACAATATAAATTCTGGATAATTTAGGGTTCAAAAGCACTCTTTAGTCATGTGCCAGGGGCAAAATACAGAATAAACTTCCCAGTATCTAACTTGAATAAAGTAGTATTCTTCTCATCAGTATGGTTCTTAACATCAATTTAAATGTAATTTATTTTTAGTTAAAGATAGCTTCATTTTAAGGGATTCCTCTGTTTCTGTAAATTTGATGTAACATTCTTCAAAAATATCTTTGAAAGTCACTTATATAGTACTTACTATGTGTCATGCACAATTCTAAGCAGTTTTTTAATTACTCAAATAATTTAACAATGGTATGAAATATGTATAAACATTATTTCTCTTTCACAGAGAAATTCACATGAATTAATTGTGGCTACAGAGGGGTAGTTTCCCACCAGGAGTAACAATAAAGATAAATGGCAAACTGAAGTTGTGACACTAAATCCAGAGTACTCGTTCTAATACATCATGCTACTCTTTTTGAAAAAAATAAAATAAAATAAAATTTTCTTCTAATTTATTTTTAGCAATGTATTATCATTATCATCAAAGCATTAAAGTGCTGGATGATGTAATACAATCTGTTCTGGGCAAAATTAGTCACATAGGAGGTTCCACCTAAGTATGGCCACATAATGTAGCATGTATTATAATAGCCAAATTGACATTATATTTGAAAAATTTTGTTAGTTTGGCAGTAATTTCCTTTTTCAATTTAGAGTAAAAGTGTGTCATTAAGAATATTCTTTATCCAAATGCAAGGACATAACAAAACAGAAACAGTCATGGATACAGAGAACAAACAGGCGGTGGCAAGAGGGTGGGGAGAAGAGAAAAATGAGAGAGATTAGAGGGACAAGCTTTCAGCTATGAAGTAAGTTACAGGTATGAAATATACAGTGTGGGAAATACGGTCATTAATTATGCAATCTTTTATAGTGACAGAAAACAACTAAATTTATCACTGTTTATTTTGAAATGTATAGAAATATCAAATCACTGTTATATAACAGAAACTAACATAGTGTTGTAGGTCAATTATATTTCAAAACCAAGGAATCAAACTCATAGAAAAAAGGGAACAGATTTGTGGTTCCAAAGGTGGAAGGTAGGGGGAGGGGAATTAGATGAAGCTTGTCAAAATGTACAAATTTTCAGTTATAAGAAAAACTACCAATCCTGAAAGAAGGCTTCCCTCTTAGCTCACAGATCACAAGCGTCGGACACGACTTGGCTCTATCTTTCTTTCTTGGAGAAGGAAACGGCAACCCATTCCTGTATTCTTGCCTGGAGAATCCCATGGACAGAGGAGCCTGCCAGCTTCAGTTCATGGGATCTCAAGAGTCAGACACGACTTAGTGCCTTTTCTTTCTCATGACTCAGTTGGTAAAGGATCTCTTGCAATGCAGGAGACCCGGGTTCAATACCTGGATTGGGACGATCCCCTGGAGAAGGAAATGGCAACCCACTCCAGGATTCTTGACAGGAGAATCCCATGGACAGAGGAGCCTGGCAGGCTATGGTCCATGGGGTCGCAAGAGTCAAACATGACTTAGTCACTAAACCACCACCACCAACCCTGAATACACATTGGATAGGCTGTTGCTGAAGCTCAAGCTTCAAAACTTTGGCCACCTGATGCAAAGAGTTGACTCATTGCGAAAGAGACTGATGCTGGAGAAGGTTGAAGGCAAAAGGAGAAGGGGGAGGCAGAGGATGAGATGACTAGATAGCATCACCAACTCAATGGACATGAATTTGAGAAAACTCTAGGAGATAATGGAGGACAGAGGAGCCTGGTGCCCTGAAATCCATAGTGCAGCAAAGAGTTGGACTTGACTGAGTGATTAAACAACAACAAGCAGTGCAAAGAACAATATGATAAATATAATTAACATGGCTGTGCATTATAAGTGAACATTTTCAAGAGACTGAATACTAATCTCATCATTAGGGAAAACAATTGTTTTTCAAGTCTTTAATGTTGTATTTCTATGAGATAATGAATGTTCACTAAACTTATTTTGGTAAGCATTCATTACATATTGTAAGCCAAATCATTATATTGTACATCTTAAACCTATATAGTTCTGTGTGTTAATTGCATCTCAATGAAACTAGAAAAATACATTTAAACTTTAATAATAATGAGGAAAAATGTAATATTAGATAGAGAAGAAGAAATTTGGACCAAGAATCAAAAGGCTAAAGTAAGTTGAACATTCAATAAGTGAAAAAAACTTCTGGGAAAGCTCTTTCTTATTCCAGAAAACTCTAAGTAAGTAATCATGACACCATGAATATTTCTGGAAACAATTTTTTAGGACTGTTTATTTTTTAAAATATAAAACATTGAAAGCTATGTTTGTGAAAATTGTATCAGAAGAGTTGTTTTTATGAACCACACATTAGAAAAATGTCTTGCTGTGTTCAGTTTTTGTTGGGGGGAAAAAAGACTTTCTTATACTTCCAGATATACAAGCTGGGTTTAGAAAAGACAGAGGAATCAGAGATAAAATTGCCAACATTCACTGCATCATAGAGAAAACAAGGAAATTTCAGGAAAACATCCACTTCTCCTTCATTGACTATGCTAAAGCCTTTGACTGTGTGGATCACAACAAACTGTGGAAAGTTCTTAAAGAGATAGGAATACTAGATCACCTTACCTGTCTCCTGAGAAACCTGTATGAAGGTCAAGAAGCAACAGTTAAAAGCTTTCGTGAAACAACTGACTGATTCAAAATTGGGAAAGGAGTATGACAAGTCTGTATATTGTCACTCTGTTTATTTAACTTATATACTGAGTACATCATGTACCATGACATGCAGGGCCACCCAAGATGGACGGGTCAAAGTGGAGAGTTCTGACAAAATGCGTTCCACTGGAGAAGGGAATGGCAAACCACTTCAGTATTTTTGCTTTGAGGATCCCATCAATAGTATGAAAAGCAATCTGTACATATAGGTCTTTTTGTAAATGCTCAGTGCTGTGCTCAGTCGCTTCAGTCGTGTCTAACTCTTTGAGAACCTATAGACTATAGCCTGCCAGGCTCCTCTGTTCAAGGGATTTTTCAGGCAAGAATACTGGAGTGGGTTGCCATGCCCATCTCTAGAGGATCTTTCTGACCCAGAGATCAAACCTACATGTTTTGTATCTCCTGAATTGCAGGCAGATTCTTTACCCACTGAGATATATATAAGAAAAATAATAAAAAATCACCTACTATAAAATCAGTAAGACTATTATTTTGGGATTTTTTTGAATCAGCACAAAGCAAAAAGTAGTGTATATACTACGGATATTTATAATCTCTAGCTTATTTTAATATACTCGATATTTTGTTTCTGGTAAGAGCTACTGCTTTCTTGTGCAACTTCCTGATTAAGTTTCAGTAAAATGTACATATAATAACAATACATTGCATTCTGTATGAAAAATTTCCTATGTATGTCATCATTTTTTACTGGCCAATGTTTGTTTGTACATTAACAATAATAGAATATTGAAGTCATATTTATTTAAAATAATTTAGATCCTATCAGGAAGTCACTGAGAAAGGAGGAGATTATGGGGATAAATAAAGACTGGATTTCTTGCATTTCCAGGAAGTTGTCTGTCTAAAGAATCACTTCAAAGGCTATCTTTTCTTTCAAAGTTCTAATACAATAATTTTATGAAACCTTCTCATAATTCCATGTGTATGTTTCTATTTATGTGGGGACAAGAGTGAAAGATTAGTAAATGTTTAGCTAAACCATATCACTATTGTATTTTAATCCTATCATTTAAATAATACATTTTATGTTGCTCAATTAGCCACACTGTTTTCTGTCTTTTTTATCTGATAAATTTGAAATACATGAAAGCAGTGGTTAAGATAGGCTTTATTATTTTAAGTTTGTTAAACATTTTATTTAGATATTCATTTTTAATTCTGTATATTATTCCCAAGTTATAACCTTTTGTATCTCCAAATTTATTAAAAGCATTCTTACAGGAAACTTTTACATATCAAGGTGATGAAGGCACAGTGTAAGAAATAATCCAGTGTTTTTCTTACCTAGCACACTTAGGCTTTGACCATAATTTGGTTGGCCTTAGAATCTTTATTCATTCTATTTTTGGCTCAGTTTACCAATTTAAAGAATTTAACCATTTATTTCAAGGTGTAGCTATGGAAAGTAAATTAAGATTATTCATACAAATGAATATGTGCATATACATAATATTTATCCCAGTAAATATGTTATGTTTACTGTTCAATATATTTTTCTTCCCTGACACTTTGTAATCATTAACTTATTGGCTTATTTATTTATATGTACATTTACCTATTCTACCAAGTCATCAAGTCTTTACTCTGTTCTCATGCTGTTTAATTTTGGAATATACAGTAACATAAAAGAGTCTTGGTCCCTCAAAACACAAAAAATGAACATAGATAAAGATAAATAATGTAATTAGGTAAATGCTCCAATAGAGGTTTGTTCATGGTGGATTGTAATTATCTTAATAATCATGTGCTTTGCTTACAAATTTATATTTTTCACACTTTATTTCCACACATTCAAATGTTTGTTACACAGTTATAAATAAATTATATTACTTTTTTATTTCTTTAAATGGTTATTTGAATTTCATAGCATATAGCAAAAAAGCATGCATTACTAATTGAATTTTATATATGCAATTATGCTTTTGACTTTGTTATTTGGATGGTTCTGTCTGTAGTAGGTAAATTCCCAACTGAAATTAATAGATGCTTATTGACAACAAATACTTCATTGAAATACATGAGTTTTAGTAGTGATTCATCCCTATTGGAATGAATGACATGTGTAATTTATAGTTCATATAGTTAAGAAAGGAACCTATTGGATCAGTAAATCTGAGTTGTCTGCTTGGATAGAATACAGCCCCCAAATAGAGGACAGAATGTTTGATCTTAGCCAAACGGCCATGAACAAAAGCTATTTTAATTTATTGCAATTAAAATGAATGGGATTCAATCTAACACATTTATGAGGATGCGATAACTATCGAATCACATTCATTTCAGTGGGGTGTGTTAGTCATCCAATTCTATTCATTTCCATGGGGATCCATTATTTATCGAATCACATTTATTTAAATGGGGATTCATTAGCTAAAAAATCTAATTAGTTTCCATGTGCATGCATTAGCTATCATGTCATCCTTCCTTTCAAAGACAATTCTCTAGTTATCAAATCCCATGCATTTATGTTTGGATTGGATTCTAGAGTTTGAAAAAGCTGTTACTCTTAATTAAATGGTTGCAATAAACTGTTATCGTTATTATAGTGTTGCATATTTAAGACTATTTTCTAAATATCCGAAGACTTAGTCACCCCAATTTCAATAGCTAAATGAAATGATCTCTCAAATACTAAAACATTTAATTTAGCAAATGTCTAAAGGTCCAATATGCGTTTTTGTTTTTTTTTAATATAAGGATTGAATTACTTTATTAGGTAAGGCTGTATATTTTTTTTTTCCTGAAATCTAGCCATTTGGTGATATTTTCATGTTCAGAGAGACATTGAAAACGAGGAGAAAGAATGTCAACCTGCTAAAAGACCATATGATTAGGTGCTTAGCTTTATGAGTTATGTACACTAAGCCAGTGTAACAGTATATGTATCATTAGAATCATAACTGGATGGATTTAATTTTCACTTCTTGGCCACAATTCCACCTTTTTAATTATTAAAAATAATCCAAATTTTGAAGAAATCAAGACTTTCTTATGCCAGGTTTATATATTAAACATATAACTGAAAATTATCTCTACTGAGGTATATTTAAGTAACAAATAAAGTTACTCTGCACTGGTACACACACTTTTTTAAAATTATCTTGATACATCTTGGATTTATGTAGCTAACATAGCTTTTCCCACGCAAATGATCATTTAAATGGTAGTGATTTAAATCATTTTAGTTTATGAAAAGTTCAGGGACACAGAATAATGTGAACTTACTACTTCAGTAATACCTTAAAGTTGTGTTGAACTAAGATATCTTTTGAATTATTGTGAGCTTTTAGGTAGTTATTGACATTTTTAGGTCTTTTTCAAGCTTACTACCACATTTCACAAATTGGATGGTCATAAACACCTTACTTGATTACTCTACATTTAGCAATGCCACGTTTCTGCTCAAATAAATTTGTTTGAGAAAAATAAACAAAAACGTGTAGAAATTGCACAGACAAACAGATCAGGATGAATAAAGCACATTGTGCTAGCTGCTAATAATTTATATTTGTTTACAAATATCATAGTTTAAGAATTAAGAACAACATAATCCTATGTTAGCATTTCTCTAATATTTGAATCTTGTATCAACCATTATATATTAAAACCCCACAAAAACAAACATAAAATATAAATTTATATTGATGTGTTGCAAATCCAAAATGCCTAGGATTGAATCACACTAATATCATTTAGTATCACAAAGACTTTGGTAAACTTATTTAAATTTCTGGTGCCTCTATTTCTTCATCTATAAAATGAAGGATCAAATCAGCTACCTAATCAATCCTTGGGATAATTATGTCATATAAGCCTTGTACTTACTATTGTACCAGTATGTATTCTTATTCTCTCTCTATAAATCTGTAGTACCTCTATGAATATAGTTTATACTCAAAGTGTTACAAATTAGTTGTTTTGTCATTACTAAATATTTAAAAGCTTCCCTGGTGGCTCACAGTAGAGAATTTGCCTGCAATGGGGGAGACCTCCATTCAATCCCTGGGTGGGGAAGATCCCTAGAGAAGGGAATGGCAACCCACTCCAGTATTCTTGCCTGGAGAATTCCATGGACAGAGGGGCCTGGTGGGCTACAGTCATGGGGTCGCAAAGAGCTGGACATAAATAAGCAACTAATAGTTGATTTGCAATATGGTTTCCCTAAGAGGACAAGAAAAAAATTAGTAATAAACTATCATCTAAGAATATTTCCCTTCATGTTTCTCCTATGGAAATAACCAAGATCAATTAAATTTAAACATGTAACCCTATTATAATTCAGAGACAATTCATTTTCTCTATAAGGTCAGTATTTTATGTAGTTATTTATATAAAAGTTGTATTTATAACTAAAGGCAAATAAAGATAGTTTCATAATTTGGCAATTTGTATTCCCCAAAGCAAGAGAGTTCCAGAAAAACATCTATTTCTGCTTTATTGACTATGCCAAAGCCTTTGACTGTGTGGATCACAAGAAACTGTGGAAAATTCTGAGAGAGGTGGGAATACCATGCCACCTAACCTGCCTCTTGAGAAATCTGTATGCAGGTCAGGAAGCAACAGTTAGAACTGGACGTGGAACAACAGACTGGTTCCAAATAGGAAAAGGAGTACGTCAAGGCTATATATTGTCACCCTGCTTATTTAACTTCTGTGCAGAGTACATCATGAGAAATGCTGGACTGGAAGAAACGCAAGCTGGAATCAAGATTGCTGGGAGAAATATGAATAACCTCAGATATGCAGATGACACCACCCTTATGGCAGAAAGTGAAGAGGACCTAAAAAGCCTCTTGTTGAAAATGAAAGAGGAGAGTGAAAAAGTTGGCTTAAAGCTCAACATTCAGAAAATGAAGATCATGGCATCAGGTCCCATCCCTTCATGGGAAATAGATGGGGAAACAGTGGAAACAGTGGCTGACTTTATTTTTTGGGGCCCCCAAATCACTGCAGATGGTGACTGCAGCCATGAAATTAAAAGATGCTTACTCCTTGGAAGAAAAGTTATGACCAACCTAGATAGCATATTCAAAAGCAGAGACATTACTTGGCCGACTAAGGCCCATCTGGTCAAGGCTATGGTTTTTCCAGTGGTCATGTATGGATGTGAGAGTTGTACTGTGAGGAAGGCTGAGCACCGAAGAATTGATGCTTTTGAACTGTGGTGTTGGAGAAGACTCCTGAGAGTCCCTTGGACTGCAAGGAGATTCAACCAGTCCATTCTGAAGGAGATCAACCCTGGGATTTCTTTGGAAGGAATGATGCTAAAGCTGAAGCTCCAGTACTTTGGCCACCTCATGTGAAGAGCTGACTCATTGGAAAAGACTCTGATGCTGGGAGGGATTGGGGGCAGGAGGAGAAGGGGACGACAGAGGATGAGATGGCTGGATGGCATCACGGACTTGATGGACGTGTCTGAGTGAACTCCGGGAGTTGGTGATGGACAGGGAGGCCTGGCGTGCTGCGATTCATGGGGTCGCAAAGAGTCGGACACGACTGAGCGACTGAACTGAACAGAATTGTTTTACAACTTAAAATTTGTTTTTCCAAAGACATAAAAGTCAACTTGGCAGTTTAGCCTTCATCTCAGTCAAATATAGCACCTATCAGAGAGTGCTGAGGGACTGGGGACAGCAGATAGACCCAAGAGCATGTGAATGGTGTCCAAGTGATCCCGTTTTCTCCTGCCTTGTGAGGGAACTTGGAAGTGCATTAAAAGAGTCAAGAAACTAACAAAAGCACTGTTGAAATGAGATGACTACTTACTTTATTCAGGAACTTCAACTGTGCAATGAATCATCAATATTGTGGTCTAAGGTAGTGAATATGCACATTTTATGATGGAATACCCATACCTCGTTGTTTTATAGGGCAACCCATGCCATGTCTCATATGCAACACTCACTATTCCCACCCATCTCTCTATTCTGTATCCAGATATTATTTCAGATAGAAACAGAAAGAAGGGATGGGACTCTGAAAGATCTGAAAGAAAGTCTTTCAAGCCACTGACTATCCGAAGGGATGTTTACACTTTTAGATCCAGTGGAGATTATCAGCTTCAACTATCTGATCTCTCCTGTCCCATGCTTCTGAAGTATTAAATCAATGTCATAGAAAAATACAGAAACTTCATTTTCTCTGCATATCTCAGGATTGTATAATTTATTTTGCAATCTTATCACACTTATTTGACCCATTATATTCCTTAAATATTATTTTGGTAAACATGCATCCCAGATTTAGCCAGTTTTTAATATCATACACTCTTTAAACCCATATTCCACTTAAGTTTAGGAGTTGAATTTTTTGTTAGATTTCTTTCCTCAAGTATTTCTAGTAGTATCCAATTGAAAGATTTTAGAATTCACAGACTCATTTCAATGTAGTTTGTCTCCCTTTTAAAATACTCATCTGTTTTCATATTGCAATCACCTCCCTTAGACTTTATCTATTTCATCCCACTTTTTTTCTATTGATATTATTTCAAATTTGTGTATTAAATGCTGATATTAGTCTTTTCAATCAATTCTCCAGATGTTAGCTACAACCAGAATGTAACCAAATGCCTTAGGATAACAAACAGAGAGGAATTTTAAATGGGGATAATGGAAACAGAAAATTATATGCAGCTGGTCTCAAATTTCACAGAACTTGCCCACTTCTTTTGTATCTCCTACTAAATAGTATTCTTGACTTTATACTTCTCTTCAGGTAGATGTAGAAAGCTTTCTCTCTGCATTAGGAGCACACTTGGACATTTCTCCTTTACTTGAAGCCTAGGTGTCTATTTTTAAGATGCATTAAAAACAGCAACAATAACTATTTTCCCTCCTGCCTTCCTACCTCAAGCAATGAACCTCTACAGCCATTCTCTTCTCTAATGTGGGCCACTTGTCAGGCTATTTTCTAAGGATTGCTGACAATAGTTATCATTCCAATTCATCTCCAGAAATCGGCTTTGTCATAGAACTCATACCCATCCATGGGATTGGTTTTAGAGTAAACAGTGAGATAAATAGAAAGGGTATTTGGAATTTACTATTGGGAAATTTGAAATTTAAGAATTCTAGAAGAGACCTTAGTTATTTTTATTTATATCTGTGGGTGTAATATGTTATAGATTATGTTTCCATTTATGTGTTAAAACATTTCAGTCTATGTCAAAAAGTAGCAAGGATTCATTGCATGATGGAGAAGTTATGGTTATAAAATCTAGATTTTAGACCATATTCCTTCAAATATATCTTTAAAAAGTTGGGAAAATACATTACTTTATGAATCTATCAATATTCTTGATTATGAATCAAGAGTGTTGAAAGGTCTAAAATATTTGGTGTTGTGCTACTACAAGAGGAAGTTAACAAGGTCTTACTCTATAGCGCAGGGAACTATATCTGATATCCTGTGATAAACCATATTGGAAAATTATATATATATATATGTGGATGTGTGTGTGTTTTTATATCTGAATCATTTTGCTGTACAGAAAAAATTAATGCATTGTAAATCAACTATACTTCAGTAAAATATAAAACATTTGAAAATTAAAATAAAATATTTGACTATGTGCTACTTCCAGAGAAAGAAAACTGATGGATGGTAAATACTTAGTCATATAGCTGGTGACTATGTTTTTGATTATATTTTAGTAATTTTTTGCTTTATATTTTAGTAGTTTTTTTATATTTTGGTAATTGTCTATATTTAGTAATTTTCTTTAACATTCATTACTTGGCCATCCTATCTCTGGGCAATAAGACTTTCAATTCTATTCCTGCTCTATCTTTCTAGCTTCATTTCTATCAACAGGATTCTCCTATTCCCTGAGTTCCACTCATGCTGAATTTTTCCTGAGCATCTCACATGCCAGAGTTTTTCCTGTTCCTCATGATGGAATTCTCTGACCATCTTTATTGGCTGACAAGACTTCTCTACTTTTTAACAAAATTAACCCTTCTCATTAACCATCTGTGATCTTAATGCTCCAGGTTGGCTGCCTCTTTTATCTATTTCCCATATACAATATTTGGTTCATGTCTCTATAAAAACACTCTGTAAAACAAAGTAAAGATGTGACATCTTGAAAAGAGCTAAATATTGTAGTCAGACAATTTCCGAATCTCAGCACTGTCCATCTGAATTACATCTCTGAGGGCAATTTACTAATCTCTGTAAAGTTTAGTTTAGTTTTTTTTTTTTTTTTTAACATTTAAAAAGAGATGTGAATTCCTGTTTTAGATTGTGGTGACAGTATATATAGCTGTTTTAACACATAATGAATGTCCCCAAAATGATAATATCCTTTCTCTTATACTTCATATTACCATAGTCAAAATGTCTGTCGATAGATGGAAAATGCTCCTTTTATTCATGTCCTATGACCTAGATAAATGAAGCTACTTTTGTGTTTTCATTCTTGCAGACTAACAAGAGTTTTTAATGTCATACCCTTTTTGTCAGAAATATTACAATTATAATCTCTCAAAGAAATTGCCATTTAGCGTATGCTGGTGTCTACTGTGAACTCAAATAAAACCTCCTTCTACCTCAAGCTCTCCATTCCAGCCCTTGGGCTTCAAGAGTCATTTATACCATTTATTTTTCCAGAAGTGACAGCTTTCACTCTACCCTGGGGTTTTGTTTATTGCTAGAATTGGCTCATTAGGCAGAATTAGAAGGGATGGCTGCAATAACAAGAATCTCCAGCAATTGCCCTGAAAAACCTGCAATCAGTAAGCAATCCACTGTAGTAAATGTCTTTTAACTAAAAGAATCACTAGCTAAAATGCTATGTAAATATTTTACAACAGAATTGAAAAATAGGAACATGATGAGAAAAAAATGAAAGACTGAGACTCGAAATTCAAGCTATTTGTAGGAAAACCTCTTGAGATACCAGGTAGTTGCAGAGGTAATTTGTCATTGGCAAGATGAGTATGCCTAACCTATTTTGTAAGAAATTGTGAAAAAGAAATACAACTACTGATCTGTTGATGTATTTGTGTTACAAACCCACCAGCAGATTTAACAGGCTTGTTATTGTAAAAGAATTAGAAAGGAAGGATCTCTCTAATATACCTATTGACCATACAGTGATGGGAGGGGAGACTTTCACTTTTAGGAAAAATAGTATGCTATTCACTTATGAATAAACATTTATGAATTACCCATAAATTTGATACAATAAATAGCTATGACATGGGCAAGAAGTAATGAAAATAACTGTAATGCAGGATTATTCCATGCAGACAGGGTGAAAGCATATATATATATATATACCCACACACATATATAAACATATTATATGTATATAAACATATATCATACATGATATATACATACCATATATGATATACAAATATATCCTATATAATATAAACATATATGATATATAAATTCATATATCATATATAATATAAACATATCATACATGTTTATATGTATATAAACATATAATATATATAACTATAAAACATATATATAAACATATCACATATATATACACACAAAACTATAAAAATCAAGATATGTTGTTATAACTTTATTATACACATATTTTATATAAGAATATTTTTCATAATAGAATTGTAACACTAATGCATACAACAACAAATAAGGATACAAAAATCGATATTAATTTCAAGGGCAGAAGATTCCTGACTTCTATTGTTAACTCTCAGAAATCTTCAGTAGAACCCTAGACTACATCTAAATTCTCAAAGACAGAACCATATGAGCTTTAATTTTATATGTTTTTAATTAGCAATTTTTAATACCTCATTCTGCCGTGATGACTTTTTTATGCTAGAATCCCCCCTCCTCTTTTTCCTCCTGTGAAGTTGCACCACATATCACATGGCTGACTCTTGGCACTTTAATTTCAACCACTCTGGCTTCCGAAAAGGACCCTGCACACTTCACAGTTTCTGTTTTGTAATCACTATAAGAGCTTTATGAGATATGCAGCGGTATACACTATCCATTTTCGATTAGAATCTGCCCTCCCCCTAACTTTTAATCATTTAGCTTTCTGGGGGCTTCATCATTTTTGTTAATGGAAAGAAGACATTTAAACATTTGTGCTACCACTTTATTTTCAGGCTGATCCATACCCTAGCTCTACTACAGAACACATGGTCATGTGTCCTGTGTCACTATCTCTTCAGTATCTCTTCCTATTCATTAAAGGAGAGAGATGATTTTTTCACCTAATAGGGTGATAAAATAAAACACTTATATTTGGGGATTGAATTACCTGGACCCAGTCATCTCAGAAATAATTTCTATTAGATAGCTGTGCTATTGAGTGTCTAGCGATTAACAATGCACTCAGAAAGTACATTTTGTCATTTGATTTTATTTTAACCAGAATCCACCACTAGAACATTATGGAAGTGGGTGCAAGAATTTTCATGAAAGAATTTTACATTTTCCTAGTAGGAGTAGGTTTTCTAATTATTTTTTAAACTTTTTATTTTGTATTGGGATATAGCCAGTTAACAGTGTTGTGATAGTTTCAGGTGAACAGTAAAGGGGTTCAGCCATATACCTACATGTAGCCATTCTCCCCTAAACTCCCTTTCCATCCAGGCTGCCACATAATATTTTTAGTGTGACAAAGAGTAATCAAAAATGTTCACTAATATTTTTATATCAGTAATTTCAATAAGAGGTTTGATCATGTTTCTAGCTCAAAATAGCAACAGGACTCAAAATTACAATGAAAATTTTTAATAAAATTATTTTCTAAAAATATTTTTAGAATATTTCTCCCCAAGAAATAATTCAATTGAGATATAACAACTATCTGTTTTTTTTTTTTTCCCCTTTAGGTATTTCAGGAATACAGTATTTAAAAATACACATTACACAGTATTCAACTTTATCTTTGTAGTTAACTGAGTAATCAATGAGACAGAACAAACAATATATTTTAAGGTGTTGCTTTTCAGAACATTATTTATCAAAAATAAAATAGTTTCTAAAAACGAAATCACTGCTCTTCATGCAACAATGACAATATTTTTGGTACATTTAAACCTGCAGATTTACTTGAAGAAAATACAAATTTAAAAATTCAAATTTATAGCAGATAATTTGAAATCTGTGCCCAAGCTTAGCAGTTTTCAAATGCTCTGTATGTTTTAGTTTTTATTTTAGGATAATGCTAAAACGTGATGCTTTCTGTTGATTTAGTTTTCTATGAGTTAACATAATTATAAATGCATGGGGCTGATAGCATGAAATACATATTTTGTTGTACTTGCTTAGACTTTTACCATATTGGGGAAAACACACACACACACAGGAAAAATTTAGGGGCAGTTCCCGTCTGTACCGGTTTTGTGAAAATGCATTCAAGAAAATACATGATTGTAGTAAGTCATGAAATGATGAGATGGAAAATTAAGGTCCACATTAGGAACCATGGTAAAAAGAAAGCAACAATTTTTTAGTATATTTCCAACAGAGCAGAACCTAAACTCCGAAGTCTAGTCATTAAATAATAAGGTAGTTTTTATTGAAGAGACATGCAAGAGGCCCTAGAGGATTTACAGGACTTAGGAATTTTTAGAGTCAAAGAGCTAAGTAAGCCAGTATTAAAAGACCTACCCCTGATATGAATAAATCCCACATCTGCAAGTTGTTTTGGAATTTTGCTTTGAACCTTGCAAGGGTCTGTAACTCAGCAGCCCTTTCTCTTGGATGGGCTGCATCCATGTTTAGCTGTATATTGGGTAGTCTTTGGGTGTCTCTCTTCTCTCTCACTTCCTGTCTCAAAAGTTCCTTCTCCCTATTTATTTTTTTCCCCCTTTAGGTGCATACTACAAGTCATTTAAATAAAGTGCTAAAATATTTTAATTACCTGGAGATTATTTTCAGAGTTTTAAATGTTGTGTAATAGAGGAACTTCATGCTGCTATTTGTAATTTTCCAAAGTATTCATAATGAACTCTCAATTTAGAAAGGGAAAAACAATGAATCGATATGATTCAACATGTGATAGGCAATTTTATAGACAGAAAATTCAATAGCTGACAGAAATATGTTTTGTGCTCTGATAGACAGTCTGAGGCATTGTTTTTAGATTTATTATATTTCTCTACAGTTCAGTCTCGTTTTGTAGCTTTTCTTGTCTCCCATGGGCCCATTTCTTTTGGTTTGCTTTGTCTTCAGTGTCTAAATCTGGAAATCTCCTTTCTTTACTTTCACCCATTCTTTCCTTATAAAAGATTTCTAGATGTAAGCACTTTCCAGTCATTTTAATTTTTTAAACAAATAAAAGAAAGCGGCATGCATGTATTAATCCATTTTTAATAGCCACTACTGAAAGACAGGGCATTTTCCTCATATTGTTTTGAATTGCTATTATCTTAAAAGAGTTTTATTTTCATCAATATCTATTGTGACATTCAGTTAAAATGACAAAGACTCCCATGCTGGGCAAACTAAAGAAACCCTTTAGTTTGCTGAATAAAAGACTGAGGCTGGCTGTGGAGGATTTTTAAAATATTTTTGTTCATATTCTTTTGATGCTATAGCTCCTCTTAAATAATTTTCATGTACTATTAAAAGAACATGGTATTTAGTATACAGACAACTTTTTCACAAGGTTGGCTGTATGTAAGATTTGGTACATTGCTGCCATCTATGGACCAAAAATGAATATACCTTTTAACGCTAAATTTGCCTGATATTTTCATATATATGTGCATTTCCTTGTATAAAACGCTAGTGAATAATCATAGATTTATTTATACATATAGAGAGTCTACTAATTAGCATCTATTGAAATGGAAAAGAATGAATCTAAGAGACATGGATATAGTGAGCGCAAGTATCAGCACTGGACAGCACAGTCTGTTATATAAGATGAAAAGTGTTTTCACCCTCTTACCCTTCCAGGTTATGAGTAGAGAAAATATTGTTACATTATTAACCCCATTCTACACTGAGGAAACAGGCTGAGAGAGCACTAGCAGTTTTCCCAAGTTTTGAAGCTGATCAGGGGAACAGTTGCTTTCAATGGAATTCTGCCAGTCCTACTCTCTGGAATCTCTTTCCAATACTTTGCAGGGCTTGAACTTTCAGAAGACTTGTTTATTAACCCTTGCTTATAGTAACCATTGTGTATATACAGCTAGCACCTAACCAGAAGCCTGCTTCTTCATTCTTCTGACATATATTCAAGGCCCTACTCTTAGCCGAGAACTCTTTAGGATTTCAGAAACTACTGGGATTGAAAAGGACAAGATCCTTGCACTGTTTAAGCTGACATTTTGGTGTGGAGCGAGGCAACAAAAGCATTTACATACACAGATGGCCAAGATGAGTTCAGAGAGTGTTAAGATCCATGGTGGGAGGCGGAATTACTAGTATGAAAGTCAAAATCAGAGCATTGCTAATACTTATGAAAATCTAAAGGAGGTAAAAGTCACAATCGAAGTTTTAGGAAAATAAAGCTTAGTTGAGAAGACAGAACAAAGAATTCTATAACTAATTATTAATATATAACATGATGGTGTGAATATCAGGAAATAGTAATTTAAAAAATTTGTAGCTCACATTCTACTTCTTGGGCCTCAGTGGCACAGAATAAGTAAAGTTTGATATTGATAAGAGTGATAAAGAATGACTTCATAAAGGATGGAATCTCAGCCAAGTCTCAAAGAGAGCAGTTGATTTTTACAGGGACAATACTGAGGCAGAGGAAACATTTGTTCAAAGGCTTGAGTGTAGTATAATTCAGGGATGCATTTTGTAATATCAAGTTATAGGGGAAACATTTGTTTTTCTCCAACACAGGCTTTTAGCATCACCTCAGGTTTTGTTAGATATTGTATTGCCAATATCTTGCTAGTTTTTTTTGCCATGGTTCTATGTCCAGAGCCACATTCTTAAAATAATATTTTTATCACACAAGTTTCCTTTCAAAAAAATGCAATAATCTTTATTGCTCTTAAGTATTTATTTTGATTTACATTCTAAAATATTCAAGAAGTATATATTGAAAAACTTAGCAAATAAAATGGCAAGTAAACATAGGAATGTATAACAGGAAAATATTAGCTAGTAAATGGTATTCTTCCTATAAAGTGAGTTTCTTACTGGGATATT
Source organism: Capra hircus (assembly GCF_001704415.2). Taxonomy (NCBI): domain Eukaryota; kingdom Metazoa; phylum Chordata; class Mammalia; order Artiodactyla; family Bovidae; genus Capra; species Capra hircus. Next base: position 41,274,831 of record NC_030819.1, read on the forward strand.
TTTATTTTCAAAAAGTCATCTAATTAAAACTAACTTTCTCTCTATGACATATCATGAGATACCTATTTTCATCAATGAATTCAACTTAAATTCTAACAATTGGAAAAAATATGCAACGACTATGTTCTTTTTTGTTTAAGATTTATTTATCCAATTTATTTTGGGCTGTAGTGGGTCTTCACTGCTATGCGAGCTTTCCCTTGTTGTGGAGAGTAGGAGCTTCTCATCCTCCTCAAGGTGTGAAGGCTTCTCATTGTGGTGGCTTCTTCTTCAGAGCATGGGCTCTAGAGCAGGTGAGCCTCAGTAGTTGTGAGGCACATGTTGAGTTACTCTGTGGCATGTGGGATCTTCCAGGGCAAGGGATCAAATCCGTGTCCTCTGCATTAGCAGGCAGATTCTCAACCACTGTAGCACCAGGGGGAGAAGGCAATGGCACCCCACTCCAGCACTCTTGCCTGGAAAATCCCATGGAGGGAAGAGCCTGGTGGGCTGCAGTCCCACCAGGGGTCGCTAAGAGTCGGACACAACTAAGAGACTTCACTTTCACTTTTCACTTTCATGCATTGGAGAATGAAATGGCAGCCCACTCCAGTGTTCTTGCCTGGAGAATCCCAGGGATGGGGGAGCCTCATGGGCTGCCGTCTATGGGGTCGCACAGAGTTGGACACGACTGAAGCGACTTAGCAACAGCAGCAGCAGCAGTGGCACCAGGGAAGCCCTGTGTTCTTACTTAGAAAAAATATGCAGTGGCTCTGTGTTCTAGAAAGCAATAAAGCAGTATAAGAAATTAGACATTCTTTTTGCAAATAAAAGCTACAACTCCCTTTCTTGTTGTAAAGGTCTTCTCATTCCAGTTCTAAAAGACATCTCTAAGGAACCTAGCACATACCCAAATTTTAATATCTTAGATCAAATACCTATGAGCAAAAATAGATGGTAACTGTTTTTTTGTTGCCTTAGTTGTGAAATTTGGAACATAGATGTTTGAGGCAGCAAGAATTGTTAAATGATTCATAGGTATATATTCATTTCCAACTTATGTCCATGAGTTGGAGATTTATCTCTGAACTGGTCAATTCGATCAGTGCAAATAATCTACCCTGAATCTAAAATCCAAAGTGGTTCTTTGGGTGTGTAATTGAGCCAATGAATTGACGAATTGTCAGTTCACCTCTCTATGCAATTTGGCCGCACTTGACTCTCTATATAAAGGCAATGATACTAATTGAAAGCACAAGTACATTTTAACCGTTACTCAGACAAGACACACAGTAATAAACCAAATTCTTTAGTTTTATTCATCTATCATGAATGATGCTATTACTAAGAAATGCATTATGCAAGCTATATTTTATTTTCTTCACAAATTACATGAAATCTTAGCTGCATGCTTTTACAGCTCATGCCATAATAAGCATTTTGGGCTCAAGTCTTTTTCAATGTATTTTGCTCTGCTCTTGAAACTTTACATGTTTGTTTTTTTTTTTTTTTAACACCACTACTAATTTAAAATGATTGACATTGTTAAGAAAAGGACTATAATATACTTCATTGGACTTTTTTCATTCAAGTATTGTGGTAAATAATCCTGGACATGCCAGTAAAGCATGGATAGCACCTCCCAAAATTCTGTTTCTCATTTAAAAGCAAGGATCAGGTGATGCTTTGCATTTGTTCCTCCATTTTAACTTTGTATTTATAATTTCCAGTATTTACAGATCTCAAATCTTCTTGTCTTTCTAAGTGTGTCTATCTTCCTATAACATTTGCTCGGTTGTAGTTTTTAAAGTGATAGAAAGATGATAGATAGAAGGAAAACTACAGTGGAGGATGTAGTCAGAAAAATTTTCCCACTGAAGGTGTATGTCTATCTTAAGGATTATTTTGTGTAATATACTGAGGACAAGAATGTGGGGGGATGGAAAGGAGAAGGAGCATATTCCAGAAAAATAAATTAAAAAGAAATGTACAAAAATACAAAGGCAGGGATAAGCTTGCAATCTCACAGAAGTATGGTCATTTCTGGAGCATAATATGTGCAAAAGAATGTGAATATTCTAGAGAAGGAGGAAGAATTAGATACTGAAGTTCATTATACACCATGCTAAAGATTTTAGAGCTTTATATTGCATAATGGAGTAGAGGGAAGTAAGGGTAGGAAGTGTTTTGGAATTGGGGCATGATTAGATTCTATTTTAAAAATATATGTTACTTAATTGGAATGTGGACAAAGGATTGGGCAAGTCAGAGATATTACTTTAACAGTCCATGTTATTGATAACTTAAAAGGGTGACTTTAGGTATGAAAAAGAGAAGATGGAAATCATCAGAGTCTGCTCACCAAATAAACATACAGGCTTTTTGACTTAAATATGCACAGTATGAGAGTTGTGAATTTAAGTTTTATTCAGGGACTTACTGAGGACTGTAGCCTGGAAGATAGCCTCTCAGTAGTTTGGAGAAAAGCCAGTTTATATATATGCATTGTTGGGGCTAGGATATAAATGTGGTCAAGCAAACATCTTGGTGAAATATTTTTGCTAATCACAAAGAACATGCATCTCGAATTAATGATTTTAGTGCTTTTCTATGCATGGGAAGATGTGAGAATTTGAGGTCATTGAAATTTTCCTGAAATATGTATCTAAGTCTCTATGGGCCTGTTTATCCAAAGCACAGACTGCCTGTTTTTCACCCTGAATTCTCCCCAAGGTAAAGGTAAGTGGGCAATTGCAGTGGATTATGACAAACCTTTTAGAACTGTGTGATAAACATCTCTGATTTTCTTTGTTTGCAGGCTGACAAAGAAAGAGAGGTTTAAGATAGCTTCATTTTTTTTTTCTGTTTTGAATAATGAGATTAATAATGCTATCCTTAACTAAAGTAAATCATAAGGAAAAAGGAATAGGTTTGGAGGGAAACAATTTTTCATTAAATTTTAAGTCTGTTGAATATCCTGAACGGAGTAAACATAGATGATTTGCTTTTTCACTGGGAAAAAACAAAAATGACAAATATACTGGTCCACAAATTTTGTTCGGAGGTACAAGATATTTAAATTTTAGAAAAGGAATTCAAAGCAAAAAAGAGCAAATGACATGGAAAAGAAAGTTTATATAGTTTCTGACATATATTAATTGCATAATAGAGATTTTTCTGAATGAGAAAAAAAATATTATGTGCCACGTTCTTGTTGAGTGATAAGGACATATGATGGCAGAGACAGTCCTTGTTTTGAAAGAGATTGAAGTCCACTGGGGGAGACAGAGCAATAAAAGTGCCATTAGTGGAGGATACCTTCAAAGTTCTCAGTGAATAAGGTTTAATATATTCAGGAAAATGTCTAACATGATTACACCAAAGAGTTAGAGACAATCTTGCTGCAGTGTGAAAAATGGATTAGAAGTGACCAAGAGAGCCTGAACATTCCTCTCAGCTTGGAACTACCACCTGCCGATGGAGGAGACATAAGAGAGGCAGTTCAATCCCGGGATCAGGAAGATCCCCTGGAGGAAGGCATGGAAACACATTCTTGTACTCTTGCCTGGAGAATCCCATGGACAGAAAAGCCTGGCCGACTGCTGTCCATGGGGTTTCAAAGAGTCAGGCATGAATGAGCAACTAACACTACCCTTTGTATCCTGGTCTGTGTAGGAAAGTGAAAGCCTAACCTCAGTGAGCACCAGTTAGCTAACACAGGTGACCTCATCACCATGACCAAGTGCAATACTTTGGCCACCTGATGCAAAGAGCCAACTCATTGGAAAAGATCCCGATTCTGGGAAAGATTGAGGGCAGGAGGAGAAGAGGGTGACAGAAGATGAGTTGGTTGGATGGCATCATACCCTCAATGGACATGGTTTGAGCAAACTCCAAGAGATAGTGGACAAGGAAACCTGGCATGCTGCAGCCCATGGGGTCACAAAGAGTTAGCCATGACTGAGCAACTGAACAATAAAAATAAATCCTTCCTGCCAGGTTCTTAACCTTTGGAAACCACTCACCTGTTCTCTAGTTCTATAATTTTGCCATTTCAATATTGTCTTTGAAATGGATTTATGAAGTATGTAGCATTTTGAAATTGGCATGAACCAACATGATTCTCTTCTGAATCATATAATAATAACTATATAATAATTCAGATTATCTGAATTATTGCATATATCAGTAGTTTGTTCCTTTTATTTTTTGTTAAGCAATATTCCAAAGCATGCTTGTATCACAGTTTGCTTTAACATCTACCTGTTGAAAGACACGTGGTTTGTCTCTAGGTTTTAGTTATTATGATTAAGTCTGCTGTAGGCATTCATGTACAGCTTTGTGTGTGTGTCTTCATTTCTCTGGGATAAACACAGAGGAAGAGTGCAACTGCCCAGTTCTATGGCAGTTGCATGTTTAGTTTTATAATAAATAGCCTAACTGTTTTCAAAATTGTTGCACTACTTTACATACCTACAAGAAAAGTCTGAGGGATACTATACTCTTCATCCTCATTAGCATTTGATGTTTTCACAGTTGTTTTTTTTTAAGTCATTTTGATAAATATTTGGAGAAATCTTATGGTGGTTTTTACATTTCCCTGATGATGAATGATGCAAAACAACTTTACATGTGCTTATTTCCTCTCTGATTATCCTTTTCGGTAAACTGTCTGTTCATGTCTGGAAGTTTTCAAGAGTGTAGACAAATTTGGTTACTACAGTGAAACATGAGGAAGAAAGAGGAACCACCACTGGAAAAATGTTAAAGATATGAAGGAATCAATATTAAGGGATCTTTAAGGGATGGTTCTTTGGAGATAAGTATGCGGAAAAGAGTAAATTTAAGGGTGATACCCAGATTTCTGACCAACTAATTGCAAATAAAATGGCCAGTTCAACTGGTTGAAGATAAACCAAAACAGAACAAAGCAAAGAAGAGAATACACTTCATTGAGAGATATTTGTGAAGATACTTATGAAGTATATACATGCGTTTCATTTTATTCAAGAGGTCTAAACATTATTTGAGTATGTGATAAAATTTGTTCATTGTGTTTGATCATTTCAACTTCTCAGTAACTGTTACAGCCTAAGAATTGGTTGAGATTTTCCAGGAAGATTATTTAAAGTAGAAAAGTCAATGGCTCTCCCAACCTCTTCAGGTAAAGAAATCATGCTTACCAACTACTCTGCTGATCAACACAGACTTTCCTTGTTTATTTTATGGACTATTCCATAATTCTATAACCCTTCCTCAAACAAACATGCACACATACAAAACACGAATTTTTCCAACATATAAAATAATAAAGAGGAAATTACTGTCTTCTGTAAGAAAAGAGGAAAATAAAAAATGTTTGTGCTATGTATAAGAAGACATAATTTTGAGTTCTTAAACCATAGGAAAATAAACCACAGGTGAAGAGACCATAGACTGTAAATGCCAAATAAATACTTTCATAGGTCTGTGAAATGATAACAGCTCCGTTGATGTTAACTTGATGTCTCCGAGTAAATGATTGTGCTCAGAAGGAGCTGGATATGCCTTGAAGGTTAATGGCTGCTTTCATAACTGTGCACACTATATTCATACAGGCATCAACTCCTTTTATAAAACACTGTTCCAGTGAGACCAGCAATTTCTAGTTTCCAAGAACCAAACCTTGTCTTAGGATAAAAAGGAAGGCAGAGTATTGTAAAAATCCTTCCCACTGTTTTGTCTGTATTGATATTGGTGACTTTTTACTTTGCGTCTTATAGATATTTCCCAGTGGATACAAAATTGATGGCACTTTCTTGGAAATTTTAAATCCCCAAAGGATTGGCTGAGATTTGGAGTGGGACAAGCAGTGGAGAGTTGAAAAAAGATAATACAATGAAAAATAGCTAGGCTTTAAGGATGATTGTGTTCCCTGTAGTTGACAAATTAAATGTGTTAATTACTTTAAAAATAGTGGTTATTTATTATTGAAATATATTAAGGAAAGCAAAATGACAAAAGAATAGAAAAGGAAAAAGAAAAACATTTAAGTACTATCATCTGTTAATAATAACCTTCATTTATATTTTCTGAACATTTAAGTTTTAAAAATCTTCAGGTAGATATTCTTATGATGCACTACTCTCATGCATATGTTATAAAACAAAACAGATCTGAAAAATTTTATGTTCATAACACAAGTCACAAGAATGAAATGATTCAATAGTTTTTATTACTAGTTGTTTTACATTTATTTTATATTGTTTTCAAAATGTAACTTCTCTAATCTGTGGAATTTTTGTAGAAATGTTAACTACTTTGGCACTCTTGATTTTAGTTATACAGGTCCAACCCCAAACAAAAGTTCAGCTAATGACTTTAGGAATAATGACTGTCCTTATTTGCATGAAGATAATAATATGCCAGGTCTTACTCAGATACTGATCTGTCAGTCAAACCCTTTATCTTGTATGTAATATCTAACTTCCACAGTATAGAAAGCTGTCCATTTATCTAAGACACTGCCAGGCAGGCAGGAATATGCCATCTGGAACTACATTCTTTCCTTAATATATAACCCATGTCTTTTGAATTGTCAGGTAATTTGAAAGGAAAAGTATCACTGTACATCTTTCTCATTCAAATTACATTGTCCATCTTCTTTCTCCTAGCCTTTATCCTGCCTGTATCTCTGAGAACTCTCTCAGAATATAAAATAAACTAGACAAAAAATAGGATAGTTACCTATACCAGTTATTAAAATATAAACCTAAATTGCAAGTCCAATTTCTTTTCATAGCCTGGTGTTTTATAAAAGTATATAAGCAATTTAACTATCCATTATTGTACATCCAGGGAATTGGAGATTTATAAGAGAAATGCTTTGATTTCAACCTCAGTGAAGTCGAGGGTAGATTGGAAGGGAAGCTTTTGTTCTGGTCACTGAAGAAGAGTCTCAGTTAGTTGCGGGAGTGAGTAGGTGGGTTGAAATATAAGTCTTGTGTCTGAATTCAGGTGGGGGCAAGTCCTTGCAAGAGCCAGATCAGAGTACTCTGTTTTTCAGATGTGTGGTTGTCAAGGGAAAGAGAGAATGGGGAAGGAATGGATTGGGAATTTGGGATTAGCAGATGCAAACTATTATATAGAGAATAAACAGCATCGTCCTACTGTACAGTACAGGGAACTATATTAAATATCCCATAATAAAGTATTATGGAAAAGAATAAGGAAGAATATATATGTGTAAAACTGAATCAGTTTACTCTACAGCACAAATTAACACAAAATAGTAAATCAACTAGGCTTAAATAAATTTTAAAATAAGAGTATTCTGTTCTTTTATGAAATGTGTTCTCATAGAGGAGGAGGCAAAGCTTGAAAGGGGTGTGTGTGTATGTATAATATGCACACACATTTTAAAACTGTGCTTTTAATTGAAAGGTTTATTGAGAAAAAATGAAAGAGGACATGAGTTGGAAATCCATCTTGCAGCTAAAGAAGCTTTAGATTATAATTCTAATTTGCTTTGGACTATTGGACTCCTCAGAAAATTCTAAGTGGGAATTTTGCTTTCCTATAGTTTAACAGGTGTGTGTGACAATAATAACTGAATAATCATTAAATTAATTTAAATAAAAATGAATTATTTGGGCACTTTCTTTGGGCTTTCCATTATCTAACAGTACACAGCAAAGTCATACTCACATCCAATATGAGTTTCAGTTAATGATAAAGAGGGTCATTTTCTATTTGACTGAACTTAAAGTTAAAATGCAGACAGTTTCAAAGTTTCTAGGAAAGCAGAGATCAAGATTGCTGGGAGAAATATCAAGAACCTCAGATATGCAGATAACACTGCCCTTATGGCAGAAAGGGAAGAGAAACTAAAAAGCCTCTTCATGAAAGTGAAAGAGGAGAGTGAAAAAGTTGGCTTAAAGCTCAACATTCAGAAAACGAAGATCATGGCATCGGGTCCCGTCACTTTATGGCAAATAGATGGGGAAACAGTGGAAACAGTGTCAGACTTCACTTTTTTGGGCTCCAAAATCACTGCAGATGGTGATTGTAGCCATGATATTAAAAGACGCTTACTCCTTGGAAGAAAAGTTATGACTAAACTAGATAGCATATTGAAAAGCAGAGACATTACTTTGCCAACAAAGGTCCGTCTAGTCAAGGCTATGGGTTTTCTACTGGTCATGTATGGACGTGAAAGTTGGACTGTGAAGAAAGCTGAGTGCTGAAAAATTGATGCTTTTGAACTGTGGTGTTGGAGGACTCTTGCGAGTCCCTTGGACTGCAAGGAGATCCAACCAGTCCATTCTAAAGGAGATCAGTCCTGGGTGTTCTTTGGAAGGAATGATGCTAAACCTGAAACTCCAGTACTTTGGCCACCTCATCCGAAAAGTTGACTCATTGGAAAAGACTCTGATGCTGGGAGGGATTGAGGGCAGGAGGAGAAGGGGACTCAGAGGATGAGATGGCTGGATGGCATCGCCGACTCAATGGACATGAGTTTGGGTAAACTCCGGGAGTTGGTGATGGACAGGGAGGCCTGGAGTGCTGCGATTCATCGGGTAGCAAAGAGGTGGACACGATTGAGCGACTGAAGTGAACTGAACTGAACTGAGGAGAGCAGAAGAGCGTGTGCTCATTAAACATATGTGAGAGAGCAAGGATGAAAACAGAAAGAGGAAGGAACTTGCAACTGTCACTTTGTGTATCTTCTCATGTGGTTTTAAATAATTTTATTTGTTATCAAATAAAACAGACTTGAAGATGACAAATTTTTGAAGTGAGATAAGAAGGTGTCTTTCTTTCAATTTAATTTTATTTTAATTGGAGGAAAGTTGCTTTACAATTTCGTGTTAGTTTCTGCTGTACAACCATGGGAATCAGTCAAAATTATACATATATCCCTGCCCTCTGGAGACTCCCTCACCTCCCTCCACTCCACTACTCTAGGTCATCACAGAGCCCAGGATGGACTCCCTGTGTTATTTAGCAGCTTCCTACTAACTATTTTACAAATGACCAGGTTTCTTTTCATAGAAAATGAGAAATTCAAAAGCTCTTTACGAACTATTGGTGTAGGTAATTTTTTGTTGTTGTTTAGAAATGAGATATTTAAATTATATTTGAACATTATTGACAGGATTAGGTTTTAATAAATTATGATAGAAATTGTATATGAAAGAATTTTCTAGAATATTTTATTAAATTGATCAAGCTTGGAGCATAATTGCAAATGAACAATTTAACATGCTTCATAAACATAGTGTAATAGTTTCCTTAAAAGAGGTGTTTACCTGACTGGCATTTATACAAATTATTCTGTAAAGTATTATCAGAAATCCTCTTAATTTAGATATCTTATCATACTTTTAGAAGGAGATTCTAGATCCTGAGATATTTGTATGCTGAAGTATCAACATACTTTTAGAATGCAATATTCTTCAGAGAACTCGATGCCAGTTAGCAGAATGATATAAGGAAAAAGAAAAAAAAAGAAGGAAGGAAGGCAAAAAGGCAGGCTGGCTGGAAGGTAGGACGGAAGCAAGGAAGGAAGGAAAGAAGAAAGAAAGGAAAAAAAAAGGGAAAGGAAAACAATGATAAGGAAATTGAACCTTGGAATCTATGGAAAGCGCAACAATGAGCTCTAGTGGCAAGATGTTAGAATGTCAAGTGTGGGTGAAATTCAGCAATGATCTTTCTTTTTGAAAAGAGAATTCTTCTAAATGAGAATCTCATTAACTTCCACATGCTATTAACTACCTAGGTAATCGATCTATAATTTATATATCACATTTAAATTATCTACCATAGGTTTTGTTGTTGTTGTTGTTGTTTTTTAAACAACACCAACAAGATTATTTTGGTAACTGTATATTTTATGTTGGAGATGACATAACGTATACTGCATCTGATCAAGTTATTCTTAAGTTAACTTGGGTTTTAAAAGAGTACTGATTTATGTGCTGTGCACTTGATAATATATGTGAGTCATCTCGTCCCTCTGCTCCACCATCTGCTTCCTTCACACACGGGCACAATTGTAAAACAGGAAGAATGCTTCTTTTCTCTAAAAATGACAAAACTATATTTTAATTTTTCAGTTCAGGAACATGGAGATGTATAAATATAATTTAATAAATATATTCCAGACATCAGTTCACAAAAATCTTTAGTTTTTACTTTGTTCTCACAACTCTGGGCAGAAATAGGTTTGATTTTTTAATGATGTATAAATTTATGGGATTATTTTAATCCCAAATCCTTAATCAGATTAGCAACTAACATTTGTAACCTTGAATATAATTTTTTAACTCTTTATTTTTTGAATATTTCTTGAATAATGAAATATGCCACAAACTGGGCCAGATGTTATGTTATGTTATGTTTGTTGATTTTTTTTTTTCCAAACAGCAATGATCATTGAATTAACATTATTATTCACACTTTTTTGAAGAGAGTGCAAAAACTTAGAAAGGTTAAATGAAACACAAATCTAAGACATTTCAGATTTGAGATTTAAAATCAGATTAACTACCCACAAATCCTAAGCTGTTCCTGCCACACCTCATGGCTGTTGCCTTCGTTCCTTTATAAAGGAATTTATCACAATGAATATAAAAATACAACTACCACAACTAATGCCAAGTATATTTTATTTATATCAAACTTTAATATGTATAAGATATTCTAACATATTTAATATTTTAACTCGTTTTAATATATTTAATGCATCTGGATTTTAAATAGGAATTCTTACCCCAGTCATAATGTTTTCACTGTGAAATATCCACTACTCTTGAAGGAACTCTTTTAAAGTAATGTTTTTTCTGATCTTAACTGATACATGAAGGAAAATGATCATGTCTTTAATACTCAAACAAAGCATGGCTAAATATGCTTGTCTAATCTACAGGAAGGTAACGGGAAAACTTTAGTTTTGGAAAGATGTTTTGTTCATATTTCTTTACAACACTTCAGTTGCAATCTAAATTAGTCAGGGATTTTGATCATATCCAAATGGAAGGAATTTTCAATGTGGGCATTTCTGCCATATGGGATAACAGCATGGGGCACATGACAACCACCTCCCACTGGACATGAGTGTACAGAGCTGTTTAATACCTGCTAAATACATCAATTAAAAATCCTTACTACTTATAAAAATGCCATTTAAGAATCACGTTATTTAGCAGCTGTTACATGGCTTTCCCTATAGAATTATAGAACCACAAATCCCACTTCAGTCAATTCTAGAGAGAGTACCTGTCAAGTTTTAACTAACAGACATATTGTATCTCAAAAACCCGGACCAAACTTGGACCTTTAGTTTCAAGTTAGCTAAATCAATATACAATTTTGAATAATCAAATTTTGTATGAAGTAAGATAAACACACAGAGAGACATAATAGTTCCATCTAGAGCTCTCTGTCTGGTGAGGTTTGACTAGTTTAAAGTTTCATGTAAACCTCTGAATTATTTATTTTTTAATACATTTGATATATATATGTGTATATATGTGTGTATATATATATATATATATATATGTATATATGTGAAATGGTTACCATGATAAAATTAGTTAATACATCCATCATATCACCCAGTTGCCTCTGTGTGTGTGTGCGTGTGTGTGTGTGTGTGTGTGTGTGGTGAGAACACTTAAGATCTACTTTCTAAGCAAATTTCAAGGATAAATTAAATCACTATTAACTATAGCTACTATGTTGAATATTAGATCTCTTGAACTTACTCATTTATAACTAAAAGTTTGTACCCCTTGACCAACATCTCAATTATTGCATGTCCCAGACCTTGGAAATCACTATTTTACTCTTCTTATAGGAGTTAGACACTTTCAAATTCTACATCATAGAGATATCACACCGTATTTACCTTTCTCTCTCTCCTGTATCTCATGTAGCAAAATGCCTTCAAACTTGCTCATGCTGTCACAATTGAAAGATAACTTATTTATGGATGAATAACATTATATAGATACCTGTGTTCATGTTTTTTAACTATTCATCCATTGATGGACACAGGATTTTTCTGTCTTAGCTATTGTGAATACTGCTGCCATAACATAGGGGTACAGATATTTCTTCAATTCTACTTTTGTTTCCTTTGCTGTATATCTAGAAGTAAGATTTATGGATCATGTGAAAATGAACTACTATCATACACTGCATTAAAACACTGAAAGATAAAAAAAACACAAGATAATATCATTAGATGCAAAAACACATTTGAAAATATTGGACATTCTTCTGATATAAACACTCACTATGACCTGGGTATAGAAGAAATGTACTTCAAAATACAGACAGATATGACAGTTCAGTTGAGTTCAGTTGCTCAGTCATGTCTAACCCTTTGCGACCCCATGGACTCCAGCACACGAGACCTCCCTGTCCTTCACCAACTCCCAGAGTTTACTCAAACTCATGTCCATTGAATCCATGATGCCATCTAACTAGCTCATCCTGTCATAACCTTTTCCTCCCACATTCAGTCTTTACCAGCATCACGGTTTTTACCAAGGAGTCACTTCTTTGCATGAGGTGGCCAAAATATTGGAATTTCAGCTTCAGCATCAGTCCTTTCAATGTATATTCAGGACTGATTTCCATTAGGATGTACTGGTTGGATCTCCTCACAGTGCAAGGGACTCTCAAGAGACTTATCCAACACCACAGTTCAAAGGCATCAATTCTTCAGCGCTCAGCTTTCTTTATAGTCCAGCTCTCACATCTATATGTGACTACTGGAAAAACAATAGCTTTGACTAGATGGATCTTTGTTGGGACAGTAATGCCTCTGCTTTTTAATATGCTGTCTAGGTTGGTCATAACTTTTCTTCCAATGAGCAAGAGACTTTTGATTTCATGGCTGGAGTCACCATCTGCAGTGATTTTGGAGCCTCCCGCAAAATAAAGTCTATCACAATTTCTGCTGTTTCCCCATCTATTTGCCATGAAGTGATGGGACCAGATGCTACGATCTTAGTTTTCTAAATGCTGAGTTTTAAATCAACTTTTCACTCTCCTCTTTCACTTTCATCTAGAGTTTCTTTACTTCTTCTTCAATTTCTGCCGTAAGGGTGGTGCTGTCTGCATACCTGAGGTTATCGATATTTCTCCCAGAAATCTTGATTCCAGCTTCAGTCCTGGGTGTTCTTTGGAAGGAATGATGCTAACACTGAAACTCCAGTACTTTGGCCACCTCATGCAAAGAGCTGACTCATTAGAAAAGACTCTGATGCTGGGAGGGATTGGGGGCAAGAGGAGAAGGGGACAACAGAGGATGAGATGGCTGGATGGCATCACTGACTCGATGGACGTGAGTCTGGGTGAACTCTGGGAGTTGGTGATGGACAGGGAGGCCTGGCATGCTGAGATTCATGGGATCGCAGAGTCAGACAAAACTGAGCAACTGAACTAAACTGAACTGAACCATTGTATCCATTACTGTGGGTAAGAATCCCTTAAGAGAAATGGAGTAGCCATCATAGTCAACCAAAGAGTCAGAAATTTAGTACTTGGATGAAATCTCAAAAACAACAGAATGACCTCTGTTCGTTTCCAAGGAAAACCATTCAATATCATGTTAATCTAAGTCTATGCCCCAACCAGTAATGCTGAAGAAGCTGAAATGGAACAGTTCTATGAAGACCTACAAGATTTCTAGAACACCCCAAAAATATGTCCTTTTCATTATAGGACACTGGAATGCAAACATAAGAAGTCAAGAAACACCTGGAGTAACAGGCAAATTTGGCCTTGGATTACAGAATGAAGCAGGGCAAAGACTAACAAAGTTTTTCCAAGAGAATGCACTGCTCATAGCAAACAGTCTCTTCCAACAACACAAGAAACGACTCTACACATGGACATCACCAAATGGTCAACACCAAAATTAGATTGATTACATTCCTTACAGCCAAAGAGGAAGAAGCTTTATACAGTCAGCAATAACAAAACCAGGAGCCAACTATAACTCAGATCATGACATTCTTATTGCCAAATTCAGACTTAAATTGAAGACAGGGGGGACAACCACTAGATCATTCAGGAATGACCTAAATCAAATCCCTAATGCCTGATAAACTATGGATGGAAGTTCATGACATTGTACAGGAGACAGGGATCCAAGACCATCCTCAAGAAGAAGAAATGCAAAAAAGCATAATGGCTGTCTGAAGAGGCCTTACAAATAGCTGTGAAAAGAAGAAAAGCAATGGAGAAAAGGAAATATATACCCATTTGAATGCAGAGTTCCAAAGAATAGCCAGGAGAGATAAGAAAGCCTTCCTCAGTAATCAGTGCAAAGAAATAGACAAAAACAATAGAATGTGATCGTCTAGAGATCTCTTCAAAAAAAAAAAAAATTCAGAGATACCAAGCAAATTTTTCATGCAAAGATGGGCTCAATAAAGGACAGAAATAGTATGAACCTAACAGAAGCAGAAGATATTAAGAGCTGGCAAGAATACACAGGAGAACTGTACAAAAAAGATCTTCATGCCCCAGATAATCATGATGGTGTGATTACTCACCTAGAGCCAGACATCTTGGAATGTGAAGTCAAGTTGGCCTTAGGAAGCATCATTAGGAATAAAGTTAGTGGAGGTGATGGAATTCCAGTTGAGCTATTTCAAACCTAAAAGATGATGCTGTGAAAGTGCTGCACTCAATGTGCCAGCAAATTTGGAAAACTCAGCAGTGGCCACAGGACTGGAAAAGGTCAGTTTTTATTTCAATCCCAAAGAAAGGCAATGCTGAAGAAGGCTCAAAGGCCCGCACAATTGCACTCATCTCACATGCTAGTAAAGTAATGCTCAAAATTCTCTAAGCCAGGCTTAAGCAATACGTGAACCGTGAATTTCCAGATGTTCTAATTGGTTTTAGAAATGGCAGAGGAAACAGAGATCAAATTGCCAACATCCGCTGGATCATCGAATAAGCAAGAGAGTTCCAGGAAAAAAAAAAAAAAAAACAACAACAAACAAACATATATTTCTGCTTTATTTACTATGCCAAAGCCTTTGACTATGTGGATCACAATAAACTGTGGAAAATTTGAAAGAGAATTTTAAAATACCAGATCACCTGACCTGCCTCTTGAGAAGTTTGTATGCAGGTCAGGAAGCAACAGTTAGAACTGGACATGGAACAACAGACTGGTTCCAAATAGGAAAAGGAGTACGTCAAGGCTGTATATTGTCTCACTACTTATTTAACTTATATTCAGAGTACATGATGAGAAATGCTGGGTTGGATGAAGCACAAGCTGGAATCAAGATTTCCAGGAGAAATATCAATAACCTCAGATATACAGATGACACCAGCCTTATGGCAGAAAGTGAAGAAGAACTAAAGAACCTCTAGATGAAAGTGAAAGAGGAGAGTGAAAAAGTTGACTTAAAGCTCAACATTAAGAAAACTAAGATCATGGCATCTGGTCCCATCACTTCATGGCAAATAGATGGGGAAACAGTGGCAGACTATCTTTTTGGGAGAGTCCCTTGGACTACAAGGAGATTCAACCAATCCATCCTAAAGGAAATCAATCCTGAACGTTCATTAGAAGGACTGATGTTGAAGCTGTAACTCCAATACTTTGTCCACCTAATGCAAAGAACTGACTCACTGGAAAAGACCCTGATGCTGGGAAAGATTGAAGGAAGGAGGAGAAGGGGATGACAAAGGATGAAATGGTTGGATGATATCACCAACTCAAAGGACATGTTTTTGCATACACTCCAGGAGTTAATGATGGACAGGGAGGCCTGGTGTGCTGCAGTCCATGGTCTCACAAAGAGTCAGACACGACTGAGCAGCTGAACTGAAATGAACTGAGTCAAGCCTATGGTTTTTCTAGTAGTCATGTATGGATGTGAGAGTTGGAATATAAAGAAAGCTCAGTGCTGATGAATTGATGCTTTTGAACTTTGGTGTTGGAGAAGACTCTTGAGAGTCCCTTGGACTGCAAGGAGATCCAACAAGTCCATCCAAAAGGAGATCAGTCCTGAATATTCACTGGAAGAACTGATGCTGAAGCTGAAACTCCAATACTTTGACCACCTGATGCCAAGAGCTGACTCATTTGAAAAGACCCTGATGCTGGTAAAGATTGAAGACAGGAGGAGAAGGGGATGACAGAGGATGAAATGGTTGGACGTCTTCACTGACTCTTGGACATGAGTTTGGGTAAACTCCAGAAGTTCATGATGGACAGGGAGGCCTGTCGTGCTGTTATCCACAGTGTTGCAAAGAGTCAGACAAGACTGAGTGACTGAACTGACTGAGATGAGTACAACTGTGAGGTAGTTTTAACATTTTTTGGCATTGCTTATCGTTGGGATTGAAATGAAAACTGACCTTTTCCAGTTCTGTATCCATGTTGAGTTTTCCAAATTTACTGGCTTATTGAGAGCAGCACTTTCACAGCATCATCTTTTAGGACTTAGTATTCAGCTGGAATTCCATCACCTCCACTAGCTTTGCTCATAGTGATGTTTCCTAAGGCCCACGTGACTTCACATTCCAGGATGTCTGGCTCTAGGTGAATGATCACACCATTGTGATTATCTGGGTCATGAAGATCTTTTTTGTATAGTTCTTCTGGGTATCATTGCCACCTCTTTTTAATATCTTCTGCTTCTGTTAGGTCCATACTGTTTCTTTCCTTTATTGAGCCCATCTTTGCATGAAAAATTCCCTTGGTATCTATAATTTTCTTGAAGAGACCTCTAGTCTTTCTCATTCTATTGTTTTCCTTTATTTCTTTCCATTATTCACTGAGGAAGGCTTCCTTATCTCTCCTTGCTATTCTTTGGAACTCTGCTTTCAAATGGGCGTATCTTTCCTTTATCCTTTGCCTGTCACCTCTCTTCTTTTCATAGCTGTCTGTAAGACAGAGCTACAGAGCAATTAAGCAAAAATAAAAACAAAAGGCATCCTAATTGAAATGGAAGGAGCAAAATCCTCTCTCTTTGTGAAGATATATATAAGAAACCTGAACCATTTTGCCTTTTTGTATTTTGTTTTCCTGGGGAGGGTATTGATCACTACCTCCTATACAGTGCCATGGACCTCTGTCCATAGTTCTTCAAGCACTCTGTTTATCAGATCTAGTCCCTTGCATCTATATCTCACATCCATTGTATAATCGTAAGGGATTTGATTTAGGTCATACCTCAATGGTCTAGTGGTTTTCCCTACTTTCAATTTATGTCTGAATTTGACAGTAAGAAGCCCATGATCTGAGCCATAATCAGCTCGTGGTCTTGTTTTTACTGACTGTATAGAGCTTCTCCATCTTGGCTGCAAGGAATAGAATCAATCTGATTTTGGTATTGACCATCTGGTGATGTCCACATGTAGAGTTTTCTCTTGTGTTTTTGGAAGAGGGTGTTTGCTATGAGCAGTGCATTCTCTTGGCAAAACTCTGTTAGCCTTTGCCCTGCTTCATTCTGTATTCCAAGGCCAAATTTTCCTATTACTCCAGGTATTTATTGACTTCTTACTTTTGTATTCCAGTCCCCTATAATGAAAAGGACATCTGTTAGGGGTGTTAGTTCTAGAAGTCTTGTAGGTCTTCATAGAACCATTGCATTTCAGCTTCTTCAGCATTACTCGTTGGGGCATAGACCTGAATTACTCTGATATTGAATGGCTTTCCTTGGAAATGAACAGAGGTCATTCTGTCATTTTTGAGATTGCATCCAAGTACTGCATTTCAGACTCTTTTGTTTACTATGATGGCTACTCTATTTCTTCTAATAGATTCTTACCCACAGTAGTAGATATAATGATCATCTGAGTTAAATTTACTCATTTTCAGTCCATTTTAGTTAGTTGATTCCTAATATGTTGATGTTCATTCTTGCCATCTCCTGTTTGAACACTTCCAATTTGCCTTTACAGCATTATACTTTTCTTTCATCACCAGTCACCTCCATAGCTGGGTGTTGCATTTGCTCTGGCTCTGTCTCTCTATTCTTTCTGGAGTTATTTCTCCACTGATCTCTAGTAGCATATTGGTCATCTACTGACCTGTGATGTTCATCTTTCAGTGTCCTTTCTTTTTGCCTTTTCATACTCTTGATGGGGTTCTCAAGGTAAGAATATTGATGTGGCTTGCCATTCCCTTCTCCAGTGGACCACGTTTTATCAGAACTCTCGACCATGATCTGTCCTTTCTTTTAGAAGAAAACTGAAATAATCCACCAAAAAGAAAAAAAAAAGGAAGTAAAAACTAACAAAAAATTCAGTAATGTCACAGGTTATAAAATCAACATAAAATTATATGTGTTTCTGTATTTTAAAATGATCCATCTGAAAAAGAATAGACAATCTCATTCACAATAATAAAAGTAATAAAATATTTCAGAGTAAATTCAACCAAACTAGTCAAAGTTCAAGCTGCATGAGCTATTTGTCATACTTTAGAGATTAATAAATTGCTTGTCTCATGATTAGCAAATATTTTCTGCCATGTACTTTGTTTTATTTACGATTTCTTTCACTGTGCAAAACCTTTCAAGTTTATGTCTCATTTGTTTATCTTTATCACTTCATGGCAAATAGATGGAGAAACAGTAGAAACAGTGTCAGATTTTGTTTTTGGGGGGCTCCAAAATCACTGCAGATGGTGATTGGAGCCATGAAATTAAAGGATGCTTACTCCTTGGAAGGAAAGTTATGACCAACCTAGATAGCATATTCAAAAGCAGAGGCATTACTTTGACAACAAATGTCCGTCTAGTCAAGCCTATGGTTTTTCCAGTAGTCATGTATGTACGTGAGAGGTGGACTGTGAAGAAAGCTGAGTGCCAAAGAACTGATGCTTTTGAACTGAGAAGACTCTTGAGAGTCCCTTGGACTGCAAGGAGATCCAACCAGTCCATTCTAAAGGAGATCAGTCCTGGGTGTTCATTGAAAGGACTGATGCTAAAGCTGAAACTCCAATACTTTGGCCACCTCATGCGAAGAATTGACTCATTGGAAAAGACTCTGGTGCTGGG
The DNA here is from genome assembly GCF_001704415.2 of Capra hircus. Lineage (NCBI taxonomy): Eukaryota > Metazoa > Chordata > Mammalia > Artiodactyla > Bovidae > Capra > Capra hircus. The sequence continues at coordinate 41,293,835 of NC_030819.1, forward strand.
AGGGATTGGGGGCAGGAGGAGAAGGGGATGACAGAGGATAAGATGGCTGGATGACATCACTGACTTGATGGACATGAGTTTGGGTAAACTCCGGGAGTTGGTAATGGACAGGGAGGCCTGGTGTGCTGTGATTCATGGGGTCGCAAAGAGTCAGACACGACTGAGCGACTGAACTGTACTGAGGAGGTGGATCCAAAAAAATATTGCTGTGATATGTCAAACAGTATTCTCCCTATGTTTTCCTCTAAGAATTTTATAGTGCCCTGTCTTACATTTAGATATCTAATATATTTTGATTTTATCTTTCTGCATGATGTTAGAGAGTGTTCTAATAATAAATCAGTAAAATTAGAAATGACAAAGGAGAAGTTACAACTGGTACCACAAATATACAAAGGATCATAAGAGATTACATGATGGTAAAGTGGACAACCAAAAAAAACGTACAAATTCTTAAAAAGGTATAGTCTCTCAGACTGAACTTGAAGAATTGGAAAATATAAACTGAACAATCATAAGTACTAAAATTGAAAATGAATTTCAAAACTCTCAAGAAACAGAAATCCAAGACCAGATGGCTTCACAGGCAAATTCTATCAAACATTTAGGTAAGAGTTAGTACTTATCCTTCTGAAACTTTCAAAAAAAAAATTATGGAGGAAGGAACACTTCTCTGAGGTCACCATGACCCTGATACCAAAACCAGGAAAAGATATCATTAAAAATAAATAAATTAGGCCAATACCACTGATGAGCATTGACGTAAAAATTCTCAACAAAATACTAGCATATAAAATCCAATAACACATGAAAAGTATCATACACCATGATCAAATGGAATTTATCCCAGAGATGTAAAGATTTTTCAATATCTGCTAATTAATCAGTGTGATACACCACATGAACAAGTTGGAAAAAAAAATATCATCTCAATAGATGCAGAAAAGCCTTTGACAAAATTCAACACCCAATTATGATGAAAACTCTCCAAAATGTGGTCACAGAGAGAACATGCATGCATGAATGCTAGTTCACTTCAGTCGTGTCCAATTCTTTGTAACCCTATGAACACTTATCCACCAGACTCCTCTTTCCATGGGATTCCCCAGGCAGGAATACCTCAACATGATAAAGGACATATATGACAAACCCACAACTAACATCATATGAATGAAAAGCTGAAAGCATTTCCTTTAAGATCAGGTACAAAACAAAGATGTCAACTCTCACCACTTTTATTTGTGGAATGCTTAGCCATGGCAATCAGGGAAAAAAAAAAAAAAAAAGAGGAACCCAGTTGGAAAAAAAGTAAAATCATCACTATTTGCAAATGACGTGATGCTATATATAGAAAATCCTAAAGATGCTAGCAGAAAACTCATAGAACTCATCAATGACTTTGGTAAAGTTGCAAAATACAAAATTATTGCACGTAGATTTGTCACAATTTCTATAAACTAACAACAAAAGATCAGAAAGATAAATTAAGGAAAGAATCCCACCTACCATCTTATTAAAAAAGAGTAACATACCTAGGAATAAATCTACCTAAGGAGGCAAAAGACCTGTAATCCAAAAATTGTAAGATAGATGAAAGAAATAAAAAACAATGCAAACAGATGGAAAGATAGACTATATTCTCAGATTGGAAGATTTAATCTTGTCAAAATTACTATAATACATAAGGCAATCTTGAGTACAGATTGAATGTAATCTCTATCAAATTATAAATGGCATTGTTTGCAGATCTAGAACAAAAAAGTCTTAAAATTTGTATGGAAACACACCATACACAAAATACCCAAGGCAATCTTAGCTGGAGCTGAAGGAGTCAACTTTCCTGACTTCATACTATAATAAAAAGCTATAGTAATCAAAGCAGTATGGTACTGGCATTAATAGAAAGATGGAGCAGAATAGAAAGTCCATAAATAAACCCATGCATCTATGATGAATTAATCCACAACAGAGGAGGCAAGAATACAAAATGGAGAAGACAGTCTCTTAAGTAAGTGCTTCTGGGAAAATTGGACAGGTATATGTTAAAAAATGAAATTATAACATAATTTCTTAACATGCAAACCTTTTAAGCTCTAAAGGATTACATAATTGTCAATACAATTAAATATTGGAACAAAAAACTAATTAGGGTATTTTGGGTTATTTTTTGGCTAGAACAGAAATGAATAAAATCTCATTACGTATGTTCCTATTTTTCACTTCTCTTGTTCTCATTCTTTTATTTCCATCATATTATAATTCTTTTGTTAGGTCATTGGGGTGTATCTGTAACTCAATCCATATTTTTTATAGCTAACTTTTGATTCAATTCATCCAACTCTAACTTAAGTGATTTTATATTTTAGTTTTCAAGAGAAAATTAATATGTTCATTTAGTTCCCAAGTCATACATGACTCTTTTGTGGTACCATAGAAGTGAAGGTAAGTTGCTCAGTCGTGTCCGACTCTTTGCAACCCCATGGACTGTAGCCCACCAGGCTCCTCCGTCCATGGGGTTCTCCAGGCAAGAATTCCGGAGTGGGTTGTCATTTCCTTCTCCAGGGGATCTTCCCAACCCAGGGATCGAACCCAGGTCTCCCGCATGAGGCAGATGCTTTAACCTCTGAGCCACCAGGGAAGCCCCTGGTACCATAGACTACAGCCAACCAGTCTCTACTGTCCATAGGATTCTCAGGCAAGAATACTGGAGTGGGTTACCATTTACTTCTCCAGGGGATCTTCCCAACCCAGGGATTGAACCCGCATCTCCTGTATTGCTAAGAGGATTCTTTACCACTGAGTCACTGGGGAAGTCCAAATAATATTAGAAATGATCAAGTATGACTTCTTTTTTTTTTTTTTTTTCAAGTATGACTTCTTATAACATATGACTGCATTGGCTTCTCCAGTAAGGTCTACAGTGATATTTCATCATTTAGAATATATACTTCTGTTGACTTTAGTTCAGTTCAGTTCAGTTGCTCAGTCGTGTCCAACTCTTTGTGACCTCATGAATTGCAGCACGCCAGGCCTCACTGTCCATCACCAACTCCCAGAGTTCACTCAAATTCACATCCATTGAGTCGATGATGCCATCCAGCCATCTCATCTTCTATCGTCCCCTTTTCCTCCTGCCCCCAATCCCTCCCAGCATCAGAGTCTTTTCCAATGAGTTAACTCTTCGCATGAGGTAGCCAAAGTACTGGAGTTTCAGCTTTAGATCATTCCTTCCAAAGAACACCCAGGAATGATCTCCTTTAGAATGGACTGGTTGGATCTCCTTGCAGTCCAAGGGACTCTCAAGAGTCTTCTCCAACACCACAGTTAAAAGCATCAATTCTGTGGCACTCAGCTTTCTTCACAGTATAACTCTCACATCCATACATGGCTACTGGAAAAACCATAGCCTTGACTAGACGGACCTTTGTTGGCAAAGTAATGTTTCTAATTTTGAATATGCAATCTAGGTTGGTCATAACTTTCCTTCCAAGGAGTAAGTGTCTTTTAATTTCATGGCTGCAGTCATCATCTGCAGTGATTTGGGGGCCCCCCAAAATAAAGTCTGACACTGTTTCCACTGTTTCCCCATCTATTTGCCATGAAGTGATGGGACCAGATGCCATGATCTTCATTTTCTGGATGTTGAGCTTTAAGCCAAGTTTTTCACTCTCCTCTTTCACTTTCATCAAGAGGCTCCTTAGTTCGTCTTCACTTTCTGTCATAAGGGTGGTGTCATCTGTATATCTGAGGTTCTTGATATTTCTCCCAGCAATCTTGATTCCAGCTCGTGCTTCATCCAGCCCAGCATTTCTCATGATGTACTCTGCATATAAGTTAAACAAGCAGGGTAACAATACCCAGGCTTGACATCCTCTTTTCCCTATTTGGAACCAGTCTGTTGTTCCACGTCCAGTTCTAACTGTTGCTTCCTTACCTGCATACAGGTTTCTCAAGAGGCAGATCAGGTGGTCTGGTATTCCCATCTCTTTCAGAATTTTCCACAGTTTATTGGGATCCACATAGTCAAAGGCTTTGGCATAGTCAATGAAGCAGAAATATATGTTTTTCTGGAACTCTCTTGCTTTTTCGATGATCCAGTGGATATTGGCAATTTGATATCTGATTCCTCTGCCTTTTCTAAAACCAGCTTGAACATCTGGAAGTTCACGGTTCACATATTGATGAAGCCTGGCTTGGAGAATTTTGAGCATTACTTTACTAGCTTGTGAGATGAGTGCAATTGTGCAGTAGTTTGAGCATTCTTTGCCATTGTCTTTCCTGGGGATTGGAGTGAAAACTTACCTTTTCCAGTCCTGTGGCCACTGCTGAGTTTTCCAAATTTGCTGGCATATTAAGTGCAGCACTTTCACAGCATCATCTTTCAGGATTTGAAACAGCTCCACTGGAATTCCATGACCTCCACTAGCTTTGTTCGTAGTGGTGCTTTCTAAGGCCCACTTGACTTCACATTCCAGGATGTCTGGCTCTAGGTGAGTGATCACACCATCGTGATTATCTTGGTCGTGAAGATCTTTTTTGTACAGTTCTTCTGTGTCTTCTTGCCACCTCTTCTTAATATCTTCTGCTTCTGTTAGGTCTATACCATTTCTGTCCTTTATCGAGCCCATCTTTGCATGAAATATTCCCTTGGTATCTCTAATTATCTTGAAGAGATCTCTAGTCTTTCCCATTCTGTTGTTTTCCTCTATTTCTTTGAACTGATAACTGAGAAAGGCTTTCTTATCTCTTCTTGCTATTCTTTGGAACTCTGTATTCAAATGCCTATACTTTTTTTCTTTGCTTTTTGCCTCTCTTCTTTTCACAGCTATTTTTAAGGCCTCCCCAGTCAGCTGCTTTGCTTTTCTGCATTTCTTTTCCATGTGGATGGTCTTGATCCCTGTCTCCTGTACAGTGTCACCAACCTCAGTCCATAGTTCATCAGGAACTCTATCTTTCAGATCTAGGCCCTTAAATATATTTCTCACTTCCACTGTATAATCATAAGGTATTTGATTTAGGCCATACCTGAATGGTCTAGTGGTTTTCCCTATTTCTTCAATTTAAGTCTGAATTTGGCAATAGGGAGTTCATGATCTGAGCCACAGTCAGCTCCTGGTCTTATTTTTGCTGACTGTATAGAGCTTCTCCATCTTTGGCTGTGAAGAATACTATCAATCTGATTTTGTTGTTGACAATCTGGTGATGTCCATGTGTAGAGTCCTCTTGTGTTTTTGGAAAAGGGTGTTTGCTATGACCAGTGCATTCTCTTGGCAAAACTCTATTAGCCTTTGCCCTGCTTCATTCCGTATTCCAAGACCAAATTTACCTGTTACTCCAGGTGTTTCTTGACTTCCTACTTTTGCCTTCCAGTCCCTTATAAGGAAAAGAACATCTTTTTTTGGTGTTAGTTCTAAAAGGTCTTGTAGGTCTTCATAGAAACGTTCAACTTCAGCTTCTTCAGCATTACTGGTTGGAGCATAGACTTGGATTACTGTGATAGTGAATGGTTTGCCTTGGAGTCGAACAGAGATCATTCTGTCGTTTTTGAGATTGCATCCATGTACTGCAGTTCAGGCTCTTGTTGACCATGACGGCTATTCTATTTCTTCTAAGGGATTCCTGCCCACGGTAGTAGATATAATAGTCATCTTAGTTAAATTCACCCATTTCTCAACTTCTGTTGAGAGAGACAGGATATAGACTTCTAAGGCTTGTCAAAATCTACTTTTTTTTTTTTAATTTTAAGCACCAGACTGATGTGTTTATTATGAGTACCTCTCAAAAATGCATTTGCCTGGTAAATACTGAAACATACTGACATTTCAAGGACCAAAATTTTATACAGGGAATATCAATTATTTCTTGATACATTGAAAATGTTTTACCAAAAGAATTTCAAAAATAGACTCTAAAAATTTAGAGTCCTACTCTTTTACCACATGTTTGTTAAAATTGTGTAAAACACACAGCAATAAATCATCACATTGAAACATGTATAATATCATATAAGAAACAAATCACCAGTCTAGGTTCATTGCAGGATACAGGATGCTTGGGGTGGTGCACTGGGATGACCCAGAGAGATGGTATGGGGAGGGAGGTGGGAGGGGGGTTCAGGATTGGGAACATGTGTACACCCGTGGTGGATTCATGTTGATGTATGGCAAAACCAATACAGTATTGTAAAGTAAAATAAAATTTAAAAAAAAAGTAAAAAAAAAATCATCACAAGGAGGAAATACACACTGTTCTATGTAGATAGTATATAGATAAGGTGATTCGATATTCTACAAGTTATCCTTTTCATTTGTACTCACTGTATCATAAATCAATTTATTCTCACAAATAAAATCAATGTTAGCAAATCAGTTATTTTTCATTGACCAAAATGCTCCTCTCTTGTTGGCTAGCACAAAATTTTAATCAGAAATGTGGTAGATATAATCACCCTGGTGCATTGACTGTTTTGGGAATACTAAGACACATCTCTTTAGTTCTTCCCATATCAAGAAATGAACTGCCATTCCTTCTTTTCTTTCAGAACTCTAAAATGTTCTTCAAGTAGGTATATTGATAGGCCAGGTGGCTTTAGAGATGTTTCTGGAAAATTTATTCTGAATTATCTATTCGAAGGGAAAGATGTTATGGCTGAGCAAAAACTACAATTATCACAACTCATGGAGCCATAATTTCTAATATAAGATAAAGAACTTTGTATTACTTTGTAATCTCTAGCTAAAAATGGGATCTTGGAATAAACATGATAAAAAATAGCTGTAGTGGAAAATGTTCTTATATGTTTTAAAACTTTTCTTTAAATCTAGATGGAAATCATTGAGGCAAGTCCCAGAATGTTGTACTATTAATAATTCAATGGCACTGATTGTGCAAGGAGTGACATATTGAGGGCTAGAAATCTGGTCATTTGTATTAACTGATATCTCCTAACAAGCTGCTCTGGGGTATTTTTAATAGTTTGAAACACCTTTTAGCCAGACCACTTGTTTGAGGGCTTTGGGATTTAATAGGGAAAATTTGAATATGTTTTTTTCTTTTGATCTCAAAGAAGTTCAAATGAAGATTCATCCTCAGGAAGAACTGATACTATTAAGCAATTTAATACTAATTATAAGTACAAAGCTTAATTAGAGAAGTTGAATTTTAGATTAAACTGATTGCACATTCTATGAAGTGTTTCCTAAGATTGAAAAGGTTTTTCTTTGAAAGTGTTCCCCAAACTTCATGAATTTCAAAGACAAACAGAATGCCTCACTTTTAGGTTAACTTGAGTGTCTCTATTCTTTTTAAAGCTATTGGAATTTACACAAATAATTAGATAAAGAGACAAAACTTCCCCCCAAAGAGCCAAGGTGAAGAGTTCCTTAATTTGATGCATTGAGTGGAGCAAGATAATATGAGATTGCTATCTGAAGGAAAATGTGTTTTCACTAAAACACAGAAACTCTACAGTGAGTGTTTTAGATATTAACATTTTAAAATGTCTTGCTTTCTCATGCCCCTTGTCCATCAGTCACCAGCTTCATGCAATCTGGCATTCCCATTTTGAGATATGGTTCACTCTGACATCACATGCAGTTACCAATGTGATCAGATAGGCTTAAAAGTGTGGGTCGCAGAGGACTTCTTCTATCATTCTTAGGAAATTGGACCCAGCATATTCTGAGAACGTCAGCAGCAGATGGCTCAGAGTCTGCCTAAGCTATTGTTCCCTTGGGCATTAAGACAGGTGTCTGGTCATAAGTATTGAACAACAGAAATATCCATACTGCATATGTAGTACCACAATTAAAGGTTTGGCTTCAGAAGAGAATCCTGAGACAGAACTGAGATCAGTTTTGCTAGAGGTCACTGCAAATATTTTCTGCCTTTCAGAGGAAGAGACAATGGTAAGCAGATCTGAATTTTGTGACTCTTGATCGCATGTTTTCATTCTTAAGAAGTAAACATATCTCTTATAGCTGTCATTGGTTTTTATTGGAATGAACAAATGATGTCTCAGTGGTGTCTTTCAGTATATGGATAGAAAGTCTTATTCACTTTTTTATCCCACATAAGATTTAAGGCCATTATTATGTTATAAGTATATAACATAAAATTGTTCACTTCACTTCAATCCCACATAAGATTTAAGGCCATTGTTCTAAGTGTATAACATAAAATTATTGTGAAGGTTTGATAAGAGGAATTCAAAGGAAGAAAAATTAAAACAAATAAGAATTGCATGTATGTGTTTATACCCCATGACTCTGCATGTCTCTGGAGAAGTGTCATAAGTTTGATTTGGAATCCTTAGTAATTAAAGAGAACAATACATTTTTAGGAATGAGAAAGTTCATAAGAAACAGAAGAGATACATTTTTAAGACAAAGACTATTTTTTAATGCTGATAGACTTTTCATTAAGACCACAAGATAATTATTGAAAAACCCTTGAAAACATTCCTCTAATAAATACAGTAAATAGATATGTGTGGCTATTCTATTAGCATTTCTAATGCACAGGCACTATTGCAATTTCTTATGTTAATGATGGTAAACAAAATAGTAGCATCATTTCTATCCATATAATATTTAAAATTTCTGCAGAGTGAAATAGAAGCTAAAATATAAAGTGATGAGGGGGGAGGGGGGTGTGGGGAGTGGGAGGGATGCCCAAGAGTGAGGGGAGATATATATATATATATATATATATATCTGACTCACTTCTTTGTAAAGCAGAAACTAACACAACTTTGTAAAGCAATTATACTTCAATTAAAAAAATATAAAATAAATAATGCAATTCCAAGTGAATTATATACTAAACATGGAGCACATCAGTAATATGAATGAAATTTGAAAAGAGCCATGAGATAGAGTATAAGTGGACGGATCCTTGTGGAAGGTGTTTAGTGGTTGCTTTCACTGTGCTTACTCAGTCATGTATGACTTTTTGCGACCCCATGAACTGTTCTCTGTCCATGGGGATTCTCCAGACAAGAATACTGAAGTGGGTTGCATGCCTCCCTCCAGGGATTGGATCTTCCCAACCCAGCAATAGAATCAAAGTCTCCTACATTGCAGGCAGATTCTTTACCATCTGAGTCAGCAGGGAAGGCCAAGAATACTGGAGTGGGTAGCCTATCCCTTCTCCAGGGTATCTTGCGATGTAGGAATCAAACCAGGGTCTCCTGGTTGCTTTCACTAGAATGGTTAAAAAGTGATTGCAATTAGGTGAAGTTTAATGTGAGTACCATAAGCAGTAATGGTAAGTTCAATGAGAGTAGCTCTCAGGGACAAAGAAAGAAATATTCACAGACTCAGAGACAGAGATGAGTTTGTTGTGTTCAAGGGAGAGAGGAGGCTCTTGTAAGTGGAGTACAGCTGAGGGAGGCAGAGAGGCAGAGTGAGATGAGTTTAGAGAAGTAAATGGAATCATGCTACACAGTCTTTTAGATTAGTTAATATATTTTAATTTTATTCTAATTTTCATTGAGGACTTACTGGAGAGCTTTAAGAAGAATAGTGATAGGACATGAATTGAGTTTGATAAAAGTTTTAAATTAAAATAAAATTTAAGAGAATTACATTAACTAACAATTTTTCAGTACATATTATTTTTTCAACTCCATTTTACATAAGATTTGGAATGCACTTTCTTAAATTTAAAACTGGTAAATATTTGAAGAGAAGGAATATTTGTACCCTTGTCTAAAATGTATTTTCAATTCACAAATTGCAATTTGTTGAAAGGATAAGTTGTAAATCATAGAGTCTATTGCAATATGAATAACAACCTGTTGGTGCTGTACTATAGGGATATCATAAACTTCAAAGAAGGAGAATGTTTGGGAAAGAAAGAAATATTTACATTGCATGGTAGTAGCAGGAGAATGATGTCTATAAGCTCACAATTTTCTATGGAGTATACTCATATAGCTAAACCCAATGTGATACCATGCCTACTTCCATTAAATAATAAAAAAGCTAATAAATCACTGCTTTTATTCAGATGTGATATTAGATGTGGTATTAAGTCTTACAAAGCATATCAAATTGTTTTTAGGCTATCTGTGCTTTTACGTATAGTATTTTATTTAGGAATATGGTAAACAACAATAATAGTAATATAGGAGTAATGGTGCTTAATAATGTTAAAAATACATTTTCAAGCATTTCTCTTTCTCTTATTTTTTTCAACACACTGGATGCATCAAGATGATGCAAGTTCATTTGTGGATATATGCATCTTCAGAATATCATTAGAGAAATATCACTTTAGTAAATATTGCAAAATGAAAGGTATTATAGATGGAAAAAGGAGTTCCAATAACAGAAGTTCATAATCTTTAAATTTTTTACTCTTTGGTAAAGGAAAGTGTCGGGGGCCAGTGTGAGGAACTCCGCCCATGGCAAAGGTCATGAGGAAGGAGGCTTGGCATACACAAAGGTGTGATCAAGCCTCAGGAAACCCCTTGTTCCCGAGCATCTATCCCCAAACCAGAGTCTGTTTTATGCTCTCACCTACACCTCTGACTTTAAGGGGGGCTCTCCCCCATAACCATTTCTCTCGGGAAAGGAGTAAAGGTGCAGCTCCAAGGCAATAAAAATTCCTGGGCATGACAAGAGTGTTTCAGATTATGGACTCCTCTGAAGGTTATCTAGCCTGCCTGTATAGGTTCGTCCGGCCACATGTGATTGTTTACAGCCTCCCAATCTGAGAGGCACGAGATGTTTTAAACTTACTAAAGGCAAATTCTTTAGGGGAGTTGGAAATTATTAGTATAGTGGGTTGGTTAGGAATTGTATTGGTGAAGGGTATTTCATTTGTTGTGCCAACAATTGCTGCTGATTCCCTGCCTTGGGTGTGACAAGGGTGTCTTAGGTCAAATCTCTCTGCTGACAGACTGGCTTCTGTGACAGGATTATCCATACTCCTGCCACCACACACATGATTGTTTACTACCTCTCAACCATAAACAACACAGAGAGTTTTGAAGTATTTTGAGAGTCTTAATTAGCATAGGGCTTTTCTCATTGTTGAGTCAATGATTGCCACCAGGCCTCCATATCCTTAGGCACATGGGAATATATTAATCAATGTATTTGGAATATAGAAAAGGAAATAGAGTAGTTTTTAAGGTTAGCAATACTAGACTTTTTGAGTTAATGAATTTTCTCTTTTGTAATAGATCACTGTACTTTGTTATAAATCACTGTGTCCTTGCTATGTAAAAATGTAACTTTATCACTATCTTAAGACTAAATAGATCTTAAGGGGAACATTGGTGAAAGGATTTTCATTTGTTGGGCTGATGTTTGCTGCTAAATCTCCATATTCCCTGCCCTTATAATGAATATAACTAGCATATAGGAGACATAAGCATTAAACTTTAAGATTAATCATGTTAACCTTGGGTTAAATAAATTCCTTTCTTGATTGTAACTCGCTACACCCTCATCCTATAGGAATGTAACTTTATTTGGAGGGTGGTGCCTGGTTTAAGAAAAAACACCCTTGGAAAAAATAAGTTTTTTGGTTATCAGAAAGAAAGGATCATAAAATGTCAGCGGGCCTCATGGCCAGAAGATGATGTAATATCCTTAAGACCTTTTTTTATACATTTATGTGAAGCACCTGATTTTGATAAAGGTCAGGACTGCTGACCCCCGCGTGACTCTGTATTCATCCCTATGTGTAACAAAAGGTATATAAGCAAACCCAAAAATAAAGAAATTGGATCAGTTTCCAGTAAAACTGATTCCCTCATGTCGTTTCTTTCTTTCTTTCTTTCTTTCTTTCTTTTTTTTTTTTCCATGTTGTTTCTTTCTTGCTCCCCATTTTTCTGGCTGAATTCCCATCAGGAGCATGGATGCTATTCCACGTAAACCAAGTTATTCAGCCTCTTTTTCTCCACTGATTTTCCTACTACACTATCCATTTCTAATTTCTCTATATATCTGTGATTAAATATGTATTTTTCCAAGGACGCTGACGCCTTCCCCACCTTCGAATTCCCTGGATCCACCGGGGCTGACCCCGGCAGGAAAGGCTATGGGTGACCTTATTAAAATATATTTAATTCTTATAAATGAATGTCTTTATTTCCTTGAAACAGAATGAAAATTACTTAACCTATTGACCCAGGAAGCAAATTGACTAATATTCTAACCTGTAACATAACCCAATACAACCATATTAAACATTGAGTCCATTCAAATGCTAGATTAGAGTTCATAAGCCTTACTCACTTCTGATAGATGATGATATAAATAATTAAATGGTTTCATTATTTTTATCAATGCCTCATCTTTATTGACAGAAGATTATCTTTTGGGAAACAGTGAAAGAAAACAGAGGAACAGATACTAATCAAACAGCTCTTGCTAAGCTAAAATATAATCTAAATGATAATATAACCATAGCATAAGGATACTTAGCTACACATTATAAGTTCATCATGATTGTTGCAATCAACTTTAATCACAAGTTCCAAGAAAATTCCAAATAAATTCAGAGGAAATCATTCACAATAGAAGAAGCTCTAGGCTTGAATCCCAGTTTTGACACTTACTAGTCTTTCATGCATTGGAGAAGGAAATGGCAACCCACTCCAGCGTTCTTGCCTGGAGAACCCCAGGGACAGGGGAGCCTGGTGGGCTGCTCTCTATGGGGTCGCACAGTGAGATACACGACTGAGGTGACTTAGCGGCAGCAGCAGCAGCAGCAGCAGCAGCAGCAGCAGCAGCAGCAGCAGCAGCAGTGTGTAACCTTAGAAAAGCTTTTTATACTCCTTGAGACACACTTTTGTCATCTGTGAATTGAGTATATTATGATTTTGCCCAGAAGCCACTGTGAGGATTATCAGAGATCATGAATGTACAATGTCTAGTGTGTTGTTTGGCACATAATAGATCTTCCACAAGTAGTTGCTTTTCCCCCCGCCTAGGTCATCATTATTGTGAGTTAGAGAAATTCTAACAATTTCAAATTTTCAGTGTAATCATTACAGAAGATTTAAAAGAGATGGAAACATTCATTGTAATAAATACAATGTTATAAAAATATTAAATTTCAGAGATAGTCTTTAAAAATAATGGGCCCATTACAATATAGTTTCCAGAGTATTAAGAATTGTGTTAGATAACAGTACTCAAAATAACTCCACAGTAACATACACATTGCCAATATTAAAAACTTTTCCATTTAGAGAAAATATTCCACTAAACAAACTTCTCTAAATCAAATGACACCAAATAACACCTTTTTATGCTCCTTACAGGAAATACAGTTTGAATATTTGACCATCAATGTCAACTTATTTAATAATACATAGTATGATAATCACTTCCAATACAATGTTTTGAGATATTGTTATTGTTCAGTCATGTCTGACTCTTTGCTACTCCATGGACTGCAGCATGCCAGGATTCCCTGTCCTTCACCATCTCCTGGAACTTGCTCAAATTCATGTCCATTCAGTCAGTGATGCCATTCAGCCATCTCATCCTCCATTGTCCCCTTCTCTTCCTGCCTTCAATCTGTCCCAGCATCAGGGTCTTTTCTAATAAGTTCACTCTTTGCATCAGCTGGCCAAAGTTTTGGAGCTTCAGCTTCAGTGTCAGTTCTTCCAGTGAATATTTAGGATCGATTTCCTTTCGGATTGACTGGTTGGATCTCCTTGCAATCCAAGGGACTCTCAAAAGTCTTCTTCAACACCATAGTTCAAAAGCATCAATTCTTCAGTGCTCAGCCTGCTTTATGGCCCAACTCTCACATCCATACATGACTACTGGAAAAACCATAACACTGACTACATGGATCTTTGTCAGCAAAGTAATGTCTCTGCTTTTTAATATGCTGTCTTTTGATATATAAACATCACTAAAAACATAGCTAGATGGAATTTAAGATTCTATGAAAATGTATTTTAAAAATTGAAAACTTTTTCATTACATTGTTGTCAAAAGAAAATTCAGAAATAACCTTTAACCTGATTCTTCAAATTTCACCTCCTTATTGATTGTATCTTCATCTTTTTAAAGCTTTTCTTTAACTTGAGAAAAGTACAGCACAAAACTAAATATAAATGTTAAGAATCCAAAATTTAACAAATGAAATTTGAACTATGTATCCCTCTCCATAAGAATTCAATAATATATTTGATGAAAATAAATGTCATTCAATGAGTTATAGTTGATGAAGTAACTATTTTCTCTTTATGTAATTTTATTTATTTAATAATTGACCTGATCTTTTCTATAGTGGTATGAAAAAACTGTTAGATACTATAGTTTAACTATTGATATTCAGGAGTATCTGCAATTTAACCTGTAATATGAACTGCTTATACCAGAATGAGAGGATGGGCACCACAAAAAAATGCTCAGTTGAAATGTATCATGAATGATAATAAGATGGATTCTTCAATGTCAATATTCTTCCTCATGATATCAAAGCACTTCTTAATAATTTTCTTGATTACCTTAATTGACAATGTCCTTGGAAGAAAACACAGTGGCACTGCTTTATGTTTCTGTGTAAATATAATTGTAGATTGGGAAGCAGCTTATATGTGTATCCTTTTGACTCACATAAATAGTAAACTGGCTTTTCCCTTCACTCAGTTTATTAATTTCAGACCAAATGAGCCTATAAGGTTTTCATCTCTATACAGCTGGAAAAGCATTAAACAATTGGCTATACTGGTGACTCCATTAAGACCGAGAACAACATGATCTAGTTTCAGAAACTACTTTTAAGCTCAGGCTACAAACACTTTGTCATTTTTATACTGATCATCTTAGCAGAAAATAAAGTATAGCTCTCTAGGCAGAAATCCTCTTACAAAGTGCATAGACCTTGTATACCCAGTGACAACATAGATGATAAATACAGAACAGCTCAGGAGAACAATTCCCCAGCTTCCTTGCATCCGTGTATCCATTATGCTGGCATATGAAAAAGGCCATGTGCCCTGGAAAATGAAATCTAAGTGATGCATTCTTCATCTTCCTCTCCATTTTTCATAGGTCATATGAACATTATTCTACCAAGAAATTGGGGAATTCTGAAAGTACATTTAAAAATTCATTTTGACCAGCATTTATTAAGTGCATACTGTATGAAAAACATTTTATTTGGCATGGAGGGCTATGGAGATAAAGACCATGTGGCCTTTAGAGATATGTTTACAAAATTATCAAACTACAAATAGGTTAAACATATTTAGTTAGTCAGAAAGGATATAAACCTTAGGCTTACTTTAGGGCTAAAATCCTTGAAATTTAAAAATCAAATTGTCACTTTCCAGGTTCCTTACTCTAAAGAAATTTTAAATACATATGAAAATTTATATATATATATATATATATATATACACACATACATATGAAAATGTTATATATATATGAAAAATTTATATATGGAAATATTTTAATTTTCATTCTTTAACTTTTAACATCTTACACCATTTAGATAATTTTATTGAAGATACATAGGAAAATAGGACAAATTCTTTGAAAATAGCTATATCAATACTTTAGTTTTTAATTAGTGTGTTTGCAAAAGTACCATAAAATTCAAAATTGCAGTCCTTCCATAATTAATTCATCATATGGCAAAAATACCACAAAACTGTTTTTTCTTATGTTTTTAGTTAGTCTAAATAGACAAAGACATTGAACTTTCACATAGGCATACATGATTGATAATGTATAATGGAAAAAAATAAAATATATTATTTCAGTGTGTTCTACTCAGCTATGCAAAAACATGTAGTCTAGAAATGTGTTTAACAAGTGATGTGATATTTTTATTTTGAAGTAATTATTGCGGTTTTCACAATTTAATTGCATTATATTTATTTCAATTTGCTCTCTCAAGTTTGTTATGAACTTGTGATTACTTAAAATTTCAAAACCATAATTCCTAAATCTCAAGGATTTTTTTTCAAAGATTTGTTTGTTAGAAGTCAGAAATATTTTAAAAAGAATCAATGCCTTGAGAAATTTTATTTTACAAGGTTAAATTAAGGGAAAATGGTATAAGAGAAAAATCTCTGGGCTGACCTAGAATACATAAATTTTAGGTTTATCATTAGTGTTTTTGGTGACTTTATGTAAACCATTTAATTTTAGATATACTAAGTTTTTTTATTAGAATGATCTCTAGGAAATAACTTTATAAGTTGCTAATACAAATTCTGAAATAATTACAATTTTCAAAATAAATCACTTTAGGACAGATGCGATCTACTCAAATTCTGTTCTAAGTAAACAATTTGTTAAAAGTGCTTCATAAAATCCTAGAGGTTCCTAAGACCCTTTCAGAGGGTCCTTGTGGTCAAAATTCTTCTCATAATATACCAAAACACTATTTTCCATGTCCACTAAAATGATGTTTTTACTTAGTGTGCAAAAGCAATTATGGATAAAATTGTTAGAGCCTTAGCATGAGTTAAGATGATAAAACCAAGCCTCATTAGCTGTCTTTATGCTCTTCACCACTGTATAATAATATTTAAAAAGAAAAATATTTTTTAAGATGCTTTGATGGCTCAGCAAAGGACATTTACTTTTAGAAATCTCAAATTTGAATACAAGTCTTCTTAGTGTTCTGGGTGGAGAACTGAGATGAGCTAACCAAGCACTTGTGCTGCATTCCTGACCTCAAGTAACATCCATGAACAAAAAATAGTTGTGTGATTAACTTCAGCTTTGAACTATTTTTTTAATAACACATTATTTTTACTTTAAAACAATGACAAAGTATGATTATTTAAATATAGGTATTTGGCAGATATTTCATACCAATGAATGTCCTCTTGTTCAATCTAGAAAAATGCTACAGATGTACTTATTTGCAAAGGAGAAATAGAGACACAGATGTAGAAAACAAACTTATAGGTACCAAGGGGAGAAGGGGGTGGTGAGATGAATTGGGAGAGTGGGCAGACATGCATATACTAACATGTATTCAGTTTAGTTCAGTTCAGTCGCTCAGTCGTGTCCGACTCTCCGCGACCCCATGAATCACAGCTCACCAGGCCTTCCTGTCCATCACCATCTCCCGGAGCTCACTCAGACTCACGTTCATTGAGTCCATGATGCCATCCAGCCATCTCATCTTCTGTCGTCCCCTTCTTCTCCTGCCCCCAATCCCTCTCAGCATCAGAGTCTTTTCCAATGAGTCAACTCTTCGCATGAGGTGGCCAAAGTTCTGGAGCTCCAGCTTTAGCATCATTCCTTCCAAAGAAATCCCAGGGTTGATCTCTTTCAGAATGGACTGGTTGGATCTCCTTGCAGTCCAAGAGACCCTCAAGGGTATTCTCCAACACCACAGTTCAAACACATCAATTCTTTGGTGCTCAGCCTTCTTCACAGTCCAACTCTCACATCCATACATGACCACAGGAAAAACCATAGCCTTGACTAGACGGACCTTAGTCGGCAAAGTAATGTCTCTGCTTTTGAATATACTATCTATGTTGATAATAACTTTTCTAAAATAGATAATTATTGAGAACCTACTGTATAGCACAGGTAACTCTACTAAAGCTCTGTGGTGACCTAAATGGAAAGAAAATATAAAAAAGAGGGGATATATGTATACATAAAACTGATTCACTCTGCTGTACAACAGAAACCAGCATAACATTGTAGAGCAACTTTGTGTGTGTGTATGTGTGTTAGTCTCTCAGTTCAGTTCAGTTCAGTCACTCAGTTGTGTCTGACTGTTTGCAACCCCATGAACTGAAGCACGCCAGGCCTCCCTGTCCATCACCAACTCCTGGAGTTCACTCAGACTCATGTCCATTGAGTCCGTGATGCCATCCAGCCATCTCATCCTTGGTCGTCCCCTTCTCCTCCTGCCCCTAATCCCTCCCAGCATCAGGGTCCTCTCCAATGAGTCATCTCTTCATATGAGGTGGCCATAGTTTTGGAGTTTCAGCTTTAGCATCAGTCCTTTCAAAGAAATTCCAGGGCTGATCTCCTTCAGAACGGACTCGTTGAATCTCCTTGCATTCCAAGGGACTCTCAAGAGTCTTCTCCAACACCACAGTTCAAAAGCATCAATTCTTCGGTGCTCAGCTTTCCTCACAGTCCAACTCTCACATCCATACATGACTGCTGGAAAAACCATAGCCTTGACTAGATGGACCTTGTTGGCAAAGTAATGTCTCTGCTTTTGAATATGCTATCTAAGTTGGTCATAACTTTTCTTCCAAGGAGTAAGCGTCTTATAATTTCAGTTGTGTTCAATTCTTTGTGAACCCACGGACTGTACCTCTGTCCATGGAATTCTCAAGGCAAGAGTATTGGGTTGCAATTTCCTTCTCCAGGGGATCTTCCAGACCAAGGTCTCCAACCCAGGTCTCCTGCATCGCAAGAAGATTCTGTACCACTTGTCAAGCCCAAAGTAACTATATTCCAATAATTTTTTTTTTAAATAATGCCATCTTAAGGAAAAGAAGTGATAGTATTTTTGCCAGACTTCAAGTGAATACTAGAATTTTGGAAAAATTGGAATCCTCTCATGTAAGCTTGAAATTTTCCCAACACAAAAGATTTTTCACTAGATCAGTGGTGATATAAATAGATGTATTTTTTAAACTGTATATGTAAATATGTCAATAATGATAGGTACATATATTTTGATGAACTATTTTTATGCAAAATTGCATGTTTTGAAAACATATAAAAGGAATGATGCATTCAAAGGGAAAATTAGAACATTGAGTTCATGAAGTAGAGTACAAACAGATTTTTAATATAATTATAGATTCCACATTGCATTTCATATTTTAGGAACTAATATCTAGTTAATGAAATTTCAAAGAATAATATTCATAATTATCTCAAAGGCTTTAAAATTCTTCTTCTATTTCCAAAAACATATTTGTATTATGATTTACAGATTTGCTTCATATATATTAACCTAATTTGAGGATATAATGCAGAAGCAAATGTGAAAATTTAGTTGCTTTCTAATAAACTAAGTATGAAAGAAATTTGTAAAAGTGATGCCTTTCTTCTCAATATTTTTTGTTAGAAAATGTGGTTGCTTTTCATAAATAATATTATTTTTCTTAACATATGGTGAATTTATTAATATCATTTGTAAATGAAATCAATTTTTTTTACAGTTTCTGAATTTAAAATTCTAATTCAATAAATTAGTAATGTGCTATACTGTGCTAAGTTGCTTCAGTCATATCTGATATTTTGCAACCCTATGGACTGTAGCCCACCATGCTCCTCTGTCCATGGGATTCTCCAGTCAGAAATACTGGAGTAGACTACCATGCTTCCTCCAGGGGATCTTCCCAACCTAGGGATCAAATCTTGATCTCTTATGTCTGCTGCACTGGGAGATGGGTTATTTACCACTATTGCCACCCACCAAGCCCAAATTAGTAATTGCTAACACCCAAATAAACAAAAGTTGTTTGTGGCCCTCAATGATTGTGAAGAGCTAAAATGCCAAAATGTATAAGATACACTGCTTCTAAGAAAGAAAAATTTCCCTTTCTTGTGTGACCTCTATGTGGTGCAAGGATTATTAGATAATCCCTGTAGCAAGAAGATTAAAGAGAAGGAGAAATGACAAGGATGACCAGAAGTTGTGGAAACTACAGTGGTAGGATCCTAGGTTTATGATATTACATTAAATTTTGGAGAAGTGAACACATAACATTAATATGTAATCAATTGATCTGGAAAATAGGATAGCCCATCTATTAAAGAACAGGGAAGAATCTGAAATTTTACTCAAGGTATGTTTGAATGTTAAATGTCTGTAGTTCAACCCTTGCTATTAGCACATCTTCAAGGAAAAAAAAATGCCTTAAAAATATAGATAAATAACAAAGTCCTCAGTTTCCTATAATAAATCATAATGGAAAACATATAAAAAAGAAGATATAAATCACTATGCAATACACTTTGCTGAAACTAACAGCATTGCACAGCAACTATACTTCAATAATTTTTTTAACAAAAAAATATTTTTAAATGAAATGATTGTCTTGAGTCTATGAGTTACTATTGTTAGAATTATGCTGCTGCTGTCCTGTGATATGCTTAGTCCATCAGTAGTGTCCGACTCTTTGAAAGTCCATGGACTGTAGACCACCAGGCAGCTCTGTCCATGGGGATTCTCCAGGCAGGAAAAATGGAGTGGGTTTCCATGCCCTCCTCCAGGGGATCTTCCCATCCCTGGGATCGAACCCAGGTCTCCCACACTTCAGGTGAATTGTTTACAGTCTGAGCCACCAGAGAAGCCCAAGAATACTGGAGTGGATAGGGTATCTCTTCTCCAGGGCATCTTGTCAACCCAGGAATTAAACTGGGGTTTCCTGCATTGTAGGTGGATTCTTTACCAGCTGAGCTACCAGGAAAGCACAGAGGTGTGCTACTACAACTCATATGATAGTACTAATCTAAGATATAGGATAATTACTCAGTCCTAGGTAGCACAGATCTAGTCCCTTAAATGTATTTCTCACTTCCACTGTATAACCATAAGGGATTTGATTTAGGTCATATCTGAATGGTCTAGTGGTTTTCCCTACTTTCTTCAATTTAAGTGTGAATTTGACAATAAGGAGTTCATGATCTGAGCCACAGTCAGCTCTTGGTCTTGTTTTTGATGACTGTATAGTGCTTCTCCATCTTTGGCTGCAAAGAACATAATCAATCTGATTTTGGTGTTGACCATCTGGTGATGTCCATGTGTAGAGTCTTCCCTTGTGTTGCTGGAAGAGGGTGTTTGCTATGACTAGTGCATTTTCTTGGCAAAACTCTATTAGTCTTTGCCCTGCTTCATTCCGTATTCCAAGGCCAAATTTGCCGGTTACTCCAGGTGTTTCTTGACTTCCTACTTTTGCATTCCACTCCCCTATAATGAAAAGGACACCTTTTTTGGGTGTTAGTTCTAAAAGGTCTTGTAGGTCTTCATAGAGCCATTCAACTTCAGCTTCTTCAGCATTACCGGTTGAGGCATAAACTTGGATTACTGTGATATTGAATGGTTTGCCTTGAAACGAACGGAGATCATTCTCTCATTTTTGAGATTGCACCCAACTCCAGTACTTTGGCAACCTCATGAGAACACTTGACTCGTAGAAAAGACTCTGATTCTGGGAGGGATTGGGGGCAGGAGGAGAAGGGGACGACAGAGGATGAGATGGCTGGATGGCATCACTGACTCAATGAACGTGAGTCTGAGTGAGCTCCAAGAGTTGGTGATGAGGCCTGGCATGCTGCAATTCATGGGGTCGCAAGAGTCGGACACACTTGAGTGACTGAACTGAACTGAACTGAAGGTAGCACAGAGAGATAAGAAAGTTTTCCTCAGTGATCAGTGAAAAGAACTAGAGGAAAACAATACAATGGGAAAGACTAGAGATGTCTTCAAGAAAATTAGAGATACCAAGGGAACATTTGATGCAAAGATGAGCACAATAAAGGACAGAATTGGTATGGACACTAATAGAAGCAGAAGATATTAAGAAAAGATGGCAAGAATACACAGAAGAACTAAACAAAAAAGCTCTCCATGACCCAAGATGGTGTGATCATTCACCTAGAGCCAGACATCCTGGAATGTGAAGTCAAGTGGGCCTTAGAAAGCATCACTATGAACAAAGCTAGTGGAGATGATGGAATTCCAGTTGAGCTATTTCGAATTCTAAAAGATGATGCTGTGAAAGTGCTACACTCAATACGCCGGCAAATATTGAAAACTCAGCTGTGACCACAGGACTGGAAAAGACCAGTTTTCAGTCCAATTCCAAAGGCAATGCTGAAGAATGCTGAAACTATTGCACAGTTGCTCTCATTTCACATGCTAGCAAAGTAATGCTCAAATTCTCCAAGTCAGGATTCAACTGTACGTGAGCTGAGAGCGTCCAGATGTTCAAACTGGATATAGAAAAGACAGAGGAATCAGAGATCAAATTGCCAACATTGGCTGCATCATCAAAAAAGCAAGAAAGCCCCAGAAAAATATCTACTTCTGCTTTATTGACTATCCCAAAGCCTTTGAATGTGGAGATCACAAAAAACTGGAAAATTCTGAAAGAGATGGGAATACGAGACCACCTGACCTGCCTCCTGAGAAGTCTGTATGCAGGTCATGAAACAGCAGTTAGAACTGGACATGTCACCTTGCTTATTTAACTTATATGCAGAGTACATCGTGTGAAATCTAGGCTGGAAGAAGCACAAGCTAGAATCAAGATTGCCGGGAGAAATATCTATAACCTCAGATAGGCAGATGACACCACCGTTATGGGAGAAAGTGAAGAAGAACTAAAGAGCCTCTTGATGAAAATGAAAAAGGAGAGTGAAAAAGTTGGATTAAACTCAACATTCAGAAAACTAACATCATGGCATTAACTCTCATCACTTCGTGGCAACTAGATGGAGAAACAATGGAAACAGTGATAGACTATTTTCTTGGGCTCCAAAATCACTGCAGATGGTGACTGCAGCCATGAAATTAAAAGACACATGCTCCTTGGAAGAAAAGCTGTGACCAACTTACACAGCATATTAAAAAGTAGGGACATTACTTTGCCAACAAAGGTCCGTCTAGCCAAAGCTATGGTTTCTCCAGTGGTCATATATGGATGTCAGAGCTGGACTATAAAGAAAACTGAGTACTAAAGAATTGATGCTGTTGAACTGTGGTGTTGGAGAAGACTCTTGAGACGGTAAGACCCTTGGACTGCAAGGAAATCCAACCAGTCAATCCTAAAGGAAATCAGTCCTGAATATTCATTGGAAGAACTGAGGCTGAAGCCGAAATTCCAGTACTTTGGCCACCTGATACGAAGAACTGACTCCTTGGAAAAGACCCTCCCTGATGCTGAGAGAGATTGAAGGCAGGAGGAGAAGGGGATGACAGAGGATGAGATGGCTGGATGGCATTACCGACTCAATGGATGTGAGTTTGGTATCACAAAGAGTCAGACACGACTGAGCAACAGAACTTAACTGAGGTACTGATGTATTTTGTGTGTATTACTTCAATCAGTCCTTCCTCCAATACACTGGACTAGAAACCGTAATTTCCACTGTTTTACAAAGAGGATATTGAATCACACATATCAATATTAAGTAGCACACAACAAATAAATGATGTAGTAAAATTTAGCATCTGTTTGATTGCAGAAACCATTCTTTTTTTCATCACATCCTGCACACAAAAGAGACATATTCTATCTCAGACAGGAAGATTTTTTCATCAGGCTTCAGAGTGATTCAGTTAACACTTGCTTTAATAAATCCCCCTTTCTTAAATTCAAAAACCACCTTATAATCAATCACTTTACTTTTAAAAAAGTGCTTATAATTCACTTCATGAAACAATCATCTAAATATAGTTTATTAAACCCAGTCTTCAGTGACCTCGCCTGCAAGCTTTTCTGGGGAGATTTTGAGTGTCAAGGTTCCTTTCATATCCCTTTGTCGCAGAACCTCTGCTCCCCTATCCAGTGGCCATGTATTGCATAGCATGACATTTCAAACAAGTGGGTCCATACATGGGTCTTCCCCAGGTGGCTCAGCTGGTAAAGAATCCCAGCCGTGATGCAGAAGAAGCAGGAGACAAGGGTTCCATTCCTGGGTGGGGAAGATCCTCTAGAGGAGGGCGTGGCAACCCACATCAGTATTCTTGCCAGGATAATCCCACGGACAGAGGAGCCTGGTGAGCTATGTCCCATGCCACAAGAGTCAAACACAGCTGAAGAGACTGAGCATGCACGCATGTATCAATATATAGTCCTTTGCTTTTTAAATAAATCATATCCAAAATACTCTATCTCATAATAAACATTAAATAATATCTCCTGTGAAAGAAATGAAATGTACAGAGTTGCCCCCAAATTGAGAATGAAAGTCTGCCCTTCTAACTATAAGATCACAATTTCCTTCTTCCTGCATTGCGACTGTTAGCTGTTCTGAGCCTGTTTTATTCCTTATCTCACATGGGAAGGACATACCTTCATTTTGAGCTCCATCATCTCATTGTCTATATAGTACACTAAGAAAAATAAATTATTTGGGGTATTATATAAGTGGATATTGGAGCAAAATCTAGTAGAACTTTGGATTTTAAAAAAACATCGTGAAAAATGCATTCTCTGTGAGAATTCTAACTGAATTAAGAAGATTGTTTTATTTCTATATTGATTTCCTCTCATCCAAGTGATTTTCCTAGCAATTGTTAACTATTCCAGTACAGATCATATATAGACTTTCATGTGCTTTCTAAATTCTCATTACTCCAAAATTTGGTCTCAAAATAGTCCTTGCAGGTGTTATAGTGTCACTGATATGCTTACTGTTCTGCAAAACACTGTCATGTCTCATTCACCATATTGTAAAGTGAAAGTTGCTCAGTCCTATCCAACACTTTGTGACCCTATGGACTATACAGTCCACGGAGTTCTCCAGGCCAGAATATTGGAGTAGGTAGCTGTTCCCTTCTTCAGGGGATTTTCCCAACCCAGAGATCAAACCGGGGTCTCTTGCATTGCAGGCAGATTCTTTATCAGCTGGGCTACCAGGTAATGAGATATAAATTTCAATGTGGCTTAAGGAGAATGGAGTTTCTTGGAGCAGACTATGAACCACTGTTGTTAAGCTGCTGAGTTGTGTATGACTCTTTGCAACCCCATCGACTGCAGCACTTGTCTTTGGTGTGCTTTGCTGACCAGTTTAGTTCAGTTCAGCTCAGCCACTCAGTCGTGTCTGACTCTCTGTGATCCCCTGGACTGCAGCAAACCAGGCTTCCCTGTCCATCACCTACTCCTGAAGCGTGCTCAAACTCATGTCCATCGAGTTGGTGATGACATCTGACCACCTCATCCTCTGTTGTCCCCTTCTCCTCCTGCCTTCAATCTTTCCAAGCATCAGGGTCTTTTCCAAGGAGTCAGCTCTTTGCATCAGGTGGCCAAAGTATAGGAGTTTCAGCTTCAGCAACAGTCCTTTCAATGAGTATTTAGGACTGATTTCCTTTAGGATGGACTGGTTGGATTTCCTTGCAGTCCAAGGGACACTCAAGAGTCTTCACCAACGCCACAGTTCAAAAGCATCAAGTCTTCGGCACTCAGCTTCCTTTATAGTCCAACTCTCACATCCATACATGACTGCTGGAAAAACCATAGCTTGGGATTTAGTATGCTGACCATAATAATTGCTGACCAAATTACATAATCCTTCTGACATTCTTCTGTGAAAATAAGATTTTAAAAAATCAGCACAGTGTCCAGCAAATTGAAAACTTCAATGAATGTTAGCATTGATAATAATAACATCAAATCTATTAAGGAAGCTTTTGCCTTACTCATATAGCCATTAGTGTTTTTATACCCATGAAATGTATAATTTCAAGTGGTCAAAATAAATTCAAGGATCTTCCTTTTGGAAGATGGCTCTAAACTCTAATATTGAGATTAGAATGCTAAATGGAAAGGAAAATTAATGTTTCTTGAATTTTTTAAAAATTGTGCTATTCTTGGAAAATATTTATATATTCCAAAATAATAGGTTATCTTAGAAATATCAATGTTTCAGGCTTTTTTAGTGTAGTACTCCTTATAAAACACAATTATTGTTGGTAAACATGGGAATGAGCTATTTATCTCATAAATTAAGACCAATAATTTAGAAAATAATAAATTAGATATTATTCTATAGAATGCAGAAATAGGTGACATTACTGGTGGAATTAGTTTTGAAAAATAAAACATATAATTCATTTCAAATATCATAAATATTTGACTGAATATTGACTGAAAAATCCCTCCTTAATGGTTTCACATAAGAGAGATTAGAAAACATAAAATATATATAATTATAGATATAGATATAGTCTGACCATGATATATATATATTTATGTGTATATATGAATACATATCTATCACAAGAGGAATTATCTTTGGAAAATATAATTCTCAGTGGATGAAATATATATCTGATTTTGAAGATGATAAATCAGGAACAATAAAACAAATTATCACTAGCATTTATACAGAAAAAGTATGTAATTCTGTGTAGGACAGAATTTTAATTTACACTTCATTAACTTAGTAGAAATTATAATTTATGTTGATATCAACATTCAGTCAGAAAAAATGCCACTAATTTTCTTTTCATGTCTGACCTATGGTTTGTTACATTTTCACCAAGAATAATACTAATTTATAGTGTTCATTTTCTCTAGACATCCATTTTAACATTTTTAAACACTCTGGAATATTGCAAGATGGATAGAAATTGTATTATAGGCTCATTTAGTTAGCTCTTGTTGACATGCTCAGTTTCTATCACTTCTTTACTGAGTATTTAAATTTGTCTTAGCAAGAAGGTTTTAATTTCCTCAAACAAAAGACCTATGAGTCACCCAGTAATTTTTCTATTGTCACATTTATACACCCCATTGCCTCATATATAGGTTGTAAGTTTTTCCTCAGGCATCAAAGAAAATTTATAGTTCTCATGTGTATTCAGGCCCTGACATAGAGCTTGTTTATTCAGATAGTTTGGGCTCTGTGGGGGCCTCTGGTAGGTTTTATGTTATGTACTGAGTATACAGAGATAACAGACAAAAATCCCTGCCCTCAGAAATTCATACTCTAGTGTGTAGTAAAAGTTGACATACAATTTAAATGCAGCATGATCAATGATCTGATAAGAGTACCATAGAGTGACTTGAAAGAAACAGGCAATCTTCCCACAATATTTTTTTTTTTCTTTCAAATGTTAAAAGAACCTTTTCCAAGTAGGCCTACTTGGAAACCAAAAAAGTTTTGCTCCAAGTTTCTGATAAAGGTAAATGACAGAAACAGAAGAATTTGGCCCACAAAAAAACATGTGTTTATTAGTTGGGATAGTAGATAGTACATTTGAAACTGAGAGGATCGTTTCATAAGCAAGTTCAAAAATCAACATTGATTTATTCAGGACTGAGATTTCTAGGAAATATGTGTAGAATTGCTAAGGCTAAATAATTAAGTAAGTTAAGAGAAAGATTTAATAGCTCCTATATGCAAGATAAGATTCAAGTTTGGGCAAACAATCTAGTTCCCTAGTCCAGTGCACTTTAACTGAGCTTTTACGCTGTCCTCCTTGTGTGTGTGTGTGGCCCTGGAAGGCCCTTGGGGTAGCGGTAATGTGGAGGAAGGGAGTCAACAAAAAGGTCCCTGACATCTCACGTGGAACCAAGACAAGATAATTGATTAGAGGGTCAAAGAGATAAAAATAAATGTTATAAAACTAGTATATGCAAGCTATAGGTATTTAAAGAAAGGCAGCTTTACTTTTGTTTGGATGATTAGGGAAATTTTGCTGGATGGAATGTTATTACTTGCAATAAGCCTATTCTAGGCTACTGAAACACTCAGGTTTAGTAGCCTAGAATAAGTGTAAAAAAGATGGAATTAAAAACAAATAGTGGAATTAATATCATGGTTAAAAATAAAAAGAATCTGAGAACTTGGGGGTCTGTAGAGGTTTTTCAGTCCAGACTTCTTAAGACAGATAAAGAAGCACAGTGACTAGCCTAAGGAAACCCAGTTAATAAATAGGAGTCATAGAACCATAATTCACATTTCCAATTGCCAATCTTGAGATTTTCTCTTATTGTCTTTTTTACTTTGCTGATGAATTCACCAATATGCATTTTTTTTTTATGAACAACCATTCAATATTACGTATCTCTAAGTTCTTTTCATAGGTTATGAAAGCTCATAACTTACAACTTATGAAATAAAATATTCATAAAATATTAAGACTGCAGACTCAATGTTTAAAAATATACTGCACTCTAGAGTCATATAACAGGGTCCTAACAATTTTGAACTGCACTACTTGGTGATCACTATTTGCTCCAATTTATGAAAAAGATTTGATTCTTCCCAAGGCAATGAGAGTAAATCCCCATACAGCTTCTTAGTCTATCTCATTCCAAGAAATGTAAAGTTGTGGATTAGTAAATAAAATACAGCATTCTTTTGTGGCATCCTGCAATGTAAATTGAAATCAATTGAAAGAAATGACTTAATTTTCTATGGGACAGAAGTCAATAAGTGGCTGGGAGTTTATCTTTTACCTCAGAAAGGTAAAGAAAATAAGACTTAGGGCAAATAATTCAAGCATCACGATGTGGTTTTGTTTTCCTGAATCCTGTTATGTATAACACTTTCAGTTGATTTACTTATGCTTCCAGATAGATTGTCAATACTGCTTATGGATGTTGATCACAGTGATACAGGTGAACATTAAAATATAGGTGATTAATTTCTAATATGTCACTTTCAATATGCAGATATACAGATGTTTTTGGCTAGACATCTGTGGACAAAGAATGTTGTATGTAATTTTGGTAAGCAAAATATATCTCTGCCATCAATCCATCAACCACTGCAGCTGCCCCTAACATTGTACCCTGAGGGGAGTTCAAGATGAAGAAAAACAGAACACTGGCTTTAGATATTTAAAATGCACATCAAAGAGATAATTTCAAGAAGCCTTGAAGGACTCTTGCCTCTTCCCCTATTCAGAAAAGTACTAAAATCATTACCTAGATATGTTCTTGTGTGTTTGATAAGCAGTAATCTTTTGATGTTTGACTACCTGCCTGTTTGGTTGGTTGGTTGGTTGCTTTTTCCAGCAAAAACTCCTATATATACTAACTCCTCCCTTACCTCTTCAAAACAGTTCCTCAGAGCTGTCCAAGAGGCTGTCTCTGAGGCTATATTCCTCATTCAGATCCTGTAATAAAACATAGCTCGTAACTTTTCGGTTGTGTGTTTCTTCTGTTGACACATCTTAATCAGAGAATGGCAGCAATAGTCCTTGTGAATCCCTAGATTTATCTAAACTATTTAAATAACAATACAAAGATGCTTTCAGTAATATTTCAAAATTAAAAGTCTATTTTCAGTGGTAATGGTACAGTGAAATCACTTTAAAAAGTGCGCGTGGATTTGTCAGCACATGAAAAGGACATTTTGTGACAGAGCAATGTGCTATTTTAATTATCAGAGAGATACTACAGATATACTACATCAATGATGATTTAAAACTATTTTTGTCTTACAAAAGGTACAGGATAATAATGAATTATTCAAACAATTCTGGCATGTATTTGTAAAGAAATGCTGAATTTTTAGGAATCTTTGTCAGTAGTCTCTGTTGTCACAGGTATAAAGAAGACATTTTAGTTCATTGATTAATATTGTCTTTCACATGAAACTGATACCAATATTTTACATTTTATTACTTTGTATTTGATTTATATGGATTTTGCCTTTATAAAATTGTCAGAAGAATAGGTAAGTACTTGTCAACTGATACATGTTTAAATAATGTTGTAATAAAAATAATATAATTAAAATGTCCATTAGAATATTTTATTATCTTTATACAGTCTTCATATTTTAAGGAACAGATAAATGCTTATCTTAAATATACTGATATATGTTA
Source organism: Capra hircus (assembly GCF_001704415.2). Lineage (NCBI taxonomy): Eukaryota > Metazoa > Chordata > Mammalia > Artiodactyla > Bovidae > Capra > Capra hircus. Next base: position 41,323,334 of record NC_030819.1, read on the forward strand.
ATTATGTCATAAATTGTGATATATTTTCAGGTTCTGCCAACTGTGTGTGTTTGTGTGGTCAGTCATGTCCACCTTCTTTTGACCGCATTGTCTGTAGACTGCCAGGCTTCTCTCTCCATAGGATTTTCCAAGCAAGAATACTGGAGTGAGTTTCCTTGTACAGAGGATCTTCTCTATGCTGGAATTGAACTGGAGTCTCCTGCCTGAGCTCCTGCATTAACAGGCAGATTCTTTACTCCTTAAGACACTTGGGAAGCACTAGGTGCTAGTTATAATAAAAAATAGCATTTCTTATTTATAAAATATTTTGAAGTGAATAAAAGTTAAATTGCACTTATAGTTCATCTGCTATCAAAATGAATCTTATTGAACATTTCATTAATGAGTTTTATTGACTATTGCTGCAGTTAATTATATCAATTGGTTTTATAACTATCCTATAATAAACCTTATTTGGTTTTGGTAAACTGCTATTTATTATATTGTTTGATAATAGTGTCTTTTTTCTCTAGTGGTATTTGCCTGAATGTTCATATGTGAGATACATTTCTAATATTATTTATTGTTATATTATCAATTATAATATTATCTATTATATTATATTGAATTACATTCCTTATCAAGTATACTATTATTTAGCATTTATAATCATAAAATTAATTGCTAAGTATCTCACCTTCTTATTTATGTTGGACTAGATTATTTGACATGAAAATGATTTGACTTTGCAAATATGCCATTTTGGATGTGGTGATTTAGCAGATTGGTTTAATAATGCCATAGTTATTGCATACATAAACTTAGATTATTCTATTTCTTCTTGAATTAATTAGCTAATATTAAAAAAAACTATTATCAAGTTTTCAAAAGAAAACCACTATCATTAAATTTTTTTTTTAATTTTTATTTTTACTTTATTTTACTTTACAATATGTATTGGTTTTGCCATACATTAACATGAATCCACCACGGGTGTGCATGCGTTCCCAAACATGAACCCCCCTCCCATCTCCCTCCCCATAACATCTCTCTGGGTCATCCCCGTGCACCAGCCCCAAGCATGCTGTATCCTGCATCTGACATAGACTGGCGATTCGATTCTTACTTGATAGTATACATGTTTCAGTGCCATTCTCCCAAATCATAAGAATATGTTGCTATATCTGCTTTACCATTTATAATTATTTTATTTCTTCCTTGGACTTGATTAAATTTTTATTGATTTTATTACTTACTGTTTTTAAAAATTTATGCCTTTTCAAAGCTAAAATTATACTGAATTATTATTTATTTTTTCCACTTTGTATTACAATTTTTTATTGGGTTTTCTCATTAAATTCTTCAATTAGTTATGCTGAATCTTTTGTTTAAAATGTGTATGGCATTACTGTGTTTCAAAGATGAGCAAAAGAAAAATCCCATATATTTACACATTTTTTATTTAGTTTTCATTTTCAATTGCATTAACAGTTGGTTTGAGACAATGTACTATTTCTTTTCATATAGAGTCATTGTTTTCTTTACTAACATATGATTTTTACTTTCATTGCTATTATATAAATTTACTCTGATATTTACTGAAAATATTGATGAGTAATTTTCAATTTTTGAAATTTATTGAAGCTTTTTTCTAAGATTAACCTATGTGTCTGTATGCATATACATGTAAATAAAATCATTTTAGTATTTAAGGAAAGCCAATAAAAGTTATCTGCTTATAATATAGATTCAAAGAGATCTAGCTATTAAAAGTATATATATGATATTATTTTTTAAGTCATCTGTATTTTTTCTTTTTTTCTACATTTTCCTCCAAATCCTAGTTGCTAATATTCCATTATCATTTGAATTTATTTATTTAGTGCTATAGTGTTATTTATGATGTTGCTTTATCAAGTATTGATGTTTGAAAGAAACTTCCAGAAGATTATTCGAAAACATTAACAATATTGTATTATTGTTAAATATTTTATATGGCATGAATATTTAATGATCACATGTATTTATTGAAAAGTTGTCTTCTAAGCATATAAGAGATTCATTTCTGCTTAAGTTTTACCTTTGACTTCTAAAATATGTGGTTTGTTTTATAAATACTCATGACAGTGAGTATAAAAAGCACACATAAGAAAGGAATACCAGTTAATTGGCTACACTTTCTTTCACTCAGGATGTTGGCATAAGGAAATTCATGAATAGATTGACATGTTTTTAACTTTAAGTAGACAAAAAATAATATGAAATTTAAAGGACAGTAATATAAGACCTGTGCATATCATTATGACCTAGCTGAGATTGTATGTGAGCAATCGATTTGGCTCTATGCTTATCTAAAAGATAGCACAGAAAAAGGCAAAAAAACTTTTCAGTTACCCCAAAACAAATGAACAAACAAAACCTCTATTTGTTCAGGAGAATTAAAGCTGTTTTGTATACTTAAACCAAACGAGGAGTAATTTCAAGATGCTTGAATTGAAGTGGGGCTTCTGGAGAGAAAACACTGTGTGATTGAATGATAAATATTCTAATCATCTTTATAGTAAATTTTATAGGTCTGTGTTTTTAGAGACACCTTCAATATAATCTGATGAGTTTATATCAAACTGCCAATCAGTAGCAGTTTTATGGGAAACCAATACAATATAATCAAATGTGGCCATGAGAGTCCAGCAAAATGTTCTAGTCAAAACAGCTGCTTGAGATTAAAAAAACAAAACAAAACAAAACAGCACACACATAAGTATCGGTCCCCATCTATAAAACTGAGAGAACTTGATTTCCCAAGGGTCAGTCAGAATCTTGGGTTTCCCAGGTGGTGCAGTGGTAAAGAATCTGCCTGCCAAAGCAGGAGACATAGGAGATGTGAGTTCCATTCCCAAGTCAGGAAGATCCCCTGGAGGAGGAAATGCTGCACATCACAATATCCTTGCCTGGAGAATCCCATGAACACAAGAGTCTGGTGGGCTCAGTCCATGGGGTCGCAGAGACTTGGACACAACTGAGCACACAGTCAGAACCTAGATCTCTAAAATCATCTTTCTTAGACTCTTCCTCCAGGTAATATTGCTAGAGTCTCTCCAAGTGTAATGCAGGTCCTTCCAGAAGAGGATAAGTTATTTTTGGTCAAAGCAATTTTTAACCCGAAAGGTAGTTTAAAACTCAACATTCAAAAAACTAGGATCATGGCATCTGGTCCCATCACTTCATGGCAAATAGATGGGGAAACAATGGAAACAGTGACATACTTTATTTCTTTAGGTTTCAAAATCACTGCAGATGGTGACTACAGCCATGAAATTAAAAGACATTTGGTCCTTGGAAGAAAAGCGATGGTAAATATAGATAGCATATTAAAAAGCGGAGATATTACTTTGCTGACAAAGGTCTATAAGGTCAAAGACATGGCTATTCCAGTAGTATGTATGAATGTGAGAGTCAGACCATAAAGAAGGCTGAGCATCAAATAACTGATGCTTTGAGACTGTGGTGTTAGACAAGGCTCTTGAGTCCCTTGGACAGCAAGGAGATCAAACAAATCAATCCAAAAGGAGATCAATCCTGACTATTTATTGAAGGACTGATGCTGAAGCTCCAATCTTTTGGCCACCTGATGTGAAGAGTTGACATATTAGAAAAAACCCTGATGCTGGGAAAGACTGACAGCAGGAGGACAAGGGAATGACAGAGGATGAGATGGTTGGATGGTATCACCAACTCAATGGACGTGAGTTTGAGCAAGTTCTGGGATATAGTGAAGGACAGGGAAGCCTAGCATGGGGCAGTCATGGGGTCTCAAAGAATTGGACATGACTGAACTACTGAACAACGATGACAACAACTTTGGTCTAAGTGAGCTGGACTACCCATAACTGTAAAAAATTCTTGATGGAACATCTAGAGAAGGAAGATGAGGGATTATACTGGAACCAGAATAGTTAGGCAGGGCCATAGATTGCTTTTTGCTTGACTGACTTAAAGAGTTAGATCTAATATTGTGATTGCTCCTATGTTTTGCTTTCCCTCTAAAGTTAATGTACTCCTAAAACTTCTTTGGCAAACTGATTTTCCATTGGATAAATCATTTCCTTAATTGATTCTTATCATGAAATCTCACCCATGTTTTTGCAGACAAGAGAACTCTCAGAATCATGAACAGCGTTTCCTTTATCTTATAAAGATTCATTTTTCATCAGCTGCTTGAGGTTCAGATTTACATGAACATGGTTATTAGACTGGAGTGGCCCAAAGCGGCATCAGGCATCAGGCAGAGACTTTTTGCAGAGCCCGCAATTGGATGAGCACCTGGCACAGGGATTTTGCGGTTTATTGGATTTACTTAATACTGCATACTCCATCTTTTGCAACTATTTGATAATCCTCCAAATAATTTAAGAATGCTAAGTTCTTAAAGGGCTTCCCAGGTGATGCTGGTAGTTAAGAACCCACCTGCCAATGCGGAAGATGTAGGAGATGCAGTTTCGATCCCTGGGTCATTAAGATACCGTGGAGAAGAAAATGATTGATATTTTACCATATGTTGATTATTTTTCTATAAATATTGTATTAATCTTTGAAATTAATAGATCGAATTGCTAAATGTTAGAAATCATTCACTCATTTTTCTTTAACTGCTTTTATTATGTGTTTCCTAGGTGGCACTAGTGGTAAAGAACCTGCCTGCCACTACAGAAGATGTGAGAGTTGCAGGTTCGATCCCTGGGTTGGGAAGATCTCTTGGAGTAGGAAATGACAATCTGCTTCAGTATTCTTATGAGAAATCCCATGGGCAGAGGAGCTTAGTGGATTACAGTCCATGGGGCCCTAAAGCATTCGATGCAACTGAATGCACATTATGTACATAACCTTGCACTTTTATCTTAGTGCACTTTTACACACATTTCTGTATAACTATTTCTAAAATTGGAATTTCAGGCTTAAATAGGATACAAATCTTCATCTTCAATGTTTGCTGTTGTTCAGACACTATGTCGTGTCTGACCCCTTGGTCTGCAGCACACCAGGCTTCCTTGTCCTTCATTATCTCCCAGAGTTTTCTCAAACTCATGTCCATACCTCATTTTAAAAATATGTACCAATTATATTCCCATAAGCGTGATATTAAAGTTTCTATTGTTTTAGATCCTCATCAAAACCTGATATTGTCAAGTTTTAGTTACAACAATTCTGGTAGGTGTGTAATATTATCTCAGTATGTATAATGTGTGTTTGTGTCTGTGTGTGTGTGTTTTCCAGAAATGTAATTGAATTTACTTTATCATGTTAAGAATACTATATAAAACTACTATTGGAAATACCATTATTGGATTCTTCAAAATTTCATAATTTTATTCAACTTTAAACATAGAAATCTTACATTTTCTTCTTATTAACAAAGATATCAATCAGTATTTGGTTGTGTTTATTATTTAATTATATGTATTAAAAACATTATTATTCCTTTAACTGGGAAAAAATAGGTATTAGTATTTCTAAATGCAGAATGGTTTGAATAATTTTTAATATATTATGATAACCACTTACTGCATGTTATAGAATTCTCATTTTAACATTTTTCATATTTAGCTTCCTACTACAGCACTTTTAAAATCATTTCCATATGTAGTTCTTAATGAATATAATATTGATGGAGAAAGCATGCTTAACACTATTAAATAATTTTTATAAAATTTTAAATGAGAGAAGTGTTTGTATTTCACTGAAACTCTGAATTTATCAGAATGTAGTTCAAGCCATCAATTTTATTTTCAGAAGTTAATTTAATATCAGATATTAGTCTAAATTGTTTTCAAAGGTACAATTTTCCTGAGACTAAACAGGAATCAAGCCAAACCTTTTATGACTACTTGTGGAAGTCCTTTCAGAGATGGTGGTGTCAACAAAAAAGAGACTTTACCTCGGAGTTTCTTTCAATATTTCAAAACACCTACTTAGTATCATGCCATGTACCACACATCCAATCCTCCTGTAGTGCAGCTAACTCTCATGTGGAGACAGACTGGGACCTGGGACCGTTGGCCACAGTGCAACAATACTTGCCCCTGGACAAACATCTGCTTGAGCTACAAATTACAAATACACTCTATGGGGCTAAAAACAATATGCACAGTTGGGGCAAATTATGGACAAAAGATAAAGATAACAACCAAAAAAACCCAATTGCCACTTCTGAAGAGTTGAGAACAAATACAAAAACAGGGTGTTAGGAACAAAAGCAGGGTACTGTCTATTCCCCCTGCACACACCACTGCCTAAGGCGTGGGCAAAACACCTAAGCTACCCTTATGACCTGATGCTTGGACACACATAAGGAACCAGCTTGCCCTCATCAGGGAGTGAGCAAAGGAAGATGTTATTTGTTCTCACTCCCTCCTGCTGCAGCAGAGTCCCCAATAAAGCCTCACCTGAATTTTTTGACTGGCCTTTTATCAGTTTCTACTGATTTGGGGAAGGCCAAGAACCCTGGCTGGTATCAAAGTTATTGAGTAAAAGAGATCACTAAACTTCTGCTGGGTCAATACCTTAAGTGAACAAAACTCACCCAGCCATTTTCACCTGTGATAGTATGGTGTGCTGGCCAGATGTGTCCCTTCAGGAAGAGAGAACTGACTGTTCCAGCTACTGGGGATGTTACAGATGAAGGCTGTTTGATGAGTTCTGAGTTGTCTCCTTGCAGTTGACCTTATCTGAACAGAGCTTCCTTGCCCAAACTTATGCTCACATCCTGGATCAACCTGCATCCAGGGGAGTAAAAATGTCCATATCCCTTGCCCTAATTTAGAGGAACTCTGTGTGACCATGAAAGCTCCAGAGTCCTTGTGAGACTGACTGAGGCTTTTGTTGTGACTTCATTAGAATTCAACTTATGTGTTCCAAACTTCGTTTCCTTCATTTTTACAAGTATTCTCCAGTAACTTCCTATCTGCATCACCTTCTCAAAGTCTTCTCATGGTTAGTTTTCCCTAACCACTAAGGTTAGTGCCTGGAAAAGTCCTAGAGAGGCTCTATGTTAGGATTTTGAAGCTAGATCTTTGTCAGTCAGTTGGCAATGAGGCCCCATAACACTAGTTGTAGGAGTCATATTCAGGCTCGCTGGCAGGCAGGAGCAGGACAATTATTCAAATGGTCACTGAACTGAGCTGACATAATGATAGAAGAAAATGTGCCAGTTGAGGCAACATATTGGGCTTTTGTGGAGAAAGAAATGGCAACTCACTCCAGTTTTCTTGCCTGGAGAATTCCATGGACAGACAGCCTGGCTACAGACCATAGGGTTGCAAAGAGTCACACATGACTAAAGCAACTTAGCACACATACATTGGGCATTTGAGTTGTATTAGAGGCATCAGAGGAGAAGACAATGGCAACCCACTCCAGTACTCTTGCCTGGAAAATCCCATGGGCGGAGGAGCCTGGTAGGCTGCAGTCCATGGGGTCGCTAAGAGTCGGACACGACTGAGCGACTTCACTTTCCCTTTTCACTTTCATGCATTGGAGAAGGAAATGGCAACCCACTCCAGTGTTCTTGCCTGGGACGGGGGAGCCTGGTGGGCTGCCGTTTATGGGGTCGCACAGAGTCAGACACGACTGAAGTGACTTAGCAGCAGCAGCAGCAGCAGCAGCAGCAGCAGCAGCAGCAGCAGCAGCAGCAGCAGCAGCAGCAGCAGCAGCAGGAGAGGCATCAGAAATCAGTTAAAAGGAAAATGGAGTTAGATAGCTGTTGCAGTAAAAGTTTTAGAGAAAGACAACTGGAGGTTGAAAACCAGAAGGCCTCCTTGAAATTCATACACAGACTTATTTCGTGTACCCTGAGAACAGAAAGAAGTAAAGATTGAGTATAGGCCTCATTCATAGGAGTCAATAGGAATCCACAGAAGCTTGAATCCTCCATCCTGGCAGGCCTGATTGAGAAGTAGAAGAGTAAGACATGGGAGAGAAACACTTTGATTGACTAACTTGAAAATCTTGAATTTCCTGATTTTCTTGAGAATCAAGTTTTTGTATAGGTATGATCCACATCTCACTGATAAAGTTTTCCCTTTTTGGTAGTCAAGATCAAGGCCTCTTCCTTGCTAGATAAGAACCATTTCCTGTTGAGAAACTACTCTCAATATTTAAACCGGTAAGTATGGTTAAGTCAAAAATAACATTCCTAGCATAGGGAGAGACCTCCCAAAGAAGAAATGAAACTATATCCCCCAAAAAACATATAGGAACTAGCCAAGATGCACTTGCAGGAGCCAGGAAAAAAAAATTATAGATAAAACTGGACTGTACAGGTGCTGAATCAAGAAAAGATGTGTGGAAAATGAAGTCAAGGGAGAGTTTATCATTATGAATTGAATATTCCAGCAAAGACACTTAGACATAATGCTCTTAGGATGGCTGCTAGAAGCATGAAGAAGTAGATGGGCAAATTACATAAAGTAAAAGTATCAGAGCTTTCTTGAGAGATGTTGCAAGTAATCTAAAGGTAGAGAGAATTGAGCAGGTTAGTGTGGAGATACTGTATAAGGTTAGAAACCTCACATTATGACCATGTTCTGTGAAAGGGCCTGGAGAACATGCATCTGTAAAATCAATAAGATTGACTTTTAAGAGGGGCATCAACATCACTAAGAAATCAGAGGTGGCTGTTCTTCTTAGGTCAGGGCTGATGGGAGGAGATCCACTAACTCAACGCCCTTAGTCTAACTCATGAGAATTGTAGGAATTGGATGTGATAGCAGCCTCTTAAACCAGCTCTATGCCATTTAGACAAGATTCTACCTTTCTTTGAGCACCTCTTTATTTTCTGGCACATATTTTCCAAGCCCATTTTATACATCTTTACTCTGACCTGGGAATCAACCATTTCTCTCAGAAGCCCTGTTTCCTTTTAACATGACAAAAGGGTTTCCTTTTAGAAACCAATATCTGGATGCTAGGTGTGGAACTATCACTTTTCCTCTGTTCTCTTAGTGGACAGACCAAGAGAATATACATATTCAGACACAAGTATATGTATGTGTGTGTCTATATACACATACATACATATGTAAACATATACATTAACATCTATGCTTATATGTATATATGTATGTGTGTGTGTATTTATATATATATATATATATATATACATGAGTTTTAACAGATTTCTCTGCTTTTAATGGCAGTTTGTTCTTGCTTTTTCCTTTTCTATATATGTAACACCAAAAGTAAAATACCTGACTCCCATTACCATTAATATATTTACTGATTCAATCACTCCAACTCTGTGTATTCAATCTACCCTTGCTGAAGCTGCCCTTTCTCCTGCTGCTGCTGCTGCTAAGTCACTTCAGTCGTGTCCAACTCTGTGCGACCCCATAGATGGCAGCCTGCCAGGCTCCCCCGTCCCTGGGATTCTCCAGGCAAGAATACTGCAGTGGGTTGCCATTTCCTTCTCCAATGCCCCTTTTCCTTATCACACACAAACACTTTTTTTCAATCCACTTAGTCTCTGACAAGCCACAACAGACCACCACCTCAATCTTCCCATGTGATTCATGTGTGTTCAAATTGATGCCATTGTACTTGGCACCATGACACAGCAGTTTCCTATTACAGTCTTGAAGGGGGAATCTTACATCAGTGTATCTTTATCTAGACTTTGTGTGGTATGGCCGATGCCATTGGTGGGGAAAGCTGGGTTTGACTTTCATGTGGATGAAATTATGTCTTTCCTCAGAGTGTGGGCAGCTGACAGGTTCATAAGAAGCAGAGCTGGGGATGCAGGGGTTAGAGCTACCAGTTTGAGGTGGGACTTCCTTCTGCTGACTGGCCATCACTGCCTTCCTAGAAGCCATGATACTAAAGCAGAAGTTATGAGTGTTTAGGCCTGAACTTTCTCTGTTCCCTCTACATGTGTGATTTTTCTCTCTCCCGGCACTGAAATCTTTGCCCCAGTTTGGGGGGTGTTGCTGAAGCACGTGGGGCCTGTGTGAGTTCTCAGCTATAAGCGAAGTATTGGCCATAGACAGAGGTGCCTGTGCAGACCCCTGTGGTTATGCTCAATCACAGCCTTGGGTTCAAGTCCCTTTTGCTGCTCACAGCCAATCACTACTTGCAGCATCCAAAGCCCCTCACCCTGTTTTGGGATCACTATGTGGATCAAGGAGTGGGGTCTGTGTGGCCTCTCATCATTAATGGCAGGGTAGTGAACTACAATGGAAGAGTAACCCACAGCCAGAGACCTGCCTCTGAAGCACTGCTTGAGTAGTGGCCAACAATGACCACCATCTTCCCACCCAGATGCAGCCCCAGTAGATTCTTTTCCCAGATCTTGGCCCCGGATCCAGTGCTGCCATGTGGTGTGGAGTGAGTGGGGCCCTGAATGTTCACTTGGCTCTAACTGGGGAAACCTGGCAACCTCTCCAGGGGTCTCTCTCCACCTGTCTTGGGGCCAAGCCTGTGCACACCGCTCCTTATGCATGGAGCCTGGGCTCTCCACAGTCCCTCTACTAGTCCCAGCTATCCTGGAACCAGCTAAGGGACCGTGTCTTCCCCATTTACATTCTCCCAGCTGTCAAACCACTTCCTCCCCAGGGCAGTAGTTCCCTCATTCCTGTATCTCCCTTTTCCTCTGAGTCCCCTCCCAAGGCTGACCAAACCAGTCAATCCTAAAGGAAATCAGTCCTGAATATTCATTGGAAGAACTGATGCTGAAGCTAACGCTCCAATACTTTGGCCACCTGATGTGAAGAACTGACTCACTGGAAAAGACCCTGATACTGGGAAAGATTGAAGGCAGCAGGAGATGGGGATGACAGAGGGTGAGATGGTTGGATGGCATCACCAACTCGGTGGACATGAGTTTGAGGAGGCTCTGGGAGTTGGTGATAGACAGGGAAGCCTGGTGCGCTGCAGTCCATTGGATCACAGAGTCAAACTCAACTGAGTGAATGAAACTGACTGAACTGACCCCTCCTAAGGCACAGATACCAGACTGATCTCTCTTCTTCCCTTCCTATCAGATTACTTGCAGAAACAGTGCATACATTTCTTACAGCCTTGGTTGTACAACAATTCTGCCATTTTCCAGTTAATTTTTAGTGAAAACTTTTCCACATGTAAACTTAATTTTGATGTGTTCTTGAGGGAAAGTGAGTTCCATGTCCTTTTACTCTGCCATCTTGATCTGAATTCCTCTATTGTCTGGCTTTAGAAATTTAAGTCGGAAGTCATTCCCTTTTATTAAATATTATATATTCAAATACTGAATCCTGATTTTGTCATCCCTAGATTTCTTGCTTATTACCAATTCAACATGCATTAAAATGTTCAGAAGTTACTTTTCCCATTACCTATTGTTTGTGAAACATAATTGATACTAAGGAAAGCATTTACTCTTTTGTTGGCCACTGATTAACGTGTTAAATATAGAGTCTAGGATCATCCTTCTTGGATTATTAGTTTTTAAAATTTTTTCTTCATTTCACTCTGATTAAGAACTACATAAAAAGAGACAAAACCCTGTGGCACCGGCTCAGCTGTCTCATGAACTGAGAGCTCACACAGTTCCCATGTCCTTCAGCATCCCCCTTCTCTGGGCAAAGGCCTCAATTCAGGGAGAGGGAAAAATACACACTTAAAGGGAAAGAATGAAAAATTATGGTATTGACTTTGCTTTAATCACAAATATTTTTTATGGAATGAAAGGCTTACTTAATATAACCACCAAAAGTAGTGTATTCAAATAAAGTGATTTATTTATATTAGCATTGCTTCATCACAGTGTAATTACTCAAAGTGTAATCCATACATAAACAAAATTAATACCATAAAACAATAGTCTAACAATTCCATTTTTTTTAGCAGTTGAAATCAATAATATGAAAATGAGAAAACAAATGAAAGTACAAAACCAGCTTCTGTCAAAAGAAAGTAAGCACCAGAATAGAGCAAAATCAATTACTATATAAAGTTAATTTATTCAGTAGGTGACATTTCATTATCATATTTTCTAAAGTACATAAAATTAATATTAATTGAAAGCAGAGACCTTAAATTAAATAATGAAGATATACACATAAAATGTTATGCTATTGTCCAAGCTCTTAACTGTTATTTGAAAGAGAAAGAAAGGAAGAAAGAAAGTTAGAGACACTGAGAGAAATAGGAGAGAGACAGAGGGAGGAAGAAGGAAAGGAGGAAGGAAGGGAAGATATTTACATAAGACTGTAATTTTTGAATATTTCAAGTTTAAATATTATATAGCTGATATTTTTGGAAGTTTTGTTAGAATTTGCCAAAAAATCCTGCCTTATAAAATAATATTAACTACTTAACAGTGTGGTCCATTTTGTATAAAAGACTGTGCATTACTTAAAGCAATACCAATAATTTCCATAATTAAGAACCTATATGAAATCTCATTAAGTAGAGCTGATCATACTCCTATTTGCTAGGTATGCAAGGGTGAATCTTTGCAGAGTTACTTTGTTTTTTAAATTTAGTCCCTAACAAGTTCATTCCTGAATCATACAAATTTCATTACTCTAAGCTGCTGCTTTTTTTGTCTGAGTGTTTCCTATTCAAATCCAATATGTGGCATTTTAGTGACTTAAATGGTGCCTTACTCTAATAAAATGGTTTAATATGTATAAGGAAGTTCTCTTACTGCATCTTATATTCAGTTTTATACATATTCTTTGAGTGGCTTCCGTGATAGCTCAGTTGGTAAAAAATCCACCTGCAATGCAGGAGATCCTGGTTTGGTTCCTAGGTCAGGAAGATCCCCTGGAGAAGGGAAAGGCTACCCATTCCAGTATTCTGGCCTGGAGAATTCCATGAACTGTATAGACCATGGGGTTGCAAAGAGTCCATCATGAAGTGAAGTGAAGTGAAGTGAAGTCGCTCAGTTGTGTCCGACTCTTTGCGACCCCGTGGACTGTAGCCTACCAGGCTCCTCTGTCCATGGGATTTTCCAGGCAATAGTCCTGGAGTGGATTGCCATTTCCTTCTCCAGGGGATCTTCCCAACCCAGGGATCGAACCCTGGTCTCCCACATTGTAGACAGATGCTCTACCATCTGAGCCACCAGGGAAGTCACTTCATTTTCATACTCTTTGAACAGTTATTTTTACTTTTACATTTGAACAATGTCCCTATAATGAAAAGTCACTAACTTTGAAAAATTGTTTTATTAAAGATGAAAAAATTGTAACTATATAATTGGTGTTAAAGTAAAGTCCTATATTTGAAACTGTTTTTTACAACTCTGTAAGTGTTCAAATGGGTTAGATTTATCAAAAAAAAAAAATGTGCTAGAGGAAATATGAGCACATGATTGGTGGTGCTTATGAGGATCTGACCTAAGATATTTTTAAGTTCTCTCTGAGACCTATTTGTAAATAATTAAATATTTGTTCTGATGCCTATGAAAGATAAAGGGCTTCCCTGGTAGCTCTGCTGGTAAAGAATCTGCCTGAAATGCAGGAGACCTGGGTTCAATCCTTGGGCTGGAAAGATCCCCTGGAGGAGGGAATGGCAACCCATTCCAGTATCCTTGCCTGAAGAATCCTTATGGAAATAAGAGCCTGGCAGGCTATTGTCCATGATGTCACAAAGAGTCAGATATGACTGAGTGACTAAGCACAGGACAGCATGAAAGATAAAATGAAATGCAAGATTTGATCTCAGGTATCAAATAGTTCAGAGGTTACATGGAAAGACACGTCTTTGTTTATAAATTTATATAGATAAAAATCCTGGAGCTTCTCTGGTGGTCCAGTGGTAAAGACTGCACACTACCATTATAGAGGGTGCAAGTTCAATCCCTGATCAAGGAACTAAGATCCCACATGCCACATGGTGCAGTCAAATAAATAAAATTAAATCAAATCCTGATTTTAAACAAGTAGAAGATTTCTCCAATGAAAGCTATAAAATGTGTTATAGAGTTTTAAAAAAACAGAGTTCCTCCTTCCAAGTGGGGTGTTCAATATAAGTTTCTTGTAGGGGACAAACTCACGGTTCCCAGAAAATAATTGCCTCAGGCCTGACTTAGGTTTCAAATGCTTGATATTAGACTTGAATCCCAGGAATTCGATCTTGGTTAGGATGCATAATTACTCAAAATGGTAGAGTGAACTTTGTCAAATAGCTGAAGTGTTTTTTTTGTAGAAAACAATGATGGCATAATTAAAGATTTTAAAATTTTCTTGCACATAAAAATGTTCACAGGAAGAAATGATGATAAAAAAAAATAGAACTAGATTTCCCCAGGCTGTCCAGTGGTTAAGACCAAGCCCTTGATCCCTGGTCAGGGAGATGAGATCCCACATGCCTCATGGCCAAAAAAGCCAAAACATAAAACAGAAGCAATATGTAACAAATTGAATAAAGACTTTAAAAATGGTTCACACCAAAAAAAAAAAAAAAAAAAAAAGCAATGGTACTAGAAAATGTAATAAGAAGTTTCATCCCTTATGAAAAAAAAAAAAAGCTCAAAAGGAATCATACTCACAGATATAAACAGTAAAAGTATAAAATGGAAAAGTAATTAAAACTCTAAATTTTTTATGAAAAGTACAGAAAAAATCTTTAGCATTTAGGTCTAGGCAAAAAAGTCTTACACTTAACATTAAAGAATAATTCATTCTTTAAAAAGTTGATTTTGACTTAATCAAAATTAGAAAATTTTGCTCTCCAAAAGACTCTATAAAGAGCTTTGGTCTGGAAGAGATATTTAAAGCCACATAATTAACAAAGGGATAGTATCTGAAATCCGTAAACAACTCTCAAAATTTACCAAAAAAAACCCCAAAGATCAAAAGATCCAATTACAAAATGAGATTCAATTACAAAATACATGAAGAAACATTTTACTAAAATAGTATACATATGGCAAATAAGTACATGAGAAAAATCAATAGCATTGACCAATAGGAAATGCACTTTAAAACCACAATGAAATAGAAAAGCAACAAAAACTCAATGTATAGGACCGAGAACTATATTCAATAACTTATAATATCATATAATTAAAAAGAATCTGAAAAAAAGAATATATAAATCACTTTACTGTATACCTGAAACATTGTAAATCAACAATAAAATTTGTTTAAAAAAAAGTGTTAAAAAATGAAAATAAAAAAGAATGGTTCATTTGCCCTTCTATATCAAGTTTAGAATAATCTTTTCTATACTTACAAAAATCTTTGTAGGGATTTTGATAAGAATCATATTAAACTTGTATATCAATTTAGGGAAATTGGCATTCATTTTTATGTTAAATATTCTAATTCAAACACACTGCATGCCTGTTTATTTTGATCATCTTTGGTTCATTTTATGGTGTTGTACAGTTCTCAGCAGACAAGAATTGTATATGTTTTGTTAGACTGTATCTACTTAAGTAACGATCCATTCTTCTCCCCTGTCCTTCTAGAACCTACATAAACTTTCTCCTGAGTATTTATGTTACCTTCAGAAGCTGGGCTAGGTAAAGAAGTGGGGATACTTTACCAAGGAAAAAATAACACTAATAAGTTTGAAGTTTGTTATCAATATCCTGGCAACATCTCTTTGAATCTGTTCCTTCACTGTTTGGAGGAATCAAATTATGAGATGCTAATATTGTCATTTGTGTACTAAGTAATATGCATTATCTTGTTATCAAAAATTCCCCCACAAGAGTAGATTAGTAATTAAAAAACAATATTTCCTTAGGATTAAATTTGATTGTAGGTGATATACATTTAGCTTAGAGTCTCTTTTATTGATTTCCAGAGCTATTACAATTGTCTAAAATTGGGAAGAGAGTATGACATGGCTGTATATTGTTATCCTGCTTATTTAACTTATATGCAGAGTACATCATGTGAAATGCCAGACTAGATGAATCACAAGCTGGAATCAAGATTGCTGGGAGAAATAGCAACTTCAGATATTCACATGACACCACTCTAATGGCAGAAAGTGAAGAGAAACTAAAAGGCTCTTGATAGGATGAAAGAGGAGAGCGAAAAAGCTGGCTTGAAACTCAACATTCCAAAAACTAAGATCATGGCTTCTGGTCCCATTGCTTCATGACAAATAGAAAATGAAAAAGTTGGAGCAGTGACAGATTTTATCTTTTTGGGCTCCAAAAGTTATTGCAAACCATGACTGCAGCCATGAAATTAAAAGACAGTTGTTCTTTGGAAGAAAAGCTATGACAAACTTAGACAGCATGTTTAAAAGCAGAGACATCTTTGTCAACAAAGGTTGATCTAGTCAAAGCTATCATTTTTCCAGTACAGATGTGAGTGTTGGTCCATAATGAAGGCTGAGTGCCAAAGAATCGATGCTTTCAAATTGTGGTGCTGAATAAGACTCTTGAGAGTCCCTTGGACAACAAGGATATCAAACCAGTCAATTCTAAAGGAAATCAACCCTGAATATTCATTGGAAGAATTAATGCTAAAGCTGAAGTGCCCATACTTTGGCCATCTGATGTGAATAATCAACTCATTGGAAAAGACTGTGATGCTGGGGAAGATTGAAGGCATGAGGAGAAGAGAGTCACAGAGAATACTAGAGTTGGATGGCATCACCAATTCAGTGAACATGAGTTTGAATGTCTGGGAGGTAGTGGAGGAAGGAGGAGCCTGGCATGCTGCAGTCCATGGGGTCTTAAAGAGTCAGACACAATTTAGAGACTGAAAAATAGCAAATTACAATGAAAATAAATGAAATCAAAAATCTTCAAGTTTAAGCTTTTGTTTTTAATAGATAACTTATCAAAGTATACAACATTTTAAAAATTCAATGTGTATTAAATGACTTACTGCGACTGCTACTGCTAACTTCAGTAGTGTCCGACTCTGTGTGACTCCATAGACAGCAGGCCACCAGGCTCCTCGGTCCCTGGGATTCTGCAGGCAAGAACACTGGAGTGAGTTGCCATTACCTTCTCCGTATATGACTTAGTACTGGGGCAATGTGAATGCAAAGAAAGTGTATTTCAAATATGTTAAAACAAAAGGAAGTTTTAAGTATGTTTGCTTCATTCACAGAAATGTGAAAAATTGGGAAAAAACATATTTGCAGTGGAAACGTTACCTTTTCCAAGATAATCGAATCAAATAATCCATTTAAAATATGCTTATGTGTTGAAACTTTATTAATATAGTATCAGAAGTCTCAGTTGTGTAATACCATACATTTCCACCAGATGGTAGTAGATGCTCAACTAATATTAAATATCATTCTAACATTTCAGTATATGGCAATGTTTTAAGTTTTTGGTCTTCTCAGAGACTATTCATATGCTATGAATAATTTCCAAATTTTGTACAAATCTCAATTTTTTCTAAATGCATTAATAGGACTGAAGTTACTGGAAACAAGTTTACTAGAGCTCTTAAACAGTAGTAATAGAAAGAATAACTTTCAACTTTACATTTTTAAAAAGCATGAACAAATACTTGGAAAGAGGATTAAAGAGGCAATCATTTGCTAAGTTTTCTATTATCAAAAAGTATCCAGGAAAATATATTATTTATTTACATATGCCGTATTTATTTTTTATGCTCTGTATAATGTTCGTAAAGAGAATGAAATGATTTATACAGGGAAGTGATTTGTGCATTACAAAAGCTTGAAATTATTTTAATGGTATATCAATAATTAGATATGCAGCATCCATATAATTCAGTGTTTTCAAAGCATAAAATGGTTTTGCAGCATCTTCACATTGGATACAATATACATCCATGACTGTTGGGAAGAAATGTGAGTGAAACAGAGAAAGTCAGACTCCACTTCCAGGGCAGACAGCTGTCTCAAGTAACTATGAATTTCATATTTCCTGACTCTTCCACTCTAAATTATTCCTCACCATGACACATGATCTATAATTCATGATTAACTCACTCCATTTAAAATTTTAATTGTGTTCACAGATCTGTTCATACAAAATTTAAGATGTTTAAAATTCTTTACAATGTAAAATCTGAGGTTCCTGAGAGGATATTTTTTTCATTTGCCAATAAAGTTTCTTTAATATACTCATTGATATTATCTTCAAGAATAAAAGAAAAACTATTGCAAGAGGTCTTATTTTTAGGAGACCTATTTAATGCATTCTAGAACAAAGTTATTTTTGTTTTTTTCTTTTAGTTCCTTTTTTTAAATTACATACTTTCAGGATATTTTAAATTTTCAAGAAGTTTATCCTTTACATTTTTTCTATTCTCTATGGACAAGCATATTCACAAACTGATTAGCTTTGGTCAATGTTCTAACAAAGTTTGACAAAAAATAGGTGGGAAAAAACAAGGTATATTTCAGAGTTTACAGTCTATGAGGTAACATGAGAATCACTTACATATATATGATACTTTCCTGATAAGTTTAAGTCTAATTTCAATAACAATGTGTCTAATTTTATTTTGGTTCAAATGGGCATGTGAGAAAGTACATTTGTATCACTAATATACTGATAGAAGATATGGACATTGCCTTACATTTCTGATTAAACCTTCCAGGAAACACAGTAGGTGTCAAAACATAATATTCCATTTTAAATATTTGCATTCAATTAGCTAATGCACTAGAGCTTATAGAAGTGTTAGAAATAGGGACCTATTAAAAATGAAATGGGTCTAGATTTAAGTTAGTTCCTATTCCATAAATACAGAATCAAAAAGATTGAAATTTACTTGTTTCTGGTAATACTCACTATTATGCCTGACTCTTTCCTTTTCATCTTTATTTTACTTTGTCTTTTTGTATCACTATTTCCAGGTACTTCCTAGCCAGCACAATGTTTTCACCCCACGTTTCCATTCTGCAGCAATGTCCCACCCAGCTGACAATGTGAAAATTTGAATCAAATGTTCATAATGCAGATCATTAACCACTGGGCATATTTCAGTCCACATGGTATATGCTGCAGATAAAAGTAATGTAATAATTCTCATTTATCTTTTTTAATATAAAAATTATCTATAAAAATGCTGAGTCTGATTTCTTCATGGCAGCTATCAGAGCTGAGTAGCTGCTGCCCTACTTAGATTATGTCTGACTAGTTTCTCAAACTTCTAACTACCTTTCGGATTTCTGTAAATGATCCTATATGTCAGTTATCATTTATTATCACATTAGTGCTGTTACTATTTCCTAGAGTAGTGAATTCTTTATCTGGCCTCATGTCACTTTCAAAATGAAAAAAAAAATAAAAAAGATTAAGAAAACACAATTGGCAAGAAAAATGAGAAACAGCTTATTAATTGGTGTAAGTGAACAGTATTTCTGTGCACTTAATTCCAACTTAACTTCTAGTCCCCTGTAGGAACAATAATCTGTGACTCCTACTTAAAATATATCCAACATGATACCATTATTTAAAATATTTTTGTTCTAGGAAAAGTGGTGCGCTACAATTTTCATTTTAAAAACTATAATTTAACACATAGTTCTAAGACATTGCTTGAAAACTCAGCTGTTAAAAGAATACTTTTGTGTACCTATAGGAATTCTTGAGTTTACATAGATGATTATTTTCTCCTCAATACAACAAGTAGCACAGATGCATTTACACAGTTGCTTTCTAAGTAGATTTTGGTTCCCTTTCCAAAAACATAATTATAATAACAGCAGGCCCATGAGATGCCATGAAAAATATTCATGGCATCTCATTGCATATAAGATGTTCCAGTAAATTTGGAATAATATATAGGATTCTTTATTCTTTAATGTTAGCCTATCTCTTGGAATTTTCAAGAGCTCTGGCCAGGAGAAACTACTAAATAACCCCCAGCAATGATAAATTCAATCACATCTTCAAGAATTTTCTTCTTATTCTCGAAATTAGAAACACACTTCAACTTTCTATTAACAAGTACATATGAATGCATAATTACCTCAAAATGAAATTTGAATCTAAATTATGTAGGGTTGGATTTAGGATTAGATACAAAATGTAAAAGTAGCTATCAGTCAGTTCAGTCGCTCAGTCATGTCCGACTCTTTGCGACCCCATGGACAACAGCACACCAGGCTTCCCTGTCCATCACCTACTCCGGGAGTTTACTCAAACTCATGCCCATTGAGTCGGTGATGCCATCCAACCATCTCAGCCTCTGTCAACCCTTCTCCCGCCTTCAATCTTTCCCAGCGTCAGGGTCTTTTCCTACGAGTCGGTTCTTAGCATCAGGTGGCCCAAGTATTGGAGTTTCTGCTTCAACATCAGTTCTTCCAATGAATATTCCAGACTGATTTCCTTCAGGATGGACTGGTTGGATCTCCTTGCAGTCCAAGGGACTCTCAAGAGTCTTCTCTAACACCATAGTTCAAAAGCATATGGGTAAACAGTTATTTCTATCTAGAGATTAACTCCTGAGCTGTTGTTCAGTCACTCAGTCGTGTCTGACTCTCACAGAGTACATGAAACACAATGGTCTGCAACATGCAGGCTCTTGTCCTTCACTAATTCCTGGAGTTTGCTCAGACTTAAGTTCACTGAGTCAGTGATGCCTCTGATGTCTTGTCCTCTGTGGTCCCCTTCTCCTCATGCCTTGAATCTTTCCCAGCACCAGGGTCTTTTCCGATAAGTTGGCTCTTTGCAACTTATGGCCAAAGATTTGAAGCTTCAGTTTCAGCATCAGTCCTTCTAATGAATATTCAGGTTGATTTATTTTAAGATTGACTGGTTTGAACTTCTTGTTGTCCAAGGGATTCTCAAGTGTCTTCTCCAGCACCATAGCTTGAAAGCATCAGTTCCTCAGTGCTCAGCCTTTTTTATCGGCCAGCTCTCACATCCATACATTACTGCTGGAAAAACTGTATCTTTGACTATATGGACTTTCATGGGCAAAGTAATGTCTCTGCTTTTTAATATGTTTTATGTATAAACACTACTCTATATACACCCTCTTTTTGTGCTCAAATGGTAGAGAATCTACAATGCAGAAGACCTAGATTTGATCTCTGGGTTGGGAAGATCCCTTGGAGGAGAACATGGCCACCAATTCCTGTATTCTTGCCTAGAGAATCCCCATGGACAGAGTAACCTGGCAAGCTGCAATCCATGGAGTCACAATGAGTTGGACACTACTGAGCAACTAAGAAAGAGCAGCAGCATCATGTACAAACCTGTATAAACATCTCATTACCATTTCTCTTGCTTTGGTTTCATTTTCATGTATAATAAGTAATGGAAAAAATAAATCACATTTGTATGCTTCAATACATTATGTTATTTAAAAATAGCAACTGAGATTTATTTGACTTAATTTAAATACAAAGTAATCTCTTTTCCTGCATTTTATAGCTGATGAATTCCTTTCACACTGTACTATTATTATAAGACATCCCTATCTTTGCAGCGGGATATTTCCTCTTCTACAAAATCAGAAATGATTGAATAAAAGCTGATCTCAGACAGTGTCTGGGCAGAACACAGCAGGCAATTGTTTAGAACTTAGATCAATCTAAGTTTATTCTGGAGGAGAAATATTTCATTACTGATGTAGTTTAAAGCTACCAGGTCAAGGTGAAAAAACAGACCAACTTTTCCTTGATTTTATTGTTTTTCAATTCTGTATCGATAATAAACAGTGTTGCCACAGACTATGTTAACCCTCCTACCCCCTCCCAAATCTAGACCACTGATACTTGCTTCCACTCACTTCTCTCACCTCAGTGTGCAAATGGTCCTAGATCAAAACAGGAATTCCATCTATCCTAGAGTCAGGGCAATCATACTGTGGGAAACAGAAGAGTGAAAATCTAACAGAAGCCTGAGCTAGAAAAGTAAAGGAAGTAGAAATAAAAAGAAAAGAGTAGAATTTAAAGAATTAAATAAAAAAAAGATTTAAGATATCACCTGAAAAGGCAGTTTTAGTTCTACCAATCAGCAGGTTACAGGCATTATGCATCTGAAAATACCTAGTTTGAGTCAAGGACTGGTGAGATTAATGATGTATCCCAATTAAGAGGGAACAAATGCAGACCTCAAACTTGGACTCAAGTTCCTTGCTATCATTGGCTCACACCCTATTTTTGTGCTTTGAACATGGACCTCATAAATAAATACCATCCTACAATTTCATATGGTTTACACATGACAAAACATCAGAAAAAACTGCTTATCCTTATTAATTTATTTATTTTTATTTTGGTTACATTTGCAAGCAAATACTATCACTACGTGGAGAAAGAAAAGTCCACCTACCCCTTTCTTCCTTCATTGCTAGTTTATTTATTGTCCAGTCCGCAAAGAAAGGCTCCATTGCCTCCCAAGTGTATAACACACTGACTTGCTTCAGAGCCATCTACACTTGGATTTCTTTTATGATTCAACTTTCTGTATTTAATGGGTCTAAGTTCTGCACCAAAGTATTTCCAATAAAAAGTAGTTAAAGAGTTTTAAGATCCAGAAAGTTATAATTTATAGATGTTTTGCCTCCGTGGGGCAGCAAAATAAGAGCCATTTGCCTCTATACATTTGCTGACCTTTTGTTTTGCATTTGAAAAGGAAGCGCCTCTTTGTCGGTGTCTGGCCTCGAAAATTGCCTCTGAAATGGGTCCACTGAACCCTTTAACATTTCATGAGAACTTTTTGCTATGTATTGTATGTATACACCTCTCAAGGGGTAAGAATAATTTTATGTGTGAATTTTATTTAGGTGCATATAAAAATCTTTGGTCTTTTTTTTTTTTTTTTTGGCCTATGTTTTCTTCAAACTGTTCTTAGTTTTTTCTTCAGTTTGATGATGCATTAAATTCTACCTGCAAGACAGGAGGGTTTTGTATGCTTGAATGGAGACAATAATTCTGAGATAAAATAAAAGTTCAAGAAAGAATTAAACTTTGTTTATTGATATAAATTATTAAAGATCTTGTTTTTAAGCATTAAAGTTGAAACAGGTGCACAGGATTGCAGGTAAGGTCATTTAAGGTTTATTTGTTTTAGAGAAAAATGTGGTAAAGAAATACATCCTGAGGTAGCCTGCCTACATTATAAATTTTTTAATCATTAAAAGCCAGTGTTTTCAGAGGCTTCTGTTGACATTTTTATGAGAATGTGGCCACAGTCGATAAATAGAATAAAGGCTAAAGGCCAAATTTCCCTTGGATTACATTTTTTAGGAAATATGTGTATTACCAATGTTTTAAAAGGATTTTTAACATTAAGTTGCCAATGCCATGGAAGCAATTTAAACTTTTATGAGATCATTTGGTGTCATTCTCTATCAGCATTGAATGGTCATATACTCAGTGAAGACCAGCAACCCAAAAATGAAATTGGATAAAAGGTCTATGTTTCTGCAAGACAGTTCTAGAGTTTTTACTGTTTTCTTTTAAATTCTAAAATGATACATATTTTACAATGCATAATTACACTATTAATTTTCAAATGAATGATGCAAATTAGAAGAGATATAATCTGTTCACAAATAAATTATTAATGTAGTTAAATTCAGGAAGGCTTGTGTGATTTGTAAATGAATCTGGGAGAAGTTATCGCAAAAGTTTTTGTTTTCTTCTAAATTGGCTGCTCTGCTATTCTTCAAATATTTAATACAGTCCAATATTAAAGAATCCAGATATTTTTAAGAAGTAATTTGGAAGGTTTTCTTGATTTTTATTATCTCATGCTTTTTTGAGTCAATTAATTGAAATCAAATGTTTATCTTTGATACAATTCAATCCAATGAGCATAAGTAACATAAAGACTATTTTTTCTAGTTTCCTATGGTATTATTCATTCATTCCTCCATTTAATCTTCCATTAATTCATTTAGCACCTATATCTTGGGTGACCAGTCTGTGTCAGGAATTGTTCTAAACATTAACGATATGAAAAATAGACTGTCAAGGTCTCTATTTTTGTTCAGCTTCTGACAGAAAAGTGTGAGTAGACCCAACAAGGAAATACATACTGTGCAGTATAATATGCACTAATGAAATTCAAGGGTGCTACAGAAGCAAAATGCCTATTGGGGAGAATAAAGGGGTTACCAAAAGAAGAAAAGTCTAGGAAGGCAACTGGGAGATTACTAGGATTCTAGACGGTCAATACATGGGAAGAGAATTTCAGGTAGAAAAACCAAAAACTCAGAATTGAAAAAAATGATAAGTGGGAAGACACAAAGAAAGAGAACTATGGCTTAAATATGGGTTCTTGTGGAGGAAATGGTGAAGGCAAAGTACAAGGGCCACATCACAATTATTTTGTATGCAGTTAAGGTTAATAAAATACACAGGAACTTAGGGAATATATCTTCCATTCAGTTATCAAGTACATACATTGGGTCACTGTGCATGTGATACACATACTATACATGATATTTAAATATCATATTGGAATTGAGAAGACACAAATCTATCCATTGTTCTATATTGCCAGGTGGAGAGAAATATCACTTTAGCAGCTTGGATCTAGGTCAGCCTTTGAAAGCCTACTGTTAAGTTTAGAGATGTCAAAAGGGAAAGATGGAAACAATAGAAGAAAATTCTCAGAAAAAAGTTAGGTATGCTAATACTTAGATCAATAGGTTTTTCTTTCATATTTTTATATTATTTTTTCTTCTTCATATAGAAGAACAACTTGAAAACAGACCTATTTTAGCTCCTAGATTCTACTAATTTCCTCCATGGTCCCTCTGCAATTGTTATTTTAATATATGTATGCATAATTCATGTACAGATAATTATAGATGCATATTATATTTTATATATATAATCATATAGAGATTGTAGAGAGAGATGTATGCAATATTTTAAAGATATTATGGACTTCAGGAGGGGAAAACTGTCATTTGATTTAGCTGATAAGAGATAAAAATGATCATTTCATTATCTTTGGGGGAATAAAACATTCCAGTTTTAAATTTTTGTTAATTTATGAGTTGTAAAATACAATTTTAAAACTGATTTACAGTGAGATGCCCCACATTAACGACAATTCAGTGTGTACATTCAGAAAGTTGTCTTTATAGAGTTTTTAGTTTCTTTATTTTGCAACTTAAAGCTATCTATTATGGCTATTGTCAGGTTTTCTCTTTTACCTAAGGCTGCTCCTAACCTCTATTTACAAGACTACTGGAATTAGACAATTAACAGCATTAGTATAGTTGATGGTCTTGTCTGTAGGAATAGTAATAGGCTTCAGAAGATTAATAGCATGAGTAGGGTTTTATAATGGAACATCTGCAGAATAACCATTAAGCATATTTGTCATGGTAATTTTATTTGTGACTCCTATAGCGGAGTTCTCAATAGCCAGCTATACTTTGTACTGACTAAATATGTATTTGAAAACCTGATTTTTCCCATGATATGTGCTATAGAATAAGGGATTTGTATTTAGGTTATGAATAATTCAAACAGAACCTAATTGACCATTACAGTAGTAATATTACAATTTCAATTCACCTGTACTGTGCCTTGAATTGATTTAACAGAACTCAATAAACTTAACTAGCTAATTAATATTAATCAGTAAGAAAATTATATAAACTAATTCATTATAAATATGAATCGAACCAATATTTTAATGTTCTCTGATCATTTCAAGAAGGGAAATATACTTTCAAGGTGAATTATTTTTTAAGTTAGGAATATAGATAATTCACACAGATAATAGCCACATTAATTGTTAAGACATGTTCAGTTTATACGATCCTTTCAAGCTCAGTGGGGTACAGTGATGCATGGTACCAGACAAAACAGAGTAACAAAGCCTCCATTTCCAAGCATTCTAAGCAATCACTGATGAAACCATTTCATATGTTTACCTGCAGATGAAAGGTCTGCCCTCACTTGAATTCATTTCCATTTCCAGTCAACAGTAGAAGCTGATATGAAACTAGCTGAGGAAAAGATTGTAGTACAGAAATCCTCATAGAAGTCTAATTCTTGACTCTCATCTTGTCTTCAGTCTATATTTGTGGCTTCCTAAGAAGAGATATATTGAAAAGCAGAGACATTACTTTGCCAACAAAGGTCCATCTAGTTAAGGCTATGGTTTTTTCAGTGGTCATGTATGGATGTGAAAGTTGGACTGTGAAGAAAGCTGAGCACCGAAGAATTGATGCCTTTGAACTGTGGTGTTGGAGAAGACTCTTGCGAGTCCTTTGGACTGCAAGGAGATCCAACCAGTCCGTTCTGAAGGAGATCAGCCCTGGGATTTCTTTGGAAGGAATGATGCTAAAGCTGAAACTCCAGTACTTTGGCCACCTCATGCGAAGAGTTGACTCATTGGAAAACACTCTGATGCTGGGAGGGATTGGGGGCAGGAGGAGAAGGGGACGACAGAGGATGATATGGCTGGATGGCATCACAGACTCAATGGATGTGAGTCTGAGTGAACTCCGGGAGTTAGTGATGGACAGGGAGGCCTGGCGTGCTGCAATTCATGTGGTCGGAAAGAGACGGACACAACTGAGCAACTGAACTGAACCGAACTGAACTGAAGAAGAGATATGGAGAAGGCAATGGCAACCCACTCCAGTACTCTTGCCTAGAAAATCCCATGGACAGAGGAGCCTGGTAGGCTGCAGTCCATGGGGTCGCGAAGAGTCGGACACGACTGAGTGACTTCACTTTCACTTTTCACTTTCATGCATTGAAGAAGGAAGTGGCAACTCACTCCAGGGTTCTTGCCTGGAGAATCCCAGGGATGGTGGAGCCTGTGGGCTGCCGTCTCTGGTGTTGCCAAGAGTAGGACATGAGTGAAGCGTCTTAGCAATAGCGAGAAGAGATAGATACCATTTTCCCAACACATCCTTAGTGTTCCTGGTGGAGTCAAAAATGTATTATCTGAAAGGAGATATTTGAGCTGAGTTAGGCTTTACATGACTTCCCTGGTGGCTCAGACGGTAAAGCGTCTGTCTACACTTTGGGAGACCTGGGTTCAATCCGTGGGTGGGGAAGATCCGCTGGAGAAGGAAATGGCAATCCACTCCAGTACTATTGTCTGGAAAATTCCATGGACAGAGGAACTTGGTAGGCTACAGTCCATGGGGTCGCAAAGAGTTGGACACGACTGAGCGACTTCACTTTCAGGCTTTACAGGGGTACTTTCAGATTCATGAAGTACTGAATAAGTTTGTGAGAAGTTCAGTAGCATGGGGTGATTCCGTGAGTGGCAAGGTAAAGAGTTTATGTTACAGAGGTGAGCTGAGTGCAGAATATGAATATTGCTGTTTGCTACATTAATGACATTAACTTGGAGGTAATAAGCATGATTGTAAGGCAGGGTATTAATAATTCTGGTGGCTATATGAAAAATAACTGAGAAAAGATAGTTACCAAGAACAAGTGTAGAAATCTGCTGAGTACAACAAGATTTTAAATTGGAAAGACCAGGGCATAGGAAGGCAATAAATAAGGACTAAGAGATTATAACGCTCTAGTGATTCAGACTAGATAGAATTTGATGATGGAGCTTCCCCTATGGCTCAGTTGGTAAAGAATCCACCTGCAATGTGGGAGACCTGGGTTTGACCCTTTGGCTGGGCTCTTCCCCTGGAGAAGGGAAAGGATGCCCACTCAAATGTTCTGGCCTGGAGAACTGCATGTACTGTATAGTCCATGGGGTCACAAAGAGTCAGACACAACCGAATGACTTTGACTTGTACTTTTTCACTTTCAGTAGGAAGTAGCAGTGAGGAATAAGAGAATCTAATTTGTGACCAGTTTTCCTAGCACAGGACTGAGCGCATTGGTCACTTTACAGGTATAATTGAAATTCTAAACTGAAGAAAATGCTTCAGTGAGCAAAAAATAAGTTTAGATTTCAGTTTGAAATCTCTCCATAGAACATTTAAGTAAATAAGAAATTTATTTGGCAATGAAATTTGGGATGAAGATTGGATATTGAGGTATAATTACAGTTACAGGAACAGATGACATCTGCCAAGAAGCTGCTGCTGCTGCTGCTAAGTTGCTTCAGTTGTATCTGACTCTGTGTGACCCTATGGACAGCAGCCCACCAGGTTCCTCTATCCACAGGCAAGAATACTGGAGTGGGTTTCCATTTCCTTCTCCACTGCCAAGAAGACCCAAGAGTAAAAACAGAGAAGTGGGAGGTTTCACCTTGACAGGGCAGGCAGAGGTAGAGGAACAGAAAGGGACACTGTGGTAGAATAGTCAGAGATGTCGAAGTGAAGGAGAAAAAAATTAAAACTACATTGAAGACAATAAAGAGTAGAAAAAAACATGGTTTTAGAAAAAAATCACCCTATTTTTAGAATAGGGTGAGTCAATACTGTTAGAGAATATTAACAAAACACAATTCATTAATAAAACACAATAAATTAACAAAACTAAATAAAACACAATTTTAGCTTTTGTCTAATTAGCAAATAATAGCATTAGTAAATTAGCAGATAATAACATTAGTAAAACATTTTCAATAAAGCAGTGATGCCAGTCATTCAGTTTTTATCTGACTAATGGCTTCTAAGTACTTTTGTGTAAAAAAAAAAAAAAAAAACTGAGAATTTATTTTTCAAATAGATACCATTTTTCAAAGCCGACACATGGCTCAAACAAACAATTATTTGGACTAGTTTAAATAGACATGTGAGTAATTCTTATGCTTGGCAAGGACTTTTTTTGTTTAAATTTACCTGTTGATAGTCTGGGACAATGCAAATGATTTAAATAATAATTCAACCTTTTGTGTCTTAGAGCTGACCTGATATTTATAGAATAAGAATGCCAGAAAGTATAAATAGGTCATTCCCCATGTCCCTATAATATGACAGAGCCAAGGGTTATGTATGCACATTACATTGACTTTTAACTTTGGAAATTTTATTTATTTATTTAGCACATTTATCAAACTAGTGATGAATATATTATCTGAATTACAAGCAAGACTTCAGAATTGATAGAGGGCTTATTGTTAAGATGGCTCACTGTATCGACCCTATCAAGAATTAAAACCACAGAATGTTAAGGAATAAAAAGAAACTGAAAAAAATCAGTTCCCCAAAATATTAGATGTAGGTTTAATTTATTTGATCAAGGGAACATATTTAATCATAAAATAATCTGACCTAGAACCCACATTGCTACCCTTCATTCCTCAGGTTAGGAATGTTCTCATTCCTTCTAAAGAAAAGATGCAAAGCTTGGTGTTCCAATCAAGTATTTAATGCAAATGACTTTCTTCCACTCATATGCACAAATGTGTATTACTTGTCTTAAAACTGCTTAAAAGTTTATATTCATTTTTTCTTTTTTTTTTAATTTTAATTTTTTATTTTTTTTAAATTTTAAAATCTTTAATTCTTACATGCATTCCCAAACATGAACCCCCCTCCCACCTCCCTCCCCACAACATCTCTCTGGGTCATCCCCATGCACCAGCCCCAAGCAAGCTGCACCCTATATCAGACATGGACTGGCGATTCAATTCTTACATGACAGTATACATGTTATAATTCCCATTCTCCCAAATCATCCCACCCTCTCCCTCTCCCTCTGAGTCCAAAAGTCTGGTATACACATCTGTGTCTTTTTTCCTGTCTTGCATACAGGGTCGTCATTGCCTTCTTCCTAAATTCCATATATATGTGTTAGTATACTGTATTGGTGTTTTTCTTTCTGGCTTACTTCATTTTTTCAATGTACTTCCATTTTTAAAAAGTCCTCTAATAGCAAGGTGCTATGATTTTAAAGCCAGTTTAGATTGAAGTATTGATCAGTAAGGGAAGATTATCTTTGTATAAAATTTACCAAAACTGGAAATATAAATACATAGGATTTCAAACACACAGAGCTGGATAATATACCCAAAAAGTTTAAGGTGCAAATAACAGAGGATGAGATTTTCCTAGAGTGCAATGCCAGTCACCTGCTTCCAAAACTAGCAAGAAGAGTATACAATATATCCACTGTCTCTATTTACCCCCTTTTTTGTTATGAACTCAAGGTTGCCATAAGTGAGTGAAAGTCATTCAGTCATGTCCGACTCTTTGTGACCTCATGGGCTTAGTTCATGGAGTTCTCCAGGCCAGAATATTGAAGTGGGTAGCCTTTCCCTTTGCCAGAGGACCTTCCTAACCCAGGGATCGAATCCAAGTCTCTCGCACTGCAGGCAGATTCTTTACCAGCTGAGTCACGTACTTATAAATGCCTTGAAGGTGAAATTAATTCAGCTCAATTCTGTCTTAATATACATTCTGGTGAAATAAAATCAGCTATTAAAGAAAGAGGCAGACAATAGTCAATCATGCCCAATCACAAATTTCCTTATGTCATTCCTATTTCAGTAGAACCTTGAATTGTCTCCTTGTGGTCATGAATCTTAGATGGTGGAAGATTCACTACTCACCAGTGTCACATTTGCTGGATGAGATCTGAATCTGACCAGCCATACTACCATTAATAAAAGAGGAACTTGAGCCAGTTTCACTTGAATTCCAACTCTGTCAATTCCCTTTATTATAGCCGTGAGAAAGAAGGAATGGGGTTTTTCTGAGCCTGCTGTCGTAAGTGTCAACATGGGAGATTAAACACAAGGTGGCTCAGGAATGTGTGTGTTACTAACAGACTTCCAGCTGCTTGAGCAGGGAGGGCATCAATGAATGTAGAGCAAGTGACTGAGGCCCAGTCCTTCAAAGCCTACCAGAAGGCTTTGGCAATGTTATTGACCAGGGTCTTGGGCTCCTTAAGCAATAGAAATTGGTAAGAGGCCAGGGAAAATTTTCATGCAAGGCTTTACTGGGGCTCCTGCTACAGCAGGAGAGAGTGAGAACAAGCAGTATATTCCCTTGCTTGCTCACTCCCTAAGAGGGGGAGCAGGTTCCTTATATGGGATGAGGGATTGGTTCAGGAGTCAGACAGGAGAGGTACTTAGGTGGTTTACTCACCTCATTGGTAGTGTTGTGTGCAGGGTGCATGTTTACAGTATGCTGCTATTGTTTCTGACCCCTGCTTTTGCTCCCACCTCCTCAGAATTGGCAGTTGAGTTTCCAGTCTTTTTATATATTGTTGTTCATAAGTTGCCCCAACTGGACATGCATACAGTATTTTTAGTCTCTTATAATTTCTTTATATTTTGCTGCTCAGTGAGCCAGGTACAAGCACTGCAGCCAAGGGTCCCAGGTTCCAGCCTGTCTCGGAAACACTCTTCAGAGCCCTGTTCATGTTGAACTTCCCATGTCTCCTGAACATGAGCCTTCACTGATGGTAATAGTTTTTGGAATCAATTCCTTCAGTTTACACACAGTAACATCAGTGCAAGATAGTCCCTGGTCTTGGGCCAGAACCAATTCTATGTCTGCCAGCCCACAGATTCTAACAGATGATTTCATCTTCTTCTCAAAAGACCACACAACACACTCAAGGGGTGTACTGGCTTTTGAAACAGCTTGACTCATAAAATGACTTGGTACACACCCATCTCCTAGATGCACGTTTCACACATGGATAGGTCAAGAAAACACAAAAGCAGCATCTGCTTCACAGGAAACAATCCAAAAATAAAGAAAGACTTAACAAAGTGAGAAAATATCACCA
The DNA here is from genome assembly GCF_001704415.2 of Capra hircus. Lineage (NCBI taxonomy): Eukaryota > Metazoa > Chordata > Mammalia > Artiodactyla > Bovidae > Capra > Capra hircus. Next base: position 41,354,840 of record NC_030819.1, read on the forward strand.
GGTATCAGACTCGAGTCCTTCTCATCCCAGATCCACAAAGACATACAAGCCCCCATGTGAAAAGGCCATAATGACAGATACCTAACATCAGCAGAGTTTGTGAACAGACCCCACTCAGTATTTGTGCTATAATGAGCCTCTCCCTCATAGTGGTCTGAACCTTACCGTGGCTCGTGGACGGAAGAGCGTGGCAGGCTACAATCCATAGGATCACAAAGAGTCAGACATAACTAAAATGACTTAGTATGCATGCATGCATGTGGCCTATTGTCAACATTTTTAAAAATCATTTCATAGCTTTTTTTCTTAATTTCTTTATTTTGCTCTGAATTTCTTAATATAAACTGCCAAATAGCAACTGACTTTTGTCTCCAAACTCCCACTCCAATATGATCATTTACTGCTTATGATTAAAGAAAATATTTTGAAACAATCTAAAATACACTGGTTGAAAACTTGTACTGAATAATTAAGGTTATATTAACAGAATGATTCAAAATTTATAAGAAAATGCCTTCTTAACCTTGCTTATTTGAAATAATGAGTATAGAATTCTGCAGATGAAGGGAAAAGTGCTATTATAAATGTTTTCTTAAGCCCAGTTTATCATTCATATTAACACCTACCTTCCTTCTGTCTCCTTGTACCTCTTTTCTCTTTTATCCATCCTTACTTCTTCTTTTTCTCTCTTTTGCTTTTATTCTGGTAATGGTTTCATTTTTACCATTCAGGGATTTTAATACAAAGTTCAATTTTAGATTTAAGAAGTGAAAGTAGAAATAAAGTACTGTTGTCATTAGCAGTAGTAGCAGTAACAATGGAAGCAACAGCAGCAGAACTGATATCCCTACCATTTTCATCATCACCATGATAATTTTCACCTTAACTCTGCAAATATTGCCTGATTTTAAATAACACACTATGCCTCCCTAAATGTGTAGTGAAATTCTCTTCTTTAATTTATGAAAATACCAGCATAGAATAAAAAAGACACAATGACACAATTTGAATTAGATATATATTCTTATAAAAGAATAGGAAATTAAATGCAGTGAATATTTTTTAAAGCACGGTGACTGTCCAAAAGACACTTAATATTATATGTTAAATTTTTGGAATATTAGGGGATTTAATATAATTTACTTTTTTCAAGTACTTCATTAGAAATAATTCTGCTTCTTCAGCATAATAGAAATGGATTAACAAGAAATATAGCTTGTCCTAATTCTTTACTAAATTCTACATCATATAAGTTTTAAGTTATGCACACTTAAAGCTATACCTTAAGTTGATGGGTAATTTAAAACTATGAAAAAGACATTTTCAAAGTATAGACTTATTTGTAATGATTTTCTCTGATTTTCATGTTCATTTTAAATATATCAAAGGAAGAACTTAGTAGTCATAGAGACAGGCTGTAAATGACTAAGTCAAAAACTCAGAATAAAATAAGAGAATATTGTGACCTCCTCAACAGTTTTTGACATGAAAATATATGTGATAGATAGGATATATTCAAGATGTAGGAAATACTTATGATGCAGTTGTGGAAATATAGTCAGGGAAAATTAACAAATATACAATAAATAGGGTATCTCTCCTTGAAGATTGGTTTGTATTCTCTTAGAAAATTATAGATATCAATCTAATAGATTAGTGAGATATTTAAAAATTTAAAAACTAATGACATATAAAAGAGACTTAATTTAGGGTTTAAATTATAATATTTAAAACAGTATTTGAGGGTGTATAAATACATAAAAATCAAAATAATTTTATTCTATAATATTTGGTATTTTTCTCAAATTAATACTGTTTTCTGAAAATGGAGGTCATAAATTTGCTTCTTTATTACTGAAAAAATAGCACAGGTTTCCCATGCTCTCTGACAGTAGAGAATTCCAATGGAAATTTCATAAATCAAAATGATATAAAGAAAAGGAGCATTACTTTTTTTTTCATAAAAGGTAAAATCCTGTTTAGATTTCTTTACATTAGTGAAAAGAGATACCAATATAGATCTTTTACAAAAGTAAAATGGCATAAATCAAGCCTTTGAAGAGCAGGGCATACCTATAATTCCATATTCCTTTTTCCCATTTATATGGGTATTTTTCTCTAAAATGAGTTTCTTTATCCAGAGAACTACAAACTAAAGAGACAATGTGTTCCACTGATACCTAATATATTGTAATAGAACAGAGAGATGGATATTCTAATCAACATTTGTCTGTTTAGTTTCCTTTAATTGAGATGAGTACCAAGCCATTTTCATTTTCTTCCATGACACTAAATTGTAAAGAGTCCAAGCCAGGTGTCTGCCAGAATGCTCTTCATATTTTTGTTTGTTTTCCACAATTAAATTCAAGTTAAATATTGTTGGAAAGGATAAAACATGGATAATTATTAGCTAAAGTTTTATTATCAAGTAATTGATAAAAAGTCTTAAGATGATAATCACTGTATACATGTGCTGCTTTCTGTGTCAGGTGTCAATGCTTGGGGCAATGATCTCTTCCAGGGCCTGAGACTGGGCTGTTGTCTAACACTCAGAAATGAATTGTCTGAGGAGACACATGTGCTGACAAAGCAAGAGATTTTACTGGGAAAGGGCACCCGGATGAAGAGCAATAGGATAAGGGAACCCAGGAGAACAGCTCTGTCACATGGCTTGCAGTCTCTGGTTTTATGGTAATGGGATTAGTTTCCAGGTTGTCTTTAGCCAATCATTCTGACTCAGAGTCCTTCCTGGTGGAGCATAGCTTGTTCAGCCAAGATGGATGCCATTGAGAAGGATTCTGGGAGGTGGTCAGACATGTGACGTCTCCTTTTGATCTTTCCAGAGCTCTTCTGGTTGGTGGTGGCTCTTTTGTTCTGTGTTCCTTACCAGGACATCCTGTCATAAAACAATTCATGCAAATGGTCACTATGGTGCCTAACTAGGGTGGGTGGTTTCAGTCAGTGTGCTTCCCCTAATAGGGTCATCTGAAAGATTTGATAGGCAGACTGATAATGATTCTCCTTCTCCCACATTCCCATCCAGGTTTTCCAATCAAACACTAAACTAGGTACTTCTTTAGAGATCCTTTGCAGGTGGCATTAAGGTTACTAAGTGACCTTAGGAAGAACTTGACTATTCTGAATTATTTGGGAGGATCCAATCACATAAGCCTTTAAAAGAAGTATAGTGAGAAATATATGGCAAAGAGGGAGAAAGAAGAGAGATTAAGCAGAAGGAAAAGCCATAGAGACCTGGAATTTGAGAAAATCTTGACTTACCATTGCTACTTTTGAAGAAAGAGAAAGGGGAGTAGGCATTAGCCAAAGAGTGGAGGCAGCATCCAGAAGCTGAGAAGGACCCTTCATAACAGCCAACAAGAACACAGGGAGCACATGCCTACAATCTCCAAAAATTGAATTCTGCCAACCACTTGAATGAACTGCAAAATGAAAATATCTCTTGCCATATCAATAAACAAGAAATGCCACAGCCATCAGTGATTTCTGGACTCCAAATATGATTGAAGGCTACAAAACTTAAATCTAGAGTGTGCTGCCACCCCCCAAAGTTATTGCTGGGGAGCTGGTGCTGGCGCTGCTGCTGCTAAGTCGCTTCAGTTGTGCCTGACACTGTGCAACCCCATAAATGGCAGCCCACCAGGCTCCTCTGTCCCTGGGATTCTCCAGGCAAGAATACTGGAGTGGGTTGCCATTTTCTTCTCCAAAGCATTCATGCATGCTAAGTCGCTTCAGTCGTGTCCAACCCTGTGCGACCCCATGGACAGCAGCCCACCAGGCTTCTCTGTCCATGGAATGCTCTAGGCAAGAGTTGGAGGAATGCAAAGAGAAAGGTGAACAAAGAAAGGATTGGCCCCAGATAGCTGAGGTTTATATGAAAAGAATGAATTCAGTGAGCTCATAAGCTTGCATATTCCCATACATAGAATGCTAAATTCTTCAACTCGATCTTTTGATGTTCACACTGTCTGCTCCCTTTGTTGCAAAATTGTATACAGCCTGACTTCCTCTCCTGCCTCCTTGGAGCAGTTTTCTCAGAGCTACTGAGATTCTGTCTCCCAGCCTGGGAGATAATCCCACCAAATAAAACAACTCTCTACTTTCAGGTTGTGACTATACTTTTACTTAAAAGAGCTAAGAATGGGATTCACCACTTAGACCTCCAGAAGAGAAAGAAGCCCTTCCAGAATTTCATTTCAGGCTTGTAAAACTCTAAACGGAAGACATTACCCAGCTGTACCATGCTCTTCCTGGACATTTTGATCTATAGAATTCTGACATAACAGAATTCATTATCTTTTAAACCACTAAGCTTGTGATAATTTTTTAAAGAAGCGATCAAAATTAATAAAATATAAGAAATGACTGAGTTTCCTCAATGGATTATTTCTGTAACCCCTTGTATTACAAGGTGGTAAGGACAGAATACTGACTCTGGGTCACTTTGCATAAGAGGTAGTCTTCTTAATATAGTGTACATGCACCATCTCTGGGCTTCCCTGGAGGCTCAGTTGTAAAGAATCTGTGTGCAATGCAGGAGATGGCAGGAGACTTGGCTTCAATCCCTGGGCTGGGAAGATCCCTTGGAGGAGGTCTTGGCAACCCACTCCACTATTCTTTCCTGGAGAATTCCATGGACAGAGGAGCCTGGGGGGCTATGGTACATGGAGTCAAAAAGTGTCTAACATGACTGAAGTGACTGAGCATGCACACGTGTTGTAGCCACATGTTCCGGGAAACACACTCACTCAGAAGGACAATACAGAGAGTGGAGTGCAGTTTATTACACCGGTGGGCCCAAGGCAGAGTCTCCCCTTAGTCAAGGACCCCGACCAGCATTTGTGAAAATCTTTTATACCCCATGTGTACGTGTCTGAACCCACCACTCCAAATTCCTCGAGACTTACATAAACCAAGGAAAATACAATTCCAATAACCCCATCATTCACGTGCTATGTGCTCATGTGCTCAAACAGCAAACAATTAGCCAATAATCAATAAACCCGAGGTTACATTCCGATTGACACAGAAAAATTTATGGCCTGTTTGGAGGAAGGGGTGATTAGTGTATGTTTTCTCTTAGGTGATGAGTAACCTAGATAGGATCTTCAAGGTTCCCCTCTCTGGAGGGTGTCTTATCCTTCTGTTGTTGTTTTCATTGGCACTAACACAGAGTTCAGAGTCCATTGGAAATGTGGCTGAGCATGATCATGATGAATAGGCCTAGGATGGAGTCCAAGTCCTATTAATTCCTTCTTCATTCCCCGCTCTTGATGCTCTTAACTCATATTATGAGCATCTTTCATAGGAATATATTGCACCCTGGCTCTCTGACCACCAATTTGGGAGAATGACATCAACCTTCAGGTTACAGAGTTCATAATACATTGTAAAATTCAGGGTCCACAAGGCAGAACTATCAAGACAACTACAACAGTGGTAAATATAGTTTTCCATCAATCGTCCTTCACCCAAGATAGGACCAAAGTCCAGCAAGGAATGTTTTCATTTGACATTGCTTTTACCTGGTTTTTCATGTCATCTAAAGCAGTTGATACATTGCCAGAAAAGTCAGGAATGTATGCACAACATTCAACATTAATTATAGCATAAATCCCTCCTTGAGCAGCTGTGAGTATGTCCAAAGCCATTCTATTATGAATTACCATTTTCTCATTTGGATTTGCTCTTCGTTTAAAGCCTGGATGGCTTTTGTTCTATCTAGGAGGACTTGTTTTGTGAAATTAGTCAAGGCCTCTACTTTAATCGTGATATCTGTTGTCCCTATAGAGGGTACGGATAAGGCAGCAATATACTCATACCATACTCATACGGATCTTGTCCACCTAGCATGTAAATAAGGTAGATTTACTGGGGCTACCAGGGTAGATTTACAACAAGTAAGTTAGGTTTTTTTACACTGGCATTTATACCAAATGTAACCCCATGACCTGAGTCTATTGACTGTAGGTCTTACACCAATAGAGCAAGGAGAGGTTATGATTGATAAGAGAGAGGAAAGTCTTTTTTTTTTTTTTTTTTTTTTTTTGTCATCCCAGAAAAGAGAAGAGTGGTTTAAAGTCTCCTTGGCAGAACGGTGACACCCACCAAGGAAGTCCATCCATCACTGATAGAGTCATAGCCCTACATACCCAGCAGTTGGAAATGTGGAAGTCTGCATAGGAATGTGCCCATGAGATGAAAACGTCCTGAGTTGAAATGGAAGTTAAATTCAAAATCACGTTGAAGAGGCCAAGCAGCAGGAGTTGACTGTGCAGCTTCATTCTGAAGGGGCTCATCCAAGATCTTTTCCTTCTTCTTAAGGATTGTCTTAGGCTCTCGGGGGTCAACGGGGTCCCTCTGTGCAGTCCACTCAGTGTTTTATGGATCTGCGTGGTATGTTCTCTTCACCCTCGTATGATGGATCCAAGGGACAATACCTCTAACTTTAACTGCAGTAACGGTAGTTAGAATAACATAAGGGCTCTTTCACCAAGGGGCTAGCAAATCAAGTTTCCAATCTTTGACCCATACTTGGTCACCAAGGGTAAACTCATGAATCTGTTCCCCAAGGGGGAACGGCACCCTTTTCTTGTACAAACTTAGTTACCCGATTTATTGCCTTACCCAGTTCCATCTGCTGTGAAACCCTATTCCCTTTTACCTGAGGCAAATTTGTTGACACCTGTTTTATTATGGGAGGGGGCCTCCCATACTCAGTTTCGTATGGAGAATAGCCTTAGGACGGTGGGATCATCCTGAGTCTGAGCAGAGCCATTGGAAGCAAGTCCACCGAGGAAAAGTCAGTCTCTATGATCCACTTGCAGAGTCTCTTTAATGTTCAGTTGGTTCATTCCACTATCTGAGAACTCCGGGCCTATATGCAGTGTGCAGTTTCCATTTGATGTTTTAAGTTTCGCTTATTTGTTATACTAAATCAGCAACAAAACCCAGGTCATTGTCTGAACCAATGCTGGTAGGAAGTCCAAATCTGGGAACTATTTCCCGAAGCAGGCACCGGGTTAATTCTGATGCTTTTTCAGTCCAGGTAGGAAAAGCTTCTACCCATCCCGAGAACGTACATACCATGACCAGCAGGTAACAGTAGTGTTGGTGAGGTTTCATTTCAGTGAAGTCCACTCCCAGGTGTTCAAAGGGCAGCGTGCCTTTCAGCTGAATACCCGGAGGTTATTGTCTGAATACCCGAGAGGCAGCATTAACCTGTGAGCAGGCAGCATGGCCTAGGTGGGTCGCTTGGTGTGTTTGGCTTCCCAGATTGTGTGCCAGCTACTCTAGTACCAATAATTTGCCACTTGGCAATTTCCACCATTCTTTTTCAGTCTTGATGACCCCTTCTGCTTTGGCTAACCTGAAAGCCACTGTCCTTGTTTTATCAGGCTAGTGCCATCAGTATATAGGACCCAACTAGGGTCTGGAACCTTGTGTCCTTCTTTAAAACAAACCCCAGATACCTTACCTCCTCCTTGCAGATCTGTGCCTTCTTCTTCGACACCCAGTAAACCTGCTTCCATCAGCAGCTAGAGCAGTGCTTTTGTCCCTTTCCAACGTTTTTCCTTGGTCTCAGCGGCCAGCAGCAGGTCATCCCCATATTGTAGGAGCCAAAATCCATACTCTTCTGGATGGGATGAGCTCAGGTCAGAAGCCAAGGCTTCCCCAAAGATGGCTGGGGAGTTCTTAATCCTTGTGGGGGAGTCCAGATGAGCTGATGCTTGATGCCCCCAATTGGATCTTCCCATTCAAAGGCAAAGATGGGCTGTGACGCTGGGGCGAGGAATACACAGAAGAAGTCATCCTTGAGATCTAGGCGAGTATAAACATTAGTCCTTGGTGGGAGGAGGCTAAATAAGATATAGGGGTTTGGAACAGTGGGGTATAAAGTCACAGTAGCCTGATTGACTAGCTTGAGATCCTGTACAGGCCTATAGTCCTGTGCTCCTTCCTTTTTGACTGGCAGGATCGGTGTATTCCAAGCCAACTGGCACTCTACTAGAATGCCTGCTTGTTTCAATCTATTGATGTGGGGCAGTATGCCAGCCCAGGCCTCTATTGGTAGCAGGTACTGGCGCCTTCTAACCAGGATGGTGCCTGGTTTAAGTTCTATTATCACTGGGGCTTGATGTCTAGCCAGCCTGGGGTGGGGGGAGGGGAGTTTGTCTTTCACCCAGACCTCAGGGAATAATTGAGTTAGCTCTCTCTCATGATCTTCCGGCCCACCTGGTTCTTCCTTTGGAGACTCATGCAACCTCCACTCATCTTGGGATGGTATTGAGAGAGAGCAAACAAGTCATAGTGTCCATCGGGAAGGTGGGCCTCTCCTCAGGGGAGAAAGTCACTTGTGCTCCTAGTTTGGAGAGCAAGTCTCTTCCCAACAGGGACACTGGGCACTCAGGAATGTAGAGGAATTTATGAATTACTTGGTGCCCCCCTCCCCCCAATCTGACATTTTCTGGGCTGGCAAAATGATTTAATCATCTCTTCTCCTGATACCCCAGTTACAGCAGTAGTCTTTTTGGAGAGTGGTGCCACAGGTTTTGTTACTACCAACAGTTCTGCTCCTGTATCCACCATGAAGTCAATGTTTTGGTCCCCCACTTTTAAGGTTACCATGGGCTCTTGGGCACCTAGTATCTCTGAGCCCTGGAAGCCCTATTAAATTTCCAAGTCAGCAAGCCCCACAACTGCAGGAGCTTCCTCTTCCTTCCTTGCCTTAGGGCATTCATTCTTCCAGTGGCCAAAAGCTCAGCACCAGTCACACTGGTTTGGCTGTAACGGGGCCCTGGGCCTTCATGCCCTGGGCCTTCGTTGGGACCGGTTGAAGGACTGTCCTGTCCCTGGGGCAGAGGAGTTTTTCAGGAGGGCCCAAAATAGACTTTCCCAGAGTAGCAGCTGGCATTGCAAATCTCTTGTCTGTTCTCTTTCGTTCCTCTGGCTCCCTGGCAGAGCTCAGTTTCTGCTTAATTCCAATGTCTCCCTCCCCTTCTTGTCAGTATTCATGGAGAGAGGCGGATATAGCTTGGACGGTTTGGCTGGAGCCGGATTCTGGAAGTGTTGGCCAGAGGCTTCTGTCACTAGGATCGGAGCCTGCTGAGGTGGCGGCTCTATGACCCTGGGGAGAGCTGGCGGAGGAGCAATGGCTGCTGCAGGACTTCACCTGGCTCTGGATCTGGCATTAAGGCACCTCCAGTCCTGGTGGAGCACTGAGGCAGGAGCATCATTATTCAGTATGGGGGAGGGGTCAGGTCAACCCATCCAAATCTGTAAAATTTCCTTTTTTATCATCAGTCATTTTTTGTGCCATTAATATTTTTCCCTTTCCCTTCTGGATACAGAACCTTGTCCACGTAGGAGGGTCTTGAGCTAACCCTAGCCATTAGTCAATATATGGATATTGATCCAGGTGTCCCGGGTTTCCTACTGTATAGACTGCTTCCACTATTTTTAAGTTCATTGTGTTCTCTGGTGGCCATCCTACTCCCACAGGGGGCCATTCGACCTCACAGAGTATGTGGAGGCGGTTAGGCTTCATCTTTACCCCATAGTCTCCTCCTAATCCCTTCTTAAAATTTGTAATCATGCACTCTAATACAGTTGCCTTAGATTCACTTCCCCCCAATCTCGCTTACCTTCTCGGACCTTCTACTTTTCCTTTTCCTTCTGTCTATGAAGTTCTCAGTACCCTATGTACTTCTGATATTTCTATTCAATGACACTTAAATTGCCATTCTGCCTCCTTCCTAATTGGGGTGAGAAGAGCCTTACCTGACAGATCCCAGAGGGAGAAGGGGAATCGGCCTGCCTTCACCTGCTGGTCAGTACAGCTGAACCAGAAACCACAGGGTCCAAGACTGTTTCTCCCTTAAAGTCCATTCTGCCTTGGTGGGTTTGATCAGGTGAGAATGAAATCACAGATGGGTTAAATATACCATGTCCCAGGCCATCTCTGGGAAAGCCAGTTTATACTCACTTATGTATCCCCTTCCTTCTAGCCTAACAAGTCCAAGGGGGTCAAGAATTTCACAGCAGACAGGACACCTCCTGGGGGAGGGCAGAATACGAGCATACAAGGATCAGTTTCCTATCCTAAAAATCCCCTGGCGATTGCCGGTAATAATTTTCCCTGAGACAGCGTGAACACACCTCTTAAATGACCTTCACAAATTTCCTTCCTAAACCGTAGCACATTCATTGACCTGTGTGCCAAGCAATCACTGCTGCCTGCCTATTCCAGGCCCCTGTGGGTCCGTGCCCCTTCTAGTCCCTCCCAGGGGGGTGATCAGGCCCCCTTTTCCACCCTGCCGGGTGGGTTCCTCCTCACCTGAGCACTCAGTTCCCTTGCTGCGTTCACTACCTGCCAAAGCAAAGAAACCGGGCGTTGAAAGGCTGAATTCTTCCAGAGGGGCAGAGTGCCTTCCCCTCTCTAGGAGATTCAAGCCACAAAGCCTCAGGGTGGCCTCAAATGAGACCTGTCTCCTCAAAGTGAGGAGTTTCCCGGCCAATGCACCAAATGTTGTAGCCACGCATTCCGGGAAACAAACTCACTCTGAAGGACAATGCAGATAGTGGAGTGCAGGTTATTACACTGGCGGGCCCAAGGCAGAGTCTCCTCTTAGTCAAGGACCCCAACCAGCATTTGTGAAAATCTTTTATACCCCATGTGTACGTGTCTGAACCCACCACTCTGAATTCCTTGAGACTTACATAAACCAAGGAAAATACAATTCCAATTCCAATAACCCCATCATTCATGTGCTCAAACAGTCAAACAATTAGCCAATAATCAACAAACCCGAGGTTACACTCTGATTGATACAGAAAAATTTGTGGCCTGTTTGGAGGAAGGGGTGATTAGTGTATGTTTTCTCTTAGGCGATGAGCAACCTAGTTATGATCTTCAAGGTTCCCCTGTCTGGAAGGGGTCTTATCCTTCTGTTGTTTTCACAGGCACTAAACACTGAGTTCAGAGTCCATTGGAAATGTGGCTGAGCATGATCAGCATGAACAGGCCTAAGACGGAGTCCAGGCCCTATGAATTCCTTCACATGCACATATACCATCTCCTCCAGATGACTTGAAACCTGAAACATTTAGAGATGTTCAATAAATGAATTTTGAATATACCAAATAACTTTATAATTAAAATAATATATTCCAGGGTCTAAAAGTATACAGAATTGATCTTCCTTATCAAAGTTGCTTCTCTAATCTTATTTATCAAACACTGTTACCCATTATTTCAGTTCAGTTCAGTTCAGTCACTCAGTTGTATTCCACTATTTGCAACCCCAAGGATTGCAGCACGCTAGGCTTCCCTGTCCATCACCATCTCCCAGAGCCTGCTCAAACTCATGTCCACTGAGTCAATGATGCCATCCAACCATCTCATTCTCTTCTATCCCCTTCTCCTGCCTTCAATCTTTCCCAATATCAGGGTCTTTTCCAGTGAGTCAGTTTTTCACATCAGGTGGCCAAAGTATTGGAACTTCAGCTTCAGATATATTTTCTTTTTCTAATTTAATTTTGTTTCCATTTGTTTGTACATTTATGGAAAGGCAATTATAAAAGACTGTCTTAGACTTCACAGATACTCCTTTTCATGAACATTGTTACCAGGATTTCATATATGAATGGATATCTGGGATGTGATTAAAAAAACTAGGCATTCACTTATTGACTCATTAATTAAGAAATATACACTGAATGCCTGTTTTGTCACTGTTCTCATTAATACTTTTGTTAAAATAAGGTACTGAACTAATTTCTTGTGATAAATATGAAAAAAAATCACCATGTTAAGGATTAACAAGGATATGTCACTCAGATTCAGAGCAACATTCTCAAGTTAGCATATCCCAATCAGTTTTCTTAAGGTTAATATTTGTTAAAATGGGTCTTTCCACATTGTTATTGCTTTTCTCCTACTTATATATCACTCTTTGCTCTCAGGTATGAGAAATCCACTTAATACCCCAGGGTTTCCCAAGACCATCATAAACAGACACCAATCTTGATGCTCCTGTATCTTCTGCTGTTATAAACTCACTAATTTCTCTGTCATTCTCTAGATTCACTTGTACTCATGTGTAAACATGGGTTGTGGGTTATTATATATATATATAAATATATATAACGTATATACAACATATATGTTAATCATACCTTAATTTAATGATATATTAGAATACATATGGGCTTTCCAGGTGGTGCTGGTGTTAAAGAATCCACTTGCCAATTCAGGAGATGAGGGTTCAATCTCTGGGTCAGGAAAATCCCCTGGAGATGAAAATGGCACCCCCTCTCAAGTATTCTTGCTTAGAAAATTCCATGCACAGTGGAGCCTGTGGGCTATGCTTCATGGGGTCACAAAGAGTTGGACTCATACATGAGCGCACGCGTGCGCACACACACACACACACACACACACACAGAAGATGAAGGCTATGGAAGTAGAGGAGAGCAGATAAATTCTAGACACACATTGAAAATGAAGTCTACAGTATCCTGATTCATTTGAACAAGAAATAGATTTTATGTCTAACTGTGCTATGTGTATATGTCTATGAGAGAGAGGGAAAGAAAATTAAAATTAACCCCCACACAACATCCAAGGTTTTCATCGGTCTGAGATACTGAGTATAAACTTTCCAAAGGTGAGATGGAGAAACATCATGAGAGAAGAAAATTGGTGGTGGTGGTAGTGGGGGAATCAGAAAGTCAGTTGTATGTACATTTATTTAGAGCCATTTGTAGTCTTCTGTGTAGAATTAGGCATTGGTTTTGAATTTTTTTATAATTAAGGGTAGAAATCTGGACTAAAGATATAAATCATCTGCCTGTTTCTCATATTTAACTTTGAGAATGGATCAAATCACCAGGTAAGTAAGTGAATGTATATAGGCAAAAGAGTCATCAGACTTAATCTTAGGGCACTAGTACTTTAACTGTAAATTAAATTCATAGTCCTAAATACAATTTCATCTAAAATATTGTTTTTTGATAAGTTGAATTTTAATAGTAAACATCACTACCTTAACAATGACTTAGAATGGAGATTTCAAGCTCTATGAGGATAGAAGTGGTGTTATATTTTAGGACTTGGGGGTCTTTGGCAACAATTACCTGAGCTTTCTACAAACTACTAAAAATATTCTGATAAGGGCAGAAATTTAATTTTCTGCCACTATGTGAAAAAGGATTAAAGCACACATTTTAATCATTTCAAAAACTCTGTTTGGGCCATTAAATTTACAAAACTTCTGCATTTCATTTCATGACAAGTAATTGTCTTAATATAAATCAAAACCTCTCTATGAATATGCACCAGATTTAGCTTGTCTTTAATTTCTCTTTCAAATGACTGTTTAACCCTAGAATTTGAGCAGTTCATCTTCAAATGAAGTGATATAAATGGCTGTATGGCTTAATGGTTTAATTCATAGGCGTACAGTTTGGAATCAGACTATTCTCTACTACTTACCTTGGATACATTTTGCAATGCCTTTAAATATTTTTTAATCCTTAAAATGAAATTGATAATAATAATTATTTTATAAAGATAATGTTAGTTATTAGAGAAAAATCTGTTTGTAATGGCCATAATGCTTATGTTAATAATAGCTACCAATTGTTATCATATATAACTAACACCATCTCTAAATTTATGGTACAAATATCATATACTTAAGAAATTCATCTCCTTTAAAAAATATCTGGCCCACAGTAAGTACTTAGTATGTAGTTGTTATTCTGATTATCACTGGCCTCTCACTTCAAAGTGAAGAGAAGAAGCTGCTTTCTTGTAATAATCCAATGTAAAATTATTTTTTAAATATAATATTATTCCACAGGTATTTTAGTTTCCAGGGGTTATAAACAATTTCTAAAAATAATGTTCTTTCTTTTATGAAACATTTAGATAGCAAATACCAAACTTTTTGAAAATAATGAACATTTTTATGCTTTTTATTATTTTTGATTATATCCTATACTTAATAATTTATAGATAATTAGAACTGTGATAATAATTTAATATTTTTCTATAGTTACAATTTCTTTAGTTTATTCCATTCTTCAAAATTTGACATATGCTTCTTTGAAAACAAAAGTTGACACTTTAAAGGCTCACAATATGGGACAGCTAATTTGAATTTCTGGCAGACACATTTACAAATTCATATTTAAAATAATGCTTTGTAAAACTTACCATTCTACCTTTAGCTGAGATCATCTTTTAGCTAAGCAGTTTTCATATTTTTCCTGTCCCTTGTGTGCATTTCAAATTCAGAGTATAGGACTGTACCCAGGCACTATTTCACACTCATAAAATTGATATAGAAAAACAATTTAAAGTTTTAGCCATGTTTTTCTGCACAGACAGATATCCATAAATTAAGATATGCTTACTTTTCTGCCTAGCACTGTAACCATCTGCTTAAAAAGTGTTGATTAAATATCATATTGCAGGTCCTTCATTAAATGAGACATATACAATTCATTTGGGTATCTACTGAACAATTCTTTCTTCATGCCACTCAAACTGACAGTTCAGGTCTGCTCTTTCTGCTCACATAGATTTGCAAAGCTTCTGTTTTTGAGATGATTTTCAGGGAGAGTCTAAATGGGATGATTCGACTGCTTGCTAGACCCTACAGGACAGCATCTGTCTACATAGCCTTCTACAATCCTCTAATACATGGTCTGTCTGGTTTCTAAGCTATCGGATTCATTAGCAGATTTCATGAAGTTCTGGTAGAATAAGAAAATTCAGCTCCTATAAATCAGGGCTTGACAACTGTAAATATGAGGCATATGGTGTTTGGGCTAAAATATAGGCTTTGGAGTCAACAGAACAGGAGTCCCATCTTGGCCTCATTGCTTACAATTTGACTATGTAGGTTCTGGGCCTCATTTTCTCCAAAGGATAGAGTTAATAAAATCTGATTCACAAAATGTTGGACAAATGAAAGAATCTCATATATGTGCATAGTGTCTGATATCCATCAACATCAAGTTCTGTTCAGTTCAGTTAGGTCGCTCAGTCTTGTCTGACTCTTTGCAACCCCATGAATCACAGCACGCCAGGCCTCCCTGTCCATCACCAACTCCTGGAGTTCACTCAGACTCATGTCCATCGAGTCAGTGATGCCATCCAGCCACCTCATTCTCTGTCGTCCCCTTCTTCTCCTGCCCCCTATCCCTCCCAGCATCAGAGTCTTTTCCAATGAGTCAACTCTTCGCATGAGGTGGCCAAGGTACTGGAGTTTCAGCTTTAGCATCATTCCTTCCAAAGAAATCCCAGGGCTGATCTCCTTCAGAATGGACTGGTTGGATCTCCTTGCAGTCCAAGGGACCCTCAGGAGTCTTCTCCAACACCACAGTTCAAAAGCATCCATTCTTCAACGCTCAGCCTTCTTCACAGTCCAAATCTCACATCCATACATGACTACTGGAAAAACCATAGCCTTGACGAGACGGACCTTAGTCAGCAAAGTAATGTCTCTGCTTTTGAATATACTATCTAGGTTGGTCATAACTTTTCTTCCAAGGAGTCAGTGTCTTTTAATTTTATGGCTGCAGTCACCATCTGCAGTGATTTTGAAGCCAAAAATAAAATAAAATAAAATAAAATCTGACACTGTTTCCACTGTTTCTCCATCTATTTCCCATGGAGTGATGGGACCGCATGCCATGATCTTCGTTTTCTGAATGTTGAGCTTAAAGCCAACTTTTTCGCTCTCCTCTTTTACTTTCATCAAGAAGGTTTTTAGTTCCTCTTCACTTTCTGCATAAGGGTGGTGTCATCTGCATATCTGAGGTTATTAATATTTTTCCCGGCAATCTTAATTCCAGCTTGTGTTTCTTCCAGTCCAGTGTTTCCAATGATGTACTCTGCATATAAGTTTAATAAGCAGAGTGACAATATACAGCCTTGAGGCACTCCTTTTCCTATTTGGAAGCAGTCTGTTGTTCCATGTCCAGTTCTAACTTTTGCTTCCTGACCTGCATACAGATTGCTCAAGAGGCAGTTTAGGTGATCTGGTATTCCCATCCCTTGAAGAATTTTCCACAGTTTATTGTGATCCACGCAGTCAAAGGCTTTGGCATAGTTAATAAAGCAGAAATAGATGTTTTTCTGGAACTCTCTAGCTTTTCCCATGGTCCAGTGGATGTTGGCAATTTGATCTCTGGTTCCTCTGCCTTTTCTAAACCCAGCTTGAACATCTGGAAGTTCACGGTTCATATATTGCTGAAGCCTAGCTTGGAGAATTTTGAGCATTACTTTACTAGTGTGAGATGAGTGCAACTGTGCAGTAGTTTGAGCGTTCTTTGGCATTGCTTTTCTTTGGGATTGGAATGAAAACTGACCTTTTCCAGTCCTGTGGCCACTGCTGAGTTTTCCAAATTTGCTGGCATATTGAGTGCAGCACTTTCACAGCATCATCTTTCAGGATTTGAAATAGCTCCACTGGAATTCCATCACCTCCACTAGCTGTGTTCATAGTGATGCTTTCTAAGGCCCACTTGATTTCATATTCCAGGATGTCTGGCTCTAGATGAGTGATCACACCATTGTGATTATCCGGGTCGTGAAGATCCTTTTTGTATAGTTCTTCTGTGTATTCTTGCCATCTCTTCTTAATATCTTCTGCTTCTGTTAGGTCCAGACTATTTCTGTCCTTTATTGAGCCCATCTTTGCATGAAATGTTCCCTTGATGTCTCTAATTTTCTTGAAGAGATCTTTAGTCTTTCCTATTCTGTTGTTTTCCTCTATTTCTTTGCATTGATCTCTGAAGAAGTCTTTCTTATCTCTTCTTGCTATTCTTTGGAACTCTGCATTCAGATGCTTATATCTTTCCTTTTCTCCTTGGCTTTTCACCTCTCTTCTTTTCATAGCTATTTGTAAGCCCTCCCCAGACAGCCATTTTGCTTTCTTGCATTTCTTTTCCATGGGGATGGTCTTGATCCCTGTCTCCTGTACAATGTCACAGACCTCATTCCATAGTTCATCAGGCACTCTATCTATCAGATCTAGGCCCTTAAATCTATTTCTCACTTTCACTGTATAATCATAAGGGATTTGATTTAGTTCATACCTGAATGGTCTAGCAGTTTTCCCTACTTTCTTCAATTTAAGTCTGAATTTGGTAATATGGAGTTCATGATCTGAGCCACAGTCAGGTCTGCGTCTTGTTTTTGATGATTGTATAGAGCTTCTCCATCTTTGGCTGCAAAGAATATAATCAATCTGATTTTGGTGTTGACCATCTGGTGATGTCCATGTGTAGAGTCTTCTCTTGTGTTGTTGGAAGAGGGTGTTTGCTATGACCAGTGCATTTTGTTGGCAAAACTCTATTAGTCTTTGCCCTGCTTCAATCCGTATTCCAAGGCCAAATTTGCCTGTTACTCCAGGTGTTTCTTGACTTCCTACTTTTGCATTCCACTCCCCTATAATGAAAAGGAAATCTTTTTTGGGTGTTAGCTCTAAAAGGTCTTGTAGGTATTCATAGAACCATTCAACTTCAACTTATTCAGCGTTACTGGTTGGGGCATAGACTTGGATTACTGTGATATTGAATGGTTTGCCTTGGAAATGAACAGAGATCATTCTGTCATTTTTGAGATTGCATCCAAGTACTGCATTTCAGACTCTTCTATTGACCGTGATGGCTACTCCATTTCTTCTGAGGGATTCTTGCCCGCAGTAGTAGATATAATGGTCATCTGTGTTAAATTCACCCATTCCAGTCCATTTTAGTTTGCTGATTCCTAGAATGTCAACGTTCACTCTTGCCATCTCTTTGATCACTTCCAATTTGCCTTGATTCATAGTCCTGACATTCCCGGTTCCTATGCAATATTGCTCTTTACAGCATCGGAACTTGCTTCTATCACAAGTCACATCCACAACTGGGTATTGTTTTTGCTTTGGCTCCATCCTTTCATTCTTTCTGGATTTATTTCTCCACTGACCTCCAGTAGCATATTGGGCACCTACTGGCCTGGGGAGTTCCTCTTTTGGTATCCTATCATTTTGCCTGTCATACTGTTCATGGGGTTCTCAAGGCAAGAATACTGAAGTGACTTGGCATTCCCTTCTACAGTGGACCAGATTCGGTCAGACCTCTCCACCATGACCTGCCCGTCTTGGGTTGCCCTGCGGTCATGGCTTAGTTTCATTGAGTTAGACAAGGCTGTGGTCCTAGTGTGATTAGATTGTCTAGTTTTCTGTGAGTATGGTTTCAGTGTGTCTGCCCTCTGATCCCCTCTTGCAACACCTATCATTTTACTTGAGTTTCTCTTACCTTGGGCGTGGGGTATCTCTTCACAGCTGCTCCAGCAAAGCACAGCCACTGCTCCTTGCTTTGGAAACAAGATAACTATTCTATGAAGTGTTTCATCACTCTTGGGATTGGTCTGTTTTGCCACAGATAATGGAACCATTCAGGTTAGCAGCACAACCCCACACAATACCTGAGAATATCAAAGCAAAGCATGGATTTGGGGGGGGGGTAAATATCTCTACCTTAAATAATCTTATAACTTTATCTCTACCTTATAATAACCCAGTGATTTACAAGTTTACAGTCTTTAAAAGTGCAGTGTCTCTGACTTCACACCTGGTAACCTATCCTCTAGATGTAGAACTTTGTCCTCTACTTAGTGAGAACCCAGGAATTATTAAATTATTATTATTTTTTCAAATTTAGTTGGCACTCATTGAGGACATGTATTCCATCCAATACTCTTGAATCAGGACCTGATAGATGGCCAGACTTAAATATCTCTCTTTTTCCAGCTGACTAATCTTTAATGTTTAGGTCCAGCTGTTGGCTAAATTCATGCTGTTGTCATTGTTTTATTTATTTATTTTTGCTTCACTTTTGCTTTTTCTCTTAGTTGAAGTATAGCTGATTTGCAATGTTGTCATGTTTTAACTTATATTTATCATACTGCCCAGTCATCATAATCTTGATATGTTGCCAACATCCTCCTGAAGATAAATGTCATCAAATTCATCAGAGAACACTAGCATCTTGGGCAGGCCAGACCTCAGCCTGGGACATTGGAACTTAGATCTCTCTCTACTCACTTCTATAAGCAGGTCAGTTCTCTACTTTGTCTCTCTCTCTCTCTCTCTTTTTTTTTTTTTTTTTTTTTTTGCCTTTTGACCCCAGCTATATTCTTTGACAATGGAGATGGGATTTATAGCCAGGATACACTTGTGGAAAGCACTGTTGGCTCACTATCCAATAGGAACTATGCTTTCTTCTTTGTTACCATGATTTCGCTTTTGTATAGCAGTACATGGCATCTGATCCCATCACTTCATGGGAAATAGATGGGGAAACAGTGGAAACATTGTCAGACTTTATTTTTGGGGGCTCCAAAATCACTGCAGATGGTGACTGCAGCCATGAAATTAAAAGATGCTCACTCCTTGGAAGAAAAATTATGAGCAACCTAGATAGCATATTGAAAAGCAGAGACATTACTTTGCCAACAAAGGCCCGTCTAGTCAAGGCTATGGTTTTTCCAGTGGTCATGTATGGATGTGAGAGTTGGACTGTGAAGAAAGCTGAGCATTGAAGAATTGATGCTTTTGAACTGTGTTGGAGAAGACTCTTGAGAGTCCCTTGGACTGCAAGGAGATCCAACCAGTCCATTCTAAAGGAGATCAACCCTGGGATTTCATTGGAAGGACTGATGCTAAAGCTGAAACTCCAGTACTCTGGCCACCTCATGCGAAGAGTTGACTCATTGGAAAAGACTCTGATGCAGGGAGGGATTGGGGGCAGGAGGAAAAGGGGACGACAGAAGATGAGATGGCTGGATGGCATCATGGACTCGATGGATGTGAATCTGACTGAACTCCGGGAGTTGGTGATGGACAGGGAGGCCTGACGTGCTGCAATTCATGGGGTCACAAAGAGAACTGAACTGAACTGAACACCTAATCTTGCGCTTCCCTGGTGGTTCAGGCGGTAAAGCGTCTGCCTGCAGTATGGGAGACCCGGGTTCGATCCCTGGGTTGGAAAGAGCCCCTGGAGAAGGAAATGTCAACCCACTCCAGTACTCTTGCCTGGAAAATTCCATGGACTGAAGAGCCTGGTAAGCTACAGTCCATGGGGTCGGAAATAGTCAGACAGGAATGAGCGACTTTACTTCACTCACACCTAATCTTAGGTGTGAATTGTTGCACTTCAGTTATGCTAATCATAGTCCCTTTTGCTAGTTATTGTATTAGAAAAACCTAGTTTCACCAATAAGATGTAAGAGGGAAATAACCAAAAGACTTCTAGAAAGATTCTTTTTCCTGATGAAAAAGAGAGCAATATAAGGAAAAAATTTTGATTTTGCCACCACTTTATGCTGTTTTGAATATTACCATATGAAAGGATGCAAAACTTGAAGCTGACACAATGATCTTTCAAACACTGGTGACAAACCTGAAGATAGAATTCAAGGAATTGATGGAACAGAGAAGGCAAGAACCCAGGTCCTTTAAGCCATCACTAATGTGTCAAAGAGCTCCAAGACTGCCTAATTCTGGGGTTTCTGTCAGTATCATTTTATCAAATCTCATCTGACTTTCAGTTATATTTATCAGAATATTCTGATTCAAACAATATACATGGAAATATATCTGAGAGTTCATTTTAAGAATTGCAGTAGCATTTGTTAATGTTCAGTTGCTCCGTCTGACCAAATCTTTGCAACTCCATGGACTGCAGCAGGCCAGGCTTCCCTGTCCATCACCAACCCCTGGAACTTGCTCAAACTCATGCCCACAGAGTCAGTGATGCCACTCAACCATCTGATCCTCTGTTGCTGCCTTCTCCTCCTGCCTTCAATCTTTTCCAGCATCACAGTCTTTTCCAATGAGTCAGCTCTTTGAATCAAGTGGCCAAAGGACTGGAGCTTCAGCATCAGTCCTTCCAATGATTATTCAGGGTTGATTTCCTTTAGGATTGACTGGTTTGATCTCCTTGCTGTCCAAGGGACTCTCAAGAGTCTTTTTCAGCACCACAGTTTGAAAGCATCAGTTCTTCAGTGCTCAGCCTTCTTTATTGTCCAACCCTCACATTCATACATGACTATTGGAAAAACCATAAAACCATAGGTTTGACTATACAGACCTTTGTTGGCAAAGTGATGTCTCTGCTTTTCAATATACTGTCTAATTTTGTCATAGCTTTCCTTCCAAGGAGCAAGTGTCTTTCAATTTCATGACTACAGTCACAGTTCATAGTGATTTTGGAGTCCAATAAAATAAAGCCTGTCACTGTTTTTGCTTTTCCCCAATTCATTTTGCCATAAAGTGATGGGACTGGATGCAATGACCTTAGTTTTTTGAATGTCAACTATTAAGCCGGCTTTTTCATTCTCGTCTTTCACCTTCATCAAGAGGCTCTTTCGTATGTTTTTGCCATAAGGGTAGTGTCATCTGCATATGTGAGGTTATTTATATTTCTCCTGGTAATCTTGATTCCAGCTTGAGATTCATCCAGTCTGGCATTTGGCATGATGAACTCAGCATCTAAGTTAAATAAGCAGGGTGACCATACACAGCCTTGACATGCTTCTTTTTATTTTTGAACCAGTCTATTGCTCTATGTCTGGTTCTGTTGCTTCTTGACTTGAATGCAGGTTTCTCAGGAGACAGATAAGGTGATCTGGTATTCCAACCTATTTAAGAGTTTTACATAGACTGGGTTGTGATCCACACAGTCAAGTGCTTTAGTGTAGTCAATGAAGCAGAAGTAGATTTTTTTTTTTCCCCCTAGAATTCCCTTGCTTTTTCTGTGATCAAATGAATATTGGCAATTTGCTCTCTGGTTCCTCTGCCTTTTCTAAATCAGTTTGTTCATCTGGAAGTTCTTGGTTCAGGTACTGTTGAAGCCTAGCTTTAAAGATTTTGAGAATTTATCTTGCTAGCATGTGAAATGAGTGCAATTGTGCAATAGTTTGTACATTCTTTAGCACGGCCCTCTCTTTGGAAGTGGAATGAAAACTTAACTTTTCCAGTCCTGTGGTCTCTGAGTTTTCCAAATTTGTTGGCATATTGCGTGCAGCATTTTAACAGTACCATCTATTAGGATTTGAAATAGCTTAGCTGGAATTCCATCATTAGCTTTTTTCATCATGATGCTTCCTAAAGGCCCACTTGACTTCATGCTCCAGGATGTTTGACTCTAGATGAGGGATCACACCATTGTAGTTATCTGGGTATTAAGACCTTTTTTGAACAGTTCTTCTGTGTATTCATGCCATTTCGTCTTAATATCTTCTGCTTCTGTTAGGTCCATAAAATTTCTGTCCTTTATGTGACTATCTTTGCATGAAATGTTCCCTTGCTATCTCCAGTTTCTTGAAGAGATCTCTAGTCTTTCCCATTCTGTTGTTTTCTTCTATTTCTTTTCATTGTTCACTTAGGAAGTCTTTCTTATCTCTACTTGCTATTCTTTGGAACTCTCCATTCAAACAGATGTATCTTTCTTTTTCTCCTTTTCCTTTCACTTCTATTCTTTTCTCAGCTATTTATGAGGTCTCTTTGAACAAGCATTCTGCCTTGTGTTATTTCTGTTTCTTGGGGATGGTTTTGTTCAGTACCCCTTGTACAATAGTATAAACCTCCATCCATAGTTCTTCAGGCACTCTCTCAGAACTTATTCCTTGAATCTATTTGTCACTTCCACTGTATAATAATAAGGACTTTGATTTAGGTCATATGTGTATGGCCTAGTGGTATTCCTTATTTTCTTCAATTTAAGTCTGAATTTTGCAATAAGGAGTCAATTTAAGCAATCTAAACCTTCTTTACCAAAGGATCCACTAAATCAGAAATGTCCTGCTTTTTCATGGACAATCAACTAATAAAAAAAGTCAGCTTGAGATTTTATTTCATTTTAATTTCTTCTTTTATTTTTGTAGGGAAGAACATGTATTTATTCAGGAGTCACTTATCACATCCTCAGTATGATTAAATGCATTTTGGAAGCAGATAATTGAAAAAGAGATGAAACTTGCTCATGATTAAGTATAATACAGAGCAATATATAAAGAATAAGCAATATAAAATAGCATATAGGCTTAATGAAAATGGAAAGGTTGCTTCCATAAGCTCTTTCTAAAGCACATATCCTAAGAAAAAGAAATGGGAATCTTGAAGTAATGCAGAGAATACAAGTTTTGAAGTGGGGAAAAATATCTGAGTATGGTTTACTTCAATTTATCAAACTTACCAGTGGAATGACCCTGAACAAGTTAATTAAACTCTCTGTTTTGAAACTTATGTATTTGTGAAATAATGATAATCACAACTTTTTCAGGTAGATTAAATGATGCATATATAACCCCTGGAGTATAATTGTCATATCATATATTTTAATTTTCCCATCCATTTCGTATATATAAACCAATGTTTTGGGATAATGAGGGTAATTATTTTCTATTTGAACATTACATTAATATGCTTTTTCATGAGTTCATTCAATATTTGTTCTTAAAACAAATCTAAAAATTAGGCAGTAGCGTTATCATCATCTATAATATCAGATATGGGGGGTTAGGTGCTATTTTGTTTTGTGAAAAACAAACTAAATAAGAACATATACAACCTAAAATCCAGTCTCATTTTTGCAATAACTTGGCCTTTGCAATAACGTGACAAATCTGTGCCATGTGACCTCTCTTATCCACACTTAACACTTTATAAACTAGAAATACTCAACGAAATATACTCAAATTCCCTCAGCAACTCTTTGGTTGCTCAAATGATAAAGTCTTCAGGAACACAGAATCCGAGACTTGAATTAACATTGATTTTTGAGTCCAATATTTTTTTAGGTGGTGAGGATCTTTATGTTAATTATAAGGAGAATAATAATTAAACAGATTGGGCCACTGTACAAAACAGTTTAACTTCACTTTCCACTTTCTTTTTGTTTGTTTGTTTTTTTGTGAAGGATTTATGTGGAGAGCAGGAGAAAAAGAAATCTCTCTGCCATCTCTTAATAATTTTTTTATTTTTTTGTTGAAGAATAATTGCTTTACAGAATTGTGTTGCTTTCTGTCAAACCTCAACATGAATCAGCCATAAGTATACATATATTCCTTCCGTTTTGAACCTCCCTCCCATCTCCCTCCCCATCCCACCCCTCTAGGTTGATGCCGAGCCCATGTTTGAGTTTCATGAACCATGCAGCAGATTCCCATGGGCTATTTTACATATGGTAATGTAAGTTTCCATGTTACTCTCCATACATCTCATCCTCTCCTCCCCTCTTCCCATGTCCATAAGTCTATTCTCTATGTCTGTTTCAATTATTTAGAACCATTTTTCTAGATTCCATATATGCACGTTAGAATATGATATTTATCTTTCTCTTTCTGACTAACTTCACTCATATAATAGATTCTAGGTTCATCCACCTCATCAGAACTGACTCAAATGTGTTCCTTTTTATGGCTGAGTAATATTCTATTGTGTATATGTACCAAACCTCCTTTATCCATTCATCTGTTGATGGGCATCTAGGTTGTTTCCATGCTCTAGCTAATGTAAACAGTGCTGCAATGAACAATGGCATATGTGTGTCTTTTTCAACCCTGGTTTTATATCCTCAGGGTATATGAATAGGAGTGGGATTGTTGGGTCATATGGTGGTTTTATTCCTAGTTTTTTTTTTTTTTTTTTAAGGAATCTCCATACCATCTTCCATAGTGGCTGTATTAATTTACATTTCAACAGTGCAAGAGTGTTCCCTTTTCTCCACACCCTGTCCAGCATTTACCATTCGTAGACTTCTTGTTGATGGCCATTCTGACTGGTGTGAGATGATATCTCATTGTGGTTGTGCATTTATCTACTAATGAGTGATGTTGAGCATTTTTCTTAGCCTTCTGTATGTCTTCTTTGGAGAAATGTCTGTTTGGGTCTTTCCCCCACTGTTTTATTGGGTGGGTTGTTTCTTTTCCTGGTATTGAGTTGTATGAGCTGCTTGTACATTTTGGAAATTAATCCTTTTTCATTTGTTTCATTTGCTATTATTTTCTCCCATTGTGAGGGTTGTCTTTTCACCTTGCTTATAGTTTACCTTGCTGTGAAAAAGCTTTTAAGTTTAATCAGGTCCCACTTGTTTACTTTTGTCTTTATTTTGTCATAGAGGATCTTTCTTCAATTTATGTCATTAAATGTTCTGCCTGTGTTTTCCTCTAAGAGTTTTATAGTTTTTGGTCTTACATTTAGGTCTTTAATCCATTTTGAGTTTATCTTTGTGTATGGTGTTATCAGTTCGGTTCAGTCATTCAGTCATGTCTGACTCTTTGCAACCCCATGAACTGTGGCACGCCAGGCCTCCCTGTCCATCACCAACTCCTGGAGTCTACCCAAACCTATGTCCATAGGGTTAGTGATACCATCCAACCATCTCATCCTCTTTCATCTGTTTCTCCTCCTGCCCTCAATCTTTCACAGCATCATGATCTTTTCAAATTAGTCAGCTCTTTGTACAAGGTGGCCAAAGTATTGGAGTTTCAGCTTCAACATTGGTCCTTCCAATGAACACCCAGGACTGAGCTCCCTTAGGATGGACTAGTTGGATCTCCTTGCAGTCCAAGAGACTCTCAAAAGTCTCCAACACCGCAGTTCAAAAGTATCAATTTTTCAGCGCTCAACTTTCTTTATAGACCAACTCTCAGTACTATACATGACTACTGGAAAAAACATAGCCTTGACTAGATGGACCTTTGTTGACAAAGTAATGTCTCTGCTTTTCAATATGCTGTCTAGGTTTGTCATAACGTTCCTTCCAAGGAGTAAGCATCTTTTAATTTCATGGCTGCAATCACCATCTGCAGTGATTTTGGAGCCCAGAAATATAAAGTCTGACACTGTTTCCACTCTTTCCCCATTTATTTCCCATGAAGTGATGGGACTGGATGCCATGATCTTTGTTTTCTAAATGTTGAGCTTTAAGCCAACTTTTTCACTCTCCTCTTTTACTTTCATCAAGAGGTTCTTCAGTTCTTCTTCACTTTCTGCCATAAGGGTGGTGTCATCTGCATATCTGAGGTTATTGACATTTCTCCTGGCAATCTCGATTCTAGCTTGTGCTTCATCCAGCCCAGTGTTTCTCATGATGTGCTCTCCATATTAGTTAAAAAAGCAGGGTGACAATATTCAGACTTGATGTACTTCTTTTCTTATTTTGAACCAGTCTGTAGTTCCAGGTCCAGTTCAAATTGTTGCTTGTTTTAAGAAATGTTCTAATTTCATTCTTTTATATCCAGCTGTCCAGTTTTCCAGGCATCATTTATTGAAGAGGCTGTGTTTGACCCATTGTATATTCTTGCCTACTTTGTCAAAAAGAAGATACCCATAGGTGCATGGGTTTATTTCTGGGCTTTCTATTTTGTTCCATTGGTCTATATTTCTGTTTTTGTGCCAGTACCATACCATCTTGATGACTGTAGCTTTGTAGTATAATCTGAAGTCAGGAAGATTCATTCCTACAGCTCCATTCTTTTTCAATAATGCTTTGACTATTCAGGGTCTTTTGTGTTTCCATATGAATTGTGAAATATTTTGTTCTAGTTCTGTAAAAAATGCCATTGGTAATTTGATAAGGATCACATTGAATCTGTAGATTGCATTTGGAAGTATACCCATTTTCACAATATTGATTCTTCTTACCCAGGAATATAGGATATCTCTCCCCATGTTTTTATGTCATCTTTTATTTCTTTCATCAATGTGTTATAATTTTCTGTGTACAGTTGTTTTGTCTTAGGTAAGTTGATTCCTAGGTATTTAATTCTTTTGTTGCAATGGTGAATGGGATTGATTCCTTAATTTCTCTTTCTGATTTTCATTGTTAGTATATAGAAATGCAAGTGATTTCTGTGTATTGATTTTGTATCCTGCAAAATTGCTAAACTCACTGATTAACTCTAGTAATTTTCTGATACTATCTATAGGGTTTTGTATGTAAAGGATGATGTCATCTGCAAACAGTGAGAGTTTTACTTCTTCTCTTCCAATCTGGATTTATTTTATTTCTTTTTCTTCTCTGATTGCTGTAGTTAGGACTTCCAGAACTATATTGAGAAATAGTGGTGAAAGTGGACACCCTTGTTTTGTTCCTGATGTGAGGGGGTATGCTTTCAGTTTCTCACCATTGAGAATAATATCTGCTGTAGGCTTATCATATATGGCCTTTACTAATTTGAGGTGTTGTGTTGGAGAAGACTCTTGAGAGTCCTTTGGACTGCAAGGAGATCCAACCAGTCCATTCTGAAAGAAATCAGCCCTGGGATTTGTTTGGAAGGAATGATGCTAAAGCTGAAACTCCAGTACCTTGGCCACCTCATGCGAAGAGTTGACTCATTGGAAAAGACTCTGATGCTGGGAGGGATTGGGGGCAAGAGGAGAAGGGGATGACAGAGGA
Organism: Capra hircus; assembly: GCF_001704415.2. NCBI lineage: Eukaryota > Metazoa > Chordata > Mammalia > Artiodactyla > Bovidae > Capra > Capra hircus. Next base: position 41,382,326 of record NC_030819.1, read on the forward strand.
TGAGATGACTGGATGGCATCACTGA